>NC_142063.1:20011631-21211631 GCF_059756535.1 Pantherophis guttatus
ACTCCAGGGAGATACGAGAAACAGAAAACTATCTTGCAGCCAAATTATGACAGACAAGAGACTAGAAGGCCAAACAGCAATTATTTAAAAGAGATCATGACTTTTTATGATTCACAGGCTCATCCACAAGCCTCACAAATTTAAACTGCACGGTCCAAAAACCACTGTGTTCTAATATCAATTTATTTCTTCCAAGCTAGAGGTGAAAGATTAGAATCCATTTCTTTGGGTTTCCTGTACCTTCTACTGTGCTTTTATTGTAGTTTTGCTTCTGCAAATGAAAGTTCCTAACAGCCCAATCAACCTTTAAAAACCTTCTTCCTTATCTATGAATGCATCTCATCTCTTCTATCATCACATATACTGGCATGGAGTTCCATCAGCTACCAACATGCATTGTGAAAAGACAGTATCCTTTACTTCTGGATGTCAAGCAAGACTCAGCTCTTGATAACTTGCAAGCAGACTATTCTGATTCATTGCTTCTCCTGCTTATATATAAGAACAGGGAAACCGTTTGGTATCCACAAACAATTTGCCTTCTCATTAAGTTCCCACTCTGAAAATTTGTATATGGAAGCAAAAGTAATCTGGAGAATGGGTCTTATTTTGGAAAGTCTCTTTGAAAGAGAGAAGGAGTAGCCATCCTCTGAAGTCTCAACACCAATTAAACTTAGAGCGGGCTACGCCTGCTAATGAAGTTCCTCACATTAAGTGATTAATACATTAAGGAAGGGTTTTTCAATGAAGAAACTGACTCAGCAAAAAAAAAAAAATAGCAAATTTTGACACAGCCAAGAGCATTTTGGAGAGTACTTTTAAGTTGATAACCTTAATTTATCTGCCAATGTTCTCATCATTTGCTGCTCCTATTTACTAACTTCATCTCAAGAAGAGGAGAGGAGAGGAGAGGAGAGGAGAGGAGAGGAGAGGAGAGGAGAGAAAAGAGAAGAGAAGAGAAGAGAAGAGAAGAGAAGAGAAGAGAAGAGAAGAGAAGAGAAGAGAAAAAACATTACTGTTTTCCAATCTTCCTCCCTGCTTCTCTTCTCACTTTTTTTTCTTGTGGTTTATCATTTTTGTATCTTAGGAGCTTCCAAAGGAACAAATTTTCAGTTTACCCCTTTCCATCACACCGTTAATTTCTGCCTGCACCTTGGTACCAGAACTGTCCTTCTTTAATCAGAAAAACAGCTTGCCAAGAGCAAACAGAGGAGATCCAGGGACTGGCCACTTACCTTTCAACTGGGAACTGAGAAGTTGGTGTCTCTGGCTCAGGGGGCAGCCCAGCGTCTGCCTAAACCGCCTGCATTTGTACAAAGCACAGAAGAGACGGAAGGGAGGGTGGGTGGGAGAAGGGAGGGGCCTCCAGATTCTAGCCCAGAGGTTGGCTGCATCTGCAGGAGTCTTCTCGTCGGCTCAGAAGGGAAGGGGGTCTGTGGAACTCACTGGGAAAGGGAATTTAATTATTTTTGTAATTGAAGGTTACTTGGGAAGGTCATTCCAGAATGCTAAGAGAAAACACATGTGTGGCAGAAGACAATAAGGTCCATTTCAATCCCCAGGGCCTAGAATTGAGGATGAGGCAAGAGTAAATGAATCAGGACAGGATATTGCAAAGAGGTGAGAAAGTTGCCCACTCCAGCTGGAACAGATGTTTTATCGGGGTGCGGGTGGGGGTAGGGGAAGGAAGTATAGCTAAAGTGATGTAGTGGCTAAAGTGCTACACTAGAAATCAGAAGATTGTGAGTTCTCGTCTAGCTTTAGGCGTGAAAGCCTGCTGGGTGACTTTGGCCCAATCACCAGGAAACTGTGAGTTCTAGTCTCACTTTAGGCACGAAAGCCTGCTGGCTGACTTTGGACCGATCATTCTCTCTCAGCTTAATCCACCTCACATGGTTGTTGTTGTGGGGAAAAATAGGAGGAGGATATTCGCCATCTTGAGTTGTTTGTAAAAATAATGTACAAATAATAAAGGGATATATTATATATATATATATACTAACTACTAAATAAAATAAAGTAAAATCCAAACTGCCATGTTTCTAAGAGGGCACTTTCAATGCAAGTTTGATCCACATCACTCAACTTCCCTTAAAGTCTATGGAGACTCTCAGTCATCCAGGTCAGGAGTCTCCAACCTTGGCAACTTTAAGACTTGTGGACTTCAACTCCCAGAATTCCTCGGCCAGCAAAGCTTTAAGTCTTAAAGTTGCCAAGGTTGGAGACCCCTGATCCAGGTCATAGTTATCCCAAAGGTGCTTTTTCAAGAGGCAACTGGACTTTCCGGTTTTTCTTTGAAGACGTTTTGCTTCTCATCCAAGAAGATTCTTCGTGAGCTGAAGGAGCTTCTTGGATGAGACGCGAACCGTTTTTAGAGAAAATCAAGAAAGTCCAGTTGCCTCTTGAAAAAAGCACCTTTGGCTTCCCTTAAAGTCATTTTATTGCCTCTTTTGCCTCTGCGGGATGCATCCCCTACCATATAAAAGCACACAAAACTCCTACCTCTTCCAGTTTTTCTACTCCTACCTCTTCCAGTTAGGTCTATGCATTATTGCTCCACCCTCCCCATCCTTTGGGACATGTAATACAGGTGATCCTTGACTGACAACGACAAGTTGGATCAGAATTTCCATTGCTAAGCAAGGAAGTCATTGAGTGACTTCTGACTGATTTTATAACCTTTTTTGCCATGTGGTTAAGCAAATCTGGCTTTCCCATTGTCTCTGCTTGTGAGAAGCTGGCTGGTAAGATCACAACTGGAGATAAATGACCCAGGCCACTGCAACCATTCTACAGGTAGTCCTCAACTTAAAAGAGTTCTTTAGTGACTGTTCAAAGTTATAACAGCATTGGAAAAAGTGACACCTATGAACGTTTTTCAAAGTTATGATCATTGCAGCATCTCTGTGGTCATGTGATCAAAATTCAGAGGCTTGGCAACTGATATATATTTATGACGGTTGCCGTATCCTAATGTCATGTGATTTTTGTTACCTTCTGACAAGCAAAGTGTCAGCACTTCAAGCTGCATTTACTCTAGTGCTGACATAAGAAGGAGAAGTGGAGGCATCTGGAAAGGGATGTTTGACTTTTCACCTACTTATTTTCCCTGGAGATATCCCCTAGGAGATGGGATGGGAGGGGGGAAATTCCTTTGAGCTGGAGCAGTAGATTAGGGGTAGAGTGACTTGGAAGATGGCCAATGAGTGCAGAGGAGTGGGGAAAGGAAAGGGAGGGTTTTGGGTCAGGAAGTCAGTGTTGACTACGATGGAGTCGGAGTTAGAATGTCATGCTTAATAAATGGGAGTTTTTCATCAAAGACTTTGTTTGAAATGCAATTTATTTGAGACGACCTCGAAACCTGACACAAAGTCAACTGGGAAGCCAGATTCGCTTAACTTCGCGTAACAACTATGTTACGAGCAATAGCAATAGCACTCATCATTCACTTATTTTGAGTTCCGTTGTAACTTTCAATGGTTGCTAAACAAATAGCAAATAGGACTTCACAGTGCTTTCCAGCCCTCTCTAAGAGGTTTACAGAGTCAGCCTCTTGCCCCCAACAATCTGGGTCCTCATTTTATTCACCTCAGAAGGATGGAAGGCTGAGTCAACTTTGAGCCTGGTGAGATTCGAACTGCCAAATTGCAGTCAGCCGGCAGTCAGCAGAAATAGCCTTCAGTACTGCACCCTAAGCACTGCGCCACTGTGGCTCACTAACTTAACAACTACAATGATTCACTTAACAACTGCGACAAGAAAGGCTGTAAAATGGAGCAAAATTCACTTAACAAATGTTTCACTTGGCAACATAAATTTTGGGCTCAATTATGGTCGTAAGTCAAGGACTACCTTACATGCCAGTTGTCAAAACACCTGAATTTTGATCACATGATCTTGTGAAGATGGATTACTGCAATGATTGTAAATATGAGTACCTGTTGTAAGTCACTTTTTCCATTGTAACTTCAAATGGTCACTAAATGAATGGTGGTTAAGTCCACTACTTGTACTTAAAAATACTACTCCAACAACTGTAGCTTTTCTTGAATATCATTCTCCTTTACATTTTTAAGCACCCACTTTAAAAAAAAAACAGTTTTCTGGATTGAACACAAAGAGACTAAAGTTAACACAGTAGTACATTTTATTCTTTTGCATTTTTTTTGGAAGAAAACAAACTCAAAAATTACAATTGCCTAATAATGCTAAAAGTGGCTGATTCAGTTAACTATCCATTAGGAAAAAATTAAACATCAATTAAGTAAGGTCCACAAAGATGGAAAAAAAGAAAAAAAAAGTGCTGGAGAACTACAGTTGCTATAATGAAATAAAAATGGTTGTGTTAAAAACTAGATCAGAAGTCAAGAAACTAATGCTGGTGGGTTAAAACTAGCCGGGGATCATATGTTTACAGTGCCTTTTATACTCAGTGGGATTTTGAACCAATTGAATAACAAAATAGCAAAGTTGGAGGGACCTTGGAGGTCTTCTAGTCCAACCCCTGCTCCAGCAAGAGACCCTATTCCATTTCAGAAAAATGGTTGTCCAATCTCTTCTTTAAAATCTCCAGTGATGGAGTACCCATAACTTCTGAAGGCAAGCCATTCCACTGTTTTATTGTGCTCAGTTAGGAAGTTTTTCTTTATTTCCAGGTTGGTTCTTGCCTTGATTAGTTTCCATCCATTGTTTCTTGTCTTGCCTTCAGGTGCTTTAGAAAATAGGTCAACCCTGTCTTCTTTGTGGAAGCCCCTTAGATATTGGAACATTGCTGTCATGTCACTCTTAGTCCTTCTTTTCACTAGACAGACATACCCAATACCGGCAACCAGTTTTCATATGTTTTAGTCTCCCTCTAATCCTTCTTGATGGGATGTGGTGGCTCAGTGGCTAAGATGCTGAGCTTGTTGATCGAAAGGTCGGCAGGTCAGCGGTTCGAATCCCTAGTGCCGCGTAAAGGGGTGAGCTCCTGTTACTTGTCCCAGCTTCTGCCAACCTAACAGTTCGAAAGCACGTCAAAAATGCAAGTAGAAAAATAGGGACCACCTTTGGTGGGAAAGTAACAGCGTTCTCTGCGCCTTTGGTGTTTAGTTGCCGGCCACATGATCACAGAGACGTTTTCGGACAGCGCTGGCTCTTCGGCTTTGAAATGGAGATGAGCACCGCCCCCTAGATTTGGGAACGGCTAGCACATATGTGCGGGGGGAACCTTTACCTTTAATCCTTCTTGTTGCTCTTCTCTGCACTCTATCTTGAGTTAGAGTCTAGAGTTACAACAGTGGAGGCTATCCTCTATTTCAACTGCTCTAAGTGTGAATACAGAGCCCTCACTTTTAATCTTAAATCTTACAAAGTAAGTTATCTGGGGAAAGGGGACTTGTAAAGAGTTAGGATGTTGGACCTTCAGGATGAAGAAAACCTCTTTCTTGAAGACTCTAGACTCTAGAGCAGTGTTTCCCAACCTTGGGACCTTTAAGATATGTGGACTTCAACACATGGCTGGCTGAGGAATCCTGGGAGTTGAAGTCCACAACTCTTAAGTTTGCCAAGTTTGGAGACTCCTCTAAAGGGAAGATAAAACAGGTTGGTAAGTGGCTACTGCTACTAGTAGATAGAGAAGGGAGCAAGAGATAGTGTGAGTGGCTGGCGGGAGCTCAGAGGGACTGGCGGAGATTGCACAGGTACAGGAGACTGTCCCTGAAAGGTGACTTTCTGTTAGAAATTCTGTTTATATAAAGCACCACACAGAGCAAACAAAGAGTACAGTCACCATGTGCTTTACTGCTCAACTATATAACTGTAACAGGAAAGAGGGAACTCTACTTAGAACAAAAGAGTATAGAGCATATACCATAGTTCCAAACTTGTAAACACTGCCATCTACTAGCTAAATACTACTGTAGTTGTTGCATAAAAATACATTCCAATAACGAATTCCAACACTTTCTCACTGCAAGCTTTCCAGGAAGGAAGTTGCAAGCTCAAATCCACTGTCACGCTCCTGCCATCAGTCACAGTCACAATGATCCCCATTGACTTTCTCCCTGCTGGTGTCCCACCCACTGAGTTGTGGGAAGGTGTCATGGAACATGGTAAATGAGGAACACATGTCCGTGGCAGCACAGCAGTGGTGCTGAACAGCAGCAGCACTGCAATACTGAAATGGCAGAAACCTTCCAAAATTTTATTCTTACATAAGTCATGAGTCTCAGCATTCTGTAATTTAGGCCATATGAGGGTATCTTGGTTGAAAATGTTTTGCCCTATGATGCACTGTTTGGCCCAGTTAAAGGTTATAGACATGAGAGTTTTAGTAGCGCATAGATAGGATATGACTGAATGCATTCATATATTTTTGATGTTGCAAACCAACTTGAGATGTTTTGCAGGCATATAACAGTGCCACAGAAACCACAGCATGGGCTTAATGCAGGGGTGAAATTCAGCAGGTTCTGACAGGTTCTGGAGAACTGGTAGCGGAAATTTTGAGCAGTTTGGAGAACCGGCAAATACCACCTCTGGCTGGCCCCAGAGTGGGGTGGGAATGGAGATTTTGCAGTATCCTTCCCCTGCCATGTCCACCAAGCCACGCCCACAGAACCGGTAATAAAAAAAAATGGATTTCACCACGGCCTTAATGGTTTGAAAGCCAGCTTTTAATCTTTAAGGACCTGCAAGCTTTATTGTTGATTTTCTGCAAAACGAAAAAAAACAGCTTCTCCTCCAGGTGATACTTTCTCTTCCTCCAGGAGAGGCTGTATCTGAGGTGATGTGCAAGTCCTTCCTTCTTAGCCAAAACGAAATGACCCACAGCTTCTCTGTGACAGCAGCTGTTTCCTTTTCCAGGCCTGGTGATTTTTCAGCTGGAGCTGGCTGGAGTTCTGCATGCTAAAATTAACAAGAAGCAAGATCTTTCATCTGAACTGAGATGATTCATGAGCTTTTATCACATCTGATAGATCTGGTAAAGCAGAAAAAGATGCATTGCAGTGATGAAATCCAAATGTTTTTACTACCGGTTCTTGGGGCATGTCTTGGTGGGCATGCTGTGGCTTGGTGGTGTGGCAGGGGAAGAATACTGCAAAATCTCCATTTCCACCCCACTCCAAGGGAAGGATATTGCAAAATTTCCATTCCCACTCTACTCTGGGACCAGCCAGAGGTGGTATTTGCCAGTTCTCCGAACTGCTCAAAATTTCCACTGCTGATTCTCCAGAACCTGTCAAAACCTGCTGGATTTCACCCCGATGCATTGCCTATGTGTGAGAAAGAGCAAGACAGAAAGGACGGAAAGCTATGTGACAAGGGGAAGCCACAGCACACATAACAATCTGATTTTAATCCTCTTGTCATCATGTTTAATTAAATTGATTGTTTTAAGTGATTTGTATCATACGTTTTAATCATTGGCTTTAGTGTACGCTACCCATGACTTGGACAAGAGAAATCTTTACCTTAATCTTTACAGATAGTCCTTGATTTATGACTGCAATGGGGGGGGGCAGGAAAAATTGTCATTAAGCAGTGCAGTTGTTAACTGAGGCATCAGATGATTGTGCCTTTTTATGACCTTTTTTTTTGCCATGGTTGTTAAGTGAATCACTGTGGTGACATCCTGTGACAGTGGCTTGTGAGATTCCTGCCAACTTCTCCATTGATTTTTCTTGACAGAAGTCAGCTGGGGATAGCTGTTAGAAGGCCTCTGTCCTTGAGTTTTCCTCAAAGTCTCTAAAGTAAGGTGACCAGATTTTAACATTGGTAAAGAGGGACATTGTGGGCGTGGCTTATTTTGTGGGCGTGGCTAGCTGGTCATGTGACTGGGTGGGCGTGGCTAGCTGGTCATGTGACCGGGTGGCCATGGCTATGTGTATAGGGTAAGGTGAACAGATTTTAACATTGGTAAGAGGGACACCATTGTGGGCGTGGCTTATTGTGTGGGCGTGGCTTGGAGGCCATGTGACTGGGTGGGCGTGGCTAGCTGGTCATGTGACCGGGTGGCCATGGCTATGTGTATAGGGACTACTCAGAGGGCTGGAAAGTCATTTCTGACAGGTCCTCACACTTTTGACTGGTCCTCACACTTATGACCATCCTCACATTTATGCCCGTGCAGCATTCTTAACAACCATGTCACTCATTTCACAATGCTTCTCTTCACCATGGTGACAAGATAGGGCAAAAACGTAAAATGTGAGGACAGTCGTAAGTTCGAGGACTGGTCAAAAGTGCGAGGACCAGTCAAAAATAACTTTTTCAGCCCTCTGAGTAGTCCATATGCATAAAAGGATACAGTAATAGAGAGGGATGAAGGAAGGAAGGGAAATTAGAGTAGGAGTGACGGTTAAGAGAGGGAGGAAGAGAGGAGGAGAAGGAGAAAGGAAGAGGAAGTAGGGAGGAGAAAAAGAGGGTGGGGGGAAGAGAAAGTAAGAAGGAAAGAAAAGAGAGGTGGTAGGTTTGAGGAGAAAGATTGCTGTACAATAAAAAAGATGAAAGGGAAGAAAGCCAACCCCAAACAAATATAAAGATATTAAGATAAAGAATGAATTGTTAAACTTTAAAGAATAAAAGAGAACAAATATGAATAAATAGCAATAATTAGAAACACACATACATACAATGTATTTTCTTTGAACAGAATATTTGGCTGGTTCACAAATTTAAACAGTGTTTAGTCATTTCAATTAAATTTACAATTTCTATATTTCCTTTTTGCCATATTTATTCCTCATCTATTTTTTAAAAAAAACAATATTACCCTTCATCCTCATCTCTAATCTTAATCAAATTCAATTTTTCCCTTCTATTCTATTTTATACCCCTTCCCATTGTCATCTATTTTTATATCCATCCTCACATTGTTTAATTATGTAATTATGTAATACAGTTGTTTAATACAAATTCAACATTTTAATATAAATCAATTAGTTATATAACTATCTTTTTTGTATATTAATCAATATGAACATGAATATTCCAATTATTTCCATGCAATCCAATTTCTTACAAATCAATTAATTATACTTACCAATAATAATAAACCAAATAATTTCCCCCATATATTCTTCCAAACCACAACTTAACCATTTCTGCTTTCAACACAGTATACAATTAATAGTATCTCAATTATTACAATTCCCTAGTTAAAAAGAGCTTTTTTTTCTTTTGTGTTTTAAAATCTTGAACTCTCCTCTTTTGCCCTAAATAATTTCCCATTGTTTACACCTACCTTTTTTGGTGAGGAAAAGGAAAATAAATCTGCTGCCTAATTTTCCAACGTTGCAAGCAAACAGCAAAGCCAACAGCCAGTTTCACTTTCGTTTTGAGCTTGGTTTGCACAAAGAGAAAAAAAAACCTGCTGGAGCAATTTAGGAAGAGCAGAGCCCTGCGCAAATCAGCTGAGAGGGGAGCTAATCAACGTAGGGCGGCCCTTTGAAGCCCCGCGGCAAGAGTTTAAACAGGTTTTTTCCCTCTAGCCAGCAGCGGGGACTCAGGAGGCAGAATGAAAAATCGGGACTTTTTTTAAAACGCCGCGGGACGCGGGACAAATTGCTCAAAAGCGGGACTGTCCCGCCAAAAGCGGGACGTCTGGTCACCTTACTCTAAAGATTCTTTTGCTGTATTGGATTACAGCTGCAATCACCCTAGAGCAGGGGTCGGCAACCTTAAACACTCAAAGAGCCACAAAGGTCCTAACCAGAAGCCTCCCATTCAATTCTGGAGTCGACCAGAAGTCCAGTTCCTCCACCATAGAGTCTCCTCCTAGCGAGGTGTCCTTTTTCCTCTGCTGACCAGAAATCCAGTTCCCCCACCATAGAGTCTCCTCCTAATGAGGTGTCCTTTTTCCTCTACCTGTCCTAACCGAAAGCCCTATCAATTGTGGAGCTGACCGGCAACAGGGAGCCGCAACAGAGGGATGAAAGAGCCACATGCGGCTCCAGAGCCATGGGTTGCTGACCCCTGCCCTAGAGCAAGGTCTCCAAACTTGGCAACTTTAAGACTTGTGGGCTTCAACTCCCAGAATTCCTCAGCCAGCCATGTGTTGGAAGTCCACATATCTTAAAATTCTCAAGATTGGGAGACATTGCTCCAGTGTCTCATAACTTGCTGGCTGAGAATTCTGGGAGTTGAAGGCCACAAGTCTTAAAGTTGCCAAGTTTGGAGACCTCTGCCCTACAGCTAATTAATTGTCAGGTTGATGGAAGCTATCGACCAATTTATACAGAAGCCAGAAAGCCAGCTGGGGAGAGGATAGTTCAGAGTTTCGTCGTGTGACTCCATCTTTGCAGAAGTTGATGAAAGTTGTAGTCTAACCCAACCAAAAAGTAACATCTTGGAGAAGTCTGGTCCAGAAATTACATCTTAGCGGAATATGTGCATTAGAGATTGTATTTGAACTCTCCAAGGAGCATAGAAAGTCTCCACAGCGCGCAACGTTGGCAGACATTCTGCAATGTTGTGGCTGCAGCAATTGATCTTGATAATTTATTATCACTTATCAGAAATGAATAATAGAAAAGAATTTCGTCTAGGCGTGAGTAATTGCACACTCATTTACAATGAATATCCCTGTCAGGGAAGAAAGGGGTCAGGGATGTTTGCATGGCCTTACTGGAAGATGACCTTCCTGTTTCCCCCCAAATTCCTAACCTCAAATATTAAGGAAGGAGTCTCCAATCCCATCTTTCCCCATGCAGCTTCAATTACGCAACCTTTTGTAGAGATAATATTGGGGGAGGAGAGGAGAACCGCAGCAAAACTTCTTGCAGCCCTGATGGACCTCTAAGCAAGGACTGACCCACCGGTGTTAAAACTACAACTCCCAGCAGCTCCAGGCAGGATAAAAATGTATGGTGGACTACAGGTTCTCCCTGTCTAGTGGAACAGACAGCCAAAGTTCAGTCAGTTGCATCCTGTTGTTTAGAGATGCCTTGTAATGGTAGCTCCCAGGGGGGTGTCAAAAATATCAAGATAGTTTCAGTCATGCAGGCCTGGCCACCATCTTGCCTTTTTTTCCCAACACCTTCCCCCCTTTGTGGACAAGTGAAAAGCCATTCTCCCTATAGATTCTTGCCTCTCTTTTTTTTTTTGTAGTTGCCAAATAACTTAATTTAACAGTAACAGAATTGGAAGGTACCTTGGAGGTCATCTAGTCCAACCCCCTGCTCACACAGGAGACCTGTACTAGGGATTCGAACTGCCAAACTGCTGACCTTTCTGATCGACAAGCTCAGTGTCTTAACCACTTGAGCCACCTAGTCAGGCTCTGACCTTTATAGCTGCTGATCTTTCTCTTGGCAATCAAGTTAGGAAGAGAGAGGATCAAAATCATTATACATCCTCTGACTCACCAACCTGCTTTCCAACTATCACAAGTTATGACCGTGATGGGCCAGCACCATTTCCATTCATAACTCGAGGACTACCTGTACCTTAGAACATTACTGCTACAAGAAGATGTCAAGAACCCTGCTTTTGCCTAAAATATCGTAATTAAAAAGTCCTGGAGCCAGGCTTAAAGTTCATATTTCTTCTCCTTTATCTTAATAGCTTCACCTCCTCTTCATTCCTCACCCCCCTCCCTTCTTTCCTTTATCGGATCTTGCAAGAAATCAAAGAAGTTTGAACTTCGAATTCTGTTCGTTGCTAACCACAAAGAATCAAACGGAAATAAAACAGGCCACAGAGTCAGTTGGGAGACCAGCAGAGTGGGAGAGCCTTAATTTCTCAGAGGTTCAGCCTAAAGGGTTCTTTGCCATATATGGAGCTGGGAAAAAACCGATCAGGGGGGAAAACTGATGAATCACACCTGAAGACCTTTTCAACTTTAAAATGAAGAGAGGATGCTGTGAAGGAGACGAAGATGGTTCAGCCACTTTCCATCTCTGTGGGTTTACTTTTCTCTGGCTAACCACTTTTTGCTTCACCTAACCTGATATCTGAATAGATTAATGCATTGATGATGAGAGATCTTTGTTTGTGGCTAGACTGATTCAAGAAGAAGATAAAGAACTGGAGAAAATCACAAAATACGAAAACCTGCAAATAGAAGTGAAACTAAACATCTGGAGCCCCACTTGAACATTACTGGCATTGACAAAATCTCCATCAGTCAATTGCAAAAGGCAGCTTTACTGGGAACAGTTTACATCTCATAAAGACATCTTTAACATGATCAAACAAGAGCAACATCTGTGTACCCCAGGTCCTTCAGAAAGGTTCAATAGGTGGAGAAAAATGACTAATCAGTCTAAAAATCTGGTTGATTTGCAACCAACCCTAATAATAATAATTATAATTTATTAGCCATCCAGGACTGAAAAATCCATAAAAGCAAGTAAAGAGTCGTGGTGGTGCAGTGGTTAGAATGCAAATACTGCAGGTTACTTCTGCTGACTGCCAGCTGCCGACAGTTCGATTCTCACCAGCTCAAGGTTGTCTCAGCCTTCCGTTCTTCCGAGGTTGGTAAAATGAGGAGCCAGATTGTTGGAGACAATATGCTGACTCTGTAAATTGCTTCGAGTGGACTGTAAAGCACTGTGAAGTGGTATATAAGTCTAATGTGCTATTACTATTGCTAAAACATTAAACCAGATAGACAGCCCAGACTAAAATAATCTTTCAAACAACACAGAGGGGTATCATGGGACTCCACCCCAAAGAGAAAAGGCAGCTATTAAAAAGAGCATCAAAATCTCTTTAGCAAACCTTATCTAACTTTTTTTAAACAAATAAGTGATTTTTAAAAATTATTTTCTTTGAAATGGAGCCTCCACAAACAGATAGGATCTATTGAAGAAGAAAACATAGTTTGGGCTCATCGTTTTATTTTGTACTGAAAGCAATCCCTGTTGAGGACAATTTTTAGTTAGGCAATGCCAATCAGCACAGGTAGCATGTAAAAGTCAGCACTTTTTCTCCTCTCTCTCTCTTTTCTTTTTGCTTTTCACTTTCATTCCTCCTTAGCTTCCCTTTCTCACTTTCCCTTTTATTTCTGCTCTGAGCATGACGATAGAAAAGCACCATGTTTATGAGACTGAAGCTGGCCTCATGGTTAAAGCTGCAGCTAAAGTGGAATGATGCAGAGAACTAAAATGAACTGAAAAGGGACAGGATGAGAGGTGGCCATAGGGAGTCTAAAAAAGCAAAATAGCAATGCCTTATGGACTTTTTGCTGAAAATGAAGGGAAAAAATGAATTTGTGATTTTATGGGTTTGATGATTAGAAAGAGAGAATATGGGGAAAAAAAGAGCCATGAGGTAACCTTATAGAGAGAGGATAACATATAAATGCAATGCATCTATAACCCATTAGCACTGATAACGTTACCTAATTGGGTAATGAAATGTCTGCAAACAAACAACAGAGCTCAAAGAACTCTGCAATTATAACTAATGTAAAATGAGATTGGACGCCACTTCTTTAGAGCTTTCTTTTTCATCTTCCTGTTTTCTCTTTGTCTTTTTTAAAAAAATTTTCTAGTTTACTGATCACTTTTCTTTACTTTCTTGTTTAAATTTGTATGATTTTTGCAAAAAAAAAAATTCATAAAAACTAATTTAAAGAAACCAAAATGGCAGCCAAAATTGCAGGTTCGAAACCCTGCCCCACTTTTTATATGTATTGTAGCTGACATTTTGTATTTTGTATGCTGACATTTTGAATTTTTGTATGCTGACATTTTGTATTTTTGAAACCCCCAATGCCTCTGACACACAGAATGCCCCCAGTCTCTCTTCCTAGGGCTGCCCTTGAGGACCATCCGGAGACTTCAGCTGGTACAGAATGCAGCCGCGCGGGTCGTGATGGGTGGTTCCCGATACGCCCATGTTACACCTTTCCTGCGCGACTTGCATTGGCTGCCGGTTGCTCTCCGGGCAACCTATAAAGCCCTTCATGGCTTAGGCCCAGGATATTTGCCAGACCATCTGCAACCAGCAACAGCTCCCCATCACCCGGTGCGTTCTCACAGGGAGGGCCTACTCAGGGTGCCGTCAGCTAGACAGTGTCGACTGGCGACTCCTAGAGGCAGAGCTTTCTCTGTGGGTGCTCCCACCCTCTGGAACCAACTTCCTCTGGGGCTTCGGTTGGCCCCTGACCTCCGCACCTTCCGCCGTGACTTAAAGACATGGTTGTTCAACCTGGACTGGGGGGGTTAACATGTATTTTAACACGTTTTATTGGATATTTTATTGTTGTGAGCCGCCCTGAGTCCTATGGAGATAGGGCGGCATATAAATAAAATAAAATAAAATAAAATAAAATAAATAAATAAAATAAATGTGTGTAATTGTGACAGTAAGACAATATGATTGTTTGTTATGTAGTATGTATACGTTTAAGAGAAATGTTTGTGGTATGGTTAACGGTACCTTAGCGTTGTCATTTACGCGTGTGTGATGATTTTGCTTTTGAAATGAGTAAGTGGTGAGTCACAAACACAGAAGGATTAATAAACACCCCAGTACAGTAATATTTCACATTTATCATGCACTTATAAAAAAAAATAAAGATCCACTACTATAGCATTGTTGTTGTTTTTTAACCTTTCTTAGTGCCTGTGTTAATCTTTTCCCTAGCAATAAATACCTTGTGTCTGGGGAATTGTGGGTAGTTGAGCATGGCTGGCTGGGGAATTCTGGAAGTTGAAGTCCATTCACGAGTCTTTAAAGTTGCCAAGGCTGGGAAACCCTGCTTTATTGAGTAGGGAGATTTCTATATAATAAATAGGGGATATCATATATCATGTATTGATATTGATTATAATACGTTGCTTTTGAATTCTACTTTGCAAGGTTTTGTGCAACTTTATTAGGTTTGTAGTACATTTTATCACTCTGGGGAGGCAGCCACTACAATGATGGGTCACTGAAATTATAAACAATTACAGTTTTTAAATATTAGAGACACAGAATTTCTGATTTGGTCTAGTTTAAACTCAGTTCCCATTTTATTAATTGGTCTGATTGGAAAAGGCAGAGAGATCTCTTTATCCATGCTGGGTTATAACAAGAAACTGTCTCCCCTTTGAGTTATGTTCAAGGTTCAATAGGCAAAAATCCATGGCATACATATAGCCTTTTTGAGAAGCAATAGCGATGTCACTTTGGGACAATATTCAGAACATAGAATAATAAGTAATAGAATTGGAAGGGATCTTGGAGGTCTTCTAGTCTAACCCCCTGCTCGAGCAGGAGACCCTATACCAGTGATGGCTAACCTTTTTTCCATCGCATGCCAAAAGCGGGGGTCGCGGGGTGGTGGTGTCGTGTGTCTATGTGCCCACACCCATAATTCAATGCCCCCACTGCACTCCCCCCACTTTTGGCACATGACGGCAAAATGGTTACCGATGGACCCAGTAGGTCCCTTTTTTGTCCTCCCCAGGCTCCAGAGGCTTTTTGGGAGCCTGGGGAGGGTGAAAATAGTCTTCCCCACCCCCCCGGAGGCCCTCCGGAGGCCGGAAATGGCCCATTTCCCAACTTCTGGTGGGCCCAGAAGGCCCGAAAATCAGCTGGTTGGCGCGCGCATGCATGCTGCAGCTGAGCTAGGGCAACGCTTGTGTGCCCAGAGCACGCGTGCCATAGGTTCGCCATCATGGCCCTGTACCGTTTAAGACAAATGGTTGAAAGCCTCCAGTAGTGGAGCATCCACAACTTGTCCAATTGTTGATTGCTCTCACCATTAGGAAATTTCTTCCTAACCTTTCTCCTTGACCTCCCCTCTTCTTTGTGGAAACCCCCTTAAATATTGGAACACTGCTATTATGTCTCCCATAGTTCTTTTCATTAGACTAGGCATACCCAATTGCTGTAAATATTCTTCATATGTTTTAGCCTCCAGCCCTCTGATCATTCTTTTTTTTTTTTAAGAACGTACCATCAAGCTTTCTTTAATGATCATTTACTGAAGAATGAAGATCCCCAATTGAAATTTGCATTTAATCTAGTTCTAAGGGCAATTGCTTATACAGTGGCAGACTTTTATACACAAACTAGTTCCCAAATTTCTTTCTTAAGGCGAATTTACTGGCAATCCCTTTACATTAAACCAGATTACTTCAGAAATAGCCCTCTCATCATTCCTGTTGCTGTTCTTTTGTATGTTTTATCCGTTCAAAAGTGGGAATTAGTGAATCGCCATTCAGGAAGACCAAATCTGTTCCCAAGGTCCTTTTGGATTTCTTTTGGACCCAATTATTACAATCACCCTGGGAACTTATTGCTGGATATTCAATATTAAATCTATTGGTGAAAAGAAGGGCTAGGGGTGACATGATAGTAGCCTTCCAATATTTGGGGGATTGCCACGAAGAAGAGGGAGTCAAGCTGTTCTTCAAAGTACCTGAGGGCAGAACAAGAAGCAATGGACGGAAACTAATCAAGGAGAGAAGCAACCTAGAACTAAGGAGAAATTTCTTGACAGTTAAAACAATTAATCAGTGGAATAACTTGCCTCCAGAAGTTGTGAATGCTCCAACACTGGAAGTTTTTAAGATGTTGGATAACCATTTATCTAAAATGCCTTGAGCAGGGGGTTGGACTAGAAGACCTCCAAAGTCCCTCCCAACTCTGTATTCTGTTATTCTGGGCTGATGTTGAGAGCAGCTTCCTGCCTTTCCGAAGAGAAAATTTAGCTGCCTATCTGGCGGAAGCAGAGGACACATCTGCTAAAGCTTCATGTGTTCACAGAAGTACAGATGGTTCTCCTTCCCTCCCTCCTCTCTTGCCTCGTTCTCTGTAAGCCCAACAGAGCTAAAAGAGAAAAAGAAAAAACCACAGCTTGGATGTGGATGTATTTATTAATTTGTTAAATTTATTTGCAACCTATTTGCTACAGGGCTACTCTGGGCGGCTTAAGAGTAGAAACAGAAGTAAAATAATAGAATGATGTTTAGAAAGTGTTTGATAGCTTTGAATATTTACACGGGTTGCTGTATGTTTATGCATGTGGGCACTTTAAGCCATTGCTATTTTAAAAAGCAGTTTGTGTTTGTGTCTGTGTCACAGAAAACATAAAAACACAATTATTCCTGATAATGCTATTTGTTCAATTGTGTCCGATTCTCACTGATTCTATGGACTGGCTTTCTGCACAGTTTCCAATCTTGTATGACTTCTTTCATTTCTTTTTATGCTCTGCCTGCTTATGCTTTGATGTTGTGCAGTCCCCGTGTTTTTTGATAGCCTCATTTCCTTTTACCGCTGACTCTTTTGAACTTAACTGCCTTTTCCAACGAGTTTGATCTCGATTGACACGGCCAAAATAATTAAGGTGAAATAAATTTTGTGATTTTGCTTTCCAGGGATATGTTTGGTTTTATAAGCTGCATTACTTATTTCTCTGTGAGAGAGATAGGTGGTTTCAAAATTTGATAAAAAATAAAATAAAATAAAAAATAAAATAAAATAAAATTTCTTACATTACAAATACCCTGTTCTTCGTTTTAGCACACATTCGGAATGGTGGGTTTTTTTTTTGGTGATTTGATAGAATTTTCTGTTGACAAACATCTCCGTTCTCCATTTATTTTATAAAGACAAGCTCAATAAACAATTATAAATAAACAGAGCAAAGTTAAGTATAGAAAGGGGTGAGGTAATCAACAAAATGAACTCCAAACCACAGCTAGAATGGGGTAGATTTCCTCATTAAAAAAAAAAGAACCTGGATGAATGCTTAAAAATTTGGCATTCAGGGAAGTATAAAATTTGAATTGATGCCGATAACTGAAAGCTGTAAAAGTCGAAATGTGATTTTAAAACTAAAAAAGGTTGAATAAAGACTATTTTTTTTTAAAAAAAAATTGGCATTCTACAAGGTTAGAAAAATAAGTGTAAGTACGTCTGGAGAATGAAACTCAAAAATGTCCCACGGGTAACTGGTGCCTCACCCAGAACCATGAACCCTTCAGTCTCCCGAGAGAGCCTGGCGGCCACTAAACTTCATTTGAAGGAAAGGAAATGCTGAGAAATGGGAGAAGTTTAACGGGAATTAAGTGAGAGCATCTTCTAGATCTTGTTACCTCATCAAGAGTTTTAAATCTTTTAAATGTATAAAAGCAGACGAGAATTCCATTTGGAACTCAGTTCCTTCCAATAAGTCCATTAAGCAGTTATGAAACAAATTACTCATTTGTTTGCTAGGAGGAGTTGATGGGTCTCTCTATTCACTGCCTTTCTTCCGTGTAAAAAAAACCCTGATGAACTTCAGGCTGACTCAGAAGTTGAGATCAACTGAAATTCAAAAGAAATGCAAGAGTATGGGCTGAATGTTGAACCCCATTCTAGAGAATTTTAGCACTGATTAAAGCAGAAGCGCAGAATAAATCAAATTGTATTCGCCTTTCAAACTTCTGTAACCAGAGTAATGTTGGTAAAGTAATTGACAGGGGGAAATGCTCCCGGTTCGGACCGGATCGCCCGATCTGGTAGCGATGGTGGCGGGTGGTTCGGTAGCAAAAATCCCTGCGGGCTAGCCCCCCACCATGCCCGGCTGAGCCGCACGATCATCAGAGGCTTTTTTTTTTTTTTACTTTTAAAAGCATTTTTTCTACAACCTCTTCCGACGAAAAAATGCTTTTAAAAGTTAAAAAAAAAAAAAAAGAGCCTCTGATGATCGCGCGGCTCAACTGGGATAATCAGAGGCTTTTCAAAGCATTTTTTTCTGCAACCTCTTGGCCGAAGAGCCAAAGCCTTTTTTTCTTTTAAATGCCTCTGATGATCCAAGCGGAGTTGCCTGATTGTCAGAGGCATTTAAAAGAAAAAAAGATCAGCTGGGATCGTCAGAAAAAATGGAAACATTTTTTTACAACCTCTTCGCTGAAGAGGTTGTAGAAAAAATGGTTTTAAAAGTAAAAAAAATTAAAAATTGGCCACGCCCACCCAGTCACATTACCCCCCCACCAAGCCACGCCCACAGAACCGGTAGTAACAAATTTTAGATTTCACCACTGATTAAAGAAGCCATCTCCTCTGAAAAGGTGGATGCAATTGTCTAGGAAGGTTATCTGTGAAAGGGTGTGAAGCATAATTGCAGTATCGTTGCTTGCTAGTGGAGTTGGTGGAAGCGTTGTCTACATATGCACAACGTAAGACAGCTAGCGATGGTCTTTAGAACAATGTTCCCAACTTTCCAGAAGTTGTGGCTGCTTTAAATGCTTTGAGGAAGTGTGTTCTGCTTGTTCGAACATTCTTGCCATAGTTTGAATGCTTTACAAACTGGTCATCGTACTAGTGGAACCAAAAATAGATGCAGTCCAGTCTGCCATGTCTTTAAGAACTCACCAAATCTATTTATGAAACTAAGTTCTACACAGATAGTCCTTGACTTACGACTATTTGTTCAGCAACTTTCTGAATGTACAATGGCACTGAATAAAAATCACTTACAATCAATCCATTCAGTGGAGGGTTCCTCCCGTTTCGGCCCGGTTCCACCGAGCTCATAGCAGTGATGATATGATGTCACCAAACCAGTTCTGCCCCCCCGCCCGCCCCAGCGTTATTCTTACCTTTTATTTGGCCCCACTCCCAATCTATTGCTGCCTCCTGAGTCCCAGCTGATCGGCTAGAAGGAAAAAAACTGTTTAAACTCTTGCCCTGGGGCTTCAAAGGGCCGCCCTACAGCTGATCAGTGATAAAAGGCAGTATGGTGGTAGATGGTGCCTCCAAAAACAAATGAGTAGACTGGTGCCTGCAAAAATAAATGAGTAGACCAGTGCCTGCAAAAATAAATGGGTAGACCAATACAGCTCTGCAAGCAGTTAAAAGCCTGGTAGACCAGTACCTCTGCTAAATCCTAAAGAATTGTCACATGACCATCAAGCCACACCCACAAAATAAGCCATGCCCACAGAACCTCTGGTAAAAAATTTTAGAACCCACCCCTGAATCCATCCTCGCAATTACAACCATTGCAACATCCCCACCTTCTTGCGATCAAAATTTTGGTGCTTGCTAGCTGGCATGTATTTATGATGATTGCAGTATCCCATGTGTCAGTGTTCCGGAAAACCGCAAATGTGCAAAAAACCATTTGCAAACTTGCCAGCTAGCTTCTGACAACCTGGATTCACATAACTATCGTGTGATTCATTTAACGGCAGTGATTCACTTAACCACCATGGCAAAATGAGTTGTAAAATCAGGCCCAACTCACTTAAAAATTGCTTTGCTTAGCAACAGACACTCTAGTCTCAATGGTGGTTGTAAGTCAAGGACCACCTATATTACCCCCTGCTATGGTAGAATGAGAGTGGATCCAATCACAGGTAATCCTCGATTTACAACCTTTTGTTTGGCGACCGTTTGAAGTTACAATAGCACTGAAAGAAGTTACTTACGACCATTTTGTACACTTAACGATTGTTGTAGTATCCTCATGACCGTGTGTTCGAAATCTGGATGCTTGGCAACTGGCATGTATTTATGACAATTGCAGCATCCCAGGGGGGTCATGCAATCACCTTTTGCGACCTTCTGACAAGCAAAATCAATGGGGAAGTCAGGTGCATTTAATAACTGTGTTACTAGCTTAATAACTGTGGCATAATTCACTTAATAACTGCGGCAAGGAAGGTTGTAACACGGAACAAAACTTACTTAACTGCCTTGCTTAGAAATGGAAATTTTGGGCTCAATTATAGTCGTAAGTCAAGGACTACCTGTAACTTATGTTCTCCCATACTGGGGTAAAGAATACCAAACAAGCAGCATGTATCCAAAATCTTTATCGTAGTTGGACACTTTCTCCCACCCTCCCAAATGTATACATTCTAAAAAACAAGGATAATCTCAATCAAGGTATCAGCCACCTCAATTAGACACTTTAAATTGACCGGTTTTAGATGTCACTGGCTAGCAGAGGAAAGAGCACCATCTACTGCCAAAGAGACGATTTCCCCACAGCTGAATGGCTAGTGAACATCAGGGCAGTCCTGAAACATTTTTTAAAAAAGACGATTTCTGAAAGTAGTGGCTCTAGCACACTTTAGAAACGCTGTCCAACCTGATGTTCCCATACTGAAAGCCACCATTTTGGTCCATGTTCAAGGAACCAGTTGCCTGCACATATCCACGTTTGTCCCTTCATAAAATCAGCCCACTTCTGTTCACCTCTTCAGCGCCGGTAACGGTAGCGCTTGAAGTGGAACCAGAGCTGGAAGATGCCGTTGGCAAACTGGCAGCGGAAGCCATGCCGGTGAGAGTATTCCCACTCTCGGTTGACAATCTTAAAGGCGATGTCTTCGTAAGGAGGTCCGGCGTGGAAGCGCAGGGTGGCGAAGTCCTTATTGTCCGGGCAAGCTTCCAGAAAGTATTCTGGGGTGGAACGTTTATCGATCAGGTCCGGGTAGAAGATATTAAACTTGTAACCCTGCACAATCTTGGGCGGAGGGTTGTCGAAATCGTAGTGGGTCTGGTTGTACTTGTTCCACTCAAATCCGGTGTGCACTCGGTTGAAGAAACGTGGTTTGCGGGGACGGTATTTGTCAGCCCACAAGTAGGCCTTGCCGGTCAAGGGCATTTCCACGCTGAATTGGGCCTCATCAGCCCCCATCCCTTCTTTAGCGCGGCGGAAAAAAATATCCTCGGCACTCTCGCTGGCATCACCTGTAGGAGGAGAACACCAGAGTTGGCATGTGGTCTGGTGCACAATTGGCCACAATATCCTTGAATGTCTGTTTTATCTTTACAATTTTTTAGCCCCTGTGGCTGGTGAGAAAGAGAAGGCCCAAATTCA
This sequence comes from Pantherophis guttatus, assembly GCF_059756535.1. Classification (NCBI taxonomy): domain Eukaryota; kingdom Metazoa; phylum Chordata; class Lepidosauria; order Squamata; family Colubridae; genus Pantherophis; species Pantherophis guttatus. The sequence goes on from NC_142063.1 coordinate 20,033,371, forward strand.
TCTGGAAACACCTTCCACTATGGGATTCTACAGCAGTGAGCTGTCACCCAAATTATATCCCACCAGTAAAATAGCTGAACTTTAATAAGCACTTTATATTGATTTGGACTTCTATCCCAACCACAATAAACATATTATGTCCCATCAAGATAAGAGGGGCAGCACATAAATCTAATCAATCAATCAATCAATAAAATATAAAGTACAGTTTTGATGAGGGGACTGGCAGACTACAATATATATGTTCAATTTTATAGCCTGTTTAAAACAGATTTCTAATCAAGCTGGTTTCCAGTCTTGTTTTTTAAAATTAAAGATTTGATTTCAATTAGCCTGAAATGTGGAGGGTGAGAAGAGATTCAAGTTATGACAGAAACTCGAAGTCATGGCCCAAGTCTACCTTATTTCTTTTAATATTTAAAAGTCTGGCATGTAAATACCAGCAGGAGGCTCCTTAAAATGTACAGCCTATTTTTCTGTCATCATATTTACTTCCAAATTAAGATAAACATCCGCCTCCACCAAGACGTTTTTTAATAATTTTTCCACCTGGGATTCTGGTAGCAATGGAATACAGGTAGGCCTCAGTAGGTTAGCAACCATTTGAGGTTATGATGGTCTCCTTAAAAGGTATTCATAACCCAGTTCCAGAGTTCCAACTGTGGCAGAATGACTGCATTTCAGGTGCTTGGCAACCGGCTTACCTTTATGGCAGATTGCAGCATTCCTTAATCATGTGATTCAAGTTATTATTTTTTACCAGAAACTGTCCTTTTCAACTCCTTTCTGGCAAAAAAACTCCCCATAGGAATGCATTCTCACTTAACGATCACCAGAAAAAAGATCATAAAATCAGTTTGGTCATATGGGGCCTCAACTGATGATTTTCATGATTTTTGACAGAAATTCCAGGCTCTATTATGGTCGTAAATCAAGGACTACCTGTACTCATTTGTCTTCCTTCTGGATTCAGAGATTATTTGTTTTAATTTCTAATTGTTGCCTAATTTGAACTTTTACTGTTTTTTAAAGAATGCAGGAACCCATTTTGACCTCTTATTCACCTCTAATGGTTTCTCTTTAGAGTTTTGAAAAAGCCAACTCAACCTAGATTTAGGGTTGGAAACTCCTTATGAAAAATGACTAGATGGATAATTGAATAAGAGAGATTAAAAGGCAGAGCAAAAATGGATTCTCAGCATGACGAATGACAGGAGTTTATTACTTGATATTAAGAGGATGTTTCAAATGGGGCTGAGGGGGAGAGGCTGGCTGGTAATTTTGGAAATTGGAAATTTATTCCTCTCCTTTCTTCTTTCCCCAGGTTTATTGGATTTCAGAACATAAAATTCTTTTTGTGGTACAGAGCCATGTGCACATTGACTGTGTTACATACACTGCCATCATGAAACCCAGGTGAAGTCTCCTGCCATCTTCCCATTCCTTACCTGTGACCTGGAGCTGCTGCCGGGAGAGCTGGAGGCGCTGGAGATCCTCATCCGCGTCCACCACGTGGGCATCAAAGGGGAGCTCGTGGGAGGTGAGCAGCCGGGGGCTGTACTTGCCGGCATCATAGTCATCCAGGCTCTGCTGAATCAGGTCCTCCTCGATCAGCACCGCTTCTCCGTCTCCCTCGGCTTTGGCTTCAGCTTCCTGTTCAGTGCCAGGCTCCACGGAGGAAGGACCAGGCTGTGCTGAGGCAATTTCCTCTGGCTCTAGCCTGGGTAGAAGACGGGGAAGAGGGTAGCCCACCTTTTTAGCAAAAAGAGTGCAGCGACCGGGGACATAAGATCTCTAAATCTTTCTGTCTTGACCCATTGTTCTAATCTTCATTTGCTTTTAATCTCTTTCAGTTAACAAGCTCTTTACTCAGTCAGTTGGCAATTTCTAGGTGTATGGACTTCAATTCCTAGAATTCCATAGCCAGCACAGCCATTGCTAAGAATTCTGGGAGTTGCAGTCTATTCACCTTCAACTTCCCAAGGTTGGGAAACCCTTTGTAATTCCTTTGAAGATGTTTCGCTTCTCATCCAAGAAGCTTCTTCAGCTCTGAGCGCTGAAGAAACTTCTTGGATGAGAAGCGAAACGTCTTCAAAGAAAAACCAGAAAGTCCAGTTGCCTCTTGAAAAAAAGCACCTTTGGGACAACCATGACCTGGATGAGATTGAGAATCTCCATAGACTCTTAACTGTAAGCAATTTCAGGCAAAGAACCAGGTCTCTTTAACTTTGGCTTATGTAATCTTCTAAAACAGGGGTGGGGAACGATGGGCCTTTTATGACTTGTGGACTTCAACTCCCATAATTCCTGAGTCAGAATTCCATGTCCACAAGTCATAAAAGGGCCATCGTTCCCCACCCCTGCTCTAACGGATCATATATTCCGATGAGATCATGATGAATCTTTTGAGACCCAACTTTTGCCTCTCTAAAAAGGAACAATCATGGCTTTACAATCAAGATAAAAATGTATTCTTTTAGCTTAGCCTCCTCTTGAACTTGCTGTCAGACCTGGAAGCCATCTTTTATAGTTGGGCCTTCAGGCCTGCCATGTTTTCTACTGTGGGAAATCAGGAGGGGGGATTGTAGAGTATGGGTGATATATAGTCAAAATAACATTCTTTTCTAGGAGAGTCAAGGCCATCTTGCCCTGCAGCTGTGATGAGGTGACTGGGAGGTATCTTCAGTGTTGGATGGTGCCTGATTGGATCATGTGATGGACATGTGGGTGCTGGGCAGGGACATGAACTTTCTTTTGGGTGGGGAAAACCTGGAAGCTTTCAGATTCGGGTTTTCCCAGATGTGCCAATATGACATCTTCAATAAAATGGAACTTTATGGAAATTCAAGCCTCAGAGTCTTCTTTCGTTGGGGGTGTTACTTGGAACCCTGACATTCCCCCTACCTGCCTATTCCTCTCTCCTGAAATCTCTGTCCTTTTGGCCCTCTGGCTTCTCACTGTCACCAGCTGTCCCTACTGCCCAGAACTGAATGCCACCTGCACGTCACTGCCTTATCCTTTCGCATCGGTGCAGCACAAGGGCTTCTCTTGTGCCCCAGTCAGAACCTTCTTTCATGAAAGAAGGCCGGTGTGTAAAAGGAGGCCCTGGTTAGAAGGGTCTTTCTTTTGCACACCAAGCTTCTTTTGTGAGAAAACACTCTGGGCAGGACACCAGAGAAGCCCCAGCTGCCCCAGTGCAAAAGAAGGCCCTCGACAGTACAGCAGTGGCACACAGTGCTGTGGACATGGTGGTGGACACGGCCAGGTCACAATAGGTAGGTGGGCAGCCAAAAGGTGGCCATAAATGTGGACCCTGAATTTTGTTCCCATGACTGCAGGGGTGCTGCAGTGGCCACAACTTCAATGGCTGGTTATAAGCCTCTTTGTTCAGCGCTGTTGAGTCACTGAACAATAAACATTAAGCGAGGACTACCTGTAAGCTACTTTTATAAATTTCTAAGTCTGTATTTAACCCCTGTAACTTTAATTATTCTTATATGTATACATTGTTTTTATATTTCTATTTTTACTAGTATTGTAAGCCGTCCAAGGTCGCTTTGGATGGTGAGATGGGCAGCATGTAAATTTAATAAGCAAACAAATAAATATAATCCAAAACACACTTACAAGGGCAGCTTTTCCCAAATTGGGTAACTCCAGATATATGGACTTCAACTTCCAGAAGTCTCAGTAATAGCCACAAGGAATTTGGGAGCTGTAGTCCGTGTATCTTGGAGGGAGCCCAGATTGAGCAACGTACTACCAAATATATAAAACAGCAAGACTTCTCCTTGCATAGGAAGGATAATGCTGCTCCGATAATGATAATGCTATTTATGTCATCTAGGAGCAGCTATGCATATCAATAGAAAGAGCACCTGAGTCTTTACGCACTGGGATGAAAACCTTCAGTGTTAAGGATGAAGGAAGCAGGTAACAGCATCCCAACCATAGGTACCTGTGGCGGCTACTGGCAGTTTCTGGGGATGGCGATTCTTTTTTCATGATGGGGAAAAGGGGCTCACTTTCCACGCCTTGTTCTTGTTTGAGCTTGTATAGCTTCTGGCGCAGGACGTCCTGATGCCGTTCTCGCAACCTGTGAGCCAGGAGGGATAGAACACAGAATTAGTTCCTGTGGCTAGGTGTGTGTGTATTGAGAGAGAGGGAGGGAGGGAGAGGGAGAGGGAGAGAGAGAAAGAGAGAGAGAGAGAGACTGTTTGTCTGTCTGTGGAAATGATGCTCATGTTCCTTCCATGAAATCTATTCAGTCTGATTCCAACTTCCTGCATAAGGGCCATACACCAATGATGCTCAGGTGATAGGCATATTATTGGGACAGCACAGCCCTCTTAAAATTATGCCTTGATATTCTTTGGCAATATGCCCCTTTCTAATGTCATCTTCATCATTCTCCTCCTTTCCATCCCCACATTTATAATCCCAATCTGGTTGAGCTCTTTTGTGGCTGTTTCGATACAATGAATGCTTCAAAAAATATATCAAACCCACTAAAATGGCCTAGTAAGTTATTAATTCTTGAGAGGTACCTCTCCATCTCCAACCTGCACCTTCCAGCTGGATTAAAAGTCTCTTTTGAACTAACTTTATTTTCCTGAAGACAACATGGATAAACCCAGTTTTCCTGGTAGCTACATGGATGGGGTTGGCCAATGCTTTCTTTTGGGACATGTGCTCAATTTTCCCATCAAGATTACAGATCTGATTTCATGGTGGACCCCAGAGGGAGCACTAACCCTGTCTGATATGGCTTAGCTTTGTGAGATCAGTTGGTAAGGCCAACTATTTCCACCAAATCCAGACAGCCAGGATGCTAGCCAGTCTGGTTTGGTCCAGTCATTTGGGAAAGTCTTGATTCATTGGTAATGGAAAGTACATGGTATAAACCACAGAGTCCCCCTCTGGATGGAGGTGGATATAAATCAGATACGTGCATATTTACCTGGCCCGTGCCATGTATGCCTTTAGCTGCTGGAGCAGGCTCTCCCAGTAGCCAATGTCCAAGTTGGGTCCCCCAGCCAGGATCTTGCCCTCGATTCCCTGGTAGATCACTTGCAACTGGTTGTAGGTCTTCCCCTTGAAGACAGATTGTACATCAGAACTAACTGAGGCATTCACCCCTTCACGACGCTCTCCTGCAAGACACAAAAATATACGATTGGAACAGGGGTCAGCAACCCGTGGCTCTGGAGCCGCATGTGGCTCTTTCATTCCTCTGCTGCGGCTCCGTCGCTCAAAATATGCGTCACAACCGCCAATGTGTAACACCTGCTGGCACACAATTTATTGAGCTTTTCAACCCCCGGTAGGCCAACCATGGATAAATCCAAGAAAAGTTTCAGAACAGAATGGTTAATTCAACTACATATGCTAGTTTTGTGGCTGCTCAGGAAATAGTCAGGCACAGGAAGTGTTTTGTGGCTCCCTGTGTTTTCTTTTCTGTGGGAAATGGGTCCAAATGGCTCTTTGAGTGTTTAAGGTTGCCGACTACTGGATTGGAAGATGATACTCCTTAAATCCGTAGGCCAGAAGAGGACATGGAGACAATTGGTTCCAGTGGCTGGGAAGAGTTTGTCTCGATCTCAGATAAATAGGACAGGACATATTTTTTTACATGAGATTTTGAAAGGATATTTGGGGATGGAGTGATCAGATACTCATTTTAACTGCATTAGGTCTATTCAAGGAACTAGCAAGCACAGCAAAATTACCTAAATTCTAAGGCAGTTTTCTTCAGCTCAGTGCCCACAGCAGTGCTGGGCTCCAATTCCTAGAATCCTTTGGCAGGGAATTCTAGGATCCAAAGTTCAACATTAGTAGGATGATTCACCCAATCAGAATATAATGAATGAGGGGTGTGTTTTGATTGTTCAAATGGAATAGAAGTAACAGAAAAGAAAGAATTGCCCCTACATTAAAATATCCACGTCTGCTTAGCTATTCAAGGAAATGAACTTGGCAATTATGTGAAGAGTGCCTGGTTAAAACAAAATAGAGGAACGAATAAAAGCCACACTATTGGTGGTATCTACTATGCTCTGCCCAATCTAGAAGAGGAAGAAGATGCTTTCCAGAAGCAAAATAGGGATCTATCAAAGAGGTATGCTGTAGGAATGATGGGGACGCTGATCACCCTGATCTCCATCGGAAACAATATCTGCCAAGTATGATCCTTCCAAAAAAGTATCAGAAATACAATTAGTTGTCAATGTAAAATTCCCCAGGTGGCCAGGCCTAGGGAGGAGTACATTAATTCTGTTTTGAATTGTATTCCTTTATATGGTTTTATGGCTTTTATCTGTAAAAATGCCCAGTTATTTGGACAGTGAGATGGGTGGTGTCTAAATTTGATTAAACAAACAAACAAACGCATAAATAAATAAGTATTGATGAGAATATGAAGAGGAACTACAGTTCAGTGGAATGGATAATATCAAATGCCTTCAGAAAATGGAAAATACCATAGTTTGCTGAAAGCCAGCGGTGGGTAGGGAACTATTTTTGGATGGAATTAATGGAGTCCTAATTTTTGTCTTTTCTTGTCTTTCTGCCCCTACCTGGTCCTTTCCCAGAAGCCTCCAGTTTCCGGAGTTTGGCTATTTCATCTTCAGTGATGATAGTCATGTCTCTCCAGAAATCCACATTCTTCCCTTGCTCCAACTCCATGTAAACCTGAAACAAGAGGGAAAGAGATTAGAAGAGGAAGGAAGGAAGGAAGGAAGGAAGGAAGGAAGGAAGGAAGGAAGGAAGGAAAGAGAAAGAAAGAAAGAAAGAAAGAAAGAAAGAAAGAAGGAAAGAAAACACAACGGATATAATGTTTGTTTTCAACTGTTATCTCTTCTTGAAATTTGAACTGAGGGAGGAATGGATGTTGTAACAACAGGGACAGTAGGCATATCTGCAAAAGTTACTTAATTTTTTTTCTCCTGCCAAATGGGGAGAAGAAAATGAGGATGGGCGGGGGGGGGGGACACACCTAGTATTTGAAAGCAAATTAAATTTGAAAAAAGAGAAGCAAAGAGAAGAAACTAGAATACTGTAGCAAAATAGCTTCTTGACAATAATTTGCATTTATTCTTTCCTTTTGTTTATAATCATTTGGACTAGAGAAGTTGTTTAACTACAAGTTATATGGTTGCATTAAATTGCAATTGTTAACTAGCCCAGCCTCCTCCAGCCTGGTACAAGTAATTCTCGACTTATGACCACCCATATGGCATTCAAACTTAGGACAGCCCCCACCCCCACCCCCACCCCAAAGGCCTTGAAAACCTGGTTCCAAAGTTCCAATGGCCACACCCCTGTGATCATCTGACTATATCAGCCACTCAACAACTGGTCTGCATTTACGACTGTTTGCAACACTCTATGGTCATGCCAACATGACATTTTTGCTGAAAGCCAGCCTCTATTTCCTGTATTTAGCAAAACCAACTCATGGCGAACAACGGATTCGCTGAATGACCATTTCAAAAACGGTTATACAATCAGGTTGGTCACATGGGTGACCCACTTTACAACTGTCATGACTTACAACCATAACAAGCAGGCTTCATTATGGTCATAAGTTGAGGACTACCTGTATCTTCTAGATCTGGAGTGTCAAATTCAAGGCACGTGGGCCGGATCTGGCCCATGGGATGCCTAGATCTGGCCCAAGGGGCCACCCTGGAAACAGCGAAGGACCGGCCCGCAATGCTTCTGCCAGCGAAAACTTGCAAGCTCCATTTTCGGCTGCGAAGGTCTCCTGCAACCCTCTGCCAGCAAAAATGGAGCACGGGGGGCTCCTGAGCTCTGTTTTTGCTGGCAGAAGGCTGCAGGAGGCTGTTGCAGCTGAAAATGGAGCTCGGGAGCCCATTTTCACTGGCAAAGCTCTCGGCCCATCACAGGAGCCCCCGACACGAGTGACATTGAGCTGGTCATGGCCCCCTGACCCACCTGAGGTCAAACACAACCCTGATGTGGCCCTCAATGAAATCACGTTTGACACCCCTGTTCTAGATGGTTGGGCATCTGAGCCTTAATATATTTGCAAGCCACCAAGTAGAGCAGTGTTTGTCAACCTTGGCCGCTGGACGATGTGTGGACTTCAACTCCCAGAATTCCCCAGCCAGCAGAGCTGGCTGGGGAATTCTGGGAGTTGAAGTCCACACATCGTCCAGCGGCCAAGGTTGAGAAACACTGAAGTAGAGGAAGGCTGAGCTAGACGAACTTCGGATCAGGGTCGGGAAGACCCTTTTCTCCCTCCTGGGAGAACAGGACAGCCACCATCGGCTGGGTACCTGGATGTCTTCTAGTAGATCTTCCATGTCGGAGACAGTGAGTCCATTCAGAAATGTGTAAGGTTCGTGCATCTCCACTGCCAAGTCATCATCTTCAGCACTGATGTATTTTGCCAAGAGATCAATTGGCTTGGCCCGCCCGTCTCGGATCCGGATTTTGGAGCTGCCAGAAAAAGGGGCATCCGGGGAAAGAAGTTAAGAGCAATGCAGCCCAGGATAAAGATTTTGGGAAGGGCTCAATAGCTCTACATCTGGTGGGTATCCAAGGTTAGATCCCAGACATCTCCAAAGAAAGGAATTTTCTTTGCTACCCTCCAGAAACACACTGCTGATCAGAGCACACAACCTTGATGCAAGAGACAAAATGCCCTTGAAGGTAAAGGCAACTTTCTGTCTTACACCTGAATATAATTCCTGGTTACCAATTGTTCAAAGTTATTGCTGCAGATAGACAGTAGGATTCATTCATCCTTTCAGGTTCTCCAGTGCTGGTGGGATAGACCACAAATTATAAGGTATCCCTAATGGAGCTGAAGGTACCCCTTGTAGAGTTCTCTATCCTGAGTAGATATGGCATTCATGTCAGCATTTGTGGCATTAAACTGTAACTCTGTGCTTTAGTTTATTTGGCTGATTGAGGAATTGCGGAGGGGGAATATTTTAAAAAAAAATACTTTCCATTTAGATGGACATAAATTTCTATAGTCACCTAAACAGGCATGCTGTATCCATCCTACAGGCATGTCCAAACTAACAAAGGCGTGATTGCTGGTTCTTATTTTTTAACTATGGGCTGTTAACTGCCTATCTGCCTATCAAGGGTCCTCATTCCATCATCAATCGCTTAAGGAGATGACAGGATTGTCCTGAAAGATCTCATCTCAAAAGCCTCCATTTCCTCCTGATCCTAAGCAAATGGTGTCCACATTTCTGCTGCACAAAGCAAAACTGGCATAATGGTAGTATTTAAACATTTATTTTCAGGCTTTTCTATTTCCAGACACATCATGATAATAGCAATAGCAATTAGACTTATATACCGTCCCATAGTGCTTTAACAGCCCTCTCTAAGCGGTTTACCGAGTCAGCCAATTGCCCCCAACAATTTTATCCACCTCAGAAGGATGGAAGCCTGGCGAGATTTGAACTGCCAAATTGCAGGCGGCCAGCAGACGTAGCCTGCAGTAATGCACTCTAACCACTGTGCCACCGTGGCTCATAAGCTGGCAAAAGCCACTTAAGTGCTACCAATTTGTGCAACATCAGAGGATGGGACAATCTTTGATGCTGAGATCAAAATAGCCCACGTATCAGAATATCTAATACAGTAAATATTATCTAATACAATTATATATTATTGTATAATATACCTACAGGTAGTCCTCGACTTATGACCGGTCATTTAACGACTGATAGAAGTTACAACTGACAGCCACCCCTCTCCATGGTCACCTGATCACATGTCAGGTGCTCAGCAACCAGCCTGCATTTATTGCTGTTTGGAGTGACCCAGAGTCATATGATTACATTTTACAATGTGCAAACATTTACATTTTGCGAACAATCAGCATTTATTTCCTGTTTTCAGCAAAACTGGTCCATAGCAAACAATGAATGTGGTGGTCATTAAACAGCAACTGCAAAAAAAGGTCCTAAAATCAGGTTGGTCACATGGGTGATCCATTTTACATCCTTATGGATTTACTGACTGCTGGCTGCCTGCAATTTGGCAGTTCGAATCTCACCAGGCTGAAGGTTGATTCAGCCTTCCATCCTTCCGAGGTGGATAAAAAGAGGACCCAGATTGCTGAGGGCAATATGCTGACTCTGTAAATCACTTAGAGAAGGCTGTAAAGCACTATGAAGTGGTATATATAATCTAAGTGCTATTGCTATTGCTATAATGGAAGTTTCCATTAAGGTCGTAAATTTAGGATTAAGTGTAATACCATATATGTAATACCTAGGTCCTCAGTAAGATTAGTCAATGGATCTTTCAAATAGTTCCTATGCTTATAAACATGATTACAAAGCTGGATTTGATGGAAAATATAATGGAAAGCTCAAGTCAAGCTCCTGACCCATCTAATCCAGTACTGTGGAGTCTTCTTGACTAAAGAAAACTATTTCCAAAAATCCTAGCAGTTGGAGAACCCAAGAAATTCCAAACCAGATGTTTCACCATTAGGCTATCAATTCTTCCCTGTTCTTCATCTGATCATATTGGAAGTTTTTTGCCTTCCTTGGACTCCAAAGAAATATATTGGCAGAATCAGGTCTGAGAATTATACTGTGGACTACGAATGGTTTCATTATTCTTTTATATTTGGGAACTTAATTGCTCCCTCCCCTGAAGACCTATGTTCCATCCATTGTCCGTTTACCGTAGCTTGGCTTGCTGAAGATGGAAATTGTCCTCTTGCTCCTCCCACGTCTTGAAATGCTCCGCCTCTTTCTCCCGCTGCAGCATCTCCAGCTCTTGCTCCCTCATGGCTTTTTCCCGCTCCCGCTCCAAGCGGAGCTGCTTCACCTGGTATACGTGGGGAAGGGAGGGGTTAACGGAGGTACACAACACATTGGCACTCGTTTAACAGAGTTGGAAGGGACCTGGTAGGTCATCTAGTCCAACTTCCCCACCCAAGCAGGAGACCCTACACTCCCTTCTCACTCCAGAGCAGTGATTCTCAACCTCAGCAACTTTAAGATGTGCAACTTCAACACTGAAATCCAGATATCTGAAAGATCTCCTGAGTGAGAAACACTGATCCAGAGGCACAGAACAGTGCAGTAGCAGATGCTACTCCTAAAGCTCAGCATCAGAGTTCATGGATGAAATTCTAGGTTCAACGCAGAGATGTGGGTTTTCTGAAAAACCTGGAACCACAAAAATGTGTTCTGCAAATGAGCAAGGCCCCCTAGCAATACAGATAGTCTTCGACTTACAACAGTTCATTTAGTGACTGTTCAAAGTTACAACAGCACTGAAAAAAGTGACTTATAACAGTTTTCAAACTTATGACCATTGCATCCTCCCTGCAGTCACGTGATCAAAATTCAAATTCTTGGTCATTGGCTCATGGTTATGACGGTTGCAGTGTCCCGGGGTCATGTGATCACCTTTTGCGACCTTCTGGCAAGTCAATGGGGAAGCCAGATTCACTTAACAAACGTGTTACTAACTTAACTGCAGTGATTCACTTAACAACTGTGGCAAGAAATCAGAAAATATGGCAAAACTCACTTAACAAATGTCTCACCGAGCAACATAAATGTTGGGCTCAATTATGCCATAAGTTGAAAACTACCTTTACTCACAGTTTGTGAAAATATTTAGAGTGCATTGATATGGAAAAAAAAAATAAGGCTAGGCCCCTCTGTGAAGTCCGAAGACTACATTCAAAGAAATTACAGAATAACAGAGTTGGAAGGGACCTTGGAGGTCTTCTACTCTGTCCCCCTACTCAAGCAGGAGATCCTATATCATTCCAGACAAATGGCTGTCTAGTCTCTTCTTAAAAGCCTCCAGTGTTAGAGCACCCACAGCAGTATTCCAAGTGTGGTCTTACCAAGGCATTATAAGGCGGTAATATCACTTCTCATGATCTTGATTCTATCCCTCTGTTAATACAGCCTTGGACTGCATTGGTGATTTTGGCAGCTGCAACACATTGCTGGCTCATATTTAAGTGACTGTCCACTAGGACTCCAACATCCCTCTCTCAGTTACTGCTATTTGAGCCAAATTTCACCTAATCTGTACCTGTATTTTGGTTTTTCTTGTCTAAATTGCCTTTCTGAAACTGCAATTTGCCCAAAGTGAAAAATGCTGACCCATCCCAGAAAAATTTGGGATCAATATCTCTAGTTTAATGTCTGGCATTTTAGGAAAGTCTAAGAAAATACTGGAAGGATTGGTGTTATCAATCATTTAGGTTGAGTTTGACAAATATTAGTTTTATTCTGTACAACACAGCTGCTTCTGTTCAATCCAACAACATGCAATCAGAATTTCTCTGCTGTTGCTAAAAATTTTCCCTAATAGAAATTTTTATAGAGAAGTATCTGCAGTTCCCTAGGTCCTTATCTGTTTCAGCATTTCTCAATCAGAATAGCTCTCAGAATTCTCTGCAATGGCTAAAAGTCAGATAAGAGAAACACTGATCTGATTAGAAAAGAATATACACTTGTTCTTGGATGTCACTCCTGAACCATTTTGTATGAAAATGTATGTCTTAGAAAATGGGGTATCTTAAATTCAGAACTGGTCTGCTATCTGAATGATCTTAAATATCAAAGAATAACTTTATGTCCAAGCATTAGACTCAGTTCACCATCATACTTTACAAGTTTACGTCTTGGAATTAAAACAACTGGTTCTGGGTCAATGCAAAACTCACAGGATTCTCTCCATCTATTTTATTTTGATCCTTACCTTCTGCAATTCAAGTCGATTTTCTTCTTGGATCCTCTTGTTCCGATCTTTCAGTTCTTTTTCCTCTAAGTGTCCAATTCCCTTTTTTTCCAAAGCCTAAAAAATAAATATAACCCACCAAACCCTAAATAAAGCCAAATAATTTTTTTCCCAGAAACATTTTCACTTAAGTTGCAACAGCCCACAACATTTTAAAAGGGGGTAGTGGAGGAAGAGGAGGGCTTTTGGCCAGTCTTGACGCCTAGCATCAAGGAGTCCCTGCAGTTTTTTGGGACATTATGTCTTCTTCTTCCCAGAGTTCTGAGAAGACTGGCCCAAAGGAACCAGTCTTTGTGGCTAAGGTAAAACTCACAGTCTCTTGGTTTCTAGTCCAGCCTTTAACCTCTACACCAAATTGGCTTTCTCATATGTCTATAGCTCAGTTAAATAAAGGTTTAGATATTGAGCACTGATGATGTTACCTAATTTGGGTAATGAAACATCTGCAAGAAAACAACCAAGCTCAGCGAGCACAAAGGACCCTTGGTTTAGACACTGCATGCATTGTTTGTGTGTGCCTTCAGATTAATGTTGAGGATTGCCTGGATTAATCCCTGCAGTTTTCTAAGATTTTGAAAAAGAGTGACTGGCCCAAGGTCACCCAGCTCTGCATAAGATAGAAGTAAAATTCTCCACCTCCTGTTTTCTAGTCTGGTGCCTTAACCACTACACCGAACACGATCTCTGTGTGCATTTTAGCTAATAATAATCTTATAATATTAATTTTGTACCTGGATGTTATTGTTTAATGTTACTGAAGTGAGAAATGTAAGAAACAACATTTTAAATGATGTGGTTTACGTGGACCTCTGTTAAACTATAGTGAATATTATTTTAAAAGGCAGTATTTGCCCTCTGTAATTTTCATAAGGACTTGAATAAACATTTTAAGATTATGTACACCTTCTTTGCACCAGATAAGAGCAGCCAGTCTACCTGGGTAAAATAATTGCCTTGAGATTTGCCCCAAACATATACTTCACATCTGTCTACTATGTTTCCCTGAAAATAAGACCCGGTCTTATATTTTTTTGAACCCTGAAATAAACACTTAGCCTTATTGCCATGCGCTCAAAAGCCCGATCGGGCTTATTATCAGGGGATGTCTTATTTTGGGGGAAACAGGGTAAGTCTAACCTTTTCATGTTCCCAGCAACCAATTTCATCTATTTCTTCTGGAATACTCCCATAATAATTTGAAGTTTTATTGTACGTGTGATTTTTGATAGTCTTCCACAGCTTGGAAGTTTGGCAGATATTTTGTATTTAAACTTCCATCATTCTTCAATCACAGCCATAGGGCACAGCTGATGGATTATGTGAACTGAAATGTAACACTTTGGAAGAGCATCAGGCTGAGGAAGACTGCTCACGGAAGGAGGTTGGTGTATCTGTCTGTCTAATCTTCACCTCTCACTCCACGGCTTTCCTAACAACCCTGAAGTTTGGATTAGATTATGAGCGAGAAAGTGCACTTTAAAGAGGTGGTTCTCTTGAGAGGTTTCACTGTTACCCTCCACTACCTGTCTTCAATTGTAGACATGAATTCAGGACTTACCTTGCTCCAGATGAAAGCCCCAAGCAGGTTGTTGTCTCCGAAAGGGTTGTCAGTATTGGTGTAACCCATATACTCTTCTCCCCATCCCATCTTCTCCCGTTTTTTTCGTTCCTTGGCCTCCTTCTTGGCTAAACGTCGGGCCCGTTTCTCTTCAGGGGTTTCAAGAGCCTTCATCAACTCCTTTTGGTTTTTCTGGTCTTCTTTCAATTTCAAGCGTTCCTGGAGGCTTAGCTGCTCACCTAAGTCACCCTTGGAGCTCTGTGAGCGGGAAGGTGATGGGGATGTCATGGAAGATACTGAGGATCTGGATTCAGAACGCTTCCGGTACTTCTTCCCCTTTTTCTCACTTTTATGCCCCCTTTTTTCTGAAGAGGAATCCGAGTTGGGGGACCGTTCCCAGTGACGGGAAGAGTGACTCTTGTGTCTCTTGTAATGCTGGTCCCTGCTTTTTTCTTTCTTCTTTCCCCATTTCTGGTTCTCTTCCTCTGAGCTTAAAAAGAAAAGCTCTGGTGTTAGTTTAAAATGGGTCAGAAACAAGTGGCCTCTGAGACCTGCCTCTGTGGTCCTTACAGCCTCCTCTGAGCATAACCATTGCAAACCAAAAATGTTTTGTGGTAGGAAAAGAGGAAAATTGTATTCTAAGTTTTATAATAGGCATGTCACAATTTTAAAAAAGAACAAAATCCTCCCCCATACTAGTCTTTGCTCTTTTGTGATGCAACCACATACACTTGGTCAGCCTCAAAACTGTTAAGAGCAGCTCTTGGCACTCAAATGTTCCCCACCCTTGCTATATATCTATATTTCTGCATTCATCTTAAGGAGCTAATTGGGTCAGCTAAATCAGCATTTATCAATACATTACTCCCACCACCCCAAATTGTGAAAAATTCTGTTGAACTGGCTCAGAATTTATCACTGTAAAACAATTAAGCACATCTAAAGCAGACAAAATCTGTACTGAAATGATTTGAACTGAAAATATTGATACCTTTCAATCTAGTACCTCCGTGGCTTTTTCATATGCCCCCTTAAGGTTGACGTGTGTGAATTTCAGCAGATTATCTGCCTTTTCTTTGTTTGTCATAGGGAAATAAGGGAGTCCATGAAATCCTGATATTCCCCATATCAGATTATTCTGAAAATAATCCTCAATATGTATAACTGCATATGCTTTAAATTTATTAAGCTTCCATTTCCCTTTCCTCTTTTTGTTACCAAATTCAGGCAACAGACTTTTATGCTCTATTAATAGAGTGTAATGAAGACAAATGCCCTGTAAGATTTCAGTGGGAAAAAAACTTGGTTATACAGATTGTCCTCAATTAGCAACTATCTCAGGTAGCAACCAGTTACAATTAAAAAGTTAACTTTACAACCAATTCTTGCATTTTCAACTTTTGTGTATCCGTCAAAGAAAAGCGGAAGATCTTAATCACAGTCACAGTTTCATTTAGCCACTGCTTTGCTTAACAACATTGCTGGTACCAATTGGAATTGCTAAGTGAGAATTACCTGTATTGTATTACATTCTACATCTTTCTAAAAAAAATGACATACCTGGATAGTGTAGCAGTAACAACAGTGGGTACTGTTATTATTGTTATTGAGACAATTGGGTTTTGAGCTCTAGCATGTTGTTTCTCAACTTTGGCAAGTTTTAAGACTTCAACTCCCAGAATTCCCCAGTCTGCATACTGGGAGTTGAAATCCGCACATCTTAAACTTGCCAAAGTTGAAAAGCACTGGCCTAAAGATAGAGCTTATGAAAGTCTACCATGAAATATGGAGTTTTGTATTGTCACTCCCAAGAGTGCTGGGGATGGGAGGCAGCAGACGCTACTTCAGAAAGCTTCGCTGCCTTCAAAATTATCTCATGCTGAATGCTCCAACACTAGAAGATTTTAAGAAGACGTTGGATAACAATTTGTCTGAAGTAGTTGTAGGGTTTCCTGCCTAAGCAGGGGGTTGGACTAGATGACCTTCAAGGTCCCTTCCAACTCTGTTATTCTATTCTAATACTATCTCCATGTACTCAGAGGGACTTGTTCCCCAGTCATTACCCCTTAAAAACTGCCCCGCTGCTTATCCAAAATTCACAGGATGGGAAACAGGGCTTGGAAACAGGGTTTTAAACCCTCATTGGTAAACTCTCATTTGAGTCCAGCTGCCCAAATATAAGCCATCCACTCTAGGGAAGAAGCATCCAGCAGGAGCTTATTCCTAACGCCTTTCTAACTACCCAGTAACTCTATGATCCTGAACTCTATGATCATAAATCTCGGAGCCGCATTCGTTCGCCTCACCTCCCTTCCCGATTTCTTCTCCTCCTCCTCCCCCGACTTTCTCGCTCTTCAGACCTAGACCGGCTTCTCCGCCGACGCCGTTCCCTAGACCTGGACCTGGACCTGGATCTGGACCCCATGGCCACTCGAGGCCTGGCTCCCACGGGTACTTCCTACTTCTCGAAGAGGTCCTTCCTTTCTCTTGTCGCGATATGAAGGGTGCCCTTCGCAATGCCTGATCGAGCTCGACCCTAGTCCAATTTGGGTTGGGACCGTAATTTTTCCTGGTTTTCTTTCTAGAGAGGAACGGAGAATGTGAAAAACAGATCCCTGTGGCGAGAAGGAAAAAAACCCCAATAGCCGTTGAGGCAGCGCGTTCGGTACCTCTTTTTCGGCTCTCAATCACGCCAATTTAACAGAGTTGGAAGGGACCTTCCTTGGAGGTCTTCTAGTCCAGAGGTGGGCTACTATGGCCCTTTTATGACTTGTGGACTTCAATTCCCAGAATTCCTGAGCTAACATGGCTGGCTCAGGAATTCTGGGAGTTGAAGTCCACAAGTCATATAAGGGCCATAGTTGCCCACCCCTGTTAGTCCAACCCCCTGCTCAAGCAGGAGATGGTATACCATGTGTCTCTTTTCAGCTGAATCTCAACATTTAAACAAACGTCAGACTCATCATTATTGGGACCACCACTAAAGTCATGTAGGATCTGGAGAAGGGAAAGATGATGCAAAGAAAGAATGAACTTTTGGTTGCAGACAGCTTTGCAAAAGTCACTATTATTGTCCTGGGACTGATATATGAAAATTATGCATTACTCCTATTACACCAATTAAAGGAATAATGCGAGTAATGCAAGTAAGATTAGGGAGAAACAAGCATTTGCAATCAGACAGAACTTAGAATATAGAATAATAGGGTTGGAGGTCTTCCAGTCCAACCCTCTGCTCAAGGAGGAGACTATACCATTCTGGAAAAATGGCTGTCCAGTCTATTCATGAAAACCTCCAGTGGTGGAGCATCTACAACAACTGGAGGTAAGCTATTCCATTGATTAATAGTTCTCACTCTCAGGAGGTTTCTTCTTAATTCTAGGTTGGATCTCTCTTTAAAGATCTTCCTTCCATCCATTGCTTCTTGTTCTGCCTTCAGGTGCTTTGAAGTCATATACCCTGTTCTCTGTGACAGCCCCTCAAATACTGGAAGACTGCTATCCATTGTCCTTTTCTTCATTAGGCTGGACATATCTAATTTCCTCAATAGTTCATTGTATGGTTTAGTCTCCAGACTCCTTATCTTAATTGAAGTCTCATCAATCAGTCAATCAATCTATACACATATATATAAAAGCGAAATACCACTCATGCATCATCACAAAATCTTCACAACCATAAAGCCTACAAACTTGAAATTTGCCACGTATGTTCCTCTTGGCTTCTAGGTGCTCACTAAGAAAGGATTTTTCAAAATGACCATCAGAACATTAGTATTTCCTATATTATTATTAACATGCTCTGATGCCAAGGAGTTCTATTCCCCCTCCCCACCTGAAAAGAAATCTGTTCCAAATGCAAAACACAAGCAGAGGAGAGGAGTTTCAGTTTCAGTTTTACTTTCACAGCAGCAACCAGGAGATAGGATAGGGGAGGCTTCTGTGGGGCAAGCCTCAGGGAGAGAAGGGGGATAGGATAGGATAGGCTTCTGTGGGGCAAGTCTGAGGGAGAGAAGGGGGATAGGATAGGTGAGGCTTCTGTGGAGCAAGGTTGAGGGAGAGAAGGGGATAGAATAGGGGAGGCTTCTGTGGGGCAAGATTGAGGGAGAGAAGGGGATAGGATAGGGGAGGCTTCTGTGGGGCAAGGACAGGGGTCAGCAACCTTAAACACTCAAAGAGCCACAAAGATCCTAACCAGAAGCCCCCATTCAATTCTGGAGCCGACTGGAAGTCAGTTCTCCTACCATAGAGTTTTCTCCTAGCACAGCATCCTTTTTCCTCTACCTGTCCTAATCGAAAGCCCTATCAATTGTGGAGCCGACCAGCAACAGGGAGACGCAGCAGAGGAAATGAAAGAACCACATGCAGCTCCAGAGCCACGGGTTGCTGACCCCTGGGCAAGCTTGAGGGAGAGAAGGGGATAGGATAGGAGACATTTCTGTGGGGCAAGCCTGAGGGAGAGAAGGGGATAGGATAGGAGACGTTTCTGTGGGGCAAGGCTGAGGGAGAGAAAGGGGATAGGATAGGATAGGCTTCTGTGGGGCAAGGCTGAGGGAGAGAAAGGGGATAGGATAGGATAGGCTTCTGTGGGGCAAGGCTGAGGGAGAGAAAGGGGATAGGATAGGATAGGCTTCTGTGGGGCAAGGCTGAGGGAGAGAAGGGGAGAGGAGAGGCCAAGCGTAATGACTCATTAATTTTCAAGCTGTAAGTGTCAATTTATCAAGCCTGATCACATAGTTTCATAGCAGAGCACGGGTATTCAGCTAGTAACATTATAAAATATATTTTTGGGGGAAAGAACAGTAGAAAACAGCACAGACATTACCTTCCCCAAATGGGAGCTCACAATTCTGGCAAATACTGCAATATCAGATTGATACTTGGAACAGATGGAGCAGCACCTGCTTTACCTCTCTCCACTCAAAAAAAGAGAAGAGCAATGAATAGAATAGAATAGAATAGAATAGAATAGAATAATAACTTTATTATCACTTTGAATGTACACTAATCGGCATACATTAAAATGAATTTTTGTTGGATATAGCTCTCAAAGGATCACCACCTCCAATATACACTACATAAACATGACGAAATAAATAAATAAAGGACACCAGATTTTACCTTGCTCCATTTCCACTTAAACCAAGAATCTAAGAAGTAATAATAGCCACTCTAAAAATACCAGCGATGATCTGGCCAATGAAATCCTAGCTTTTTACTAGCCAGGCAATATGCTAGTATGATTGCAGTTGCACTAGCCTGGTTTGCAAATCCCTGCAAATATTATCTTAAAAGAACAGTTCATTCTACTGTTTATATAAATAACCTCTTCATAAAATTATTTAATAGCAGATGTTGTAAAGGATTGCCCTGGCAATTTCAGAGTTTCCCTTTTTCTTGGCAATATAATCCATATAAAGCTGCCCCCCACCCACCATCACTTTCCCATACAGTACTATATTGTTAAAATAGGATTTCTATGCTGTAGTTGGGCTGCAAAATCACATTGTCCACTAGATGGCAGCCACAACATAACATTCTGCTATGTGTCTCGGGCCATCTAGTGGTCAGCTGGATTTTTGCAGGGTAGATGTGGAAGCAGGACTTGAACCCTCTTTTAGAATGAGTTAAGTACTCTCTTTCTATATTGGAGTTTTTTGCTCTCTGGTGTGAGCTGAATTTGTCAAAAGAAACACTGCAGGAGAGCCCATGTTAATCTACATTAGAAGAAGTTTTGTCATACCTTTTCTGAAGAACAGATTACATTAAAAGGCATAAGCTTTTGTGAAGCGTAACATTGGATGAAGTGATACCACTGAATCT
Organism: Pantherophis guttatus; assembly: GCF_059756535.1. Taxonomy (NCBI): domain Eukaryota; kingdom Metazoa; phylum Chordata; class Lepidosauria; order Squamata; family Colubridae; genus Pantherophis; species Pantherophis guttatus. Next base: position 20,053,523 of record NC_142063.1, read on the forward strand.
TTGGCATATTAAATAGGGACTCGGTTGGTTATTTCCCTCTTGGCAACTTCTACCTTCTTCTGGAACAATTCAACCAACGTTGTGCCAAAATAACAGCAACACAAATAAGCTTTAAATCACTTTGCTGATGGTTGGGTGATGCTACAAAAACACCAGCAAGTTTCTCTAGGTCTAAATCCCTTCCTAGGAGAAAGCAAAGAGGGAAGAATGCAGAAGAAATATTTCTAAACTCACTGAAGAAATATGCCTTCGTTCTTCATACTCAGAAATATTTTAGCCAGAGATGGACTTCACATCTGTTCAAATCAAAATACCAGCCTCAGGTTTATATTCCTGATTTTGCAATTTTCTGTGGGTGCATCGAAGGTCACTGAGGCGAGATGGAAGAGTTGCTTTTGGGAGCGAAAATGTCTTGCTGGTTCCTTCTTCTGGAAAACTGCGATTGGATGCAAAATTGATGATTCTGTCCCTATTTATATTAGGAATCTGATCTCTGGCTGATCTAACCAATGGTGGGATGAAAACAGTGTTATTTTTTTTTATTGAAGGAATTGAGAATGGAAGCGCCAACCTGAAATTCTGGAATAAATCATGACATTGTATTTTAATTCATTATTGTTGCTGCCTTGAATAAAATGTATTCAGCCATCTGCACTGACACATGTACAATGTCAACCCTGAAGCGAACCTGGCCGAGGCCATCTTTGGGGCTTCAGGGTTGCCAGAAGACAGGGAGTAAGGAATAGTTAGCTGCGGTTATGCCGTCAAAATAAAAAAAAATTCTATGGGAACCAAGGTCATTCCAACAGGGGGCTGGGAAGAGGAGGAGTGGAGTAACCAAGCAAACAGCCAGCACCTCTATTGGACAATGTGACTGATGATTTGGAGGAAGAGGAAAACTTTCACTTTTTAATTAGGTGAAAACCGTGGGAACTTTCAGAGTCGGTTTTCACCAGTTGTGTCAAAATGATGTGTCCAATAAATTGTTCTTTGAGGAATCTACCTGCCTCAGAGTTCTATTCTTAATGGGTGTATTACTTGGAATGCTGACATACAGGTCGTCCTTGACTTATGACCACAATTGAGCCCAAAATTTCTGTTGTTAAGTGAGATATTTGTTAAGTGAGTTTTGCCCCATTTTGCCACCTTTCTTGCCACAGTTATTAAGTGAATCACTGCAGTCGGTAAGTGGTTTTTAAGTGAATCTGGCTTTCCCATTGACTTTGCTTGTCAGAAGTCCTTGATGGAGATATGGAGCAGTGGTGAAATCCAAATTTTTTTACTACCGGTTCTGTGGGCGTTGCTTCGTGGGTGTGGTAGGGGAAGGATACTGCAAAACATCCATTCCCGCCCCACTCTGAGGCTAGCCAGAGGTGGTATTTGCCGGTTCTCTGATTTACTCAAAATTTCCACTACCGGTTCTCCGAACTGCTCAAAATTTCCACTACCAGTTCTCCAGAACCTGTCAGAACCTGCTGGATTTCACCCCTGATATGGAGGAACTGTTTCCTAGACCAAAGTTGCTGAAGCATTTTTAAGTCCAGAACTATGCAATAATATTCAGAAGCAGATCAAGCAAATACCTCACAGATTCACTGGGTTATAAGGAGGGGAAGGCACAATCAGAAGGGGAGGCTTGTAAGATTCGGTAATTATAGTGTCAGCCTCCGCCTTTTTATTGCTTGCTTGCTCGGCTGCCATTGTAACGGGGGAGGGGCAAGCTGTGTGGATGTCTGGTGGTGGGGGGGAAGTGAGCTGGTGGAGTAAATGAAGAAAGTTTTCCTCAGCGTCTCTCTGTAGCTGGGAAGAGCACTGATAACCACTCAAGGTCAACTGGCATGGCATACCTCTCGGAAATTATCCTGGGCAGACTTGTTGCCGATTGCAGAGGTTGCCTATAATAACTCTATACACAGAAGTACTGGGTTTATCCCGTTTAATGTAGCCTCCGGCCAGGACTTTGTGCCCATCTCAGAGTTGCCTCAGGAGAACCCACAGATACCTTCTTTGGCTGAATGGATTGAACAGTTACGTGGTACTTGGTCCGTAACCCGTAAGGCTCTGGACAAGGCTCACCAAGCTCATAAAACTCAAGCTGATAAGAAAAGAATTCAGGGTTGGGATTATAAGGTAGGAGATAGGGTTTTCCTTTCCACCAACTACTTGCAAACTACCCAAAAGTCAAAAAAGCTTGGACCTAAGTATGTGGGTCCTTTCCCTGTCGTACACATAGTTAACCCAGTTACGGTGCAATTAGAGCTGCCTAAAACCTTGCGGAGGATTCACCCGGTGTTTCATGTTAGCTTGCTGAAGCCCGAGCATTCGTCCCCTTTGCGTTCGAACCAAGAACCTCCTCCTATGCTCATACTCATTGAAGAGGAACAGCATTTTGAGGTCAAAGAAATTTTAGATTCGAGGAAACATCGCAGTAAGGTGCACTACTGGTGGCCTGGAAACATTTCCCTTTAGCTCAGTCTGAATGGGTAGATGAGCGAGATGTTAGGGCTCCGAAGCAACTGCAATTGTTTTATTCTAAATATCCTGATAAACCTTAATACTGAACCTGTAATTATGTTCTTCTTTATGTATATTTCTCTTTCTCCCCTTATTCTGTTTTCTTGTAGGGATAATGTCTCTTCTGCAGGAGGGATGAATGTCAGCCTCCGCCTTTTTATTGCTTGCTTGCTCGGCTGCCATTGTAACGGGGGAAGGGGGAGCTGTCTGGATGTCTGGGGGGAGGGGGAAGTGAGCTGGTGGAGTAAGAGCCTTGGTAGTACAGTGGTCTAAAGCACCCTGTTATTAAGACCAGCTGCCTGCAATTACTGCAGGTTCGAATCTCGCCAGGCTCAAGGTTGACTCAGCCTTCCATCCTTTCTAAGGTAGGTAAATTGAGGATCCAGTTGTGGGGGCAATAAGCTGACTTTGTATAAATAGACAAAAGGATGAAGGCTATTGCTTAGCGCATTGTAAGCCGCCCTGAGTCTCCGGAGAAGGGCGGCATATAAATCAAATTAAAAAAAAAAAATGAAGAAAGTTTTCCTCAGCGTCTCTCTGCAGCTGGGAAGAGCGCTGATAACCACTCAAGGTCAACTGGCATGGCATACCAGGAGGATGGAACCATTGGAAGCTACACCCCACATGACCCCTGGGGAGGATGTGGATTGGATAATCCTGACCGGAGGATTGGGGGGAGGGTTTTAGGGATGATTTCTATATGTGATTTTCGCGCCTATTACCTCAGACCTTGCTTTTCATTGGTTGCATTCAGTTCATACTCAATAAAAGTACCTTTCTCTATGAAAACGGAGTCGGGGTTTTTCTTTCTTGAGTTTTGAAAGGAGGCATACCTGACATATAGTCTTATCACAATAAAAGTAGTTTTTTTTTTAACCTTCTGTGTGGGGTTGATTTCCTGGTCTGGCCTGGCCTGGCTGAGGGGCTGACACTATCTACTTAGACTGAGTAGTTGTTAGAACCTTGTTTATTTCGAACTCCTCTCTACAGAGAATTAATAGTACTGTCACAGAAAAGAACAGCATTGTGGGAGTAAAACATATAGTACATAAATCAGAGGTAAATGTCACTGGTTTCCTACCCCCGAACATCAAACAAAAATGTACTTTAAGCTCTTTCCTTCCTTGGAGCCCAATTCTTTAAGAAAACATCTGGAGAACCTGAAAGTTTACAAATGGCTGCTAACATCAAAGCGTTTTTGAAAGCGATGCCATTTTTAGTATATATTATACAAATATTGGGATGGTTAAAGATGCCAGGGAATCTTGAAAAAAATCAAGATAAGTCCTCCTTTCCTGGAACCAGGCTTGTGGTTGTAAATGATATACCCCCAGAGGGGTAATATGAGGCAGCCTGATTTATACACATCTTGAAAAGAACATCTAAAAACCAACTGTGAGTGGAATTTGCACAGTCTTTTCTGCCTTGGTTGTCCTTGGAACAAATCAGAATCAATTTTGGAACTTGGAGGGTGTTTGAGGCATGCCCAGTTGTTATTGTTAGAGTTGGGGGAGAAATTAGATTTTCATTTTAACACACACCCTGTTTCGCATTTTCCCCAAAGACGTAGATCGAAATGTAGCTATATTTCAAAATCAACATTTTTCTACATTTGATTGTTTCTCCAGTCCACTGAATATGCACCAGAGGTATAAGAAAACATGGACCCATGTGCAAATGGGCGTATGTTAGGGAAAGTTCAAAGAAAATGTAATAAAATTAGGATAAATGTGAAGAAAAAAAATGTGTATGAATTTTGATAAAGATATTTAAGTACAAGTAGTCCTTGACTTATGACCACAATTGAGCCCAAAACTTACGTTGCTAAGTGAGACATTTGTTAAGTGAGTTTTGTCCCATTTTATGTCCTTCCTTGCCATAGTTGTTAAGTGAATCAATGCAGTTGTTAAGTTAGTCACACAGTTGTTAAGTGAATGTGGCTTCCCATATTGACTCTGCTTGTCAGAAGGTCACAAAAAGTGATCCCATAACCCTGAGACACTGCAACCGTCATAAATATGGACCAGTTGCCAAGCATCCAAATTTAGATCATGTGACTATGGGAATACTGAAATAGTTGTAAGTGTGAAAAATGATCATGTCACTTTTTTCAGTGTCGTCGTAACTTTGAACAGTTACTAAATGAACTGTTGTAAGTCGAGGACTGCCTGTACCTGCAAAAGGGTTGCTCAAATGAAACAATTGTTTCCTGGGGTCTTTGAATTTTGTTTTAATGTCAAAACATTAGAGATTGAATAACATCAATAACCAGATTTTCCAACCTTAATTATCACAAGCTGAATTTTTTTAAAAGAGAGATTTTGTTTTGTCTATCCTGACTAATTTGATTTTCAGGGAAATGAGGGGGAATCTTGCCATATGAATTCTCTGTATAGCAGGGGTCTCCAACCTTGGCAACTTTAAGCCTGGCGGACTTCAACTCCCAGAAGTCCGCCAGGCTTAAAGTTGGCTGGGGAAAGCTGGCTGGGGAATTCTGGGAGTTGAAGTCCGCCAGACTTAAAGTTGCCAAGGTTGGAGACCCCTGCTGTATAGGACTCCTTTATAGGGGATTAAAGGCTCAGCATCTCCAGCAAGGCAGGCTAAATTTCAGAGTTGCCCCACTCCAATTTTAATAAAGGTCCAGATATACCCAAGAAGAAACTTCACTTTCCCAAAGTTGACTTTTTCCAGTATTTTCCTGTACTTATGAATCCTGAAGACTGCATCAACTCTGCATCTATGAGACTGTTTGACCTCAGGAAGAAATGGGTAAGGAGAAAGTTCTTCACAGGCTGACCCAGGACTGGTCAAAGAAGTCAAGATGGCCACCACAACAGTATGACTGAAACTACAACTGTTTTTATGGGCAACTTAGTCTGTCTCCAGGATCATATTAAAATAAGGGGAAGGGAGGGCTTAGATGATTATTCCACCATCTTGTTTTTTCACTCTTCCTGTAGATGCCTAACTGTGTCTCATTTGACCAATTGTTAGTTAAATGGGAGTGTATTTAAGAAGCAAAATCTTCTCCTCCTCTTTCCCTTCTTTGTATTTAAGAGGGAAAAGGCCTCCTCCTCTTCCTCCCTCCTGATTTCTTCTCTTCAAGATGAAATTTAAACAGAAGTGAGGCTTTTCAATCATATATTTCTTAAGAAACCCGACTTCTGCTTTCAAATACTTCAAATGGATGTGTTCTTGCTGATGGCCAGCTGGCTGTAGACCATACTCCACATCCAAGACAAATTATATTACAAGCTATTTTCTCTTTGACAGGATCTTCTGCTACCGAATTTTCCAGTGCTCTTCCACCACTCTGAATACGATCAGGAGTATCTCCTCTAACAAAGCCGCTGCTGAATTCAGTCTTCCAATAATGAGTATGGTAGCTGGAGAAATAATTGGAGTTTCTGTGACTAATTGGATAACTGGACCATGAATTTCATAAGCAGAGGGCAGGGGTTAGAGATGGTTTGGAAAATTCAAAAAGTTACAGTCCTGATTGGAGGAAACAAGTCATTTAATTCAACTCCATTCCAAACTTGGCAGCAAAACAGATTGGTAGCCAGGGCTGGAAAAGGCATCTCTCCACTGAGATTTATGAGAGTCATTGCCAATTAAACCAGAGAAGATTACACCGACTTTTGGAAAGACCAATCATCTGATGTAACCTTCCCCAACATACGGTATCCAGGTAGTTCTTGACTTAAAACCACAATTGGTTCCAGAATTTCCATTCCTAAGTGAGATGATCATTAAGAGAGTTGTGCCCGATTTTATAAACTTGTTTTGCCATGGTTGTTAAGGGAATCACATGGTTGTTAAGTAAATCTGGCTTCTCCCATCTGTCAGCTGGGAAATGGCAATCGCATTAGGTTGTGATGTTGTGCAATCGGATGTTGCAACCATCATAAACACATGCTGATTGGCAAGCGCCCAAATTCGGATAACATCACCGCAGGGATGCTGCAACCATTGTAAGTTGCACCTGAAGGCAGAAGAAGAACCAATAGATGGAAACTAATCAAGGAAAGACCCAACTTAGAACTCAGGAGAAATTTCCTGACACTAAGAAAAATTAATCAGTGGAATGGCTTGCCTCCAGAAATTGTGGATGCTCCATCATTGGAGGCTTTTAAAAAGAGACTAGACAGCCGTTTGTCTGAAATGACATGAAAGGTCTCCTGCTTGGACTAGAAGACCTCCAAGGTACCTTCCAACTTCGTTTTTCTGTTAGTCTGTAACTGCAAGGACCAATCATAACTCACTGTTTTTGGTGCTATCGTAACTTTGAACACATACTAAACAAATGGTCGTAAATTGAGGACTACCTGTTCAAAGCCACCAGATCAGGAAAGACATACAATTATGTCCCGCTGCCTGGAGGCCGTGCGGGTCTGGATGGGGAGAAACAGGCTCAGACTCAACCCTTCCAAGACCGAGTGGTTGTGGTTTCCGGCGTCCCGGTATAGTCAGCTGGTGCCATCGCTGACTATTGGGGGTGAATCTTTGCCCCCCACAGAGAGGGCTCGCAATCTGGGCGTCCTCCTGGATGCACGGCTGTCTTTAGAAGAGCACATGACGGCCGTGGCCAGGGGGGCTTTTTATCAGGTTCGCCTGATCCGCCAGTTGCGTCCCTTTCTAGACTGGGACGCCCTACGCATGGTCACTCATGCCCTTGTCACCTCCCGGCTGGACTACTGTAATGCTCTCTACATGGGGCTCACCTTGAAGAGCACTCGGAGGCTCCAACTGGTCCAGAATGCGGCTGCGCGGGTGGTTATGGGCGCAACTCGTTGCGCCCATGTAACACCCCTCCTGTGCAAGCTGCACTGGCTCCCAGTGGTCTTCCGGGTGCAATTCAAGGTATTGGTTACCACCTTTAAAGCGTTCCATGGCATAGGACCAGGGTATTTATGGGACCACCTTCTGCCACCAATAGCCTCCCACCGACCAGTTCGCTCCCACAGAGAGGGACTCCTTAGGGTGCCGCCGGCCAAATTATGCCGGCTGGCGACACCCAGGAGGAGAGCCTTCTCAGTGGGAGCTCCTGCCCTTTGGAATGAACTGCCCCCGGAAATACATACGATCTCTGACCTCCGGGTTTTTCGCTGTGCCCTTAAGACCCTACTGTTCCGACAGGCGGGGCTGTCTATTTAAGTGGTTTTTAAATTGGAGTTTTAACTTGGGGTTTTAAATTGTTTAAAACTGTTTAATTGATTAATTAATTGATTTTAATTATTTTAATGATGATGTCTGTATATTTATGTTTTTAAATTGGCTGTACTGCCCTGAGTCTTTCGGGAGAAGGGCGATATATAAATAAAATTAACATAACATAAGAAAAGATCAACATTGTTTTAAAGCCAAGTGATATGAGCTTTCTTGTTGGCCATGTATGAATTACTTCTCTTGGTTAGTGTTTTTCAACTTTGGCAACTTTAAGATATGTGGACTTCAACTCTCAGAATTTCCCAGCCAGCAGGCAGACTAGGGAATTCTGGGAGTTGAAATCTACACAAGTTTAAAATGCCAAGGTTGAGAAACATTGCTCTATGCCAGGGGTGTCAAACTCGCAGCCCGCGGGCCAGATGCGTTATGCGCTAGCCATGCCCACCCCCTGTTTTAGTGAAGGGGAATGTGATGACAAAGTGATGCCGCAAGTTTGACACCCCTGCTCTATGCTATCCAGAAACGTTTTAGATTAAAAGAGAAATGCATTTGGTTGTTTCCTAGAGTTTTTAAAAGCCTCTTGACTAGACGAGGGCAGGATGTTCATTCGTATTCTGAAACTTTCTTCTAGTTTCCGTTTCTTTCAATTTAATTTTCTCTTGGGTTTTTCATCAAGTTAAATCAGAAATCCAGGAAATGGGAGTGTATGAAAAAACTCAATATTCTTTGACTCCAATAGCAATGTGCTTTCTCCAGTTTTTTTTCCTTCACTGAAACCCATGGTCCAGGAAACCCAAAATCTCTCTCTATATAAAAATGGCTCTGTGTGTGTGTGTGTATGTTCCAGCATAACTCTGGAATGCCTCGAGCAATTTCAACCAAACTTGGTACACAGATGACTTACTCTCTGGAAAAAAAATACTTGGGATGTGTGTGGGAGTGTCTCTGTGTGTGTATGTTCCAGCATAACTCTGGAATGCCTGGGCCACTGAAATGAAAAGGAATGCATTATATCTATAGTGTCAAATCACAGTACTTTTGACAGTGATAGTGTGCATTTTGGATTCAAGTTCTGTTAAGATACAGCCTGTTGTGCCTTAAAATGGCTTCTACTGTACAACACAGTGGAGTTGCCATGGTAACGGCTTCATATTACTTCACAAGGGGGAAGTACTCTGGTAAGGGGGATTGGTTCTTTAAAAAAAAAAAAAGCACCCTAGGCCCAGGGGTGAAATGCTCCTGGTTCGGACTGGATTGCCCGATCGGGTAGTGATGGAGGTGGGTGGTTTGGAGAACCGGTAGCAAAAATCCCTGTCCCTCCCCCCCATGCCCAGCTGAGCCGCACAATCATCAGAGGCTTTTTTAAATTATTTTTAAAAGCATTTTTTCTACAACCTCTTTGGCCGAAAAAATGCTTTTAAAAGTAAAAAAAAGCCTCTGATGATCGCGCGGCTCAGCTAGGATCATCAAAGGCTTTTAAAAGCATTTTTTTCTACAAACTCTGAAGAGGTTGTAGAAAAAATGGTTTTAAAAGCCTCTGATGATCCCAGGTGAGTTGCCTGATCGGCAGGGACTTTTAAAAAAGCCTCTGCCAATCAGGCAACTCAGCTGGGATCGTCAGAGCCTTTTGAAAGCATTTTTTTACAACCTCTTTGCCGAAGAGGTAGAAAAAATGGTTTTAAAAGTAAAAAAAAAAAAATTGGCCATGCCCACCCAGTCACATTACCCCACCACCACCACCAAGCCACACCCACAGAACCGGTAGTAACAAATTTTAGATTTCACCACTGCCCAGGCCCTCAGCTTCAAGCAAAGAGGGCAAGTTGTCAGGGGAGGTGCCTGCTAATTCAGATAATCACCTCAAAGGCAGGATTGGGATAAATAAATATCCGGGCAATGCCGGGTTATCAGCTAGTATTTAAATAAATATTGTGATTCTGTTCCCGCTGATTCATTTTACTGTCTTGTTCTGATCTATTTGATCGTTGTAACTGCAGAAAGCTACTTCATAAGGACTACACACACACACATACACACACAAAAACACTCATACACAGTGTCTGGGCCAATTGCCTGCCCTCCATGGGCCTGTTCTCTTCCCACAAGGACTTCCTCTTCTAATAAAGAGAAGCTGAATCACAAACTGAAATATCAGCATGTCTGCACACCCATCCATTTAAACTCAAATCACGTTCCCCGGGAGAAGAAAGAATGTTCAATGTTTCCCAGTTCATTTCATCTTGAAGGGCTTCTTTGTCGTTCGTTGTGTGATCTTTTGTCCAGAGGTGAGACATGGGTGTTTTACTGTCAGGCTTTGGCCAGACAACCACATGGAATTCACACAGAACAGAGCAAAGCCTGGGTCTATTTTAATGGTTGACTGGGAAAACAATGCACTCCCAAGGCATGGTGATACAGCTCCGTTCCAAATCTTCCAGAGTAGCCTTCTCACTCCCATTTATTTTTTATGTAATCCGGCTTTGAAATTGTTAAAAATTAATCGAGGCATACAGAGCTCTGGTGGCACCGTGGTTAGAATGCAGTGCTGCAGACTAACTCTGCCCACAGCCTGGAGTTCAATCGCGACAGGGCTAAAGGTTGACTTCCATCCTTCCGAGGTCAGTAAAATGAGGACCCAATTTGTTGGCGGCAATATGCTTCCTCGTTCTTCTCCTCCTCATGTTGTGTCCGCAACAACAACCTTGTGAGGTGAGTTGGGTTGAGAAAGAATGACTGATCTAAAGTCCCCCAACCAATTTTTATGACAAAAGCAGGACTAAAACACCACAGTCTCCTGGTCATGACCCAAAGTCCCTCAGCCAGCTTTCATGCCTAAGGTGGGACTAGAACTTTCAGTCTCCCACTTTCTAGCCTGGTACCTTAATCACTGGACCAAATTAATTCTCTTAGAGCCCACCAGGTGTGAGGAAGTCCAATTCATCCTATCTTAGGTAGCAGATCATGGACCAAAACAGTTACAGGCAAGTGTCTATGGCGATTCTCAGTCATCCAGGTATTGGTTGTCCCAAAGGTGCTTTTTTCAAGAGGCAACCGGACTTTCTGGTTTTTCTTTGAAGACGTTTCGCTTGTCATCCAAGAAGCTTCTTCAGCTCTGACAGGATAGTGTGGAGTGGAAGGACCTTAATGGCCCGCTAAAAGAATGCAAATGTCCAGCTGTCTGTAAGAAGTATAAATCCTTCCATTCCACACCATCCAGTCAGAGCTGAAGAAGCTTCTTGGATGAGAAGTGAAACATCTTCAAAGAAAAACCAGAAAGTCCGGTTGCCTCTTGAAAAAAGCACCTTTGGGAGTTACAGGCAAGGTCGAGCATTTCATTCCATTGCCTGCAGTTGTATTGACTTCAGAGTGACTTACAACCAGGGAAGTCAGTTAGGGCCTTGTAACATAAGTGCTTTTTCTTGATCATTTTCTCTTACCGAAAATTCCAGGATTTCCAATGGAAAAGCTGCGGGTGGGAGCAGGACCTGCAGATACCTGGCATCGGGAAATGAGGCATAGGAAGAATATTGTTTTTCCAGGCCCTGCCTGGAAATTTCAAGCACCAGAATGCTAGGGACATCTGTAAAATCTCCTCGGTGCCTTCCATCATGCCCTCGGTGCCTTCCGCCGTGCCCTTAACCTTTCTTTTTCCAGCAAGCCGGGCTGGCCTAACACTTTTTAAATGTTTTAATTGGTTTGTTACTGTTTTTAATTATGGGACCAAATTTATATATATCTTTTAATGGTATTTTAATATTTGTAGTCCTTGTTTTTACGTGGCTGTACACCACCCTGTGTCCTTAGGGAGAAGGGCGGTATACAAATTCAAAAATAAAATAAATAAATAAATAAATAAAATCTGAACCACCGCATTCTTGGCAATTGTCAGTATGTTTATTTATTTTATTTTATGTTTATTTATTTTATTGATTATCTCACCTTTATTGTTTTTTTATAAATAACTCAAGCCAGTGAACATATCAAATATTCCTTCCTCCTTCTGTTTTCCCCATAACAACAACCCTGTGAGAAGAGTTGGGTTGGGTTGGGAGAGAGTGATTGGCTCAAAGTCACCCAGTTGATTTTCATGCCTAAAGTGGTACTAGGACTCGCAATCTCCTTGTGATTGGCCTAAGGCAATGATGGCTAACCTTTTTGCCACTGCGTGTCAGGAGCGGGGGTGTGTGTCGCGCATGCGTGTGCCCACACCCATAATTCTATGCGCCCTGCCCCCACTCATGCACGCGGAACCCTCCCCCGTTCCCCACGCTCCTGGCACGCAATGGCATGGTAGGCCCGTTTTTTGCTCTCCCCAGCCTCCAGAGCCTTTCTAGGAGTCTGGGGAGGCAAAAATGGCCTTCCCCACCCCCTCAGAGGCCCTCTGGAGGCCGGAAACAACCAAACAGGTTGCTGTTTGCCAAACGGGCCATTTCCGGCCTCCGGAGGGCCTCCGGGGGAGGGAGGCCGTTTTTGCCCTCCCCAGACTCCTAGAAAGGCTCTGGAGGCTGGAGAGAGAGAAAAACGGGCCTTCCCCACCACCATCCAAGGCCCTCCGGAAGCAGGAAACAGCCTGCTTCCCTACTTCTGGTGGGCCCAGAAGGCCCAAAAATCAGCTGTCCAACATGCGCATGCACACCGGAGCTGAGCTTGCGGGCCCACCGATACGGCTACGTGTGCCACCTGTGGCACCGTGCCATAGGTTCGCCATCACAGGCCTAAGGTCTCCTAGTTGGCTTTCATACCTAAGGTGGGAATAGAACTCACAATCTCCTTGTGATTGGTCCAGAGATACTCGGCTGGCTTTTATGCTTAAGGCAGGACTAGAATTCACACTCTCCTAGTTTCTAGCTTTGTGCCTTAACCACTAGACCAAAATGACCTACCTACTGTTCTACCAAGATGAAACCATGACAACGCTGCATCCCAGAACATGGGGGAATTAAGGAAATAAGGATAAACAATTCTGGAGGAACTTTTCATGATGCTTCACAGCTTCGAAAAAAAATTCAGAGAACAGCTTCAACTTTGAGCTCGTCTCCTCAAGCTGCCATATTGGTCTGAAATCTGAAAGATTGTCAGTGTGTTTATAGAGCCATTTCTACTTGTTAAGGATGCATATCTTGCTGTGGAGAACTGGTATATTCTCAATCAGAAAAACGTGTTTCTTTGTGCTGCCCATAATTAGCTGTCAATTGCGGGAGCAAATGGGCATTATTATGAATTTACTGAGAAGGAAACAAGGGAGTTGGTGGAAATACAGTTGGCTGCGGATGACAGCTGCCAAAGGAAATTGAATTGAGAATGGAGCAGAGATGCTTGCCTAGTGAATTTAACCCTTTCTGTCCAAACTTAAATCAGGTTTTTTCTCTCTCTGCATTCCTTCCATTCATCTCTTCCGTCTCCCTCCAATTAATCCTTTCACTTGCCAATGTAAATCCTGCTCTTTTTTTTTTTTTTTTGCTGTTTCTCTCGGAAGGAAATTTATATTTCAGTCTATAAGAATGGTTTTGTGTGTGAGAAAGGGATTGATATACTGTAGATGACAGAGGGAAAATTGATGTTATAAAATGGATATTTTCATTTTCGGATAATTAGCACTTGTGTCACTATTAAGTCGACAGAATTTTGCCTTATCCTGGTCTTCCACAGCTTCTGGCAGGCTGTACGTGTGCATATCAGGGGTGGGTTCTACTTACCTTTACTACCAGTTCGCAATGGGGCAGCGCACGCGCGCTTGCTTTGCTCGCTTGCGTGCACGCTCTTCTGCGCATTCGCAGAACCATTTTGATGACGTGAGGGTCAGTGGGCGGAGCCTCCCACCGGTTTTACTACCGGTTCTATAGAACCGGTGCGAATCGGGGGCAACCCACCACTGGTGCATATATGTACACACATACACAAGTGTGTCACATGTATACCAGGGGTGGGTTCTACTTACCTTTACTACCGGTTCGCAACGGGACCGCACACATGCGCAGAAGCTTCCTGATGACATCGGGGTCGGTGGGCAGAGCCTCCCACCGGTTTTACTACCGGTTCTTGTGAACCGGTCTGAACTGGGGGCAACCCACTACTGATGTACACATTTCTTTGATGGGTGGGGGAAATTTCTAGAACTAGTTTCAGTTGTAGCTGGCCGTCATTGATTGTGTTTTTATAATTTTATTTTTAGCATTTTTATTTTGAACTGGTCTGTGACTGCATAAACTTTATCTGTGGAAGAAGATGAGCATTGCATGGGGTTGTTACTGAGATAATAGTCGCCATCTGCCCAGCCCATTTCCCTATTTACTGCTTCTTACATGATCTTGGAACACAATGTTTTGCTCGTACTGTAGCACAAAAGTGTTTTAAAATGTATTTGGAAGCCTCTTCAAATAAACACAGATAGTCCTCAACTTATGACCATAGTTCCATCGCTAAACAAGGCAGTTGTTAAGGGAATGGTGCCCAACTTTACAACCTGTTTTGCCACAGTTGTTCAGGAAATCACTGCAGTTGTTAAGTGAATAACCTGATTTCCCCCACCCACCCACGTTGACTTTGCTTGTCGGAAGCCAGCTGGGAAGGTCACAAATGGAAATCATGTGACCCAGGATGCTACAACTGTTGTGTATAAAGTTAGCACCCACCCCTCTCCTAGAAGAATTAAATATTTTGAGAAATATTTTAAAAAAGGCAGAATGTTATATCTCCCTAAAGGAGAAAGATGCTCCTGGAAAGCAGCCCCCACCTTTCTTAATAGCCCCAGCAGGACTGGGCCAGCCTATCTACAAGACAAAAGACCTTCAGCTCTAGGGTGATGGGATTAAGACATGACCCTCCAGGACATAATAGGATTATCTAGCAGCAGGGCTTACTGCATTACAAAATCTCCTAAGGACATTGCATCAGCCCAAGCTTCAACCAAACTTATCCCAGACAAGCTCCTAGGATTTGTACATGGCCTCGTGGGAATCTGACAACAGCCAATAGAATACATGTTCTTGCCCAGAAACAGGAAGCTCAAGGGCAAGGCCCAAGAGAAGGTATATATAACTCTCATTCTCAACTTCATGTGGTCAGCTGCCCAGAACCATCCATGTCCTTTTGCTTCATCAATAAATGGACCCTCTTTCCAATCAGCCTCCAGCCTCCATTTTGTCTCCAGTGTCTTTCTCCTGGCTTGGAACTGAACCAGATGGATATTTCTTCCAACAGTTGTAAACACATGGCAGTTGCCGAGCACCCATGTGACCGTGGATCATGTGACTGTGGGGATGCCGTGGTGGTTGTAAGTGTGAGGACTGGTTATAAACCACTTTTTTCAGTGATGCTGTAACTTCGAATGGTCACTAAACAAATGGTTGTGAGTCAAGGACTATCTATAAAGAGAGATAAGGGCAGAAAGCACAGCAAACCCCTAAGGGAGGTATCCAAAAGCATCTTTGCACACCTGGGCATTGAAATATCTGCCCGTGCTGCATAAAAGGGCAATATTTGTGAGTCCCCACCACTGTGTGTTCTCTTTTCTTCTCTTTTTAGCCTCCTCTCTCAGCTAGCAAGCACCACCTGGCCTTCAGAAACCAGCAAGCATTGTTGGCATCTGGGTGAGCCGTTGTTCCTTTGTGGCGACAAAGAATGCCAGCAACCGAAGGCAGCCAACAACTTGTACATTTGTATTGGGTTTAGGCCACATGTCAAGGCAGGTAATAGCGGTTAGCATTTGGCAAGAACAATGGGGAAGCTGGAATGGAGCGAGTGGTTGATTTTGGTCCTTCCTCCTCTTTTGTGCTATTGTAGGTACAAGAGCAGCTGAGGCCAACTCAAGAGCTTTCCAAGCACCAGGAATTTGCTGCCTTCTTCCTCTTAACACCCTGGCCTGCTTTTCTCATTACTGCTCCTGGATAAACAGAGCAGGATGGAGAAACGGAGGCACGGAGGATGCCAAACCACAGGCTCTGAGCTTAGAGGTGTCTTGTAAAGCTCGGTTCCTTCCACCCGGCCGAGGTGGACAAGCAGGCACGTTCCTCTGTTTGGAAGTGGGGGGTGTTCAGTTGTGCTGAATTTCCAGGGAGGAAAATGTCTAGCTGAAACCAATCCATGCTTACTTTTTTTTCCTCCAAATGTAGCCTAAACAGGTTTTTTTGGAAGAGAGCAAGTCTCTGTTGGGACTTTTTTCCATGAATAATATTAAAAAAAGAAACAAAACTGACTTTTTTTTTTTTTTTTACTGATTGAAAAGCCTAAAGCTAGGGGACCAAAGATAGCTGGACGTATACAGGTGGTCCTCGACTTACGACCACAATTGAACCCAAATTTTCCGTTGCTAAGCGAGACAGCTGTTAAGTGAATTTTGCCTCATTTGACCAGCTTTCTTGCCACACTTCAAGTTAAGCGAATCACTGCAGCCGTTAAGTTAGTAGCACACTTGTTAAGTGAATCTGGTTTCCCCCTTGACTTTGCTTGTGAGAAGGTTGCAAAAGGAATAGAATAGAATAACAGAGTTGGAAGGGACCTTGGAGGTCTTCTAGTCCAACCCCCTTCTCAGACCCTATGCCATTTCAGACAAATCCAACATCTTCTTAAAAACTTCCAGTGTTGGAGAATTCACAACTTCTGGAGGCAAGTTCTCCACTGATTAATTGTTCTAACTGTCAGGAAATTTCTCCTTAGTTCTAAGTTGCTTCTCTCCTTGATGATTTCCACCCGTTGCTTCTTGTCCTGCCCTCAGGTGCTTTGGAGAATAGCTTGACTCCCTCTTCTTTGTGGCAGCCCCTGAGATATTGGAATACTGCTATCATGTCACCCCTAGTCCTTCTTTTCATTAAATTGGACATACCCAATTCCAGCAACCGTTCTTTATTTGTTTTAGTCTCCAGTCCCCTAATCATCTTTGTTGCCCTTCTCTGCACTCTTTCTAGAGTCTCCACATCTTTTTTACATCGTGGCAACCAAAACTGAATGCAGTATTCCAAGTGTGGCCTTACCAAAGCATTATAAAGTGGTATTAACACTTCACGTGATCTTGATTCTATCCCTCTGGGATGGCATGACCCCAGGACACTGTAACCGTCATAAATATGAGTCAGTTGCCAAGTGTCTGAATTTTGATCACATGACCATGGGGATGTTGCAACGGTCGTAAGTGTGAAAAATGATCATAAGTCACTTTTTTCAGTGCTGTGACCTTGACTGGTCACCCAACAGTTGTCAATCAAGGACTACCTTTAACTGCAAAAAGCGGAGAATTAAGAAATTGCCACCGCCTCTCATGTCCAAACAATCCAGTCACATGTCCTCCTTGATAACATTTGGTTTACTCTTGTGGAAACAAGGAAAAAAATTACCGTAAACACAGGTCTACTAATCTTCTATTTATCTATCTATAAATGGCTCTGTGTGTGTCTATGTGTGTGTGTGTAGAAAAAAATATTGGGGGGGGGGAAGACACTCCATCACCCCTCGCGGTGTGTGTTCTGTTAAGATACATTTTAAGTGCCTTAAAATGGCTTCTACTGTCCTGCCTTAAAATGGCTTCTACTGTACAGCACAGTGAAGTTGCCATGGTAACGGCTTCACAGTACTCCACAAGGGGGCTCCCTCTGGTAAGGGGGAAAATCCAACATTAGAAATTACATTTGCTCCAGACATTTTCAACAAGGCTTTGATTATTCTTGAGGACAAATGTATGGCCATGATCAATAAAACATTACTGCAACTCGGCCTGCCTGTACCACTACAAAACCGACATGACGTACTTCACGCAGATTACATACGAGAAAAGAACTACAACGTCGAACAGCTTAGTGCATATATCGCGGACAAGAAGCCATTTCTAAATCAAGATTTTAAAAAAGCACACCAAATGATCATGGATCAACTACCAAAACAACAAGGTGGTATCATTTTACTTGATGCTTCTGGGGGCACAATTAACTAATTTAATTCTCGCCGAAATCAGGGCTCAGGGTGAAGTTGCTCTTCCTGTCTAATAAAGGATTGGGATAAATAAATACCCAGGCAATGCCGGGTTATCAGCTAGTAATGAATAAAACAGGACCATATATTTTGCAATAAATAACTTAAAGCTCTAACATAGCTTCCTGGCTGCAGAGAAGCAGGAACCTCTTGTGAAGGAAATGCTTATCATCCCATTGCTTCTCCTTGCCTCCTGCCCCTTCAATTCTCCATCTTCAAATCCAAACCTTGACCCAAATTTTGGGTTCCCAAATCAGATGGTCCAAAGATGAAATATTATGAGCAACCCTCTCTTATTTTATTAATATCTAAAGACATAACAGAGCAGGATGAATAAGTACTGTAGTGTGTTTTTTCAATATTTTATTATACTTTCCCACATCCCCATCCATAATACCTATTATAGGTATGCATTTGTTAATAAAACATTACAAAAAAAAGGCAATTTTGGTATCGTATGATGGTCCATATTAAGATTCTTTTGTTGTTGTTGTTGTGTTTTAGCTGTGTGGTTAAACACCACACAAAAAAGATTCTTGCCAAATAGCACATACATTGGTTTTTCTCAGCATGAGGCTATCTGAAAAGTGCACAAAGAACCTCAAAGAACAAAAAAGTGGACAATTCCCAACACTTTCCTGTGGAGATTCTTTGTGCGCTTTCCAAATATCCTCAGGCTGAGAAGATCAGTGTAAGTGCTATATGATAAGAATCTTTTTTGTGTGTGGTATTCACCCACATTACTAAAACACAACAACACAAAAAAGAACCTTGGAAATGGTCCAACAATGCATACGTTCTGATATTAATTTAGACCTTTTCTGAGAAATAGACATTTGAGTTTAATAACAAGGAAATGCTGTGGTTTTTAAGCGAACCCATTGCAGTGTTTGCAGCATCCTGGAAGTAAATACTGGTGGGTGGGTGGGTGGATGGGGAATGTAAATTATAGTCATGTGGCCACAGAATGCTGCAAATGGCCATAAATGCCAGTCAGTTGCAAAGGGCCCAAAATGCGGTCACATGATTGTGGTGAGTGTCCTGGGCGTTAGAATTTTGAATCTGGGTCTTAATTCCCCTTTTCAGAGTCCGGCGTGGTGTTTGTATGCTGATTCTGTAAACCGCTTAGAGAGGGCCGTAAAGCACTGTGAAGCGGTATATAAGTCTTAAGTGCTATTGCTGTTGCTATCGTAACTTCAAACAATCGCTAAGCAGCCAGTCATAAGTCAAGGACTGCTTGTAGAGTGCTTCACTGCTGCTTTGTGTTGATGACATGGGACTGACAGGAAGATTGTTAAACTGCAAAGGCAAGAGATGCTCCGTGTGTGTTAAATCTCTAGGAATGTCCATTGAGCAGTGATGCAAAAGAAGGCAAAGAAATGTGCCAATAGTAGAAACAAAAATGAAAAGAGCTAGTCGTGCGTACTTCGGTTCTGAATCAGGCTGCAGCTAAATTGTAATCCAGGAAAAATGGTGAGCAGAGCAGAAAAGAGAACGGATAAAGGAATGTTACATGAGAAACCATTTTCCTTAGAAAAATGTAGAGTACAATAGCATACACTTCACCCAGGATGGGACTGTCCAGTTGAAACTCCACCCGTTTTACAATATGCATAAAAGGGGCTGGGCTTTGATTGCATAGGGATGGGAGCCATCTTGACTTTGACCCCCTATGAATGCCCCTGCAGGTGGTATAGTAGTAGTTTAGAAGTCTCAGGACACAGCAGGTCTACAATTGGGACCTGGAAGGAAGGTTTATCACATCGGATTATGGAGATTGGCAGAAAGTACTTTATGATGTGGTACATTTTAAGATGAATTCTGAAGGCTGTGAGAATAAAACCTGCTACAGTGAGTCTTGCCCACTTAGATACCCATCCTGAGGAGCTGCAGAGTGCGGTTGGATCACAAAGATTAACAAATGTTTCTTCTTGCTGCTCACTGTTGGATCAGAGAAGTACCCACCCTTCTTCGGCGGCTGGGACGGCGCTGTGTAGAAAACACGGTCCGTAATCCAGTTGGGTAAGCCACCACTTGAGAAGGGCCCCGGAGTTGTTCGTTGGCGCTCATCTCGCGACGCATCTCAGTCAGCGTCTGGGACGGGGATTCAAGCAGGCGTTGGAAGAAGCTCTTTGTCCCAACTGGCTTTTCGTAACAGGTAAAAGTCAGAGCTGTGCCCTGATCGGACTTCATCTCACGTGAAAAGCCGTCCGAGGCGCCAGCAAAGCAGCGCCCAATTGCAATCTCCTTGGCAAGGTGTGGATTCTGGTCAGTCACGGTGTAGATGCCATAGTTGTGCCCCAAGGGATCCACTGGCGCCAACATGGTGAAAGCCATAGTGTCATTATTTTCCACTACAGGCGGGTGACGGCTTAGATACTCCCTCAAGTAGCTGTTGACAGATGTCCGGTGGCAGCTCCCTTGTGGGATGACAGATACTATAGTCCTGTCCACCATTCCTTGGTCAAACAACATCCCACTGCATTTGAATTCAACGCAGGCTGCCGAGCTGTTATGTATCTCCACGTCCCGGATGCTACGGGAATCTCTTAGGCCATACAGTTGTCCCCGAGTCATTGGATGACTGCCACCCACATTTCGTGACCTCACCATGTATTCGTATGGCCCATTAATCTTCACTTTGATGTAGCAGGCCCGGAATTCTTGAGGGTTCGGCCACCAGGAGAGGTAGTCTCCCGTCCAAGTGGTCAGGTCAGTCTCTTTAAAAGGCACAACGTTATATTCATACTTGTCCACCTCCACTCGGTAAAATCGGAAGTGGTTGGCTGTGACGGGAGCCTGATCACAATCCTTCAGATTTCGATAGGCATAAATGGGCCCATTGGTCTCATCGATATTGTTCTGGTTGGGTTTGGCAAGATTGATCCTGAAAGCTGTCTTCTTTAGGGCAGGGTCCTCATGGTCGGCTCTCTGGTAGCCAAGCTTGTTGAGGTAAGGCTGAGAAACTCCTATAGCTCGAGGGTTGAGCGTTGGGCTTGAAGGAACAGCCTCCAGTTCCTCTCCTCCCATGGTTGCTGTGACATAGGCCGTGTAGGCATCAGCCCTCTCGCTATCGCAGAAAGCAGGTAAACATGCACCATTGGGACCTGTCACCACACTGTCAAATCGACCCCAGGCCCGAGGATTAGAAGGGTAACCAGGTCTGGGCTCAAGATTGACGAGAGTCACAACCACTCCCTCTAGCTGCTCACTAGGGTAGAACTTTTCATTGATGTATGTTCTGACTTTGACGAAGCAGCGACGGCTTTCTGCAACATCCAGATTGAATAGGCGCCTTTCCCGGACTTCCAAGTTGCCAATCAAGAAATTTCTCTCCTCCCGTTTCTTGCGTTTCTTCTTGGCCAGCTTGAGAGATGCTTCTTCCTCCCACAGGCCTGTTATAGGATTGAGGGACCAGAGTTTCATTTTCTCTGTATGTTCCAGAGTTTTGATGAGGTCAGTGTCCATCTTTATCTCCACCCGCCCGATTTCTAAGCCCCGGCGTGTTTCTTCTTCCCAGAAATCCATTGAAAACATGCCATATGTCCTGAGAGGGAAGAGATCTCCTTCGGCATTGATGAAATTCAGGTCACTGGAGGCAGTGCTCACTGTACCAATGTCCCGTGGATCCACAAAAGTAATGCTTGCCTTGACAGTCCCATTGTACACCTGCCCATCAGATCTGAAGAAAGAGCCAGGTGGGATGACTATCTCCCCAATAGGATTTTCTCCAGCTACTTCTCCCAATGGAATAGTATTAGATTCCAATGATGGCAGGTCAACGGGCTTCTTCTTCCTCATCAGTTTGACTTCTTGGTAAACAGCCCCTCCACGTTGGTCAAGTGGGAAAACCTTGACAGCGTCTACAAATTTCTGCAGCCGATCCACAAACCTGACCACAAGTCTCTCTGTGTCGGGTGGCACCTCTATGGTGAATGTGCCTTTATACCCAGTGAAGCCAATTTTCTCTGCACCCAGATAGATCTCACCAAAGCGGAGAGGTTCGCCATCGTCAGCGGCTGATGCTTTGCCCCGAACCAGGACTTTGGGCCGAGTACAAATGGTACAACCACACTCTGCAACCACTTTGACGGGAAGGATGTAACCCGTGCAATGGATCTCCTTCACTTCCATGCGTTGTGTCCCACAACAGTGCTGAGTAGCATCTTCCTGGCACCTCAGGCCATCTGAAGAGTTTCCAGCACAGGGAGTACTGGGGCAATGACCAACATTGTAAAAGTGGGAACCTGTTGCCTCTTGAAAACAATCATCAGGGAGTTTTATGAGGTATTCCTCTGGCCGGGCTCTACATGCTGGAACATCTGGACCTGAAAGAAGAATGAGAGGATGAGATTAGAACTGCTAAGACCCAGTTATACTAGATTTGTGATGTTTAGCATATGAATAACAGGCAAAAAGGGGCTGCTGTGATATCACAAAGAGGTAGGTAGCAAAGAATCCATCTTGGCAGAGAGGCTTCTCAGTCCATCTTTTGTTCCTGAGAAGGGAATAGAATAGAATAGAATAGAATAGAATAGAATAGAATAGAATAGAATAGAATAGAATAGAATAGAATAGAATAGAATAGAATAGAATAGAATAACAGAGTTGGAAGGGACCTTGGAGGTCTTCTAATCCAGCCCCCTGCTTAGGCAGGAAACCCTACACCACTTCAGACAAATGGTTATCCAACATCTTCTTAAAAACTTCCAGTGTTGGAGCATTCACAACTTCTGGAGGCAAGTTGTTCCACTGATTAATTGTTCTAACTATCAGGAAATTTCTCCTTAGTTCTAGGTTGCTTCTCTCCTTGCTTAGTTTCCACCCATTGCTTCTTGTCCTGCCCTCAGGTACTTTGGAGAATAGTTTGACTCCCTCTTCTTTGTGGCAACCCCTGAGGTATTGGAACACTGATATCATGTCACCCCTAGTCCTTCTTTTCATTAAACTAGACATACCCAGTTCTTGCAACTGTTCTTAATACTGCATATTACCTCCAGCACCAAGAAAGATTTCAATCTAAAGATTTATGGGAATCCTGTAAAATTCAACACTGAACTCAAAGGCACAAACACACAAAAATTATTATGATTTTTCTTTATGAGCTGCCCAGAGTTGCAGGTGGGTGGGCAACTTTAGGAATCAAAATAAATAAGGCACGCATTATGATTCATATTATACCACAGTGGCTATATTCACCCAATACTGAGCCAAGCTCAAACAAACCACACTATCCCGAAAGCAGATATTTCAAGAAGGCCCTGTCACAAAAAAATGCAGCTACTTACTTATTACTGTCAAATGGGCAGCAGAGGATTTGATTGAACTGTGGTCATTGCTGGCTTTGCAGTGGTATAAGCCAGCTTGGTGAGTTCTCAAATCACGTAACACTAAGCTCCTGCTGTAATTGTATGTTTTCCAGTTCAGAAGCGTTCCATTGTGATACCTAGAGAAACAGAAGAAGGGGATGGAAAGAGGCGGAAAGAAAAAAAAAACCACTTATATTTGAATTGGCAGCAATTAATTTCTTCCTTGGTCAGTTCCATACACTGTTTCCATTCCCAAAACTTCAAAAGTAAGTTTTCATTAAACCATCACTTTTTTGTGCATGACACACTGAGATTTTAGGATGAGGCAAATAAATGTAAGGATTGACACAATCGAGTTCCTACTTAAGCAATCTTTCCTTTATTTTTGAGAGAAAGTGATAAGTTGGAATACAAAATAGATTTATTACATTTAAGGGGGTTGGACTAGATGACCTATAAGGTCCCTTCCAACTCTGTTAATCTGTTAAATAAGTTTAAAATACAGTATGTTACTATTTCTAGTAACTCTTAATAGACTTTTGCACATTAGGGCTGAATTATGAGTTTTTATGTCTATGGAGATTCTCAATCATCCCAATCATGGTTGTCCCCAAAGGGCTTTTTCAAAAGGCAACTGGACTTTGTTTTTCCTTGAAGACATTTTGCTTCTCATCCAAGAAGCTTCTTTAGTTTCACTGAAGTCAGAACTGAAGAAGCTTCTTGGAAGAGAAGCGAAACATCTTCAAGGAAAAACAAAGTCCAGTTGCCTTTTGAAAAAGCATCTTTATGAGTTTTTATAATTTGATTTTTTATTATAAGGGGTGATATGGGAAGAAGAGACCTTCTTATTAAAATATTAGAGAGGGTTTTAAGTTTCTGAAATTTATACCTGTGTTTCCCCGAAAATAAGACAGCCTTATATTTTTTTGAACCGTGAACTATGTGCTTGACCTTATTTTTGGGGAGGTCTTATTATTTTGGGGCGCGTGGAGCAAGATGGGGCTCCTCTTGCTGTCTTACTTGATTTCCAGCTCTGTCTCCCTAACCCTAACCAGAGGAAATGGTGGGGACCAGCTGCGCATGCATTTAAATATTTTTGGGGAGGGCTTATTTTCAGGGAGGGGCATATTTTAGCGCATGCCCTCAAAAGGCCAATTTGGCTTATTATCAGGGGATGTCTTATTTTCGGGAAAACAGAGTACTTGTCTGGAGGGAGTGGGCAGTCATATTTTATATATTTTCTATTTTTTTCTCTTTGCACTTCTTTTTCTTCACTTTTTACATTTTTCTTCATTTGTATTAGCCTTTTATCTTTGAATTGGTAAACTCTAATAGAAAAAAGCTCCGCTCCTACTGACTATATGAATATGTATATTCTTGGCAGCAAAAGCTGCTTGGGTCATTCGCTGCTCTCTGGGATGTATTTCACTTCCCAAATCCAAAACAGTCCTTGGACTGTAATGTTTTCCAGACTAAAAAAATGTATCTAGATAAAGCCTCATTTCCACCCATCATCCTCACCTTTAGCTCACCCTGCTGTTGGTTTTGAATTTTTTTTTTAAAAAGAGTCATCATTCCATTTAGAAAGCTTGCTAAATTGATGGTATGGCAGTAGGGCAGATCAGGTTGAACAGAAAAGGAACAGAGCCAAAAAACCAGGTGTTTCAGTCTTTTGTTATCCTGGCTTCGAAATTGCTTTTACCTCAGTTGAACCTACAACTTGAAATGTTCTCCAATCCTGTGTGTGTGTGTGTGTGTGTGTGTGTGTGTGTGTGTGTGTGCGTGCTTGTAGCCACAAATGCACACATAAAGAGTTCCTTTATTTTTTACATGGGATGTTTTGGTGACGTTTTCAAAAAGGCTTTGATCCATGTTCCCCAATTGTATAATCTCAACTTTTTATGGTCTTGTTTTTCAAAGAAGTTTATATGGAATAGTTTAATGTATTTGGCCCTATAAAACCTAGCTGGGTTTTGGAGAGATAAAGGCCAGTTCTTACTGGCAGCCTTTATTGGACTCAGAAGTGGCTGAGGCCAGAGACAACAAATGTAATGATTGATCAGGGTGTCCCAAGTTTCCACAAATGTCTTCTGGCATCTACTGAAAAGTTGTTTTAGACTAGAGCAGGGGTCTCCAAACTTGGCAACTTTAAGACTTGTGGACTTCAACTCTCAGAATTCCTCAGCCAGCAAAGACTTGTGGACTTCAACTCTTCAACTTCAAGTCTTAAAGTTGCCAAGGTTGGAGACCCCTGGACTAGAGGGTCTCAGGTGAGTGACAGGTGTCATGATAGACTGACATTAATTTTTAATAGTTCATTTTGGGGCTTATGTTTAATTGACCTGATCCTACTCTGTTTGCTTGTTTTCTAATCTGATGCTCTTAAACTTCTGAGAGTCTTGATTCAGAATGGCAAGTTTACATTTGAAAAAAGAAATACATTTGAATTTTGCTTTCCCCATGAAATGTTAGACCTGCCAATCTTCCTCAGCCTGAAATCTGGGCTGCAAAAAAACAGTTGGTCACCAGATGGCAGCAAAGAGATGCAGAAAACTCTAACTTCGCTTCCACCTGTCAAGGGATCCAGTTTTTCCTGTTTGCTAGCACCAGCCTCAGTCTTCTCATCTGCAAAATGGTGCATAGCACTGACATCATACAGGGATGTCTGTTGGGATTATTGCTGGATAATACACAAGAAGTTCCTGTTTAAAAACAAGAGCGAGTAATGCAAGTTCCAAGGTTGTGATTGCAACTTCCTCTCACAAAGACAGGACTGTACGGCAAAAATGATAATAGCAAGAGAAAGTAGTTGAGGACTCCTTTTTTTATTCCCTTCATCACTTCAGCTTTTTACCATGTTTCCCCCAAAATAAGACCGGGTCTTATATTAATTTTTTCTCCAAAAGACGCATTATGGTTTATTTTCCGGTTAGGTCTTATTTTGAGGGAAATACAGTACTAAATGCCTCCGTCTGCTGACGATCTTAACTGGGGCTTATTTTGAGGGATATGGCTTATATTACGAGCATCCTGAAAAATCATGCTAGGGCTTATTTTCCAGTTGGGTCTTATTTTCGGGGAAACGGTATTCCCAGAGAATGAGCCAGACACAAGTTCAAGTTCCACTATGAGTTTTTCCTCTGCTCTCCTTAATTCCACCTTCAGCATGACTCACCAGTAATATTTTTGGGGTTCAGGGGTGCCTTGGGCTCTGCAGCAGAACCTCACTTTTTCTCCAACCATCCTCACTTTTGATTCAGGACTGGTCACCATGTAAAGTTGTTCTGCCATGGATGGGAAAGGAAAGGGAAGGGAAAGGGAAGGGAAGGGAAGGGAAGGGAAGGGAACGGAAGGGAAGGGAAGGGAAAGGAAAGGAAAGGAAAGGAAAGGAAAGGAAAGGAAGACAGAAGGGAATGAAAGAGGGAAGGGAAGGGACAAACAAAAATATTAATCTGACAAAAGTATGTTTGTCTCACCAAAACAGACAATTTATGGATGATGAGTTTTCCCTTCATCTTCCTTCAGTGTTTTACGGGTTTGCTATGCCTCCAAATTGGCTAGCCGACTTCCAATTTAGCTGGGACATTTCCAACATTAATTCCAGAATTGAGCCATGTGTAATTTGTCAGTTTTTATGACGTTCAAGGAAGTGTTACACAACAAAGTTTACATCTAGCAGATGCAGTCACAGCATATACTGTTTCACAAGGTCAGGGGATTCAGCCTGCTTTTAGGGTTGCCTCACTGGCCAATCAATTGAAAAAAAATGGGTTAATTCAGTTAGCCGGGTTCAGTGTCTTTGACCCAGGGTTCAGTTGAAATGCCCTCTACCCAACTCTGAGCATAAACTCTGCTGCCCTCAGTGCCAGTTCCAGTGTTGCCTCTATAGCAGTGATGGCTAACCTTTTTGCCATTGCGTGCCAAAAACAGGGGGAGTGCGGGAAGGTCACGCCCGCATGTGCCCACACCTATAATTCAATGCCCCCCTGCTCCCACCCCCCGCACCTCCACCGCTTTTGGCACGCGATGGCATGGTGGGCCCAGGGCCCGTTTTTCACCTTCCCCAGGCTCCAGAGTCTTTCTTGGAGCCTGGGGAGGGCAAAAACAGCCTTCCCCACCGCCCCGGAGAGCCTCCGGAGGCCGGAAACAGCCCATTTCCCTGGATGTTTCCCTGGAAGGCCCAAACATCAGCTGGCGTGCTGGAGCTGAGCTAGGGCAACGCTCGCGTGCCCACAGATATGGCTCCACGTGCCACCTGTGGCATGCGTGCCATAGATTCGCCATCACGGCTCTATAGTGTCTATTGCAGCTTTCTGCCAGATTTTTTCTGCCTTGATTTTTTTGTATTCAGAGAATATTATTGGTTAAGAAGATGCTGGCCTAGGAACCAGGAGACCATGAGTTCTAGTCCTGCCTTAGACATGAAAAACCAACTGAGTGACTTTGGGCCAGTCCCTCTCTCTCAGCCCAACCTGACCCACAGGGTTGTTTTATGGGGAAAATAAGAGGAGGAAGGTGTATTAGGTATGTTTGCTGCCTTGCATTATTTATAAATCATAATAAAGATAAGATTTAAAAAATTCAAATAATTAACCATTAATTATTAGACCCATGGGTTTAGCCCTTTATCAAAATCTGGAACCAACTAATGTCAATTGTAAATGTAACTGTAAATGCTCCAACACTGGAAGTTTTTAAGAAGAGATTGGATAATCATTTGTCTGAAATGGTATAGAGCTGTGATGTTGCCTGGTACGCGCGGCGGTGCCCATTCCTCTTCCAGGTTTCTGGTGCGCAGGCGCACACGACAATCAGCTGGCCTTTGTGCTTGCATCAGTGTCGGAAATCGGAAGAGCTGGTCTTCCATTTTCCAGTGTGAGCATGTGCCCTGGCCAGCTGATTGGCACGTGTGCATGTACAAAGTGCTCCCTTTTTGGCACTCGGTGCCACGCATGCTCCCTTTTTGGCACTCGGTGCTGAAAAGGTTCACCATCACTGGTATAGGATTTCCTGCCTAAGCAGAGGGTTGGACTAGAAGACCTTCAAGGTCCCTTCCAACTCTGTTATTCTATTCTATTCTAATCTACAGGGTGGGTGGGAGCTGCACAGTAAAGCAATCTTCTCATATTTTATTGGGGGGGAGGGCGGCTTCCTTCAGCTTGCAGATCAGGAATAGGTAGTCCTTGACTTATGACCACAATTTTCTCACCCCCAGCCTGTCTCCACAGTTCACTTACCCAGTCTGTGGAGTATGATCTCCACCAAAGAGGTCCCAGAGCCATTGACAACAGGTGAGGCACTACCTGGTGCAAAGCGCTCAAGCTTAGCACTGACGTTGGTGCTATTGCCAGCACAGATGCCACGGATGGCGAACTGACCCCAACGATTGCTTTGGGCCAAGGGGGCGAGAGGCTGGTCTGCGAGGGATATCTGAGCATCGGCAAGGGGCATCCCATCGGCCCTCCGTACAGTGCCCAAGAGTGTGTGGTTGGGACAAATGCAGCCAGTACAGTCCTTGTTGGGGATGCCGATGGCGCAGCTAAGCTGGCAAGCTAGGAAGAGAGAACCAAGAGGGTGCATTAAGAGTCAGGGCTTATTACAGAAGGGTAGGAGCAAATGAGGATGTAAAAAGTTAGCATCCACACCCCTCCTAGAAGAATGAAACATTTTGAGAAATATTAAAGAAGGCAGATAATTATATTTCCCTGGTTGAGAAATGGAGAAACATGCTCTTGGAAAGCAACCTCACCTTTTTAATAGCCCTCAGCAGATGTCAGCACTTAAGAGATAAAAAGCTTATTGAGATCTAGGTAGCTCTATTCATAGGCAAAAATTCCCTGCAGCAAGGTCTCAACAAAGGTAGGATTAGCCCTCAGACACAATAGGAATTGCCCAACAAGCCCCTTCATTGCATCTGTCAAACTTCAACCAAGCTTAGCTCAGACAATCTCCTAGGGTTTGTAAATGGCCCCATGGAAGTCTGACAACAGCCAATAGAATACATGTTCTTGTACAGGAACAGGAAGTTCAAGTGCAAAGCCCAAGAGAAGGTATAAATACCTCCCACTCTCAACTCCATGTGGTCAGCTGCACCAGAACCACCCATGTGATTCTGCTTCATTAAACCATCTTTCCAATCAGCCTCCATGTTTCCATGTCTTTCTCCCAGCTTGGAACTGAACCAGATGGATATTTCTTCTAGCAAGGATTTATAAGGAATTGAGGTCTGCTATGTTTTTATGAGCGATGCAGCAATCTCGAGGGAGGGGCTTCCATAGCAACAGCAATGGAACTTAGACTTATATACCGCATCACTGTGCTTTACAGACCTCTCTCAGCAGTTTTACAGAGTCAGCATTATTGCCCCCAACAATCTGGGTCCTCATTTTACCCACCTCGGAAGGATAGAAGGCTGAGTCGACCTTGAGCCATATCAGATTCAAACTCCTGGAGTGAGCAGTGCAGAGGTGGGTTTCAGCAGGTTCTGACCAGTTCTGGAGAACTGGTAGTAGAAATTTTGAGTAGTTTGGAGAACCGGTAGTAAAAATTCTATTCTATTCCATTTGCCCCCATCTATTCTCTGCCTCTCAAATCCCAGCTGACCGGGAAGAAATGGGGATTTTGCATTAAACTTCCCCTGGATTGGGGACAGAATGGAGATTTTACAGTATCCTTCCCCTGGAGTGGGGTGGGAATGGAGATTTTACAGTATCCTATCCCTGCAGTGCCTACCAAACTATGCCACACCCACCAAGTCACACCCACAGAACCGGTAGTAAAAAAATTTGAAACCCACCACTGGAGCAGTGAGTTAGTAAATATTGCAAAATAAGGAATGCTGGGGTATCTTTCTTCAGCCAAAGCCGAAAACTGCCTGTTATGCCTAACTTGTATTTTTTGTACTTTTTTCCCCCTCCTGTTCAGGGAGAATTTCTTCCCTTGCAGAGGAGAAATTGCTTGACAACCTCTCTCTTCCTAAACTCCTTTTCTTTTGCCTACAGGCTATGCTTCCCTGAAAGCTGCAAATCAGCTCAGCTCTGTAATCACGATTAGTTAATTAGCACCCAGGCCCAGCTTGTGCTGCTATCTGAAATTGCCATGATCCTCCTTTTGTATCCTAAGCTTGCTGGCACCAAGGCAAGCCTTGCGATGTGTATTCGCCATTGTGTGCTTGTAATCTCTTCCTTTTGCAATGAGCAGAAATATAAACACTGATTTCTAATTATCCCCTGAATCAAGGTGAGGATTCGGAAGGCTGGGGGGAGTGGGGAAAAGGCCTCTAAGAGTGGCCCCCTTTCCCCAGCTTTCTGGTGAACTGAATTTGGGGACATGAACCTCCCCTGCTCCTCTGACTAATTGGGCTTGTATCCTCATGATTGACATGGTTAAGCCATTTCTTAATCTTTTATAAGATTTATTAAAGTCCTCGCTTCCCTCCTTTGGTATTGTAGGAAGTTAGCACCCACCCCTCTCCTAGAAGAATGAAATATTCTAGGAAATGTTAAAAAGGCAGAATATTATATCTCCCTGGA
Source organism: Pantherophis guttatus (assembly GCF_059756535.1). NCBI lineage: Eukaryota > Metazoa > Chordata > Lepidosauria > Squamata > Colubridae > Pantherophis > Pantherophis guttatus. The sequence continues at coordinate 20,084,007 of NC_142063.1, forward strand.
TGAGAAATGGAGGAACATGTTTTTTAGGCAGGAAGCAGACTCACTCTTAATAGCTCCCACACTCTCAATAGCCCACAGCAGATGTCCGCACTTAAGAGATCTATTCTAGATCTATTCATAAGCAAATGCCCTCACCCAAGATCCAACAAAGATAGGATTAGCCCTCTACCCAGGGGTGAAATCCAGCAGGTTCTAACAGGTTCTGGAGAACCGGTAGCGGAAATTTTGAGTAGTTCGGAGAACCGGAAAATATCACCTCTGGTTGGCCTCAGAGTGGGGTGGGAATGGAGATTTTGCAATATCCTTCCCCTGGAGTGGGGTGGGAATGGAGATTTTGCAGTATCCTTCCACTGCTGCGCCCACCAAGCCACACCCACAGAACCGGTAGGGAAAAATTTTGGATTTTACCCCTGCTACCCATCTAGCAACAGAACTCAGCACATGGCACCTGGGGAGATTGCATCACCCAGCAAGGCTCAACCAAGCCTGGGATTCAAAAGACAACCTACAAAGTTACCCCTGCATGGCCCCATGGGAGTCTGACAACCAATCAGAATACAAGCTCAAATTCAAAGCCCAACAGAGGGTATAAATCTCTCTCTCACCCATGTGTCTTTTTTGCCCAGGACCTCAAAACCATGTGATCCTATCCACCATTAAACCATCTTTTCAAGCAGTCTCCATGTTTCCAGTGTCTTTCTCCCCACTTGGAACTGAACCCAGATGGACATTTCTTCCAACAGTATTCATCCTGCAAATTCTAAATTCAGTGTTCGACATGCAGATTAACAGAAATGTTGCCTTGAAGAATTTGTGGCGGGGACAGCGAGGGCCACAAGAAATATGCATACGAGTCACATACTGTAACTATTGAAGAAAGGTTAAACACAGTCAGAGAGGTTCATTACCTGGACAAGGTATGTTGGCACATATCTTCACCTCCAAGGGACGCCCCACACAATGTGAGTGCTTAGTTTTTTGACAACTTCGACGCCGCACTTGCTTCCCGCCACTGCCGCATGTTTTTGAGCAAGGACTCCAAGCACCCCATTGGCTCCATTTGAGTTCTGAGGGCAAGAGAAGCCACTGGCATTAACAACTGTGCATTTGCCTTCATGGAACAACCTATCTAACAGTTTCTGAAACTGGCATAGCTGACATCAGCCCTACATATTTTTACTTGGACTGAGGCAGTGGTGGGATTCAAATAATTTAACAACCGGTTCTCTGCCCTAATGATTTCTTCCAACAAGCAGTTCGCCAAACTGCTCAGAAAGTTAGGTTTTCCTGAAGTGGTGCGAACTGGCTGAATCCCACCACTGGACTGAGGCCTCTGGAAATCAATAGCTTTGGTGCTCTCTAAGCAGGGTTATTTTCTTGCAAACATTTTATTACCCTGCTAGGTAACATCATCAGTGCTAGCAGTGATGATGTTACCTAGTTGGGTAATGAAACCTCTGCAAGAAACAACCCAACTCAGATAACGCCAAGGACCCCACAGTTCAACCTTGAGCTACAGATGTCTCTCCTATTGGCAATCAATACAGGTAGTCCTCCACTTACATCAGTTCATTTAGTGACTGTTCGAAGTTATAACAGCAATGAAAAAAGTGACTTCACACTTACGACCATTGCAGCATCCCCATGGTCACCTGATGCATTTACATTCGGATGCTTGACAACCGATTCACATTTATGACGGTTGCAGTGTCCCGGGGTCATGTGATTCCCTTTTGCGACCTTCTGACAAGCAAAGTCGACGGAGAAGAAGGATTCATTTAACAACTGGGTTACTAATTTAACCACGGCAGTGATTCACTTAACAAATGTTAAGAGCCCTGGTGGCGCAGCAGACTAAAGCACTGTTATTAACATCAGCTGCCTGCAATTACTGCAAGTTTAAATCTCACCAGGCTCAAGGTTGACTCAGCCTTCCATCCTTTCTAAGGTAGGTAAAATGAGGACCCAGATTGTGGGGACAATAAGCTGACTTTGTATAAATATACAAAAGTATCAAGGCTATTGCTTAACACATTGTAAGCCGCCCTGAGTCTCCGGAAAAGGGGGGCATATAAATCAAATAAAGTAAAAAATAAAAAATAAATGTGGCAACAAAAGTCGTAAAATGGGGCAAAAGCAAAACTCACTTAACAAATTTCTCACTTAGCAACAGAAATTTTGGGCTCAATTGTGGTCGTAAGTTGAGGACTACTTGTAGCTTGTATGCCTGTGAAGACATGCTTATGTTTATGCTTCAAAATCTGTGAACAAGAAAACTCGGGGATCACCTTTGTGCCCCTTTATTTAGTAATCCCATGAAAGAGTTTTAGTTGAGGTGTGTCTTCATATACAGTAATACTATGCCATTTTTGTGTATATATTTACTTCTCTTAAACAAAACAGAGATCCATGGGTATTCAATACTAAAAAAACCCTGTTTATTATAATTTTTGCAAATGTATATTAGATTGATGTTCTTCAGATTTTAATCCAACCTCAAGGAAGGATGTGAAAATTACTTTGGAAGGTCAGATCTCTTGACACAAGGAACATTTTGCCTCTTAAAGCATGAACATTAAGGTGCTTTTAGGCACCCTGCCCTGACTTGCATTGGCAAAGCTCTTTTGGAACTGTTGACAAAAGTCCCATTTTTTTTCTTCTCTGTCTTCTCCAGCCTCTGCTCCCAAACCACAAACGCTTTTTCTGGTTTCTTTTTTTGTTACAAATTTATTCTATGACTTATGCAAAAAAAATCATGTGCGTTACACCAAGTAAAAATTCAAGGTCTCTTCCAACCAATTTTAGAACAGCAATTCTTGTGCCTGAGAAGGTAAGCAAAAAAAGACAAGCAGTTGGCCTGCTTCTCCAATCCAAAGCCCCAGACTCACATTTTGAACAGAGAAAACGGTGGAGTTTTCCCCCTAAAAGAATGTCTGCCCACCAAGTTATTAAATGCCACTGGAGAGCTGGAAGGGACCTTGGAGGTCTTCTAGTCCAGCTCCCTGCTCAAGCAGGAGACCCTATACCATTTCAGACAAGTGACTGTCCAGTCTCTTCTTAAAAGCCTCCAGTGATGGAGCACCTACAACTTCTGAAGGCAAGCTGTTTCACGGGTTAATTGTTCTCACTGTTAGGAAGTTTTTCCTTAACTCCAGGTTGCTTCTCTACTTGATTAGTTTCCATCCATTGCTTCTTGTGTTGCTTTCTGGTGCTTTGGAAAATAAGTTGACCCCAGTGGTGGGATTCAGCCAGTTCGCACCTATTCAGGAGAACCGGTTGTTAACTTTCTAAGCAGTTCGGAGAACCGGTTGTTGGAAGAAATCTTATTTTGTTTTTTTCCCACTTTACAGGGCTAATCCTGTAAGGAAGGCAAGAAGGAAACATTCTGGTGGTGTTTCTAGCCTAATCTTTATTGCCCTGCTTATAGAAACTGCCTCTCTGGTTAACCCTTATTACATTGTAACAGCTAAGGCGAAGCGCCCATCGACGTGAGTGATGTTGCGTTGGCTACACCCACACGGTCACATGACCACCCAGCCACGCCTACCCAGCTGGTCATTACGGCAGAGAACTGGTTGTTAAATTATTTGAATCCCACCACTGGTTGACCCCTCCTCTTCTTTGTGGCAGCCCTTCAAATACTGGAATATAGCTATCATGTCACCCCTAGTGTTTCCTTTTTCTAGACTGGCCATACCCAATACCTGCAACCATTCTTCGTATTTTTTTGTCTCCAGGCCCTTAATCATCTTAGTTGCTCTTCTTTGCACTTTTTCCAAAGTGTTTATTTATATAATTTTTATTTATTTATATATTTTTGTCCCTTTATAGATATACATTGGACAGATAAATTGGAATAGCAAAAAAGAGGAACATTTAGCACCAACTTTTGAGTAGAGAAGAAGCAGGAGGTACAAAGTCATAATGAGGAATGAGTGCTCAACTCTGCTTTTTTTTTCATCTGCGCTCCCAATTCCATTTCCTTTTGAGTTGGGACTTTTCTTGTATAAATCTAAAAGCAGGAGGTACCTTAATCATGGCTTTGCATGCCACTCTGGGAGGCTTTTTTTAAGGCTGAAGAGCAAGACTATAACGTAGTAGCAAAAATGACAATGACTGTAGGAAAAGAGGAAGGGACAAACTCTTAAGTCCACAAAAGAATAATGTAAGATACATTATGTATTTAAAAAAATCCATTTAAAATAAGTTTAGGAAGGGGAAGCAAATAAATAGGAATAAATACATTTTGGCAAAATGATACTTCTTTATTCATTAGATCAATATACCATCTTAGCTCTAGGAACTGCAGGGTTATCTAATATTCTTTCTAATTTTTACCTTTAAAGGTAAAGGTAATGGTTCCCCTCGCACATATGTGCTAGTTGTTCATCTCCGTTTCAAAGCCGAAGAGCCAGCGCTGTCCGAAGACGTCTCCGTGGTCATGTGGCTGGCATGACTAGATGCCAAAGGCGCACGGAACGCTATTACCTTCCCACCAAACGTGGTCCCTATTTTTTCTACTTGCATTTTTTACGTGCTTTTGAACTGCTAGGTTGACAGAAGCTGGGACAAGTAACGGGAGCTCACCCTGTTACGCAGCACTAGGGATTTGAACAGCTGAAGCATCTTAGCCACTGAGCTACCGCGTCCCTCATTTAATCCAATAATGTAGATTAGTTTCAGAGAGAGAGAGAGAGAAACTGGCCTCAAATCCCCTCAAATCAGTCCAGTAGCATCCTTTCTGATCAACACATTTTATTAAAAAGCATATGCTATATGCTATATGCTATATAACCGCTCCTTCATTTTTGGCTACCAAAGATTAACACAGCTGTCTTTTTGCAGTGTTGTTGTGCTGCAAATCCACTTCCATACTGGCTACGTTACACAAATATAGCAGGATTTTGGCTAGTCACTCTCTTTTAGCCCAACCCATCTCACAGGGTTGTTGTTGTGGAGGAGGAACAAAGAAGAAGTAGGTATGTTTGCTGTCTTGGGCAAATTAAACTTGATAAAGTAATAAAGGTGAGATAAAAATCTAATAAAATAAAATAAACACACTGGCAGGATTAAACCCCTTGTCCTCCAGAGATTTAGAAGGAAGAAAGACTGAGTAGCAAATCACACAGGGCAGCAATGGGAAAAACCTTATTTGTTCAATTTTTTATTGTTAGTGGCACATGCTTTTCTCACTTGGAACCCTTCATTGGGCATCACAGGTCAGCTGCCATCCCTGGAATTCCCATCACCAAGCTCAAGAAAACACACTGTGCCGGGCTGATATTTTGAATCATTATTTTTTTTGACAAAGAATTTAGGCAAAGTTGATAGATGTATATGTACTTAGGGTCAAATTTACCTCTTAGCCCCATCAGAACAAAGGATCGAGTGTCAGATCTTCTGGACAAAAATGTTTAATGCTTACCCAAAAACGTACTTGGCAGAAAACCTTGGCAGGGATGATGTTCATTAAAAAGGAATTGCTTTGCCCATAAAAACAGAAGCTCTCTGGCCCTTTGGAGACCGCAAGGCCATTGCTAACATTCCTTGCAAGTGATGTCTTGACCCCAGGCCTGGGCGTGGTAGAACTGTGTTCACTGCCCAGGCAAGTAGCGAGTTCTCCTGTCTTGAAAAATGTCAGCGGCTTCACATAATCTAGATGGCATTTCAGACCTTGACAGCCAATTTGGGCTAGTGGTTAAGCCAACAGGCTAGAAACTTGGAGGCTCTGAATTCTAGTCCTGCCCTAGGCCCAAAGCCAGCTGGGTGACCTTGGCCCAGTCATTCTCTCTCGGCTTTAGCAGCGAAACAATGACAAACCACTTGCAAAATCTTGCCAAGAAAACTGCAGGGACTTGTCCGTGCAGTCGCCAGGAGTCAAAACTGACCTGAAGGCAGCAAAAAAAGTATTGGAATTCATAGACAGGATGTGGGTGGGAAAATGTCAGGGGGTGAAATAAAAAGGAGGAGAGGGAAGAGTCATTAATAAAATATTTCTCCGTTTTGGTAATTAAAAAAAAAACATACAAACTTTGTCTAAATGTCTACGGAGATCCTAAGTCCGTGATGGCGAACCTATGGCATGCGTGCCAGAGGTGGCATGCAGCACCCTCTCTGATGGCACACGAGCCATTGCTCCAGTTCCGCTCTGCTGCACATGAGCACACCTCCCACCAGCCAGCTGGTCTTTGGGTCTCTGCTGCGCATGTGCAGCGGGAAGGGGTGCATGCTCAATGGGCGTACGCATTGCATTTTGGGGGCTCAGGTGCACGCTTTGGGCACTCAGTCCGGAAAAGGTTAGCCATCACTGTCCTAAGTCATCTAGGTCATGGTTATCCCAATGATGCTTTTTTCAAGAGGTGACTTTCTAGAAAGTCTTCAAAAAAGCACCTTTTGGACCAACTTTATCTAAATTCTTTGTCAGAAATTAGCTGAAATATCTGAATTGCCACCAGATCCCCATGTTCCCCACCCTGACCCCAATATGAAACTAAAGTAGGTTGAGGGCCAAAACGAACCTTGGCAGGGTTCAGATCTGCAGGTCCGACGTTCCATGGATTTCCCAGGGCATTTTGACAGCTGTCCCGGCACTGGTGCAGAGTTCTTCAGACAGGTCCGGTGTCTGGTTTGGATGCCGCTGAGGCCACATGCTGTCTGGGAACAGGGACTCCAGGGAGACCAACTTGACCATCCCGGCTTCTGCACAGGATCTGTTGGGCAGAACGAATTAAGGGAAAAAGAAACTCAGGAAGTGAATTGTGTCTAGAAGTGTGATGGTTTGGGCAGTAAACTCTTTACCAATGATGACCAAGGCTTTTCTTCCGAGATTATGTTACGTTGAAGATGTCTTCTTTTGTGGGGACCTAGAATCCAATCACTTTATTAGTTTAGTTTAGTTTAGTTTAGTTTAGTTTAATTATCATTTTTATTTTATTTATTTTCATTTATTTTATTTTATTATATCTTTTATTTTATTTATTTTATCATGTATTTGTTTTATTATTTATTTATTATTTTATTATGTTTTCTATTTTCTATCTTCTATCTTATATTTTATTATTTTATATTTTATTATTTTATTTTATTATTTTTAATTTTTTATATTTTATTTTTTATATTTTTTATTTTATTATTTTATTTTATCATTTTTAATTTTTTTATATTTTATTATTTATATTTTTTATTTTATTATTTTATTTTATCATTTTTAATTTTTTTTATATTTTATTATTTATATATTTTATTTTACTTTATCATTTTATTTTATTATTTATTTTATTTCATTATTTTATTTTTATTTTTGCTGCCTATCTGACAGCTCTATCTCTGGGTGGCTTACAGAGTCCCAAAATTATAATAATCACGGATATCATTTAGAGCATCAAAAAAATAAAATTGCTAAAAACAGTATTTATTTATCCTCTGTTTTTGGCTCTGAAGGCAAGGTGAGCTTTATAAAGAGGCATGAAGGAGGACTATTTATTGAAAAGAATGCAGGCTAGATATATTGTTTGTTTGTTTGGGTACAAATAAAAAACTAAGAGGCGTTCACCCATATTTCTTTGTTTATTTGGGGGGCAACTACCTAACTCTACCATTAGGAAGGAGGTACATTTGGCTGTCATCATAGATCCAAGAAAAAGTGGGATGCTTGTAGGTAATTTAATAATCAAAAACTGCTTTTAAAAATGTCTGTACCTCCAGATCTCCCTGAGTTGCCAGAATTTGGGGAACTAATAACAAGACTAATTAAATGGCTGTCATCCATTGACTTGCCAATATCCTGGGCTGGTCAAGAAAGCCTAGATTTTTCATACTTTTTATACCATGGCCATAAAAATCAGACAGAATGACAGAATAACAGAGTTGGAAGGGACCTTGGAGGTCTTCTAGTCCAACCCCGTGCTCCAGCAGGAGATCCTTAATAACAGAATAACAGAATTGGAAGGGACCAGAGGTGATATTCAGCCGGTTCTCACCAGTTCTGGAGAACCAGTAATGGAAATTTTGAGTTGTTCGGAGAACTGGCAAATACCACCTCTGACTGGGCCCGCCCCCATCTATTCACTGCCTCCTGAGTCCCAGCTGATCGAGTCCCAGCTGATCGGCTGGGTCTTCTTTTGTTGCCCTGCAGAGGGAGCTGAAAAGCAGGTTAGTGGGGTGGGAAGGGAATGGAGATTTTGCAGTAACCTTCCCCTGGAGTGGGGTGGGGTGGAAATGGAGATTTTACAGTATCCTTCCCCTGGAGTGGGGTGGAAATGGAGATTTTGCAGTATCCTTCCCTGCCACGCCCACCAAGCCACTGGTAGTAAAAAAAATTGAATCCCACCACTGGACCCCCACCTTGGAGGTCTTTTACTCCAACCTCCTGCTCAAGCAGGAAACCCTATAACAAGGATGGCTAACCTTTTTGCCGTCACATGCCAAAAGTGGGGGAAGTGTGGGGGTGGGTCGCAGACACACCTGCCCACACCCATAATTCAATGCCCCCACACACACCCTGCCCCCCCTGCGCATGCCCGCGCAGCCCCTCTGCGCTCCCCCTGCTTTTGGCACACGATGGTAAAAAGGTTACCCGTGGGCCCAGTAGGCTCGTTTTTCATCCTTCCCAGGCTCCAGAGGCTTTCTTGGCGCCTGGGGAGGGTGACAACGGCCTCCATCCCCCCACCCCCCGAGGCCCTCCGGAGGCTGGAAATGGCCTATTTCCCAACTTCCGGTGGACTCGGAAGGCCCGAAAATCAGCTGGCTGGCGTACGCATGCACGCTGGAGCTGAGCTAGGGCAACGCTCGCGTGGCCACAGATATGGCTCCGCACGCCACCTGTGGCACGCATGCCATAGGTTCGCCATTACGGCCCTATAACATTTCAGACAAATTGTTGTCCAGTCTCTTCTTAAAAATCTCCAGTGTTGGAGCGCTCACAACATTTGAAGGTTCCTGTATCATTTCAGACAAATAGTTGTCCAGTTAAGGAGAAACTTCCAGTATTGGAGCACACACAACTTCTGGAGGCAAGTTGTTCCACCGATAAATTGTTATTTCACACTTACCCACAGGGCAGAGGAATCGGACATGATAGTTAGAGCAGGTCCTATTGCTGAGCTGCTCTTTGTTGAGGCAATGGAAGCCTTCTTGGGGGCTGAAGCGCACAACTTCCCCCACTTCCTTGGGCAGCTCCCACTTAGTGGTCCGGGCTTGGATAGAGAGGGGCCGGGCACAGATGCGCTCAGGGTAGTAGAACCGGATGGCCTCCAGCGTCTCGAAATCCCCTTCGCCTCCAGGATGGTCCACATTGAACCAAGAGGTCCATTCCCCTGCAAGTAGAAGACGAGGAAAAACTTTCCCATGGCTGCTACCCTACAACAGGTCTTTCCACACCAGGCCATCCAGAAAGAGGCCCATTTCACAGATGGGTACATCAAGAAATCAAGAATCCCCATTTATTAGGACATGGATTTCAAGACACCAAAACAAGGGAGGTAAAAAATAGATTCATAATATGCACTGAGAAGGGCAGAAGTTTTCAAATGACTTTCTCCACTTCATTTCTGTTTCAAATTTCTATGATGCTTAGCTACCCACAACTTGGGTGTTTCACAACTAAAATAAAGAAAATAGAATTATAAGCAATGATGTCTAAAGAAATCCATTGTTATATCAATTGTATAAAATAAGGACACTTGTGGTTCAGTCATATATTATGCAAACACAATTGTTAACCCAGATTCTTACTGTACAGGTAGTCCTCGACTTTTTTTTTTTTTTTAAAATTTCTATACCGCCCTTCTCCCGAAGGACTCAGGGCGGTGAACAGCCAGAAGATAAAACACAGAGATACAAAAATTTAAAATCGATTAAAAACGAATTAAATAATTTGGCTGAATTTAAAATACCCCATAATTTAAACAGATTAAAATTTGTATTTAAAATTTATATTTAAAAGGGGAGAAGATTTAGGCCAGGCTTACAATCAACCATTTAGTGACCATTCAAAGTTATAAAAGTCACTGAAAAAATTGACTTATGACCGTTTTTTTTTGTTTTTTTTAAAAATTGATTTATATGCCGCCCTTCTCTGGAGACTCAGGGTGGCTTACAATGCGCTAAGCAATAGCCTTCATACTTTTGTATATTTATACAAAGTCAGCTTATTGCCCCCACAAACTGGGTCCTCAATTTACCTACCTTAGAAAGGATGGAAGGCTGAGTCAACCTTGAGCCTGGCGAGATTTGAACCTGCAGTAATTGCAGGCAGCTGGTCTTAATAACAGGGTGCTTTAGACCACTGTACTACCAAGGCTCTTTTTCACACAGCCATTGCAGCATCCCTATGGTCACATGTTCAAAATTCAGACACTTGACAACTGGCTCATATTTATGATGGTTGTAGTCATGTGATCATCTTTTGCAGCTTTTTGACAACCAAAGTCAATGGGGAAGCCAGATATATTAACAACGATATTAGTAACTTAACAACTGGAGTAATTCATTTAAGAACTGTGACAAGAAGGGTCATAAAATGGGACAAAACTCACTTACCAATTGTCTTGCTTAGCAACAGAAATTTTGGACTCAATTGAGATTGTAAATTGAGGATTACCTGTAATGAAATTTTTCCTAATACTAAAACTTCAGTGGTAAAGCTTTTGTTGAAAATAAAGCTTCATCTTTTTGTTGATTTCAGAGCTATGTTTTATAAGAGGAGAAGGAGAGTTGTAAAAAACAAACAAACCCAGAAAGCTATTAATTCCAATTTTGGAATTATTTATATTCCTTTCTAGTCTAAGCACAATTAAGAAGAAATCAAAGCAGAATTAAGAAGAACTAAACAAAAGACAGAAGTCAATAGAATGGAATGCTGGGGATGAAGTGTAGCTTGCAACACTAGGAGTGTCCACCAGGGTGGTCAAAAAAGTCAAGATGGTGCCCACAACTGCAATCAAAACCCCGCCCCTTTATATACATATGACATCACACACATTAAAAAGGGGTGGGGCTTTGCTTGGCCGGTCACAGCCACCATATTGACTCTTTGCCATCCTTGCGGGCAGCCCTGTGTATCCTTATGTCTTCAAATCATGAATTAACCTTCATATTTTTAAAATCATGACCCACCGACTGTTTTTTCATCAAGACGTATCCTGGCTTTTATCCTTTTTTTATGTTTATTCAGTTGCTTTGTCTTGGCTGCCTCAGAGTCGTTTTTCATCTGCGGATCTGTGAAGAGAACCACAAGTTCAAATAAAAAAAGAATATTTTTATACCTTGTGGTTAAGCAGTGGTTTACTGAATAATATATACCTCACTGGCTCTAGAAAACACTCCTAGGCCAACTATATTCTGACTGGGCTTACTTATTCAGCTAACTTATTCAGTCCTGGTTGGAAATCCAGCTGCATTATTTATTAAATAGCTTTACAGTTTTTGACTGGCAGATATGGTAGATGAGGAGCTATAACAGTGGTGGGTTTCAAAATTTTTTACTACCGTTCTGTGGATGTGGCTTGGTGGGCAGGACATGGCTTAGTGGGTGTGGCTTGGTAGGCATTTGCAGGGGAAGAATACTGTAAAATCTCCATTCCCACTCCACTCCGGGGGAAGGATACTGCAAAATCTCCATTCCCTCCCCAATCCAGGGGAAGGTTACTGCAAAATCTCCATTTCCTCCCGATCAGCTGGGACTTGGGAGGCAGAGAATAGACGGGGGCAGGGCCAGTCAGAATTTTTACTACCGGTTCTCTGAACTACTCAAAATTTCCACTACCGGTTCTCCAGAACTGGTCAGAACCTGCTGAAACCCACCTCTGAGCTATAATCCCCAAGTGGAGATGGAATTAAAAGGGAGTTTTCTGAAGGCTCCTTATTCATCCTCAGGATAACAACCAAAGCTGATTATAGGATCACAAATGTATGTATGTATGTATGTATGTATGTATGTATGTATGTATGTATGTATGTATCTGTCTGCCTGCCTGCCAGCCGGCCAGCCTGTCTGTCTGTCTGTCTGTCTGTCTGTCTGTCTATCTATCTATCTATCTATCTATCTATCTATCTATCTATCTATCTATCTATCTATTATTTATAAAATCTATTGGCTGCCAATCTTACTATAGGGTAACTCTTGGTGGCTTCCAGTCATAAAAATATGTTTACACGTATACATTTAAAACAAATTGGCCCCCCTTTAGCAAGCTGCCTGCTCCATCAGTGGAGTCATGGGAAGTCTTGATTTATTAAACCAGAATGCTCTCTTGCTACCAAACAGAGCTCTCAAGGGATCAATCGGGTAAATTGCAGACTATAAAACTCAGCCGTTTAAAACTCGTTATATCAAAGCACTGCCATTAAAAATAATAACAGCGCCCACTGGCCAGGCTGAAATGGAATTTCACCAGCTGTATTGAGGAAGATGTTGGATAAGAAGCAGAGAAACTCTAATTGCCCCCCCTCCCCTCAGCCGTGGAAGCTCATTGGCTGACTTTGGGCTAGTCCCTCCCTCTCAGTCCAAGTGTCAATCAGGTGTGGTGGTGAAAGTGCCAGGGCTGTCTTAATGCATGGGCCTGATGGGCACTTGCCCGTGGGCCCCATGAGCATAGGGGCACCATACTAATCTGTGCATGTTAACCCTTCAATGCACCTTGTATCATATAAATACAGCAACATATTTATTACATTTTACTGCATTTTTTAAATTAATACTAACATGCAAATATATGTTTAATTTTATCGACCATTTACATTTTTATTCCTGTGAGTAGTTGTCGTAGGGGCCCCAGTACAGCGCTTTGCCCAGGGCCCATAATGCTGTTAAGATGGCCCTGGAAAGTGCTGGACTAGAAGCAGATGCTGTAACAGCTCATTGGCTGATTTTGGCCCATTCCCTCCCTCTCTGCTCAGGAGCCCTCAGGTGTAGATCCTGCCCTAGAGAGGCAGGGAGACCCAGGTATTAATCCTCACTCAGCCATGGAAGCTCATTGGCTGAATTAGGGCCTGTCCTTCTCTCCCAGCACAATTTACCTTACAAGGTTGTTGTGGAGAGGGAGCACTATGTACACTCCTGATAAAGGCAAGGTGTAGTAGTTCTAATAAATAAGCTCAGTCTGCTACGTCTGATAAATAAGAAAAAAAAAGGACCTGAAGTCTGCTTAAAGGATGCCCACTGGCTTCCAAAAGCTGCCTCAATGGCATATAGTTGAACGTCCTTTCTTTCTGCGCCTGGCAAATCAGGCATTGCTACTGGGCCTGCTGCTCTCCATCTCAGCAAGATGCTCTATTTCAGATGTGTCAAATTCAAGGCCTGAGGGCCAGATCTGGCTCATGGGGTGCTTAGATCTGGCCCCCAGGGCCACCCTGGAAACAGCAAAGGACCGGCCCACAGTGCCTCTGCCAGCAAGTGGCCCTCCCAAGCTCCATTTTCTCTGGCAGAGGGTTGCAGGAGACCGTCCCAGCCGAAAACGGAACTCTGGAGGCTGTTTTTGCTGGCAGAGCGCTCGGGCTACCACAGGTGCCCCCGACACAAGTGACGTCGAGCCAGCCATGCCCACCCTAGTCCCCTGAGGTCAAACATAACCCTGATGCAGCCCTCAATGAAATCAAGTTTGACACCCCTGCTCTATTTACTCCAGCATCCGATTTCCAACTACAGCCTGCAAAGAGGCTTTTGAAAAACCCATTAGCCTGGCATTTGGGCATCATTTCTGCCATGTTTGTTTTGTAGTGCCATATAAATCGGAAGAAAACTACTATGGTTTATGCAGTTATCTTACGTATATCTCTACCCTTGTCCCCTTCAATACTATTGGACTACAATTCCCATCAGCTGAAATCACAGAGCCTAATTACAAAGTCAAAATGTCCATTTGGACCAAAGTCCAAATGATGTGACCCAGCTACTGTATCCTGTATTTACTTTACAGCAAATTATAATCTATCTTTTTACAAAGACACAACATGCCCACCAGTGGAAATATTTGGATAATGTCTTACTAAAAAAAAAAGGTTGATAATCTTAATGAGAATGTCTCTGACAAAATCCAGTTGCTCAAAAAGAAAGAAATAATTATTTTATGTAGATTGACAGGACAATATCTATTTCATAATAGATTAAAATGAAAACTGAAGGATATATTGAAAATTGAAAGGGCTTGTTATAGGAAGGTTTTAATGTAGAAATTATTTATGGAATGTTATTTTTTTAAATCCTTAATTTAATTTTTTTTAAGGATATCATGGTAAATAGTGATTTCAGCAAAGATATCTGTCATTTAAACTTCACTAACTAAATGGCTGAGGAAAGTTACTTTGCTTATTCCATAATTATTTCAAACTGTGTTTCTCTCATGCTGGCTGGGGAATTCTAAGAATTGAAATCCACACATTTTAAAATTGCAAACTTGAGAAACGTTGCTTTAAAGGCTAAATGTTGGTTCCTTATATATTCCTTTCCCAGACATTATTGATTATTAAAAGGAAGAAGGAAAGGACATGACTCAGGTGGCAGAGATTGCAGGACTGCCGAGGAAAGCAACAGAGCTCCTGACCTACACATATCAGACAGCTTTTCCCTGCTGTGCAGCCATGCTGGGAATCTTCCGGAACCAGCTAAACCTCGTGCTGGGAATTTGAAATTTATCTCACCTTGAAGGTCACACAATTCAGAGATGTAAACTAAGCAAATGTCAGCAGAGGGAAGAAAGAATAAAATAAAAAAACCTCTCTAGGAAGAGTAAAGCGTCCAAAAGAAAAAGCAAATGTTTCTTTTTCCCCTCAATGTCCTATATTTTTTATTTTGCCCTCTCTACTCGCATCCCCAGAGAGTTCAGGAAAGTCACAATGGTGGCTGGGACCCAGTGGTGGGATTCAGCCAGTTCACACCTATTCGGGAGAACCAGTTGTTAACTTTCTAAGCAGTTCAGAGAATCGGTTGTTGGAAGAAATCTTATTTTGTTTTTTTCCACTTTACAGAGCTAATCCTGTAAGGAAGGCAGGAAGGAAACATTCTGGTGTTGTTTCTAGCCTAATCTTTATTGCCCTGCTTACAGAAACTGCCTCTCTGGTTAACCTTTATTACATTGTAACAGCTAAGGTGACGCGCGCATCGACATGAGTGACGTTGAGTTGGCCACGCCTATATGGTCACATGACCACCGAGCCACGCCCACCCAGCTGGTCATTTGGGCAGAGAACCGGTTGTTAAATTATTTGAATCCCACCACTGCTGGGACCACATTTTTAAAGCTGTTGTTTTGTCTTTTTTGGACTCCTGTGGGTGCTACTGTGGTTCCAACTGCTATTTTTTTTTTTAAAAAAAAGCTTTGATCTTGATATGATCACATCTCCATGCAAAGTAGGAAACAGATGGCTCTTTGGAGAAATGTTTGCAAGACAGATACTTAAACATGTTGCTGTTTCTCAGACAACCATCTGTGTGGAGGAATGGACAAGCATCCCTATCATTCTAGAATTACAAGGTTCAAAAAGGCCCTTGAAGGCTGTTAGGATCAACCCACTATTCACTATGCAAAAATCTAGATGCCGATGGCTGTCCAACTTCATTCAGAAAGGGGATTCTGCTTGATGGGAAGCCAGTTTGGGGTAGTGGTTAAAGTACCAGGCTACATCCTAGAGTCCTACCCAAGGTATGAAGTCAGCTGGGTGACCTTGTGCCAGTCACTCTCTCTCAGTCTTAGAAAGGTGGCAATGGCAAACCGCTTCTAAAATCTTGGCAAGAAAACTGCAGACACACAGATGATCCAGCCATTTCCTTCCCTGGTATGATGAGATACACATAGTCCTTGACTCACAACCACAGTTGGGACCAGGATTTTCGTTGCTAACCTAGGTGGTTGTTAGTGAGTCGCGCACAGTTTTATGACCTTTCCCCCCCAAAGGTTAAGCGAAGCACTACAGTTGTTAAGTGAATCACGCAGTTGTTAAATGTATCCAGCTTCCCCCATTGACTTTGCTTATGGGAAGGTTGCAAACGGCGATGACATGTACCTGAAACACAGCAACTATAGTAAATACGTACTGGCTACCAGGTGCCCAAATTTTGATCACGTGACTGTGGGGATGCTATGACAGTCATGAGTGCAAGGTTGTAAGTCTCTTTTTTCACTGCCATTGTATCTTTGAATGGTCTCTAAATAAAGAGATGTAAGTCAAGGACTACCTGTATGTTATATTCAAAATTATACAGAGGTAAGAAGAATCTTAGTGGAACAGGCCTTGGATCCATCTAATAAAGTAGTGGGTTTCAATTTAGTTTGTTACCGTTTCGCTTGTGTCCGTGTGCACGTGTGACACTTCTGCACATGTGCAGAAACATTTGTTCAGGTGGGTGGAGCCTTCCACCGCCGCCGCTACCGGTTCGCCTGATCTGGGGTGAACCGGTAACAACCCACCACTGATCTAATCTGCCATTCTCTGCCATCACACACTGGTCAAGTGGATATCAATAGCACTTATATACTGCTTCACAGTGCTTTACAGCCCTCTCTAAACGATTTACAGTGTCAGCATCTCATTGGCATCCTTCAGTCTCAAGAGACGATGGTATCGTGCTCTGGAAAGAGGTCCTAAAACAGCATCTAGTGTGACTAAAAAGGCCAATTTGAGAGTGGCAATCCCTTCCACACTGAGGGCAGATACATTCTGTCCCCTGCCCAGCCCCCAGATTTCGCTGGTTACGGGACTGCCGCTTTGCCTCAGCCTGCCGAACAAGTGTCTCTTCGAATTGGAGAAGGCCATGCTGCGTCTTTAGCCTCCAAGCTGAACGATCGGCGGTCAAGTTTTCCCAGTTGTTAATGTCCATTCCCAGGGCCTTTAGGTCCCTCTTGCAGATACCCTTATATCGCAGCTGTGGTCTCCCTCTGAGGCGCTTTCCCTGCACTAATTCCTCATACAGGAGATCTTTCAGAATCCAACCCTCAGCCATTCTCACGACATGCCCCAGCCAGCGTAGACGTTGCTGTTTCAATAGTGTATACATGCTAGAAATTCCAGCACGTTCCAAGACTGCGTTATTTGGAACTTTGTCCTGCCAGGTGATGCCAAGGATTCATTGGAGACAGCGCTTATGAAAGGTGTTCAACTTTCTCTCCTGCCGTGCGGGGAGAGTCAGCATATTGCCCCCAACAATCTGGGTCCTGCATCCTCAAGGAGGCATTTGGGAAACTTGCCAACCCAAGTTGGAGGCCAAGAACCCCCTTGAAATGTTGCTTCCCAGCAACCAATATTTAAGCCTTGCTGCCTCTGCGTCAGAAGGCAGTAAACTGTCATTATTAAGAACATTCATAGCCTGACCCTCCATGAACTTAACTAGACCTCTCCAGATGCTGCCTTTAGCATACCGGCTGATAGCAAATCCCATCGTTTATCATTTGCTTCTCTGTGTGCTGAATCTCCTTCCACCATTCTCTCTGTGTTCCTCTTGCTTTGGGATGTGTGCGATATGCTTCCTTTCTTTTGGGAGGTAGAAGACAATCTGCACAGTGCCACCCAATATATTAACAAATGGAGAGAGCATCGCTTACAAATCTTGGCAGAATCCAACATCACAAATTACTTGGATTTTATTCAAAGAGAAAGCGGGCGCTTCACGATCTTTCATGGCTTTATAATTTATTCCAACAAATGTGGAACACAATGCAGTTTTTTACCATCCCAGCTTTCTTTCAGTCCTTAGTGGATGTTTTTGGCAGATGGGCATTGATTAATTAATTAGCTCAGCTCCTCCTACCTCCTCCCTTCTGCCCACTGGACTCACAACATCTGGTTCTGCAGAGGGATCATCTGCACCTTTTCACCATTTTCTAAAGGGGCCATCAAGACACGCGCTGGCTCCTTCTATACTCAGACTTAGTGTTCTTTGGATAGAACTCTAAAGTAGTTTTAAAATCAGAATTTAGTGGGAGTGTGCATAGAAGGTCAAATTAAAATGGTAAAGAAAATTGAGTTCTGCCAGTTGCATATTGCTGATTCTGGTACCAATTATCATTTATCATTTTTATACAGCTTTTCCTGAGAAAGGCATTGTCCTTTCTTCACTGGTTTTATTTCTTTGGGCAGTGTAGCTGTCAAGCACAAGAAATCAGAAAATCCAGCAGTTCAAATGAATTTAAAGGTTTATTGCAAGTTTAAAGTCTCTACCAGGGGTGGGTTCTACTTACCTTTACTACCGGTTCGCATTGGGGCCACGCGCTCACGCTTGCTTCACTCGCGCATGCGCAGAAGCATTTTAGTGACGTTGGGTTCGGTGGGCGGAGTCTCCTGCCGGTTTTACTACCGGTTCTATAGAACCGGTGCGAACCGGGGACAACCCACTACTGGTCTCTACAAAAATCTAAACTACTAACGGTCAAAACAAATTGGTGGTAGATAAGAGTCAATGGAATTCAAGATGGGCTGGAGTTAGATCTCGTGTGGGCATGAAGGGAGTCGAGACTGATGACATGTTTGACCCCTCCCTTGGGCTCAGCCTGGTCATCTCCTACACTAGCACTACTGCTACGGAAGCCACATCAGTCTTTCAAGGTAGGCCAGGTCGAGAAACAAACACCAGAGGGATTCCAGACATGCTACCTTATTGTAGGATATCTTCAAAGCCTTTGCTAAGGACAATATTTAACATTTAACATTCTTTCTCACCCTTTCTGCTTTCCTAGGGTTTAGCAACTTTTCGCCTCTTCCTTCCAAAAGCCAGAGCTAAATGCCTCTGCAGCTGGGGTAGTTTTAGAGATGGGTTTCTTTTAGAAGAGTATTAGACCCAGATTACTTAGGCAACTTGACTGGTGGTTTAACCAGCTCATCTAAATACCTGCTTGCATTTGCCTGACCCACCACACAGATATTGACTGGTGGTTGTTTTCCCTGTCAGCAGATGACACTCAGCAGGAGGGAATGCCTGAAATATCCACCAGTTATTTCCTTAACATCTTCCAGATTAAAACAGGAAAGGCAACACTATTCATCAACCATGATTCTACGGATAGAAGAGGGATCAGACTTCAGGCAGTGCAATTTATGCCAGCATAGTTCTCTGCTGTCTCATAGATTGGAGCTCAGCAGTTTAAGATGTCATCTGCCTGTGCCTCAATGCTCCCCTTTGCTTAGCTTTACTAAACAATCACCTGCCTTAAAATCACGATGGGAAAGCTACATGTAAGAACATTAAAAGTGGCTGGATCAGATTATGGGTCTGTCTGTACTGGTGTGTCCTATGGACCAGGATATCTGTGGTTGATTTTCCCCACTACAGTATTTAAAAATTTGGAACTAGACCACCTGTTCCCATGGAGGGTGCATCTGACTTTTGAAATCCAGGGATGGACATATGCAAATTGGGAAATAATCTGTGGAATAAATAGGGTTCTTTCCCTTTGTCTATAATAAATAGATCTAAATATGGATAGTTCTAAATAGGATAGGATAGGATAGGATAGGATAGGATAGGATAGGATAGGATAGGATAGGATAGGATAGGATAGGATAGGATAATAACAGAACTGGAAGGGACCTTGGAGGTCTTCTAGTCCAACCCCCTGTTTAGGCAGGAAACCCTACACCACTTCAGACAAATGGTTATCCAACATCTTCTTTAAAACTTCCAGTGTTGGAGCATTCACAACTTCTGGAGGCAAGTTGTTCTAACTGTCAGAAAAGTTCTCCTTAGTTCTAAGTTGCTTCTCTCCTTGATTAGTTTCCACCCATTGCTTCTTGTCCTACCCTCAGGTGCTTTGGAGAATTGCTTGACTCCCTCTTCTTTGTGGCAGCCCCTGAGATACTGGAACACTGCTATCATGTCACCCCTAGTCCTTCTTCCCATCAAACTAGACATACCCAGTTCCAGCAACTGTTCTTCATGTTTTAGCCTCCAGTCCCCTAATCATCTTTGTTGCTCTTCTCTGTGCTCTTTCTTTTTTAATATAGGAGGTGATCTGCAGAGAAGAGACCAGGAGATCTGTCCAGTCTAGCAATCTGAGTTCATAGACTGGGCAACAAGATGCCTTTTCAAAGTTCAGTAGAACATTCCCCTCATCCCACCTTCAATAATTATCTGTCTCTATCAAGGCCATGTTTAATTATTGTGTTATTAGATCTTTCTCCAATAAGGCCAGTCACCATTTCAAGTTAACTACAGCTTGCCTGAAGAGCATATTTGCCTTTTGTCAACATGACAGCTCGTTCTCATTATCTCGTACGGTAGTGAGTTTTTCTGGTCACAAATCATAGGAAGAAGAGGCCCCTTCCTTATATAGCGTCAAAATCTGATCTCACTAGAAAGGAAGAAAAAGATTTTCTCTCTCTCTCTCTGGATCTCGGTAACATATCATCTAGCAATTATGGACAATTATCAACTCTCCATTAATTGCAGCTGCATGGTAAATTAGCCTCAGCCCTCTTGCAAGCCCAACCTACGTCACACAGGGTTGTTGCTGTGGGGAAAGAGAGGAGCAAAAGGGTGAGGTATTCTGCCTTGGGGACAGAAGACAATGACATTAATTAAGCCTGTCCTCCTCCCTGTTCTTGAAGATTTATGGACCTCGTTGCCATTTTAATTCCTAGGTAGCTATGCAAATGTACAAAAAGGCTGTCATGTGATATGGGGAGGGACAGAAAAAAAAACCCTCTCTTTTTCTTTGTCCACATACACACAAATACACGCACACATCTAGAGGTACCAATACCTTGAGCCAAGACGTCGATGAAGACAAAAGAAACAAAGACAAAGGCCAGTTTGAGTCCTGTCATTGCTCCAGAAGGTCCTTTTTTGGGGGGGTGTGGGGGTCAGAAAGCTTCTCTCTGCACCTCTGGGGAGGGACTTCTAAGATGAGATCCTGAGCTGAGCTGGAAAGATCCTAGGCTGTGCAGAACAGCAGGTTTTTATAGGACTCAGCCTTCAGCCTTCATTGGTTGGGAGTCCTTCTTGGATAGACTGCCTGGACGGGAGAAATTAGAGAGACGCAAGAACCCAGAGCATTTCAACCTGAGCAGCACTTGGAAGAATATCAGGGGATTTTTCTGTTATTATTATTGTTTTTGGGAAGGCTTCAACAGAAGCTATTCTAGTGTGGGCTTCTAAAATTGGACAGAAGCTGGAAGGCAATGAAACCACAAATGAGCTAATGTGAAGCGAGGTCATGCTAAAGAGTTCTCCTGATAGAGGTGGCTTTTAAATTGTGTGCCGGGGCGGAAGGAGGGAATAGAGATTCCTTTGGATTCCTTTTGAAGTCGCAGTTAAAACCTGTCATTATTACAAACCTGCCCACCAATATTTTTAGTGGGGGAATGGAACTGTTTTTGAAAAGTTTGTGTCAGAATATCTGGAAAGCACAGCCTCATTGAGAAGAAGCAGGACAATAAATGCTAGTTCTGTCTTTGTTGTAAGACCATATTAACAGCATCTTGCAAGTCTGAAAGATTTTCCCCCCTCCATTCTTTTTACTTTCTGGAAAATTAGGGATGGACCCTTCCGAAACGCTTTTCACAAGTCCCCTGTCTCTTTCTGTGGACCGAGATAACTATCTCAGGGGCTGCCACAAAGAAGAGGGAGTCAAGCTATTCTCCAAAGCACCTGAGGGTAGGACAAGAAGCAATGGGTGGAAACTAATCAAGGAAAGAAGCAACCTAGAACTAAGGAGAAATTTCCTGACAGTACAATTAAGCAGTGGAACAACTTGCCTCCAGAAGTTGTAAATGCTCCAACACTAGAAGTTTTTAAGATAATCATTTGTCTGAAGTGGTGTAGGGTTTCCTGCCTAAGCAGGGGGTTGGAGTAGAAGACCGCCAAGGTCCCTTCCACCTCAGTTATTCTATGATTCTATTTAACTTGAAAGTTGACTAGTCTGCGGCTCTTCCTACATCTTCCAAGGTCATTCCCACATACTATTAGGCTCATCCTGCTGGACCAACTGGACAGGCAGAGACAATTAGAGATAAGCTGTCCCTCAAATAGCACCCCCCCCTCTCAACCATCACTGGACTCATCACTGCTTACAGCTATTCGCAGAGTTGCAGCCGCCATCTTGATTTTCTTCTCCCCACCTCCAGGATTTCCCTCCTTCCATATTTAGTCTCATAATTGCGTCTTCTGAGTCTTCTTTAGGTTGTCTAGCAAAGTGGCAATGCCTGCCTCTCTACAATTGTTCCAGTGGAAGAAAGTATGTCTAGATCAAGCTTGAATTATTGGTTCCTTGATGCACTCTGAGCTTGGTTGTTCTCTTGCAAATCTTTCATTACCGGGCTAGGTAACATCATTAGTGCTCCTCAAGAAAACTTCCCCGCTTTGATGAGATACAGGTAAGACCTCGACTTACAACCACAAGTGGGAACGGAATTTCTGTTGCTAAGCAAAGCAGTTGTTGAGTTACACTCGATTTTACAACTAAGCAAATCAGTAACAGAGCTGGAAGGGACCTTGGAGGTCATCTAGTCCAACCCCCTGCTCATGCAGGAGATCTGTACTAGGGATTCGAACCATCGAATTGCCAAACTTTCTGATCGACAAGCTCAGTGCCTTAGCCACTGAACCACCCAGTCAGGCTCTATTATTAAGAGAATCAGATGGTCATTAAGCAAATCTGGCTTCCCCCATTGACTTTGCTTGTTGGAAGCAGGCTGGGGAGGTCACAAATGGTGATCATGTGACCTCAAGATGCTGCATACATGCCGGTTGCCAAGCTCCTGAATTTTGATCACATGATTTGGGGGGAAGCTGTGAGGGTCATAAGTGCAAAGAGTGATTGCAAGCCACTTTTTTCAGTGTTGTTGTAATTTTCTACTCAAATTCTCCAAATTCACTTTTTACAATAGCTTGTTGTTCATTATCCCTCAGGAGAATAAGTGTTCTGTTACATCTATTAGACTTACTATATTCCTCATTCTGGCATAAACTACACACAGATTTTGCACTAGTCTATTTATTAGGTCCCTACCCCAACTTTATTATTTGTACAACTCAAGAAAGCACACATAACACTCGCTCCAACAACAGCCCTTATAAACCCTTGAGGAAAATTTACACTCTCTGGCTCGGTTTTGGCAGCAGCTACTCAAAGCTTGACAAAGTTGCATCTAGACAAAAATCTCTATTGAATACCAAAATAAGCGGTTGGTTGCCCCTGTCTATGGGAGAATGCCGTTTCTCTCTCATACTCATTTCAATTTAAATCCAGAGCTCCCTTTTCCCACTTTTTGCACAGTTTAATGGCTTCTTGCATTGCTCAACTCGACTTGGTGCTGGATGTTTTGTTGGTTGTTGTCTTGATCAGCTTTCCCACTTCCAAATGTGTAATTCAGTAAATTCTATACAAAAAGGACTTTTGTTTTGTCTAAAAAACAAGAAGAGAAGAGCTCACATCTGTGATATTTATGTTTTAAAAGCTTGTATTGGGGAAAGTTTACAAATATGACATCAGGAACATTTGTGTTAACAAAGTGTTTCTCTGGGAAATTCCATTACAAACCATGCACATTAAGGTTGTGTACAAAAAATATTTTGATATTTTGGGGAGAGTTACAGATGTAAACAGACGCAAATCATCCCAAAATTGGCCAACTGAGGGACATTTCTGGAAAGCCTTTTAAAACTCCAGATAAATTACCTTTAGATTATGCCTTACCCACAAGGGTTGTTGATAGTCTTAAAAGAACTATTCTGGAAGCCTAAAAATTCATTTGGAAAAAAAATTAACCGATCACTAGATGGAAGCAAAAGTCTTTTGCTATATCTTTACTGCCATCTAATGGTACAGGTAGACCTTGACTTATGACTGATTCCTTAGCGACTTTTAGAAGCTATGATGGACCACCCAGTGTTATTTACAATACTGTTCCGACAGCCACACCCACATGTGGTCATGTGATCATAGTTTGGGAGCTTGGCAACCAGCCTATGATGTATGGCGTATTTGGCAGAAACCTGTGTTTACTTACAGACAATGGATTTGCTTAACGACCGCTCCATTCACTTAACAACCTCAACAAAAAAAGGTCATAAAACTGCTCAGGAACATATGGTGATCCGCTTAACAACTAGCACGATTTACAATCATAATTCTGGGCTCAATTACAGTCATAAGTCGAAGACTACCTGTGTGTCCATTTTAACAGAAGGGAAGGCAGATGCCAAACTCTGCGGGGGAGGGGGAAGAGAAAACTTTAAAAATGCCAGTTGCAATTGTACCCAGCATTGCTCTATCTGTTGTCCTTCCACTTTTTTGATATTAAGCACCTCCTGCTTTCCGTGATGTGTATACATTAGAAGGGCAGAGAAGAATTTTAATATAAATAAGGATAAATAAATAGAACATTGCTCATCCCTTTTTCACCAAGGTCCAACTCCTGTCCCAAACTGTTCCTTAAGGCCTAGCAAACTTGAATGCCTCTTCCCAGCACCTTTACCTCACCTATACATTGAGATCTTTCAATTGAAGTGTGTTAACCTGAAGGCAGGGTGGGGTGAGATATTTAAAATTTGCAAGAGGTGGGCATATTAGCCCCTTCCCTTGCCGCCACCCCTACCTTGATTGCAATGGCCTAGTCCCAGATGGAGTGCGCAATATTTGGGTGAGACCATCTTGAGAGAACATAAACATAAAAGTATTGTAAGACATATAAAATATATTTAGATCAGCTTTTGGCCTTAAATTGCTAAAAACTGCTTTGAGGAGTCGACGGGGAAGAAAGAAGGAAAATTAAAAAATTGACGGTGCCTTCATAAAAAAACCCCTCTTCTTTCCTAAAGGCACGCACGCACACACAACCTAGACATAAATCAGCTTTCAGCAGATTTAAAAAAAAAAGAAATTGGCTTGAATTTTAATGGGTTTCATAACAGTTATTTGAAGAAGAATGTATGTGTGTCTCTTTTAATTCACGTTTTCCAGAGGGGTCCTCTTAGGTGGCTCAGTTGTCTGAGCATTCTGTTTCTTCCAAATGGTTTTGCCAGATTTTTTACAATGAATTAAACAATACTATTATACATTCCAAAGCCTAGACATGGAACTGATTAATACTGGGGATCTCGTTTTGACATTCAAGAGAAGCAAACCAGGGAGTTCTTAGCAGGGCCAAGATATCCAGAAGCCACAAACTGCTGGATGATTCCAAGCTCTACAGCAATGGGTGTCCAACCTTGGCAGCTTTTAAGACCTGTGGACTTCAACTCCCCAGAATTCTCCATGCTGGCTAGGGAATTCTGGGAGTTGAAGTCCACAAGTCTTAAAGTTGCCAAGGTTGGACACCCCTGCTCTACAGAGAAACCACACACTCTGTGCCAGGGTATTCTGGCAAATTCAGTTCGAATTTTTTCTGCACGTCGTAGGGGAGGAAGCGCCCAGCCACCAGGTGATGCTTGCCCATAAATCTCGTGGCACATTGCTTTGGAGCCGCCAAGGAGACAAGAACATCAGGGCTGATTCCATCACTGCTGCCCATCTCTACATCCCAACCTGCAAAGAAAGAGCAAAAATAAGGCAAAATAATTCCAGGATAATTACAGGGATGCTGCCTGATCTGAGCTCTAATTATCCAGATGTCCCCAGCGGGGTGTGGGGTGTGTGTGTGTGGGGGGGATGTATTCTCTATTTCTCCTTCAATAATTCATTTTCAGAGATTTTTACAGCTTTAATTAAAGGAAATTCTAGATGCTAAAGGGCTATCAGTGTAAAGATTTTAATTGGTTTTAAATATGGGATTTTAAATTTGGGGGTTTTATAATTGAGCCAATTATTTAATAATTTTAATTATTTTTAAATTTTGTCTGGCTTTGTACTTTTAATCAGGTTGTACACCGCCCTGAGTCCTTCGGGAGAAGGGTGGTATAGAAATAAAATTAATAATAATAATAATAATAATAATAATAATAATAATAATAATAATAAAGCTTTGTGGTACTATTGGCCTTTGCACATCCCACATGGCAGCAGACTTCCCAAACTTGAAGGACTGTCCCAGGATAGAGGGCGGGGACTGATTTTATTTATATATATTTTGTCAGGATTCGGTGTCGTCTCAAATAAACTGCATTTCAAACGAATAGTCCTTGATCAAAATCTTTCATTTATTAGGCACAACAATCGAAAACTCCGACTCAGTCGCAGCCAACACTGACTTCCTGGTCCAAAGCTTCCCTTTCCTTTCCCCACTGCTCTGCTTCTCATTGGCCATCTTCCAAATCACTCTGCTGTTCTCTACTACTTCAGCTCAAAGGAATTTCCCTCTCCCAACCCATCTCCTAGGGGATAGTATCTCCAGGGAAAATAAGTAGGTGAAAAGTCAAGCGTCCTCTTGCCAGATGCCTCCACCTTCTCCTTCTTATGTCAGCACTGGAGTGAATGCAGCTTGGAGTGCTAACATTTTATTTGTTTTCTACCTTTATTGTTCTTATAAATAATGTAAGGCAACAAACGTACTTCATACACCTCCCTCCTCATATTTTCCTCTCAACAGCAACCCTGTGAGGTAGATTGGACTGAGAGAGAGAGTGACTGGCCCAAAGTCACTAAGCCAACCTTTATGCCTAAGACAGGACCTGAATTCACAGTCTTCTGGTGATTGGCTCCAAGTCACCCAGCTGGCTTTCATGCCTAAGGCAGGACTAGAACTCACAGCTCCTGGTTTCTAGTATGATGCCTTAACCACTAGACCAAACTGGCTTATTTGTCATTACTCTTGAAGGGAGGGCAAGAAGCAGATCCAAACCCATACTAAAGAATTTCCTGCCCATGAATGTTATTAGGCAGTGGAACAACTTGCTGCTTAGAATCATGGAGTCTTTATCGCCGGAGATTTGCAAGAAATGTTTGGTAGCTGCATGGTCTGTGGATTCTGCCCTGGGCAAAGTTTGGGCTAGGAGGCCTTCTAAGGTCCCTTTTGACCCCATGATTCTATCTGGTAGAACTAGAACGAATGGGATGAATTGTCAAGGAGGTAGATACAGAAGAGAGATTAGGAAGACCTTGACAGTAACAACTGATGAACAGTAGAATTGATGATTGCATGGAATGGTTTCTATCCCTTCAGTGGAGATTTTCAAACAGAATAGCAGGGATAGTGTAGTGTAGGGATTCTCACTCTTGACCACTTCCAGATGTGTGGACTTCAACTCCCAGAATTCCCCGGCCAGCTTGTTTGAAAACAGACCAATGCTTTGTGCCGATAAATATCACATTTCTTGTTCCATTAATTTAACTTAAATTAAATTAAGTTCTGATTATGCCATTGTCAGTGGAAAGAAATTAGAACATTTAGGGGAGGAGAAGTTTATTCCCATTCATGTCTCATCTGCCTGTTTGTTCTTCCACAGAAGAAATTCCTTCCCTTGATGGTGAAAGCAGGTTTCAGGCTACCACACTCTCTAGACACAGCAAAACATGTCTGAAGATGACATCATGTCTCGTTTTAGGAAAACTGATGCCTTCTTACAGCAAGCTCTGCCGTTCAAAAGAACCGCCTCTTCAGACAGCCACCGCGGGTGCCAACGAGCCAAGCTGGAACTTGGCAAGAGGACGGAAGTATGAAGAAGTGGAGAAGGGATTAAAATGAAGATGAGGGAGAACCAAGGAATGTCATGTTCTGAAAGAACAGGGAAGTGGTGATGGCAACGCGCGGGGGCGACATTAATAGAGGTTTCATGTTTGTGAAATTTATCCTCTCAAGCAGCTTTCCTCCTACCTGGAATTCAGATGTGTTCAGACTACTTCTCAGAATCTCTAGCCAGCAGTGAGCATTTTGTCCTAATTTAATTTAGTTTAGTCTTGTTTTTTTAATGATGACATAACAAATATTCCACCCACAAAGCTTTAAGGAATGCATGGAAACATAGCATGCAAGAAATGTTCTAATCTATCTAAATCAGCATTTGTCAATCTCAGCAATTTTGTGATATATTATTTTATTTATTTATTTATTTATTTATTTATTTATTTGTTTATTTATTTATTTATTTTTATATGCCACCCTTCTCCGGAGACTCAGGGCGGCTTACAATGCGTTAAGCAATAGCCTTCATACTTTTGTATATTTTATACAAAGTCAGCTTATTGCCCCCACAACCGGGTCCTCATTTTACCCGCCTTAGAAAGGATGGAAGGCTGAGTCGACCTTGAGCCTGGTGAGAACTGAACTCGCAGTAATTGCAGGCAGCTGGATGTTAAATGCTGCCTTAGTAGGAGGCATTAGCCTCCTACGCCACTCAGCCTATATATGAACTTCAACTCCCAGAATTCCCTAGGCAAGGCTTAGGTTTGGGAGTTAAGTTGAAGGGAGCGGGTTATTTCCATTTTATGAAAGTACCCGTAACTCCTGAAACATATTTGATTAAAAGGAACAGTTGTGGCACTGAAGGCAGTGTAGATATAAATGGGCTCAATCTGATTCATCTGGGATCCTCTTAAATTCTTCTACATCTATCAAATGACATCAGTGAATATGGCAAAACTGAAATTCCATGTGCAGGAGTAGTCTACCATCAGTTATCAAACATTGGAGACAAATGATATTTGTCTTTATGTCTTAGTCATCTCCAGTTTGGATTATTACAATGAGGCTACCCTTGAAGACTAGCATCTTTTCCAAAAGCAGTGGCTCAAACATTTAGAGTGATTTTTCATTGCAATTCAAGTTGGCAGTTGTCACCTTTAAAGCTTTTTATTGTTTAGGATCTGGTTACTTGCAGGACTAGCTTTCACCGGTGGTTTAGAGCCAACCTAGAAGAAGGCTCCCAATAACATAAGCTTTGAAATTATTTTCTTTTCATGAAATAAATAAGACCTGGTTGTTTTAGCAAAACTTTGGGTTCTGAAGAGTTGTTTTTGTTCCAGCAGGACATTGAAAGGGTATATGAATTAAGTATGTTCCTTGATGTCGAGTGACTTATATTAATATTTTGTGCGGCTTTGTGCCTGTTAGTTTTTAACATTATTGTTGACTGGAAATCTGTATGCTGCTTAGAACCAGACATGAGAGGAACTCACCATACAGGTAGTCCTCAACTTACAACCACAATTGGGACCAGTGTTGTGGCCCGTATGCGGCCTGTGCAGCTGGTAGCTGATTCCGACAGCGAGGAGGCTGGTGTGGTGCTGCGCCAGCAGCCCGTGCAGCTGGCACTCAAGTCAGACAATGAGGAAGCTGGAGAAGGTGTGGTGCCAGAGGCAGGGATTCAGCCAGGGCCTTCAGAACCTCCAGAAGCTCCCATAAGTGAAGAGGAAGAAGAGGAGGAGCCTCTTCTCGATGCACGGGCACGCAGAGCTGCCAGAAGGCAGGAGTGGTTCCTCAGGAGGAGGTCTCCTCGAGAGTAAGGCTTGGGGCTAATTGGCCATTCCCTTAGCCTATTTAAGGAGGAATGCCGACTGAAGCAATTTGCAGGGAACAACTTAGTTCACGTACCTTTGTGTCTTGTCTTGCTTATCTTATCAGCTTCCTGCAAACTGCTTCTGGGCATTCTGCCAACCATAGTAAGCTTTCAGTTATTATTCTTTGAATTCTTGGCGGCTGTTAATGCAGTTAATTAACAGCCATTGTTGTAAAATATTGGTTTATTTAGTAAACTAAGGTTTGAACTGACTTTGTGTGTGCTGCGTTCTTTGGGGTCCGTAGCTGGGACAGAACAGGACCCAAATTTAGAGCTTGAAGCATTGTTAGAGACCCCACACATTCACTTCACGGTCTGTTTCTGTTGTTCCCCTCTGGGAGGAGGTTTCAAAGTATTTATAGCAGGGCTGCTAGATTCTGTAACAGCTTTGTTCCTTATGGTAAACTCGCATTTTTTTTCCGCCATGTATATGTATACATTCAAAGTAGACTGTGATGTTTCTCTGTGTCATATGTGTGTGGTAGGGGGGTGTACATGCATAATGGTTATCTTTTGAGAGCTGAATGCAACGAAATTGCATGTTAATGTATGCTGATTAGTGTACATTTAAAGTGACAATAAAGTTTTTATTCTATTCTGTTCTCATTTCTGTTGCTAAGCAAGGCAATTATTAAGTGACTAAGTGACTGGTGCCTGATTTTACAACCGTGGTTGCCATGGTTGTTAAATGAAACCCTGCACTTGTTAAATGAATCATGCAGTAGTTGTTAAGTGAATCCGGCTTCCCCCATTAACCTTGCTTGTCAGAAGAAGCAGGCTGGGAAGGTTGCAAATGGCAATCACATGGCTCCAGGACACTGCAACCATTATAAATAAATACCAGTTGCCAAGTGCCAGATTTTGATCATGTGACCATGGGGATGCTGCAACAGTCGTAAATGTGTAAGTTGAAATGGTCACTAAAAGGATGGATGTAAGTAGAGGACTACCTGCATAAGCCTAGCAAAATGAATGGAGGAAGGAAGGAAGGAAGGAAGGAAGGAAGGAAGGAAGGAAGGAAAGAAGGAAGGAAGGAAGGAAGGAAGGAAGGAAGGAAGGAAGGAAGGAAGGAAGGAATCTCGCAGCAAAGGGAGGGATGGAAAATTGGGACATAGCCACCTACGTCCCAAAAGACAGGCTCAATTGACCTCCAAGAATCTGAAAGGGCTCAAATGTACCTGAGTGGGACCCCCATCCCCTCCATTATGTAATGACCAGCAAGTGGCTGCCCTTTCACAACATCAAAAGCCAATTCCTAGGATAGTGGCTGCCTCCCTCTACCTAATGGGAGGGTCAGCCCAATGCAAATAGAATAGAATAGAATAGAATAGAATAGAATAGAATAGAATAGAATAGAATAGAATAGAATAGAATAGAATAGAGGTTGGAAGGGACCTTGGAGGTCTTCTAGTCCAACCCTCCTGTTCAGGCAGGAAACCCTACACCACTTCAGACAAATGGTTATCCAACCTCTTCTTTAAAATTTCCAGTGTTGGAGCATTCACAACTTCTGGAGGCAAGTAGTTCCACTGCTTAATTGTTCTAACTGTCAGGAAATTTCTCCTTAGTTCTTAGTTGCTTCTCTCCTTGATTAGTTTCCACCCATTGCTTCTTGTCCTACCTTCAGGTGCTTTGGAGAATAGCTTGACTCCCTCTTCTTTGTGGCAGCCCCTGAGATATTGGAACACTGCTATCATGTCTCCCCTAGTCCTTCTTTTCATTAAACTAGAGATACCCAGTTCCTGCAACAGTTCTTCATATGTTTTAGCCTCCAGTCCCCTAATCATCTTTGTTGCTCTTCTCTGCACTCTTTCTAGAGTCTCAACATCTTTTTTACATCGTGGCGACCAAAACTGGATGCACTATTCCAAGTGTGGGCAGAGGAGCAAGGGGAGATCAGAGTTCTCATCTACACACCTGATGGGACATCCAGGCTGACGAGAGGAATCCGAATTTGTTTGAGCGTTGCCAAGATTGTGCAGTAGGGCTCTGACAGTTCCCCCAGGCTGTCTTCTACGCCAAGCATGGCGTCAACTACCAGGTTGTATGCATCACTGATTAGCTGAACCTGCCAGAAGGAAAGGGAAAAATTGCATTCAATGCTATATTAGCTTTCCAAAGGTTTCCTTATTATTTCCAAAATGAAACAAGCTTACTCAGAATTCATTGTGCAGGTTTTGAATTTTTAAAATGCATCCAGTTTTATATTTAGCCCTTTGCGCAGGAAGCTTAATATCTGTTTCTGTTTGTTCCTTACCTTTATATTGTGTTACACTAACTAAGTGACAAATAAATTCTGATATTGCCGTTTAGCCTTCATCAGATTTAATTTGCTCAGGGATATCATCACCAAGCCAAACCTGAATCTCTCTCTTGGGCTGTGGTATTCACATATGTACTATTTGCATTGTAACATCTCCCGTGGAAGGGAGACTCTGACAGCTCATTACCCCAAATATCTTGAATTCTTCTGCACTATCTGAAGACAAAATGTAACTTGACCAAATGCATCCACAAAGTGCAGGAAATAGCATCTCTGAATGAAGAGAACATCTGTGATTCCTGATTATCTCGGATAGCTCTGTGTCCAGTGTTTTTCAACTTTGGCAACTTTAAGATGCATAGACTTCAAGTTCCAGAATTCTGGGAATTGAAGTCTGTACATCTTAAAGTTGCCCAGGTTGAAAAACACAGCTGTTGTAGGCCCTTCATTAATTACTTAGCTCAAATAGCCTTACATGCAGAAAAACTTGGTCATTGTACTCTGCTTCGAACTCTTGAGAGGAAAATTGGACATAAATCTAATGAAGAAATGAACAGGGAAATGCATAATAATCAAAGTAGCTTGTCAATGAGTGAAACCAGTGTGATAAATTAAATGGCGTGGATATTTAGCAGAAGCTCTCTTTGGAAAAGAGGTAAAAACAGAGCAAATGTTTTGCATGGCCCCGTCTTATATTTACCACTAGAGTTTCAGTTGTAAGCTTTTATTTAAGATCTTTGTATTCTCACAAAACTTTTTGTTTTTCACTTGACTTCTGGGTGGCTTCTATACCGCAAGATTGACGAAAGGAACTTCAATTTCATGAGGTGAAGTCAAATTGCAAAGCCAAAACCTTTTTAAAAAATTACTTCCCCCCCCCCCGCCTCTATCCATACTGAAATTAGGAAAACTTTAGAATCCAGGAATAATTTAGAGGATAATGCTTTTGGAAAGCTTCAACCGAAATCCAGCCAAACTCATTTCTCCTGAAGTTTCTTTCCAAGAAGGCAGGAGCAGCTGTATTAGAAAACATGATTTGAAGAAGCTGGTTGGGCTCTGATTTGTTTGTAAGATGAAATAGAAGTATTGAGTGAAAGCCACATAAAATTGTTTATTTGTTTAGAAAATTTATATCACAGCCGACTCACTCTTGGTGACTCTGGAGAGCTTACAAAAAATAAAATCCCAGTTTGCAACCTTAAAATCAATAATCTGCCATCCAGTGGTGGGATTCAAAATTTTATACTGCCGGTTCTGTGAGCATGGCTTGGTGGGCGTGGCTTGGTGGGCATGGCAGGGGAAGGATACTGTAAAATCTCCATTCCCTCCCCACTCCAGGGGAAGGTTACTGCAAAATCCCCATTTCCTCCCGTTCAGCTGGGAGTCAGGAGGCAGAGAATAGATGGGGACGGGGCCAGTCAGAGGTGGTATTTACCGGTTCTCCGAACTACTCAAAATTTCCGCTACCGGTTCTCCAGAACTGGTCAGAACCTGCTGAATACCACCTCTGCTGCCATCCCCTTGGTGATAGTAATCAGTCAAACAAGCCACTTGATGGGCTCCATCCCACTCTGGGTTACCCAGGCAAAATTTTTCAAGGAAGTGCCATATTTGCACGGAGATGCAAAGAAATGATAAGGATTTCCTTAGCTCGTTTTGGTTGTTTTCGATGCATAATAAAATTTCAGGCCCTAAATGGACATGATTTTACCAATTATTGGAAACAATCAATAAGCATCAGGAAAAACAATAGCTTGCAAAATAATATATAACAGAATGAATGCAATGTTTATAACATAGATTTATATCCGTGTGCATTTCTTAGAAGACATAAAAAAGTTTTAAACACATTAACTCAACATTAAAACTGAGAGTGAGTGGGCGGTCATATACAGCAGTGGCCAAAATTGTAGAAACCTTTTGGGAAAAGTGTATTTTCTAGAACTAGCTAATAACACCACTTGTTTTTAGTAGTATAATAAAATAATATATTAATGGAAAGATAATTTAATCAAGAATGTAATGCAATAACTTTTATGAAGGATTTGCTATTAGAATAGCAGTTACAATATAAAGAAGAAAAGTGAAATACGTAGAAAAATCGAGATATACAAAAATTATCACCATAGAAAAAATGAGATATACAAAAATTATCATGTCAGTTAATAGTTGGGTAACCTTTAGCATGAATTACGGCCTTACAACGTCTTCCCATGGAGTGAACCAAGTCTTTTAGTTCTGCAGCTGTTCTAATGTGAAACCAAGATTGAATGATTGCTTCTATTAACTGGGTTTTATTGCTAGGTCGCTTCTGACGAACAAGTTTCTTTAGTCAGCTCCATAGATTTTCAATTGGGTTAAGGTCTGGGCTATTCCCAGGCCATTCCAGCAGTGGAATATGATTATCTTGAAACTCCAAAAAAAAAAGTGGTGTAATTAGCCATCAAACCTCCAAAATACACTTTTCCCAAAAGGTTTCCACAATTTTGGCCACCACTGTAAATTCTCTAAATACATAAATAAAAATAAAAATTAAGTGATAAATCATATAACTCACAAATGTATACAGGGACATAGGCTCACATATCACAAATACCCATTAAAAATGGATGGGTTTCGATTTTACACTTTTCAGTAGCATAAATATTGAACGTGCTGGCTTAACCACAGCGCAGCATAAAGGAACCAGTCAGGCTAACATAATAACCCTGAATTAATAGCAGAAAGAGAAAAGATAAGAAAGCAACTGCTATACATCCTCACGTCTGGATACCTCTCACAAAAGGCATCCATTTCTTCAAAGAATGCAGAGCAATTAACAAATTATCTAGAGAGCAATAGAATACAAAGCTTACTCAGAGCAAAATAGGTCATGAAAATTCTCTACTGTTGCTAAAATCCCATACGATTTGTATAATATTCATTTGTTTCCAGCACATTCTCCCTCTTTTTACTGGTCCCATAAAATTCAAGTTCATGAGAAGTAGAGGCATTATATTATAATTAAAAATAAGCTAAGGTTAAAAGATGGACGTTTATGAGATTAACAGTGTGTTAAAAGATATTGTGAATTCAAACTTTTAAGGATTAGAAATTGTGGGGATTTTAAGACATAATCCTGGGATTGATTACATTTCGTTAATATTTGGCTTTATTAGTAGTCCTTGACATTTGGGATATCAAAATTATGGTGGAGTAATGAGTAATTTCTAAATATTAAATATTAGTGACTTAGTAGGGGATAACAAATAAATGGTGCAAAGAAATGTTATTTAAGTTTAAATGTATTAATGGGAAAAAACGATAAAGAATTATAAAGAGAGAATAGTATTGGTGAAGTTGGAAGATTAGGACTATGTATACTTATTTGTATTATTATTGTTAACATTGTTTAAAAAGGATATTGACCCAGTCAATACACTGCCCACAAAATATGTATGGTATGGATAAAATAAAATAAAAAACTTGAAAAAGAAGAAGAAGAAGTAGAGGCATGCTAACGTCAAGAAGGCTTTCTATAATGGTCCTTTCCCCAGCAGATCTGGACCAATGATGACCTACAGGTGAGACCAACTTAGGTACAAAAAGAACTTCGTGTAAAATACATATATGGAATTAAAATCTAAATCAGAGATAACTCTGGTATCAAGAAATATTTTTCAACTTTAAGAGGAATCAGGTATAGATTATTAGATCATGCTAGATCAGAATCATTATAGGTAGTCCTCATTTAGCAACCACAATAGGCACAGGCAACTGGATCATTAAGCAAAACAGTCACGAAGAGAAACCACAACTGTGCTTAATGTCTGTAGACCAGATTCTCAGTCATCCGGGTCATAGGATGTCTAAAAGGTCCTTTTTCAAAAGGCAACTGGACTGCCTCAGGAGCTCCCAGGGAGAGTACTAACAACCAGATGACTGCAAAGAAATATGATCTTTCCCTACCCCGGTCCATCTTAATAGAACTAATCCTTCCATCGCCTCCACCATCCTGCCAGAACTAATGAAGCTTCTTGGATGAGAAGCGAAATGTCTTCCTCATGAAAAAACAGTCCAGTTGTCTTTTGAAAAAGCCAACTGTGCTTATGATCTTATTTCAGCTTTCCTTTGCTTTAGTGTAGTTTACTTTACTTTGTCATTGCACCTCGTACAACGAAATTAAATGCCATCTTCAGTGTGCATTATACATTAAAAAAAAAATAAAACAAAAACACACATCCTTCACATTCTATGCAATTGAATTGAAAACTCCTGTTATTTGCATTAATATTGCACTATAGAGTAGAATTCAATATAGTTACTGCTCTGGGATAGAAGCTGTTTTTCAGCCTATTTGTCCTTGTTTTTATTGTCCGGTACCATTTGCCAGATGGTAATAGTTCAAAAAAAGGGGTGCGTTACAGATCTGCAATGGTAGTCATTCAAGGACTGGTCTCAAAATTATTTTTCATCATGTTGTAACTGTGAACAATCACTAAACAAGGCCTTTGCTAAATAAGGAGTACTTGTACTGCTGATGTGTTGTGCTGTCGTGCATAAAAGAGTAGGTATACTGAACAGCATATTAATATCAGTTTCAGCCTTATTATCCTCATGCATCTGTACCCAACAGGAGGAATTTACTAGATTGCACACTCCAGAAAACCATCCAAAACCATACAACCAGCACTGTCAATGCCTTCAACCTCCATGTAAGCCATTAGCAGAAGTATTAAAACCTTTTTCTAATTCATCAGAAACATTTGCAACTGCCTTCCCTAAGAAAACAATTCAAATATAATCCAAGCATGTATAATTTAAATCACGTATCCCATCCCTCGCCTGCCGAGGGCCCCCCCAAAGACCTCCAAAGTTCTGCCAACTTTTTTAAAAAATTTGATTTATATGCTGCCCTTCTCCGGAGACTCAGGGCGGCTTACAATGTGCTAAGCAATAGCCTTCATACTTTTTGTATATTTTATACAAAGTCAGCTTATTGTCCCTACAATCTGGGTCCTCATTTTACCTACCTTAGAAAGGATGGAAGGCTGAGTCAACCTTGAGCCTTGGCGAGATTCGAACCTGCAGTAATTGCAGGCAGCTGGTCTTAATAACAGGGTGCTTTAGACCACTGTACTACAAGGATAAACTTATCATTGTTAATAGGGTAAAATGATATCCTTATTAAATGTAGAGAAAGAAATGTTGAGAATGATTTAATCGGATGAATTACTGAGAACCCAGAATAATCATAATAACTAGATTATCTGTGTTTATCCTTTAATACTTATAAAACTAATTATGGAGGTGAAAGCTAAGAGTTCTCTTGAAATCCCTTTTCAAGTATTTCTCCCATATTTCACAGTGTGCTCTGCAGTATAGATTCAACGATGCAGAAATATGCATTGAAACAGCAACGATGGCATCATACGAATGATTGCGCTGAGGTGGGCACCATACTTTGGGGGAATCAAACATGTGCAATCAATGCTAAAATATAACCAAAACACTCTTGAGTCAACCTCAAATTCAAATCACATGAAAACTGCAGATAGAGGTGGAAATGATGGCTCAGGAAGGATAGATAATTAAGATAACGAGCTCCTACTATACACAGAAAGAGAGAAACATACTGTACCTCCCCAATCTGGTGTTTCAACTATGACTTATTTTCAGGGTGGATAAAAATCAATGATTTTTTTAAAAAAATCAAAAAAATCAGATTTTTTTTATTTAAATCGGATTTTTTTTATTTAAATCGGATTTTTTTTATTTTTATCGCATTTATTTTAATAAAAAACTTTTGGGCTAAAAATCTATCGTAAGGTAGTTTTCTATTTAAGATACATAAATAATTTAGTTTATTCAGCATGAAATGGAGCTTAGTTATGTAGCACAAGGCTGTATATTCTGCAACACTGGGACTATCGGTGAGTCAACAGCGGGTCAAAGGAGTAGCAGAGATGACAGTTGCTCTTTAAAAATTATGATTTAAATCGAGTTGATTTAAATCAAGCCTTTTTACTAGTGATTTAAATCAACTCGATTTAAATCAAATCCACCCTGCTTATTTGCATAGCTTTCATCTACAGGATTATGGGAACTGTAGCCAAACACATCCAGAGGTCAAAAGCTGGTGAGATATCCATCCTAACCTCCTTCTAAACAGAAGGGCAGCTAACTGTGGTTCTTTTGAAAAAGACATCTAGATCATTTTATAGGTAGTCCTTGACTTATGACCACAATTGAGCCCCAAATTTTTGTTGCTAAGCAAGACAATTATTAACGGAGGTGTGCCCTGTTTTACAACTTTTCTTGCCGCAGTTGTTAAGTGAATCACTGCAGTTGTTTAAGTTAGTAAAATGGTTGCTAAGTGAATCTGGCTTCCCCATGGACTTTGCTTGTCAGGTCTCAAAAGGTGATCGTGTGATCACGGCACATTGCAACTGTCATAAATACAAGTCAGTTGCCAAGCATCCAAATTTTGATCACGTGACCATGGGGATGCTGCCACGGTGGTGTGAAAAATGGTCGTTAAGTCATCTTTTTTCATTGCTGTTGTAGCTCTAAACGGTCCCTAAACAAATTTTTGTAAGTCGAAGACTGCCTGTGCTAGCTGAGATGCTAAAATGTACCGTGCTTTTCAGAGTATAAGACACACCTTTTCCCCCCTAAAAGAGGGTGGAAATGTTGGTGCATCTTATACACCAAATACAGCCATTTTTGGCTTCCTGAAACCCCACCCCGCACGTCCCGTTTTCGCCAAAAACAGGCCTGTTTTTTGCAAAAACGGGGTCTGCAGAGGGTTTGAGAGGCTTGCAGAGTGCTCCTGGGGGCCGGGGAGGGCAAAAACGTGATGCATGGGGGGTTGGGGAGGCCATAAATGGGTCCGTTTTTCGCAAAAATGGAACACGCAGAGGGTATGGGAGGCCTGCAGAGTGCTCCTGGGGGCTGAGGAGGGCAAAAACTTTTTTTTCTTGTTTACCTCTTCAAAATCTTGGTGCGTCTTATACTCCGATGCCAGGGGTGGGTTCTATTTACCTTTACTACCAGTTCACAACGGGACCACATGCACAGATCGATTCTGATGATGTCACGGTCAGTTTTACCGGGGGCAACCCACCACTGTCCGGTGCGTTTTATAGTCCGAAAAATACAATAAGTCTCTGCCCACATAGTTCTGAAGGTGGGATGGAAACATTAATACGTGTGAAAGCTGGAAATAAAAGGATTTTTACTGTAATCGGCTTCCTTTCCCAAATGCGATTAAGCATCTCGCCTTACCTCTGTTGGCAGGTAGGAAAGGAAAGGAATGTCGATCTTTTCACACTGCGTGGTGAAATCTCTGTAGAGAGGATTAGACGACTTTTTGGGATAGAAAATGGTCGGCTCGTATTCCTGGAAGAGAAAACAAGAGATGACTGTAGATAAGCATCAAGGGCAATCACTTCCCTGCTTATAACCAAAGCTAATGTGAATGTGTTTAATCCCAGAAATCACTCCAATTAAATTAAAATTCCAGAGGCAGGACACGGAAGAGAACATAGGTGAGGAAATAATGAAAGAAGAGTTACAAACTGCTATTGGGAAATTCTCTTTAGTTTATCTCAAAGAGATATAATAACCAGAGGTGGGCTGCTGGGGGTTCGCAGGGGTTTGGGAGAACCTCTAGCTAAGATTCTGTGCAGTTCAGAGAACCCACAAATCCCACTCCTGGCTGGCCCCGCCCACCCCTCCCCTCCCCTCCCCTCCCAGGAGTCCCCACGCGGCCCGTTTTGGATGCAGGTAAGTGCAGGGTGCGTGTGGAGCCTCCGGGAAGATGAAAAATGGGTCTATCGGAAGTTTGGGAAGGCCAGAAATGGGCCCATTTCCAGCCTCCAGAGGGGCTCCAGAGCCTGGGGAGGCCATTTTCACCCTCCCGGAGGCTCGAGAAAAACCTCTAGAGCCCAGAGAGGGCAAAAACGCCTCCCCCCGCCCCACTGTGGTGCAGGAGGCTGATTAGGCCACACCCATCATGGCCACACCCACCTAGCAACTGAATAGAGATCCCCTTGCTAAAAGTTTTGAAGCCCACCCCTGATAATAACTGCTTATCTATCAACAAAGCTTTGTGTTGATAGATGAGTTTATCAATACTCTGATGATAGAAATATATATTAAGAATGCCAGTCCTGGTAGGTGGTAGTATCTAAACCAGGGTGTTTCAATCTTAGCAAGTTTAAGACTAGCGGACATCAAGAATTTCAGAATTCCTCAGCCAGCCATGTTGGCTAGGGTATTCTGGGAGTTGAACTCTATTTGTTTTAAAGTCACCAAGGTTGGGAAACACTGATCTAAATGCTAATGTCATAAATGTAAGAAGGGCTAATCTCATAAATGTAATCAGGAAATGGATTAGTTAATACTTGGAGAAAGAGTAGCAGAAAGTGAGAGGGGACCACAAGAAAAACAAAATTTGCTTTAACTGATATTATTTTACGCTGGTTTCCATGTGTATTTTTTTTTTCTTTGTGTCACATTAAAAATTTGTAATTGGTGGCATGGTAGAGGTTCAGAAGTTCATTTCCAGGACTTTTTATCAGTTACATAAAACCCTGAAAATCTCATGTTGGTTTTAATCCAATGATCCAAAATCTATGTGATAGATTCTGAAATATATCTGGGTCCTTAATGCAGAGAAGAAGACCTCTTTACCTCAGAAAATAAGATTCTGTAAAGACATTTAAAGCTAGTGTAGGAAGTTAGCACCCACCCCTCTCCTAGGAAAATGAGATATTTGTAGGAAATATTAAAAGGACAGAATATTTCCCCTAAAAGGGAGGCAGAAACTCATCCCCTCCACCTTTGTCAATGGGCCATTAAAACCTGGGCCAGTCTATTCTACATAACAAACACCTACCTCCTTCAGGCAGAGCCATAGTAGGAATTGCCCAAAGCCCTTTCATTATATCATCACTCAGTAAAAGTCAACCAAGCCTGGGACTCAAAAAACACAACCTACAAAGTTATCCCTGCATGGCCCCATGGGAGTCTGACAACCAATCAGAATGCAAGCTCAAATTCAAAGCCCAACAGAGGGTATAAAACCCAGGCACTCTCAGCATCTCTGCCCTTTTCTGCCCAGGATTTCAAGCCATGTGATCCTGTTCATCAATAAACCTTCTTTCCAAGCAA
The DNA here is from genome assembly GCF_059756535.1 of Pantherophis guttatus. Lineage (NCBI taxonomy): Eukaryota > Metazoa > Chordata > Lepidosauria > Squamata > Colubridae > Pantherophis > Pantherophis guttatus. The sequence goes on from NC_142063.1 coordinate 20,124,782, forward strand.
CTTCCATGAATCCAGGGTCTTTTTTCCCCACTTGGAACTGAACCCAGATGGACATTTCTTCCAACAATTGGAAGTTGGTGGTGTTCTTCAGAAATTCTGTAATCCAAATTTTGTAAATCTGTCAGTTTAAAATATATTTTTAAATCTTGTGAAGGATGGCAGGAACATTTGTTTAATACTTATTCTTATTAAATAAATCTAATTCTGCACTTCTGGAGTTACTAAATGCACGGGAACACAGTGATCTATTCAATTGCCAAATCACTGAATTATATGATACAATTCTTGACTTAATAGCAACTGTACAAATATACAGTAGTTTTTAAGGAAAAATATGTATGATTAAAATGAATGTATCATGTTTGGTGGCCCTGAATACAGTATATGGACATCAAGATAGTAGCAATCCTGCTGATGGGTGAGAAATGTTTGCCATTGAACAAGTTACAAAGTTTGCTACAGTATTCAGAAAGCCTTGGACAAGCTTTCTCGGTGGCATTGTTGCCTTTAATGCAGATAACTGGAGATAAAGGACTTTGGAGGGAGTCTTGATTGGAAGAATCTGTGTTTAAAAAAGCTCAAGTTAGTGGGGCAGAAACTTGGCCAAGGGAACTGTTTGCAAATAGTCTACAAAGGGGACAGCCAATCTATCAATTCCCTGAGCTTGTGCAAGGCAAGACCTATGCTCTTTGGCAGCAGCCATTCGTTCACTGGTCTATTGATGAAGGAACCAGGCTAGAAACCAGGAGACTGTAAGTTCTAGTACCACCTCAGGCAACAAAGCTTTCTGGCTGCCTTTGGGCCAATCACCAGGAGACTGTGAGTTCTAGTTCCGTCTTAGGCATGAAAGCCAACTGGATGACCTTGGGCCAGTCACTCTCTCTCAGACCCACCTTGCAGGGTTTTTGTCAGGAGGAAGGAGTGTTGTGGCCCATCAGCAGCCTGTGCAGCTAGTAGCTGATTCCGACAGCAAGGAGGCTGGTGTGGTGCTGCACCAGCAGCCTGTGCAGCTGGCACTCGAGTCAGACAATGAGGAGACTGGAGAAGATGTGGTGCCAGAGGTGGAGATTCAGCCAGGGCCTTCAGAACCTCCAGAAGCTCCCATAAGTGAAGAGGAAGAAGAGGAGCCTCTTCTCGATGCACGAGCGCGCAAAGCTGTTAAAAGGCAGGAGTGGCTCCTCAGGAGGAGGTCTCAAGAATAAGGCTTGGGGCTAATTGGCCACTCCCCTAGCCTATTTAAGGATGCAATTTGCAGAAAACAACTTCATTTATATTCCTTCGCGTTTTGATTCCAGAAACATTTTATCGGCTCTTATTTCTCTCTTGTCAGTTTTCCTGCAAATTGCTTCTGGGCATTCTGCCAACCACAGTAAGATTATTGTTATCTGAAATACTGTGCCTCAGAATTGAGTTATTATTCTTTGGATGCTTGTCGGCTGTTAATGAAGTTAAATTAACAGCTCTTGTTCAGAAAAGACTGATTTCAACTGTACTTGTGTTCGAACAACTACTAAGAAAGCTCATTAGTAGTCCTTAATTAGTAAACTAAGGTTTGTATGGACTATGTGTGTGCTGCGTTCTTTGGGGTCCATAGTTGGGGCTGAACAAGGAGGACAATATATAGGTCTGTTCGCCACCTTGAGTTATTTATAAAAATAATAAAGGCAAGATATAAATAAATCAGTTCCATGATCTAAAGATGGCCCATCCCCACAGCATTCAGAGTTAGTTGGATACTTACAAATACACGCAAATGCCGGGCACATACTAGGCCAATTGCCCCATTCTGTTCACAACCACAAATCACCAATAGTGTCGGCTGCTTCTTTGAGAGAGACTGCCTGGGGAAAACCTGAAACAAACAAACAAACAAAATCTAGCAAGTGAAGGTGGACAAGCAAAAAAAAAAAAAAAGAAGAAGAAAAGAAGAAGATTGTTCAGGTTCACAGTGTTCCTAAAAATAAAGCTTAGATCAGGAAGAGGGCAGAATTCCAACACAGTTCACAGCACACAAACTACATAATATATTTCTTCAACTTAGTGGATGAAAGAAGTTCATTAAATTGAGAAAAAGTCTCCCAGTGTCGTTGGGAATCAGGAAGTATAACAAATTGAATTATGCCATTAAATAAATGATGATACCCTGTTATACATTCTCCAGTCCTGGCTACACAGATGATGCTATTGCAATGCTGACTGGATACCAGGTAATCCTCAATTTATAACCATTCGTTTATCGACCATTTGAAGTGACTTATGACTGTTTTTCACACTTACAACCATAGCAGTGTTTGTGCGGTTATGTGATCAAAAGTTGGACGCTTGGCTTGACTTACGACCACAACTGAGCCCCAAATTTCTGTTGCTAAGTGAGACAGTTGTTAAATTCGTTTTGCCCCATTTTACGACCTTCCTTGCCACAGTTGTTAAGTGAATCACTGCAGTTGTTAAGTTAGTAACAGTGAATCTTGCTTCCCTATTGACTTTGCTTGTCAGAGGGTCCCAAAAAGTGATCACATGATCCTGGGAACATCATAAATAAATGCCAGTTGCCAAGCAACTGAATTTGATCACGTGACCATGAGGATGCTGCAACAGTTGTAAAATATGAAGAATAGTAATAAGTCACTTTCTTCAGTGGGGTTGTGACTTTGAATGGTCACTATATGAATGACTGTATGTAGAGGACTACCTGTAGCAGTTTCCCAATACATCTTTTTTTCCCTGAAAGATTACAGCAATTTTTTCTGATTTTTTAAAATAGGTTTCTGTAGTGATGCTGTCTTCCCTTCCCTTCCATTTGTTTCCCAACCGCTGACCTAAATATTTGTACTTTGCAATGGGCATTGAGCGCTGTGGGTTGCAGCTAATATCTGTTTAAATCATGTCATCTATTATTTTTTATTGGTCTCATCACGACTGTCTTCCTAGAAATCATGCTCCAAATGTCTCAATTTGTCTTGCTCTGTGTTGCATCCATGGGAGCTATTCATGCTTAAATTGAGTTAGCTTCTGTTATGGATATATAAACTGACAATTTTGCCAGTGCTACGTATCCTCCAATTTTGTTCTCCCAGTTTCTGTATCCTGTACAGAAAAAAACAACACATTGTCATTCTCTGACAGGGTCAAGACTACAGCTTTCCCTGCCTCTCCCTCCAAAATCCAATAACCCTTACTTTGTAGGCTTCAAGAGATGATTAAAAACAGAGGTTTTATGGTACTTGGCACTCTCTAGACTGGCAAAAATATATCCATATTTAAACCCCAATTGTTCGAAATGTGGACAAAAGCAAGGTATCTTCTTTCACACGTGGTGGTTATGCTCCGAAACAAAAAAATATTGGATGAAAATACATAGTTGGATACAGGAAGCAACAGGTTTCCAGATATAATATACACCAGAATTGTTTCTTCTAGGAATAATGAAAAAGAAATATGAAAAAACAACAACATATATTATTCTACATATGACAACGGCGGCAAAATTGACATTTGCGCAATGTTGGAGAAGTTCAAACATACCCTCCGAAGATTTAATAATTAGAAAGATATTAGATTGCGCCGAGATGGATAAAATCTCTAGGAGCCTGGATAGCTCAACAGACTAAAAGCCTGTTATTAACATTCAGCTGTCTGCAATTATTGCAAGTTCGAATCTCCCCAAGCTCAAGGTTGACTCAGCCTTCCATCCTTTCTAAGGTAGGTAAATTGAGGACCCAGTTTGTGGGGGCAATAAGCTGACTTTGTATAAAATATACAAAAGTATGAAGGCTATTGCTTAGCGCATTGTAAGCCGCCCTGAGTCTCCGGAGAAGGGCGGCATATAAATCTAATTTTTTAAAAAAAATGACATTGGAACTGGAAGGACAGATGGATTCGGACTTTTACGTAATATGGGATAAATGGTATTATTGAAGATAGAAAAAAGGGAAATAACACATAGTAGATTTTGTAAAATTATATAGAGCATAGGAGAACATTAGTGTGATGATATGTAAATGGTCACAGTCATGCACAAGAGTTGAATAAGAATTGTTTAATTGTTAAAACCCAATAAAACTCAAATAAAAAAAACCAGAGGTTTTAAAAAGCGCTTTGAGTTAGAGATGGCACCTTCTTTTTGACTGGCTGCATTATGATTTTACTTTCAATTATTACCAGTGGTTATAAACATTCTTCGCAGTGTTTTGTGCTTCAGATTGTAACCTGCTGAAAACCTCTCTAGTGCAGTAGGTTAAACAAGCAAACATATGAAGGGGCTGGGCCTTCATCACATTGCTGTGACCGACATCTTGCCTTTTTTGACCACCGCTCCTGAGGTGGACTAGATTTGCTGTATGGAGGAAAATCTGGCAACAGTAAGTTTAAAAATGGGGTAAACAGTTTAAACAGTAAGTTTAAAAATGGGGTAGATCAGTCTAGAGCAGGGGTGGGCAACTGTGGCCCTTTTACAACCTGTGGACTTCAACTCCCAGAATTCCTGAGACAGCTTGGCTGTCTCAGGAATTCTGGAGTTGAAGTCCACAGGTTGTAAAAGGGCCACAGTTGCCCACCCCTGCTCTAGAGCAGTGTTTCTCCAACTTGTCAATGCCCTGCTGGAGAATTCTGGGAGCTGAAGTTCACATGTTGTCAGGGTTCCAAGAAACACGCCCAACGAAATAAGACTCCGAGGCCTGAAGTTCCTCAAAGTTCCATTTTATTAGAGATGTCATATTGGCACATCTGGGAAAACCCGAATCTGAAAGTTTCCAGGTTTTCCCCACCCAAAGGAAAGTTCAAGTCCCTGCCCAACACCCACAAGTCCATCACATGGTCCAATCAGAGCACCGTCCCAACTGGAGATGCCTCCCAGCCACACCCATCCAGGTGCAGGGCAAGATGTCCTTGAGTCTCTTGGAAAGGAATGTTATTATGACTATATATCACCCTGTCTCCACACTATTCCTCCCTCCCAGTTTCCCACAGTAGTAAAGGTGGCAGGCCTGAAGATCCAACAAAAAAGATGGCTTCCAGGCCTGACACGGGTCTTAAAAGTTGCTAAATTTGAGGAAGAACTAGTCTAAGAACTAGTCTAGGAATTACCAATGCCTCTCTCTGACAGCAGTGGCTTGAGATTTTGTTGATCGCTTCAAGCCCTCTCACTTATAGTCATGTGACCAAAAAATAGTAAACGCAGCCCAAACCTTGCTTTCCCAGTGCACATGTATTGCACAAGCACACACCACACTGATGCTACACCTGCCTTGATTAGATCCTCACATACAGGCAAGGTATATGCATAAACCTTGATTAGATCCTAGAAAGAAAAGTGTAGGCAGAAGCTTTGATTGCATGACTGCAACATGATTGCAGAAGCTTTGTAATGCAGTGGAAACTGGAGATGCCTCTTTACGGCAGCGGCGGCAGCGGCTGCTAAAAGGTTCAGAAAAAAATTCCAGAAGCCTTTTTTGTGCACCTGTTTTAGAATCTCAATTAGTCATTGAAAATCTTTTTTAATGTGTTCTTTGTTTGCTTTATGAAACTGAGGAAAATGCAATTGCAGTTTGTGTTTCCTCCAGTCCTCAGATTATTTTTAGAACATTTTATCCAAGGGGATAGGAACATTGCACAGAGCAAGGGAACATGGATTCAGAACTAGGAGGATACACAAGTAGTCCTCAACTTACAACTATTTGTTTCATGGCCATTCAAAGTTACAACAGCACTAAAAAAAAAAAGTGACTTACAACCAGTTTTCACACTTACAACCATTGTGGCATTCCCATAGACTTGTGATCAAAATTTGGGCACTGGGAAATGGCATGTATTTACGATGGTTGCATCCTGGGGATATGATTGTCATTGGTAACGTTCCCAGACAGCTTCCAACCAGCAAAGTCAATGGGGGAAGACAGATTTGCTTAACGATCTCATGATTTACTTAACAGCTACTGTGATTCACTTAACAATCTTGGCAAAAAAAGCTTGTAAAATCAGGCACAACAACTCAATTAACAACTGCCTTGCTTAGCAATGGGAAATTCTAACCCCAATTGTGGTTATAAGTCAAGGTCTACCTGTAAAGAAATAAAAATTGATTCCCACAGAAAAATCCAAATATTCTCTTCTATCTACATGCAGTCACTTTTCTTCTTAAACCTAAAGCTATTTCCGCCATCACCCTGGCCTGAAATCACTGTTGCTGTTTCTTTGATTGGTGCTTCTCAATCTCACCTCCCCCTTAAAATATGTGGACTTCAGCTTCCAGAAAGGAAGTTGATCGACTGGCTGGGGAAATCTGGGAGTTGAAGTCAGGGGTGGGCTTCAAAAATTTTAGCAAGGGGTTCTCTGCCCGGTTGCTGGATGCGCATGGCCATGGTGGGCATGGCCTAGTCAATCTCCTGCACCATGGGGGGGGCGTTTTTGCCCTCCCCAGGCTCCGGAGGTTTTTCTCGAGCCTCCGGGAGGGCAAAAACGGTCTCCCCAGATTCCGGAAGCCCTCTGGAGGCCAGAAACAGGCCCATTTCCAGCCTTCCCGAACTTCTGGTAGGCCCATTTTTTGCCCTCCCCGAGTCTCCGTGTGCGCCCTGCACTTACCTGCATCCAAACAGGCCATTTGGAGACTCCTGGGAGGGGAGGGGTGGGCGGGGCCAGCCAGGAGTGGGATTTGGGGGTTCTCCAAACTGCACAGAATCTTAGCTAGAGGTTCTCCAGAACCCCTGCGAACCCCCCAGCAGCCCACCCCTGGTTGAAGTCCACCCATCTTAAAGTTGCTGAAGTTGGGAAAGTCTAACTTAGATCCAGATGTCCAGCTATCCAGCAGCCAACTGAAATTCTTTGAAGCAGTTTCTTGATAATGAGGTTCCTTACATTATATTTGATAATCTGGAAAACATTCACTGGCTATCGTGGATACTATGAACTCACCTTGGTCACTGCCATGGCAGATGCATGACCCCAGATCTCAATTAACTGCTGATGGCCAAATTTAAACTCTTCTAGCAGCTCCTTCTCAATAGATGTGGCTTCCGCTCGGCTGCAGAAAAAGGAAGAGGAGGGGAAACCACAGTTACATTTCTCCTGAAAATTCCATTTGCACGTTGTTTCAAAAGCTAGGCTGTAATCCAAGCGCTGATGAATTTCTTACCAAATTACCTGATGGAATGTCCACATTCCGAGGTACTATAGTTTACATCTAAATTCCAGATGCAAGAACAAATAATAGGCAGTAACTAGACTGACTCATATTTATGACGGTTGCAATGTCCCGGGGTTATGTGATCATCACCTTTTATGACTTTCTGACAAGCAAAGTCAACGGGGAAGCCAGATTCACTTGCTACAACCATGCTATTAAGAACTGCAGTGATTTACTTAACAACTGTGACAAGAAAGGTCGTAAAATGGAGCAAAATTCCCTCAGCAACTGTTTTGCTTAGCAAAGAGAAATGTTGGGCTCAATTGTGATAAATTGAGGACTACCTACAGTATATAACCTATTTCTACACCAGCTCTCCAGATGTTCACATACAATACTATATAATTTTGTTGTTGTTAGTTGTGAAGTTGTGTCCAACCCATCTCGACCCCACGGACAATGTTCCTCAAGGCCTTCCTGTCCTCCACCATCCTCTGGAGTCCATTTAAGATCATGCCTACTGCTTTGGTGATTCCATCCAGCCACCTTATTCTCTGTCATCCCCGTCTTCTTTTGCCCTCAATCTTTCCCAGCATTAGGCTCTTCTCCAGTAAGTCCTTCCTTCTCATTAGGTGGCCAAAGTATTTGAGTTTCATCTTCAGGATCTGGCCTTCTAAAGAGCAGTCAGGGTTGATCTCCTCTAGGACCGACCGGTTTGATCGCGTTGGGGTCCAAGGGACTTGCAGGAGTCTTCTCCAGCACCATAGTTCAAAGATAATTTTGTTCAGTGAATGTTAAAATAACACAGCCGAAGACTTTTTCCCCCCTTATTGAAACAGTTGGGCATTTACCGCTGTGTGAAAATGCAGCAATGGCTGCCTTCCTATATACATGCCCTCAATCTGTCATGTTTCTTTGTTCAACCTGTACAGACTGACCTTTTAATTAGGCTTGCATTTAGGCAATAAAAAGTGTTTGGCTGTGTATGTGTGTGTGCGTGCAGTATGTGTGTGTGAATACATTATACATATATTCATTTTAATTGCACAAGCCAAAATCAGGTCATCTGGCTTCCAGACAAAAACGGGTACAGACTGTTCCCCTCACCCCATGTTTCTTCCCTTAGAGTTACCTCTGGGCTTTCCATTCTGGAATGAGAGAAGCCACAGACAGGAATTTGTACATGGCAAAAATGGAGACAATGCTCCAATTGTTCTACTTCTGGCTCACAGCCTCCAAAAGCCCTGGCAGGCGGTGTGAGGGCCGGGGGTGAGGGATGGAAAGAATTGTTCACGTACGTCAGTTCATTCAACCCGAGGGATCAAAAAGGAGAGAGAAAAGGTCATATTACTGACCACCATTGTTGGTGGTTAAAAGGAAAAGTGGAGTGAGGTGGGTCTGGAGGAAGCCTTGAGGATCTGCTCCTGGTGTTCTAATCTTTGGGAACAGACAGCATAGTAGTTAAATAAGTGCAAGTTACTGGATGTAAGGATCTAATGGAAATCTGGGAGTGAAGATTACTTCATTGATCTCAAAAATATGATTCCCCCAAGCTGGCTGCGTTTGCTTTCCTTCCAGAACTCGTAGGAGAAACCTCTGGCCCTAATTCCATCCATGTGCATAGATTGGTAATTCTTAATCTTGGCAACTTGAAGATCTGCGAACTTCAGCTCCCAGAGTTCCCCAGCCAGCTGCCTGGAGAATTCTGGGAGTTGAAGTCTGCACATCTTAAAGTGGCCAAGGATGAGAAACACGGTCATAGATCTTCCCTATGGGAGATTTGGGGGTGGTGGAACTGAGGAACTTCTCAAGGAGGACACCACAAGCTTTCAAAAAGGTGCCAAGACTGAGTGATGCAGAAGTCAAAGACTGTGAGGAGGAAGAGATAAGAGGAGCCCACCATGCCAGAGGTAGGAGCCTACTAGCCTGAAGACAAGTGCTGAGATCAGGGTGGATTTAATTTAAATTGAGTCGATATAAATCATGTAAACTAGTAAAAAGACTTGATTTAAATCAACTCGATTTAAATCATACATTTTAAAGAGCAACTGTCATCTCTGCTATTCCTTTGACCCGCTGTTGACTCACCGATAGTCCCAGTGTTGCAGAATATACAGCCTTGTGCTACATAACTAAGCTCCATTTCATGCTGAATAAACTAAATTATTTATGTATCTTAAATAGAAAACTATCTTACGATAGATTTTTACCTCAAAAGTTTTTTATTAAAATAAATTCAATAAAAATCAAAAAAATCTGATTTAAATAAAAAAAATCCGATTTAAATAAAAAAAATCTGATTTTTTTGATTTTTTTTAAAAACACCATTGATTTTTATCCACCCTGGCTGAGATTAAGTGGTAACATAATTGTGATGGTGGAAGGCCAAGAGGACGGAAGTGGGTAGAATGAAGCAGAGAAGAGAATAGACACGTGCATATTGCTTAAAAATAAAAAAGGGTGTTGATCTGTATTTGAGGTAATTTATGTAGGTAATTTATGAGGTAATTTAATATATTTTTAAAATATTTTTAATTGGTTTGTTATTTTAAATTGGGGCCAAATTAATATATATCTTTTTATTTGTTTTTAATGTTTGTATTGTATGTTTTTATCTGGCTGTACACTGCCCTGAGTCCCTTGGGAGAAGGTGCGGTATATAAATTCGAAATAAAAAAAAAAAAGAAAAACAGCTATTTAGGAATAAGTTAACCAAACCTTCAGAAATCAGAAAGACACGATCCTATTAGCCTTTCAGAAGGCCCTAAAAACCTGGCTATATTCCTGTGTCTGGGGTGCTGAATATGTTAAGGGCCCTGCTTGTTTATTGCTTCTTCTCCCTTAAACGTCACCCCTTCCCCACTTCCACCTCAAAATCTCTCTTAAGTCTACACTATAGTTTTCATGAAGTTTCCATTCAGAACCATAAAAAGTGGTGCTGTCAGTTTTCAGCCATCATGGTTTCAGGGAGCTCTAATTGTCATGGTATGCGGGAAAGACCTTGGGAGTTGGAGAAAGAGATGATGCCTAGGGAATGAACAGATAAGAGTGGGGAAGTCCTCAGCTGCACAATGAACAGAGAAAGAAACTCGGAAAGAATCTTCCTAACAATCTATGGAGATGCTCAATCATCCAAGTTATGGTTATCCCAAAAGGTGCTTTTCCAAAAGGCAACTGGACTTCCTTGGGTTTTTTTTCCTTGAAAACATTTCCCTTCTCATCCAGGAAGCTTCTTTAGTTCTAACCGAACTGAAGAAACTTCTTGGATGAGAAGGGAAATGTTTTCAAGGGGGAAAAAAAACCAAGTAAGTCCAGTTGCCTTTTGAAAAACATCTTTGGGACGATCCTCCCTAACTTGGATGGATAGCTCAGCAGACTAATGCGTTGTAATTTAACTCCAGCTGTCTGCAATTAGTAAGTTCGAATCTTGCCAGGCTCAAGGTTGACTCAGCCTTCCATCCTTTCTAAGGTAGGTAAATTGAGGACCCAGTTTGTAGGGGCAATAAGCTGACTTTGTAAAAATATACAAAAGTATGAAGGCTATTGCTTAACGCATTGTAAGCCGCCCTGGGTCTCCGGAGAAGGGCGGCATATAAATCAATTTTTTTAAAAAAAACTTATCTGGCTGTGAAAAGTGTCACTGGGAGATTTGTACTTTCAGACTTGCAAGATTCCATTAATATATAGCCTTACAATAAAGTAGAATTACCTCAGCTGGTTATGTTTCTTGTCTGGTCTACCTTGGAAGGCTGACACTAATGGCTTCAACATCGGGGGAGGGAAGACATGCAATTGCCAGTTGCTCAACCCAACCTTGCAGCTAGATTTTCAGAGCGTGCTGAGCTGGCTTTTGAGCAAGGTTAATTTGACTCGTTTGCGAATAAGTGGATATGCTGTAGGAAGTGCATTAATATTAAAGAATTGAATGAAAATGATACACGCATGCATGTGTGAGAATGGAGTCACAAAAGGCACACACATCCTCCTCCTTCCCCCCCCTTTCTTTCCACCTACACAGCTGTTCCGTAAAGGCCAACTGAGGTGGAAAGAAAGGGGCAAAGCAGCAGATGAAAACCATCCGTCTCCTTCTTCTCAGCTATTTTCTGCGATGACCAACTAAGCAGAGTAATTGATTGACTGACTAACTGACTGGCAGATTAATTATGTGCCATCAAGTCAGTCCAACTCTTAGCAACCACACAGAAAGATTTTCTCCCTGACGATCTATCTAGGCCAGTGATGGCTAATCTTTTTGCCATCGTTTGCCGGGAGTGGGGGGGGTCATGCGTTCCCATGCCCACATCCATAATTCAATGCGCCCCACCCCCGCGCCCCGCCCACTTTTGGCACGCGATGGCACGATGGGCCCAGTAGGCCTGTTTTTTGCCCTCCCCAGGCTCCAGAGGCTTTCTTGGAGCCTGGGGAGGGCAAAAACAGCCTTCCCAAGCCCCCTGGAGGCCCTCCTGAGGCTGGAAACGGTGGGCCCGGAAGGCCAGAAAATTAGCTGGCCGGTACGTACATGTGCGCTGGAGCTGAGCTAGGGCAATGCTCGCGTGCCCTCAGATATTGCTCCACGTGCCACCTGTGGCACGTGTGCCATAGGTTCGCCATCACGGATCTAGTCCCTTATCGATGCTCCCGCCGCCACTGTAACTGAGTCCGTTCAAATTGCTGCTGGTCATCTTCTTCTTATCTTTCCTTCCACCTTTCACAACATTAAGACATTAGAGCAGAAAAAGAAACTTGTCCCCCCTCCCTCTAAGCATCAGGTCTGTTGCTTCAGGAACAAAAGATGAAATCTTATCTCTTCACTCAGATGGTTCAAATTCTGCACATTGTCCAGATGACAGGCAAGGCACCCCTAAGCAGTAGGGTTTTTTTTTTTTAAAGTGCTACCCAGTGGTGAAATGTAAAATTCGTTACTACCGATTCCGTGGGCCTGGCTTGGTGGTGGTGGGGGTAATGTGACTGGGTGGGCGTGGCCAACTTTATTTTTTTAACTTTTAAAAGCATTTTTTCTACAACCTTAAGAGGTTGTAGAATGCTTTTAAAAACCTCTGATGATCAGGCAACTCAGCTGGGATCGTCAGAGGCTTTTAAAGGCATTTTATTTCCTACAACCTTTTCGGCCAAAGAGGTTGTAGAAAAAATGCTTTTAAAAGTAAAAAAAAAAAGCCTCTGATGATTGCGCGGCTCAGCTGGGCATGAGGGGGGGCAGGAATTTTTGCTACCGGTTCTCTGAACCACCCGCCTCCATCGCTACCGGATCGGGCAATCCGGTCCAAACCGGGAGCATTTCACCCCTGGTGCTACCCTGTTTCCCCCAAAATAAGGCATCCTCTGATAATAAACCCAATCGGGCTTTTGAGCGCATGGCAATAAGGCCAAGCGCTTATTTCAGGGTTCAAAAAAATATAAGACAGGGTCTTATTTTCGGGGAAACATGTAGTCATGGATGTTCCTTCTCTGCTATTTAGCTGAATGAGAGGAGGTAGAGGAGATGCTGGAGGTTGGTTAAAGACTGCAGAGTTTACTGTGGTTCTTACTTCTGTGCCTGAGGCAAAACCAATTATTTATTTATTGCATTTATAACCTGCTCACTCTCGGAAAAACCAGCCTGCAGCAATTTGTTGTTACATTTCCTGGAGATTATATGTTAACCAGGGAATCTGCACACTGCCTGCATTATGGACAAAATGTATCAGAGATATATGCACATTCATCAAGGCTTCCTAGAGGGACAGAAGTTAACTGGGAAGTACAGGTAGTCCTCGACTTACGACCACAACTAAGATGGCACTTCCATTGCTAAGCTTGTTAAGTGAGCTGCACCTGATTTTGCAATCTTTTTTTTGCCACAGTTGTTAGGTAAGTCAGACGGCTGTTAAGCAAATCCAGCGTCCCCACTGATTTTACTCATCGGAAGCTCCCTGGAGAGGTCACAAATGGAGATCAGATGACCCCCAGGAGGCCACAACCGTACTAAATACAGGCTGGTTTTCATGTGGTCAAATTTTGACCATGTTACACAGAGGTGGGTTTCAGCAGGTTCTGGGGAACTGTTAGTGGAAATTTTGAGTAGTTTGGAGAACTGGTAGTAAAAATTCTGACTGGCCCCGCCCCCATCTATTCTCTGCTTCCCAAGTCCCAGCTGATCGGGAGGAAGTGGTGATTTTGCAGTAACCTTCCCCTGGAGTGGGGACAGAATGGAGATTTTACAGTATCCTTCCCCTGCCACACTCGCCAAGCCACGGTCACGGTCACCATGCCATGCCACTCCCACCAAGCCATACCCACAGAACCGGTAGTAAAAAATTTTGAAACCCACCACTGATGTTACTGCAAACATGCTACAACAATCAAGTGAGGACTAGTCTCAAGTCACTTTTTTCAACGCCGTCGTAACTTGGAATGGTTTTTAAATGAATGGTCGTAAGTCAATGACTACCTGTAAACATATTTCTCTTTTTTTATGCACAATATTTATCATTCCCCATAAAGGGCCGGAGGGAATGTACAGAATGTGCAGAGCTGTTGGTTGGACTATGCACACTGCATGTTTGCCATTTAGCCAATATTACGCCTACTCTAATATTTCTAATTAAAAAGCCTTGGGAGCTTACAGAACTTTGCAAGAAATAGTAAGCTGAAATTTGACAGACAGTAAGAGCCTTGGTGGCGCGGCAGACTAAAGTGCTGTTAACTAGCACCAGCTGCCTGCAATTACTGCAAGTTCAAATCTCACCAGGATCAAGATTGACTCAGCCTTCCACCCTTTCGAGGTAGGTAAAATGAAGACCCGGATTGTGGGGGCAATAAGCTGACTTTGTATAAAAAAGAACACTGCTGGGGGGGGGGGCAAAAGCCCTACTAAGCAGGTATATACAAAAGTATGAAGGCTATTGCTTAACACATTGTAAGCCGCCCTGAGTCTCCGGAGAAGGGCGGCATATAAATTCAACTAATAATAATAATAATAATAATAATAATAATAATAATAACAACAACAACAACAACAACAACAACCCCCAAAGGGTTACCCCGCTATTTAGAAATTCTAAATTTGCCGGACTTGAACATTTTGACTCTACAAAAAACCACCTTACTCGGAACAGCTTACATCCTCCGACGATACCTTAACAGTTCCTAGGTCCTTGGTTAGGACTCGAGCTGCTGAGCTATTAACCAGCCTCAAAGGCTGTGAATCTCACTAAAGATTAACCAATAAATAATAATAATAATAATAATAATAATAATAATAATAATAATAATATGTAATAATAACTGAGCAGCGAGCTGAAAATTGGAAACACAAAGCTCTGCATGGCCAATACTTGAAAAGTATTGAAGGCAAAGCTGACCAGAAACTAACTTGGAACTGGTTAAGATCAGGAGTACTGAAAAAAGAAACAGAAAGCTTTATTTTGGCAGCTCAAGAACAAGCCCTAGCCACAAACTGTATGAAGGCAAAAATTCAACATGTTACCACCAACAGCAAATGCCGCCTCTGCAATGAAAAAGAAGAGACAGTTGACCACCTGATCAGTGGGTGCAGCAAAATTTCACAAACTGACTACCTACAACGCCATGACCGTGTTGCTAAAATCATTCACTGGAAATTGTTCCAGAAGTTTGGATTTGAGTACAGCAAAAACCACTGGGAACATCAGGTTGAGAAAGTTTTAGAGAATGAGAAACTCAAGATCTTGTGGGACTTTAGGATTCAGACTGACAGGCACTTGGTCCACAACACACCTGACATAACAATAGTTGAAAAGAAAAAAGTATGGTTCATTGACATTGCAATACCTGGTGATGCACGGATTGAAGATAAGCAGCAAGAAAAAATCACAAAGTACCGGGATTTGCAAATTGAAGTTGAGCGACTGTGGAAAAAGAAATCGTGTGTTGTCCCGATTGTAATTGGAGCCCTTGGAGCAATACCCAAAGGGCTACCCCGCTATTTAGAAATTCTAAATTTGCCGGACTTGAACATTTTGACTCTACAAAAAAACCACCTTACTCGGAACAGCTTACATCCTCCGACGATACCTTAACAGTTCCTAGGTCCTTGGTTAGGACTCGAGCTGCTGAGCTATTAACCAGCCTCAAAGGCTGTGAATCTCACTAAAGATTAACCAATTAATAATAATAATAATAATAATAATAATAATAATAATAATAATAATAATAATAATAATATGTACCTGTATATGCACCTCACACAGCGTCTGCCAGGACCCCCTGTATAAATGGGGCACAGTATCCTCTTAGTGTGACTGTGGGGTCCCACGCCAACTGTAGATCGGAGTCTCCAACCCCCGTGCATGGACCGGCATTGGTCCATGGCCCACTAGGAACCAGGCTGCACAAGCAAGCAAAGCCCCATTCATGCAGGCGTGGGATCCAGGCAGCACAAAAAACCCCCACACACCCCAGTCCACAGAAAAACCACCTTCCACAGAACCCGTCCCTGGGACCCAAATGGTTGGGGGGGGGCACTGCTGTAGATCACATTATGACTGGCTGTAAGCTGAGGGCATATACTGGTCTAGTATCTGATTTTTTTTTCATATAAACAATGCTGCGCTTCAATGGTTAGATGGCCTAGACCAGGGATGGCTAACCTTTTTGCCGTCGTGTGCCAAAAGCGGGGGGAGCACAGAGGGATCACGCATGCGTGTGCCCACACCCATAATACAATGCATGCATGACACACACCCCACTCCCTCCGCTTTTGGCATGTGATGGCCCGGTGGGCCCGGTAGGCCCGTTTTTCACTCTCCTGAGGCGCCAAAGGTGGGGAGAGCAAAAACAGCCTTCCCCACCCCCTTGGAGGCCCTTCTGAGGTCGGAAACAGCCCATTTCCCAACTTCCGGTGGGACCGGAAGGCCCAAAAGTCAGCTGGCCGGCACGCACATACACGCTGGAGCTGAGCTAGGGCAATGCTCACGTTCCCACAGATATGGCTCCACGTGCCACCTGTGGCACGCGTGCCATAGGTTTGCCATCACGGGCCTAGACATTGGTATTTTAACAGAGATACTTTTAACATTCATATTTAATTGTGTTTTATTTATCTAGGAGAAATCTAGTTAGTCCATGTATGATATGAAAGTCTGTAGAGATTCTCAGTCATCCAGATCATTGTTGTCCCAAAGGTCCTTTTTTAGGAGGCAACTGGGCTTTCTTGTTTTTTCTTTGAATCCTTTTCGAATCCTTCCATTCCCCACCATCCAGTCAGAGCTGAAGAAGCTTCTTGGATGAGAAACGAAAGATCTTCAAAGAAAAAACAAGAAAGTCCAGCAGCCTCCTGAAAAAAAGCACTTTGGGGATAACCATGACCTGAATGACTGAGAATCTCTACAGACTTTTAACCATTCAGTTCAGTGGTGGGTTTCAAAAATTTTTACTACCGGTTCTGTGGGTGTGGCTTGGTGGGTGTGGTATGGCTTGGTGGACATGGCAGGGGAAGGATACTGTAAAATCTCCATTCCTACCCCACTCCAGGGGATGGATACTGCAAAATCTCCATTGCCACCCCACTCCAGGGGAAGGATACTGTAAAATCCCCATTTCCTCCCGATCAGCTGGGACTCGGGAGGCAGAGAATAGATGGGGGCGGGGCCAGTCAGAATTTTGACTACCGGTTCTCCGAACTACTCAAAATTTCTGCTACCGGTTCTCCAGTCCCACCTCTAATTCAGTTAGTAATGATTCAAAGTTACAACAGCAAGGAAAAAGTGACTTATGACTGCTCCTCGTACTTATGACAGTTGCAACATCCCCAAGGTCAGGTGACCAAAATTCAGGTGCTTGGCAATTGGCATGTACTTACAATGGTTGCAATGTCTCGGGGCTGGGGGGGGGTCACATGATCACCATTTATGACTTTTCCAGCCAGCTTCTGACAAGCAAGGTCAATGGGAAAACCTGGATTTGCTTAACTACCACCAGATTCACTTAACAACACTGACAAAAAAAGATGGTAAAATCAGCTGCGACTCACTTAACAACTGCTTTGCTTATCAACAGAAATTCTGGTCCCAATTGTGATCATGAATGAAAGCCTACTTGCATTAATGTTCATTTTTACACCGTTTTCCCTTATCTGACTTTCATTCCCATAATCCCCGGCCTATGCAATTGGAAAAGAATTGTTGGCACTTTGCTGGAAAGCACTTCCAGAGACTTTTCCCCCTCTTTTTCTTTCTGAAAGAGACTCCCCAAAAAACAAGCTTCCCAGCTTGATGGATCCTTTGGATCTGTTGCTACAGTAACGGGGAAACAGGAGGATTTTGTTCAAGAGAACTAATCTGATTCAAACAATACAGCAGCGCACAAGCAGATCCTGGTGACTTCTGTTTGCCCTAAAGCCACTGGTTCTCTCTACCTCTGGATATTTAATCCCCGTGCTGCTCATCATAATGGCAACACTTCATTTTTATTTTTAAAAAAGAAAACTTCCACCACATTGTCTCCTTTCCTGAGCCCTAGAAGCTATTTTGTAGGATTGTGAGTATATATCGAGTGGGTTTCTTACCCCCCCACCCCCATTTTGGAGCAAAAGCAGGGAATCCTATCTTATAAATTCTCCTAAAAAGGAATCTTCCTCACGCTTTGTTGTCAAGACGATTCAGTGGCAGAGAATTCTTTAGAGTCGGCTGTGCCCTCTTGCAAACGGCAGTCCTGCAAAGAACCTAGAGATTTCTAAATGCATGAAAGTGCATTGGCCCTATTCTATATAAATGCATGTGCTTTGGGGCATCCATCCTTTTTTCTCCTCCCTTGGAAGATCTTTTCTTTTCAGTTTTTTTCCCCTCGTTACAGGTTTTTTTTTTCCTTCCTGGTTTGAAACCTCTTATTCTGGGAAATCCGTGGAAGACTAAAATTCTAGCCAGCAGTCAAATTAAAACCGACGTTATAAGCTTGGATTCAGAAGGACGCCAGCCTTTGCCAGCAATCAAACCGTTAACCGTGGGAAGGAAAATGCCCTCCCTTCCTTGCACACCTCACCACCCACATTTCACTCATGAACGCGGCTCCCTGATGGTCACTATGGTGATCGGTGGCAAAGGGGTACACCAAGCTATTCACACAACTCCACTGTCAAATTGCAAAGAGGGTGGAACAATTTTGGTTGCCATTCCTGCTCCAGGAAATGGGGAAAGGAAGGGGTGTTAAAACCCCCACCTCCTCTTCTCACTGCTGGGGGGGGGGGTTAGAGTTTTTTGAGAATGTGCTTGTGGACCGAGGCAGAGAAAGAAAACTTGCAAACAGCGACCGCTGCATCCTTCTGCTCTGCGCCGTGCGGCGCTCATGAAGGTGCAGCCAAAATGTGTATCAGGTGTGCAAAAGAGACTTAACTGGTTTATTTTTAGTCCCCATCCTTCCTTTCTACTCTGTCAGGTGGGGATGGTCCCCAAACTCAACAACAAACTTAGGGGGTAAGCAGGGATCTCCCCGGTCCTACTCGAAAATGTTATACGCTGTACAATAATGACACTTGCAGCATGCAACTGCATGTGGGGAGGGGGGAAGTTGGGCGGTGGGTTGGTGGGGGAAAAGAAGGGTGGGTCAGCACTAGTACTAGCATGTTTTTCTGATTTGCTCATTTGTATTGGAGGAGCTAGCAACAATTTCGCTCTTCGTTCATCTCAGCCACTGCATTATTTTTTTTATTATTATTATTTATTGAATTTATATCCCGCCCTTCTCCCCGAAGGGACTCAGGGCGGTGAACAGCCGAAAATTAAAATAACATACAATATAAAAGTTAAGATAACTAAAAATAAATTAAATTAATCGGCCTCCCAATTTAAAACCCCAAGCTATATTATCCATCCTTGCTCAGCAACCCCCCCAAAATAACATTCTTTCCCCCCTATGCAAATAGGGTGCAACGTTCACAGGCTGGGTTTCCCTCTTTGGCCCAACTCTTGTTTCCATCAGTTGGCAACTCAATAACCCAGTTGGTGTCTGAACGCTCCTTCCTAGCTAGGATTCTCCCACACTGGCTTTGCCTGGGACAATTAGCATCCAAACTAAGGCTGTTCCTTTCAACTCAGAAAAAAAAAACGGGCACAGGGGTGACTCACCTCTGCCCCCCATCCCAGCAGGCACAGGAGTCCTGCCAGGAGGGGAAGACATGGCAATGGTTCACCCCCTTTTCAGTGCCCAGCCACTTACCTAAGATAATGAAGGGGTTGGATCGCCTTCTTGCTGTGCGTCGAATTGCAAGTGGGTTTCTCCATGGCAAGGAAGGGAGGGAAGAGAGGCTGGTTTACCAAGTTTACACCTGGGGGACCCTGCTTTCCCACCCCCCACCCCCAAAAAGACCCTCCACACAGCTTCCTCCTGTCTCTCCTCTTGGGCTGACAGAAGATGGGAGAGAAGTAATGAGAAGAGATTAAATGAAATGGGCAGCGGTAACAATTTTTCCCCAGCTGGCAGTTTCGCCAATGTGGGCACCCCAGGAGCACGATGAAGCTTGATTGGTTGGCTCTTCCAAAGAACATAAATCACAGAGGGGAGGGGGGGGAGAGAGAAAGATTTGCAGTCACCCAATGGAAAAGCAGAGCTGGGGGGGGGAAGGAGCGGTTAACTCTTTCTGTTCTCAAAGGAGAGGGGATTAGGGTGGTTTATCTTCTACACCAGTGTTTCTCAACCTTGGAAGCTTGAAGATGGGTGGACGTCAACTCCCAGAAACCCCCAGCCAGCGCTGCTGGCTGGGGGATTCTGGGAGTTGACGTCCACCCATCTTCAAGCTACCAAGGTTGAGAAATACTGTTCTATATCCTCTGCTCTCTGACTCAGGCTGGCAAGGAAGATTTGGAAGAGAAGGTGGAATAGCAGATGCCCAGAAGACCTCTAGTTTATGGGGTGGTCTTTTTTTTTTTTTTTAATTTGATTTATATGCCGCCCTTCTCCGGAGACTCAGGGCGGCTTACAATGCGTTAAGCAATAGCCTTCATTCTTTTGTATATTTTATACAAAGTCAGCTTATTGCCCCCACAAACTGGGTCCTCATTTCACCTACCTTAGAAAGGATGGAAGGCTGAGTCAACCTTGAGCCTTGGAGAGATTCGAACCAGCAGAAATTGCAGGCAGCTGTGTTAATAACAGGGTGCACTAAACCACTGTACTATCAAGGCTCTTAGAAAGTTGTCTATCAAAGTCTTGGAAAGTTGTCCAGGTTTTTCAAACCATAACTTTTTTTTTTAATGAAAATAAGATACCAAGCGCCACTTAGACCATTATATTGAATCCTACGTTGGCCTAGGGCAGTGGTTCTTAACCTGTGGGTCGGGACCCCTTTGAGGGTCGAACGACCCTTTCACAGGGGTCGCCTAAGACCATCAGAAAACACATATATTTTCAATGGTTTTAGGAATAATTTTATTGTTGGGGGTCACCACAACATGAGGAACTGTATTAAAGGGTCGCAGCATTAGGAAGGTTGAGAGTCACTGGCCTAGGGTTTCTTGGTAACCCAAATGGCATTTTTGAGACATAAAGAATCGATAGGATTTTTTTTAAATTAGGGGCAACCTGATCGGCTGCAGCAAGAACCTAGGAAATGATTTGAATATCACCATAAGGTGTGGCTAGTGTGCTAATGGAAAAACTGACACCCCCCACCAAATGGAAATTTTTGATAACGTATTTTTTTACTTCACCTGGTTTAAACTTATTTACAGTAAACAAAGACATAATGTTTGGGTGTTCCACATTCGACATAGTCAGTCTAATTTTATTTTTTATTTTTTATTTTTGAATTTGTATACCGCCCTTCTCCCTGAGGACTCAGGGCGGTGAACAGCCAAATAAAAACATCAAATACAAATATTAAAACACAGTTAAAATATATATATAGATTTGGCCCCATTAATTAAAACGATAAACAAACAAAACAATTAAAAAAAAAACCCTTAAAAAGAAATTAAGCCAGCCCGGCTTGTTGAAAAAAGAAAGTTTTAAGGGCACGGCGGAAGGCACTGAGGTCATGGATTCTCCTTATCTCAGGGGGCAACTGATTCCAGAGGGTGGGAGCCCCCACAGAGAAGGCCCTCCCCCTGGGGGTCACCAGCCTGCACTGTTTGGCTGATGGCACCCCGAGGAGGCCCTCTCTGTGGGAGCGCACGGGTCGATGGGAGATCGTCGGTGGCAGCAGGCGGTCTCGAAGATAGCTAGGCCCTATGCCATGGAGCGCTTTAAAGGTGATAACCAACACCTTGAAGCACACCCAGAAGACCATTAATTAAATAACCCTGAATGTATTGTGCTTCTGTTCCTATGCCACTGTATTGTTAATAAATTAGAATAAGTAAATAGACGCTCGTTTATAACATCAACCTTTGTCATCACAAGTATTGTTCTTGTTTCTGCTGCGGAGTTTTTAACCAACTCGTTGCTTAGTCAGAAGATTCAAGGAAAAGAATGATGTAACATTGCAACAGGGAGTAAAACAGGGAAGCCAAGCAAAGAGAAAGATTCGGGTCAACCACCCACAGTCACCAACTGCAAAAATCATCAAACAGAGATCGTGTTACAGACAATCCTCAACTCATGACCATTACTGAGCCCAGAATTACAGATGTAAGCCTTTGCAGTTGTTAAGATGAGGCATCATGTTACTGGATCCACTTTTTTGACTTTCTTTTGCGGTGGTCGTTAAATGCAATCGGCCATAAAGAGGAGTCTGCTGTAAAATGCCCCAAATGCAATGACCATGGGTGGTGATGAGGATGGGTGGGTGGGAATGTGGCAGTCTTTATATATCTGTATAAGTGTTCCTCAGTCTGTATAAATCTGGAGGAAAATTAACTGTTATGGAAAATTAATGTTATGGAACATGGTCCACAATTCACCTGGCCTAACTATGTGACACCGAAGCAAATTTTTATATTTTAATCTAACTTGGTTCACTTGTAAATTATCTGCTGGTACAATTGGTAAACTTTTTTCTCCATTCCCACCATCTACAGGTATCCCTTATGTGTTCTTTCCACTTAAAGTGCTTATCATCTTTCCTTTCCTTTCCTTTCCTTTCCTTTCCTTTCCTTTCCTTTCCTTTCCTTTCCTTTCCTTTCCTTTCCTTTCCTTCCCTTCCCTTCCCTTCCCTTTCCCTTTCCCTTTCCCTTTCCCTTCCTTTCCTTTCCTTTCCTTTCCTTTCCTTTCCTTTCCTTTCCTTCCCTTCCCTTCCCTTCCCTTCCCTTCCCTTCCCTTCCCTTCCTTTCCCTTCCTTTCCTTTCCTTTCCTTTCCTTCCCTTCCCTTCCCTTCCCTTCCCTTCCCTTTCCTTTCCTTTCCTTTCCTTCCCTTCCTTTCCCTTCCCTTCCCTTCCCTTTCCCTTCCCTTCCTTTCCTTCCCTTCCCTTCCCTTTCCCTTCCCTTCCTTTCCTTTCCTTTCTTCCTTTCCTTCCCTTCCCTTCCCTTCCCTTCCCTTCCCTTTCCCTTCCTTTCCTTCCTTCCTTCCTTTCTTGAACAAAAATGTATTTTTAAGGGCCAACTTGCCTCAAAAAACAATCTGCAAGATTAAAAAAAGGATGAATGGCATCAGAGGTCCATGCCAATCAGAGCTGAGCAGAACATGTTCTTGCTTCAAAATAGAGAATAACAAGAGTTGGGAGGGACCTTGGAGGTCTTCTAGTCCAATCCCCTGCTTAGGCAGGAAACCCTGCACCACTTCAGACAAATGGTTATCCAACCACTTCTTAAAAACTTCCAGTGTTGGAGCATTCACAACTTCTGGAGGCGAGTTCATCCCACTGATTAATTGTTCTAACTGTCAGGAAATTTCTCCTTAGTTCTAAGTTGCTTCTCTCCTTGATTAGTTTCCACCCATTGCTTCTTGTCCTACCCTCAGGTGCTTTGGAGAATAGTTTGACTCCCTCTTCTTTGTGGCAGCCCCTGAGATATTGGAACACTGCTATCAAAATACATGGCTTACCTTTTTCCCATGCTCAAAACATGGGAAATCTTCATAAATTAGGGCTCTTGTTCAGCAATATACATTTGCATTTATTCCAAACTGAGAAATCTGGTTTTTCGCTTCTCTAAAATTCAATGAATGAGGGGCATTGTTAGGCAGTTCCTACAACAGGTTGCCGGCTAGGACTTTAAAAAGGAGAGGGACTTCCTAAAAATAGAAAGGTGAGGGTAATCATCAACAGCATTGCAGGATTTTATTCAGAAAAATCTCAACTCTGTCCGCACGAGCAACGCTTGCAAACCTGTTCTTTCCAGCTGAGTCCCAGCTCAGAGGAGAGACACAGACAATGAGTCGCTACCCGCGGAGAAAGAATTGTGAATGGAGAGTGACTCCTGGTGGAAGGAAACAAGATCATTTGCGCACGAGAAAAGCTTTAGAAATAATTTCTTTGAAGAGATGTGCGCACTTCAGCTTCCCCAGTCACCCACCCCACTCTTGCTATCTGTTGCATGTAGGCAGTTTGCAAAAGGTCTCAGAATATACATAGATGCAGAGAGGGGAAAAATCTCCCCACAAAACCTTTCATGTTCTTTATCCGAGCCTTTCTCTGCATAAAAGCTATTTTAGTAATCTGCAAGTAAGTAAGTAAGAAAGCAAGCAAGTAAGTAAGTAAGCAGGTAAGAAAGGCTGAGCGCCAAAGAATTGAGGCCTTTGAACTCTGGTGCTGGAGAAGACTCCTGCGAGTCCCTTGGACTGCAAGGCAATCAAACCGGTTAGTCCTAGAGGAGATCAACCCTGATTGCTCTTTAGAAGGCCAGATCCTGAAGATGAAACTCAAAATACTTTGGCCACCTAATGAGAAGGAAGGACTCACTGGAGAAGAGCCTAATGCTGGGAAAGATGGAGGGCAAAAGAAGAAGGGGATGACAGAGAATAAGGTGGCTGGATGGAGTCACTGAAGCAGTAGGCGTGAGCTTAAATGGACTCCAGGGAATGGTAGAGGACAGGAAGGCCTGGAGGAACATTGTCCATGGGGTCGCAATGGGTCGGACATGACTTCGCAAGTAATCTGCTTTTACTGTTGCAAAGCTTTTGCAATCTGTGCCTATTTTGGCCACCTCTCCCTGTGTCTGCAGGAAACAATGATGGTCTCTGTGCAAATCAGCCACCTGTGTTGTCTGGAGCCAGACAGGAGGACCAAGATAAGCTCCCTTATCAAGGTCACAAACAACACACAAAGAACATATGTTAGAACAGTGGTTCTCAACCTTCCTAATGCCGCGACCCTTTAATACAGTTCCTCATGTTGTGGTGACCCCCAACCAGGGGTGGGTTCTAAATTTTTTTTACTACCGGTTCTGTGGGTGTGGCTTATTTTGTGGGCGTGGCTTGGAGGTCATGTGACTGGGTGGGCATGGCTAGCTGGTCATGTGACCAGGTGGCCATGGCTATGTGTATAGGGATTACTCAGAGGGCTGAAAAAAGTCATTTCTGACAGGTCCTCGCACTTTTGCCTGGTCCTCACACTTATGACCATCCTCACATTTATGCCTGTGCAGCATTCTTAACAACCATGTCACTCATTTCACAACTGCTTCTCTTCAACATGGTATAAGATAGGGCAAAAAACATAAAATGTGAGGACAGTCGTAAATTCGAGGACTGGTCAAAAGTGCGAGGACCAGTCAAAAATAACTTTTTCAGCCCTCTGAGTAGTCCCTGTGCACAAAAGGACTACCCAGAGGACTGAAAAATGTGATTTCTGACAGGTCCTCGCACTTTTGACCGGTCTTCGCAGTTATAACTGGTCATCATTTATGCCCATTGTACCATTCTTAACAACCGTGTCACTCATTTCACAACTGCTTCTCTTCACCATGGTGACAAGATAGGGCACAAACATAAATTGTGAGGACAGTCGTAAGTTCGAGGACTGGTCAAAAGTGCGGGGACCAGTCAAAAATAACTTTTTCAGCCCTCTGAGTAGTCCATATGCATAAAAGGATACAGCAATAGAGAGGGATGAAGGAAGGGAAGGGAAATTAGAGTAGGAGGGAGGGTAAGAGAGGGAGGAAGAGAGGAGGAGAAGGAGAAAGGAAGAGGAAGTAGGGAGGAGAAGAAGAGGGGGAGGAAGAGAAAGTAAGAAGGAAAGAAAAGAGAGAGGTGGTAGGTTTGAGGAGAAAGATTGCTGTACAATAAAAAAGATGAAAGGGAAGAAAGCCAACCCCAAACAAATATAAAGATATTAAGATAAAGAATGAATTGTTAAACTTTAAAGAATAAAAGAGAACAAATAGGAATAAATAGCAATAATTAGAAACACACATACAAACATACAACGTATTTTCTTTGAACAGAGTATTTGGCCGGTCCACAAATTTAAACAGTTGTAGGAGGTTAGCACCTACCCCTTTCCTAGAAGAATGAAATATTTTGGGAAATATTAAAAAGGCAGAATATTATATTTCCCTGGATGAGAAATGGAGAAGCATATTTTACAGACAAAGCAGCTCCCACCTTCCTGCCCCCTACCCTTTGTTAATGTGCCAGAGGCAGAAAGTCAATCCTTTGTCAAAGGACATTTGCAACACAATAGCAACAGAAACTAACACAATGGGCCCCATCAAGCCATGTGATCCTGTCCACCATTAAAACATCTTTCCAAACAGTCTCCATGTTTCCAGTGTCTTTTTCCCCACTTGGAGCAGAACCCAAAAGGATATTTCTTCCAACACAGTATTTAGTCATTTCAATTAAATTTACAATTTCTATATTTCCTTTTCATCCTCATCTCTAATCTTAATCAAATTCAATTTTTCCCTTCTATTCTATATTATACCCTTTCGCATTGTCATCTATTTTCATATCCATCCTCACATTGGTTAATTATGTAATACAGTTGTTTAATACAAATTCAACATTTTAATATAAATCAATTAGTTATATAACTATCTTTTTTTGTATATTAATCAATATGAACATGAATATTCCAATTATTTCCATGCAATCCAATTTCTTACAAATCAATTAATTATATTTACCAATAATAATAAACCAAATAATTTCCCCCATATATTCTTCCAAACCACAACTTAACCGTTTCTGCTTTCAACACAATATACAATATTCAATATACAATTAATAGTATCTCAATTATTACAATTCCCTAATTAAATAGAGCTTTTTTTCTTTTGTGTTTTAAAATCTTGAACCTCCTCTTGCCCTAAATTTCCCATTGTTTTCAGTTTTGTACCTACCTTTTTTGGTGAGGAAAAAGAAAAAGAAAAAGAAATATCTCTGCCTCATTTTGTCACGTTGCAGCTAAGACCCTGCTTTCGCTTTCTCTTTTCAGCATAGCTAGGGGGAAAAAAACTTGCTCCAGGAATTTACCTCTTTGCAGCTAGTTCTTTGAAGCCCCGCGGCAAGAATTTAAAGGTTTTTTTCCCTCTACCCATCAGCTGGGACTCCGGAGGCAGCAATAGATTGGGAGTGGGCGCGGTAAGCGAACGGCGACCGGGTGATCCAACAGAGGCAGAGGGTGAGGGTGAGTGAACTTCCTGGAGCCCAGAAAGAGTATCCTGATTGGTTGTCAGACTCCCAGGGGGTTGGGGTCTCAGCTAGCCTTGCTGGCTTATGTAATCTTCCCAGGTGCCATGTGGTGAGTTTCTGTTGCTAGATGGGTCCTATTGTGTTGCAGATGATGGTCCATTGACAAAGATTGAGTTTCTGCCTCTGGCCCATTGACAAAGGATGGGGGCAGGAAGATGGGAGTTGCTTCGTCTTTAAAACATGCTTCTCCATTTCTTATCCAGGGAAACATAATATTCTGCCTTTTTAATATTTCCCAAAATATTTCATTCCTCTAGGAAAGGGGTGGGTGCTAACTTCCTACACTCTAAATAGACAATTATTATCTCGACTTAACTGTCTAAAATACATACTTGTCGGAGCCTGTTCTGATCTTTAATGCATTAAATAATACACCTTGCTGCAATTATGATTTCTCTTTGGTTTTTTTATTATTATTTTCTCCTCAGATTAAATTCCTTGATGCTGATGTACACGAGCAAGAATTATCCACGGTCACCATATGTGTATAGGATACACCAACAGGTATAGGATTAGCCCATATTTATCTTAGACTTTTTCTTATCTTCAGATATTGTGCTTAACCCATCATGTACCTTGTTTGATTTCCAAACAAGATTGTATTGTATTTAGGTAGTTAGCATCAACTCTTTTCCTAAGAAAATAAGATATTTTAGGAAATATTAAAAGGGCAGAATATTTTCCCTAAAAGGGAGGCAGAAACTCAGCCCCCCCACCCACCTTTGTCAATGGGCCATTAAGGCCTGGGCCAGTCTATTCTACATAACAAAGATTTACCTCCTTCAGGCAGAGCCATAATAGAAATCCCAAAGCCCTTTCATTACATCATCACCCAGCAAGGCTCAACCAAGCTTGGGACTCAAAAAACACAGCCTACAAAGTTATCCCTGCATGGCCCCATGGGAGTTTGACAACCAATCAGAATGCAAGCTCAAATTCAAAAGCCCAGAGAGGGCATAAAATCCAGGCACTCTCAGCATCTCTTCCTTTTTCTGCCCAGGATCTCAAACCATGTGATCCTGGCCACCATTAAAAACCTTCTTTCCAATCAGCCACCATGTTTCCAGTGTCTTTCTCCCCACTTGGATCTGAACCAAGATGGACATTTCTTCCAACACTACTGTACATCTTAGTATTATGTGTGAATCAGATCCATTATGATTTGCCAAATATACCCTGGCTAATAGAAATAATAGTTTTGCCTAACACATGAACCTAACCATTCCTTCAGTCTGTGAGAGTTGACACTTCAGAAAAGGTGTAGAAAGTATTCCCAGATCCTCAATTCAGGAATGGCTTTTCAAGATCTCTAATCTAGGAATGGCAAGAAAATTCTGCCCCACCACACAGTGGGTCCAAACAAACTCTTGAGTGCTTTTGAATATCAAGTCTAAGTTGACTCCTAGCAATCACATACAGTCATTGTCAAGTTTTCTTGTTGTAAAGTAAATGATGACATATGTCATGTGTTGTTGTGTATCTGAGGTTGTATCTACCTACTTTTAAGAACTGCTAAAGACCTGGTAATTTTTACTGTGTCCTAATACATAAAACCATAGAACCAGGGTGGATAAAAATCAATGATTTTTTTTAAAAAATCAAAAAAATCAGATTTTTTTTATTTAAATCAGATTTTTTTGATTTAAATCGGATTTTTTTTATTTTTATCAAATTTATTTTAATAAAAAACTTTTGGGGTAAAAATCTATCGTAAGATACATAAATCTTAATTTAAGATACATAAATAATTTAGTTTATTTAAGATACATAAATAATTTAGTTTATTCAGCATGAAATGGAGCTTAGTTATGTAGCATGAGGCTGTATATTCTGCAACACTGGGACTATCGGTGAGTCAACAGTGGGTCAAAGGAGTAGCAGAGATGACAGTTGCTCTTTAAAAATTATGATTTAAATCGAGTTGATTTAAATCAAGCCTTTTTACTAGTGATTTAAATCATGATTTAAATTGTGATTTAAATCAACTCGATTTAAATCAAATCCACTCTGCATAGAATTTAAAAGAGGGTTTACTTTCTTTTTCATATGATTGTAGATAGGATAATTTATTCCCAATCTGTCCTTCAGGTCTCCCAGTAATGCATCTTTGTTGTTGTTGTTGTTAGTTGCAAAGTCATGTCCGACCCATTGTGACCCCATGGACAATGTTCCTCCAGGCCTTCCTGTCCTCTACCATTCTCTGGAGTCCATTTAAGCTCACACCTACTGCTTCAGTGACTCCATCCAGCCACCTCATTCTCTGCTGTCCCATTCTTCTTTTGCCCTCAATCGTTCCCAGCATTAGGTTCTTCTCCCATGAGTCCTTCCTTCTCATTAGGTGGCCAAAGTATTTGAGTTTCATCTTCAGGATCTGGCCTTCTAAAGAGCAGTCAGAGTTGATCTCCTCTAGGTCTGACGGGTTTGATTGCCTTGCAGCCCAAGGGACTCGCAGGAGTCTTCTCCAGCACCAGAGTTCAAAGGCCTCAATTCTTTGGCACTCAGCCTTTCTTATGGTCCAACTTTCAGTAATGCATCGACTGCTCCTATAATCAATTTCCATTCCTGCTTGCTGCTGGTTAGCCTCATTCTTTCCTTCCTTTTCCCCAATAGAATAGACTTCTCCAGAGACCTAAGTCTTTGCATAATGTGTCTGAAGTAGAACAATTTTGAGTCTGGTCATTTGTGCCTCTAAATGAGAACTCTTGAGTTGATTTGTTCAATGATTTGTTTTCATGGCGGTCCATGATATTCTCAGGAGACTTGTCCAACACCAAAGTTCGAAAGTGTCTACACTGTTCCTAAAAATAAGGGTATGATTAAGCTGAGGCCCAGCCCAGTCCAACTTTGCTGAATATGCAGTCCAATCCAGACTTTGCTGAATAAAACTCTGACCACTATCAAAACCCAATTATTCCATATTTATTTTTATTGTATTTATTTATTTAATTTGTCAAGCATATATAAGATAACAAGTAAAAGTATAAACATAATTTGAATACATGAAAAGAGTAAGTAAAAAGGAACACTAGGACAGGGATGGTAGGCACGCTGGTGCACTTATGCACGCCCCTTACAGACCAGGGGTGAAATGCTCCTGGTTCAGACCAGATCGCCCGATCCTGTAACAATGGCGGCGGGTGGTTTGGAGAACTGGTAGCAAAAATCCCTGCCCTCCCCACCATGCCCAGCTGAGCCGCACAATCATCAAACTCTCCTTCTTGAATGAGCCGCTCTGGTCCACGCACCGACTGTGCAAGCATGCACCGTTTATTTAATTCAGCGGCAGGTTGGGTGTGCGCTTGCGCAGCGGGCGCATGGACCAGAGCGGCTCATTCAAGAAGGAGAGTGAGCGACTTTGATATCTTTCAGGCGCTTGCCTTCCCTGACAGCCAGCCACGGGAGAAAGGTGAGCAGTAGGAGTCGGGGAATGGTGTATTCCCCGACTCCGGGGAATGGGGCGGGTGGGCGGAGCCACGTGGCGAAGGGCGAGCAGGCAGTGGCTCCGCGGAAAGGCCGGAGTCGGGGAATGGTGCATTCCCTGACTCCGGGGAATGGGGCAGGTGGGCGGACCCGCAGGAGAAAGGTAAGGACACACCGGCAGAATAGAAATTTAATTTTTTTTTCCCTCCTGGGTTCTGTGGGCGTGGCTTGGTGGGAGGGGGTCTTGTGACTGAGTGGGCGTGGCTGTGAGTGACATCGAGTTGGCCATGCCCACTCAGTCACAGGACACCCCCCACCACCAAGCCACGCCCACAGAACCAGTAGGGAAAAATTTTAGATTTCACCCCTGCCTTAATGCCTTTTTGGCAATGTTGTTACAGTGGGCTCTGGCACTTAGATCTTTAGAAATGAGTACTCCAAGGTCCTTGACAGAGTGAGGGTCGTCTGCTAGGTCGTGTCCATCTAATTTGTATTTTATGTTTTGATTTTTGCCAATGTGCAAGACAGAGCATTTGTTGGTTGAGATTTGAAGTTGTCACTTGTTAGACCTATCTGACATATAATCAAGGTCTTTTTGTAGGGTAGTTGCATTGTCAATGGTGTTGAATAGTTTAACATCATCAGTGAAGAGAACGCAGTTGCTTTTAATATGATCGCAAAGGTCATTTATGTAAAGTATGAAGAGTGTTGGACCTAAAACACTGCCTTGGGGAACACCACTATTAACAGATACAGGATTTGATAGAGCGCTTCCTATTTTGACCATTTGTTGTCTGTTTGACAGGGAGGCAGCTTTCCATTTATGTAGGAGTCCAGAAATGCCATAGAATTTTAGTTTTAGAAGTAATTTGTTGTGTACCACTGAATCAAAAGCTTTACAGAAGTCTATGTAAATTGCATCTATTGCTTTGCCGTAATTGAGATGTGTAGTCCATATGTTTTTGCAGTGTAGGAGTTGCAGATTACAGGATAATTTTTTTCTGAAACCAAATTGTTTGTTGGAGAGTAGGTTGTTTGTCTCTAGGTGGAGGGTAATAGATTGGTTAATGATTGATTCCATGACTTTGCAGGTGACACAACATAAAGAGATTGGTCTGTAATTTTCAACTAGGATAGGGTCTCCCTTTTTGAAAATAGGAATGACCATAGCTTGTGACCATTGGTGGGGCAAGGAGCTGGTACTGAAAGATTTTTCAAAAATTATGCTTAGAGGTTCTGCAATTGCAGTGGAAAGCTTTTTTAAGAAGTATGCACATAGTCCATCAGGTCCAATAGATAGAGATGGTTTCAGATTGTGTAGTGCCTTTTCAACGTTGTCTTCTGTAAAATTGATATGTATAAGATCACCGTAATTGTTGTAATTGTCTGTAGTACAACTGAGAAATATTGGGTATGTGTTGTTTCTGTTTACAAAGACTGAGCCAAAGAACGTGTTAAAGAGATTGGCTTTAACGGTTTCGTCAATACAGTCTTTGTTGTTTGGTCCTTTTAGGGATGGGATGGATCTCGAGTCTTTAAGTTTGTTGTTTCCAAAATTATAGAAGGCATGGGTGGATTTTGTGCGTTACATTATTATTATATATAGAAGTTATACTGCCTTACAACACATGCCCCCAAATAGTTAAAAATGGGTCAAAAGCATCTCCTCAGCTATAATACATTGAGTTTTGCCAGTAAACTCTGGCATTAATAACTCTCTGTATTAACAATTCCACCAAGTGTATTATGTCAGCGCAGGATTTCTTTGAAAGAAACATCCTAGTTTCTGAGGTCTCATGGGTGTAAGTATATTCGAAAGCGTTGGATAACATCTGCTGAATCTCTCAGAAGACAGTCTTTGAAGTAAAAAGAAAGTATACAGAAAAGATAAGTGTATCGTGACAAATTCCAGATGTCGCCCTCATATAACTGGGTCCCCGTATATTGTACAAAATGCCCTTTCATCTTCTCTTTCATTAGTAAAGCACAGCAAGAACACTACATGTCTTAACTTCCTTTAGTAAAAGGGAAAAAAAAGTCAAAGAACAAGCATTGGGGAATATAATCTACTTTGAGGGTAAAGTAGAATGACGCATCGGTGCAATAAAGATAAGCAATGAGGCACCAGGGAGGAAGAAGGAGGAACTGCTCAGGAATTAGCTGAGCTCCCAGTTGGTACTGTTGAGCCCCATAAGATTTTGATAGCTCTTGTGGCCCTTAAGTCTCCAAGATCACTGTAAAATAAGTAGGTAAGTGGCCAAGTTTGGAGACCCCTGATCCAGTGGTGAAATCCAATTTTTTTTACTATCGATTCTGTGGCCGTGGCTTGGTAGGCATGGTGCAGCTTGGTGGGCGTGGCTTGGTAGGCGTGGTGCAGCTTGGTGGGCGTGGCTTGGTAGACGTGGCAGGGGAAGGATACTGCAAAATCTACATTCCCACCCCACTCCTGGGGGAAGGATATTGCAAAATCTCCATTCCCATCCCACTCTGGGGCAAGCCAGAGGTGATATTTCCCAGTTCTCTGAACTACTCAAAATTTCTGCTACCGGTTCTCCAGAACCTGTCAGAACCTACTGGATTTCACCCCTGCCCTGATCTTGTCTATGATAACCGTGTGCTGTAACCAAAAGCCTATTCTGGGTTGTTATGCGAAACCATGGTAGAGGCATTCTGCCATAATTAAAGGGTAGCAACCAAGTACAGTTGATGGGAAAATCCACCTCCTTGCCTGTGTTTAAACAAAGGAAATACTATTTCCCCCTGGGTTGTGTCTCTGCAAACAGGAAACCCTTCCCCACACCCAATCAGCAGGAAAAGTGAATTGTCCTTCCAAGTGTACAAAAACTTGGAAAAAGGTGCACCATATCCTGAGTGCTGCAGAAAAGCCATTCATTTGGTAATGACAACATAGGATTCCTGCTGATTAGAATCTCGGTGTTTTTAGATGCGTTTCCCAGGCATGGATCTGTGTTCATCATGCTTTGCACAGGCATGATTGCAATACACTGATCTTATCTGCTTCTCTGTGTTTTTGGAAGGCTGTTAAAATGTCAGCAGTAATATGCCTCTGCTGACCATCCTGAGATGCTATCCTAGTGTTGTCCCTTTTTGGAGAAGGAGAAGACTTTAAAACTGTGCTCGTGTTAGTTGCGGATATAGCCCGTAACCAGTGGTGGGTTGCCCCCGGTTCGGACTGGTTCACAAGAACCGGTAGTAAAACCAGTGGGAGGCCCCGCCCACCTCCCCGGATGTCATCATCAGTGATCTGTGCATCGCAGAAGCAAGGCGCACACACGAGCAAAGTGAGTGCGTGTGTGCGATCATGTTACAAACCGGTGGTAAAGGTAAGTAGAACCCACCCCTGCTCGTAACTAGTGCGCAATACAGCCACTGTTGGTATACAGGTAGTCCTCCACTTACGACCACAATTGAGCCCCAAATTTATGTTGCTAAGTGAAACATTTGTTAAGTGAGTTTTGCCCCATTTTATGACCTTTCTTGCCACAGTTGTTAAGTTCTTAAGTTAACAACATTATCGTTAAGTGAATCCGGCTTCCCTATTGACTTGGCTTGTCAGAAGGTCGCAAAAGGGGATCACGTGATACTGGGACACTGCAACTGTCATAAATATGAACCAGTTGCCCAAGCATCTGAACTTTGATCGCATGACCAAGGAGATGCTGCAACGGTCATAAGTGTGAAAAACGGTAATAAGTCTTTTTTTCAGTGATTTCGTAACTTCAAACGGTCACCAAATGAACTGTTGTAAGTTGAGGACTACTTGTAATCTTGTAATTAAATATTTGAACTATTTTCAACTGGTGTTTCTCAGCATAATGTCTTCCAGAAGCATGGGGACTAAACCTGACTGGGAATTCTGGAAGTTGCATGGCGGAGCAACTGGTACTAGGCTTGAAAAGATTATGCTACTCCTGAGCTAGATTCACACGTTGCTAAATCACAAGGTTGTTCCCATTTATTGTTGTATATGATTTTAGACCTGTCCTGTCTGGGCTGCAACAATCTGAATGACCACTAAAGGGCAGCAAAGTGATATAGAAAATTCTAATTTGTTGCTGTGCTGCCCTCTAATGGCAATCGATATAGAATCCTATTGATGTTCTCTGAGTTTGATTGTTTTCTGGCAGGCATGTTATTACTCAACTAGATACCTTTGCAACCCAGATTTTAAGACCCTACATTTTACATTGCAGATCAATGTTTTTCAGCTTTGGCAGTTTTAAAAGCTGCTGGCTGTGGGATTCTGGGAGTTGAAGTCCAGAAATCTTAACGTTGCCAAGATTGAGAAACATTGTCGTAGACAGAAAGTCAAGTTCTTGTTTAAATGAGTTTTTAATCAAGTTCTAAGCTTATGTGTATATTACCATTTTGGATTTGCAGGAACTGGAATGTGGAATAGCAACTTATATCTCTAAACCCTTAAGGATGATCAAGCACGCAACTTTCCAGTTCTCACACACAAGCCGATCAGGAATGTTTGAAGGTGTGATCCAAAATGCAGAGTTGATTCAAAGCATGCAAATCGATTTCTGCTGTTAAAGGATAACCAGCCTTTTCATATTGTTGCTGAGTCGAATAAAAGACCAACACAGCAGAGTAAAAAAAAAAAAACACCTAGATTTGTATGAAAGGACTCACCTACCTTGCCTTTTCAAAAGCTTAATTGGTTGAAATTCATTTTAATGGTGTGATGCTGAATTGGGCACCTGTATACATTTAGTAAAGTATAATTTTAAAAAATCTGCAAACGAGATCCTTTCTTTTTTCCCACCCCATCTTCAACCAGAAGACTCAAGGCTGTACTGTATTCACACATGACTTGTGTAGGGTTGTATATATTTGACATAGCATGTTATGTGAATCAGGCCATAGCAGCTGCACTTAGATTTTATTTATTTATTTATTTTATTTATTGGTTCGATTTATATGCCGCCCTTCTCCGGAGACTCAGGGCAGCTTACAATGCATTAAGCAATAGCCTTCATACTTTTGTATATACCTGCTTAGTAGGGCTTTCGTCCCCCCCCCCAGCGGTGTTCTTTTTATACAAAGTCAGCTTATTGCCCCCACAATCCGGGTCCTCATTTTACCTACCTTCAAAGGATGGAAGGCTGAGTCAACCTTGAGCCTGGTGAAATTTGAACTTGCAGTAATTGCAGGCAGCTGGTGCTACTTAACAGCACTTTAGTCTGCTGTGCCACCAAGGCACATTAATACATTTCCATAGTTAATCATAATGTACCCAATTAAGCAGTGGTGAAATCCAATTTTTTTTACTACCGGTTCTGTGGGCGTGGCTTGGTGGGCGTGGTATGGCTTGGTGGGCGTGGCAGGGGAAGGATACCGCAAAATCTCCATTTCCCCCCCACTCCAGGGGAAGGATACTGCAAAATCCTCATTCCCACCCACTCTGGGGCCAGCCAGAGGTGGTATTTCCCGGTTCTCCAAACTGCTCAAAATTTCCGCTACCGGTTCTCCAAACTGCTCAAAATTTCCGCTACCAGTTCTCCAGAACCTGTCAGAACCTGCTGGATTTCACCCCTGTAATTAAATCACAGGTTGCATCCCACACCAAAGCATAAACTAAAAAGACAGTTAGGTTCCTATAATACGCTAAGTTAAAAGATGCAATTGGACCATTTGCGATTAAATAGATATTCATGTTAAAACACACTATAAATTACCAGACTCATATCTAGTAAGGTATAGTTTGTTTTAACATGAATATCTATGTAATGAGCTATTGGGGCTGACTGATTGATTAGCATGTTGTACTAACCCAAGCAATTATGTTTGTTCTCTAAACAACGATTGAACAATGACCCTACATGATATATGAACTTGACCAATAGAACATAAAATAGCAGATAGAATAAAACTATAATTGTGCATGTAACCACCTCCTTATGGGCGGTAAAATATTTAGAGAGAAACTCAGAAAGTGAAGGTAATATACAGAACAAAAATAAAGAAATCTTAGAGAGCAGAAGAGAGGAGAGGGTAAAGAGGTAAAAAGGAATCAGTGAGTTAAGATTTATGGGAATATGTATAATTGTGTAATTGGATACATCACTACGAAACAGACGCTTCAAATGATTGAATATATATAATTGTTTTATTGTATAATGTACTTTTTTTGTTGTGCTTTGTTATATATGTTTTGTGCGTGTTTTATTTATTTGTTAATAAAGTTTATAAATTTTTAATAAAAAAAAAAGAACATAAAATAGCAGAGTTGGAAGGGACCTTGGAGATCTTCTAGTCCAACCCTCTGCTAGAGCAGTAGACCCTTCAGACAAATGGCTGTCCAGTCTCTTCTTAAAAGCCTCCAGCACTGGGGCGCCCACAACTTCTGAAGGCAAGCTGTTCCGCTGATTAATTGTTCAATAGATGGTTTGTTCAATTGTTTGATAGGCAATATAGTAACCACAAGGCTCCAGCCATTGAAAATTGTCATGGCTCGAGAATTCACAGCTGGTGGTTTGAAGACTTTATGTGTTTTGTATAATAATATACAAACACTGCAAAAATCTGGGTATAAAAATATATCTAAGTGCCCCATGTTGTTTTTTTCTTCATTTTTCTCTCTTTTCTCTCTTTTGTCATGATTCATGTATCAACAGAGCCCAGTCATGACTCAAACGTAGGCACAGCATCCAAATTATATTTATTTTCATGTGGTTTTTTTTTAATTTGCATTATCACCAAGTCTCAAAAGCAGAGAGTGGCCAAAGTCTTTTTATCTCTGAGAGGAGTTGTAAACAACAAATGGTAATGGAAAACTTTCTTCTGAAAGATTTTTGAGGTAAAGAGCTTGGTAAAACATTTGTAATAAGCTCAAGTATGTCCTTCTTTTTGAGGGTATTCACCCATACTATTAAACAATGGTTTGTTTAATCCTAGTTTATCACCCATGATTGCTGATTGGGTTTGCTTAATATGGAAAGTAATAAGCCATGGCTTATCAGCAATGTCTGGATTCTAACAACACATTACTTTAATACAATAACATCTGTACTCAGTATTTTTTCTCTCAAAAATAGATGTTTTAAGGCAGAGGTGTCAAACTCATGGCGTCACGTTGTTGTCGTGTGACATATCACAACTTTTCCCCCTTCGCTAAACTGGGGGTGGAGGTGGCCAGCACATGATACATATGGCCCGCAAGCCACGAGTTTGACACCCCTGTTTTAAGAGCTGAAGAGCTGAAAGAGCCAGATGATAATGTAGAACAGTATTTCTGAACCTTGTCAACTTCAGATGTGCGGATTTCAACTCCCACAATTCCTCTGCCAGCAAGCTGGGAATTCTGGGAGTTGGTCTACACAGCTTGTCAAAGTTGAGAAACACTAATCTAATCCAACCCTCTGCAATATGCAGGAAAATCATTTAAACCACCCATAACAGATGGCGGTCCAGCTTCTTTTTAAAAACCTACAGAGACAGAGAACACTGTTGTGGCCCGTCAGCGGCCTGTGCGGATTGTAGCTGATTCTGACAGTGAGGAGGCTGGTGTGGCGTTGCGCCAGTAGCCTGTGCAGCTGGCACCCGAGTCAGACAATGAGGAGGCTGGAGAAGATGTGGTGCCAGAGGCGGGGATTCAGCCAGGGCCTTCAGAACCTCCAGAAGCTCCTTTAAGTGAAGAGGACGAAGAGGAGGAGCCTCTTCTCGATGCATGGGCACGGAGAGCTGCCAAAAAGCAGGAGTGGCTCCTCAGGAGGAAGTCTCCTTGAGAGTAAGGCTTGGGGCTAATTGGCCACTCCCTTAGCCTATTTAAGGAGGAACGCTGACTGAAGCAAGTTGTAGGGAACATCTTTAGTTCATTCTCCTTCACGTCTGTATCTCTGCAAATTGTTTCTGGGCTTTCTGCCAACCTTAGTAAGATTGTGATTACTTTATCTTTGTTTTCTTGTAGGCTGTTAAGGAAGTTTATTAAGAGCCTTTGTTTGGAAAAGACTGAGTAAATTTAAGTTTTGTACAAACTTCATTCAAAATTCAGATGCTTGCCAACTGACTGATATTTATGATGGCTGTTGCAGTGTCCTGGGGTCATGAGATCACCCATTTGCAACCTTGTGGCAAGCGAAATCAATGGGCAAACCAGTTTCATTTAACAACCATATTACTAACTTAACAATTGTAATGATTCATTTAGCAACGGTGGCAAGAAAGGTCGTAAACTGGGGCAAAACTCGCTTAACAAAGGTCTCGCTTAACAACAGAAATGTTGGGCTCAATTGTGGTTGTAAATTGAGGATTACCTGTAATGGTATGTGGAAAATGATTTTAGGAGATTGATGGAAGTCTTGTAGATTGCACAATAGTCTGATAAATGAAGGCTGAGTCCCCAAAAGGAATGAGGGTATGGCAAACATCTCATGAGAGACCCTCCCTGGTTTCTTGGACTATAAAAGTGAGGGGGGAAGAGATGTACTTACAGGTTTGCTAGATTATGTTAATGTACAGAATGTGCATTAATTATCAATGTACCAATAAAGAGTGCTAGTAATTCTGGGTGTGCTTCTTGTCTGGACTACTTTGCAAAGTTGGCAACCCTAGACCTCCCTAAATACCAGTAGACTGTTCCGCACTGGATTAAGACTGTGTTTATACAACACAAATTTCCTGCACAGTGCAAGGATGATCTGCAAAGTCCCTTCTAACCTGCAGTTTTATAAACACATTGTTTTCCATGAGATAAGGCTGACTCAGTCTATTTTCATAGATTGAATCAGATGTGTGATTTGCACAACACATTGGACCATAAACCACCACCAAGGCCGAGTCCGTTCAGTAAACTCAAATGTACTTGGTGTCAGTGTTGGGACGCACTGGGACTACCCTCAGCCCGCCAGTTGACCAAACTGTTCGTGAAACACATCTACCGCCTACACGGAGTACCCAGAAGAATCATCTCCGATCGAGGTGTCCAGTTTACAGCGAAATTCTGGAGGGAATTCCTCCGATCCATAGGATCATCCCAAGGCCTCAGCTCAGCATTTCACCCGAGCACCAATGGGGGGGCGGAGAGATTAAATGCCATGATAGAGCGGTACCTGAGGTGCTACATTGATTACCAACAATCGAACTGGGCGGACCTCCTATCCTTTGCGGAGGTCGCATATAACAATGCTATCCACAGTACCACAGGACTAACCCCATTTAAGATAGTGAGTGGTATGGATTTTGTCCCCATGCCAGAGTACCAAAGGGAACCCCCCCTCCTCAGTTAACTTGACCGATTCATTGAATTGAAATGAATTCAATTCAAATGAATTGAAATTCATTTATTTTGAGATAGCATCGAAGCCTGACACTTGGCTGAATTTGTGAACACAGTCCAGCAACTAAAGTTTACAAGCATTGTTACAAGTCTACCGATTTAATCAACTTGGCTGAGCTCATGCAACACAACACTGTCTTTGCATAACACAGAAACTTCCCAAGCATACTTTAGCCCAGGGTGTTCTGGAAACCCAGCCTGGGTGATTAATTTATGGTTTTGTGCTGTTGAAAGCTAAGAAATTGCGCTGTTAGCATGGTGAAGCTTATCAAGCAGAGAGTGCCACGAACAAGCAAACCATCATTTAGCCCAGCATGTTAGACAAATGTAGCAGGAGTAACCCCCAGTTGTTAACCAGAATCTCTCTGCTGCTTCAATATAGAGCTGCTGAAAAACACTCCCAGGTGAACAGCTTCCAATACCTGCTTTCTCGGCTGCAAATTATGAGACAGATGCTTCTCCTGTTAAAATTTGAAAGGGTGGAGTTGCTGGCACAATTAAGCTGGAGCCTTGCCCGAAGCCTTGCCCTACTTTTAAGCAGGGAACAGGCAGCTGTAGCTTGCCAAGCTCCTCAAGATAAAACAGCAAGAACTGTAGTTCGGCAACATCGGAAGGAAAGACAGTCCAAAACATCATGCAGTTCAGTTTTTTGGCTTCAGAAGCTTTGGGAATTTAGCTGCTAGGGTTGTAAACCATGATTGATGGGTTTGGGTGGAGGCTCCATAATGGATT
Source organism: Pantherophis guttatus (assembly GCF_059756535.1). Classification (NCBI taxonomy): domain Eukaryota; kingdom Metazoa; phylum Chordata; class Lepidosauria; order Squamata; family Colubridae; genus Pantherophis; species Pantherophis guttatus. Next base: position 20,164,898 of record NC_142063.1, read on the forward strand.
ATTGAATAAGCCCTGGTTAAGTAAATCAAGTATGGTAAGTGGCATACAACAGGCAGTCCTTGACTTGCAACCATTTGTTTAGTGACTGCACAAAGTTACAACACTGAAAAAGTGACTTGCAATTGGTTCTTGCACTTATGGTCAATGCAGCATCCCCATGGTCAGGTAATGAAAATTCAGGTGCTTGGCAACCGGCATGTAATTACAATAGATGTAGATTCCCAGAGTTATGTGATCGCTGTGGTGGGGCAGACGTTAGCAGTACTGCAGGGTAATTCTGCCGACTGCCAGCAGTTCGATTCTCATCGGCTCAAGGTTGACTCAGCCTTCCATTCTTCTGAAGTCAGTAAACGAGGACCCAGATTGTTGGGGGCAACATGCTGATTCTGTAAACTGCTTAGAGAGGACTGTAAAGCACTATGAAGCGGTATATAAGTCTCTAAGTTGCTATTGCTATTGCCATGTGTGACTTCCGACAAGCAAAGTTAGTGAGGGAAGCCGGATTTGCTCAACAGCTGAATGATTCACTTAAGAATGGTGGCAAAAAAGTTTGTAAAATCCAGTGTGATTCACTTAATAGCATCTTTGTTTAGCAAATGAAATTCTAGTTCATCTTGTGATCATAAATCAGGATTATCCGTGTAGCATTGTGATTGCTACCAGGACTGCTTTTGTGCTCAGTCATGGGTTTTAAATTTCATTGAAGCTTAAAAGGTAAAGGCTGTGTTTTGTGATTTTCATAATTTGACTCATATTGAGTCAATATGATGTTTGGTGTTTTGCTTATCATGTTGTCATGAACACAAGATTTTTCTCAGCTGCTCTGCTCTCACAGAACGAAACTGCCTGACTTACAAAAGGAAATGTTATAGGGCGTACTTTTTTCACATCCCCATACAAAACCACCTCTCCAGGGGTGAAATCTAAAATTTGTTACTAGTGGGCGTGCTTGGTGGTGGGGTAATGTGACTGGGTGGGCGTGGCCAATTTTTTTTTTTTTTAACTTTTAAAAGCATTTTTTCTACAACCTCTTTAGCCGAAGAGGTTTATTTATTTTATTTGATTTCAGGTTGCAGAAAAAAATGCTTTTAGAAGCCTCTGACGATCAGGCAACTCAGCTGGGATCGTCAGAGGCTTTTAAAAGCATTTTTTCTCTACAACCCTCTACAACCCTTTGGCCGAAGAGGTTGCAGAAAAAATGTTTTTAAAAGCCTCTGGCGATCCCAGCTGAGCCGCACGATCATCAGAGGCTTTTTTTTTTCTTTTAAAAGCATTTTTTCGGCTGAAGAGGTTGTAGAAAAAATGCTTTTAAAAGTAAAAAAAACCAGCCTCTGATGATCGCACAGCTCAGCTGGGCATGGGGGGGGGGGGCGGAGGGATTTTTGCTACCGGTTCTCCGAACCACCCGCCGCCATTGCTACCGGATCCAGAGATCTGGTCCGAACTTGGAGCATTTCACCCCTGAACCTCTCTGCTGTTTGTGGGAGCTGTCAAAAAAAAAAAAAATCACATTGGCAACTGCAACTACACAACGCAAACTGTGCCTCCTTTTTTATGGCACAGGTGAAAAGAGATGGGACTTCGTATACCTACAACAAACAACTTTATTTCTTAAAAATAAATCCCTGCATACCTTTCTGTTGGTTTGCTTAATTTTGGATCCCACAGGAAAACAAACCCCCACAAATGTACACGTGTTTTTGCTTTTGAAGCCCTTTTATTTAAATTCAAATATTGCAGGTTCACATTTTGTCCATCAGTCCTACCACTATTTCTAAGATAAGACAGCATGCGTTCTGCGTCGGCTTCTCTGCCAGAGAAATGTTTGTACTGTAGCTCAATCTATGTCGTTACAGAAGAGCAGATCCAGTTTTTTTTATTTAAAAGAAAGAACATTGATTATTAAAATAGAGGGAAGCTGGGTTAAAAATACAGGCTTTTAAGAGATTTAAATACCTTCATTCACAAAATGCACCCCTGGGCAAGTCAAAATGCCAGAGACGATTCATACAGAAACATTGTCCACAGTCAAAAGCTTTGTGGCATCCTGAAAGTCTAAATTTTCTAATACAAGGGTGTGCAAATTAGAGCTATCTCTACTTCTTGACCGACACATCAGCTGGAAAGCAATAGTATTTGTAGCTCAGGGTTGAACTGTGGGATCCTGGGTGCTCTCTGAGCTTGGTGGGGTTTTCTGCAGACGTTTCATTACCCTACTAGGTAACATCATCCATGCTAGGCAGCATGGATAGTGTTACCTAATACAGTAATGAAACATTCATTTCTGCTAAGAAAGCTAGCATGGCAAAGAAATCATGATTTCTTTTTTTCCCCAGCATATAAAAAAATTAAGGCGACTATCCAATGTCTGAAAAAGCAATGTTTAAATGTATTAGTCCCTAAGTATCTAGTCCCTAAGACCTTTATGTAGTATCCAGGTACCTAGACTTAAAAGCTTTATTTTAGTCATGGTCCCTTGATCCGTTGTATAGCAGCAGGGGGAAAAAAAAGGAATATTAAGCCCTATCAAACTGAGGAAGGGCCAGAGGAGAAAAATAGGACTTGACTTCTGAAGGCTTTTTTTCAAGCTCCTAGTCCTCTACAGGTTAGATACCCCCATCCTTGCAACATGAAATCTCTACATCCCTATGGATGTAGCTTGAGTAACAGTGACCCTTGCAGAATCAAATCTTTAAAATGATGAAGACCGATTTCTACATATTGTTAGTTTTCCAGTATAAAAAACAGTAAGAAAAAATTCTAATCCAGCATCACCCCTGTGATATCAACAAGTAGCTAGCTTCTGAAAAAGTGGTCAATCATTTACTTGCAGAAAGGCGAACAGATTCGATACAACTGAATATCAGACAATGGAGAGAGGTTTCATCTGGGTTCAAACTCCTTTTTGTAACAGTAGATCAAGGATGAATTAAACCAATGTTTCTCAAGCATAGCAACTTTAAGATGTCTGGACTTCAACTCCCAGAATTCCACAGCCAGTTTAGCAACTTTAAGATGTCTGGACTTCAACTCCCAGAATTCCACAGCCAGTTTAGCAACTTGGCTGGCTGGGGAATTCTAGGAGTTGAAGTCCAGACATCTTAAAGTTGCCACGGTTGAGAAACGGTGAATTAAATCACAAAATTCTTTGAAACTTAAGTGCCATAAGTAAAAAAAAAAGATGATCCTAACTAGCATCTACTTTCTACACTTCATCACCTTGGATTAAAAATCTGATACAGATTCCAAAGAGGGAGGGAATGAAGGTGAGAATGAAAACATGCCAAGGGTCTAGACAGAATTATGGAAATATTCTGGAAAGAAAAGCATTAGTTTGCTCACTAAACTAGTTTAAGGTAATCAGGGTTATCCAACCTTGGCCATTTTAAGACTTGTGGACTTCAACTCCCAGAATTCCCCAGTCATGGAATTCCTCATGTAGACTGGAGAATCCTGGGAGTTGAAGTCCATGAATCTTAAAGTGGCCAAGGTTGGACACCTTTAAAGGTAATGAAGCTTCTACTCTGTTGGGCAAATTATCAATCCTCCCTCCCAAAAGAATATTCCAGTTTTATACCTTTCACGCCATTTCCCTCCAGTCTAGATTATTAGGCTGCAATTTATGGATTTCCCAAGTAGCACAGGATTTTTCAGTTGAGCTGGCTGAGAACTGAGGGGTATCATATCCCCAATAGTGATCAAGCTGGTGAAGGTAGCAAATCCATTTCTCTTTAATAGCATAGAAAAGTTTATCAAAGAAGATTTCGGTGCTTGAATTAAAAACCTATCAATATCCATTACATGATTCTGTTACGGCCACAGGCGCCCCCGACACGAGTGATGTCAAACTGGCCACACCCACCCCAGCCCCCCGGGGTCAAATACAACCCTGATGCGGCCCTCAATGAAATTGAGTTTGACACGGGTGGCTTAGAGGACTGTAAAAGCCCTGTGAAGCGGTATATAATTCTAAGTGCTATTGCTACTATGGAGGTGGGGAAATGAAAGTACCTTATCTCAGCTCTTGTTATTGGTCCATCCAGCCTGGTATCAACCCATTCTGATTGGTTGGAAATTAAAACAGGAAAAATTCTGTGCAGAGGTAAATGGGAAGTGAGGAAAACATCTGGTTGTTGGGAAGGTGGTTTTATTTTTCCTTCAACGCCTCCTGATGTTATTTGGAAGAAGCAGGCTAAGGCTCCAGGTGAGGTGGGGCATTACAGGTAGTCCTCGACTTACAACGGTTCATTTAGTGACCGTTCAAAGTCACAGCAGCACTGAAAAATGTGTTTTATGCCCGTTTTTCACCTTTATCACCACAGTGATCAAAATTTGCACGCTTGGCAATTGGCTCATATTTATGAAGGTTGCAATGTCTCAGGGTCACGTGGTCACCTTTTACTGACAAGCGAAGTCAACGCGGAAGCCCGATTCACTTTACAATTGTGTTACTAACTTAACAACTGTGGTGATTTACTTAACAACGGTGGCCAGAAAGGTCGTGAAACGGGGCAAAATTCAGTAAATAATAATCTCGTTTAGCAACAGAAATGGGCTCAGTTATGGTCATAAGTCGAGGAATACCGGTATACAAACCCCACCAATTCCAACCCCACCAAATTTCACTAGGGTAATGCAAGCTATACAAGCCAGATGTAGGAGCATTGGGAAGATTCTCGTGATCTCTGGCTTGTTCGACAAACCATAGTTTTAAAAAAATTCTAGCTCGGCACTGCGACCAACTACAGTTGTAAAGTATGATTTTCAGGTTTTGGAAATGGCTTCCTTTTTCTGGATATACCAGGTTCAATTTGGCAACCCTCTTCATCTGCCAATATCATCTGCCGTATAATTTAAATAAATCGTTCAGGATAGTGTGGATTTTTCTTTTTTTGGAAGTGTGAAATCAATACAGCAATCTTTATTCTTTCCAGTTTCTAGAGGTAAGTTTGGGCATCAGGGAAAGTTCGCACGTTCTTTGTCTAACCCTTGTAACATTAAAGATCAGCTTTACTCTCTTTAAAAAAAAAAAAAGGATTAACACTTTTGTGTGTTCCTATCCTTGAGGGGTAGAAGGGAAATGCAGCTTGGACAACTCTTTTTTTTTTTTCTTTTGAAAAAAATTAAAAATACATACGTTGCAGAATTGCTGGACTTTGCCAGGAATTGCCCAGCGATGGTTTGGGAAAAGAACAGAAAACAGGGCAAGGGAAAGAATACATCCAGTTCACTGGTCCTCCTGATAATAATAATAGTTGGCTGAGTTCTGATCCTCAATGGGGGCTGCGTTGCTCGCCACCCCAGCGTTGCCTTGGGGGCAATACTTGGGGTCGTAGATTTGGCGGCCCAAACCGAACACCTGCCCGCTCTGGTTGGCACCCTGATTGGAGCCCATTTGGAGGGACATGGAGCTGTCATCGCATTTGTCTGTGCCCAGCTTGGAATCATAGATGTGCCGGCGGGTTCCTGGAGCCGTCATGCCCACCTGAATGGGAAGAGAAAATAGATAATGTTTATTGTTGTTTTCCTATTTTCGCAATAGCAATAGCACTTAAGATTTATATACCGCTTTACAGTTCTTTTACAGCCCTCTCTAAGCGATTTACAGAGTCAGCGTATTTCCCCCAACAATTTGGGTCCTCATTTTACCCACCACGGAAGGATGGAAGGCTGAGTCAACCTTCAGCCTGGTGAGATTTGAACTGCCAAATTGCAGGCAGCCGGTAGTCAGCAGAAGTACCCTGCAGTACTGCACTCTAACCACTGCGCCACCGTGGTTCATGGCACACATTGAAATGAAATTCCGATGCACCACTCTCAAAAGAAGGAACGCCCCCCACCAAACAATGTCACCGTCCCACGGATAACTATAGTATAATAATATAATAGCAGCAGAATCCAAAAATGCCAAGTTATACCAAAATCTATATATGTAAATATTAATCACAGTCCATTTTGAGTACATAGAGGTAAAAAGAGCCTTGAGAGTTAACAAGATAGATACCATATGGCAGGGGTCTCCAACCTTGGCAACTTTAAGATTTGTGGACTTCAACTCCCAGAATTCTGGAAGTTGAAGTCCACAAGTCTTAAAGTTGCCAAGGTTGGAGAGACCCCTGCTATATGGTATAAAGCTATTACAGAATCTAATTGTTCAAATTCAAATCTTTATTGTCAGTGCACACAATGAGATTGGTTGAGCTCCCTCAGTGCACCCCCCCAACACATCAATCAATCAATCAATGGGGTGGATTAATGAAATTAACGGAATGTTTATCACAATAAAGGTAAAAGGTGTAACTGGAAATAACTAAAACAATTAAATAAAAGTATCTAATATAGCTAATTGTAATGGTTGACACAAAAAATATGTCACAGCTATGGGAGATCTTTTATCAAGGGGACAGAAACCTGGATTGTATTTTATTTGGAACAGAAATGGCTGGCTTATCTGTAGTGCAAAGCCATAATATGGTTCACTTTTGGCTTACAAGTGAACTATCTGAGGGAAAAGACTGCGGTTTGTCATTAGTGATTGGAAACATGGCTGATTAGTCTATAAATTCTTGCCTGATTGATGTTTGGAGTCAGATACCATGCTTATTTCTGGCAGGTTTTCATGTCTTCCCCAATTGTCCTAGTTAGTGTCAGCAGAAATGAAGAAAACGAAGAATTGACCCAATAAATTGTAAATAGTTTGCTAATTTGAAAAAGAAACATTGAGTTTGTATATTGAACCAAGCCAAAACATGGTCTCTAAACCTTGGATTAGGACTCATTGCAAATGTGTGAGTTTACCTGACTGGCTCATCCAACAAACCATAATTAAATCATGGCCTATTGCATGAAATGACCAAGCTGAGATATTCTTGTCGAGGATTACCAAAAGGGGGTAATTTACTGATGCTGTATCTCTGCGGTAAGCATGGATCCTGTAAATAAACCAGTATATCTTGGAGAAAACCTCTTTTGGCTTGGAAGACTGAAACTATAAGAGTTTTAAAAAGCTAAAGCAAAACAAAAAGTTTAAACAAAGATTTAAACACTTTGTAAGAGTTCTTACCTGGCTAGCACACTTATTGGTACCCATCTGCAAACTGATGGTGGAATGGTCCATTGGAGGTAGTATCTGGTTCTTGGGATCATAGAGATGCCTCCTGGTTCCATAGGCGGTCATTCCTGACTGGCTAGCGCACTTGTTGGTTCCCATCTAAAGAGAAATAGCAGCTTGATTAAGCCTTAACAGAATAACAGAGTTGGATGGGACCTTGGAGGTCTTCTAGTCCAACCCTCTACTCAGGCAGCAAACCCTATATCATTTCAGAAAAATGGTTGTCCAATCTCTTCTTAAAAAGTTCCAGTGTTGGAACAGTCACAACTTCTGAAGGCAAGTTGTTCCACTGATTCACTGTTCTAACTGTCAGGAAATTTCTCCTTAGTTCCAGGTTGCTTCTCTCCTTGATTAGTTTCCACCCATTGTTTCTTATCCTGCCTTCAGGTGCTTTGGAGAATAATTTGACGCCCTCTTCTTTGTGGCAGCCCCTGAGATATTGGAACACTGCTATCATGTCTCCCCTAGTCCTTCTTTTCATTAAACTAGACATATCCAATTCCACCAACCATTCTTTATATATTTTAGCCTCCAGACCCCTAATCATCTTTGTTTCTCTTCTCTGCACTCTTTCTAAAGCAGGGCTGTCAAACTCCCAGACCGCAGGCTGGATGCGTCACACGCTGGCCACGCCCATGCCCAGTTTAGGAAAGGAGAAAAAAGTTCCGATATGTCATGTGATGCCACCATGACGACGTGAATTTGACACCCCTGTCCTAGAGTTTCAACATCTTTTTACATCATAGCAACCAAAACTGAATGCAGTATTCCAAGTGTGGCCTTACCAAGGCATTATAAAGTGGTATTAAGACTTCACGTGATCTTGATTCTACCCCTCTGTTTATGCAGCCTAGAACTGTGTTGGCTTTTTTTGGCAACAAAGCTTACTATGCCTGATACACTACATCTACAGTAGATGTCAGGATGTCTATGATCCACTTGGCTCATAGATATCTACATGAGGAAGACAAGGGTTGAAATGTGCATCATCCTGCAAACTCTTCTGCCCCTTATATTCTTGCGTGTGAAAGAGCAGAGCTTGTGCAATGATGCCATGACACATGTTTCTTCATTCTGGTGTCATCTAGCTTAGGAATGGACATCTATGACCAGTTTTTCAAGTTGCTAAAACTGTTTCTCTTCTTCTACAACCTGTTCCTTCTTCTTCATTAGTGCTCAGCAAATCTTTGGACACGTATACTCTGTGTTTCCCCGAAAATAAGACCGGGTCTTATATTAATTTTTGCTCCAAAAGATGCATTACAGCTTATTTTCTGGTTAGGTTTTATTTTGGGGGAAATACGGTACTAAATACACCCATCTAGCTGACAATCTTAACTGGGGCTTATTTGGGGGGCGGGGAGGTAGGACTTATATTACGAGCATCCTGAAAAATCATGCTAGGACATATTTTCTTGTTGGGTCCTATTTTCGGGGAAACAGGGTAGTATTAAATAAACAAGGATGCACTTGGTTTTAAGGAATTGCAAATGGGCGCTACATTTCGCATGCTCTTCAAAGGACTGTTTTGCCTTCAAAACTGAGGTGCTTCACAGCCTTACTAAACAATGGGAAAAAATTGACAAAGAAAGCATTTTTACCATAGAAGAAGTTCCCAAAACCAGGATTTCCTGATTGCACAGCTTAGTCTTTTGGCCATGTGCTGCACCCTCTTAGATCTCCCATGGTTTCAAGATCAAGAGCCACAAAGTCACCAAACTTACCTGTAGACCAATGACACAGTGTCCAGCCTTGAGTTTTTCATCATTAAAGGCTCTCTCCTGTTTCTCCGAATATTTCACTCCAATATCCATCCCACTTTCAATGCCTTTTGTTTTTGCCTGCAAGAAAAGGTAAGAAACCCGAATTATTCCTGCACAAAAGTTTCAGGTCCTTCCCAATAATTCCATAGTTCTCATGATTAAGAACAATCCTAAATTTCAGCTACCGGTACATAAAGCAGATTGAATTCCATACTCTGGTGACTGTTCCTGTCAACTCTTTACTAAACTGCTTTGTAAATAGCACAGAATGCTGGAGAACAGAAACACAACTCTGGATAAATCGTTGATAGTCGTTGTAAAACTAGCGTTCTTCAGGGGAGATCCCCACACTCAGGGATATCTGAAAGGGAGGGAGGTCATAAAGACAAGATGGCTACATCAAAGAGCCAACGATACAGGAAGTCTACTTTTATTGGAAGTGGCTTTAATGACTGAATCTTGTCAGTCTTATTGTGTTGTATTCCACCCCCTCACCCCCACCCCTTATACACATACAAATAAGGGAGGTGTCTGTCTGAGCTATTTATGCATGCTTTCTATTTGTTTTGGACTTAAAACAAGATAAAGGTTTTCCCTTTATCACTTTGGTAATGAATTTGGCCCATCTCTGACAAAGTCATCTTTCTTACCCTCCATCAGTGGTGAAATCTAAAATTTGTTACTACCGGTTCTGTGGGTGTGGCTTGGTGATGGTGGCGGTAATGTGACTGGGTGGGCGTGGCCAATTTATTTTTTTTTTACTTTTAAAACCATTTTTTCTACAACCTCTTCGGCGAAGAGGTTGTAAAAAAATGCTTTCAAAAGGCTCTGACGATCCCAGCTGAGTTGCCTGATCGGCAGAGGCTTTTTTTCTTTTAAATGCCTTTGACGATCCAAGCTGAGTTGCCTGATCGTCAGAGGCATTTAAAAGAAAAAAAGCCTCTGCCGATCAGGCAACTCAGCTGGGATCGTCAGAGCCTTTTGAAAGCATTTTTTCTACAACCTCTTCAGAGGTTGTAGAAAAAATGCTTTTAAAAGCCTTTGATAATCCCAGCTGAGCCACGCAATCATCAAAGGCTTTTTTTTTACTTTTAAAAGCCGAAGAGGTTGTAGAAAAAATGCTTTTAAAAGTTTTTTTAAAAGAAGCCTCTGATGATTGTGCAGCTCTAGGCATTGGGGGGGGAGGGCAGGGATTTTTGCTACCGGTTCTCCGAACCACCCGCCTCCATCGCTACCGGATCAGGCGATCCGGTCCGAACCGGGAGCATTTCACCCCTGCCCTCCATAATAACTTTCCAAAAAGAAGAACTGGAAACCAAATTTGGTGTGAGAGAATGTGGCAAAAGAAAGAACGAGTCTGAAAATAGGGCAGGCGCAGCCAATGGCTGTGGAGAAGACATCCATTAAAAGAATTCCCCAATGTATTCCTAGGAGAGAAGCAGTATACCAATTTTCCTGGTCATGTGACCCAGAATAGAGCCCTTTAAAAAAAAAAATGTTACCCCTTACAATGGCTCATTTGGGGTTGAGGTTCGGCATACACCTTCTCTGTCTCCTAAATTTAGTCTCAGGTGGCTGCAGGGGGGGGGGGAGAAAACAATGGGCTACATTTGGAAAAATGAATTGGAATATAGAAGGAGTTAATAGCAATAGCACTTAGACTTATATACTGCTTCATAGTGCTTTACAGCCGTCTCTAAGCGGTTTACAGAGTCAGCATATTGCCCAGGGGTGAAATCCAGCAGGTTCTGATAGGTTCTAGAGAACCGGTAGCAGAAATTTTGAGTAGTTCGGAGAACCGGCAAATGCCACCTCTGGCTGGCCCCAGAGTGGGGAGTGAATGGAGATTTTGCAACATCCTTCCCCCAGGAGTGGGGAGGGAATGGGGATTTTGCAATATCCTTCCCCTGCCATGCCCACCAAGCCACGCCCACAGAACCGGTAGTAAAAAAAATTGTATTTCACCACTGATATTGCCCCCAACAATCTGGGTCCTCATTTTACCCACCTCGGAAGGACGAAAGGCTGAGTCAACCTTGAGCCCGGTGAGAGTCGAACTGCCAAATTGTAGACAGCCGGCAGTCAGCAGAAGTAGCCTGCAGTACTGCATTCTAACCACTGCGCCACCATGGCTCATTAAGCCTCCTCTCCTCTTGACATGCCCTTGTCTTGATGCATCCACACAATTACTATTACATACTTGGTGTTCTGCCCACACGGTATTCAAATTCCATCACTGATAATGACAGCATCAGCCTCAACAGGTAGGCCAGTCACTTTATGTACACCTGCAGAGTTAAGATGGAGAACTGGCAGTTTGTCCTCCACAGAGGCAAGAGGATCTTTTCACTCACCATGCCCGCCAGAGCAAGGAGCGACACCTGCACTTGAGTCATATTTCCACTCTCGTAGAGATCGTTGGCCTCAAACAGATCGACAGGCTTCAAACCATAACTAAGTAGGGACTTGATGAAGTTGGAGAGGTTCTCCAGCTGTTGGAAGAAAAGAGAGGGGACAGTTTTCTTGGATGAGAAGCGGAACATTTCCAAAAAACCAAGAAAGTTTAGTTGCTTTTCGGAAAAAGCACTTTCGGGACAGCACAGACCGGGTGTCAGCAACCTGCAGCTCCGGAGCCACATGTGGCTCTTTGGGCCCTCTGCTGTGGCTCTGTCGGGTGATCCCACCACTGGCTGGCCCCGCCCCTTGCCCTCCCTTCCCAGTCACTCCTCGCCTGGACTGAGAAGATAAGGGCGATGACGGGGGATGGAGAAGCGGCCGGGGCAGAGAAAGAGAGATACAGAGAGAGGGGGAGAGAGATAGAGAGATACGGGGGTGGGGGGAGGGAAAGAGAGAGATGTCAAAAGGGATTTGTGGTTCCCGATGTTTTTTAACCGGTTCTCTGCCTTAATGATCGGCTGGGTAGGCGTGGCTAGGGGGTGGGTGGGTCATGTGACTGGTAAAAGTGAGTGACATTGAGTTGGCAACGCCCACCCAGGTTTTGTGGCTCCCAGTGTTTTCTTTTCTGTGGGTAACGGGTCCAAATGGTCTTTGAGTGTTTTAAGGTTGCAGGTCCTTGGCACAGACAAACGAAAATACTTGTTTGCATAACATGTAATTCAACTTTGGAATTAGCTACACCACAAAAATTCAAGAAAATCATAAGAGATAATGGCTATTAGCCTTGACGATAGAAGAACTGCCTCTGAAGGCCATTTGCTGGGAGATAATGGATTTCCTTGGATAGTTGATGGTTCACTGTGAAAACAGACTGCTGGACTAGTCCTTATGTTGTTTGAAATTGGTTCGTCCATAGCTTTGTGGTCAGTTGCAATAGCAACAGCATTTAGACTTATATACTGCACAGCACTACAATGTAAGCATTGTTTGCACATTGGCTCCAACAATCTGGGGCCTCATTTTTACCAACCTCGGAAAGATGGAAGGCTGAGTCAACCTTAAGTCCCATCAGGATTGAGCTCCAGGCTGTGGATAGAGTTTGCCCGCAATAGTGTATTTTAACCACTGTGCCACTAGGGCTCCTAATGTGCAACCAATGTGCGTAACACCCCCCCTCCCAAGTTTCCCCCCAAAACCACAATGCAGTTGCTCTTTATATGAGCCACAGTGGCGCAGTGGTTAGAGTAGAGTACTGCAGTCTACTTCCTCTGACTGCCGGCTGCCTGCAATTTGGCAGTTCAAATTTCACCAGGCTCAAGGTTGGCTCAGTCTTCCATCCTTCCAAGGTGGGTAAAATGAGGACCCAGTTTGTTGGGGGCAATATGCTGACTCTGCGAACTGCTTAGAGAGGGCTGTAAAGCATTGTGAAGCAGTATATAAGTCTAAGTGCTAATGCTATATATGCAGAATTGCTCAGGCAACTCTTGGTAGCTGTAACAAAGTAGGAAAGAATCCTCTAAAAATATGGGAAATGGTCCAGATGACAGGGAGAACTTCTGTCTGCAAGCAGAATCCGGATGCATGGATCCTGATGGGGTCATCTCTTCAGCCCAGCATAATGTAAGGTGTGCAACATGTCAGCCGCCAGGGGTAATGGTTTGAATTACACCATAGAGCAGGGGTCCTCAAACTTGGCAGCTTTAAGACTTCTGGACTTCAACTCCCAGAATTCTCCAGCTAGCTATGCTGGCTGGAGAATTCTGGGAGTTGAAGTCCACAAGTCTTAAAGCTGCCAAGTTTGAAGATCTCTGCCGTAGAGTTTCCAAATTAGGGCAAGTTAAAAACCTTGGCTGTGTCAATTTGCTACTTCTGAATATGCAGGGTGAACCCTGCCTACCTTTTTTTTCAGGCAACTACCCCAAAGGAAACAAATAAGGATTAACCACTGGGTAAAACGAGGTTTAGAGTTCAGTGGTTGTTATTGCAACCTTCTCTGACCTGGCACCCCCAGAATTGTTGAAAGCATTCCCAACAGCAACATTCCCTTAGCGGTTCTGCAGTCCCAAAACAAAACAGTACACCTGTTTGGAGAAAGCCGCTGTATCACCTTCCACTAAAGCTGATCTCACTCAACAAAACAAATAGTCAAAAACAAATGTCTAGCTCGGCGGAAATGCCCATTAAAAAAAAAACCCAGAAGGCTGCCTGACCATTGAACAAGGTTTTCAAAAGTGGGATTTTCAAAAGCATCCTCAGGCGGCTAATCCTGGTCCCTCCATGACCAGCAAAACCAGCTGGGCAGACCGGTTCAGCCCACGCCCAGGCATTCTGTTTCGGCTCTTGCTTACAAAATAGCACAAGGAACCACAGAGACACACACAGTAATCTTAAAAGATTTGGCAGGGACACTGCTTCCCAAAATACAACTTTCCTTCTCTGACGTGCCAAATTCAAGAATGTAAGCAACTTGGCTGAGCAATCTATAGATACATCCAGTTCAGAGTTCTGTTCCTAGTCCAGTTCCCTGCAAATTTTCAAGCACAGCATGAAGGCTGAATTGGCTCCTTCCCCATTCCTGGTTTCCAGGATTTTGGTTATTCAATGATAGATTGTGCTTACTCTTGCAAGTTCCATTTAAAATTAACTATAGGTAGTCCTTGACTTACACCCATTTGTTTAGGGACCGTTCAAAATTACAACGGCACTGAAAAAGATGACTTATGACCAGTCCTCGCACTTACAACCGTTGCAGCGTCGCCAAGGTTCACAGGATTTAAATTTGGGCACTTGGAAACTTAGCTTGAATTTAATGATGGTTGAAGCGTCCCAGGATCATGAGAAAATCACTATTTGCACATCCTTCCCACAAGAAAAGTCAATGGGAGAAGCTGGGTTCGTTTAATAACCGCATGGTTCACTTAACAATTGCAGTGATTTGCTTACCAGTCGTTGTAAAATTAAGTTAGTGCCACTAACTTAACCATCGCTTTGCTTAATGATGGAAATTCTGGTCCCAATTCTGGTCATAAGTTGAGGACTTCCTATAATAGGCAACTCAAACCCTGAGAAACTGGAATCTCCTTGGAAGCCAGCTTTATCAGGCAGGGTCTATTACCATGATGGCGAACCTATGGCACGGGTGCCACAGGTGGCACGTGGAGCCATATCTGTGGGCACGCGAGCGTTGCCCTAGCTCAGCTCCAGCGCGCATCTGCGTTCCAGCCAGCTGATTTTCGGGCCTTCCGGTCCGACCGGAAGTCGGGAAACGGGTTGTTTCCAACCTCCGAAAGCCCTCCAGCCTGGGGAAGGCTGTTTTTGCCCTCCCCAGGCTCCAAGAAAGCCTCTGGAGCCTCACGAGGGTGAAAAACAGGCCTACCGGGCCCACCATGTGCCAAAAGCAGGGTGAGTGGGTGTGTGTGTCACACGCGCATTGAATTTTGGGTGCACTGTGCTCCCCCTGCTTTTGGCACATGACAGCAAAAAGGTTAGCCATTACTGGTCTATTACATCCCAGGACTCTTTAATGTTAAGTTAGCATTACATTACATTACATGTGCAAACACGGAAAACATGTTCTGACTCCGCACATGGTTGCTTAATCATGGCTTGCATCCCATTTTTTTTAAAAAAAAAACCATCATTGCAATTTAATTTCCTGTCACTGCAAGGACAGGTATTTATTTACCTGATGCCAGTTGAGAGAGGAGGTGTTGATTTTCTTAATTGAACCAGGCTGTAGTTTGTTTATTAATCTGGAGAGTAAAAACACACAGCTTCAGTTAGATTTAATGCAGTTTTTAAACCCACCTGCTGTTATCACAGTGGGAATGAAAACCCTGTTTGCGCTAACATCCGTAGAATGAATTCTTTCCAATGTATGCACAAACTTAGAGAAGGCAATTTATGTTCCAAAATCCATTTCGCTCCCAAATTTTACAAGCAAGAATGAAGAAATGAAATGCACAAAAGTGACATTGTATAGGCCAACTACTTAT
Source organism: Pantherophis guttatus (assembly GCF_059756535.1). Taxonomy (NCBI): domain Eukaryota; kingdom Metazoa; phylum Chordata; class Lepidosauria; order Squamata; family Colubridae; genus Pantherophis; species Pantherophis guttatus. The sequence continues at coordinate 20,180,164 of NC_142063.1, forward strand.
TTTTTTTAAAAAAAGGACAGATAAGAAAAAGTAAGAGAAAAATGTGCACATTTGCAGAATGTGCTTCTGTACAAAAAATAAATAAGCAAATTGGTGCAGCGATGGGACGAAGCCAAGCGAAAGCAGATGAGAGTGGAAAAAAAAAAAGAAAGAAACGAAGCAACACCAGAAACAAAAACAAAACAAAATCATTAGGCTCTGTAAATTATTTTTGCATCATACGAAACATTATGTCTTTCACCATCTCATAACCAAATGCCACACAACCCTTTAAGCATTCCAGGCCTCACCCTGTCTCCATAAATCATTTCTGGAGCTCACTGTCTCTTCCTAAAAAGAATGTAACTTCTTATAACACATCCTGGACAGGGGTGAAATCTACTTACCTTCCTTATGTCAGCACTTCAACCTGCATTTACTCTAGTGCTGACATAAGAAGGAGAAGAGGGGGCAGCTGGCAAGAGGACGCTTGACTTCTCACCTACTTATTTTCCCTGAAGATAATATCCCTAGGAGATGAGATGGGAGGGGGGACATTCCTGGGAGTTTAAATAGTAGATATGGGGAGAGTGATTTGGAAGAAGGCCAATGAGACGCAGAGAATTGGGGAACGGAAAGGGAAGGTTTGGGGTCAGGAAGTCAGAGTTGGCTACGCCACGATCGGGGACAGGTTGTCATGCTTAATAAAATGAAAGATTTCTTCAAAGACTATCTGTTTGGAAATGCAATTTATTTTATTTGGGACGATATCGAAACCTGACACCTTACCAGTTTGGAAGTGCACATGCCACGTCACTCATGTCACATGCGCACGCAGACCCTCTGCGCATGCGCAAAATCTTCTGCACATGCGCAGAGGGTAAAAAACACATTACTTCCTGGTTAAAGCCAGGAAGTAACGACACCCAGGCGGTGGGCGGAGCCTCACGCCGCCATTGCTACCGGTTCTCCAAACCATCTGCCACAATCGCTACCGGATTGCCTGATCCGGTCCGAACCAGAAGCATTTCACCCCTGATCCTGGAAGAGATTATGGAATAAGAGCAGGAACGATGCTTCAAGGTACAAGCTTCTCTTCATCAGCCTACTTACTCGCAAAGTATGACGCCGTCTTTCAGCCCTTTCTGGAAATCAGGGCCAATCTGCCTCCCGGTGAGGTTTTCTATCCATACCCGTAACTCTGCTTCCTTCTGTGGATCATATTTCTGGGCAAGCTGAAAAGAGAAACAGATCCAGTTTGAAAAGAAAGCTTTATGCATGAAGCTGGGAATATGTTACAGGTAATCCTCAACTTACGACCACAATGGAGCGCCAATATTTCTGTTGTTAAGCAAGACAGTTGTTAAATGAGTTTTGCCCCCATTTTACGACTTCTCTTGCCGCCGTTGCTAAAAGATTCACTACAATTGTTAAGTCAACCACACAACTGTTAAAACGAATCTGGCTTCCCCACTGACTTTGCTCGTCAGATGGTCACAAAAGGTGATCACGTGACCCCAGGACATGGCATCCATCTTAAATATGAGCCAGTTGCCAAGAATTTGAATTTTGATCATGTGACCATGTGGCTGCTGCAATGGTCTTAAATATGAAAAACTGTCATGATTGTAACTTTGAACGGTCACTATACGAATTGTTGTAAGTCAAGGACTACCTGTATTCATCTTGATGACTTGTCGAGCTATGGATGGCAACAGGGGTGGGATCCTACCGGTTTAACAACTGGTTTGCTGAGCGCGCATGTGCCAGACACACACTGCACGCGCAGTTTGTAAAAACATTGAAGTTCCATTTTGCTGAGAGCAAGGAAAACAGCTGAGGAGCAGCAATCCACTCTGCCGCCCAGATCAGCTGGGCTTCAGAAGCAGTAATAGAGGCGAGTATAACACAGGGGCGGGTGGCCAGGCCCACTTCAAAGAAAGAGAGAACAGGTTCGCTCATGGCTGAAAGTCAGAGCTAACGGTTCGCCCAAACCGGTCTGAACCGGTAGAATCCCACCACTAGATGGCAAGGATAGTGGGATTAGGAAGAAGAAGAATCAACTGAGAAGATTCATACCACCTGAGAGGAAGGAATGAGAATCATCTTGGCTTATGACCAGTCACTTAACGTCTATTCAAAGTTATGCCTCCCCAGGTGAATCTATGACCCAGATTCAAAGTTCCGATGACTACCCTCCTTGCAGTCATGTGATTTGAGTTTTGGATGTTGGCAACTGGCCTACATTTACTGTTGTTTGCAGCATCCTAGTGACCGCAATTCATGCGGAGTTTTTTTGCCAGAAACCAGCATTTATTTCAGACAATGGATTAGTTTAACAACTGCTTTTTGTTTAACAACCACAGAGTTTGCTTAATGACTGCCGCAAAAAAGATTGTAAAATTGGGCTTGGTCATATGGTTGCTGTCTTAGCAACCAGCACAACTTTTGAGTGTAATTCCGGGCTCAGTTATGGTCGTTAAGTCGAGGAACACTTGTAGATGGGGCTTTACATCAGAAGATTTAAAAATGATTTGCATGAGGATATATGAATGTCAGGTACTAAACAGTGTGCACAATTCAATTAGGGTGAAAGGGTTCCTGATTTATAGTAATTCAGAAGCAGATTTATATTTATATATGAAGACTATTCCAGTGTAAATTGGATTCATCAATTGCAACTGCTAAACCCAAACATGCAATTGGAATGCTCTTAGTAGACTGTAGGAATGCTGTAGACATAATATACCTTAATTTGACAAAGTATTCCATGATATTTTGATTAGTCCAGATGTGGTCTGGTTAGATATATATAGCTCACTCATACACTATTCAAAGAGTACAAATCAATAATTCCTTACCAAATTGGAAGGAGGAACTGAGTGCAACCTGGACCCTATATGCTTCAAAATTTTCATTAATTACAGTACTTGGATGAAGAAGTCAAGGAATTCAAGTCTTGTCAAATTTGTAGGTTACACAAAATTAGATGGCATAACAAGTACCCTAAAACAGAGGTCCCCAACCCCTGGTCCATGGCATGCCAGCAGCCACACAAACAAGCGAAGCCCTAACCATGGGATGCAGGCATGTAACACCCCCCCTCCGATCCACGGAAAAACCTTCATCCAGGGAATCAATTCCTGGTACCCAAAAGGTTGGGGGTCCCTGCCCTAGAAGTTAAATCAAGGAGAAAAATCTATCTATGTTGTCACTAAGAATCAACAGAGACTGGAAGGCATACAATCAATGAATCAATAGAAGCTGAAAGTAAAATTCAAAAGTATCGACGGAAGAGAATATTTGTAGCTCAGGATTGAATTGTGGAGCCCTTGATGCTCCCTGAACTGGGCTGTTTTCTTGCAGATGTTTCATCACCCAAAACTAGGTAACATCATCAGTGCTAGGATGATGATGTTTCATTCATTCATTCATTGGCATCCTTCAGTCTCAACAGACTATGGTATCGTGCTCTGGAAAGAGGTCCTAAAACAGCATCTAGTGTGACTAAAAAGGCCAATTCGAGAGTGGAGATCCCTTCCACACTGAGGGCAGATACATTCTGTCCCCTGCCCAGCCCCCAGATTTCGCTGGTTACGGGACTGCCTCTTTGCCTCAGCCTGCCGAACAAGTGTCTCTTCGAATTGGAGAAGGCCATGCTGCGTCTTTAGCCTCCAAGCTGAACGATCGGGGGTCAAGGTTTCCCAGTTGTTAATGTCCATTCTCAGGGCCTTTAGGTCCCTCTTGCAGATATCCTTATATCGCAGCTGTGGTCTCCCTCTGAGGTGCTTTCCCTGCACTAATTCCTCATACAGGAGATCTTTCAGAATCCGACCCTCAGCCATTCTCACAACATGCCCCAGCCAGCGTAGACATCGCTGTTTCAATAGTGTATACATGCTAGAAATTCCATCACGTTCCAAGACTGCACTATTTGGAACTTTGTCCTGCCAGGTGATGCCAAGAATTTGTCAGAGACAGCGCATATTTTATTTATTTTATTTATTTTATCTCGAATTTATATACCGCACCTTCTCCCGAGGGACTCAGGGCGGTGTACAGCCAGATAAAAACATACAATATAAACATTAAAAACAGTTAAAAGGATATATATTAATTTGGCCCCAATTTAAGATAACAGACCAATTAAAAATTAAAAAAATATTAAAAAATATGTTAAGCCAGCCCGGCTTGCTGAAAAAAGAAAGTTTTAAGGGTGCGGCGGAAGGCACCGAGGTCTTGGATCCTCCTTATCTCCGGGGGCAGCTGATTCCAGAGGGTAGGTGCCCCCACAGAGAAGGCCCTCCCACTGGGGGTCTGAATATGAAAGGTGTTCAATTTTCTCTCCTGCCGTGCGTAGATTGGACTTCCTGTTTGCTGCTGGCCGCCGCCAGACGTTCCTTTGGGATCGTCAGCTTCCACTGCCTGTCAGAGCCGCCTTCACAACGGAACGGCGGCTCGAAAAAACTCCGTTCCCATGAGGAAACGGAGATAGAGCCGGCAGGGGTGGGTAGAACTCTCTGCAGAGTCCCAAAAGTTTTTCTTTTACTTTTGGGATGGAGCGGATGAGATGCCCCATATCCCCAGCCGCTGCTCCGGGCTTTGGGAGACCTCTGCTAATGCAGAGCCAGGCGTCAAAAGCAAGCCTGCGAATTTGACAGATTACTCAAAGAAAATGTGAGCTGGACCTGTAATACTGAAGCGCAAGTATTTTACTTATCTTTTAAAAATTACTTAAGAGAATAGAGGAAGAGAAAGAGGAAAAAAGTTTCTTTTTAAAATGGCGTCTGCCGCGGCTGGAGAAGAGTTTGAGAGGGAAAGTTCTTCCGTTTTTTATTATTACAATGTAGCGGAATAAATACCACTGGCTACATTTGTAGACAAAACTCCGCTCCTGTTTTTGTTTTTCTCTTTTTTCCCTGGAGGCTTGAGTGTTGCTGGCTGGAAGTCTTTTGTCTTGTTTTTTTTTTTTTTCTTCTTCTAACAAAGCCTGCTTAGGCGGAAACATGGCACTGAGGCTTGTGAAGTCAGACAAACAAATAGGTGGGGGGGATTCCCCCACTAAGAATTTAAAGGAACAAGTTTTAACTCTTCAGTCCCAGAAACCTGATTTTAATATAATAGAATTTCTCTTAGAGGAGATTGAAAGAAGGGATGAGATTGTGAATCAGCAACTTGAAAAATTTAAGCAGGAAACTAAGGAATTGGTGAAATCCAAGTTTGACTTTTTGCAGCAAAAAATTTTAAAATTGTCAGAATTCATGATTCGGTTGGATACAAATACTAATTTACTAGAGTCAAAAATGGATGAAATTCAAGATAAATTGGACAATAGAATTCAAAAAATTGAAAATGATTTGTTAAATATTCAGGATTATAGTTCAGAAGAAAAATTTAAAATGGATGCTGACCAAAAGTCTGGTAATGTAGAATATCTGGAACAGAGGATTCAAAAAGAGGTTCTAAAGATACAATATAATTTCACAGAATATGCAATAAGACTTAGAGGTTTGCAGGAAAATAACAGAGATGACTTAAGGAAAATATCTTCTGAATTTCTAGCTGGGATTTTAAAGATTCAACCTGAGGAAGTGTTTTGTAGGATTGACAGAGCTTATCGAATAAACTCCTGGACTGCCAAGCAAAGGCAATTGCCTAGAGATGTGGTAATCTATTTTTCAGATAAAGAAATTAGGAATAAAATTGTGCAAAATTCCTTCAATTCTAATTTGCAATTGTATGGAAGAAAGATTTGGATTTACAAGGAACTCCCACCTAAGATACTAATGGAAAGGAAGAAATTTGGCTTTCTGGTGTCTGAGTTAAAAAGGAGAAATATTCAATTCCGGTGGGACGTCCCAGTTGGTATTATATTGAGACATCAAGGAGAAAGATACCAGTTAAATACTGTTGAAAGGGCGGAAGAATTTTATCAAAATAGGTTGAAAATGAATTTAACGTCTTCAGATATAATACAGGATAAGCAGAAGGAGCTGGAACTAAAGACAGAGACTGTACCAGATAAATTGCCTTTGGATTTATCGGATACCCCAGCTGGATTATCTACAAATTTGAGAGAAGTGCCATCTGATTTTAATGTGATGACTTATCAAGGCAAGGACAAGCATGGAAACCAATTAGAGGATATACAAGGGATAAAAAAGAAATGCGAGACACAAAAAATTAGGATGGAGGTCAAACCCACAAAAAGAAAACAAAAAAAGAAATAGGTTGTACAAAAATAGAAATTTCTAACCCAAGCAACAGTGAAGCCAGTGATTTTAAAATATGAATGATTATGTGAAAATATAGAGGAGGCGACATATTGGTCAATATCATCCTGAGGATAGTGGCAGATCTCTGCATTGCCGTAATTTTGGGACATGGAAAGAGCCTCAAATTGATGGTTTTGAATTATCTACTTTGAAACTTCTTTTTGTGTTGATAAATATATTATAATTATCTTGAATTATAAGGCAAGAGAATCACATTGGGACATGCAGAAGATCGGGTTGTTACCCAATACGATGATGGAAATTAATAATCCTGATGAAACCCACAATTATTATTATATGGAATACAATTATAATGTCACTCGGGTGGTTGTTTTTACTTTTATATATATAAGAAGATGTTTACTACTGATGGGGGCAGATATGATTGGAGATCTTGAATAAACTGTTGCATCCGCAAGCTATGTCACCCTATTATGGATGTTGGTTTTAACAATCCAGTGGAAAGACTTCAAGAAGATATTATATGGACTATAAATTTAAAGTTATTGTCTTTTCTTTTTTTATTTAGATATAATGGAATATATATATATATATATTTTTAAGTAGTGTGGGCAGTGAATTAAAGATATCAAGAATTGTTGTGTATGGTAAATTTGTAAGACAGTGGGTGAATAAGCTAGCTACAGACTGATTAGTTTAAGAAAAGGGATTTTTAAGTGATACATTTAGGGGAGTGGAGGAAATGGATAGAGTGGAATAAATGTTAAATTAGATTTTATGGGGAGCCCGCTTTGAAATGTTATTAAAGTAGGACTTATCGCATAGTTTTAAAGTGGAAGGTGGTTTTGAATTGTTGCAATAATGCATAGATATAAAACACTATTATGCTAAATTAGAGTTATTTTATAATAGTTATAGTATAATGTGTTTGTTTTTTTTTTGTTTTTTTTTTTTCTCTTCTTCTTTTCTGAAATGTATGGATAAAGGGGGATTTATAATACTTTTAGTAAGTAAAGGTCAGTATTTTGAGGAGGGAGTAAGTAATCTGTTATGAATTAGGGTTTTTTTTTGTTACGAAGAAGTCACAGGGGGGGAAGGGTGGGGAGGGGGGGTTAGGGAGGGGGGGGAGGGGGGGGAAAAAGGGGGAAAAATTTGTATTTGAAAACCTTTTCAATAAAAAAAAAAAAAATTAAAAAAATATTAAAAAATATGTTAAGCCAGCCCGGCTTGCTGAAAAAAGAAAGTTTTAAGGGTGCGGCGGAAGGCACCGAGGTCTTGGATCCTCCTTATCTCCGGGGGCAGCTGATTCCAGAGGGTAGGTGCCCCCACAGAGAAGGCCCTCCCACTGGGGGTCTGAATATGAAAGGTGTTCAATTTTCTCTCCTGCCGTGCGTAGAGGGCCCATGACTCACTGCAGTACAAGAGTGTGCTCAGGACGCAGGCTCTATAGACCTGGATCGTTGCATGTTCCGTCAACTTCTTATTAAGCCATACTCTCTTTGTAAGTCTGGAAAATGTGGTGGCCACTTTACCAATACATTTATTCAGCTCAGTATGTAAAGAGAGTTACCTAGTTTGTATAACTGATGTTACCTAGTTTGGGTAATGAAATACCTGCAAGTAAAACAACCAAGCTCAGAGAGTACCAAGGGCCCCACAAAACAATAGTAGGTTCAAAACTAAGATGCTGTAGTTGTTTTTGGGAAGACTGGAGCCTGGATAGGGAACAGCTACATCAAGTTAAGTTTTATCTACTGTATACTTAGGACTTGTTTTTAAGCAGCAGGTTGCTGGCTCCCACATTTCAAGAGGAGTTATTTAAGGGCTATATAGCCAGTGCCAACACAGTAAGGCAGCTCACCAACCAAAATTACTCAGTCTCCAAGGGTGAAATGCTCCCAGTTCAGACCAGATCGCCCGATCCGGTAGTGATGGAGGCGGGTGGTTCGGAGAACCGGTAGCAAAAATCAGGTAGCAAAAATCCCTGCATCACCACCCCCATGTCCAGCTGAGCCGTGCGATCATCAAGAGGCTTTTTTAAATATACTTTTAAAAGCATTTTTTCTTTTTTTTAAAAAAATGCTTTTAAAATTTTTTTAAAAAATCCTCTGATGATCGCGCGGCTCAGCTGGGATCATCAGAGCCTTTTAAAAGCATTTTTTCTACAACCTCTTCACCCAAAGAGGTTGTAGAAAAAATGCTTTTAAAAGTAAAAAAAAAAAAAAAGTTGGCCATACCCACCCAATCACATTACACCCCCCCCCCCCCACCAAGCCACACCCACAGAACCGGTAGTAACAAATTTTACATTTCACCACTGGGGGTCTCTAATTCCAATCATAAAGGTATATAAGCAAAAGAGCCCAAATGATCACATATGGTACAGAACTGTAGGGATATATAAATGCCTCCTTCATAGAACTTTTCTGAAATGTATCTTGGGGGTGGATTAGCCTACCCCAGCTGCAGCATTAAGGACAGAGCTGAGTATACCTTGTACACAAAGCAATTTAGTAATTATTCAATTACTGGCTGAAGATCCTATCTATGGACCCAGATAGATTACCCAAGCTGTGCTTTGAAGAGCCGTTGCATAACACGCTTCCTGGCACGGTGGCCGCCCAACTTTCAAATGTCATCTCACAATGTGGATTCTCCATCCAGTTCACGGTCCAATCAGATCTAAAGGCCAAGGAAGCTTTCAAACAAAGCCTCATTGATGTGGCTGCTCAGATGATAGTCCGGCACTTAATTATGCCAAGTCCTTGAAGTGTCTGACTGGACCGAGAAAGCAGCTTCCCGGTTAGAAAAATATTTAACAACCGATACGCCTCAACATCTCAGAAGTTCTTTCTCCAGAGCTCCTTTCAAACAACTAGACTCCACGGTAAGACACGGGGCGCAGTGTTGTGTTGCCCCTGGTTCGCACCGGTTCTATAGAACCGGTAGTAAAACCAGTGGGAGGCTCCGCCCACCGACCTCGACGTCATTAGAACGCTTCTGCTCATGCGCAGAAGAGCACATGAGCAAGCGAAGCAGCGCGTGCGCGGCCCCATTGCGAACCGGTAGTAAAGGTAAGTAGAACCCACCCCTGCATAGGAGGTTTCATGGAGTCCCATTTGACGAAAGACTGTGTATTTGTGAAGCACCAGCTATTCAAGACATTGGACTGCAAACTCTGCTCCACAGAAAAGGATTATTAGATTAAAAACTGGGGCAGACGCGAGAAATCTTACGTTTTGTAGGGAATGAAGCTGCATATAGTAAGACTGCACTCTTTATATCAAAGACCATTTTGAAGAGGATTTGGAACAGATTGAGGTTAATCGTAGGGATGACAACTTACTATGAACATGTTGTATTTGTTTGCACCTGTCTTATATTTTTTTTTGAACCCTGAAATAAGTGCTTGGCCTTGTTGCCATGCCCTCCAAAGCCCGATTGGGCTTATTATCAGGGGATGTCTTATTTGGGGGGAAACAGGATATAAGTTTTCTAGTTTTGATATGGTTAAATAATTAAATCAATAAAAATTCCATTCCATTCCATTCCAAAACAATAACCGTCTATGAACATGGGCCAAAAATAACAGAATGTAGTTTTAAAGATATTGTTCTGCCCCAGCTACGGATCCCAAAGAACGCAGCACACACAAACTCTATACAAAGCTTATTTTACTCAAATAACTTAAGTCTTTATCAACCAAAAGCTGCTAATAAACTGTCTTAACAGCATACCAGAATTCTAAGAAAAGGTAATCACAGTCTTACTAGAGTTGGCAGAAAGCCCAGAAACAATTTTGCAGAGAATCCAGACGTGAAGGAGATTGAACTAAAGTTGTTCCCTACAGCTTGCTGCAAGCAGCATTCCTCCTTAAATAGGCTAATGGAGTGGCCAATTAGCTCCAAGCCTTACTCTCGAGAAGACCTCCTCCTGAGGAGCCACTCCTGCCTTTTGGCAGCTCTGTGCGGCCGTGCATTGAGAAGAGGCTCCTCCTCTTCGTCCTCTTCACTTATGGGAGCTTCTGGAGGTTCTGAAGGCCCTGGCTGAATCCCTGCCTCTGGCACCACATCTTCTCCAGCCTCCTCACTGTCCGACTCGAGTGCCAGCTGCACAAGCTGCTGGCGCAGCACACCAGCCTCCTCGTTGTCGGAATCAGCTACAATCTGCACAGGCCGCTGACGGGCCACAACAGATATGAATTCAAGGTTGTTCATGCAGAAAACAGAACTCAAAAGCAAAAGTGTAGGATAGGATAAAAATCTCTGAATAGCAATTCAATTCAATTCCACCAGTCTATTGAAGTACAAATAGTCCTCAACTTACAAACCATTCATTTAGTGACTGTCAAAGTTACAACGGCACTGAAAAAAGTAATTTATGACCATTTTTCACACTTACAACTCTTGCAGCATCTCCATGATCACGTGATCAAAATTTGGAGGCTTGTCAACTGAAATGTATTTATGATGGCTGTGGTATCCCAGGATCATGTGATGACTTGTTGCGATCTTTTGACAAGCAAAGTCAATGGGAAAAGCCAGATTCACTTAACAACCGTGTTACTAACTTAAGAACCGCAGTAATTCACATAACAACGGTGACAAGAAAGGTTGTTAAAATGGGGCAAAAGAGTACTTAACAACTGTCATGCTTAGCAACGGAGGTTTTGAGCTCAATTGTGGTCATAAGTCAAGGACTACCCGAATTGTGTTGAGTTCTAAGCACCATCCTTTAAGAAATTCAGAGAAAGTGGAATAGGATAAGAGATGGGCAATAAGAATAATCAGGATACTAGAAGTAGGCTCTATGATGCAACGGCTGTAAATATGAAGACAGACTGAAAGGAACTGGGAGTGTTTAGCCTTAAAGAGAAAAGTCTAAAGGAGGATATGGCAGTTTCCTGAAATGAAGACACAGAAGGAGGGTAAGATTTATTCTCCAAAGTTCTTTTTTTAATTAGATTTTTATTAGTTTATCAAAGTATAAAATACAAAGAAAAAAAAGTAGTAGAAAACTAAGAAAAGGGGGAGGGAAAAGAGATATAATGCAAAGGGAAAAAAGGAAAGCAAAAGGCACCAATTTCCAACTCTCTTTAGCACAATAGAAGATAACAACATTATACCCACAACTTTTTGCTTTTACGCAACAGTATGTGTACAAGCCCATTTCTATAACAATAAGCCTATTCTCCAAAGTTCTAAATGCAGAATACAGAATAATAAAATCAGGAAGACAGGGTCTACATGTAGCCCTCACTTAATGACCCATCACTTAGCAACCACTCAAAGCTACGACAGACCTCTGCAGAGCTTTTTATGACCCATTTTCAAAATTCCAACAGCCACATGCATGTGCGGAGAGGGAGGGAGGGAGGGAGGGAGGGAGGGGGAGAGAGAGAGGGAGAGGATTACATTCTGGGTGCTTGGCAACTGACTTGATTCATGGTCATTTGCAGCATCCTGCAGTCTGGCAACCATGGTTTTCGGTGGGTTTTGCCGGGAAAAAAATGCCCATTGGGTATAATGGGTATGTTTGATGACCATAGTGTTCACTTAACAACTGCGCTAAAAAAGGTCGGAAATTGGGTGTGGTCAAATGGTGACCTGCTTAATGACCACCATGACTTAACAATCATAATTCCGGACTCAATTAGGTCCTAAGTCAAAGACTACCTGTCATAGAATCTCAGAAAACCTGCCTAAGAATAACAGCAGTGGAATATTTTAAAATTAAAGAAAAATCATCTGTTGGAGATGCCTCAATCTGGATGCCTGGACTAATGAGTAAGACTCTATGGCCATGAAATTGCCTTCTAACTCTCGGCTTCTCATTCTTTTCCACTCTTTTAAGTATAAAACAGAATGAACCTGTATTGTATAAACCTAATGGCCAGGTTTATACAATATCCAAAGCCATTGTGTGGTTATTTGGATTTTATTCGTTGAGCCGATTTATCTCTCTGCTGCCAGGGGCTGAAGACATCATGTCCAACATTTACTCTTAATATTCCTCACAACAACAACAATACTGCGGGAGAATTTAAGTTGCGAGACAGTGATTCAAGAGAGATCCAACTTAGAATTAAGAAGAAATTTCCTAACAGTTCGTGAACAATTTATCAGTGGAAGGACTTTTGTGGGTGCTCCAACATTGGAGTTTTCAAGAAGAGATTGGACAACCATTTGTCTGGAGTGGTATAGGGTCTCCTGTTTGATCAGGGAGTTGGACTAAAAGGCCCTCTAAGGTCCCTTCAAACCAGGGGTAGGTTCTAAAAATTTTTACTACTGGTTCTGTGGACGTGGCTTATTTTGTGGGCGTGGCTTGATGGTCATGTGGCAATTCTTTAGGATTTAGCAGAGGTACTGGTCTACCAGGCTTTTAACTGCTTGCAGAGCTGTACTGGTCTACTCATTTGTTTTTGGAGGCACCAGTCTACTCATTTGTTTTTGGAGGCACCGGTCTACCACCACACTGTCTTTTAACACTGATCAGCTATAGGGCGGCCCTTTGAAGCCCCACAGCAAGAGTTTAAACAGTTTTTTTCCTTCTACACGATCAGCTGGGACTCGGGAGGCAGCAATAGATTGGGGGTGGGGCCAAATAAAAGGTAAGAATAATGCGGAGGGCGGGGGGGCCAGCTCCCGAACAAAGAGAACCAGTTCGGTGACATCATATCGTCACCGCTACCGGCTCGGCCAAACCGGGCCAAACCGGGAGGAACCCACCACTGCTTCAAACCCTACTAGTCTATGTTCTATTATTGGGCCCTTGACACTCTCTGAGCTCCCAAATCTGAAGGTGAACTAGCTAATCTTGTCACAGTGCTTTGTAAACTATGATTGATAGCATCTTCTTAAATTGTGGTTTCTTGAACAAACTGTATACCCCAGGCTCAAACTGAAGCACTGAACGTAAACATTTCCATACCAATCCCTTTCAAAACAACATCCAACACAGGAACTAGATTTACACATCACATTAAGCCATAAACCACAGTTTACAAACTTTTAACAGCTGGATTCACCCTGCACACTAAATCAAAACCAAACATGCCATACTGTGGGTTTACACGCTGTTCACAGTAGGTCTTTAGCTACACAATCAAGCTTTTAGTTATTTTAGCAAGTTATTTTATTAAACAAGATACTAAGTGAGTGGCATTCCACTCACGTTGCTTTAATTACTGCAGATGCTTATTATATATCCTTAGTTTCATCTCTATTGTTAACTGTCTTTGGAAAAATTGAAGAGGAAAACAAAAATGCTGCAATCACAGAATGACTTGGGATCCGGTGAGAAAGCCGACTTCAACTCAGGAAAGTATCATCACCTCTCAAATATTCTCCACTGGTTCTAACGCAAACCCCTGGAGCAACAAGGGCAGACTGGCGCTCCAGAAGGCTGGCAGGTTTCAACACCCAAGCTGATTTCCTGCTGACAGGACAAATACACCAGGGGTGTGTCAATTGGCTTAGTCCGATACCGCTTCTCCTTCTTCCTGGTTCCCGACGCAGAGACAGAAAGAAGAAGCTGTAAGTGCAGCCTTTGGCGCGAAGATTAACCAGAACTATCTCCGGCTTTAGAAAGTCTTTCCAACTTGGTTCAAAGCAAGAAATAGTAACTACTAATTATCGGTTTGCATTTTGTGCAGACTCAACTGGGCGTGCACTGGGCCATCTCTAGTTTTATAGCTCTCAAGAGGATGGCATCAAATACACTGGCTCAGATCCATGCTGGTTTTAGCCTTAACAGGATTTGCTTGAGACTTAACTGGGTGAATATTAGCCATGGCTGTTTGTAAATCACAGAACAATCAAGAAAATTAGTTCTCAGCAAATGATAGTTTAGCCTGATAACTTGAACCAAGTCAGTAAGATAAACCAAAGTTTCTCAACCGTGGCAACTTTTAAGATGTGTGGACTTTAAGTTCCAAAATGCCTCAGCCAACATGTTCTAGGACTGTGATGGCAAACCTGTGGCATGTGTGCCAGAGGTGGCATGCAGCACCCTCTGTGATGGCACGCAAGCCGTCGCCACAGTTCAGTTCCATGTGCATGCCTCCTGCTGGCCAGCTGGTCTTCAGGTCTCTGCCGTGCATGCGCAGGGGGCGGGATGTGGGGGGGGCATGCACATTCGTGAGGGCAGGGCACATGCAGGGGCTGCGTGCGCATGAGGGGGGCAGGCCGCATACACGGGGGCTGCACGCGCATTGTATTTTGGGGGTTTGGGCGCACACACGCGCATTCGCGCACTTTGGGCACTCGATCCAGAAAAGTTTAGCAATCTCTGTTCTAGGTGAAATCCACACATCTTAAAGTTGTTAAGATTGCAAAGCACTGGACTAAAGCATTTAGTATTAGTCTCTCTCTCTCCCTCTCTCTCTCTGTGTACATACATTATTTAAATGTGTGTATGTATATACATATACACACATATACCTATAAACCCAGTCACTCTTTTATCCCAGGCATGCAATCTTTTATATCCTACAAATTATATACAAATATGACATCAGTTGCCATTAATGCACTACCATTACCTTCTTAGTGACACAGGAGAGCAATTATCATTCAATTCATTTTCTCTGTTGCAGCCTCTTGCCAAACATGGCAATTTCCAGATGTGTTAGGATCCTAGAATTCCCAACCAGCATCGTGTCTGTCCAAGATGACAACTACAGTCCGTATTTATCCAGAGGGCACCACACAGCTTCTGACACTTTTTAAGTATTATCCTAGCAACAAGAAAGCCAATGATCTTCCACAAGTTGGAATAGGTTCTGCTACTGTTATTTCTCCTCTCAGAATTTACCACTTATAAAAAAAAAGCCTGTTCCATAAAAATAAAGAGCTGGTTTGATGCAGTGGAAACTGGGAGACTATGAAGTTCTGCTTTGGATCTAAAAGCCAGCTGGGTGATTTTGGATCAGCCCAACTATCTCACAGGGTTGCTGTTGTAGGGAAAATAGGAGACAGGGAGTATTCTGTACAATGCCTTGAGAAATAATAATAAAGGCGGATAAGGATCTAATAATAATAATAATGATTTTGCAAATCAGAGTGAAATCAATCTAGGGAGAGTTTCAAAGATAATTAACGTGTTTTCCCAGAGTTAATTAGATTTAGGAAGTATATAACACAGCCAGCTTTTTGGGTGCTAAAATCGGGGTGTTTTGCTAGAATCCAATGTCTAACTATCAATTAAATGTAATTCTGACTTGTGTCTTGAAATATGTAGAAAGGAGCTAGATACCAAATGAATGTTAGGGACTATTAAAGGCAAGCCGATATTAGGTACAATGATCCTGTTCTCCTTCACTGAATTGTGTTCAAGCACATCTGTCTGGGAATTTCTATTTGAATTCCTCTGTTGAGTAAAGCATTGAATTCCATGCACTAAGTATTTCCTAATATTAGTACTCTACATAGTTAAGAATATTTAGATTTAGGGCTCTAGAACCACCTTATCTAAACATTCCCTTATTACAATCTAATGAGCCTCAAGTTAAAGCTTTAGTGATTCTTCTCTCAAGTATGTAGAGAGTTATTCAATTTTCCCTTCTTAAATCAAATGTACCAGAGAGATCTAGAGTTGAAGAACTGCTGGAAAGCATCTTACTCGACCTCCTGTTCAGTTTAAGTAACTTACACATCCAGGTTAAATATATTCAGCAGCTAAGAGGCAATGGCAGGATATGCAATTCACACATGGCTGCAACCATTACCAACATCTCGGTCTATATATTGACATGGCTTTCTAGTATTTCTCTTGAAATTCTGGTTCCCACGAAATCTTTTAACATTAGTGACATGTCCAAAAATTTCCAAATGACTAAAAGAAAAAAGGAGACAAACATGCCTGCCAAGAATGAAGAACAAGCTCTTTTTGCTAAAGAGACTTTAGCAAAAAAAAAAAAAAAAGCCTTTGGCATACAGTATATCTTAGCTCAAAATCTCAGGGAAATTTGTTTACGTGGTGCTACTAAGCGTTTTGCTACAAATTGTTCAGAGTTATGATGAAAGGAAATGCTGTTTGCTCATTGTGTTTGAGCTATATGTGATAAAAGGTTAAATAAAACAACCTTTTATGTATAACCTTAAAGGACAAAAGTGTGCTTGCTAAGTACGCATTGCTAAGTATGCATTCTTTCACAAGCAGTCAGCAACTAAAAGGAAACCACAACACAAAACAAGCCAGTCTGAAATAGCTACTCTCCTATTTGGAGTCTTTCTCCCTCCATATTTTAATCGCTAAATACTGTACAGTACTGCAGTTCGCTTCACAGACGTGAAGCTGCCATTTTAACCAACTGGCTGGATTCGCAATGAAATGCTGAATCATGGTTTACCATCTATATAGTAGCAGGATGGACTTATGGCCTCACTTCTGCTACTATTGTTAAGTGAATGACCCGTGGTTGTTAAGTGAAACTTCACATGATTGCAACTTGTGATTTTACCGCTGGCTTCTCCACAGATTCCGTTTTTCAGAATCCAGCAGTGAAAGGCACAGATAGATAGTGACCATGGGACAATGCAGCGCTAACAGTCGTGAGGGAGAGGATTGGTTGCAAAGTTACTTTTTCAGCACCGTTGTAACTTTGAACGATCGCTAAAAAGGGCAGTTGCTAAGTGAGGATTAACAGTAACAGAGTTGGAAGGGACCTTGGAGGTCATCTAGTCCAACCCCTGTACAATTAAGTTTAATAATTTTAATTGTATTTTTTTTAACTTTATTTATTGTTATTGTTATTGTTTTTACTCTACGTGATGGTTGTGAGCCGCCCCGAGTCCTTCGGGAGAAGGGCGGCATATAAATTTTAATAAATAAATAAATAAATAACCCAATATTCACTTTCTTAAATTTCTCTTCCTACCTCACCCACCCCTGTTGCTTTTATCCAAGGAGGAGGGGGGGGAGTTAATTCTCCCGTTGTTCTAAAACTTTTTTAAAAAATAGTCCTTGAAACTATAGAAGAAATAACTTTTTCTCCCACCTGAATTATAGGGCATTTAAAAAAAAAAAAGTCATGTCTCTTCCTATGCAACACTGCCTTATATTTTCTACCCAACTGACTTCGGTGAGTTTGACACAACCCTGCTAGATTACTGCACCGTGGTTTAAGTAGGGCTGCCCTTGAAGACGTGGAAGCTGAAGTGTAGTCCAAAAGTATAGCAGTCTCTGCTGAGGAGGAAAACACTTCCAACACTGTGACTCTGCATTGAGGCTGCTGCACTGCTTTTACAATAGGCTTCCGTAATTCTAGGTGCTGTTTTTAACCTTCAAAGCCCAAATATCGTGTCTCCCAACCAGAAATAACTCACCCTGTGTGCATTCCTCTCCAAAAGAGCTGATCCAGGTCCTCATCCCAAGTGAAGTTAAGAGAAGGGAGATTCAGAGCCCTATCTTCTTAGTAGCAGGCCCATTATGAACTCCCTTCTACCAAGGGGCAAGGCGAACTCTGACCTCCCTTGCATTTCCCAAAGCTGTGAAATTCACCTAGCTTTGCCAACTTGCTTGGGGCTCACAGAGCATGCAACCTTGGAGCCATCCACCTCCCGTTTTAGGTAAAGCTAAAGGTTTCCCGTGTCCAGTTGTGTCCGACTTGGGGGGGGGTGCTGCTCATCTCCATTTCTTAGCCAAGGGAGGCAGCGTTTTCCGAAGACATTTCTGTAGTCATGTGGTTAGCAGGACTACAATGCAAGGCGCACATAATGCTGTTATCTTCTCCCAGAAGTGTTACCTATTTGCATTCTTTCGAACTGCTGGGAGGGCAGGAGCTGAGGCAAGGACAGGAGCTCAACCCCGTCGCGCAGCGCTTAGGTCTCAAACCTGGGCTGGCAGCTTTCCAGCTGACAAGCTTAGCATATTTCATCACCATCACAACACCCCTCCCACCACTGTATTATTAATTTCATCCTTGTTTTAACTGCCTCCGCCAGAATACAATATTAATATTTTTTTATATTTTAATTGTACGTCGCCCAGAGTGAATCTGTGAGTGAGGTATATACGCTCGATATAGCTTGATGACTGGATGATTGACTGGATGGATGGGAGGGAGGGAGGATGGACGGACAGACGGATGGACGGACAGACAGACAACTTTTGGGCAAAGACACAGACATGGGTAGTTTAGGTCACTTTTCGAATGCAAACATCTCCTTTTCTTCTGGGGCTGCCCTGAGCTGTGAGAAGCAAAGATGGCCCAGAAATATTAAACAAACACCACCAAAGGCGTTAGCTAATTTGTTACTCAGTGCATGGTGCGAATCTAGATGATGCAGTATATGTGTAGCCCTAGCAATCCAGTATATGTGTATAAATGTATTCATGTATACATTTGATGCAGCTGCCCATCTCACAAAACTATGACTCCAGGGGCGAACAAGGATTGAAACCCAAAATAAAACTTGCTATAAATAACAAGCAGAAACAAAAAACTAAACACATTATTTATATTAACTATTAACGTAATAGATTCACTATATGTGGTTTTATGTACTAAAGTTATTTTATTTTTCACCCAGTTTCAATTATGTTTTTTAATTATATCTCTTTTATACGGTTTTATCATTTGTAAACTGCCCAGAGTCACTTAGATAGTAAGATGGGCAATCTCTAAATCTGATTTAAATAAATAAACATACACGCAAGGCCTAAACATGTTCCACTTCAAGTTGCAGGACTAGAATCCAACAGATCAGCCAAAAGAGCTCACTTAATTTCCCAGCCTCAAAGCTTTAGGTAACAAGCAAGTTTTTAATGCCTTACAAAAGGCTAAAAGAATTGAGGACATCAGAACTTCGAGGGGATATTGTGGAAGCTCAAATTTGATAAACCATCTTTCCAGAGACTTTTCCAGATTTGCTAGCTAACCAGGATCCATTTAATTGGGGCTGCTGAGAATTGAATCTTGGATTTCAAGAATTCAGAACATGTCCACAATCCCTGGAATGTGGGTCTTTCTTCTTTCTCTATAAGGAAGGAATTCACTCTTATTGTGTTTTACTAAACTACTGGCACTGTTCTCACCCATTTTTAAAGACACACATCTCATTTACCTTCTGAAAAAATTATCAGCAATTATCCCTCAAAGTTAAAAAAAAAAAAAGCATTTACACCAGTGTTTTTCAAACTTGCCAATTTTAAGGTGAGTGGACTTCAATGCCCAGAATTCTCCAGCCGGCATGGGGAATCTGGAAGTTGAAGTCCGCGCATCTTAAAATGATCAAGAAAGGTTCTTATTGATGGAAATTCTAGAAACAGCACTGCCCTATACCAAGGCTCTCCAAACTTAGCAACTTTAAGACTTGTGGACTTCAATTCCCAGAATTCCTCAACCAGCATTGAATTGTGACTTATGGCCCTATATATTAATTAAAATAACAGTAACAGAGTTGGAAAGGACTTTAGAGGTCATCTAGTCCAACCCCCTACTCACGCAGGAGACCTGTACTAGGGATTCGAACCACCAAACTGCCGAACTTTCTGATTGACAAGCTCAGTGTCTTAGCCACTGAGCCATAGTCCTCAATTTACAGCCATAATTCAGCCCAAAATTTCTCTTGCTAAATGAGACATTAGTTAGGTGAGTTTTGCCCCATTTAACAACCTTTCTTGCCATAGACGTTAAATGAATCATTGCAGTTGTTCATTTACCAACACGGTTATTAAGTGAATCCGGCTTCCCCTTGACTTTGTTTGTCGGAAGGTTGCAAAAGCTGTGACCCCTTGACACCGCAATCGTCATAAAGATAAGTCAGTTGCCAAGTGTTTGAATTTTGATCATGTGACCATAGGGAATGCTACAACGGTCGTAAGTATGAAAAATGGTCAGTCACTATTTTCAGTGCTGTTGTAACTTCAAATGGTCACTAAGCAAGCTGTCGTAAATCAAGGACTTTCTGTTCTAGACAATGTCTCTAGACATTGTCTAGCTCATTTTAAAACTTCATAGCATAACAGCAATCAACCAAACCATACATCACCTAATTCTCATTAAGGTTCAGGAGGAAAACTCACAGATGTTTTGCCTTTAATCTGAAAAACTAAAATATGAAAAACTTGGAAATTTTGGTGATTAAAGACTGGAGCAGATTAAAAACACCACTCTTTCCTGCCACCCAGTTGGCCCAAAGACAAACACAGAACTAAGTTTTCTACTGTTTCTCTGAGAAAGAATCTATTACTTTTGAGTAAGAGAATGTTTAAACTTGGGGAAATGGAATTAAGTAAGAAGAAGGCAGGCTGTGGTTGATTAGAACAAATTTTAACAGTTAAGTTGGACAGTGGATGCATTCAAGCAGACAATGTTTTAAATTGGATTCTGGCATCGAACAAAGGATTGCATTGATCGACCAAACTATCTCCTTCCAACTTTCATAATTTTTGTCCTATTCCAGCAAGCTAATCTTTATAGATTTTGAAAGAGGGAAGGCAGAGAGCTTCTGCTAAATAAGTATTACTTTTCATCATTAGTTAATAGAATTAGCTGGAGCCAAGATTCACTTCTTTCTTATCTCGTCAAGCAATGAAATGTTATTTCTGCATTACAAGTATGAAGCTGAGCTCATTGGGATTTTCTGCTGGGAAGAGACCGCAGAATGAAGAAACAGGGTTATAGGAAACCATATGCAAGTTTCATTCTTCAGTTTCTCTCTTGGGGAAACGAACATCTGAAAGAGAGAGAGAGATCTCAACTTCCGAATTGGCATGCTCCTCTCCAAGCAGCTGGTCACTTTTGAAATAAAAATCTTTTTATAATGCATTCAGCATTTTCCCTCCTTCTCCCAAGCCACAAAAATATCACTTTTTGAAAGTGCAATTTTACATACAGTACTAGGCTGTCCAGTTTTTTTCCTATTTATATATATACTAGCTGAATACCAGTGCTCCCCTATGAAACTATGATTGGGCTTGATAAATCGACACTTACAGCTAGAAAATTAATGAGTAGTTACGATCAGCCTCTCCTCTCCCCTTCTCTCCCTCAGCCTTGCCCCACAGAAGCCTCCCCTAGCCTATCCCCTTCTCTCCCTCAGCCTTGACTCACAGAAGCCTCTCCTCTCCCCTTCTCTCCCTCAGGCTTGCCCCACAGAAGCCTCTCCTGTCCTATCTCCTTCTCTTCCTCAGGCTTGCCCCACAGAAGCCTCTCCTGTCCTATCCCCTTCTCTCCCTCAGGCTTGACCCACAGAAGCCTCTCCTGTCCTATCCCCTTCTCTCTCTCAGGCTTGCCCCACAGAAGCCTCCCCTATCCTATCCCCTTCTCTCTCTCAGGCTTGCCCCACAGAAGCCTCCCCTATCCTATTCCCTTCTCTCCCTCAGTCTTGACCCACAGAAGCCTCTCCTCTCCTATCCCCTTCTCTCTCGGGCTTGCCCCACAGAAGCCTCCCCTATCCTATTCCCTTCTCTCCCTCAGGCTTGCCCCACAGAAGCCTCCCCTATCCTATCCCCTTCTCTCCCTCAGGCTTGCCCCACAGAAGCCTCTCCTGTCCTATCCCCTTCTCTCTCTCAGGCTTGCCCCACAGAAGCCTCCCCTATCCTATTCCCTTCTCTCCCTCAGTCTTGACCCACAGAAGCCTCTCCTCTCCCCTTCTCTCCCTCAGGCTTGCCCCACAGAAGCCTCTCCTGTCCTATCTCCTTCTCTTCCTCAGGCTTGCCCCACAGAAGCCTCTCCTGTCCTATCTCCTTCTCTCCCTCAGGCTTGACCCACAGAAGCCTCTCCTGTCCTATCCCCTTCTCTCTCTCAGGCTTGCCCCACAGAAGCCTCCCCTATCCTATCCCCTTCTCTCTCTCAGGCTTGCCCCACAGAAGCCTCCCCTATCCTATTCCCTTCTCTCCCTCAGTCTTGACCCACAGAAGCCTCTCCTCTCCTATCCCCTTCTCTCTCGGGCTTGCCCCACAGAAGCCTCCCCTATCCTATTCCCTTCTCTCCCTCAGGCTTGCCCCACAGAAGCCTCCCCTATCCTATCCCCTTCTCTCCCTCAGGCTTGCCCCACAGAAGCCTCTCCTGTCCTATCCCCTTCTCTCTCTCAGGCTTGCCCCACAGAAGCCTCCCCTATCCTATTCCCTTCTCTCCCTCAGTCTTGACCCACAGAAGCCTCTCCTCTCCTATCCCCTACTCTCCCTCAGTTTTGCCCCACAGAAGCCTCTCCTGTCCTATCCCCTTCTCTCTCTCAGGCTTGCCCCACAGAAGCCTCCCCTATCCTATCCCCTTCTCTCTCTCAGGCTTGCCCCACAGAAGCCTCTCCTGTCCTATCCCCTTCTCTCTCTCAGGCTTGCCCCACAGAAGCCTCTCCTGTCCTATCCCCTTCTCTCTCTCAGGCTTGCCCCACAGAAGCCTCCCCTATCCTATTCCCTTCTCTCCCTCAGTCTTGACCCACAGAAGCCTCCCCTAGCCTATCCCCTTCTCTCCCTCAGCCTTGACTCACAGAAGCCTCTCCTCTCCCCTTCTCTCCCTCAGGCTTGCCCCACAGAAGCCTCTCCTGTCCTATCTCCTTCTCTTCCTCAGGCTTGCCCCACAGAAGCCTCCTCTCCTATCCCCTTCTCTCCCTCAGGCTTGACCCACAGAAGCCTCTCCTGTCCTATCCCCTTCTCTCTCTCAGGCTTGCCCCACAGAAGCCTCCCCTATCCTATCCCCTTCTCTCTCTCAGGCTTGCCCCACAGAAGCCTCCCCTATCCTATTCCCTTCTCTCCCTCAGTCTTGACCCACAGAAGCCTCTCCTCTCCTATCCCCTTCTCTCTCGGGCTTGCCCCACAGAAGCCTCCCCTATCCTATTCCCTTCTCTCTCTCAGGCTTGCCCCACAGAAGCCTCCCCTATCCTATCCCCTTCTCTCCCTCAGGCTTGCCCCACAGAAGCCTCTCCTGTCCTATCCCCTTCTCTCTCTCAGGCTTGCCCCACAGAAGCCTCCCCTATCCTATTCCCTTCTCTCCCTCAGTCTTGACCCACAGAAGCCTCTCCTCTCCTATCCCCTACTCTCCCTCAGTTTTGCCCCACAGAAGCCTCTCCTGTCCTATCCCCTTCTCTCTCTCAGGCTTGCCCCACAGAAGCCTCCCCTATCCTATCCCCTTCTCTCTCTCAGGCTTGCCCCACAGAAGCCTCTCCTGTCCTATCCCCTTCTCTCTCTCAGGCTTGCCCCACAGAAGCCTCTCCTGTCCTATCCCCTTCTCTCTCTCAGGCTTGCCCCACAGAAGCCTCCCCTATCCTATTCCCTTCTCTCCCTCAGTCTTGACCCACAGAAGCCTCTCCTCTCCTATCCCCTTCTCTCTCGGGCTTGCCCCACAGAAGCCTCCCCTATCCTATCCCCTTCTCTCCCTCAGGCTTGCCCCACAGAAGCCTCCCCTATCCTATCCCCTTCTCTCCCTCAGGCTTGCCCCACAGAAGCCTCTCCTGTCCTATCCCCTTCTCTCTCTCAGGCTTGCCCCACAGAAGCCTCCCCTATCCTATTCCCTTCTCTCCCTCAGTCTTGCCCCACAGAAGCCTCCCCTATCCTATTCCCTTCTCTCCCTCAGGCTTGCCCCACAGAAGCCTCCCCTATCCTATCCCCTTCTCTCCCTCAGGCTTGCCCCACAGAAGCCTCCCCTATTTTATTCCCTTCTCTCCCTCAGTCTTGACCCACAGAAGCCTCTCCTCTCCTATCCCCTACTCTCCCTCAGGCTTGCCCCACAGAAGCCTCTCCTGTCCTATCCCCTTCTCTCTCTCAGGCTTGCCCCACAGAAGCCTCTCCTGTCCTATCCCCTTCTCTCTCTCAGGCTTGCCCCACAGAAGCCTCCCCTATCCTATTCCCTTCTCTCCCTCAGTCTTGACCCACAGAAGCCTCTCCTCTCCTATCCCCTACTCTCCCTCAGTCTTGCCCCACAGAAGCCTCTCCTGTCCTATCCCCTTCTCTCTCTCAGGCTTGCCCCACAGAAGCCTCCCCTATCCTATCCCCTTCTCTCCAGAGTTATTTTCAGGTTGGGAGGGTGAGTAGAACATCTAACTACAGAGCATGTTAATAATAATATAGGAAATACTAATGATCTGATGGTCATTTTGAAAAATCCTTTTTTAGCGAGCACCTAGAAGCCAAGAGGAACATACGTGCCAAATTTCAAGTTTGTAGGCTTTATGGTTCTGGAGATTTCGTGATTAATGCGTACGTGGTTTTCGCTTTTATATATATAGATTTGCTACTACTTTTTAAAACAAAATACAGATTTTGAGCACAGCAAATTTCTATTACAGGAAACCAAAAGATTTTGGTCTTTTACAGAGATAGAATATACCAAAACATAGAGAAGAATAATTTAGTTTATGCTCCATGTTTTGAATTCTAGCTCCCATACAGGTAGATCTCAACATATAACCATTCATTTAGTAAGTCTTTGAAGGTATAATGATATTGGAAAAAAATGACTGATGACCGTTTTTCATGCAAACATTGCAGCATTCCCATGGTCACGTGATCAAAATTCGGACGCTTGGCAACTGGCATGCATTCAAACAGAAGGCAATTTAGTTTGGATTCTGGTGTACATTGACTGTATGGCAGTGTTTCTCAACCTTGGTAGCTTGAAGATGGGTGGACTTGAACTCCCAGAATCCCCCAGCCAGCAGCGCTGGCTGGGGGATTCTGGGAGTTCAAGTCCACCCATCTTCAAGCTTCCAAGGTTGAGAAACACTGCTGTATGGGCTCCTTCTGACTGTGTAATTCCATATTTTTTGTCCTATCCCAGCAAGCCAATCCATACAGATTCGGAGGAACTCGAGAAGAAGTGGAAAGTATAGGCCAAAGTGATCACAGGGGTGGTAGGAGTACTTGGGGCTCTCACCCCTAAGCTGGGAGAATGGCTCCAATAGACCCCCAAAATGGCATCTGAGCTCTCTCTCCAGAAAATAGCAATGCTACAAACCGCTAAAATCTTTCACTGAACCTTTGGCAGACGACCCAAAACTCAGGAAGACACACACCACTAATAAGTGTGTTTTGTATACAGGTAGGCCTCGACTTATGACCACCACGGAGCCCAAAATTTCTGTTGTTAAGTGAATTTTGCCCCATTTTTGAGACTTTTCTTTGCCACCGTTGTTAAGTGAACCACTACAGTTGTTCAATTAGTAACACGGTTGGTTAAATGAGTCTGGCTTCCCCAATGACTTTGCTTGTCAGAAGGTCGCAAAAGGTGATTACATGACACTGCATAAATATAAGCCAGTTGCCAAGCATCCAAATTTTGAATGCTGTTGTAACTTTGAACGGTCACTAAACGAAATGCTGTAAGGCAAGTTCTATCTGTATATACAGTATTTTTCGGACTATAAGGCGCCCCAATATTTCAAAGAGGAAAAAAAAAAAATGCATCCGGTTTTTGTCCTTCCCGGCCCCCAGAAGCACTACAGGCCTCCCAAACCCTCTGCGCATCCCGTTTTTGGGAAAAACAGGCCCGTTTTTGGCCTCCCAAACCCTCCACGCGTCACATTTTTGCCCTCCCCAGCTCCCAGGAGCACTCTGCAGGCCTCCCAAACCCTCTGCGCATCCCGTTTTTGCGAAAAACGGACCTGTTTTTGGTGAAAATAGGATGCTCAGGGTGGGGTTTCGGGAGGCCAAAAATGGCTGTATTCGGTGTATAATACGCACCAACATTTCCACCCTCTTTTTGAGGGCGATGGAAGAAGAGAGGGGCTCCTCCGGGTGCCGTCGGCCAAACAATGTCGACTGGCGGCCCCCAAGGGGAGAGCCTTCTCTGTGGGGGCACCTACTATCTGGAATGAGCTTCCCCCGGAGATACGGAGGATCCCGGATCTGCGCACCTTCCGTCGCGCTCTCAAGACTTTTTTATTCCATCAAGCCGGCCTGGCTTAAATCTTTCCCCTTTAAAATGTAAATTTTAATTTGTTTTTAAAATTATTGGGTGTTTTTAATTTGTCTCGGCCAAATTGTTTAATTCGGTTTTATTCTGTTTTTAAATTTTGTATTTATGTGTTTTATTCTGTGGCTGTTCACCGCCCTGAGTCCTTCGGGAGTAGGGCGGTATACAAATCCAATAAATGAAATGAAATGAAATGAAGTGTGTTTTATACTCCGAAAAGTACGGTATGTACAAATTATTATGATGGAGTCTCCAGCTCACAACTTCTAGCTTCTCCTATGGTAGAAGTCACCAGCTCTACCCATCTATCTTTAACAGTTCCCCAGTTAACTGTTTAACCAAGTGGAACACAATGTCCATACAAATGAGCTGAGGCACAGAAAATTAAACCTGCGGGGATCTACCTTCCTTTGAGATGCTACCGTATCATTTGGATAAAAGGATGGAAGTGGGATTGGTAATTGTTCTCCTTCCCTCCTTTGCATCACCTCTTAGCAGAAACTGGAGCTATCTGGATTAAACAGAGTTTTTGGATCAGATTCTTGCTTCGGTCTCAGCCAAAATGTCTTTTTACCCAGTTGAAAACTTCTTTTATGATTTGGGCTTTTCCTTTCACATTCAAGCCTTCCAACAGCTGAGGGGGAAAAAAAGATTAGTGATCCCAGGAGGGGATCAAAAATGTGCTCCTTGCCCTTAGAGGTCAAGCAGAGGAAAACTCCCAACATCTCACAGACCCAAGAAGTGGTGGTTACAGAATGTTCCCAGGAGTGGCTGCTCCTGGTTTAATGCCAAGAATCAACAGAGGAAAACAAGTGGAAGCATCCAGTGGGTGAGAAGGAACAGGAAACACAACAAATGCAGAGCAAATTTCAGAAATAAGCCAGAAGTGAAGTTGATTCAAATTTCAGAACCTTCTCACCTCTTTTCAGAGACTAAGGTCATGCCCAGTGGTGAAATCCAAATTTTTTTACTACCAGTTCTGTGGGCATAGCTTGGTAGGCATGGCAGGGGAAGGATACTGCAAAATCTCCATTCCCACCCCACTCCAGGGGAAGGATATTGCTAAATCTCCATCCCCACTCCACTCTGGGGCCAGCCAGAGGTGGTATTTGCTGGTTCTCCAAACTACTCAAAATTTCCGCTACCCGTTCTCCAAACTGCTCAAACGTTCTGCTACTGGTTCTCCATAACCTGTCAGAACCTGCTGTATTTCACCCCTGGTCATGCCACACTTTACTAAGATCTTGGCCTATTTACAGTAATTCCTTTTAAGATAGGTGCTATTCACAAGAGAGAAAAATGTTGTGCTGAAATTTGATTTGGATATTTTTCCCCTCTGCAAAGGTGGCATTCATTCTTGGTGGCATCTTCCAAATTGTAGATTTAGAATCCCTGTGGCTGACCTTGTTTTCTGTCTTTTACAGCCTGAAATTTCATTGACCCTTCCCCACATTAAAAAAACAACAACAACAGTGGTAAATATTCCTTCTTCTGGGGTTTAATTGAGGCATGAGAAATTGGGAGACGCTGTAAAAGTCATTGTATGTGTATGGGAAGACAGCATAAGCCTACACATCTCTTGCTATCAAATAAATAAGTAACTGCAAAAACTCTTCCCTTCCCCCCCCCCCCCGTCCACTATGAAATCCCAGGTCCAGCAGGCTAGACTGGAAAGGTGGAAAAAAAACAACACAGAAGGCAAAAATGGGGAGCCACATCCATATTACTGCCAAGACAACAGCACAGGGATGGGCATGAAGTCACTAAGAGTTGATCTTAACTCAGAACTTTTATTGGGGAAAAAAGGCAGAACTTTTCGGCATAGCCCTAGGAGAAAAAAAAAATAAGTCGAGAGATACAGCCATTAACATTCTAATGACCAGTTTTTGGATGCTCATGAGATTGCATCCAACCTCACAGAAGAAACTCACCAGAAAGTTACTCTACATAAATTGGGAAATACTTTTTAGGTGCTTACCAAATCACTAAAAGTACAGGTAGTCTTCAACTTACGGTTTAGCCCAAAATTTCTGTTGCTAAGTGAGATGGTTGTTAAGTGAGCTGTGCCCCATTGTACAACCTTTCTTTGCCACATTTGTTAAGTGAATCGCTGCAGCTGTTAAATTAGTAACCCGGTTGTCAGTTGAATCTGGCTTCCCCATTGACTTTGCTTGTCAGGAGGTTGCAAAACACGGCATTAGGACACTGCAAACCCTCATAAATACGAGCCAGTTGCCAACCGCCAAGAATTTTGATCACGTGACCATGGAGATGTTACAACGGTCGTAAGTGTAAAAACCGGTCGTAAATTGCTTTTTTCAGTGCCGTTGTAACTTCGAACGGTCACTAAACAAATTGTTTTAAGTCAAGGACTACTTGTAGTAAAATCTTGCTCATGCAGTGATAACTTTCATCGTTTCAAGATGATGAAACTTATTCATTTGTGAGAATTTACTGTTTCAGTCTCCTAGCTAAGGCTGCCTGGTTAATGATATTTCTACAAATTGATACTCTCTTATGTCTCAGGCTCGGCTCTTTCCATCACCTCTCTAAGAACAAAGACACTCTGAATCTAGCACACAAAAACTATTAAGGCTTTGTTATGACCCACCAAACTAATGGTGCTACTTCCAAGAATAATTTGAACTCCCTCAATATTGTGGGTTCCTATTTATCTTAGCATTTTCCGTTTACTGTACATAAATCTATCCTTTGCAAAAGCCAGATTAAATACGTTGCCATCAGATGTGCTAATTAGTAAATGTCAAAACATTTCCATTTCTCAAATATATTGTCCCTCTAATGGCATTGACCTTGAAACTGTGGATCATATTTTATTGCATAAGTTTACAAAAGTTTTTGGCAGAGTATTATCTGGCCTAATTTTAAACTCAAGGCCAGGAAAGATATTGCTGAAGAATGTTTTACTCTGAGTTAAAAAACCTAAAATTAAAAGGATAACAGCCAAATGTTTAACTACAGCTATAAAAAACCTTTGCTAATAAATTAGCATATTTGAAATGATTTATGTAATATCTCTCTATGTATTTTATTTGTTAAACTGTGTTATCTTACATCAAACTTTTTAATAATATATGTACTTTGTTATTTGGGACTTTCAGCAATATAACTATAATTACAACAATAATAATGTGGCTGAACCCACTGAATATTGTGGTTTTTGCACAGATGAAATAATACTGTACTATTAAAAAAACCAACAAAAGAGAAGGTACTTTGGGAAAGTAATGTGGCTCCAGTACTAGTTTAAATGCTGAATTTTGGCAGATCAACAGATCTTAAGCATCTTGAATTTTGTAAAGAAATTGTTCTTTTCAATAAGGATTATCCCAAGTCAGATGTGATCAAAACATTTCAGGATGAAAAATTCGGGAAAATTACAAAACCTGGGATTTTGGGGCATCTATATATCTACGGTATCTATATAAATCTGTCTGTCTGTCTGTCAGTCAGTCAGTCAGTCAGTCATCTGTCCTTATAGAACCAATCTAACCAGCAACTTTGGGAGGCATGCAAAAATTGATTATGTGCCATCAAGTCATTTTTGATTCATAGCCACCTCACAAATTTTCTCTGTGCGGCTTGCAAAAAGAAATTAATAATAGCAAATATCTCAGCAATTTAAAAAGCCTCAAACAATAAAGGATGCAATCGCAACAAAATAATAGAAGAAAACAAGAGGAAACAGATTTGTATCTTTATTTATTCTCTTAGGCATGCTGAAATAATTTTTTGGGGGGGAGGGCTTTCCTGAATGAAAGGAAAGTACACGGTCAATCATGGTGGGGGTGGGCGAAGAGCATGTTGCATAAGTGGAAAGGTATAAAAAGGTTTGTCTGCCATTCCAAGCTTCCTAGACCTGATGCTGGGAGGCATTTAGAAAAAGTCCTATTCACTGTTCAAATTGGATGGGCAGCCTTATGCTGGACAGGTGGTCCTGATGCTGCCAGCCAGGTGACACACAATGTAAGGCTTTGTAGATGATGATTTTGGCCTTGAAGCCAACTAATAAACCAGCATAGCAACAATAATACCAGTATACTGTTTTAGTCACTAGAAAAACAGGATATAAATTGTTGCACGATCATCTCCATTCCACCAGCAAAAGAAAGCTCAGAAGGTCGCCTCCTTTACCCTTCAATCACAGATTTCTGAAATCACCACCCATCCTTCGAAGAATACAAGGTTGCCAACCAG
Organism: Pantherophis guttatus; assembly: GCF_059756535.1. Classification (NCBI taxonomy): domain Eukaryota; kingdom Metazoa; phylum Chordata; class Lepidosauria; order Squamata; family Colubridae; genus Pantherophis; species Pantherophis guttatus. Next base: position 20,210,452 of record NC_142063.1, read on the forward strand.
GCTCTTATTCCGGGTTGTTGTTGTTTTTCGGGGCTCCCCACAACCCAGTGAGGTCGTTTGACCGAGAATAATTCAAGGCTGTCCATCTGATAGCGATTTTGTGGCTACCCCTCCTTTTCCACTCCCTACTTCGCTCCGCTTTCGTTGTCGGCAGAAGCCACCCAAGAACAAGAGTCCCAACATTCTGAAACAGAACGTTCCCAAGTTCCCCGACGGAACGTTCCCACGTTCAAGATTCCAAATTAGAAAGTGGAAAGAAGGCGCCTCTTTTAGCTCACTTTGAACCGTAGCCGACGCCCCCAAAATGTACGTTCAAGCACCACCAGGGGAATTCCAGGGACCCCCCCTTTTTTTTTTTTGCTCCTTTAGGGCTGAGGCGGCTCAACTCAGAGGCAGCTTCTTAATTCCCCTGAGCCCCCCTTTTCCCCTTTTTCCTGGGAAGCGCGCCCCCCCCCGCCTTCTCTCAGGGCGCGGCGCCACACCTCCGCCAGGGCGCACGGAGAAGCGCCTCTCCAAAGCCGTCGCCGTGCGCTCAAAAGGCGCACCTGGCCGCGGCGGCACCCTCCCTGCCACCAGTTCCTCACCCGATTTCTGACTTCCGCAGACAAGCCGTAGCTGGGGCCCTTGTTGAATTGGTTGCTGCTCATCCTCTTCCGGAACAGGACGGAATCTCCAACGAAGGCGAGACGCGCTCAAGACCGTCTCAGCGGGCCGCCACTTTCAGCGCCTCCTTCTTCTTACCCGAAGTTTTGGGGCCAAGAGAGCGCCGCCTCCCTCTTACTGATTGGCCAGGAGTTGAAATAGCCTTATAAGGGCACAAAGAGCCGAATTCCTGAAGGATGGGGAGTTTCCTGTGTGGGTCTTTTTTCCAGAAACCCCAAGTGTCCTGGGCATCCCCCCTTCCCAATCTCAATTAAATCCAAGTGGTCAAGGCAGTTCTCCTTCCCCTCCCGTCGGTTCCCCGGTTTGGCCGCTTTTTCAACAGATGGGACGACAGGCAGAGATTCAACAGGTTTCTTTCAGTAAAACCGCGCTCTTTGGGATCCTAAACGCAGGATTTGGGCAGCTCGTTCCCCGTTTCGCCCCCCTCCCCCCGATCTCCTTGTCCTGCATCCCTACAAGCAACTCTCTTGACACAAGTTATTGCAAGAGTAACTGAAACATCATTTATTCAATCTGTCCAATTGACTGGCTTCACCCAACCCCGAGGACCAGAAACTAAGTATAATGGCTCAAACACAGCGCACTAGCTGTATTTGCACAATGCGCTGACATTACAGCTGGCATCTACATTTTAATCGGGTGTGTTGCGCACACCCAGCCCTTGGGTCTAGTAGTGCGTGGTTCTGTGGGTTATGCAAATCCAGAAACTTTAATGTGTTGAATAGACGTGATTGTATTATCATTGGTTGCACAACCAGCCAGATGTTTAGGCTACATTTGTCATTTTTAATCCATCTGTGGAGTCTTTCTCAAGGACCTGTGATAAGCAGCTGTTTCTAATGTTAAAAGTTACATCCTTGCATGATGAAGGCTGTTCCAAGTAAAGTTGCCCTTGGCAATTGACGGATGGGGATTTTGTCAAGGCTGATGGTGTTTAAGTGGTGCTCGAGAAGATTTTTGTCATTGCACTGTAGGAAGAAATATCCTTCTGGGTTCAGCTCCAAGTGGGGAAAAAGACACTGGAAACATGGAGACTGCTTGGAAAGATGGTTTAATGGTGGACAGGATTACATGGTTTGAGTTCCTGAAGAGAAAAAGGGGGAGATACAGCAAGTCCCCGGGTTTTATGCCCTTTGAACTTTGAACTTCCTGGGGCCCCGAAAGTTTTGAACTTCCTGGGGCCCCGAAAGAGTATCCTGATTGGTTGTCAGATTTCCAGGGGGTGGGGGGTCTTAGCTAGCTTTGCTGGCTGATGTAATCTTCCCAGGTGCGATGTGGTGAGTTTCTGTTGCTAGATGGGCCCTATTGTGTTGCAGATGATGATCCTTTGACAAAGGATTGAGTTTCTGCCTCTAGCCCATTAACAAAGGGTGGGGGCAGGAAGATGGGAGCTGCTGCTTCTTTAAAACATGCTTCTCCATTTCTCATCCAGGGAAACATAATATTCTGCTTTTTTAATATTTCCCAAAATATTTCATTCCGCTAGGAAAGGGGTGGGTGCTAACTTCTTACATTACTATCCGTACAATCTTTCCTTTCTTATGCCACAGTTGACAATCTTTAAGAGAGGGGACTATGGAAGAAAGGCGATTCCTCAGGTAATCATGACTGGCTGAGGAATTCTGGGAGTTGAAGTCCACAAGTTTTAAAGTTGCCAAATTTGGAGACCAGTGGTGGGTTGCTCCCGGTTCTGTCCAGTTCTTTGGAACCAGTAGTAAAAGTGGTGGGAGGCTTCGCCCACCCGCCTGGACGTCATAATTGACAATCTGCGCATGCACAGAAGCGCATGCTCGCGATCGTGCTCCCATTGCAAACGGGTAGTAAAGGTAAGTAGAACCCACCCAGGTTGGAGACCCCTACCATAAAGGGCTAAGGGTTATGGTTAAGATTCCCATGTAAACCCAGCTACTAAGCCACAACTCATAGATCACACTTTTAAGTTTGCACTTGTTCTTCTGTTGATGTGCCCATGAACCTATCTTCCAATGTTTGGGCTTGTATTTATTTAAATGAATTTATCTCACCACAACTGTCTCACAAACATAACTCTGGAAGGCAACAGATTTGAAGCAGATTTACAGACCAACAAAGAAAGCAATAACCAAAAACAAAACCAACATAATGTGGCCACTGAGAAAGGTACCAACCACCAGAACTCTCATCTAGTATTTGACCAATATGCCTACGAAAATATCCAGGTCCTAAATGTTTTCTAAAAACAGAACTGTGCTCATTCATCTCGGGCGGGATGGTGTTCCAAAACACAAATATTGTGACAAGAAACTTCCTGGATCCTGCAAGATGGCCTTTTCTAATTAATGAGACCCATAGCCTGACCCTCCTGCCAGATCTGATGAGACAGGTAAAAGCAACTAGAGAAAGGTAGACCTCAATTAAACCAGTCCCACGCCATGTACCACTTTAAATTAATATTGATTCCCAGTGACTACAAGGACATGGCCATGCGGTTTTCTTGGTCAAAATTACAGAAGTGGTTTGCATTGCTTGCTTTCTAGGGCTGAAAAAAAATGGCCCAAAGCTGCTTAACTGAGTTCCTGCTTAAACCAGGATTCAAACCCAAGATCTTCTAGTTTATAACTCAGTGCCTTTAACTATAGGTAGTCCTTGACTTATGACCACAATTGAACCCAAACTTTCCATTGCTAAGCAAGGCACTTTTTAAATGAGTGTTATGACCTTCTTTGCACAGTTGTTAAACAAACTACTGCAGTTACTAACAGGGGTGTTGAGTGACTCTGGCTTCCGCACTGACTTTGCTTGTCAAAAGGTCGTAAAAAGGGTTCACATGACCCAGGGACACTGCAACCGTCATAAATACATGCCAGTTGCCAAGCTTCTGAATTTTGATCATGTGACCATGGGGATGCTTCAATAAGTAACTTTTTTCAGAACTGTTGTAACTTTGAACGAATAGTTATAAGTCAAGGACTACCTGTACTACACCAAATAAGCTTAAATATAAATATATATACTGTAAATATATACAGTATGCTAAAACATAAGCCATAAGTTACAAATCACAATTTATAGATTTCTACAATCTGATAAACCAAAATTAAGTAAACCACATTATAGTTTAAAACAATATAGAGCTACCAATCAAATAATTATAATTCTTAATATTAGTAAAGATTAAATAGTAATGTTAGTGGAAGTCAGATAAAATACACCCATACTGTACACACCCTTTTTAAAAACTTTGTACTGTGAACTATTTAATGTAATTGTATTTATTTCAGGTCTTGGCTTGGAAACATAGCCCTTATCTCTTCGGGGAAGTGTGCGGCTCGCAAAATTCTTGAGGAAACAATATTGTATTTTAAACTTAAATTGTGGTTTTATGTAGTTTACTTTTTTGTATTTTGTTTTTTTTTTTATGTGCACCACCCAGAGTCACTATGCGAGATGGACGGGCTGTACAAATACAATACATGTATTTATTTATATCCCGCCTTTATTATAAATAAATCTTGCAAGAAGTGAACACCTTTTGGAAATTCCTGCAACTTAAAGATAAAAGATTATATTTGAAAGAATACGCATGTATGTGTAGATGATTATGCGTTCCTCAATTTTTTAGGCTGGGTTACAGTATCTTTGTCCTTCCATGGGAAATCTCTGGGAGCCGATTCCTAATTTGAGTCACTTTTGCGAGACCTTTCTTCTTCTCCTGTGTGATTTGCCTGCTTTAGATGCCACAACAGTGACATCATGTGGGTCAGGAATTCAAAGCCTCATGGTTGATGGGATGAGGTAATGGGGTGCAGCATGGAGGGGGCTGTCTGGTGAGTTGCCTTCTTACACCGCTCACTGTTGCCTGAGGGAAAAAGTTTTTACGCAGCTTCTGAATTCTTAAGAAATGAATGTATTTCCTTACCTTGGTGTTCTGCAAATGTTTTCCACAGCCAGGGATGTCTTAACGATTCAGGAACAGGACAGGATTCAGACATGTTTCCCAACAATTAAACAAGGAAAGTTCTAGATGATGCTTGCAGGAATTCAGCAAAGTTAATTTCAACACGTTCAAAGCAGTGTTAGACGGGATTACCTGGACGGAAATCATGAAGTCAAACGGAGCACAGAAAGGTTTGAAATGTCCCGTGCGCAGGTAGATTTCAATTGAACTACATGTTGAAACAAGGAAGGGGTAGCGGAAATGGCAGATGGCTATGATCCCTGAGTTGGTTTACCAGCGAGTGGTTGTTTTCTGCAAAAAACCAAGTCAGAAACTTAGGTTTTTGCAAGAGAAGCTAAAATCAATTTATTCAATTAATAGAAAATGAAAGAAAAAGGTAGGGGTGCAGGGGTGAAATCCAGCAGGTTCTGGAGAACCGGTAACGGAAATTTTGAGTAGTTCGGAGAACCGGCAAATACCTCCTCTGGCTAGCCCCAGAGTGGGGTGGGAATGGAGATTTTGCAGTATCCTTCCCTTGGAGTGGGGTGGGAATGGAGATTTTGCAGTATCCTTCCCCTGCCACGCCCACCAAGCCACGCCCACAGAACCGGTAGTAAAAAAATTTGGATTTCACCACTGGAGGAGTGGCTCCATTACTAGAAGATATTAGGGCAGGGGTCCCCAACCCCCAGTCCCTGGACCAGCATCAGGCCGAGGCATGCCAGAAACTGGGGCACACAAAGAAGCGAAGCCCCATCCGTGGGATAGAAGTGGTACATGAAACCACGCCCACTCCAGTCCACGAAAAAAACTTTCTCCACGGAACCAGTCCCTGGTGCCCAAAAGGTTGGGGGCCACTGTTACTAGGGTACTAACAGATCAGACATAGGTAGTCCTTGATTTATGACCACAATTGAGTCCAGAATTTGCTAGGCAAGACGGATGTTATGTAAGTTTTTGCTCCATTTTACAACCTTTCTTTGCCACAGTTGTTAAGGGAAACACTGCAGTTATTAAGTTAGTAAGATGGTTGTTAAAGTGAATCTGGCTTCCCTATTGACTTCGCTAGTCAGAAGACCTCGACCGACAACCGTTTGCTCAGCCACTGTTCAAAGCTACAACAGCACTGAAAAAAGGGATTTACGACAGGTCCTTGCACTTACGACCATCCCAGAATCCCCATGTCACGTGATCAAAACCCAAGCACTTGGCAACTGGCATGTATTTATAATGGTTGCAGCGTCCCAGGGTCATATGATCACCATTTGTGACCTTCCCAACCAGTTTCCGACAAGCGAAGTCAATGGGGAAGCTGAATTTGCTTAATAACCTCATGATTCACTTAATTGCAGTGATTTGCTTACCAGCTGTGGCAGAAATGGTTGTAAAATCTAGTGGAACTCACTTAACAAGTGCCCCAGTGGTGAAATTTATTTATTTATTTATTTATTGCTTCGATTTATATGCCGCCCTTCTCCGGAGACTCAGGGCGGCTTACAATGCGTTAAGCAATAGCCTTCATACTTTTGTATATACCTGCTTAGTAGGGCTTTTGGGCCCCCCCAAGCGGTGTTCTTTTTTTATACAAAGTCAGCTTATTGCCCCCACAATCCGGGTCCTCATTTTACCTCCCTCGGAAGGATGGAAGGCTGAGTCAATCTTGAGCCTGGTGAGATTTGAACTCGCAGTAATTGCAGGCAGCTGGCAACTAAATGCTACTTTAACAGCACATTAGTCCACTGCGCCACCAAGGCTCCTTGGTTTGCCACCGGTTTGCTGCCTGTGTGGTGCGCGCCAAATGCACATGTGCATGCGCAGTGTACACCAAACACGCGCACGCATGCACATTGCACATCACACGCACGCTGTGCACACACACATGCACAGTGAGCACCAAATGTGTGCTTTATGCGGAAAAAGGAGGCTTAAGAAGGTAAGTAGAACAGCGAGAGGGGTAACAGCTGTGCCACAAGATTTAGATTTGCTAGAAAGCAGAATTTCCTGCTTTCTAGCGAATATATATCACGCAGCACAGCTGATCGTGAGAAATACCTGTTCCAACAAACTGGTAGCTTTTTTTTACTACCAGTTCGCCTGTACCGGTAGCTTTTATCACTACTGGTTCACCCAAACTGGTGTGAACCGTTAGCATTTCACCCCTGAACTGCCCTGTTCAGCAACTCAATTGTGTTGTAAATTGAGGATTACCTATACACAAACAGAATTACACAATTGTAATTCTTTTTAGTTTGGGGTAGTTGTTAATTTTTATAATTGTTTTTCTTCTCTTTCCCTTTTAATGTTTTCTAATAATAGGTTTGATTATTTTTTATTCTTTTTTCTCTCAGATTTTATTTTTGGTAGCTTATGTAAAGTTTTTCCCTTCCTTTTTCCTAAGTATATTGATTATTATACAATAGGTTAGCTTTTCTCCCTCATAAAAAGTATATTTTATACATTTTTAATGGTTGTATAGCTTATGTAATTTACACATCAAATATAGTGCCTTGTAAGAAATAATATAATATTTAAATGTCCTCTACAATTTATTCCAGATTGACCAAAGCAGTTCTCAATTGTACTGTTTTATTCAGATAAAAATCTGTAATATTTGGGTTCTGACCTCACATGGAATATGTTTCCTAAGTATGGATCCCAATGGGCGAGCCCTCTAATGTGTGGTCGAAAATATCAAACTGTCTCTTTGCTATACAGTTGCTATTCAGATAATATATTGCTATATATTCTATCTCTGGAGCTCCATAAATACATTACTCTTGTGGAAAGGAATTTGATTAAACTTTCCATACAGTATTTTACCATTGTGTTTAGCTGCTCAAAGTGAAAGTTTTAAAAAATGAAATCCAAAACAAAACAAAACAAAAAATTCTTAAAAGCAGTTGCAGATTCTCATGGAAAAATGTATTTTTTAAACCATTTCTGAAATCATAGACAACGAGAGATCAAATTTATCTGTCAAATCAGGGGTGAAATCCAGCAGGTTCTGACAGGTTCTGGAGAACCGGTAGCGGAAATTTTGAGTAGTTCGGAGAACTGGAAAATGCCACCTCTGGCTGGCCCCAGAGTGGGGTGGGAATGGAGATTTAGCAATATCCTTCCCCCAGGAGTGAGGAGGGAATGGGGATTTTGCAGTATCCTTCCCCTGGAGTGGGGTGGGAATGGAGATTTAGCAATATCCTTCCCCCAGGAGTGAGGAGGGAATGGGGATTTTGCAGTATCCTTCCCCTGGAGTGGGGTGGGAATGGAGATTTAGCAATATCCTTCCCCCAGGAGTGAGGAGGGAATGGGGATTTTGCAGTATCCTTCCCCTGGAGTGGGGTGGGAATGGAGATTTGCGTATCCTTCCCTTGCAGTGGGGTAGGAATGGAGATTTTGCAGTATCTTTCTGCCACGCCCACCAAACCAGACCACGCCCACCAAGCCACGCCCACAGAACCAGTAATAAAAAAATTTCAATTTCACCTGTGTGTCAAATGAATCAGCATATGGGACTAACATAGTATTTTTTTGTTTTATTAGATTTGTATAGGCTTTCCAATTCCAAAAAGACTCCGAGGAGTATGAAAAATTGTGCGGCCACCTCAACAAATGAACCATTGAAAATAAGTAGTATCTTTCAGAGACCCTCTCTTACAAATCTTAGGGCTGCGTTGATTTACTAAACCAATGGTTGTAACCTGAGGACTACATGTACTCTGATGTTTTACAGCATTTCTTGGGCAGGTGTTGTGGCCCGTATGTGGCCTGTGCGGCTGGTGGCTGATTCGGACAGCGAGGAAGCTGGTGTGGTGCTGCGCGAGCAGCCTGTGCAGCTGGCACTCGAGTCGGACAATGAGGCTGGAGAAGATGTGGTGCCAGAGGCAGGGATTCAGCCTGGGCCTTCAGAACTTCCAGAAGCTCCCTTAAGTGAAGAGGACGAAGAGGAGGAGCCTCTTTTCAATACATGGGGCCGCAGAGCTGCCAAAAGGCAGGAGTGGCTCCTCAGGAGGAGGTCTCCTCGAGAGTAAGGCTTGGGACTAATTGGCCACTCGCTTAGCCTATTTAAGGAGGAACACCAACTGAAGCACTTTGCAGGGAACAACTTCGTTCACTCTCCTTCGTGCCTCGATCATTGTTCTTTGCAAATTGCTTCTGGCTTTCTGCCAACCAAAGTAAGATTAAGATTAGTTATTCTTTGGATTCTTGTAGGCTGTTAAGAAAGTTAATTAACAGCCTTTGTTTGGAAAAAAAAACTTATTTAATTTAGTAAAACTAAGGTTATAAAGACTTTGTGTGTGCTGCATTCTTTGGGGTCCGTAGCTGGGGCAGAACAGCAGGTGGTTTCCCACTAAGTAGATTGATCATCCTGTCACCTGTCATTCTGAATTCTGCCGTCTGTTAGAAAATGCCATTGTGCCCTGCCACATCTTCCCTCTATGGTGTCTATGGAAATTCTCAATCATCCAAGTCATGGTTGTCCCAAAGGTGAAAATGTTTATGCTTATAATCCAAGAAGCTTCTTCAGTGCTGAATGATGGTGATGGGGGAATGGAAGGATTCCATAGTCTGCCCTTGCACCAAAGATAGCTTCCAGTATATAGCACAGGTAGTCTTTGACTTATGACCACAATGGAGCCCAAAAATTCTGTTGTTAAGTGAGTTTTGCCCCATTTTACGAGCTTTCTTACCACAGTTATTAAGTGAATCATTGCAGTTGATAAATTGGTAACATGGTTGTTAAGTGAATCTGGTTTTCCCGTTGATTTTGCTTGTCAGAAGTTCGCAAAAGTTGATCGCATGACCCCAGGAGTCTGCCACTATCATAAATAAGAGCCAGTTGCCAAGCTTCCGAATTTTGTGTGAAGTGTGTTAAGTGTGAAGTATAAGTGTGAAAAAGGATCATAAGTCACTTTTTTCAGTGTCGTCGTAACTTTGAATGGTCACTAAATGAACTGTTGTAAATCGAGGACTACCTGTACAGATAGTGCTCAGATTACCATTAAAATTAGGACCAGAATTTCTGTTGTTAAGCAAGGAATTATTAAGTGAGACATGCCTAATTATGTAACCTTTTTTTTGCCATGGTTGTTAAGCAAATCACAGCAATTCTTAAATGAATCATGTGGTTGTTAAAGAAATCCAGCTTCCTGCATTGACTTTGTTTGTCGGAAGCAATTGTTAAGTGAATCATGCAGTCATTAAGCGAACCCGACTTCTCCCACTGACTTTTCGTATGGTCGTATATGGTGATCACATGACCCTGGAATGCTGCAACCATCATAAATACATGCGGGTTGAGTGTGCCTGAATTTTAATCACATGACCTTTGGGCAGGGGTGAAATGTAAAATGTGTTACTACCGGTTCTGTGGGCGTGGCTTGGTGGGGGGGTAGGGTAATGTGACTGGATGGGCGTGGCCAACTTTTTTTTTTTTTTTTTTTTTAACTTTTCAAAGCATTTTTTCTAATGCTTTGAAAAGCCTCTGCCGATCAGGCAACTCAGCTGGGATCGTCAGAGACTTTTCAAAGCATTTTTTGTACCACCTCTTCAGCCAAGAGGTTGCAGAAAAAAATGCTTTGAAAAGCCTCTGAGGATCCCAGCTGAGCCGCGCGATCATCAGAGGCTTTTTTTTTTCTTTTAAAAGCATTTTTTCGTCAGAAGAGGTTGTAGAAAAAATGCTTTTAAAAATAAAAAAAAAAACCTCTGATGATCATGTGACTCAACTGAGCATGGTGGGGGGGGCGCATGGATTTTTGCTACCGGTTCTCCGAACCACCCGCCGCCATCACTACCGAATCGGGCAATCCAGTCCGAACCAGGAGCATTTCACCCCTGCCTTGGGGGACTTTGGCAGTGATAAATGTGAGGTCTTTCAGTGTTGTAGCTTTGAACGGTCACTAAATAAACAGTTGTAAATTGAGGATCACCTATACTGGCCAGATGGGTCAAAAAAGAAAATCATAGCTAGGGAAGAATGGGGGTTGAGGCTGCCTTTCTTTGCCTTTCCCATTGGCATCCTGGAAGGAATTTTGTTTGGGGAGATGTTACACAACAATGGAGAAATGTATACAGCAGAACAAAATTGATGGAGAGTGCTAGGGACAAAAATCCTTCCAGTTTCTGGATGTGTTTGAACTGAGATACTACAGCTCTTTTCTGCTTAGCTATTAAAATATGCTGGAAAATTATAATCAACCCGTATTGGTCTTTCGATATGGGTAAAATAAGATCTGTCCACTCGTGTACTACCTCGCAGCCTAACTGTTGCACTTTGCAGTTGGAATTGTGGATTCCAACTAGCCCCATATAGAATGTTTTGCAGTAGTCTCACCTTGATATAATTGAGATACGGATAGCAATAGCAGCAGCACTTAGACTTATATACCGCTTCATAGTGCTTTTACAGCCCTCTCTAAGCGGTTTACAGAGTCAGCCTATTTCCCCCAACAATCTGGGTCCTCATTTTACCCACCTGGGAAGGATGGAAGCAGTGGTGGGTTTCAAACATTTTTACTGCCGGTTCTGTGGGCGTGGCATGGCTTGGTGGGTGTGGCTTGGGCGTGGCAAGGGAACGATACTGTAAAATCTCCATTCCCTCCCCAATCCAGGGGAAGGTTACTGTAAAATCCCCATCTCCTCCCGATCAGCTGGGACTTGGGAGGCAGAGAATAGATGGGGGCGGGGCCAGTCAGAATTTCCACTACCGGTTCTCCAGAACTGATCAGAACCTGCTTAAACCCACCTCTGGATGGAAGGGTGAGTTAACCTTGAGCGGGTGAGATTCGATCTGCTGAACTGCAGCTAGTAGTCAGCTGAAATAGCCTGCAGTGCTGCACTCTAACCACTGCGCCACCTCGGCTCGGATGGTTACTATCTGATTTGAGCGACACAGAAACAATTGCATATAACATACTAGATGCAGTAATGTAAATATATTCCTTTATAGACCTAACCCAACAGGAAAGTATGGGATTTCATCATCCAAAACTGTCAGGTGATCCATTGTCAGTGGTCTGTAAAACTCCCAAGAAGTCCACAGATAAAAAGGATACACTCCAACCTTCCAGCTTTAGTGCAGATTTTCAACCAACATGGCCAAAATAATCCAGATCCTTACCCTGGCTCAAAGCCTGATTGTAATGGGTTCAGACAATCAATATTTTCCAGTTACACCTGAAGTTGTGAGGCCACCATCTTCTTCATCACCTTGATCAGCAAAGTTATATTTGTGATAAATCAATAATAATCCTAGGTCTCTTAGATCACAAAAAAAAAATAGTTTTTTTTTTTTTTTAAATGAGTCTTAAGGAAAGGACTGTAGAAAGTCAGCACCCACCAACCCTCCTAGAGAATGAAATATTTTGGGGAATATTAAAAAAGCAGGATAAAATATTTCCCCTAAAGGAGAAATGAAAAACAAAACAAAATTTAAGGGAGGCAGAAACCAATCCCAGTTTCCCTGCCCCAAGCAGAAACTGAGGATACCAGCTTTTAGAAATGCAGATTTGGGTCAGGCAGAAAATTCAGATAAGCAATAAAGAAAAAGGTTGACAAAATTAGCTCAGACAGGCACCTAGGATTTGCATTTCCCCTTTTGCCTATAGAGCCAGCCATGACCCATACATGACCCCATAGGGATCCAGAAGTTATAAAAACCCATCCACTCAACTCCATTTTGTCAGCTGTCCCAGAAACACATACTGTTGGCGGTTCTGTTCATCAATAAACCAACTTTTTTTCCAATCAGCCTCCATTTTATTCCCGGCTTGGAACTGGACCTGGATTTTTATTCCAACAGGACATGTCCTACCTTGAATAAGGCAATAATCATTTCCCTCAATCATGGGGACAAACTATAAAGACAAATCATCTCTAGAAGATTCAGGGGTGGGATTCAGCTAGTTCAGACCGGTTCGGACAAACTGGATGCTAATTTTACATCTCGTTCACCGAACCAGTAGTTGCAAGGACTGGCTGGCCCCACCCACCCCACCCCGCCCCTCTCAGGAGTCTCCACGTGGCCGGTTTTGGATGTGAGGTAAGTGCAGGGCCCGTGTGGGCCTCCCGGAAGTTCAGAAACAAGCCCGTTTCCAGCTTCCGAAGGGCTTCCAGGGCCTGGGGAAGGCCGTTTTCACCCTCCTGGAGCCTTGAGAAAAGCCTCCGGAGCCTGGGGAGGGTGAAAACACCCCCCCACCATAGTGCAGGAGGCCAAGTAGGCCACACCTTCATGGCCACACCCACCCAGCAGCGGGGCAGAGAACGGGTTGCTAAAATTTTTCAATCCCACCCCTGAGAAGATTGATTTGCAGCCTATCAGCCCTGTAAATAAACAAAAGTAATTTGATTTCCTCTCAAGTTTTTCTTTCTCAGTCGTAGAGACCTGTAAACCAGTTGTGACATCACTGTGACCGTCTCAATACTCAACCCCAATTTGAAATGATTGCCTTATTTGCAAAGGATGATGAAAGTTGCTTTCAACCCAAGCGAGACTATTTTTTCAGATCCACAGCATCCTAGTAAAGCTGGATAGCAGCCATGGTCTATTCCAGGGGTGTCAAATTCAAGGCCCGTGGGCCAGATCCGGCCCATGGGGTTCTTAGATCTGGCCCGCGGGGGCCAGCCTGGAAACTGTAAAGGACTGGCCCACGGTGCCTCTGCCAGTGAAAATGGAGCTCAATGGGGACCGCATGCCAATGGTGGGTTGCTACCGATTCACCCCGGTTTGGGCAAACTGGTAGCGGCGGCAGCGGAAGGCTCCGCCCACCCACCCGGACATTTCTGCACAGAAACGGTACGTGTATCCCCACACCCGCGAGTGAACCAATAGCGACGGGATTTGCAACCCACTACTGCCACACGTGCCCCCCTCAGCTTCATTTTTGCTGGCAGAGGGCTATCAAAACAAACTAAAAACAAAACAAAAGGAGAAATGTTTTGCATTTGAGCATGCAAAGAGGGACAGGAAAGGAGAAAGGGAAAGAGGAAAGAGGAAAGACAAAGAAGGAGAGGAAGGGAGGGAGGGAGGGAGCAAGGAAGGAAGGAGATTATAATGAGAGTGAGGGAGGGTCTCAGGAAAGTTCTGCCTTAGCACTTGGCCATCACAGGTGCCCCTGACACGAGTGACGTCGAGCTGGCCACACCCAACATGGCCACGCCCAACATGCCCCCCCACCAGGCCCCCCCCCAGCTCTCCAAGGTCAAACACAACCCTGATGTGGCCCCCAGTGAAATCGAGTTTGACACCTCTGGTCTATTCTGTGCACAGCAATTGTAGCAGGAAAGTTGTCATTTTTTGTTGCTGTCTCCAAATGTGCTTCAATCTGTTTTGTTTTGTTGTGATGTGATGTGCCCTGACATGTCTTTAGCTGGTAGTTAAGCTGTTGTCCCACCTGCTTTTATTATCCTCAGTTCGGGTGCTGAACTGGCTGAGAAAAGAGGATTAGAAGTGATGGTGTCTATCACATGACCCCTTCAGCTTAGCTAAGACTTGTACAATTTCATTAATTTACAACATAGGAAATGTTCCAGGAAACCATTAGGACATGCTTTGTTTACCCGCCACTGGTTATAGTTACACACACTACTAAATTATTATCTATGACTTATTAACAAAAGTTGTTAGGTTCACACAATCCCCAAAGTGGAAAAAGGTGGCATATAATAATCTGAATAAAATCAGTCAATTATCAAATTAAGCTCATCATATTGTGGTTCACACACACTGGATGAATCCAGTGTCCAGACTTATGAGCAAAATTGTTTCGGCTTGTTTGGTCAATTTCTGGTGTGTTTCCTCCATCTCTTTTGCAAGTACATTAGATAATGGTAGTCCTTTATCTGAACTCCTGTTAGCTTGAAGGACACACCCATGTAGTCTTCTAAGAGACAGTACAGAAGTGGTTGACCTTTAGGATATTTATCCAACTTCTAGTCTTATCTACAGCCCTGGAATTTCCTGGCAGTCTTGAAGGGCAACTTAAATATCCGAGAATTTCTTTTCCAACCCGGCACAGATTATTAGACTACAACTCCCATCATCCTCTAGTCAATGTGACCAAAGAGGAACTCTGGCTGAGATGGGAACGGTGAAGGAAATTGGATTAGGAAACAACCTTTTAAGTAATAGAGCTCTGAATCAGTGGTGGGTTTCAAAAAATTTTACTACCGGTTCTGTGGGTGTGGCTTGGTGGGTGTGGCATGGCTTGGTGGGCGTGGCAGGGGAAGGATACTGAAAAATCTCCATTCCTACCCCATTCCAGGGGAAGGATACTGTAAAATCTCCATTCCCTCCCCACTCCAGGGGAAGGTTACTGCAAAATCCCCATTTCCTCCTGATCAGCTGGGACTTGGGAGGCAGAGAATAGATGAGGCGGGGCCAGTCAGAATTTTTACTACCGGTTCTCCGAACTACTCAAAATTTCCGCTACCAGTTCTCCAGAACTGGTCAGAACCTGCTGAAACCCACCTCTGCTCTAAATGGAGATACGATGAGACATAACATTGGCAGAGAGATTGTCCGTTTGGCAAATCTTGGTATAAATGTTTCCTGTCAATTTTGTTGTTGTTAGTCGCGAAGTCGTGTCCGACCCATCGTGACCCCATGGACAACGTTCCTCCAAGCCTTCTTGTCCTCAACCATCCTCTGGAATCCATTTAAGCTCATGCCTACTGCTTCAGTGACTCCATCCAGCCACCTCATTCTCTGTCGTCCCGTTCTTCTTTTGCCCTCAATCTTTCCCAGCATTAGGCTCTTCACAAATGAGTCCTTCCTTCTCATTAGGTGGACAAAGTATTTGAGTTTCATCTTCAGGATCTGGCCTTCTAAAGAGCAGCCCGGGTTGATCTCCTCTAGGACTAATCAGTTTGATCGCCTTGCAGTCCAAGGGACTCGCACAAGTCTTCTCCAGCACCAGAATTCAAAGGCCTCCATTCTTTGACGCTCAGCCTTCTTTATGGTCCAACTTTCACAGCCATACATTGCAGCTGGGAAAACCATAGCCTTGACTATACGCACTTTTGTTGGCAGGGTGATGTCTCTGCTTTTTAGTATGCTGTCTAGATCAGTGGTAGGTTCCTCCCAGTTCCGCCGAGCCGGTAGCAGTGACGATATGACTTCACCGAACCGGTTCTGCCCCCCCCACCCCCCCGCCCCCCGCCATGTTATTCTTACCTTTTATTTGGCCCCACCTCCAATCTATTGCTGTCTCCTGAGTCCCAGCTGATGGGCTATAAGGAAAAAAACTGTTTAAACTCTTGCCGCAGGGCTTCAAAGGGCCGCCCTACAGCTGATCAGAGGTAAAAGGCAGTTTGGTGGTAGACCGGTGCCTGCAAAAATACATGAGTAGACCAGAGCCTGCAAAAATAAATGGATAGATTGGTACAGCTCTGCAAGCAGTTAAAAGCCTGGTAGACCAGTACCTCTGCTAAAACTTAAAGAATTGTCACATGACCATCAAGCCACGCCCACAAAATAAGCCACTCCCATAGAACTGGTAGTAAAAAATTTTAGAACCCACCCCTGGTCTAGATTTGCCATAGCTTTCCTCCCCAGGAGCAAATGTCTTTTAATTTCTTGGCTGTAGTCCGCATCTGCGGTGATCTTGGAGCCCAGGAAAATAAAATCTGTCACTACCTTCATTTCTTCCTCATCTATTTGCAAGGAATTGAGAGGGCTGGATGCCATGATCTTAGCATCTTGAACATTTTCTTGATGTTGAATTTCAAGCCAACTTTTGCACTCTCCTCCTTCACCCGCATCAAGAAGCTCTTTAGTTCCTGTCAATAGAGGGTAGCAAAGATCTAATTTACCTCCTTTTGGTTGATTTGCAGACAGAAGAGAAAAGATAGTCAAAAATTACGCTCTAATCTCATTTTAGCTAAAAGAACTATATTTGTGTTTTAATTTGAAGGTAGAGAGTAATAAAACTAATACTATTGATAATAATATCTATGGATAAATTCAGAAAATGTGCTACATTGTTGATCCAACAAACCACAGTTAACTAAGTTCACACAAGACAGTAAACCATAAATCACACTTTGCCATCTAGAGTGGCTGGCTTCACATAACATGCTGAGGCAAAACCAAAGAAACCATGTTTTGTCTAGTTGGGGCTGTATGCACCAGATCTAAATGATGATTGCTTATTTTGAGACAAGGCTATATGACAAACTGTGTTTTCCAGTAAAAGCCAGACTGTATTTGAAGTTCCTGAGAGAGGCTTTTCTCCCAACATCACTTTAGTACAAGGGTATACAACCTTGGCAACTTTAAAACTTTAACTTTAAAACTTTAAAACCTTCCAACTATATTCTGCCTGCAATTTCTGCAGGTTCGAATCTTACCAGGCTCAAGGTTGACTCAGCCTTCCATCCTTTCTAAAGTAGGTTAAATGAGAACCCAGTTTGTGGGGACAATAAGCTGACTTTGTATAAATATACAAAAGTATGAAGGCTATTGCTTAACGCATTGTAAGCCGCCCTGAGTCTCCGGAGAAGGGCGGCATATAAATCAAATTTAAAAAAAAACAAAAAAAAAAACTTGTAGACTTCAAGTCCCAGAATTCCCCAGACTATTTGGGGGATTCTGGGATTTGAAGTCCACAAGTCTTAAAGCTGTTAAGTTTGGACATCCTTGCTTTAGTAGGAATGCAAGAGAAAATCTTCATGGCAGTTTCTCCTAAAATTAAGGCCTAAAATTAACACATTCTCCACGTGCCCTTGAATCAACCAGAAAACTATAGTGGTTTTAAAATGTTAGTGTGCTCCCTGCCAATCTTATCCAGATTCCATGTTCTGACTTAGCTGCTGGATGTAATGTTCTGGTTTTAGAGGCCAGGGTAGGGTGGGGTCCATTTTAGGTGTTAAAAATTGAAGTGGGGTCACATAACTCTGCAAACAATCATAATATAATGCATCCAGAATGGTATGGGGTCTCCTGCTTGAGCAGGGGTTAGACTAGAAGACCTCCAAGGTCCCTTCCAACTATATTCTGTATTCTGACAGTCATGACTCCATCTTCATGTTTTTAAAAACTCTATAGTACCCTCTGTGAATGCCATGTGGGCGGTGCATGTTAAACCAAAGCCCTTGTAAAACCCTGGGATTTCACTGCTCTCTCACTTTCTCAATATTACCAGTTAGTGGGAGATTCTCTGCCAATCTTTGACTGGTTTCATAGATAAGCTAGATGGCCCTGCTCCTTCCCCTGCTAGAAACAAAATGGGGCCTGAGAAAAGTGCCTTGAACCAGATCTAAATGACTAACAGATGACATGGTTATCCTGTCCCGATGAGTCATGAGTCTGTGGAGAGGCCATCAGCTGTCATCTTAAGAAAAAAGTGCTACTTTAAAACTTTAACAGAAAAGGACGATTTAAGTCTCTTTCGATCATGGATGGAGTAGAAGATGAAGATCTAGTGCAGTGTTTCTCAACCTTGGAAGCTTGGAGATGGGTGGACTTCAACTCCCAGAATCCCCCAGCCAGCGCTGCTGGCTGGGGGATTCTGGGAGTTGAAGTCCACCCATCTCCAAGCTTCCAAGGTTGAGAAACACTGATCTAGTGGTTAAGGAACTAGGTTAGAAACCAGGAGACTGTGATTAGACATGAAAGTTGACTGGGTGATTTGGGGCCAATCCCCAGGAGTCTGAGCGTTCTAGTCCCGCCTTAGGCATGAAAGCTGATTGGGTGACTTTGGGCCAATCACTCTTTCTTGGTCCAACCTCACAGGGTTGTTGTTGTTGTGGGGAAAATAGGAAGAAGGAGGAGTACAGAATTAGGTATGTTAGCTACATGGAGTTATCTATAAAAATAATAAAGGTAGGGAAACAAACAGAGACATGGAAGCATAGAGAGGTTGCCTGAGTGCATATATACCATGGTTAAATGCAGGGGAGAAAATACACTTAAACTGTGAATTCCCTACCTAGAGAACACCCCCTCCTCCCAACAGCTTTATTCTTGTTTTTACGTTAGCAAGCAAAGGCCGTTTGTTTGTTTATTACATTTAAAGGTTGCACAACTCCAAATTTAATCTGTTTAATTTCAGAGTTTACTTGGAGCAAGCATTTTATTTTTAATTAGTTATGTGATTTAGATCCTTGCTTTCTTGCTCAAGTTTGTGTTGCTTTGTTTTGTAATGGATGGGTTTTTCATTAATTGGCTTTTATGATTAACAAACCATTTACATTTGTGCATTATCCATTTATCTCATGAATAGGATTAGGTTGGCCTCCCTGACTATCATTTGTTTTGGAAAATCAAGATTATGTTGATATATATATATATCAATAAAATAAAATATAAAGTAGCTTTCCCTGAGTTATAAGGCTGTTGTTGGAATAAGTCTCATTCATTCTGATTTAAGTTTCTTCCATTCTGAATAATGATGCTCAATCAGACATGACAGAAGTCTGTTAAGCAATGATCACATTAGAAATTTCTCTCTGCCTTATAACTTTGAAACACATAGCTATGGAATCTCACTTGTAGCCTGTCCAGGGTGTTGACTGAGAATTACGTCTGTCTTTCAATTTAAGAATTCCTGGCCACAAGAGGTGCCCAAATAATAGGGCAGATGAGAAGAAGAAAAAAAGTACTCCTAAAATAGCTTCAGATGGTTTTGCACTTTAAAGAGAAAAAGGGGTTTGAATAACAGCAAAGAGGAATTTAACAAGCCATGGCTTCCTCTTAGTTTTCAACTACAGTGGTCACACACACACACCAGCTTTTTCCTGTGCAGTGTGTGTGTGTGTGTGTGTGTGTGTGTGTTTCAGGCAAACCCAGCCAGGAAATAAGTTTGTAATCATGTGCTTTGAGCCCAGGCAGTTTACACGCAGAGGCGGCTGTCTATCGCGACTCAGAAGCTCTTCCTTGCTGAGTACATAACGCACCCAAAACACTTTCGCAAAACCAAGTATTAGGAAGCCACATCCAAGAACTCGAAAAGAAAAGATGCACCTTGGACAATTCGGGCCCTGAGCTGGGGGACTAACATTGATCTGGACCCATCGTCTTTTCACCGAGCACCATGTTTTCGAGGAAGAAGCGTGAACTGATGAAAACACCCTCCATCTCCAAGAAATGCCGAGCGGGAAGCCCTGTGCCCCCAGCCTCCTTGGTAAGTAGGGGTGAGACCTTTCGGTACCTGGACAGGCGAAAATATGGATGCTCTTGTTTTACACCTGCAGTTTCACAGAAGTAATTTTTGGGGAGCTGAAAGCTGGGCAGGACAGTATTAGTTCAGGCTGCATTTATTCATTTGCCTTGAACCGAATGTCCGAATTGGAGATCAAAAGGGACGGTTGTCTTTTCCTTGAAAGGGCATGCACTTCAATATAGAAAGTCTCAGTTTATACATTGCGCTGAGCTATGGTTCGTTTAACCACAGGTTTATTAAAGAACAGTTGGCTGGATTGTATTGTTTAGACAGCCTGCCAAACTTATAAATCATGATTTCTACATTGCAAATGGCACTTTATAAATCCGAGGTTGTGCAAAACAGTTGGCTGAACTCCAAGCCATAATTTGGTGTTTCAGCACATGTATTTATGTGCATGCGCATTGGAGACAAATAACAAAAACATTGGGAATAAGGTATGGTGAGCCCTGCAGAGTGGCAAACAACTCCAGTCGCGAAAATGTCAGAGATATTTTGCAAAAGCAAAATCAGGGTAGGGATTTACCATAAAATGAAAAAGAGAGAGAGAGAGACTAAAATTAACTATATTTTCTATCTATTTTATTTATTTATTTATTTATTTATTTACTTGCCTTAGCTTGTCCTTATGAACTTCTGCAGCAGCAGGGGGGTTAGGGGTCACAGGGCATATCCAAAAGGAGGAAAAGGTAATAGAGGTAATCCTCGATTTATAACCACAAAGAAGCCCCAGATTTTTGTTGCTAAGTGAAACGTTTGCTAAGTGAATTTTGCCTCATTTTATGACTTTTTCTGCCGCAATTGTTAAGTGAACCACTGCACTTCTTAAATTAGTAACACGGTTGTTAAATGAATCTGGCTTCCCCATTGACTTTGCTTGTCCGAAGGTCGCAAAAGGGGATCACATGACCCTGGGACACTGCAATTGTCATAAATGTGAGTCCGTTGCAAAACATCTGAATTTTGATCACGTGACCATGGGGATGCTGTAACGGTTGTAAGTGTGAAAAACGGTCATAAGTTCCTTTTTTTCAGTGCTGTTCATACTTCGAATAGTCACTAAAGGAACTGTTATAAGTTGAGGAATACCTATAATTAAGATTACTGAAGTTTGTAAAAGCTGGAAATGAATCTAGTGGTAATTCTGAACGTATTTTTTCCCATTGAACTGAAATTGGTTTCAGAAGAATTTCGTTTCCTGTGGTACATTCAAAATCATTTTGGGGGTTTTTTTTGGCCAAAGATCTAGCAGACTTTTGAGACAATAGCCCAACCTGTTGTACTTGTGTTAGCTGAAGCCACAAAAGAGAAGAAGACATACAGGGCAGACAGTGGGGCCCTGTTCAAGCAACTCTCTGTTTCTAGATGAAGTAACAGCTTCGCTCCATTGACAGCCCTCAACAAATGCAATTAGAATGAATGCACCAAAATGTATTTAGGTAGTCCTCAACTTACAACCACAATTGGGACCAGAATTTCTATTGCTAAACAAGGTTAAATGAGTCATGCCTGATTTTACTACCCGTTGTGCCACATTTGTTAAGCAAGTCACTGCAGTCATTAAGTGAGTCATGCGGTCATTAAGCAAATCTGGCTTCCTCCATTGACTTGAAGCCGGTGGAAAGGTCACAAATGGTGATTGCACGGATACCAAGCTGCTACAACCATTGTAAGTACAGCTGGTTGCCAAGCACCCAAATTTTTATCCCGTGATCCTGGGGATGTTGCAACAGTCATAAGTGCAAGGACTGGTCGTAAGTCACTTCTTTCAGTCTGTTGTAATTTTGAACGGTTACTAAACAAATGATTGTAAGTCAAGGCCTACCTATAAATTGGATAGGAATATGTGAGTGTGAACGAAAATAAAGGGATGTACCCTGTTTGCCCCAAAATAAGACCTCCCCTGATAATAAGCCCAATTGGGCTTTTGAGCTCATGTGCTAAAATAACCCCTCCCCCAAAAATATTTAACTGCATGCTCAGCCTGTCCCCGCCATTTCCTCTGGTTAGGGTTAGGGAGACAGAGCTGGAAATCTGGTAAGACAGCAAGAGGAGCCCCGTCTTGCTCCACACGCCCCAAAATAATAAGACCTCCCCAAAAATAAGGCCAAGCGCTTATTTCGGGGTTCAAAAGAATATAAGACAAGGTCTTATTTTCGGGAAAACACTGTATTTTGTGTGTACAACTTGGGACCAGCCTGGCTGCCCCATCCATCATAGTTAGCCAAGTATTCTCTTCTGTTTTCATACTCTGTAGCAAAGAGAAACTCACGGCCCACCAGATTCTTTGCACGTGGTGAAAATCAGGCAGTTTTTAACTACATATCTGAACTCTAAAGTCAAAGTAAAAATGTTAAGACTTGCAATAGATTGGATAAAAGGCCTCCCCAGCATCCTGTTTTCCATAGAGGCCAACCAGATGCTCCAATGGAAAAATTCTTGTCAATGAAGGAAATGGTACTCAGTGATAGATTTATTGGGTTCTTGATGTTCTCTGAGCTTGTTCCTCTTCCTGCAGATACTTTATTATCAGGCTAGGTAACAACATCCGTGTAGAAGTAAAGCAAATTAAAAGAACACCAAGAACTCAACGATTCCACTCTGAGCCACCTATATTCTCCATTACCGAGAGGTAGAAGTTTGGTGAATAGAGAAATTATATCCGTGATCAATAACAATTTATATTCTCTCATACTTCCACTGATTTAACTAATCCTTCCTTCAAAACAATCGTGACAGTCAGCAGCAAACAACTTTAATTACATCCCTTTTTTGGTTTTTCTGCAATCTCGCCCCATTCAGTATCTCTGGATGACTCCTGAATTCTAGTATTGTATTAGCAAGTAAGGAAAACCTATCTTAGATCAATCAATCAATTTGTTTATTGCTTTGACTATTGATAATAACAAATAAGACAAAAAGTACATAAAAGTGATCGAAGACTAATAACGTTCATTAAAATATGCAGAAATCAGTAAGAATATTAAAACATTAATATTGCAGCAGATAAAACAATAGGAAAAGATCAGGAACTGTTGATAAAATCATATCTCCGTTTAGCAGAAGCCCTTGTAAAGCTTGCTAATCTACATAGTGATGTTTCCTTGTCTAAATTCATTAAATATTCAACCTTATGTGAATCGGGGCAAAAGGAAGAAGGGGTCCAATTTTTTTCCACATGCTAAAGTATAAATAGGGCAATACAATAAATAACATATAAAATCTTCTATAATTTCCTTGGAAAATGGGCAGATGTGCATACAGATAGTCCTTGATTTACAACCACAATTCAGCCCAAAATTTCTGTTGGTAAGTGAGACATTCATTAAGCGAATTTTGCCCCACATTAGGACCTTTCTTGCCACAGTTGTTAAGTGAATCACTAAAGTTGTTAAATTAGTAACACGGTTAAGTGAATCTGATTTCCCCATTGACTTTCCTTGTCAGGAGGTTGCAAAAGGGGCTCATATGACCCCAGTACACTGCAACTGTCATAAATATGAGTCAGTTGCTAAGCAGCTGAATTTTGATTACATGACCATGCAGTGAACATAAGTGCAAAAAATGGTCGTAAGTCACTTTTTTTTAGTGCTGTTGTAATTTAGAATAGTCTCTAAATGAACTGTTGTAAATTGAAGACTACCTAAATGTGATATTAAGAAACTGTCCTTCTCTGAAGATGGCATTTGGTTTCGTTGTACGAGGTGCAATGACAATAAAGTAAACTACGCTAGTTGCCGATGCCATTTGCTATAAACTTGTGAGTGTTTCTTGGAGAGATGGCACTATAATACACATCAGATATGGTTCGGCTCACCATAGCCTTTTCTCTAAAGGAATTGTATCAATTTTTAAACTACTGGGTAACCTAACCTATTTGTGTTATTGTGTGTCCTGACTTCATTCATTGTACAACAATGATGACGATGATACCCGTATTGCAGTGGTATTTTTTAAAAAAATCTTGGGCTTTTAAGCTAATATTAATTTTTTTGTGGTGTCTGAGCTAAAGACTCTTTTAATTTCTGGTTTTTGGTTTTTCCTCTGCGGCTTCAAAAAATATTTGACTTGGGAAAAAAGTAGATGAGATTAAACAAAGTAGAATTGCATAAATCATATTCTTCTCAGAATTGCCCAGATACAAAGAGTGGCAACTTTAATAATTGGAAAGAAGAGGATTTTCCACAGGTTTTAAAAGCTACGTATGCAAAAACGTCATATTTTACTTGCTATTAAAAATGAAGATGGGTTACTGTATTTTCTCTCTGGCCATCTTCAACCGTTAGATTTTAGAGGATCCTGTTTAAAAAAAATAAGTTGATATGGTCTGGAAGAAGCAAAGCATCGTAAATATACAGTATACCACAATTTACCATGAAAATTCACTATCCTTGGATCTGAATTCAGTTAATGGGTAATTATTACCTTACAGATATTAATTAGTGTTTTCAGTGCCAGAATGTTTTGTGTTTTATGTTTTGCAATTAGCCACTGTATTTTACATAGGTCTTACTTCTGACTAGGTTGACCCACATTGGTCTTTCTTAAACTGTGCCTTAGGAGCTCTGGTGGCTCAGCAGACTAATTAACATCCACTTACATCTGCTGCCTGCAATTACTGCAAGTTCAAATCTCACCAGGCTCAAGGTTGACTCAGCCTTCCATCCTTCCTAAGGTAGGTAAAATGAGGACCCAAATTATCGGGGCAATAAGCTGACTTTGTATAAATATACAAAAGTATGAAGGCTATTGCTTAACGCATTGTAAGCCGCCCTGAGTCTCCGGAGAAGGGCGGCATATAAATCAAAATTTTAAAAAAAAATTAAAAAAAAAGTGTTGGATTTCAATTCCCACAATGCCTAGCAATATAGTCATTATCTGTGCTGCCTTAGGATTATGGCAGTTGAAGAACAAAAAAATTCCAGAGGACTCCAAATTGAGCAGAATGTGTCTAAACAAAATGTTAGCAGTCATTGTGGTCTCCTCCCATTCTTTATTTTTCCATTTACAATTCCCCCATGTGTTTGTGAGTGTGTGTGTTTGTGTGTGCATGTAAACTCACTTACGCTTCTGTCAATGCAAGATAACCCTTGGTGTATCTGCTGAATCAGACTGGCATCTATATAGTGACTGGAGTTATTGGTTTCCACCGTGCTACAAAACGTATTGTTCGTATTATGTTACTTTGAAAATGGAGTGTCCTATCTTTGGCTGTTGCAAGAGTGGATGGGTGAGTTAAGAGTTGCACATGCTTCCTTTTACGAGAGGGTGTCTCAGTTTGAAAATGTTAATTCTGTCAGTGGTTGGGGTATAGCCACAAAAATGTTGAAATGCACAATACGGAGCAGCTTGGAAATCTACATTCTGAAGTAACTGCTTGAAGATAAACTCAGACGGTGTGGTCTGACTATTTTTTTTATCCTGCCAATATTATAAAATGTTACCTTTTATATATATAAAACGGAGAAATAAGGCAGGGTAGAGAACACAAAATAAAACACTAGCAGCTTGTAGTCAAGCTGTGTTCTTAAACATACAGTATATAATGTGGACATTGCACCTTTCAGCACAGGGGTGAGCTATACACATATGGAACAGGGAAGATCTCTTCTAAAGGGGTAAATTTCTGAAGGAATGTCTCTTTTGTGACCAGTAAATACATTATCCCAAAGCTTTTTCATTATCTTGAAAGCTTTTTCAAGAGGCAACTGGACTTTCTGGTTTTTCTTTGAAGATATTTCACTTCTCATCCAAGAAGCTCCTTCAGCTCTGACTGGATGGTGGGGAATGGAAGGATTTATACTCCTTGCAGACAGCTGGTCATTTGCATTCTTTTAGCGGGAATAAGAATGCAAATGACTAGCTATCTGCAAGGAGTATAAATCCTTTGATTCCCCACCATCCAGTCAGAGCTGAAGAAGCTTCTTGGATGAGAAACAAAATGTCTTCAAAGAAAAACCAGAAAGTCCAGTTGCTTCTTGAAAAAAAGCACCTTTGGGACAACCATGACTTGGATGACTGAGAATCTCCATAGACAGTAAATAGATTAAAACTTTATTTTTGCTTCGGAACCACCGTTCTGTTGACACACTTAACATTTCATGCAGGAATCTTGGAATCTTGATGGAATATCGAGTAAGTATTAATTCATTAAATGATTATAAGTTTCAACAGGGGAAAACAAATATGGTTTATAAAGAAATATTATTGATGTTTCAATGCATTCAGGAAGATATGACAAGGAATCATGGAGAGATAACAGTAACAGAGTTGGAAGGTACCTTGGAGGTCATCTAGTCCGATCCCCTGCTCATGCAGGAGACCTGTACTAGGGATTCGAACCGCCGAACTGCCGACTTTTCTGATCAATAAGCTCAGTGTCTTAGCCACTGAGTCACCTAGGAATTGATAAAGGTGTGAGACTAGGAAAACCCCAGCAAATGAAAATAAAAGATGAACAAAAAATTCAGAAAATAGGGAAGAAACCAGAAGGAACTGAGGAAAGAATAGAGAACACAAATCCAAAAATGATACAAGTAGACAAAGATATGGTAGAGATAGTAATAATTCTTAAAAAGGAACAGACAGATTATCCTCCAAATTAAAAATATAGAAGAGAATCAAAAGAAAATTCTCTTTAAAATGTTGAAAAAACTATGGATGGGTTCTCTAGAGATCCAACAACAAGAGATAGATGTTGTGACAGATGAAACACTTACTTAAATAAATGTAATGTAAGGAGTTACAAGATCCCAAGGGAGAAGCATGAAAGATTTACCAAAAAGTCTATAAGAGTTGAAATTCTAAAAAGGGCAAGAGATGATGGATAGAGATAGAATACTTCTTATTATGGTGGCTATTTCATTAAGAATTAGAAAAAAGAGAGAGAAGTCAGAACATGGGAAAATAGTATTATCTATACTGATATAGAATAGAATATATTATAATTACTATGTATACACAAATGTTAAAAATTGAAAGATTATGATTATGTATATTTAAATAACATTACTATTATTACTGTGTTTAAAATATATTGACCCAGACAATACTCTGTTCACCAAGCACCTATGGTTCTTAAAGAAAAAACCATAAAACTACAGGAATCTACTTATTCAAAACTAGGCTGAGTAAACCACAAAGAGAACACTTTGTTCAGACTTTAATGCAGAGTATTTCAAATATGGTAATTTTAAGACGTGTGACTTCAACTCCCAGAATTCCCCAGCCAGCACTGGCCCCGGAATTCTGGGAGTCAAAGTCCACACGTCTTAAAGTTGCCAAGGTTGAAAAATATTGCTCTGACTGAGGCCAATATTGGATTATTTGTTTTTTGCACTTTGCAGAAAAGAGGAAGTTGTCAGATCTAACATACTTTGAAACAATTTGTGGTTTCTTTTCTCCGCCTTTTTAGAGCAAGGAAACTGGTAGTAGGCGGGTTTTTTTTTTCTTTTCTATTTCTTTTATTATTATTTTTTTAAAAAAACAATCCTCCTGCAGGTTTTTCAGAACTAAGATGGGCAAGAAAAAACTGCAGTTCCCATGTCAGAGATGGAGATATTTTCTTTTAATTTAATACCTTTGTGGAATATACTTCATAGCAGCGTTTTCAAAACCGCTGTGTTGTCTCCTTTGCAAAAGTTGGGTAGGGGTGGGGGGGTTGCCGATTCAGCCCCTCCTGATGCTATGCAATCGGAGGAATGCTTGGCAAGCGGATGAATAGTAAGTCCGCATACAGCCCGTATTCTGCTGAACTACGGAAGAAGGGCTCCAAAGCCGGAGGAAACGTTCTAGACTCTGTCTCTTTTCGAGCTAGTGTCTGGCTTAAGGTAGGATGATTTTTAAAACAGTCCTGCATGTATAAGGCAAAGAGGAAGCAAAACTGAGTCCTGTGTGGTGACTTGGCATAGTTCAGCTCCCATGCTGACATTTGGGTGGATGTGATTCTTCACATTTCTGCTCCACAGATCTAGACTGCAAAAATCCAGATGAGTGCTAGAAGTCAGCCAAGGGGCAGTTGTCTGTCTCGTTGCTGCCATCTAGAGGTTGCTTGAGTTGTCACAGTCCATATCTGATAGCCTAACTTCCAATAGGAGTCCAGTCCTAAGGGGTCTCACATGGATTCTTGGTTGTTCTCTTGAAACCAGAGGAACCTAACTAATTTATTTGATTTATATACTGTATGCAATGATGATACGTCCTTTATTAACTGTACAGAAAGCTGTCCTTTAAATTTATTTCATTTAATGATTTATTTTTTTTGGTTTTACTCTTGAATTTTCCTTTGTAAAGCAAACTTATAAATAATCAATTTATTTTTAATCCCTATGAATCACTTTTAGATTTGCCCCCTTCTCAGGTTTTCCTTTTCCCCCCAAGAAAATATGAAATTCTGGTGAGCATTTATGGCAACTGACAAAACAGAGTATAAGAAATGAAGTATAGGAATTAATCCTGAATTGTTTTGAAAAAGCCCCTAAAAATCCTCTAACAGTTTAAGATGTGAGGAAAGGGATGTGTCTGTACAGATTTTGTAGATACTGAGAGAGTGGGTGACAAATGAATTTCTTGAGGAGTCAGGAAAAGGGAAATATTTGGCAGATTAATTGGCTGCCAACATCAGAGGAATATCAAAGGAATAAAGCAGTTATTAATTTATTTATTAAATTTATATGTCATCCATCTCTCTGTCAAGCAAATCTATCAGGATCCGTTTTG
Organism: Pantherophis guttatus; assembly: GCF_059756535.1. Classification (NCBI taxonomy): domain Eukaryota; kingdom Metazoa; phylum Chordata; class Lepidosauria; order Squamata; family Colubridae; genus Pantherophis; species Pantherophis guttatus. Next base: position 20,238,907 of record NC_142063.1, read on the forward strand.
ATAAAATGCATCTTTCTAAGACGGGGGTCTCCAGAGTTGGCAATTTTAAGACTTATGGAGTTCAATTCCCAGAATTCCTCAGTTCGCCATGCTATCTGGAGAATTCTGGGAGTTGAAGTCCACAAGTTTGGAGATCTCTGTTCTAAGAGATAATGTTCCCCTATGTTGCCAAGTTAAAAAGTTCTATTTTCTTCGACATTAACAATTGCCTTAGGTTTAATTTATGCATTTGATGAAGGAAAGGACCCATCATGACCCCTAAAAAGTGGTGCAGAAATCAAGCAAATAAAATAAAAAGTATCGGAAAGGACATGTTTCAGGCAAAGTATTAATCCTGCAATGAGCTTCCAGGCTGGTCCCTCCAATTCTTATTAAAAAGCTTATAAGCTGCATGAGCTGGAAAACTGTCCCGAAGGCCTTTGCCTCAGTGTTACCAGCTTGTGCGGTTGCAGGGCAGATATCAAAAAAAGTGGACAGTAGGAAAGATGCCCAGGTCACTTAAAATTTATAAAAGTTATTAAATGGTCCTTATATTTGCAACATTAGATATTCATTCCATCAACAGTAATGAATCTGACTTGTGTTCCTCAACCTCAGCAGCTTTAAGATGAATTAGACTTCAACTCCCAGAATTCCCCAGCCAGAGTTGAAGTCCACTCATCTTGAAATTGCTGGGTTTGAGAAACACTGTTCTGTACTGTGGCTACGCAGGTAGTTAGTCCATCGACATGACACATAAAGGGGGTGTTTTCCAGGGGTGAAATCCAGCAGGTTCTGACAGGTTCTGGAGAACCGGTAGCGGAAATTTTGAGTAGTTTGGAGAATTGGCAAATAACACCTCTGGCTGGTCTCAGAGTGGGGTGGGAATGGAGATTTTGCAGTATCCTTCCACTGCCATGCCCACCAAGCCACACCGCTCACACCACACCACGCCCACCAAGAGTAGAACCAGTAGTAAAAAAAATTGAATTTCACCACTGGTGTTTTCGTTTATATTCATGGTCCCTCATCCTTTGTTTTGCCTTCAGCCCAGGAATTGCTTAGTTTAGGCATCAGCAAAGGAAGGTGAGAGATTAATGAGGATTAAATGTCTAGCTGGTAGCTAAGACAAACGAGGGAAACAATGACCTAACTGAGATTAGAGCCAGAAGCTTATTATCTCACAGCTTGCCAGGATAAATAGGAAGAGCTAGCTTGTTTAAGCAGCCTCTCTCTCAGGTGTTAATTGAAAAATGAGGGTCAACCACAGGACATCCAATGTAAGAAGCAAACTGAAATTTGATGGGTTTGGAGGTAAAGGCATTGAGATATTCTGCAGTTGCTCAGAGGCAATCTTGGCCCACAACATGTTCACTACCAAAAGTACTGTTGGACAAAATGTCCATCTGGGTTCAGTTCCAAGTGGGGAGAAAGACACTGGAAACATGGAGACTGTTTGGAAAGATGGTTTAATGGTGGACAGGACCACATGGTTTGAGGTCCTGGGCAATCGAGCACATGGGTGAGAGAGAGAGAGATTTATACCCTCTCTTGGGCTTTGAACTTGCTTCCTGTTCCTGTGAAAGAAATGTATTCTGATGGGTTGTCAGACTCCCATGGGGCCATGCAGGTGTAACTTTGTAGGTTGTCTTGAGTCCCAGGCTTGGTTGAATCTTGCTGGGTGATGTAATGAAGGGGCTTTGGGCAATTCCTATTATGGCTCAATGGCTTTGTCCTGGTTTGGATCTTGAGTGAGGGCTAATCCTATCGCAGAGGTCTTCAAACTTGGCAGCTTTAAGAGTTGTAGACGTCAACTCCCAGAATTCTCCAGCCAGCTATACCATCTAAAGCCATTAAGCCATAATAGGAATTGCTCAAAGCCCCTTTATTACATCATCCAGATTCAACCAAGTCTTAAAGCTGCCAAGTTTGAAGACCTCTGTCCTATCATGCCCTGAGGTGTGAAGGTCTTTTGTGTTGTGGATAAGCTGGCCCAGCCTTTTGTCTTGTAGATAAGCTGGCCCAGCCTTTCTGGGGCTATTAACAAAGGTGGGGACTGCTTTTCAAGAGCATGTTTCTCCTTTTCTCATCCAGGGAAATATAATATTCTGCCTTTTTAATATTTCCTAGAATATTTCATTCTTCTAGGAGAGGGGTGGGTGCTAACTTTGTACAGTACATTGGAGTGTGTCTTAATTAAGCTATTTTGTAGATAAGAGGGAATATCTGAATGCATTTGGTTTTGCAGAAATACCAAGTGTTATTCCCTAAGATTTGCTGTTAAGAGAGACAAAAAAAACCTCCTCAAAAATATTAGAAAACAGCAATTTTTTTGAGATTTGCTGCCAGTCAATAGTCTGGATTTTTGCAATCCAGACATGGTAGCTTTAGGCAAAGGGGACTGTATGGAAACAAATGTTTGGGGAAGTATGTCTCCCGTGAGATGGGATGGGAGAGCAGGAGATTCACATCCCCGACATGGTGGCCCCAGTTGGGTTCATACCTTACGCTAAACCCTTACCTTTTCCCAACCTCACAATGTTAAGATGGATGGACTTCAACCCCCAGAATCCACCAGCTGATTCCACACATGTTAAAGTAGCTGAGGTTGGGAAACACTGCTTTATATGAAGTGTTTGTTTTTCTCTGTATGTATGTGTCAGCCTACCCAAATAAATCAGACAGGAAACACAACAAGATGAACTAATTCTACTTTATTGAAAGGCTACATTAAGAGAATCTAAAAATCTAGAGGCAAAAAAATCTCACTGTCGCTTTTAAATGTTAGGTGAACCTTAACAGGTCAAGCAGTTAAACCTTCCTAAGTTTCTTCCTCTGAGCATTAAGCTACTGGGGGCTCCTGGCTTTCTCGACTGATTGTTTCAAAGGCAGCATTTTTTTCTCCTCATCCCCCAATGTCATCCCCACATTTCACTGCAGCATGTTGTGAATCTAAGGGGTTGTAATTTGTAAACAATGGTGCAACGATTTATGTGCTGGGTAATAACCACAATAACAAATTAATTAGATTTGTGATTTACTGCACCCAAACCCAACCAACTGTAGTTTATTTTACAAGTTGTGGCTTAGTTATGATCCATAATTGTCATTAATGATTCTCACCACTGTTCATATGTGGTGGCATGCAGAAGTTTCTGAGGATTCTAGCATCTGGTGTGCTTCACATACGTTTGATTATAATTTCCATCATTTTCAACTACTTGCTGACTGGGACTGATAGAAGTTGCAGAGAATAAGGCTCTGAATAAATTCCTTTATACAGTCTCAACCTTGTTAGCGGTAAATAACAAGTGGCAGCCTTTTTAGCTTGGTTTCTTTGAAATGCTTTTACCTGAATGTGTATTTTATTTCATTTTATTAGTTACTCCAGTCATTAGCCAGCTGGCTTACAATTCTACTACGTGTAAGCAAGATTAAAGCAGCAAAAAGATAACCAGATAAATAAACAATGCTGTATTACATAATAAAATATCCCTATGCTAATTAATACTAAAATAATAATAATAAATAATAATAAAAATAATAAAAATCCAAGTAATCATAAACTATACAGGAGGAATCTTGCTCAGTTCCTCTCTCTCCCTCTCTCAAAAGTATGCTGAAAAAACAGTTTTCAATAGCTTTAGCCAAAATGGCAGCACATTATAAATATAAAAACGAAGTATCTATTACACACTGCCATGAAGACGTTGGTTGGTTTTAATGTACTGTAGACTAATCCATAATATAGTTTTAAAGATACATCTTTATAATCATATTATAATCTTCATATAATCGCCACATATATACATATAGGTGGAGCCATCCCAGAATACCAGCACCAGATTTGAAATACCAACGGCAGTTAGTGCAAAATGACTGCTGACATAAGCCTGATGATGGCAGATGGGATTCTGCCGAAACGTCGCTTCTACCCTTTTAGGGATATATCCACAATTACACGGGAAGAAACCCGAAATATTAACTATACACACATACATACCCATGAAAACTTACATAAACATACATACATATATACATACATACATACATACATACATACATATATATATATATATATATATATATATATATATATGCATATTCTTTCTAGCCAGGTTTTACCTACGTAAACTAAGTTGTTTTGCAGCTCTGGTTGTGTGAAATCTCATTCACAAGCTTCAGGGCTTTTTTTCTGTTGACAAACTGCAACTCTGTGTTGCTCTCTGGGAGAGAGATGTGGTGCCAGAGGTGGGGATTCAGCCAGGGCCTTCAGAACCTCCAGAAGCTCCCTTAAGTGAAGAGGATGAAGAGGAGGAGCCTCTTCTCGATGCACGGACGCGCAGAGCTGCCAAAAGGCAGAAGTGGCTCCTCAGGAGGAGGTCTCCTCAAGAGTAAGGCTTGGGGCTAATTGGCCACTCCCTTAGCCTATTTAAGGAGGAACACCAACTGAAGCAATTTGCAGGGAACAACTTCGTTCACATACCTTCGTGTCTTGTCTTGCTTATCTTATCAGCTTCCTGCAAATTGCTTCTGGGCATTCTGCCAACCACAGTAAGCTTTCAGTATTATTCTTTGAATTCTTGGCGGCTGTTAATGCAGTTAATTAACAGCCGTTGTTGTAAAAAACTGGTTTATTTAGTAAACTAAGGTTTGAACGGACTGTGTGTGTGCTGCGTTCTTTGGGGTCCGTAGCTGAAGCAGAACACTTCTAACAGTCATTAAATGAACAGTTGTAAGTCGAGAACTACCTGTATTGGCAGAATCTTGTGAGTATGAAAGTGCAATCTCTCCCCCACCCTAATTTCCTATAGCCTGAGAAATTAGGGAGGGTCTCTTCTGAATTTCTTCTCCCATCCGCTATCAGTTGTGGGCTACGCTGTCTTTTATCTGACCATTCCCTTGGCAGTGTCCATTCTCCCAAAGTCTTTTCCAGACACATTATACAGCCTGAAAAAATTTTGTGGTAATCCCCTGGTTTTGTAAGGTGAATTTAGGCAGGGACTTGGAGGTGCTACTTTTCTGTTATGGCCCTTCTATTTTGAAATTGATGCCCTCTCAAAACCACACTAGTGCCCTCATTATAGTCATTCCAAATATGAAAAATGTTTCCAAAGGGAGGATTGAAGTATGATTGTCCCATTTATTACTCATTCATGTTTTGTCTATTTTGCTTTTATACCACTATTATTTGCATTTTATATATTTATGAGCGTAAGCTTCCTAGAATCTGTTTATGACAGCATACCTTTACATTAAATCAGGGCAGTGGTGAAATCCAAATTTTTTTACTACCAGTTCTGTGGGCGTGGCTTGGTGGGCATGGTGTGGCTTGGTGGGTGTGGCTTGGTGGGTGTGGCAGGGGAAGGATACTGCAAAATCTTCATTCCCTCCTCACTGATGCGGGAAGGATATTGCAAAATCTCCATTCCCATCCCAGGCTGGGGCCAGCCAGAGGTGGTATTTGCCGGTTCTCCGAACTGCTCAAAATTTCTACTACCGGTTCTCCAGAGCCTGTTAGAACCTGCTGGATTTCACCCCTGAATCAGGGGTATCCAAACTTGGCAACTTTAAGACCTGTGGACTTCAACTCCCAGAATTCTCATGCCAGCCATCGTGGCTGGGGAATTCTGGGAGTTATAAGTCGTAGGGTTGCCAGGTGTCCACTATTTGAGCGGACAGTCCGCTTTTTTCACATTATGTTCACTATTTTTTTTCACAAAATAGTGGACATTTTTTTTATTCAAAAGCTTTATGATGAAATGGTACGTAAGTTTTGTGAGTGAGAATTCCATGAAGTTTTGCGCCATGTTCCAACACGTTGGTTAAGTTTGTTTAAAGCGGTCAAAAGACTTCTTTTAAACTGGATACCTCTAAAATCGTATTTTATTTCTCTTGGATCTGATGAATGCCATAAGGTTATCTGGAACCTTATTTTGGATCAGGAAAATGAACTCGCAAAGGATGATGAACCAACAATTTCAGAATTGTATTTATATTTCACGCACTTCTTCATGTCAATAATGCAAGACACCCTACTGAAGCTGGAAAGCAAGAAAATTCTTGCATGTGATCTTCACATTATCATGTGTAAGCTGTGTGATTCTTTGAAAAAAAAATATGATGAGCAGTTTTTTGGAATGAAAGTTTTATTTACCTTACGTAAAAAACATTTGCCTGAGAATGCCGTGCAAAAGTTCAAGAAAGAAGCCATCAACGTGTATCAAAGAGCCATTGCGTACCTAGAAAAGTGGTATAATTTCACCGATTCAGTATATGAGACGCTAAATTGTTTCAATCTAATTGATCGCAATAATCCTCCAACTTTAGAAGAAATGACGAACATCTGGTTATTATCACCATGGCGAGAAGAACTTCCACCCAACACTCTCTTCTATGAAATTTCTGCCTTAGAAGAAGTTTATGTTCATCTGCAGGGCGATTCATCCCTTGATAAGCGGACGTACTTTTTCAAGAAAGAGCCAGCTCCGAGTTTACTGAAACTGTTCCAGTATCAAATGCAAACGTTGAACGAATTTTCAGCGTCATGGGAAATTTGTGGACTGACGAACGTAACTGACTGCTTGTACCATCAGTTCGAAGTGAACTTTGTATATTTTTTAATATTTCTCAACGTTGTACTGAAATTAAAGAATTATTCCTTAAACACAAAGAATTGATCAAAGCTGCGCAGTCAAATAAAAAATACACACGACAGCAAAGTAAAATGTAATTTAATATTTTACATATTATTATAATATATTTGATGTTTTGAATTTTAAGTAAAGTTTTGAAGTGATTATTTTAATACGTGTTAAAATGTTTGTAAGAAAATATATAATTTAATTGTAAAAAATTTTTTTATTTTCTTACTACTTAAAGCCCCCCCCCTCCCCCCCACTTGTCTGCTATTTTTTGGAAGCAGACCTGGAAACCCTATTAAGTCCACAAGTCTTAAAATTGCCACGGTTGAACACCCCTGTATAAATGTTTATGCTCTGGGCTTTAAAGTCTGAAAGGAAAAATGCAAAATTAAGAAGTGGGAAAAGAGAAGAGGAGGAAACAGACCTAACACCAGTTCCTAAAGTTATACTATAATCAAGAGATGGAAAGTTTCAGCAACGTAACCAGGTGGATTTGAGCACATCTTGACACTGCATTTGATAAAATGTTCATTTTCACCCTTATGCAAAGTCACCTAGTGGCTTATTTCCTTTGGCCTTTGCTGTTGTGTGAAGTTAGCATCTGTGGGTTGGTGAACCATGGTTCATGGTTTGTTTATTAAATGTATACGCTGCCCATCTCACCATTGAGAGCAACATCAAAGTTTTGCATTTGGGCCAACCCAATTACTAGCAGCTCATTCCGTAAACCTTGCTTAAGCAAATTGTGTCACATGGTCCAAAGTGTGAAGCCCATCAGGCAGTGATTTCATAGCTTTGCAAAAGGAATGGAGGGGGGAAGGGTGAGTGTGGTTTCTCAGTGGGTGACGAAAACGCCCGTGTCTGCTGTTTACTCACTGCAACACGCTTGAGCAATTGTAGCTGAGGTTCTCCACCCATTTCTGAGTTGCTGAAAACAGTGCAGTACTGGTATGGTATTGTCTCTCCATACTGCTGATTCCCCTCCTGCCCCTGTTCTTTCTGTCCCTAGTCATTATAGACCCCTGATCTTAAAAAAAATATGGAAACATAAAATCATAGTGCTTGAAGAGACCTTGAAGGTCTTCAAACCCCTGCTTAAGGCAGAAGTCCACCCATCTTCACCCAGTTATCTAGGGATTTCTGGGAGTTGAAATCCACTCATCTTATTTATTTATTTATTTATTTATTTATTTATTTATTTATTTATTTATTTATTTATTTATTTATTTACTTACTTACTTACTTACTTACTTACTTACTTACTTACTTCCTTCCTTCCTTCCTTCCTTCCTTCCTTCCTTACTTACTTACTTACTTACTTACTATTTGAATTTATATGCCACCCTATCTCCGAAAGGACTCAGGGCGGCTCACAACAATAAAACACACAAAGTTCAATTAATAAAATACCCAATAAAACTATAAAAACCATTAAAATCCCCTCTAAAACCCCTTCAGTCCAAGCCGGCCAGGCGGAATAGCCATGTTTTAAGGCCACGGCGGAAAGAGCAAAGGTCAGGGGCCACCCGGAGGCCCAGGGGGAGCTGATTCCACAGGGTAGGTACGCCCACAGAGAAGGCCCGCTCCCTAGGGTCGCCAGCTGACATTGTCTGGCCGACGGCACCCCAAGGAGGCCCTCCCTGTGGGAACGCACCAGGCGATGGGGAGCAGTCGCTGGCTGCAGATGGTCCGCCAAATACCCCGGGCCTAAGCCATGTAGGGCTTTATAGGTGATTACCAGCACCTTGAATCTCACCCGGAGGGCAACTGGTAGCCAATGCAGGTCCTGCAGGAGGAGTGTAACATGAGAGTGTCGGGACACTCCCATCACTACCCGCGCGGCCGCATTCTGCACCAGCTGAAGCCTCTGAGTGGTCTTCAGGGGCCAAGGTTGAGAATCACTGACGACATGTTTGCCCATGTGACAATAGCCATAGCCATAGCATTTAGACTTATATACCGCTTCATAGTGCTTTATAACCCTCTCTAAGCAGTTTTACAGAGCCAGTCTATTGCCCCCAACAATCTGGGTCCTCATTTTACCAACCTCGTAAGGATGGAAGGCTGAGTCAACCTTGAGCCTGGTGAGATTTGATCTGCCAAACTGCTGGCAGCCGATGATCAGCAGAAGTAGCCTGCAGTATTGCACTCTAACCACTGCGCAGGACTATAAAGTCCTAGGCCCCCTGGCTTTAAACAAAACAACACAATTTAAAATACAGTAATAATAGTTTGTTCTACGTCTTAAGTCTGTTCATATATACAAAGTCTAGATTTGCACAATGCCCTGAAACACAAACCTGCCAATTACTTTTAGAAAAGGCTGTTGTCCATATTTAGTCCAAGTGATTATTTAATCGTTCTGCAAGTCATAAAAACCCACAATTTGCTTAATCGAATGAAGCATTGTTTCATGTTAAAAAGGTGAAAACGCAAACTCACAACCCAAGGTTTTCCAGGAAGGCTAAGTAAAAAATTTCTTCCTTATTCTGGTACATGAAAGCAGAAGTCTTGGGTTGAATGCTGGGATTTCAAATGATACAGCATGAGTTCAGGATGAGTTCGCACAAATAAATAAACAACCTACCTGTATTAACAAGATGCAATTGCTGATTGGTTGTACAATGGTTTGCCTTTTGAAAACGCTATGATAGTTTCTGACTAGGGTGGCAGTTGGTTTTTTCACGGTATGATGGATCACAATGTAGCTGGACCATTTTCCTGTAAACTAACCTGTTTTGAGAATGTTGACTTAATATTGTTAAAGTTCAACTGCACTGTGCTGTTTGTCATATCCATCCATAGAAGTGGAACAAATATTGGCCAAAAGTGTCTCTCTCTCCATTCACCCTGGAAGCACCATAGAGGAGGGGTGTCAAACTCAATTTCATTGAGGGCCGCATCAGGGTTGTGTTTCATCTGGGGGGGGTGAGTGTGGCCAAGGTGGGCATGGCTAACTCAATGTCACTTGTGTCGGGGGCACCTATGGAGACCCGAGTGCTCTGGCAGCGAAAACGGGCTCCCATGCTCTGGTTTTCGGCTGTGACAGCCTCCTGCGACCCTCTGTCAGCAAAAACGGAGCTCGGGAGGACCGCACACAGCCGTCCTGAGCTCTGTTTTCACTGGCAGAGGCACTGCCAGCCCTTTGTTTTTTCCAGGGCCTCCCCACGGGCCATATCTAAGCACCCCGTAGGCTGGATCCGGCCCCTGGGCCTTGACTTTGACACCTCTGCCATAGAGTGATCTGCAATAAATCACAGAATTAAGAAGGAAGTTTCTGGGAAATTGATCACCCAACTAAATGGTCTGGCTAGTATCTTCCTCATAGGTTACAACGAATATGATATTCAAAACAATGAAGGACCTCTGTGCTCCCTGCCTACCCAAAATTGGAAAATATGAAAAGTATATTATTATTTTTATGCAGGCCTTGTTCTAGTTCTTTTGCAATGTTTCTTGAAAATAAGACTGATTTCATTGCAAATTCCATTGTCTTTGGGTTTGGTGCTCACTTCCCAGAAAGTCTATCTAGAATAATTTCTAAGATTATCCACAGTATTTATTTAGAAATACAGGGATCCACAACCCCTGGTCCGTGGATTGGCACCGTTCCACGGCATGCCAGCAACCAGTTCACGCAAATAAGTGAAGCCCCATCCGTGGCAGGATGCAGGCAGCATGTGAAACCACGCCCCCCTCTGGTCCGCGAAAAAACCTGTCTCTACGGAACCAGTCCCTGGTGCCCAAAAGGTTGGGGGCCGCTGATTTAGAGTATGGCAAAAAGAATGTTAAAAAGCACATCACAGTTACATTCTCAGTGAGCAAATATGAGACTATTTATTCTATTTATAAATTCAATGGTAAACTATTTATATAGTCAATACATGATGGAGTTGCCTACAGAAAGTCTCTGGAGTTTCCCTAATATGCGTGCAAAAAGGCACAATATGCCACCCTGTCTGCTTTGAAGCACCGCAGCTACATTTTCAAAGAGAAGAGCTTTCCCCATTGATGGAGGAGGCTAGCGCACCTGCCATATTGAGTACAGGTAGTCCTCGACTTGCAACAGTTCATTTAATGACCGTTCAAACGGCACTGGACTATTTTTCACAGTTACGAACTTTACAGCATCCCTATAATCATGTGATCAAAATTCAGATGCTTGGCCACTGGTTCATATTTATGACCGTTGGCTGTGTCCCAAAGTCATATAGTCACCTTTTGTGACCTTTTGACAAGCAAAGTCAATGGGGAACCCAGATTCACTTAACAGCTGGGTTACTGACTTATCAACTGCAGTGATTCACTTAACAACTGTGGCAAGAAAGGTCGTAAAATGGGGCAAAACTAAGAAACTAAAATGACCATTGCAACATCCCCAGGGTCATGTGATCAGAATTCAGACACTTGGCAGCTGGCATGTATTTATGACAGTTTCCCTGTCCTGGAGTCATGTGATTACCATTTGAGCTGTGGTGGCGCAGTGGTTAGAATGGAGTATTGCAGGCTAATTCTGCTCACTGCCAGCAGTTCAGTTCTCACTGGTTCAAAGTTTGTTTTTTTTTTTTTTATTTGATTTATCTGCCGCCCTTCTCCGGAGACTCAGGGGGGCTTACAATGCGCTAAGCAATAGCCTTCATACTTTTGTATATTTATACAAAGTCAGCTTATTGCCCCCACAAACTGGGTCCTCAATTTACCTACCTTATAAAGGATGGAAGGCTGAGTCAACCTTGAGCCTGGGGAGATTCGAACTAGCAGTAATTGCAGGCAGCTGAATGATAATAACAGGCTATTAGTCTGCTGTGCCACCAGGCTCTTTTTACCGACCTCGGAAGGATGGAAGGCTGAGTCAACCAGCTTCTGCCAAGCAAAGTCAATGGTGGAAGCCAGATTCGCTTAAAAGTCTCCATGATTCACTTAAGAACTGCAGTGATTTGCTTAGCTACTGTAGCAAAAAAGTCATAAAACAAGGCGCAACTCACTTAACAATTGCCTTGCTTAGCAACAGAAATTTTGGGCTCATTTGGGGTTGTAAGTCAAAGACTACCTGTAAATCTTCAGTAAAATAGTCATGATGTAACTCTGGTCTAGTTGCATAATGATTGCCTTTGTTCATTGCTTTATTGTATGTACACATATAGCCTTCCACATCAATAAAATACATATTTGCAATTCCTGCCTGGTTGCATTTTCAAAGAGAACCTTGATGCAATTCCTAATGATATGTCAGGTCCGCACATGAAGATTCAATTAAACTGATTTATTGCTTGTCATACCTCAGCACAGACATTTTTTCAACTAACAGTTAGCTCCTGCTTGGAGTTAAATAAGAGTTCATGGAATTCAAGAGAGGTTGGATTTGGTCTGCTTGTGGCTACGTAGGGATTCTAGGCTGATTCCTCTCTTAACTCCACCCCCAGGTTCTGTCACTCCTTCTCCTACACCATCCTCCGCTTCAACTCTCTCAGTAATCAAAATGGTTTTGATTCTTCTTGCAGGAGCTTCCACGGCGAGATGGCCTGGATGTATCAACTTCCAGCCTGGTGGATTTGTCTTCATCAGCCACCGCAGCTACACTGAAGCGTCCCACGAGTCTCAGCCGCCACGCCAGTGCAGCAGGATTCCCTCTGTCCCCTGCTATTCCCAGAGGTCTTGCCAAAGTTCACAAGCCCCACAGTACCTATAGTCCCAATGAAATCAGCGAAGGGAGCCTAGCAGAACCAGAGGACATTTCACAACTACTGGCTGACGTGGCTTGTTTTGCAGAGCGCCTGGAGAAGCTGAAGGATGTTGTATTGCAGGAGGGTGAGTAATATTGCACGCGCATGTACAAGAACCATGAGTTAGGGACTGAGCTCATGACTTGACACTCCATGAGGGTCTGAGAGCAGCTGCTATAACTCTCAGTTAATTTGCATTGTACTTCCACACCCCCAACACATACATTTTGTTGCCAATGCACCCAACAGCCTTGTCCAAATTGGTGTCTCCAATTTGTTGCTCAAATTCCTCACATTCGCAACAGAAAGTCCCTATATTTTTATTTAATTGTATCCAGCCTTTATTATTTTTAGAAATAACTCAAGGTGGTGAACCGGGGTGAAATGCTCCCAGTTCGGACTGGATCGCCTGATGGCGGCGGGTGGTTCGGAGAACAGGTAGCAAAAATCCCTGCCCCGCCCCCATGCCCAGCTGAGCCGCGCGATCATCAGAGGCTTTTTTTAACTTTTAAAAGCATTTTTTCTACAACCTCTTCAGCCAAAGAGGTTGTAAAAAAAATGCTTTTAAAAGGTAAAAAAAAAAGCCTCTGACGATCACAGCTGATCACCCCCCGCGCTGTTTGCGCGCCACAGCTGATCACCCCCCCACACACGCTGTTCTACTTACCGCATGCCTCCTTTTGGCGTGCACTGTGTGCACACCTCGCATTGGTGTGTGGTGTGCACTGTGTATGCGCAGCCAGCGAACCAGTAGTAAACCGGTTCAGATTTCACCACTGCGGTGAACATATCTAAATACTCCTTATTTTCCTCACAACAATAACTCTGTGAGGTGAATTGGCTGAGAAAGAGAGAGAGTGACTGGCCCAAAGTCTCCTGGTGATTGGCCCAAAATCATTCAGCTGCTTTCATGCCTAGGACTAGAACTTTCAGTCTCCTGGTAATTGGCCCAAAATCACTCAGCTGCTTTCAGGCCCAAGGCAGGACTAAAACTCACATTATCCTGCCTTCTAGCTTGTTGCCTTAATCCCTAAGCAATACTGGCTCTCATGAAGGGTGACAGGTTGGGGAAACCTAATCTATAATGAAAAAACACTGTAAAAAGTAACCATAATATAATGGATTGCAGTAGTTAGGGCGGAAACTCCTTGAGGTTCTCAATAATTTTTTGTAACATATAGGGGTCCTGAAACCAAAATGTTTGAGAACCGCTGGAGTAAACCATGATTAAGTTAAGCGTAAGTGCATTGTACAAACATACCTAAAGAAAATTGTGATGCACTAATATGCTTAACTTGGACAAAGATTGGGCGGCTGTAGTTTTTCTTCAACACAGGATAATTTTGCGATGGTGGGATTAGAAATTAATAGCAGACCATAGAAACCGAAATTGTGGAAAATTTAATTTATGCCTCATATTCTGTACAAAATGGAGAGTTTAAGCAAGCATGCATAAGGAGATAGTTCTATAGACTTATCTATAGTCATTGCAATAACCTGGCAGGTATTCTACGAATATCCCCACTTTGCAAGTGGCAGTCAAAGAGGTTTCCCCTTGCCTAAACTATTTCTAAGGCCCTTGTAGCAGAGCGCAAGACTCATTGAGCGCAGAGCATCTACCTTATAAAAATTCTGCCTTTCATATTGGGGTGGAAGACCTGGGAATATCGCTTCACGGGGAAAAGCCTTTATGATGGATGACATCAGCTGATTTCACAATGGTTTGCTTAGCCATGCTCCCAAACCAGTTGACATGTCAAAGCAGGCAGAAGGATGGGAAAATGCCATTTCCTGCCTTTTCTGCCTTTTCATTTGTCTGCCTTTCCTGTTTACGGGATGCTGTGACAGCTGGCAGAGCCCTGATAAATCTTCCATGGGTGCACCAATGCACTGGCTTGGGTTACTCTGTCCTTCTCCCCTTAGACTTTGTGGAGACGGATTCTAGACTGAAAGGATGGCCAAACGCTGCCAAAGGGAAGAGAATGGCGAGGAGCAGAGCCATGGATTAGGCTAATTAAATTAGCCATAGCCAACCGTATTGTGCAAACCAGCCTTAGTCTAATACCCATTTACCCAGTTTGGGGTGCTTCAAGCCACCTTCTTTGCATTCAATTCAAACATACACTTCCTCAGAGTTGTACGGATGGGGGAGTGCAAAATGCTTTTGCAAATTTAAAGCAGAAGCAGGATGTGCGGCAAAACCCTCCCCTCCTTACCCTACCATCCCTGGAGTATTTTTTTTTTAATTGCATTTTTAAAAATATGTTTTGTTTCTTACACTGAGGAGGATGGGGAGAGGGGGTAGGGTAGAAAGAGGAAGGGGAGTGGAGAGAAGAAGAAAAGAGGGAGGGAGGGAGGGAGGGAGGGAGGGAGGAAAGGAAGGAAGGAAGGAAGGAAGGAAGGAAGGAAGGAAGGAAGGAAGGAAGGAAGGAAGGAAGGATAACCAGAGGTCTTACAATTCCCACCCACCTCAGCCTAAAAGGCCACCATCAGGATATCATGGGACATTCACTCCAAAATATTGGGTGGTCACGAAAGGTAGTCCTCAGTTTATGACTACAATTGGGATCAGAATTTCTGTTACAAAGCAAGGTCGTTGTTAAGTGAGTTGTGCCTGATTTTAAGACTTTTTTTTTCGTAAAACGAATCACGGTAGTTGGGAAGTGAAATCTTGTGTGGTTGTTAAATGAATCCAGCTTCCCCCATTTGACTTTGATTGTTGGCAGCCGGCTAGGAATGTTGCAAATGGCGATCACAAGACTCCAGGACATTGCAACCTATGCAGCGGTGGGATTCACTTACCTTCCCTACCAGTTTGCAAATGTGAGCACACGCGCATCTGCAAATGTGCACAGCCTTATGCACATGTGCAGTGCTTGCACATTACATCCGGGTGAGTGGGCGAAGCCTCCTGCAGTTGCTGCTACCAGTTTGCCCAATCCGGAGAGAACCGGCTGAATCCCACCACTAAACCTATATAAATACATGCCCAAATTTTGATCATGTGACCTTGGGAATGCTGTGGTAGCCATCAGTGGGAGGACTGGTTGTTAAGTCCCTTTTTTCAGTGCTGTTGTCACTTCAAGCAGTCACTAAATGAATGATTGTAAGTCGAGGACTATCTGTACTTATTTCTTATTCATAATTGAGATTTCTAAGTCTGCTTAACTCAACGTCTCGCAACCTGGACATGCCCTCCAAATGTATGGAGTTCTACTTCACAGAACCTTCTGGCTACTGTCCTTGCTGAGGGCTGATAAAATTAAAAAGAGAATATTTTTCACCTCTTCTTTTCTATCCCTGTCACTATTAAGGTAAATAGTATTTACCACCTCCTCAAAGAAGAATTCTGGGAAACTTTCATGAACTTTTGTGGCTCTGAGCTGGTCTTGTTACTTCAGTGGACATGTTATCATTTAGTTAACAGGATTACTCGCATTTTTCCTGGCACAAGAATTCATATGTTGCACTAAGCCTGGGCTGAACAAACTTAAGAGCAGGGATGCAATTATCCAAATTCCCTGGTGCCAATTGTCCAAATTCCCATCATATAAGGATGGGAGAAATAAAAAATGAACAGGATACAGTATGCCTAAATCAAGATTAATATAATTTTCAAACATCAGCACCATCCTTCCTCTAACTTTACCTTCTCTTAAAGAGTCCTTTAAAAGATGAACTGAGATACAGGTAGTCCTCGACTTACAACAGTTCATTTAATAACCTCCATAAGTTGTGGATGCTCCAACACTGGAGGTTTTCAAGAAGATACTTGACTGCCACTTGCCTGGAATGGCATAGGATCTTCTGCTTGAACAGGGGGTTGGACTAGAAGACCTCCAAGGACCCTTCCAACTCTGTTATTCAAAGTTAGAACAATACTGAAAAAAGTGACTTATGACCATTTTTCACACTTACGACCGTTGCAGCATCTCCATGGTTGCAGGATCAAAATTCAGATGCTTGGTAGCTGATTCATATTTATGATGGTTGGAGTGTCCCAGGATCATGTGATCACTTTTTGCAACCTTCTGACAAGCAAAGTCAAGAGGAAGCCAGATTCACTTAACAGCTGTGTTACTAACTTAACAACTGCAGTGATTCACTTAACAACTGAGGCAAGAAAGATCATAAAAGGTGGGGGGGAATTCACTTAACAAATGTTTTCTGTAGCATCAGAAGTTTTGGACTCAATTGTGGTCATATGTCAAGGACTACCTGCATTAATAACCAATGTCTCAGAAAGGATGCAAATTTTAATGGATAAACTTTTAGAAGACAATGAGAAAAAATTAGTAAAAATTGTACCTGACATAAGCCTAAGAGAGTTTGAAGGTATGGAAGATAACAAAGATTTGAGATTACTAAAATAGGAATTCAAAAGACAAATTAAGAAAAGCTTTTGAGACAAAAAATCCTAGACAACGTCTCTTCAAGGGATTTACGAAGTAGGCAGTTGAAAGCTTTGAAGCATCTTTTAAATGCCAAAGAATTAAGAAAGATCAAATCCTGCAATGTCATTGGAATGATTTAAACTTCAAGATTGTGTAGTGCAAAAAGAAAGAATATAAAGTTGGACTATTTGACCAAGGAGAAACTATTTGTTTGATATTTCTGGTGACTCCTAATGAATTTTTTTGCTGAACCAGGATAGAATAGTTGACGGGTTCTGGATTGAGTATAGATAAAAGTGACAAATAAAAAAAATTTTTTTTTTAATTTGTAAGTTTAAAAGAGGATGAAAAGTTACTACTGTATATTAACATGCTTGGTGTGATGAAGGGCAGAAGCCATTTCTTTATTATTGTATTTGTTCTCTTCTTCTTTTATTTTCCACTTTATTCTTTTTCTTATTTTTCTGCATCTTAAACTTCTTTTTTCTTCTTGTTCATTTTTAAATTAGTTTTTAGAAGTAGTCCCAGTGGTGGGATTCAAATTTTTTTAATATAGGTTCTGTGGGTGTGGCTTGGTGGGCGTGGTGTGGCTTGGTGGGCATGGTGTGGCTTGGTGGGCGTGGCTTGGTGGGCGTGGCAGGGGAAGGATACTGTAAAATCTCCATTCCCACCCCACTCTAGGGGAAGGTTACTGCAAAATCCCCATTTCCTCCCGATCAGCTGGGACTCGGGAGGCAGAGAATAGGTGGGGGCAGGGCCAGCCATAGGTGGTATTTACCAGTTCTCCGAACTACTCAAAATTTCCGCTACCGGTTCTCCAGAACTGGTCAGAACCTGCTCAATACGTAGTCCCCTATTTACGATTATAATGGAGTTTACCCGTTAGGGTCATAAGCTGTCTTGGTGGCAAAATCACGGGAAGGACTTGATTTTACAACAATTTTGCAGTGATCATTAAGTGAATCACCATGGTCATTAAGTGACTCCGCAGTTGTTAATTAACATTGTGGCCATTAAGTGAATTCACTTTCTATAATGGGCATTTTTTGCTGGATTTTCTAAATACTAATTTCCGGTAAAAAAAACATCTTAACTTGGGGTCACAAGGCCAATGGGACACTGCAAAGAACTGTAAATGGGGGCCAGTTGCTGAGTGCCCCAAACATGATTATGTGACCACCGGGGGGGGGGGGCGGTGGCCATCAGAACTTTGAATCTGGGTTTTAAGTACCTTTTTGAGGGTGTGTCATAACTTCAAACAGTCACTAAGCACCCGGTCATAAGTTGAGGACCACCTGTACAGTACTATGTTTATTAAAAATACTATTTTTTAAAAAAGAATTACATCTAGAAGGCTACCAAGAACCAGTGCAGCTCTCCTTAATAGTATTACAAGGGATTACTAAAATGCATCCATGGCAGGGGTGAAATCCAGCAGGTTCTGACAGGTTGTGGAGAACCGGTAGCGGAAATTTTGAGTAGTTCGGACAACAGGCAAATACCACCTCTGGCTAACCCCTGAGTGGGGTGGGAATGGAGATTTTGCAATATCCTTCCCCCAGGAATGGGGAGGGAATGGGGTTTTTGTAGTATCCTTCCCCTGGAGTGGCGTGGGAATGGAGATTTTGCAGTATCCTTCCTCTGCCACTCCCACCAAGCCACGCCACAGAACCGGTAGTAAAAAAATTTGGATTTCACCACTGATCCATGGCCATTATTATCTGCACTGCTGCATTCTGGAACAGTTGCAGCTTTCAGAAGGTCTTCAAGGGTAGCCCCATGTACAGTACTTTGTAGAAATCCAGTTGGGAGATAACCAAGGCAGGAGTGACTATTGTTGTGGCTCCATTGCCTGAGCTTGGGCTATCGACAGATGCAGACTCTGAGAGTGAGGAAGAGGAGTTGGCAAGGCCTCCCTCTCCAGGACCCTCCTCTCTGGCAATGCCTTCGGTGTCCACCGAAGGGCAAGAGATAGTGCCGGGGCCAAGCACGTCCACGCAGCCACAGATGGACAGTGATGAGGGTAATGAGTCTTGGCTGGATCCATGCCAGCGTCGCAGAGATAAGCACGCGCAACAGAAGAAAAGGCATGCCCGAGATTAGGCTGAGTCACTGGACCACTCCCCCACAGGGAGCGTGGTGGCCAGTCAAACCTTGTGACAAACAAAGCTGAAAGCTTCCATGCCATTCTGCATTGCCAGACTTTTTGCTATAGACTTTGCTGGATTATCTCTGGACTTGATTGACTCCGTAATTATTGAGCTGTTTCTTTTGATGTACCAGGAGTGGGGAGAAGTTATTTCTCCTCTTCGTAAATAATAAACTCTTGGCAGGCAGCCACTAGGTTGTTGCCAAGTTCCGTTATCATAAGGAAAAGGATTTTGCTGGCTGGTTTGGTCTTTAACTCTTGAACGTCTGTTAGTGTGTGTGTGTGTGTGGTTGGGGACAGAACAACTATTTAGAGCAGGGGTCTCCAACCTTGGCCACTTTAAGCCTGGAGGACTTCAACTCCCAGAATTCCCCAGCCAGCAAAGCTTTTGATTTAGAGGACTCTCAGTTCAGAAACAGGTGCAACTGGCATACAAGATGGAGTTCTGCAAAGGCCCTCCTGGACACAGCTGCCACCTGCTGTTCAAGGAGAGTTATGAGTTCAAATCACAGGCTGACAGTGGGGTAATGCAGCCCCGGTCAGAACCAAAGCTGGAAATTGTCTGGATCCTTAACTTAAGGGGCCCATAAACTCAGGCAGTCTTGCTCTGGTTGAGTTGAAATCTATTCTTCCCCATCCAGAACCATCCCAGCTTTCAGACAATGATAGAGCACTGAAAGAGCATCCCTGGGCCAGCCAGAGACAGAGATGAACAATTGACTATCATCAGGATATTGATAGTACTTAATCTCATGCTGAAGGATAAATTCATCCGGTGGCCTTCGTATAGTAAGTAGAAAATGGAGCTCTGAGGAACTGTAAAAAGCAGGGGCTGAGGGCTGGACCGCTCTCCCCATAGAAAGAATGGAACTGGCCCTGGAGAAAAGAGAATTTCTATTGTGTTGTCTCCAAGTACTGCAGCATCCACTATCTAGTGTTCTTTGTCTTTCTTATCGACAATTATTTTATTATGGGTTTGTCGCACAGTCAGCTTACATGTTTATATTGAATTTGGCAATTTTGTACACCTATTGGGTCCTTTCCAAGGACCTGGGATAGACACATGTTGTTTGATGGAGTTAAAGGTACTATGGCAGGATGTAAGCTGTTCTAAGTAAAGCTGCCTTTTGCAATTGACTGATGGAGATTTTGTCAATGACGATGGTGTTCAAGGGGCGCTTCAGTTTTTTGGGGATTGCAGCCAAGGCACCTACAATTATTGGTACTATCTTGGCTTTCTTTTGCCATAGTTCTTCTATTATGCTTCTATTTGTAGGTCTTTGTATTTTGTGATTTTTCTCCAGTTCTTTCTCTTTTATTCTGCTCCCCCCAGGTTCTGTAGCATCCATTATCCAGACTTATTTGCCTTTCGTATCAGCAGTTGTTTTATTATTACAATTGGTCACGCAGTCAGCCAGATGTTTTATCAAAACCTGGAGCTTCTCTGAGGTTTTTTTTTCCTTTTCCTTTTGCAGATGGCCCAGAATCTCGACGATCATTCGCCCACGAGTGTCTTGGAGAAGCCTTAAGAATTCTTCGGCAAGTCATTAGCAAGTACCCACTGCTCAACACCTTGGAGACCCTGACAGCAGCCGGGACCCTCATCTCCAGGGTCAAAGGTCAGTGAAGGGATGCTCTTACCAGGAACTTAGCTTGGTCCTGATTTGATCTCCCGATGAGCCCCTTAGGAATGTGCTCTTTAAAGCATGACTAGTAAGAATGTTCAATGTAGTATTTTTCCAACTTGACAACTTTAAGATGTATGGAAGGATTCCCCAGCCATCTGAAATCTACATATCTTAAGGTTGCCAAGTTGGAAAAATATTTAACTTCAGTATCCCAGTCTCTTTGCTTTAGGGCACCTAGAGAGGGCAAGTAACATTATTTGTGTCATGATGTCACCCTGTAAGTGATGTGAATTATACAGTAGTGGCCAAAATTGGGGAAACCTTTTGGGAAAAGTGTATTTTTGAGGTTTGATGGCTAATAACACCACTTTTTTGGGGAGTACTACCATAAAATTATGTATCAATGGAAAGATAATTTAATCAAGAATGTAATGCAACAAAGATTGTTCAATTATCTGTATTCTATGAAAAGTTATAGCCAAATACTGCCTGGTGGCGCAGCAGACTAATAGCCTGTTATTAACATTCAGCTGCCTGCAATTACTGCAAGTTCGAATCTCTCCAAGGCTCAAGGTTGACTCAGCCTTCCATCCTTTCTTAGGTAGATAAATTGAGGACCCAGTTTGTGGGGGCAATAAGCTGACTTTGTATAAATATACAAAAGTATGAAGGCTATTGCTTAACACATTGTAAGCCGCCCTGAGTCTCCGGAGAAGGGCGGCATATAAATCAAATTTAAAAAAAATAATAATAATCAGAAAAAGGAAGCACAACTTGCTTAGGTTGATATCAGGTAGCTTTCCTTCATCTGATTGTAGTCAATGAGCATGAGTGTTTAGAGAGCCAATAAGGTGTCATCTTGTTTTGGCAATGAGCCAATCAGATCACAGTAGGATTCAGTTATTGATGTCATGTATTGAAGCTGAGAGGAGGACATTTGTCAGTGTGTTATGTGATCGCTATCAAGTTGGTTGGGTTTTTTTGTGTTCTTTCACTTAGTGAGCTTGTAAAACGTAATAAAATTAAAGTAATGGTGCAAAGAGTTGACTGGTCACCCAGAAGGTGATGTAAAATAGTATTATTAAGTGAACAAGGCTACAGTTCAGGGGTGAAATGCTCCTGGTTCGGACCAGATCGCCTGATCCGGTAGCAATGGCGGCGGGTGGTTCGGAGAACCAGTAGCAAAAATCCCTCCCCTCCCCCCCTCATGTCCAGCTGAGCCGCGCAAGCATCAGAGGCTTTTTAAAAAAATTTTTAAAAGCATTTTTGCTACAACCTCTTCAGCCGAAAAAATGCTTTTAAAAGTAAAAAAAAAAGCCTCTGATGATTGCGCGGCTCAGCTGGGATCGTCAGAGGCTTTTAAAAGCATTTTTTTACAAACTCTTCGGCCAAAGAGTCACTGACTAAAGAAGTCAGAAGAAAAATTGGTGGAAACTTAACCAAAGGTGGCATTTCTAAGTTTTTGAAGA
This sequence comes from Pantherophis guttatus, assembly GCF_059756535.1. Lineage (NCBI taxonomy): Eukaryota > Metazoa > Chordata > Lepidosauria > Squamata > Colubridae > Pantherophis > Pantherophis guttatus. The sequence goes on from NC_142063.1 coordinate 20,260,893, forward strand.
GATATAAGGAGACTCAGTCACTTCAAAACCACACTGGTAAAGGCAGGAAAAGGTACACAACAGCAAGCGATGATAGAAGAATTAAGAGACTGTGCCGAGGTGACAGAAGAAAATCTCCTGGGTGTATACAAGATGAAATGGCGCAATGCAATGTGAAGTTGAGTGCAAGGACTACTCGGCGCAGACTGCAGGAGTTTGGCCTAAAATCTAGAATTCCACAACAAAAGCCACTTTTATCTCTCAAACAAAGGTTGAAAAGCATTACATTCTTGATTAAGTTATCTTTCCATTGATATACCTATTTTTATGGTACTACTTCAAAAAAAAAAAGTGGTGTTATTAGCCATCAAACCTCAAAAATATACTTTCCCCAAAAAATTGTTTCCACAATTTTGGGCCACTACTGTATAATCTGGACAACACGATTGGTGCAAATTACACTATTTGTATCATCTGCCCATGGAGGTCAAGATGCTCAGGGTGTCAACATGGCACACTTCAGATAACCTGCGAGCCCAGCATTATGAATATATGCAGGCTGCACAACTGTCCTGAGATTTATGTGGCTTGCTTGGTTTTGATTTAATATAATGTGTAAATCCAGCTGTTCTTGCTTATAAGCCACAGCTTGTGGCCTAGCATGCATGCAGATGCAATCAATTATGGCCTATTTAACAAATCATTAAATGTTAGCACATTTTGTGAACCAAATTAATAACTTCTGGAATAAATGTTTCCTTAGTTTTATAGTGTGCGTACCATATACTGTTGAATAGAGATGTTAGCAAATGTTTGTTTGGTCTGCATTTTAATTCACTCTTCCTGGACAGTATGTTTATTTTTATGCAGGTAGTCCAGGGGTGAAATGCTCCCGATTTGGACCGGATCGCCCGATCCAGTAGCGATGGAGGCGGGTGGTTCGGAGAACCAGTAGCAAAAATCCCTTTCCCCCCCTCCGCCATTGCCCAGCGGAGCTGCTCAATCATCAGGGGCTTTTTTTTAATTTTTAAAAGCATTTTTTTCTACAACTCTTTGGCCGAAAAAATGCTTTTAAAAGTAAAAAAAAAAAAGCCTCTGATGATCGTGTGGCTCAGCTGAGATCATCAGAGGCTTTTAAACTTTTGCCGCAGGGTTTCAAAGGGCCGCCCTACAGCTGATCAGTGTTAAAAGGAAGTGTGGTGGTAGACCAGTGCGCTTGAAAAACAAATGAGTAGACCGGTGCCTCCAAAAACAAATGAGTAGACTGGTGCCTCCAAAAACAAACGGGTAGACCGGAACGCTCCAAGAACAAATGGGTAGACCTGTACAGCTCTGCAAGCAGTTAAAAGCCTGGGAGACCAGTACCTCTGCTAAATCCTAAAGAATTGTCACATGACCATCAAACCATGCCCACAAAATAAGCCACGCCCACATAACCGGTAGTAAAAAAAATTAGAACCCACCCCTGAGTAGAACCCACCCCTGTCTGATACAGTGGTGGGATTCAAATAATTTAACAACTGGTTCTGTGTCCTAATGACCAGATAGGTGGGCGTGGCCATGGTGGGCGTGGCCAGGGAGTGTAACAGGCAGCACTCAGCCTCCTGCACCCGCCTGGGAGCCAAAATAGGGCACGTGGGGACTCCTGGAAGGGGCAGAGAGGGGCAGGGCCAGCCAGCAATTTAACAACCGGTTCATCCAGAACGGCCCAGAACAGCTGAATCCCATCACTGGTCTGATACTATCTGACCCACAACTTTGTCCTTACATGGAAGTTGGAGCTCCCAGCAGACTCCTCCCTAAATATTTGGACCAGATGGGAAGAACCATGTTTGATGATAGAGGATAGGACCCTAATCCTTCCCTTTCTGACTATGTACTTGCCCATGAATAAGCAAACTTTTCTTCAAAATTTGAAGAAAATGGAGAAAAAGTATGCACATTTCAATGTGAATATTCACACTCTTTAAAAGATAGCACAAAACGAGTTAAACCAGAGGTGTGGCTGAATCCACTCAGGGTTGATGCAGATTGGAAAATGAAATTTAAAATTTCCAGGGTGGGGGGATCATCCTATTCATTGGAGTGAGATTTACCCATGTTTGTTAGAAGTCTGCTCTGTTCAGAATTGATTCCGGAGACCATTTTTGACCATCAAACTTCAAATGTCTGCTCAACCCCAAATCTCCAAATTATAATTTTACAGTGATAAATTAAAAATGCGATTAAATACATAATGGAAGAATAACTAATCTTATTATAATTAGTATTAATTAAATGAAAGGAAGCCTTTTTTCACCCTGGACCTCATCTTACTTTATAATATCTTGGCTAATTTTAGCTTTTGCAGTCTTCAAATCCAAACCTGGATAAAACTTAAAATTAAAAATGATTTAGGTTGAGGTCTGAAGATTGTAAATATTTATAAACATACCATGTTTCCCCCAAAATAAGACCCTGTCTTACATTTTTTTTGAATCCTGAAATAAGTGCTTGGCCTTATTTTCGGGGAGGACTTATTATTTTGGGGCGTGTGGAGCAAGATGGGACTCCTCTTGCCATTTTACCTGATTTCCAGCTTTGTCTCCCTAACCCTAACCAGAGGAAATGGTGGGGACCAGCTGTGCATGCGTTTAAATATTTTCAGGGAGGGCTTATTTTAGCGCATGCTCTCAAAAGCCCGATTGGGCTTATTATCAGGGGATGTCTTATTTTCTGGGAAACATGGTAGATGTATTCCAACCTAGATAAGAATCAAATGTTGTTCTAGTTTTCTGGAAAGAAATATAAAAGTGATAGGATGTTTGAACCGATTCTTACTTTTCAACAGTAAGAACTAATAATTGTTGGATGCCTTCTTTTACCACAGTGCAGAGTAGTGCAGATTTTTCAGAAATAAAGTCTTTTCAATGTATATATTTTAAAAAGGACCAAATCTGGTCTAACAATTTTGCAATAACCAGAATAATCTGGAAAATTATGAAGTAGATTCTGACTCTAAAGCAGGAGTGTCCAACCTTGGTGCTTTAAGACTTGTGGACTTCAACTCCTAGAATTCCCCAGCCACCTATGCTTGAATTTGGGGAGTTGAAGTCCGGAAGTCTTAAAATGGCCAAGATTGAACACTCCTGCTCTAAACGATTCTGTGAATTGCCAAAATAATTCTTTACAATGGCACTTACGAGTATTTCTAGTGGTGAGACACTTTCTTTTTTCACCTTGAGCCTCATCTTACTTTATAATATCTTGGCATCAAAGGAATTGACTTTTTTGTGCTCTGAATCATATCAGAGAAGCCGAGGAGGAAGTGGTAGGCAGAGAATGGCAGCTTCTGCAGCTCAGCAGAACCAAAATGTTTGTTTTCTGTTGCTGTCTTGGTTTCCTGTATCCTGAACAGTTTAACCACAAAAATGAGAGAAGCTTCATGTTCATGACATCTGCCATAGTGATCTTTGGAGAAAGAAAAACCCTGGGCAAGTGAGTGACAGTGTATATCTCCCCAAGCAAAAATTAAAGTGAACTTCAGTTTCCCAGGGATTATAAGTGAAGGGTCAGTGTCAAAGAATGACTCGTGCAACGATGGTTCTGCCCTAGGATCCTTTTCTACGACCAAAAGATTGGTTTTGCATAATTAATTCTTCAGTGTGTTGTAGCTGTTGCAACAGATTCCTCCATAAAGCTAATCCTGTTGATTTGACCCCCCCCCAACCGGGACCTGAATTTCTATTTCTAATCAAGATGGTTGTTAAGTGTTGTGTCTGGTTTTACAACTTTATTTGCCACTGATGCTAAGTGATACACTCCAGTTTTTAACTGAATCTGCAGTCATTAAGCAAATCTGGCTTCCTCCGTTGGCTTTGATGGTTAGAAGCTTGTTGGGAAGTTTGTAAATGACCACAAGATATACTGCAACTGCAACATAACTACATCAGGGGTGGGTTCTACTTACCTTTACTACCGGTTCGCAACGGGATCGTGCATGCTTCGCTTGTGCGCGCGTGCCAAGCTTTTGCGCATAGACAGATCGGATATGATGACATCCAGGTGGGCGGGCAGAGCTTCCTCCCTGTTTTACTACCGGTTCGCAAGAACTGAACCGAACCGGGGGCAACCCACCACTGAACTACATGCCGGTTGCCAAGCACCCCAATTTTGATCATGTGCCCATGGGGATATTGCGACAGTTGTTAAGTGCAAGTCAATGTTTTCAGTGCTTTGTAACTTCTCATTGTTAACATTTTTTTATTGAGTTATAAAATAAAATAAGATACAAAATACCGAAGAAAATAGGAAAACAGTGGGGGAGGAAGGGAAGGGAAGAAGAGCGAGGAAGGATTAGGAAAAAGAAAAAGAAGCATTGGCTTCCGACTCTCTCTGTTGCAGTAACATCAAATCGCAACTTTTTTGTTTTTTCATAATCATATAAACTAGCCATTTCTATTTAAGGATCCATCAGTCTAATCGGTAAAACCCAAAATCAAAGTTTCATTCTTTTCCAGTTCAAGCCCCAAAGTTCAGAAGCGGTCTCCATGTGGAAACAAAACTATTTATATTCTTTTCTTTAATCAAAATAGTCAATTTTGCCGTTTCAGCCAATTCCATCAGCTTCTGCAACCATTCGTCCATGGTAGGGATCGAAGGGTCCTTCCATTTTTGTGCGTACAATAGTCTTGCTGCTGTCAACATGTATAGTAACAAAGTTCCAGTGCTTTTGTAACTTCTAATGGCCACTAAATGAATGGTTGTAAATTGAGGACCACTTATAATTCTGCATCAGTACAGTTCCCATGTTTCCTAATATGATTCGATTGCTTACTTGTACCCTATGACTATCATTAAGTGTTGTACCTTATGATTCTTGATGAATGTATCTTGTCTTTTTATGTACACTGAGAGCATATGCATCAAGACAAATTCCTTGTGTGTCCAATCACACTTGGCCAGTAAAGTATTCTATTCTATTCTATAGGTAATTGAATGACAGATTCCAAACCCTCTTAGGGTTGTCGCTTTGCAAAATGAAAGAACAACAAGAGGAAAGCTATCATTATTCTTCTAAATAATTCTTTTTCCCCCACTGAGGATGATTTTATTGTGTGGCTGTGAAGTGCTTGCCTTGCTCCTTTTCCTTCCCACCCCAACCCCCATATGAGGAGCATTGGAAAGCGCACAGAAATGTATAGTCTTATTGTGCTACAGTTGCGCTGTGTATCCTGTAGGATGCCTTTTAAGATTGATGAGTTGGGGAGAATGTCATGGTTTCCTTTTCCATCTGCATTTTTTAGGCTTCCACTATGAATCTAACAACGAAGCTGAAAAACGTGAATTTGAAAAGGCCGTGGAGATGATTGCAGTCTCCTTCAGTAGCACGTAAGTGTTCTGACCGGGGCTTCCCGAGGCGCACAAAGCCGAGTCCTTGTCCCGATAAACCCCTTTTATTTAATTTACAGTGAATTCCTCTCCAGCAAAGTCTTTCCTCTCCCACAGACAGTTCACAATCAGTGACTTTTATCAGGCTTGGAGAGTGGCCAGGCCGATATCTTTCAGACACCGCAATACTTGGCAAGAATGCAGTAATGAACTAATTGTCTCCTGCAAACTCCATTTCCCTTTCGCTCCTCTTTTATTCCCTCTGGGAGGGGCCATTCATCATCCACTGTAGCCTTACTCCCAAGTCGACCTTTGTTCTTTAGCTGTTCCCTGCGTCTGGCATCTCTGCACATGTGCACACTGGGAACAGGCTCCAGCTGTTCGTCTACCTCACTGATGTCTGACTCCAAAGGCTGATAACTAGCATATAGCCCTGGCCCCCTCTCTGCCTCTGACGCAGAGCCCTCATCAGAGCCTTCCCCAGACTCCAGGACTGGCCCATGTTCCTCCCCAACCTCCTCACTGTCCGAATCTGCTGCCAGATCCGCTAGCCACTGGCGGGCCCAACAGTAAGCAAAAGATCAGCTCAAAGGCAATTTTAACAGAATTTAGAAGCACAGCATCATAAAATTAGGGCATCCACGGACCCCACCCACTTCACACTCTTCTTCACTGGCCCTAGTTGGATGTAAGCAATTCAGTGTTAAAATATCTAAGAAATGCCTCTGCTTGAAATTCTCCATGATAGTACATCCTCATAACTTCTTCAGAAGAAGCTTAATCCTGTTAAGCTTCTATTTACTGTATAGCGACATCATGATTATAGAAAAGCAGCCCAAGTCAAAGGAGAAAAAACCTCAATATCAGAGATATTTAATTTGGATTTCTGCAGTGAGGAATTTAAATGGCACCTTAGAATAGAATAGAATAACAGAGTTGGAAGGGACCTTGGAGGTCTTCTAGTCCAACCCCCTGCTCAAGCAGGAAACCCTACACCACCAGACAAATGGTTATCCAGCATCTTCTAAAAAACTTCCACTGTTGGAGCATTCACAACTTCTGGAGGCAAGTTGTTCCACTGATTAATTGTTCTAACTATCAGGAAATTTCTCCTTAGTTCTAAGTTGCTTCTCTCCTTGATTAGTTTCCACCCATTGCTTCTTGTCCTACCTTCAGGTGATTTGGAGAATAGCTTCTTACTCTTATGATTCTAAAACAGGTGTCTCCAAACTTGGTAACTTTAATCCAAAAATGCTTTTTTCAAGAGGCAACTGGGCTCTTTTTTCTTAGAAGGCGTTTCGCTTCTCCTCCAAGAAGCTTCTTCAGCTTGAAGCTTCTTGGAGGAGAAGCAAAATATCGTCAAAGAAAAACAAGAAAGTCCAGTTGCCTCTTGAAAAATCACCTTTGGGACAACCATGACCTGGATGACTGAGAATCTCCATAGACATTTGGCAACTTTAAGATTTGGGGACTTCACGTCCCAGAATTGAAGTCCACAAATCTTAAAGTTGCCAAGTTTGGAGACTTCTGTTCTAAAAGAAAGAACCCTAAGTATGAGTTTCTTTCTTTCCCTTGAAGAGATAAAACTAATATTTTAAACATTAATGTTCAGTTTCACTACTCTAAATGATGTTTGCATATATTTGTAATAAGGAAATGCTGTTTGGTGAAAGTTAAAATAGTAATGCCATGGGCCCCAGATGCTGATTTTTGCATTCACTGGTATGGTGCAATTCCAAGTAACGTTTTCTTAATGACTATTTGGGTTATAATCAGTGTTGAAATCCAATTTTTTTTATTACCGGTTCTGTGGGCGTGGCTTGGTAGGCATGGTGTGGCTTGGTGGGCATTGTTTGGTGGGCGTGGCAGGGGAAGGATACTGCAAAATCTCCATTCCCACCCCACTCTGGGGCCAGCCAGAGGTGATATTTGCCAGTTCTCCAAACTGCTCAAAATTTCCACTACCGGTTCTCCAGAACCTTCTGGATTTCACCCCTGGTTATAATGCTGAATAGAGAATATGTAGGGTGTTGATATAGAGTCTGATATAGGGTGTTGGACTAGAAGTCCTCTAAGCTCCTGGTAAATGGAACTGCATTTCCTATCACCCGCAATCAATAGCCATTTATGATAGGGGTTGAAGGGAGTTGCAGTTTCAAACAGTTAAAGAGTAGAGCAAGTGTTGTTTGTGCAATCAATACTGGCAAGCAAAAATGTCACTATTAGCCTCTTTTTGAGAGTCAGTGATGGTTTTGGCTGCTGCTACTAACTTGCTAGTTATTTCCTACTATATCAACCTTTTTCCTGTTTTGTTTTCTTCCCCATTCCAGTGTCTCTGAATTCCTCCTGGGAGAGGTGGACAGTAGTACCATCCTTTCGATTCCTCTGTCTGATCTGAATCAGGTGAGCTCCTTAGTTCATTGCCCAGAACAGTCCTGTTTTGAATGAGAAAGCAGCGGGTTTAATCTCTGGTGTTTCAAGAGAAAAGGATCCTATGCTGAGAAAAAAAATATTTTTTTTCTTTGTATCCTAATTCCAAATGATTCTTAGGGCCTAAGAAACACTAAATTTAATTTAATTTAATTTAATTTAAGTTAATTTAAGTTAATTTAAGTTAATTTAAGTTAATTTAAGTTAATTTAATTTATCGCATTTCTATGCCACCCAACTCCCAAGGGACTCTGGGCGGCTTACAGCAAAAATAATGCGAACAATGAACATAGAAAAATTATTTAAAAACATTTAAAAACATTAAAAGCCCATGCACACCATTCATGGCCGGATCTCGCAAGATTGCAATAGTGAGATCAACAGCCCCAGGCCTGCCGGAAAAGCTAGGTCTTCACCGCTTTCCGGAAGGCCAATAGGGTGGGGGTAGTCTGGACCTCAGGAGGTAACTGGTTCCAGAGAGCTGGGGCAGCCACAGAGAAGGCCCTCCCCAATGGGCCCGCCAGCCAGCATTGTTTAACTGAGGGGACCCGGAGGAGACCAACTCTGTGGGATCTTACTGGTCACTGGGAGCTATGCGGTAGAAGACGGTCTCAAAGATAACCTGGCCCTGAGCCATGTAGGGCTTTAAAGGTAATAACCAACACCTTGAATTGTGCCTGGAGACCAATAGGGAGCCAGTGCAGCTCGCGGAGAATTGGTGTAATGTGGGTGTACCTAGGTGCATCCACGACAGCTCGCGCTGCATTCTGGACCAACTGTAGTCTCCGAACACTCTTCAAGGGTAGCCCCATGTAGAGCATGTTGCAATAATCTAACTGTGAGGTGACCAGGGCATGAGTGACTGTGAGGAGAGCCTCCTGATCCAAGTAGGGTCGCAATTGGTGCACCAGGCGAACCTGTGCAAAGGTCCCCCTAGCTACAGCTGCCAAATGTTGCTCTAATCTTAGCTGTGAGTCTAGGAGGACACCCAAATTGCGAGCCCATTCTGAGGGGGACAGTTTCTCCCCCCCCCCGAACCAAGGATGGATAGTCGACATAGTCTTTAGGAGGCAATACCCACAGCCACTCAGTCTTGTCTGGGTTAAGTCTGAGCCTGTTGACTCCCATCCAGACTCTCACAGCCTCCAGGCACCGGCACATCACATCCACCGCTTCACTGAACTGACGCGGGGTGGAGAGATACAGCTGAGTATCATCAGCATATTGCTGATACCCCATCCCGTATCGTCGGATGATCTCACCCAGCGATTTCATGTAGATGTTAAATAGGAGGGGAGAGAGGACCGAGCCCTGAGGCACCCCGCAAACAAGGGGTCTAGGGGTCGACCTCTGTCCTCCTGCCAACACCGACTGTGACCGACCAGAGAGATAGGAGGAGAACCACCATAACACGGTGCCTCCCACTCCCAACTCTCTTAGTCGTCCTAGAAGGATACCATGGTCAATGGTATCGAAAGCTGCTGAGAGGTCAAGTAGCACCAAGATACAGGAATGATTCCCATCTCGGGCTCGCCAGAGATCATCCATCAGCGTGACCAAAGCAGTTTCCATGCTGTAAATATTTTGATTCTAAATCATGAAGGGGCAGCTGGGCTCTCTCTAGGCATCTGTTGTGCAACCACCTCCAGAAGTTGTAGAGGCTCCAACACTGGAAGATTTTAAAGAAGAGCTTGGACAACCATTTGTCTGAAAATGGTATAAGGTTTCCTGCTTGAGCAGAGGGTTGGACTAGAAGACCTCCAAGGTCCCTTCCAACCTGTTATTCTGTTTTTTTCACCTTTCTTAAAGCACCATCAGTGACCTTCAGCTCAGGGAATAGATCTTGCTGGTTGAGGTACAACCAAAAGTCCCATTTTTGATGCTGTAGCTCCTGCAAATAAAAAAGGCTAGAAGATAGAAGATCCACCCACTCAGTTTTTTAGAAGAGAGGTCTCCAAAGTAGTGTAGGCCTCCTCTTTAATCATCTTCAACCGTCTTGCCCTACAAGAATGTTTTGCTCTGTAATTGGCAATACCACCATGGCAACCGCTTGGAATTTGAAAGACTGGTTCTGGGACTTAAGGAACTAAAAGCTATAGAACACCGTAGCATGTGTCACTATACACTAATTAAAAATAAAACGAATGTATGATTTCTAATGTACTCATCCTGCTAATGGATTTTAGGGTCCCTTATATCTTTCAGTATAAATTATTTCAGAAGGATAGGGCGAACAAAGAAATCATGTCCTTTTATTTCATTCACTTTTTTTAGCTATGTCATTTTCTAGTGGAGGCAGAGTGGTGCGATGGCCTAGAGGTGGAGCTCTCGCCTCACAATCAGGAGGCTGTGAGTTTGATCCTAGATAGAGGCAAATATTTCTCTGTCTCTGGGTGCAATGAGAATATATCTGCTGAACAAAACTCCGCATTGGCGACAGGAAGGGCATCTGGCCATTAAACGCTCTGCTAGCTCCATTCAGTTGCCCATACCCTGCAAGGGATTATGGGGTTGTTAAATGATGATGATGATTTTCTAATGGAATAAGAGAACTAAGGCAATTTGTCTCCATAAAAAGGGAAAACTTTGGCAAGGACAAAATAAGAAAGCTGACATCATAGAGGTGTCCTTAAAGGCTCTGAGGGTAACCTTTTTTTCCCCTTACTTGTAGTCGGTGGAAAATCTATATGGGGGCATTACAAGTTTGGGACCGGAAGATGTGCTGCATGGTAAGGAAGATTTCAGTTCAGGTAAGAACCATCTTTTACTATGATTTTTGTTCCCTTACTAGCTTCTCATGAATTGTGTAGAGTTCTGCATTTATGCCACATAGACAAATAATGTTGATATCATTCTGAATCTGATGCTTTCTCTTTTTTAAAAAAAATATAGGTGATTAAATTTCTATAAAGAATAAAATATATTTAAGAAAGGAAAAATAGAAAAAGGGGAAAAAAGAGGAAAAAGGAAAATAAAAAAAGAATAACTTCCGGCTTTTTTCAATAATTACAAACATAAAATAAATTAACCTTTTGATCTGAAATTGAGTAGCACCCAATATTTCTATAATGCTAAACAAGTCTAATTGTCAAATCCCAAAATTAATATAGCATTTCTTTGTGTCTCAAGCAAAGTGTCAGGATTCTGACGGTTGCCCTAATTAAATCATGAGTCTTGAGCCAAGCTTCCAAAGAAATCCAGTCATTTATTGGAAGCTTCATGTCGGCACATTCCAATTGAAGCCAACTCTGATCCTATGTAATTTGCGACCCAATTTTGACCCTGTTTCCCCCCCTCCCCCCAGGGTGTGTCATCAGTCACATTCGCCAACAGAGCAATTTCATGGGTTATAGAGATCACTTCCCTCCGGCCGCTGTGGGTAACCATGGGAGACAGTCTTGAGAGAGATATTTCTGGAATGTGCTTTTGTTTTTGGCGGCCGTGCTGCTTCCCGTTTTCCCATCCCCCTTGCCTATGGCAACTCGAGAGCAGGCCAGGGAGGCTTTGCGAGTTGACACATAGAATCCAAAAATAGGTTTCCAGATAGAAACAAAGCGAGGCAGTCTTTTCTTTAATTAAAGTAGTTAGTTTCACTATCTCAGCCAATCTCCATTACGAGGATCTGCAGATCTTTCCATTTCTGTACATGCAGAAAGGTTTCTTGCTGTTATCATATATAAAAGAAAGTCCCATGTTTTTTTCTCCAACTGCTTACCCATCATACCTAGAAGAAAAAGAATTCAAATTCTTTCTCATGCTCCTAATTATTGCACACGCTTGTCCTGGCAACCTCTTTAATTCTGCTCTGTTTCCATAATATCAATTTCATCCCATTTTTAGCTCATGAGTGAAACATGAGCCTGAATTATCTTTGGCTGTGTCAGTGTGGAAGCAAACTTTTCATCCTTACTCTGATGCTACCCAAAGGCAATTAAAATGTGTTAAGATACATCAACCATTACCATGGAAGGCAGCAAATTTCATGGTGCAATGGTTTGGGGCTGGCTCAAGGCTGGATAGGAAATGCTACAACTCAGCTGTGCAGAAAGTTCTCTCCGATATTTTGCATTTTGGAGCTCAGGTTTTCTTTGCATTCTTCTTCCTTGCTCTGCATCAGTGCTCACACCATTAAACATTACAAAAGCAACTGTTGCATTACAATGCTGTTTGTGGTATTTGGAAACCGCTGCATGACAAGAGAATGTTGATGTAATCAGCCTTTTATCAATTTCAGAAAGGTTTGCTTTTGACATTGGCTGAAGAGTATATGAAATTAGCCTATTTTTAGGGCTGCGCAAAATTAGATTCTGGCAACCAAAAGGATAAGATGAAGATCACTCATTTGCTACTTTTCATGCGATGCAGCACGCCTGTCAGTTGAAGAGGTGAACGTGCTCCTTCAGAAGTGTGATGGAGGGGTAGACTTTGCCCTCAAGTATGCCAAGAACATCTCCAAGTACATGAAGGATCTTATCTACTATATGGAGAAGAGGACGGTTCTGGGTGAGCTGACCTTGAAGGGGAATAGCTAAGTTGATTCTGTGCCTTGGGGGGGATAAGTGGCTGTTTAAATCGCCCAGCCTGGACTGATGGGGTTTGTATTTTAATGAGTTTTAACATACGTTTAATTTGTATTTTAATATGTTTTTATCTGGTTTGATTTTAATTATTGTGAGCCGCCCTGAGTCCTATGGAGATCAAATTAATAAAATAATAAAATAAAGTATCTGTGGTGCCAAAGTCTGCAGTCAATCAGGGGTGTCAAACTCAAGATCCGTGGGCTGGATCCGGCCCACGGGGTGCTTAGATCTGGCCCGCAGGGCCCACCTGGAAACAGTGAAGGACCGTCCCACAGTGCCTCCGCCAGCTAAAACAGCGCTCAGTTTTCGCTGGCAGCGGGTTGCAGGAGGTTGTCGCAGCCAAAAACTGAGCTCGGGAGCCTGTTTTCGCTGGCAGAGCACTCAAGCGACCACAGGCACTCCTGACACGAGTGATGTTGAGCTGGCCATGCCCACCTGGCCACGCCCCCCCTCCCCAAGGTCAAACACAACCCTGATGCGGCCCTCAATGAAATCAAGTTTGTCACCCCTGGTCTACATTATTCTATGTTGTTTTATAAAACTAATGATCAAAGAAACCCTAATAATTACCAGTATAGGTAGTTCTCGACTTACAACCATTCATTTAGTGGCCATCCAAAGATACGATGGCACTGAAAAAAGGCACTTATGACCATTTTCCACACTTACGACTTCTTTGCAACATCCCCCTATGGCCATGTGATCAAAATTCATAGGCTTGGCAACTGGCATGTATTTTTTTTTTTTTTTTAATTTGATTTATATGCCGCCCTTCTCCGGAGACTCAGGGTGGCTTACAATGCGTTAAGCAATAGCCTTCATTCTTTTGTATATTTTATACAAAGTCAGCTTATTGCACCCACAAACTGGGTCCTTATTTCACCTACCTTAGAAAGGATGGAAGGCTGAGTCAACCTTGAGCCTTGGAGAGATTCGAACCAGCAGAAATTGCAGGCAGCTGTGTTAATAACAGGGTGCACTAAACCCCTGTACTATCAAGGGTCTTTATGACAGTTGCAAAGTCCTGGGGTCATGTGTTCACCTTTTGTGATCTTCTGACAGAAAAAGTCTGTGGGGAAGCCAGATTCACTTAACAACTGTGTCAGTAACTAAATAATTGCAGTGATTCACTTAACAACAGTGGGGGGGAAAGTCCCTAAAATGGAGCCACATTCACTTAACAACTGTCTTGCCTAGCAGTGGAAATTTTGGACTCACTTGTGGTCAGAAATCAAGGATTACCTGCATTCCAAAATTAAAATACAGGTAGTCCTTGAGTTATGATTGTAACTGAGCCCTGCAATTATTAGAGTCATAAGTTGTGACGGTCGTAAAGTGGGTCACCATTTGACTGGACTCGATTTACAATCTTCTTTGTGTTGATTATTAAGCAAACGCTGCAATGCTAAAGAAATCACTGCAGTCGTTAAATGAACCCATTGTTTGCTGTGGGGCCATTGATGCTGGAAACTGGAAGTAAACTCTGCTTTCCCAGCAAAATCCTCAAAAATTGCAGTAATGTGACCGCAAGGTCACCAACACTGAACTTTGAAACCAAGTTATAAGTCCCTTTTCCAGGGTCCATCATGATTTTGAACAACCACAAGTCAAGGACGACCTGTATAAATAAAGGAATATAATATTCGTTTCTAATCTTCTCCCATCAGCTACTCTTTCACTTCAGCCTTGAAACTTTCCCTTATAGGTCCTGGCCCCACTTGCTTTTGGCCCTCAATCCTTAAGAGACGGTGGCCTTCAAGCTAACCAACATTGTACCTTTTCGATCTAATCCAGTATTGTCTACAGGCAGTGGTGGGATTCAAATAATTTAACAACCGGTTCTCTGTCCTAATGATTTCTTCCAACAACCAGTTCACCAAACTGCTCAGAAAGTTAACAACCGGTTCTCCCGAAGTGGTGCGAACTGGCTGAGTCCCACCACTGTCTACAGGTACTCCTTGACTTACAACCACAATTGAGCCCAACATTTCTGTTGCTAAGCAAGACAGATATTAAATGTCCTTTGCCCCATTTCACAACCTTTCTTCCTGCAGTTGTTAAGTGAACCACTGCGGTTGTTAAGCTAGTAACATAGTTTGTTAAGTGAATCTGGCTTCCCCATTGACTTCGCTTGTCAAAAGGTCACAAAAGGGATTACATCAGCGGTGAAATCCACTTACCTTTGGTACCGGTTCGCCTCTTCTGCACATGCGCAGAATCTTCTGTGCATGCACAGATGGTAAAAAAACAGGCCATAATGATGTCCCGGCAGGTGGGCGGAGCCTCCCGCTGCCAGTGCTACCGGTTCGGCGAGCCTGATAGAACCAGGGGGATTTCACCACTGGATTACATGAACCCAGGACCTCATGGTCACATGCAACCATCATAAATACATGCCAGTTGCCAAGCATTCAAATTTTAACCATGTGGATGCTGCAACAGTTGTGTGAAAAATAGTGATAAGTTACTTTTTTCAGTGCCGTTGTTAACTTCATACGGTCACAAAACGAATGGTTGTAAGTCAAGGACACCCATACCTAATCTTTTAAACTATACATTCCAGCAGCTATACTGCAACTTCCTGTGTACCAAAAGCTGATTTTTATCATCTGCCTTTTGCCAGGCTATAGTTTACCTTCGCAAGTACCCTGTTTCCATGAAAATAAGACATCCTCTGATAATAAGACCAATCGGGCTTTTGAGCGCATGTGCTAAAATAAGCCTCCCCCCAAAATAAGCCCTCCCTGAAAATATTTTAAACAGAGAGTTGGAAATCAGGTAAGATGGCAAGAGGAGCCCCATCTTGCTCCACACACCCCAAAATAATAAGATCTCCCCGAAAATAAGGCCAAGCGCTTATTTTGGGGTTCAAAAAAATATAAGACAGGGAAACATGGTAATGTTTCTTATTTTCAGGGAAACATGGTAATGATTTGTTAGCATTTTGGAGCCTGAATCTTTCCCTGCCCTACCTTGAAATACCCAAGAATAAATGTGGAACTTTCTGCATGCAGATCAGGCTCTCCATGCCCTAGCCTAGTGGTCAAAGCACCTGTACATTCAGAAATGTTCTGCTTCTAGCTCCATCTTGCTCTCCAGAAATCTGGAGAGAAAAATTAGGATTCTTCAATTCTCAATGCCATGGCAGAAATCTCTGAACGCTTGCTTTTTAATGTCAACAAAACCTAACATGGATTACATCAGTATTTTTTTGTCCTTCATTTTTTTCTCCTCAGAAATCGAGTTTTCCAAAGGACTTCAGAAGATAGTGAACACCTGCAAGCAAACCGTCACTCAAGAGGTAAACTCAGAGTGACATGAGCATGATGTATACCAGCGGTGGGCAAATATGGCCCCTTTATGACCTGTGGACTTCAACTCCCAGAATTCCTGAGCCAGCTTGGCTGTCTCAGGAATTCTGGGAGTTGAAGTCCACAGGTTATAAAAGGGCCACAGTTGCCTACCCCTGATGTATACAATTTATTCATTCTATTTGGATTTCCTGAGTAGTAGATGGGAATAGAAGTCTGGAATTTGCCTTCTGGCTCCCTAGTTATTTTATTGCATATTTTATTTTATTTTTTTCAATGTGTATGGCTGCCCATCTCAATCAAGTGACTCTGGATGGTGGGCAATCATAAAATCAATTAGAAAATGAATTGCAATCACAATACTGAAAATTAAATGCATACATCAGCCAATAAAAATATGATCCATAGATGTTAAGATAACCAAGAAACAGATAACTTTCCACATACTCAATACTCCAAGCCTGGGCACATAATCAGCCCTCCAAGATTGTTCCAGAGGTGCTTTTCCAAAAGGCAACTCGACTTTCTTGAGGTTTTTTTCCTTGAAAACATTTCGCTTCTCATCCTAGTAGCTTCTTCAATTCTAACTGAATGGTGGGGAAAGGAAGGATTAATATTCTTTGTAGTCCTCTGATCATTAGCACTCTTTCGGAGAGTCATTGTGGACAGCTGGGGAGGGGGGATTATCTGTAGAGTCACCTGAATCAGAGTGCAAATGGCTGTGCAACTGCAAAGAAAATACTGTAGATATAAATTCCCCAGCATTCAGTTAGAACTGAAAAGGTTTCATGGATGAGAAGTGAAATGGTTTCAAGGGGAAAAAACTAAGAAAGTTGAGCTACCTTTTGAAAAGCTTGCTGAGGAACTCTGGGAGTTGAAGTCCACAAGTCTTAAAGTTGCCAAGGTTGGAGACCCCTGATCCAGAGTGCTTGAGCTGCTCTTCCTTTGGATATGAATGAATTCCTATGATTTTCTCCTCAGCCCTCCATGCCGTTCCTCTCCATCTACTCTCTGTCCCTGGAGCAAGACATGGAACACAGTCTCAACTGCCTGCAAGCGGCCACCACTTTGCGAACCGAAACCTATATGCAGGTAAAAAGAAGACCATGGCAAAATTGGGGTTGGCGTTGGGGGGTCCTTCTTTTGTAAGCCCCCAGAGCGTGCTATAAAGGAGGTCCTTGACTTGTGACCAGAAATGAGCCCGACATTTCTGTTCGTGAATGAGACAATTGTTACATAAAACTCCATTTTACAACAATTCTTGCTGCAGCTGTTAGATGAATCACTGCAATTGTTAAATTTGTAACACGGTTGTTAAGTGAATCTGGCTTCCCCGTTGTAAGTTGGGGACCACCTGCAGTTGTAGCTGTAGATATGGTGACCGCAACTGGGAAGCCTCAGCTTCTGATCTCCCCTGCTGCAGAAGCTCCCTGGGGGAAGTTGAACCAATGACATTGGGTCATCCTACCTCACAGGGTTGTTGTGAGGGAAAGCATAGAATCATAGAAAGATTCTAAATAGAATGATGTAGTGCAAAACTCTGCCCCCTTGGACACCTGAGGAAATGGCAGGGTATACATCCAACCAGTAAATAATAAGCAGTATCTGAGTCAATCACTTCTGCAGAAAACTGCTGTACAAATTTGTCTCTACAGGGATCTCCAAACTTGGCAACTTTAGGTCTTGTGGACTTCAGAATAACTGGCTGAGGTATTCTGAGAGTTGAAGTCCACAAGTTTTAAAGTTACCAAGTCTGGAGACCCCACTCTACAATATTAAGTGTAATACCAACACTAATAGTAATATCCCCAGAGGAGGAGCAAAAAGGACTCCTTTCTGAGGGGTGAAGAATATGCAGCTCCTTTTCTCTCTCTTTTTTTTTTAAATCAAGAAGTGGAAAACATCACATCACTGAAAGCTGCTGAATTTTGCTGCTAAATTTTTGTGCTATGGGGTCCTTGGTGCTCTCTGAGTTTGGTCATTTTCTTGTAGATGTTTCATTACCAAATTAAGTAATATCATCAGGGCTAGTAGGGAATGGGGTTTGTTCCCATTTTATATACTAATGACTTGCCCTGTCAGCGCTGGTAGGAGTGCTTTTAGTGGTTCCTATGTTGGACTGTTGTTTATTGTTAGCTTACTTGACAGTTTCCTTTACTGGGGTATTGTTTGCTTCTTGATTGTTAGTCTAATGTTAATCTTGGTGTTAATCACAAATTTTTGTGCAATTGGTGATTCCCAGAACCTTTTGTAAGCAACACAGATAGGGCAGTCAGCTCTAAGTCTTGGCCCATAGCTATTCTTTGTCCAAACAAATGGATGGAAACTGATCAAGGAGAGATTCAACCTAGAAATAAGGAGAAATTTTCTGACAGTGAGAACAATCAACCAATGGAACAGAGGTTGCCTTCAGAAGTTGTGGGAGCTTCATCACTGGAAGCTTTCAAGAAGAGACTGGACTGCCATCTGTCAAAAATGGCATAGAGTCTCTTGCTTGGGTGGGTGGGTGGGTGTTGACTAAATGACCTACAAGATCCCTTCCAACTCTGCTATTCTAATCAAGGAAATATTATTCTGACCCAGGGGTGTCAAACTGGATTTCTTCGAGGGCCAGATCAGCATTATAGTTTTCCTCCGTGGGCCAGCTGGAGGGGTGAGTGGGAGATGGGACGGCCAACCTCCTGCAGCACTTTGCTGGCCAAAATGGGGTACGGGGGGTGGTTTGCGCGGCCCCCACCCACCATTTTGGCTGGCAGAGTGCTGCAGGAGGTTGTCCAGGCTGAAAATGGGGCATGGGGACCCCGTGTGCAGTCACCTTATGCCCCATTTTGGCTGGCAGAGTGTTCCAGGAGGCCATCCAGGCTGAAAATCGGGTGTGAGGGGGGCGCATGGTCCCCCCTCCTCTGCACCCCGTTTTGGCTGCCAGAGCAGGGGTGAAATCTAGCAGGTTCTGACAGGTTCTGGAGAACCGGTAACGGAAATTTTGAGCAGTTTGGAGAACCGGCAAATACCACCTCTGGCTGGCCCCAGAATGGTGTGGGAATGGGGATTTTGCAATATCATTCCCCTGGAGTGCGGTGGGAATGGAGATTTTGCAGTATCCTTTCCCTGCCATGCCCACCAAGCCACACCACGCCCACCAAGCCACGCCCACAGAACCAGTAGTAAAAAAATTTGGATTTCACCACTGTGCCAGAGGCACTGCGGGCCAGTCCTTTGCTATTTCCAGACTGGCCAGATATAAGGGCCTTGAGTTTGACACCCCAGTTCTAATCAAACAGGAGTATGTTGGCCTTAGGTTAGAGTTAGGGCTTGGCCCTTAGTTCCTGGACTATCCAGGTCTTCTGTATGTAACCATTTTCTTTCCTCTAGCAATCAAGCTGACCCAGTTTTCTTCTTTTTCTTCCTCAGCCTCTGTCCCTGAGGCGCCTCGAGCATGAAAAGCGGCGGAAGGAGATTAAGGAACAGTGGCACCGAGCCCAGAGGAAGCTGGTGAGATGCTCTTGGGGAGCACTGTAGGGTTATGGGTTTGCTCAGCCCAGAGGTTATAGCAGTTTCATAAACCTCAGGTATGTTTGCAGGGGTGTCCCCAGGTTCTGGTCAAAGAAGTCACGATGCTCATGTCCACCCTCGTGGCTTCTTTTTTTACCACATCCCTCGGACACTCCTGCTCATAGAATTTTGGCCGTTTAAGAAGCACATGCACACAAATTTTAAAAATTAAAAAACAAACAGCGGAGGTGAGGAAACCGCAGCCAGTATTACTGTTGGTGTCACAGTGCCACACATTTTCCACATTAGAAAATTTTTAAAAAACCAGCTTTGTGACCAATCTTTGCCAGCTAAGTCATCATTAGCAAGCTTCACAACTGGCTGGTAACAAGCAGAGTTGATGGAAAACCTGGCAGTAAATTTGTAAGCTGCGATCTCGTGATGTTTTGCTGAACGACCATGGTGATTTGCTTAATGACCAAATGGGAAGTGACATCATAAGCTTGTTGATTTTCCACTTATTGACCGCGGTGCTTAGCAATGGAGTTGCCAGTCCCAGTTGTGAAGCCTGCCTGTATACTTACCTGCCAAAACGGAATAAAACCCAATGTAGACGTTCAAGATTCAACTGTGATATTGGACTGGAACAGCATAGAAACCCCAGTAAATAAAAAAATAAAGAATCGCTGTAGTGGGAGGAATTGGGAAGGGTTAACCCGCCCAGGTAAAGCAGACAAGAGATATGACTACAGGTAGTCCTCGACTTATAACCATTCATTTAGTGACTGTTTGAAGTTACAACGGCTTTGAAATAAGTGATTTATGACTGTTTTCCACACTTACGACTATTGCAGTATCCCCATGATCACCGGATCAAAATTCGGACAATCGGCATGTATTTATGACGGTTTCAGTGTCTCCGAGACACGTGGCCACCTTTTGTGACCTTCTTGACAGGCAAAGTCTGTCAGGTTCGCTTAACAACCGTGTTATTAACTTAACAGTGGCAGTGATTCACTTAACTGTGGCAAGAAAGGTCATTAAATGGGGCAAAACTCACAACAACTGTCTTGCTTAGCAACAGAAATTTTCCCTTCAATTGTGGTCATAAGTCGAGGACTACCTATAGATGAGCTAACTCTACTTTATTGTAAGGCTACATTGACAGAATCAAGTCTGAAAGGAATAAACTTTTCACCACTTATAATTGATGATCCATTAAGTTTCCTTCTCTGGCCCTTAAGCCAATGGTGGCTCCTGTCTCTCTTATCCGATGGTTTCTTAGGCAGCACCTCTTCCCCTCTTTCCCCATGGCCATCCACAAATTTCATTAAGTTTTCTTCAAAGACCAACACTTGCTCATGTAGGCACTGATGCCGTTGCTTAGTCTGGCGACGAAATGTTTGCAAGGAGAAAACCAAGAGGGATGATGCTTTGCGTTTCCCGCTTTAGCAAGAGGCCGAGAACAACTTGCGCAAGGCCAAGCAGATGTACATGCAACGCTCGGAGGACTGTGAAAAGGCCCGGCATGTGATGGCCAAAGCAGAAGAGGATCAGCTGGTGTCTAGCAACAGCTCGGCCACCTTGAAGAACTTGGACAAGAAGAGACGGCTGGAAGAAGATGCCCGGAACAAGGTGGGTAGATAAAGTTCAACAGAACCTGGAATGTTGGAATGTTATTTATTTATTGTTTATTTATTGGTTCAATTTATATGCCGCCCTTTTCCAGAGACTCAGGGCGGCTTAAAATGTGTTAAGCAATAGCCTTCATACTTTTGTATATACCTGCTTAGTAGGGCTTTCGGGGTCCCCCTAAGCAGGGTTCTTTTTTATACAAAGTCAGCTTATTGCCCCCACAAACCGGGTCCTCATTTTACCTACCTCGAAAGGATGGAAGGCTGAGTCAACCTTGAGGTTGGGGTGGATTTGTTGTGAACTTTGTGTGGTGCTGACCTTGCACTTGGAATCATGTTTTCTTGATCTCTCTTGATCTGTTGATGGTGATGTTATCCATTCAGTTGAGTTCGACTCTTGACAATTTTATAGGCCAGGTCTCTTCACCTCTTCCGATCTTGCACTATTTCTTTGAGTTTCTCTATGCTCTGGAATGGTGTCAGGAAAAGTGTGATAGTATCCAGAGTGTGATAGCAGCCAGAGAGTCAGCTAGTGTGATAGTATCCAGCCACCGTTGCTTTTTCCAGTGAATGGCCCTGCATAGCATGGACAAAGTAAGTGAAACACAGTGTCATGATTTTGCCTTCTAGTGACATGTTTAAGTACTGCAGGCTACTTCAACTGACTGTCAGTTGCCAGCAGTCCGGCAGTTCGATTCTCACTGGCTCACGGTTCACTCAGCCTTTCATCCTTCCGAGGTCGGTAAAATGAGGATCTAGATCAGTGATGGCTCACTTTTTTGCCATCGTGTGCCAGGAAGGGGGGGGGGGCAGGGGAGGTTCGCGTGCGTGCATGCCCACACCCATAATTCTATAAGCCCTGCCCCATGCATGCGTGCGCAATCCCCCCCCCCCGCTTCTGGCACGCAATGGCCCGGTAGGCCCATTTTTCTTTCTCACCTGGCTCCAGATCCTCTCTATGCATCTGGGGAGGGTGGAAACAGCCTTCCCCACCCCTCTGGAGGCCCTCTGGAGGCCTGAAACGGCCCATTTCCCAACTTCTGGTTGGACAGGAAGTGACATTTTTTGTTGTCCCCAGCCTCCAGAGACTCCTAGAGAGGCTGAGCTGGCATGCCAGGTGACATGGCTCTGCGTGCCACCTGTGGCACACGTGCCATAGATTCACCATCACGGATCTAAATTGTTGGGGGCAATATATTGCCTCTGTACACTGCTTAGAGAGGGCTGTAAATAGGTCTACATGCTGTTGCTATTAAGAGTCTTCAAAGCAGGGGCATCCAAAGGGTGTGGCACTCATGATGGTGTGGTTTTAATGCACATCACCACACATAAAGCAGGCTCGTGTTTGATCACACCATCCTGGCAACCATCTTGACATTTTATCATCGCACTCTGGGATTATCCCTGCTTCAAAGGCTGGGGCTTTCAAAGTCCAAACAGCAACTACAAAAGGAAAGATGGCACTCAGTTCCCAGAATGGATCAGAATTCTCTATTTCTCCCTGGCTTCTGCACAAGTTGGAAATAACCAAGCAGCTTAAAATTGTTTGTCTAATATCTGGCCCAGTTTTCTGCGACAAGTGGATGGCTATAGACCAGGGGTGCCTGGCTGGGAAATTCTGGGAGTTGAAGTCAACAGGTCTTAAAGTTGCCAAGTTTGGACACTCCTGTTATAGGTACTTCCTCCCCAGTGTAATCTGTTGATAAACTCTATAGTATCAATATGAAAACTTATTTTTAAAGGACTGGCATCTTGCTGTTCAGCAGACATCATACTTCCTCTTATTTTAAGTATATATATATACCAAAGCAAGCTTCAATCTATCTTGATGCACACCAGACACACTTCCTCTTATATCTATTTGTCTGTCAATCTTGACACCAACTTCCTCTTACTTTAATAATTTAATATACTTTAATATGATAAGTATATTAAAGCAAGCTTTGGTCTTAAAGCTAATCCTTATCTCCAATAATACATTTGGACCAAGATGGTTTCTTAGAAATTAAAAAGTATAAGGGGATGTCTGCCCCCTATAATTATTTGGAAGTATATCAGTCTGCCACCTCCCAAGAGATAAACTAAGAAACTATCTTGAGGAGGCGTAGAATCAGCTTCACCAACTAGCCTTCCAAGTGTTTTGTAACTATTTGTATCTGCAAAATAGAAGCCATTTAGTAAAAATAACCTTCATCTTAGTCTCAGATTCCAGACATGTTTACAAGAATCCCAAAATAGAAGATTTGGGGACCGGAAATCTTGGACATTGAAAGGGAGAAACTAATTAAAACAGAGATTCTTGGGTGAAATGCCATCTCATTCCACCATTTTGAGCCATGTTCTTCCTGAGGCACAGAAATTATGTCCTTGTGGGGGAGTTTAATGCTGAATCCATCTATCCTTGTTAGCCGTTTTCCGTGTCCTTTGCTGATTCTGCCTCTTTGCCAATTCAGGCCGAAGAAGCCATGGCAACATACCGGACCTGCATCGCAGATGCCAACACCCAGAAGCAGGAGTTGGAGGACACCAAAGTAACAGCACTTCGGCAACTCCATGAGGTGGTCAAGCAGAGCGACCAAGTCATAAAGTCGGTGAGTTTGGCTGGGCCATCCCACCGACATGGTTCAGTCCTTTGGTCCTTAAGAAGAAGCTGCAAGCAAGCTCACTCTGAGCCGTGTTCTTTGAAGGACACTGTCAACTCTGAAGTGAACCTGGCTGGGGCCATTTTGGAGGCTTCAGGGTTGCCAGAATGCAAAGAACGGGTAGAGAGGGGGAACATAGTTAGTTGGTGGGGTGGGGGGGGTTGTAGCCAAAACAAAATAGTTTCCTATGGGAACCTAGGACATTCCAATAGGTGGCTGGAGGAAGGAGGGGTGAAGTAACCAAGCAACCGTCCAGCACCTTGATTGGACAATGTGACTAATGGTTTGGGGAAAGGGGAAACTTTCACTTTTTAATTAGATGAAAACCGCGGGAACTTTCAGAGTCGGTTTTCACCAGTTTGTGCCAATATGATATCTCCAATAAAACTCTTCTTTGAGGAATCTGCCTGCCTCGGAGTTCTGCTTTCTATGGGGCTATGACTTGGTGGCAGACACGTTTGTTGCCATCAGAACTAGAAACTTAGTTTGTGTCCAAGTGGGAGCTAAGATTGTCACAAAAGTTTTTGTGCAGAATTCTGGTAGTGGGTTTTTTGTGGGTTTTGGTCTTGTGATGCCCACACTGGAGATGTTTTACTCCTATTGATGACTGATAATATATAAGTTGGGGTTGACTTTTAGCAACTACACAGATAGGTTTTCCCCATGACTTCATTCATATATTTCATCCTTTTCGCTAACATGTTTCTCCTGTTTTCTTTGACTTCCGGATTCCAGGCTACCATTTCCTTCTATCAAATCATGCACATGCAGACAGCCCCACTGCCTGTCTATTTTCAGACGTTGTGCGAGAGCAGCAAACTCTATGATCCCGGGCAACAGTATGCCTCTCACGTCAAGCGGTTGCAGCGGGGAGACGAACCTGAGACACAGTATGATTTTGAGCCCTACGTGTCAACCAACAATTGGTAGGGTTTGGCACTAATGCGAATGGTCATTTGTCATTAGGACAAATCCTAATACATCCTGGTGGCCTCTGTTTTGAACAGCCTTTCAACACCCAGAGGTGTTGGAAGCACAACTTCCAGAATTCCAAATGGCATCCCCAAAGGGTTATGGGAATTGGAGTTATCCCTTCAAACTGTTTGCCAACCAACCTCTCTGAAATCAGGACTGCTTCCTACCCCCCCCCCCAAATTATTCCTGTATAGCATATAGACATGGACCAGGGGATGGTATAGCTCCCAGGGCCTTTACAAAAATTGCTAAGGTATTAATAATATTTAATATGGTAGAAATTGTAAATGATTGCTTCATATGGGCTATAATTACAGTGCCCATATTTTTTGGGGGGGAAAAAATAAAGGACCAATTTGAGAAAGGGGCAAATCTGAAAGAGGTTCATAGGGATTTAAAAAATGTCATTATTTATAACTTTGCTTAACAAAGGAAAATTCAACGGCTTTACCTAGATGCATATTCTAATAAAAATATCTACAATCAATCAGGATATGTAAATAGAATGATAATTCAGTTTTCGTATTTTTTCACATGAATGTGAAAGACTGCCATTTCTACAGTAAAAAGTTGAATGACCAAAACAAAGGGCAAAAGTGAATTTTTGAAAAATTAAATTAATCTAAAGGGCCGCTTTCTGAAATAAGGGATTGTTCCTTGTAATAAAGGACATACGGTCCCTATAGATATATTAACTGTGTTTCTAGAGTTTTAACTTGAACTGACTCAAAGGTTTTGTCCTGGCCACATGAAATTTATTGTTCTGACCTCAAAGGGGGAATCATTCACTGAGAATGGTTGCTAATAGATGGGTTTGCTAAAGCTGGATTGATGGGATGTCTTATCAAGGGATTATCTTTACTTCCGTTCAGTTCTTTTGCAATACAGATATTCTCGATTTATGACAGTAACGACACGTAGAATTTCCATTGTATGTCATGACTGTCATTAGCTGAGGCACCCATGTGATCAACCCAATTTTACAGCATTTTTTGATGCGGCCATTAAGCAAACACAGTGGTCATAAAGCAAATGCAGTAGTCCTTAAATTAACACTGGTTGTTAAGCATACAGGCAGTCCTCGACTTATGATCACAGTTGAGCATAAAATTTCTGTTGCTAAGCGAGGCAGTTACTGAGTATTGCCCCATTTTGCAGCCTTTATCTCATGATTAAGTGAATCGTTGCAGTTGTTAAATGAATTGTGTGGTTGTTAAGCGAATCTGGCTTTCCCCATTGACGTTGCCTGTCGGAAACCCACTGGGAAAGTTACGAATGGTGATCACATGACCTCAGGACAATGCAACTGTCCTAAATACATACATGCCAGTTGCCAAGTGCCCAAATTTTGATCCTGTGACCATGAGGATGCTGGTCATAAGTCACATTTTTCTGTTCCATTGGAATTTTGAATGGTGACAAAACTAATAGTTATAAGACTACCTGTATCTACAATGGGTGGGGTCTCTTTTGTTGGAAACAGGAAGTAAACCCAGCTTCCAGCACAAACTATTGAAATTGGTGGTCATGTGACCATAAGGCACTGCAAACAAGCCATGAATGCAGACTAATCACCGCTTATCAAAGATGCGGTCACATGAACCTGGGGCAGGCAGCCATCAGAACTTTAAATCTGGGTTCCAGGTTCCCTTTTGGGGGGGAGGGTGTCCAGTGTAACTTTGAACGGTTGTTAAGTGACCGGTCATAAGTTGAGGACTACCTGTATTCCCTCTTCTTTTCTTTTTTTAAAATAATTTTTATTAAACAATTTTTTAAAACAATTTTTTTTTTACAATTTTCTTCTTTACAACATTTCCACATCAGTATTCATTTCTTATATATCCATTTTGCTCCCTTACTTCAATTTACCCTTATCTATACATATAGTTCTATTATTTATTTATACATATTAATATATCAGGATACTAAATTACAATCATGCATCATGTGTCATTTCCATTTCTACAAGTTTGTTATGACAAAAAAAATACAATATTTAATTATACATATCACAACAGCAGCGAGAATAACATATGCACAAAATTGGAAGAATAACGATATACCCTCAGAGCAAAACGTGATAAGAAAAGTTTTAGAGTGCGCAGAGACGGATAAACTCACAAAAGAAATACAAGATGAGAGAGAAACAGAGTACTACATGGTATGGAATAAATGGTATGAATGGTTAGAAGAGAGGTACAAAGGGTAAGGAAAGATTAAATGAGGAAGATACAGGAGTTTGAACGTAGTGACAAACTTGTAGAAATATTCCCTCTTCAACAGCTCTCCGATGACTCGGGCAAGAAAAGGCAGCTGCAGTATTAGTGAATTCACAGGAACGAGTAGCTCTGACACCTCCAGTAAAGATGGAGCAGCCTCCGAGGGTGACACAGCCGCAGGTCGAGATCCTCAGAACCGGCCCACCCAGCTTGAAAAACGAGGTGAGGAGACAGCCTAACTTTTCTGCGGAAGCGGGATTTCTGTGCCCTTACCACCCATATACTGTATGACCCCTTGATTTTGTAGCATGGATAACATCTCCAGCAGGACTTGGCTTCCAGGTACACCATTCTGATTCCTCCCTTGCAGAATTTTCAGTAAATTTGGTATGAATTTGCTTCCAAATGCAAAACATGTATGTATGTGTGTGCATGGGATTCATTGCCTAGTTTTGAAATAAACAATCACCATCAGCCAAAACTCCCAAGAGAAAACAATAGTACTTTTATTTACTATTTTGCAAAGAGGGTGCACCATGCCCACGCAGGTACAGTGGACACACCTTAAATCACGGGTCTCCAACCTTGGCAACTTTAAGCCTGGTGGACTTCAACTCCCAGAATTCCCCAGCCAGCTGGCTGGGGAATTCTGGGAGTTGAAGTCCACCAGGCTTAAAGTTGCCAGGGTTGGAGACTTCTGCCTTAAATCATCACTATGTTTTCTTTATATTCCCTATTGAAGTTGCAAATTTACCCCTACCTTTTCCAAATTGGTTTAGTACTCATGCCATTACAACCTATCCGAAGCATCTAAAAGTGAATACATTTCTCCGCCACCGATATCATCTCCCATTACTCTACTTCTATCACCCCCCCACAAATTACCTTTTATGGTCCTAATTCCTAGGGGTTGTTTCTAGAGTAACTAACATATCAATAAATTCTGGTTAAGACTGGTTTCTAGTATAGCAGAGGCCTTCCTACGTATAATTCTCAAACTTCATCCTAGCTCATGAGATTAGAAATATATACAATGTAGTTTCTTCACAGGCTAGCATATCTTCTAGAGTTTCTGTAAAAACAATAGGTTCTGGTTTTTTTATGTATGTATGTATGTATGTATGTATGTATGTATGTATGTATGTATGTGCTTTATTTATTTGCTGCATTTATTTGCTGCATTTATTTATTTGCTGCATTTATTTATTTGCTGCATTTATTCATTTACTTAAATGCTGCTTGATTCAAACTACTTTGGGTTGGGGGGTCACAATTCATTTGTGGGAAAGGCTTTCAAAAGACATATGTCTCAGATAGTTTAAAAAAAAGATGGTAGGCAGAGATACTAGGAAGAAACACTGGGCTCCTTCATGCCCTGCAAGAGGTATTTGTAAATTTGATCCTAAACATCGGAGGCTGCATTAGACAGACCACTGCAGCGTTCCCATGTCTTAGAACTGTAGGCTCAGAAGGGATCTTGAAGATCTTCTAATGATAATAGAATAGAATAGAATTCTTTATTGGCCGAGTGTGATTGGACACACAAGGAATTTGTCTTTGGTGCATATGCTCTCAGTGTACATAAAAAGACAAGATACATTCGTCAAGAATCATAAGGTACAACACTTAATGATAGTCATAGGGTACAAATAAGCAATCAGGAAACAATATCAATATAAATAATCCAATCTTCTGTCCACATTTCCCCAGACACATGGCTGCAAACCTTTTTTTAAGTCTTGAGGCCCATTCCTCATTTCATCCTGCAAATTTAAAAGAAAGAAAGAAAAGAACTTGGTTCCTATACATATGCATTTATTTATTTAATGTACGTGCTCCGTGCTTTTAAAAATATATGTCTTCAAAAGGTTGCCCCAAAGGTGCTTTTTCAAAAGGCAACCGGACTTTCTTGGTTTTTGTTGTTGTTCTGGGTCAAAAACAAAGAAAGTCCAGTTGCGTTTTGAAAAAGGAGCTGTGGGACAACCATGACTTGGATGACTGAGAATCTCCATAGACATCTTCAAAGGGTTGTAACTGGCCCTCCTGTGTCTCTGCATAAGTTGCTTGGAAGGAGATAGACACAGGTAGCTAAACCTCTTCTCAAAGCAGCTCCTGCTGTTATGTGGCCAGGCTCCCTTTTAGGATCTAACCACAGCACAAATGTGATCTGGCAGCATCCTTTTTTCAGCCAGGTCCCCATGAGATCACTGTCAACTTGTCCCCAGCTCATGGGGTGACATGATAGCAGTGTTCTGATATCTCAGGGGCAGCCACAAAGAAGAGGGGGTCACACTATTCTCCAAAGCACCTGAGGGTAGAATAAGAAGCAATGGGTGGAAACTAATCAAGGAGAGAAGCAACTTAGAACTAAGGAGAAATTTCCTGACAGTTAGAACAATTAATCAGTGGAACAACTTGCCTCCAGAAGTTGTGAATGCTCCAACACTGGAATTTTTTAAGAAGATGTTGGATAACCATTTGTCTAAAGTGGTGTAGGGTTTCCTGCCTAAGCAGGGGGTTGGACTAGAAGACCTCCAAGGTCCCTTCCAACTCTGTTATTCTATTCATGACTGAGCCTGGTTTAGATTATCTTTAACTGTTCCAGGATTCGAATAGTATTCCTCCCATATCTTATTCTGCCAGCATTACCCTCCAGCTCCAGGCAAGGAACATCTGTTACTTTTGGTCACCTGGAAGAAACTCAGAGACCAGCAGTGACTAGAAACGGAGACTGTGGAGACAGAAACGGGATCTGCAACAGGAACAAGTAATTTCACGCTGGGGGTTTCCCTCTGACTCAAAGATTCATTATCACTCATTACTGGAGAAAGCTCTTGCCTGATCTCAGAAGTAGTCAGAAGCAATAGGAGCTGCTTGAAAGGAAGGCTCAGGTAGTCCTCAACCTACGACCACAGTTGCAACCAGAATTTCCATGACTATAAACAAGCTGGTTGTTAGGTGAGAAGCCAGATTCGCTTAACGACTGCAAATTCTCTTAACAACCACAGCGATTTGCTTAACAACTGTGGCAAATGGGGCAAAACTCACTTAAGAATTGTCTTGCTTAGCGATGGAAATTTTGGGCTCAATTGTGGTCATAAGCCGAGGACGATCTGTAGTGCAGGTCAAAATAATGCAACCCCTTCATGAGATTCTCTAGCTGCACTAACTGAGACCCAGCTATATTGGCAAAGTGCCTGACTGGGAGATGCTTTTCCTGTTTCAAAGAGCCGGTCAGCATTGCAAAGGCCCAACCTCTTGTCTGACTCTCCGCATGCAGGAATGAAATCTGCCTTGTCATTGGCTCCTTAGGTGGGCGAGGTCACCAGGCACACAAATCATGGCCAACAGCCATCACAGAGACCAAGGACAGTCTGGAATCCCCTACCACAAGCCCAGGTATCTTCCCCTCTTCTGACCTACGGATTGTGCAAGTTCCATTAGGATCTGAGCTGAAAAGAATCTAATAAGATGCCCTTATGTACCTGCATCAATATATTCGTTCCTTCTTATTCATTCATTCATTCAATTTATATTTGATCAATGCACCCGCTCCCACGTTGGCTGCTATTGAAAGAGTCATTAAATTCAGGGAGCTTTAGTAAAACAACTTGTTTCTACCAGGGGTGGGTTCTACTTACCTTTACCAGCAGTTCGCAGTGGGGCCACGTGTGCGCTCTTCTGCGCATGCGCAGAAGCATTTGGATGACATCGGGGTTGATGGGCGGAGCCTCCCGCCAGTTTTACTACTGGTTCCATAGAACCGGTGCGAACCGGGGGCAACCCACCCCTGGTTTCTACCAGGGGTGGGTTCTAAATTTTTTTACTACCGGTTCTGTGGGCGTGGCTTATTTTGTGGGTGTGGCTTGGAGGTCATGTGACTAGGTAGGCATGGCTAGCTGGTCAGAGTCATTTCTGGAAGGTCCTCGCACTTACGACCAGTCCTCGCACTTACGACCCAACTCATTTGTTTGCTTTTAACACTGATCAGCTGTAGGACGGCCCTTTGAAGCCCCACAGCAAGAATTTAAACAGTTTTTTTCCCTCTAGTCATCAGCTGGGACTCAGGAGGCAGCAATAGATTGGGGGTGGGACCAAATAAAAAGTAAGAATAACGTGGGGTGGGTGGGGAGTGGGAGGGCGGGGGGAGAACCGGTTCGGTGACGTCAGATCGTCAACGCTACCGGCTTGGATGAACCGGACCGAACCAGGAGGAACCCACCACTGGTTTCTACCCTTCAATCACTCAAGAAGACATTTTGAGTTGAAGGTAGGCTACACTCAAAAGAGGGCATTTGACCTAAAACCACCAATAAGTTTTGTGGTTGAGACAAAATCTGGAAATTCAGCCAGATTCTACATATTTCAACTTTCTGGGTCTTCCAAAACTCCCAAGATTTTTCCAGACTATGGAGTTTTCCTTATGGCAAATCTCAAAAGCCCAAGCTTGAATATTTGGGGTGGGGATGGGGGGGGTGGAATTCTTGCAAGGTGTAATCCAGAAACCACACACTGTGGTATGATGGTCAAGCTCTCCCTTTTTTTCCCCCTGTGCCACATGTTGACCCCTAGATAGGACTGATTTTGACATCTTTATGGTTTCCTTATTCTGCTGTCTGGGATCTAATTTGATAATATCTAAAACTGAGGCTTTCTCTTGGTTAGGTGAGTTTCCTCAGATGCCTTCAAATGGATCGCTGTCCCCTAAAGATGATCCTGATGAGAATTCACCTTCCTTTGAACAGAGTATGTATTAGTGGAACAGTGGTGGGATTCAAATTTTTTTACTACCGGTTCTGTGGGTGTGGCATGGCTTGGTGGGCGTGGCATGGCTTGGTGGGCGTGGCTGGGGAAGGATACTGTAAAATCTCCATTCCCACTCCACTCCAGGGGAAGGATACTGCAAAATCCCCATTTCCTCCTGATCAGCTGGGACTCGGGAGGCAGAGAATAGATGGGGGCAGGGCCAGTCAGAGGTGGTATTTACTGGTTCTCTGAACTACTCAAAATTTCCACTACCGGTTCTCCAGAACTGGTCAGAACTTGCTGAATAGCACCTCTGTAATGGAACAATACAAACTAGTGGTAAAATTCCTCCCTGTAGAGCAGGGATCTCCAACCTTGGCAACTTTAAACTTATGGACTTCAACTCCCAGAATTCTTCAGCCAGCGCACAAGTCATAAAGTTGTCAAGGTTGGAGACCCCTGCTGGTGGAGGAGGGACTTAAGGGGAAAATCAGTAAAATGGGCATAAGATCCACAACTAGAAGCTGGAGCAGTGTTTCTCAATCTTAGCAACTTTTAAGATTGGTGGACTTCAACTTCCAGTTCACCCAACTTACAAAGTTGCTAAGATTGAGAAACACTGGGATGGAGCTGGCGGGTCCTCTGTTTTTCTTCCAAGGTTCAGGGCCGGGGGGGGAAAGCCTAAATCCTACATTTCCTTTTGTTTTTATGGTTCTACATTTTGTCCTGGAATGTTGTGCGTTGTATACAACTGTAATTTTTAGTTCATTTGGCCCCTCCCCCTCCAGATTCGTGTAATCAGATAAAAAGAAAGGAAACGGAACAAAAAGCAACTTTGATGCCGTGTTACCGTATGCATAGGATCATAGAGTGGGAAAGGACCTTCTCCATGGGTGGCTGGGGAATTCTGGGAGAAGAGGTTCACCTGTTTTCAAGTTGCCATGACTGAGAGATGCAACTGAGCCAGTTTGGTGTAGTGCTTAAGGTGTTTACCTAGAAACCAGGCGACTGTGAGTTCTAGTCCCACCTTACAGATGAAAGCCAACTGGGTGATTTGGGGCCAGTCACTCTCTTTCAGCCTGATCCACCTCAAAGGGTTGTTGCTATTGTAGGGAAAATAGGACGAGAAAGGAGCATTGGGTATGTTTGCCGACTTAAGCTACTTATGAAAAAAATAATAATAAAGGCAGGATAAAAATATTTAACAATAAATCTAATAATAAACAGCAGATTTGGTTGGTGTTTCAGTCTTTGCCTTTTTTTTTTTAAATTTCTGGTTACCAGGTATTAATGAAATGACTCCAGGAATCTCTACGCCCACCGGCCCTTTCCGGCATATCAGCTTGTCCAGAGCTGCCCAAACCCACCGGCTGAGGAAGCTGCGGACACCCTCGAAATGCCGGGAGTGCAACAGCTACGTTTACTTCCAGGGAGCTGAATGTGAAGAGGTAGGATGGGCAAAGGGGAGGCAGTACAAAAAGTACAGGCACGCCTCGGAAATACAGGTAGTCCTCGACTTATGACCATTTTTCACACTTATGATCATTTATTTATTGGATATTTATATGCCGCCATTCTCCCAAAGGACTCAGGGAGTCCTTATGACCGTTGTAGCATCTCCATGGTCACGTGATCAAAATTCAGTCACTTGGCAGCTGGCTCACATTTATGACAGTGGTCATGTGATCACCTTTTGTGACCTTCTGGCAAGCAAAGTTAATGGGGGGATAGCCAGATTCACATAACAACCATGTTCCTAATTTAAAAACTGCAGCAATTCACTTTAACAATTGTGGCAAGAAAGAGTAAAATGGGAGAAAATTCATTTAACAACTGTCTCACTTGGCAGTAGAAATTTTGTGCTCAATTGTGAACGTAAGTCAAGGACTATCTGTATTACAAATTTGATTCCAGACCATTGCCCTAAAGCAAATATTGCAATAAAGCAAGTCACATAATTTTTTTGATTCCTCAGTGCATATAAAACTTTACACTATACTGTAGCATAGTGAGCAAAATTTCTGTTGCTGAGCAAGGCACTTGTTAAGTGAACATTGTCCCATTTTACAACCTTTTTTTTGCCACATTTGTTAAGTGAATCACTGCGGTTGTTAAATTAGTAACACCGTTGTAAACTTAATCTGGCTTTCACAAAAGGTGATCATATGACCCTGGGACACTGCAACCGTCATAAATTCATGCCAGTTGCCAAGTGTCCAATTTTTGATCATGGGATGCTGCAAGAGTCGTAAGTGTTACTTTTTTCAGTGCCATTCAGTGGTGGGATTTAATTTTTTTTTACTACTGGTTCTGTGGGCGTGGCTTGGCTTGGTTTGGTGGGTGTGGCAGGGGAAGGATACTGTAAAATCTCCATTTCCTCCCGATCAGCTGGGACTCGGGAGGCAGAGAATAGATGGGGGCAGGGCCACTCAGAGGTGGTAGTTCTCCGAACTACTCAAAATTTCTGCTCCCGGTTCTCCAGAATTGGTCAGAACCTGCTGAATACCACCTCTGGTGCCATTGTAACTTTGAACGATCACTAGACGAATGGTTGAAACCAGGGGTGAAATGCTCCCGGTTCAGACCGGATCGCCCAATCTGGTAGCAATGGCAGCGGGTGGTTCGGAGAACTGGGTAGCAAAAATCCCTGCCCCCCCCCCACACACACACACCCCATGCCCAGCTGAGTCGCACGATCATCAGAGGCTTTTTTTTTTTTTTTTACTTTTAAAAGCATTTTTTCTACAACCTCTTCCGATGAAAAAATGATTTTAAAAGTAAAAAAAAAAGCCTCTGATGATTGCGCGGCTCAGCTGGGATCATCAGAGGCTTTTCAAAGCATTTTTTTCTGCAACCTCTTGGCTGAAGAGGTGGTAAAAAAAATGCTTTGAAAAGTCTCTGACGATCCCAGCTGAGTTCCCTGATTGGCAGAGAGGCCGATCAGGAACTCATCTGGGATCGTCAGAGAGGCTTTTCAAAGCATTAGAAAAAATGCTTTGAAAACTTTTTTTTTAAAAAAAAGTTGGCCACGCCCACCCAGTCACATTAACCCCCCCCAAGCCACACCCACAGAACCAGTAGTAACAGATTTTACATTTCACCCCTGGTTAAAAGTAAAGGACTACCTGTATTACAGTGTTTCTCAATCTCAGCTGGATGGACTTCCAACTTCCACAATTCCCCAACCTGCCTTGAGAAATGCTACCTAAAAAAAGCAACCCCTCTTGTTAATGACATATTACCACCCAGTGGCTCTTTCTGGAACTGCACAAACTCCCTAACTGTACAGCTGTTTCACTTCCACCCTCCTCTTCTCCAGTGTTACTTAGCCTGCCACAAGAAATGCCTGGAGACCCTGGCCATTCAGTGCGGACACAAGAAGCTTCAAGGCAAACTGCAGCTCTTTGGGCGAGACTTTGCTCAGGCTTCCCACACCGGCTCTGATGGCGTCCCCTTCATCGTCAAGAAGTGCATCAACGAGATCGAAAGGCGGGCCATGAAAACAAAAGTAAGAGGTGGAGCACCTGTAATGAAAGAAATTTATTTACAGAGGGGGAGACATTCCTCTGCCCCAGAGCCTGGGAATTGTGCCATCAAGCTAGCAATCCTAATCAGTGGTGGGATTCAGCCGGTTCGCACCACTTCGGGAGAACTGGTTGTTAACTTTCTGAGCAGTTTGGCAAACTGGTTGTTGGTAGAAATCATTAGGGCAGAGAAACAATTGTTAAATTACTTGAATCCCACCACTGATCCTAATGCAGTGGTGAAATCTGGCCGGATCTATCTGGCTTGTGCGAACCGGTAGGGCTGGAGGCGGGAGGTTCCACCTACCCGCTGGGACGTCATTACGTCCGTTTTTGACCAGACGGCCCTGCACATGCGCAGAAGAGGCTCGCACACTCACATTTCCGAACCGGTAGCGAAGGTAAGTGCATTTCAGCGCTGTCCTAATGGTTAAGTTGCTGAGCCCTGATCTTCGAAGACTGGGGTAGTCAAAAACCAACCAAAATTTCACAGCAAAAATCACTGTAATGGTTGTGTTTTCTTTTGCTATAAACTGGGGTTTTCCCAACTTGGTCACTTTAAGAGGCATGGACTTCAACTCCCAGAATTCCCCAGCCAGCCATAGGTTTTGGGAGTTGAAGGCCACATCTCTTAAAGTGGCTAAGATTAGGAAACCCTGCTGTGAGGCCTCCAATAGATGTGCTAAAGAGAGTGAAAACAAGCTGTGTTTAACTGTGATTTGTCAAGTGATAGAAAGGAAGACTGCCTGGGAAATAATTCTATGAGCTATTTAATTAAAGGGAAGCAAAGTTACTTTTTGCTCTGTTCCTGTCCACTTTTGGCATGCAACCCCTGTAAAATGGTTGCACATTTCTGTTGTAAAGCTTGGCGTGGTTGCAATATTTTCTTTCAAGGTGGCAGAGGGATCGAAACTCTTTGGGGCCCGCATAAAAAATAGGCAGCGCTTCAATCACACCATTATAATTACTGTGTGCTTCACTTTGTCTATCTACTTCCTGGGCATCCCTGAAACTGTTCTGCCCCAGCTCTGGATTCCCGAGGATATTGACACTCACTAATGGTCCTTATCAAATTTATTAAATAGCAAGAATAAACCAAAGTCCGGCAAAGGTTGGCAACCAGCCCAGAAAACAAGATACGATAAGACTTTTCCAAAAATGCTCTGATGATAATTACAAGTTGTTTCCAGCAAGAAACTTACTAACGGTGTGTGACTTAAATAGGCTAAGGGAGTGGCCAATTATCCTCAAGCCTTACTCTCGAGGAGACCTCCTCCTTCTGAGTAGCCACTCCTGCCTTTTGGCAGCCCTGCGTACTCGAGCATTGAGGAGAGGCTCCTCCATTTCGCTCTCTCCACTGGAAGGAGCCTCTGGAGGTTCTGAAGGCCCTGGATGAGTCTCTGCCTCTGGCACCACATCCTCTTCGGCCTCCTTGCTGCCCGACGCGAACGCCGGCTGCGCAGGCTGCTGGCGCAACACCACACCAACCTCCTCCTTGTCGGGATCAGCCACGATCCGTGCAGGCCGCTGGCGGGCCACAACAGAAACAAGAATATCGGGAGGAGGGATTAGGTAAAAAAAAAATCAAGATGGCAACATTTTGTCCAATCGATACTCCTTTCTGTTTTCCTTAGGGCATCTACCGTGTTAATGGAGTGAAATCCCGTGTGGAGAAGCTCTGTCAGGCTTTTGAGAATGGGAAAGAGCTGGTTGAGCTGTCTCAGGCCTCACCCCATGACATCAGCAACGTGCTGAAGCTCTACCTTCGTCAGGTGAGGCTGCCTGCAGAGTGATTGTGATCTTTGGGCCAAAAGGTGGAGCACCTGCCCTACCATTGAAAGACCAGAAGCTTTTTAGCCCAAAGAGAAGAAAGAGAGTACCCTGTTCACATAGAAATATAGTTATGTTCTACTGATTAATTGTTCTAACTGTCCGGAAATTTATCCAATTTAGAACTAAGGAGAAATTTCCTGACAGTTGGAATAATTAATCAATGGAAAGTCTTGCCTCCAGAAGTTGTGAATGCTCCAACACTGGAAGTTTTAAAGAAGAGATTGGGCACCATTTGTCTGAAATAGTATAGGGTTTCCCAAGCAGTGGGACAGCAGGTTTCCTGAGCAGGGAGTTGGATTATGTGAGAGAAAAGTTATTTCTCAATTGCTGTGCCTATTAATGGCTTTTGGAATGGACAAGTAAATAAGCCAATCAGAAAGCAGCTAATAGGTTTGAATCTCCCAGGCTTTTATATTCCCTCCCCTAACTGTCACAGTTGACAGTATAAAAGGAGATTCTTGACAGAAAACCATGCTCTTCTCTTAGAAAACTGTGGGCAGTTTGGAAGTCAGTTAGAAGGGTATTTCTGATGCACTTCTGATGGTTTACAAGACTATTTCTTCTGAGGAAGAATAGCCATAACTAACATCGCTTAGATCTTATAAGCCTGATGATGGCAGATGAGATTCTGTCGAAATGTCGCTTCTACCCTTTTAGGGATATGTTCACAATTACATGGGAAGAAACCCGAAATATTAACTGTACACACACACACACACACACACACACACACACACATATATATATATAATTTTTATGTAAATAAAAACATTTATTGTTAACTGCTTCAGAGGCTCATTTGTTAAAGTAGATCTTAATAGAGGTAAAGGTTTACGGTACATTGATTTATTTCCTCCACGACAGATTAGAAGACCTCCAAGGCCCCTTCCAACTCTTTTATTCTGTTCTGTTATTCTGTAAAGTTACATTAATAATGTGGAAAATACGGATGGAATTTTTTTCCCTGCCTTTCCTTTGGTTAACCAAGATTAATCCAGTGAAATGGATTCACAGCAATGTGGTAACAGCCTCCAACTGTCTAAATATATTTTTCCTCCACTTTTTCCCTTAATCCAAGTAAAATTGTAAATTAAATAAGCTGCCCAGACTGTCTCAAACTGTGAGATGGGGGAGCATATAAATGTACATAATACATTCTGCATCAGATTATACACTTGGGACATTTGATGTATTTCATACAGCTGCTGCTCCTAGAAGCTGCAATTACTTTTAATAAAATACCTTAGTTGGAAAAGGTGTTTCCCGATTCCTTCTGAAATATATTTTGTTTATGGAATTCACTGTCATTAGATGCTACCATAGCACCCTTTAAAAGAGAGGGAAACAATTTGCAGAAGAGTTCTGTGTTCATTACTGTGTTTCCCCGAAAGTAAGACATGTCCGGATAATAAACCCAATTGGACTTTCAAGCGCATGCGCTATAATAAGCCCCTCCAAAAATAAGCCCCCCCCAAATACTTATACGCATGTGCAGCTGCCGTGCAAACAGCATGAGGTGGGGAGGTGAAGCGGGGGGGCCAAATGGTGGGGGAACATGCCTCACGCACACTAAGAGAAGGGGCACGCAAGCTACGGTTTGCAGGAGTGGAGGCCATTTTGGGTGGATGGCAGGTGCACGTGGGGCATGTTCCCCCACCGTTTCCCCCCCCCGCCTTGCCTCCTTACTTCGTGCTGTTTGCATGGGAAGCAAATTAAAAGCTGCCATGATTGCTGGAGGCAGCGGCCTGAGCGGCAACCTGCAAACCAGCTGGCCGGCGCTCCAGGACCGGTCCCCCTGCAGTGGGCCGATGTTTAGGGGCCTCCTCCACCTGAAAAATAATAAGACTCCCCGATAATAAGGCCAAGGCCATATTTCGGGGGTCAAAAGAAAATAAGACCCTGTCTTATTTTCAGGGAAACACAGTAGCTTCGGTGGATCTTCCAAGTTCAAAGTAGCATCCAAAACTGTTGCTTTCAAATTCAGCTAATGGGCTTCCTAAATCTATCTGGGAAATGTGATGTGTTTTGATCCAGGATCCAGGTTCTTGTTTTGTAAGCAAGTTGGCATATGCCATATGATTTACTTTCCTGTGACTCTCCCTCCTTTCAGCTCCCAGAACCAATCATGCCCTTCCGGATGTACAACAGCCTTATGGGGCTGGCCAAGGAGACCTTGCAGAGTCGGTCCGACAGCAGGGCAGGGAGAAGCACTGGGGAGCCAGTGGACACAAGCAGCGAGTCAGAGAAAGCCTTGGTAACAAAGCTGAAGGAGCTGCTCAAGGAACTTCCAGGCAAGAACTTTGCCACCCTGAAGTGTATCACGGAGCACCTGAAGAGGTCAGTTGCTTTACCTGGCAAAATTGGGTCAGGAAAACGATTACAAATAGTCCTCAATTTGCAACCTTTCATTTAGTGACCAAAGTTACAAAGGCACTGATAAAAAGTGGCTTACAACTGCTATCATGTCATCCCTAGTCCTTTTCTCTAGACTAGCTATACCCAGTTCCTGGAATTGTTCTTCATATGTTTTAGTCTCCAGGCCTTAAGAGCAACCTTAGTTGCTCTTCTCTGCATTTCCCTCCACACAAAGTCTCAACATCTTTTTTGTGATGTGGTGATATTTATGCGTCTCTTTGTCCAATTCTGTTCTAGAATTATAGAACTTGAAGATGACAATAAAATGTCTTCTAGCAACCTGGGAATTGTCTTTGGCCCCACGTTAATGCGTCCTCGACCCACCCAAGCTACCATCTCCCTCTCTTCCTTGGTGGATTATCCCCACCAGGCATGCATCGTTGAGGCACTCATAAATTTCTATGCTACTATCTTTGAATCCAATGGAATATCTCCAGATGGCACAGAAGAAACGATCAGGGAAGATGAGGAGCTGGTCAGGAACCAGGTGAGTAGAACCTGCTGGAGACACTGGGGTTGCCAGTGGCAATCTTTTGATCAGCATCCTCTCATTTTAGAGTTAATCTCACTAATGCCTTGAATTCCATGTATCCAGGAGGATGAAGGAACACAACCCCACAGTGAAGTCCAGTATCTTGAAGCAACCTCTGAGCAGGCAGAAGCCGCTCTTGATGAAGATTCTTTCAGAGGTGAGGTGGAAACTCACATTTTAATGTTTGACATGTTATGCTTGGAAAGGTGATGTTATTACAAGATGAGCCATGGTGGCGCAGTGGTTAGAATGCCGTACTGCAGGCTACTTTTGCTGACTTCCAGCTGTCAGCAATTTGGCAGTTCGAATCTCACCAGCTCAAGGTTGACTCAGCTTTCCATCTTTCCAAGGTCGGTAAAATGAAGACCCAGATTATTGGGGGTAATAGGCTGACTCTGTAAACCGCTTAGAGGGGCTTACACTGTGAAAGCGGTATATAAGACTAAGTGCTATTGCTATGTTTGGCACTAGTGCAAAGAAGCAGAAATTGCAGGTCTCAAAAGAGATGCATGTCAGGTGCAAGCAACCAGAACAGTTCCAAAAATGGGTCAAGTAGGTTCCTTTATTGTTGATCGCCAAAGATAACACTCTCTCCAGACTTTCTTCCTTCCCTTAGGAACAGGGGTGGTAATTACTTACCTTCCTTACCGGTTCGCAAATGTGAGTGCGCGTGCCTTCCGCATGCACCTGGCCTCAAAATTGTGCCTAAATAGAATGGTATAGAGCTGGGGCAGGTGGGCTGGCTCACCCGCGATTTCCGCTACTGATTGGTC
This sequence comes from Pantherophis guttatus, assembly GCF_059756535.1. NCBI lineage: Eukaryota > Metazoa > Chordata > Lepidosauria > Squamata > Colubridae > Pantherophis > Pantherophis guttatus. The sequence goes on from NC_142063.1 coordinate 20,301,348, forward strand.
TGAACCGGCTAAATAACACCTCTGCTTAGGAAACGGCAGATATAAACCTAGGGGTTAAACCACGGATTTCCTCCCCCAAAAGGACTCTTAAGCTGGAATGCTTCTAAATTGGAATATTTCTAAAATGGAGGCCATCGGGGCCTCCTCTCCATCAGCTGGTGGAATTTTGGCATCACAAGCCAAGAACGCACCACATTTGTGTCACAAGGAACATCCCACTCTTGGCTCAATTGGGTTCATTTTCTTTTCTTCTTAGAACCGGACACTCCCTTTATCGATTCGGATTCTGATCCAGAAGATGGCACAGATGCAGCCGTTGAAGGAATCCCACGGGCCAACTCAGGTCCAGGAGGCAGTGAGACCAGTGGTGAGGATGAGAGCCCCTCCGGTGAGGACGCCAGTGAGGAAGCGGTCCTGAGGGAGAGACCCAGCATGGAACAATCAGACCCTGAGGATACCTCACCCCTACATCACCTAGGCCCAGCAGAAGGTTGCTGGGAGGCAGAAGGAGATGCTGTCTTCAGAAGCGGAGGTGATGAGGAGAACAGCGACAGGAAGGTTGAAAGTCTTCTGGTGGACCTCAACACCAACCAGTCTAACAACTCACTTTTCTCACACTTGCTGATCAACTAAGAACATGTTTTCGACTTCCTGGCGTAAAAGTGAAAACTATGTCAGTTGAAGGAAGCAGTGAGTCCTTTTAAGTGTAGAGACTGACAGTGAAGAGATGGATGACCTTCAACTGCCTTCTGAAAGTCATCCTCTGGAGGCCTTCTGGTTTACCAGGCTCCTTATTTGTAACAGCCTGCTTTTCATTCTTTGTAATACCAACATGACATCTGGGGACTCCGTGTGAAAAGGCAGGGAGGAAACTATATGAGGAGAGATTATTAAGGCCCAGACACATTGGAAAGGCTCTGCAACATCCAAACTTTCTTAAGACACTTTTCTCTAACCTAAATGCCCTTCTGAAATTTTGGATCTCACTTCCATCTTTCTTCCTGCATAGTCCTAACCAACCAAGGTGGGGGGGGGTGGGGGAGCAGTAGCTTGAGAAATGCTCTTTCAAAAGAAGAGCCACAGACAGAGACACTCCCTCCCATCTTTGAGGTTCCATCCCTTTCAGGAAACAATACCCCCATTGTGATCCTAGATCTTCAGATATGTTTGTTTAAACATTAGCAGATTATATTTGTTTCTAAGTAAAACCACTTCAGGGATACTATGGTATTTTTAAAATCAGGGTACAGACAAAACGCTGGATGAGCTTGACTGGATGAGTTTGGCTGGATTACTTGAAGGCTGAAATCCACTTGTGCAAATCCTACTGCGGTCTAAGGACCAGCATTGGGTTGTGGATGTGGATCGATCCTATCAGGGAATGAGGGGGGGGGAGGGGGACATATGCTTATTGCACAGCTGTATGAAAAGTGCCAGTAGAGCCAGCTGAAGGGGCTTTATGTGAGACCTTGCTTAGCCACCACCTCATTTAGCGCTCAAAATTACAGTGTCACTGAAAAAAAAATACCTTTATGACCAGTCCTCAACATTTACAACCAGAGCAACATCCCCACACTCATGTCATTCAGGCACTTGGCAACTGGGGGGATGTTTTCGACCATGACAGTATCCCGCAGTCCTGTGGCTGACATTTGTGTGCTTCGCAACTTGACTTGCGACAAGCAGTCAATGCAGAAGAAGGCAATAAAATCAGAAGTCACAGTCACATGAGGTTTCAATTAATGACTGCAATGATTTGCTTAACAGCCATCGTGGAAGCCAGACCATCACGATCACATGATGTTTCATTTAGTGACAAGATATTGAATGACAAGAGTTGCTGGTCCCAGTTGTGATCGCTAAGCGAAGGCTACGTGTACTCTCAAGTGGGATCTGCTGGAGAAATCCACCACACTGTTTAGTGCACCAGTATTCAGATTCTGAGAAGCCACTTGAGATCTATAGCAGAGACGCAAAGTATTTGTGAGGTAAATGTGCTTAAGACACCTAAACAGCTTTTAGAACCACTGTGGATGATTTGAGGGCATTTCACAATAAAGGCCTAGTGGAACTGCTACATTACCTTTAAAGGTCTGTTGTACATAACTGAATTATAGCATTCATTTAAAACAGTGTTTCCCAGTCTTGGCCATTGTAAGACCTGTGGACTTCAATTCCCAGAATTCCCCAGCCAGTAATGTGGAGGGATTCTGGTTGTCAATGGTGGCTGGGGAATTCTGGGAGTTGAAGTCCACAGGTCTTAAAATGGCTTAGGTGGCAACTTGATCTAAAGCAAAGGCATATCACATTTATCTGTGAAAAAGGAAACCATAGCAAGAAATCTTTTGCCTTCTGGAGAAGGCTGGAACGGTAGCACACAGCGAAGGAAGGCTTTTGGGTGTTTTCTTGAGATGTGGATGAGAAAAATGAGTGAATAAAGTTGAAGTGCAAGTCTTCACTGCTTGTATTTATATATAGGTATGTGTGAGTAAGCCTATTTTAATGAGATGCTTGTTTCCTTTTAAATTGCTCTATACACTTTTGTTTTTATAAGACTTGTATCAAAAAATAAACTATATTTGGGGAAGTGATATTTGCACCCAATAACTGTGTTTAGTGTTTCCTAGGTAACTCTTTGCATTAAAAAAAACTCAGAATAACAAGAATTGGGGAAGGGACCTTGGAGGTCTTCTAGTCCAACCCTGCTCAGACAGGAGACCCTATACCACTTCAAACAAATTGTTGTCTGGTTTCTTCTTAACAGCCTCCAGTGATGGAACACTCACAAGTCATTCCACTGATTAATTGTTCTGTCAGGAAATTTCTCCTTAGTCCTAGGTTGCTTCTCTCCTTGATTAGTTTCCATCCATTGCTTCTTGTTCTGCCTTCAGGTGCTTTGGAGAATAGCTTGACTCCCTCTTCTTTGTGGCAGCCCCTGAGATATTGGAACACTGCTATTATGTCGCCTCTAATCCTTATTTTCACTAGACTGGACATACCCAATTCCTGTAACCTTTCCTCATATGTCCATATATATATGGACATATGTCATATGTCCATATATATAAATGGACATTAGGTGGGAGCCAAGCTCCCACTCAATCAGTTCACACCCCCACTAGCAGTTAAAAGGAAGAAACAGCTGCGATCTCACATTGCTCCTGGAAGCACGAAGCTGAGAACACCAGCCTGAAGATGACGAATGAGACTTCGTCAAAACGTCGCCAAGACACTTCCAATTTTACGTGGGAGAAGACCCGAATAACCAAAGACCTACATATATATATATATATATACACACACACACACACAGTATATATATAAGGCATATGTGGGATCTTTCCTTATAATCCACAGTTTTTCAAACTAGGCAACTTTTAAGATGTCTTAAAGTGCCACATCTTAAAGTGCCAAGTTTGAAAAATGCTGTTTTAATCCTTTAGACTGCTGCTTTTCTAAATAGCGAGACTCGGCTCTTATGTCATGTTGAATCATGTTCTAAATCATGGTTGACAGCTGGCTGAATTCACACAATGTAACAATATTGTAGTTTGACAAAGATCCAGAATCACTCCACAATCTATTTAAATGATAGTCTAAGCTACCACTTAATCGTGAATAAGAAACCAGACCCACAAATACAAACAAACCACAAGCCAGTCACATTTGACTAACACTATATATGAAGGATGAATCCTTCACCAATTTGATTATATATATATGAATGAATGAATCTGGGTTGGCGAATACTTCCTGGATTTTTTTTCGATACTTCTCAGTAGAAAGAATTAAGATTCCAATGGCCTGATCAGGATTAAAGTCAGCGGACAAAAAGCCTCACCCAACTGCTTTCTTTTTATACTTTCAGAGGAAGAGAAATGGAGTGGCCAATATTGCCACAACTCTGTTTCAAGGCCACACCTTCCCTCACCCTCTACATTCAGAGGTTTAGCCAAGCTTAAAAGCCATCCATGATCCATCCCTTTAATCCATCCTCAGATGATATGCAAACTAGCACCGTGGTAACTAAGCCTAATATAAACCACAGATGCAATCCGGTTAAGGGATTCTGTAACTGGTTAAACCTATGGTCTAGCATAGATTCACTCATCACCCTATGTCTAACCATGCCCTGGCTTAGCATCTCCTCTGAATCAGATCAGTAGATAGGAAAATGAATTGGAGGTTGCTTCAGAGCTGCTCCCATCATAACTCACCTTGGCTCTCACTGCCTGAGACCAGACGCTCAACATTTGAGCAGCTTTTCAGATAGACTTACTATACCTGGTTGTATCAATCTGGATTTTGACGATACAGATCATCTCAATTCCCATCCATAATTGGGACTGGCTACTTGGTCATTAAGTAAGGCAGTAGCTAAGAGACGCCACTGTAAATCTGAATTACTATTCAGATTTACAGACCTGCAAAGATTCTAAATGCAAGGATGGATTGCAAAGTAATTTTTTCATCAGTTGTTAACTGTGAACAGTTGCTAAATGAAGCAATCGCTAAATGACGGCTATTTTTATCAGTAATTTATACTTAACCTCTTTTCTAGTCATGATTGCCTTACTATAGAAATATTAATATATCTAATAATTTAGCTGTTGCGCAACTGTCTACGCTCAAATCAGAGCTCATTTTTCAATTAAAACACTGCTGCTTTCAGACCTCTTACTGATGTGGTTGCCTAGCTACCCATCTTCTCCCATCCACAATACTACACTGAAGAATTTTCCGTATTTTATTCAAGTTGAGCGCGCCTTTCTTTTTACGTACTTTTCAGAAAGCAATGGATCTCCTTCAAAACCACCTTATTTAAATAGAGATCACTCGGGTTTCCATACCCCTACCCTCCCTGCTTTTGTCAGAGAAAAGAAGTCCTAGAGTGTTGTGGCCCTTCAGCGGCCGGTGCAGCTGGTGGCTGATTCCGACAGCGAGGAGGCTGGTGTGGTGTTGCGTCAGCAGCCTGTGCAGCTGGCACTCGAGTCAGACAATGAGGAGGCTGGAGAAGATGTGGTGCCAGGGGCAGGGATTCAGCCAGGGCCTTCAGAATCCCCAGAAGCTCCCTTAAGTGAAGAGGACGAAGAGGAGCCTCTTCTTGATGCACGGGCACGCAGAGCTGCCAAAAGGCAGGAGTAGCTCCTCAGCTCTCCTCGAGAGTAAGGCTTGGGGCTAATTGGCCACTCCCTTAGCCTATTTAAGGAGGAAGGCCACTGAAGCAATTTGCAGGGAACAACTCGTCTTGTCTTGCTTATCAGCTTCCTGCAAATTGCTTCTGGGCATTCTGCCAACCACAGTAAGCTTTCAGTTATTATTCTTTGAATTCTTGGCTGTTAATGCAGTTAATTAACAGCCGTTGTTGTAAAAAACTGGTTTATTTAGTAAACTAAAGTTTGAACGGACTTTATGTGTGTTGCGTTCTTTGGGGTCCGTAGCTGGGGCAGAACATAGAGAGGATCAATTCTTACAGACAGGCAAGCTGCAACCCTCTAAAAGTAATGTTTGGTTGGGTTCATTACTCGGCACCTTAACAATAACATTGGTCGTTGCTGAACTCCAATATCATAGCCACAGGTAGAAGGACCATACTGGATAGATTGAGGGGAACTACACCCCAACAAATATGAATAGGCAGAGATTTCCATTTTGGTCATCTGATGCGACACCCAGAAAAATACGGCATCCTTCACTTAATTCTCCAAGGAAAGATTGAAGGCAAACAAGCTCCAGGCAGAAGAAGAACATCATGGCTTCAAAACCTTAGGGACTGGTTTGGACAAAACTCAGCAGCACTTTTTCATATGGCTGTTGACAAAAATAGGATTGCCAACATGATCGCCAACATCCGATGACAGATATGGCACAAGAAGAAGAAGAGATTTCCAATTCATCTTAAGGCAACAAGAAAAAAAAAAAAGAGAGAGAAATAAAACACACAGTTTTATTGAAATAAAAAATTCTGGGTCACTGAGCAAACTCTGAACCTTAGCAATAACTCAGCGATAGTTAACAGAACAGGGAAGGCAGCAGCAGGGACCTTCTGAAGAATCCAGATTATCTTTCCAGGGTTTATACAAGTCCATTTTTCAAGACAAAAGTGACTGGTTCATAATTACACGTGACTCCCAGAACCTTCTTTTGCATTCCCAGGAGATTAGCGGCCTATGCTCCCATTTTAATCCTTAGAACCTCTACTCTCCCCCCCCCACAAAAGGCCACCGAAAGGCACATCCAATGGAGCCCCTCTGTCCTCCAAACCCCTCCTTACCCTGTTATCTACAGAAGGAATAAGGAAGCCCTCACATTTGAAGCTTTCTAAAGCATCCTTCTTCCGGATTTGGCAAATAAAAACTGTTGCTGCCTTAAATATTTACCCCAAACTAACTCAAATTCCAGAAAAGTGGTATAAACAAATAATACATCCAGTTTATACAAGCAAGATGAAGTCCAGTTTGGAAAATCAATGCAGCATTTCCTGTGCTGCTGATGACTCCTTTCTTCTTCATGACCGATTGGTTGGATGGAAAGGACTAGAAGCTTGAAGTTCAAAGTCTCAAGTTGGTACGTTTCTTCACATTCTTGTAAACTCTCGTATTTCCTTATGCTCAAGACTGTTAAGCAAGCAGATCGGCATCTGCAGAGTAAGGTAAAAAGAGCTTCAGACATTGCTATAGGACAGTGATGGCTAACCTTTTTGCCAACACGTGCCAAAAGTGGGGGGAGCGCAGAGGGGTTGCGTGTGTGTGTGCCCACACCCATAATTCTATGAGTGACACCACCACCACACTGTGCTTCCGTCGCTTTTGGCATGTGATGGCACAGCAGGCCCAGTAGGCCCGTTTTTCGCCCTCCCCAGGCTCCAGAGGCTTTCTAGGAGCCTGGGGAGGGTGAAAATGGCCTTCTCCACCTCCCTGGAGGCCCTCCGGAGGCCGGAAATAGCCTGTTTGCCGACTTCCAGTGGGCCCGGAAGGCCCGAAAATCAGCTGGCCGGTGCGCACATGTGTGTCAGAGCTGAGCTTGCGTGCCCACCGATATGGCTCCGCGTGCCACCTGTGGCACCCGTGCCATAGGTTCGCCATCACGGCTATAGGATAAGAGAAGCAGCATTAGTGTCTAATTTGAATTCTGTATGTCAGATTCCAAGTAATGCATCCATCACAAATTGAACTCCGAGGCATTCCTTTCTCTCAAAGAACAAATTTATTTAGATACACCATCTTGGCACTAACTGGTGAAAAGCCAGTATTGAAATTCCCGGGCTTTTCACCCCAATATAAGTTTCAATTTCTCAAGTTCCCAAAACAAACTGTCACACTGTCCAACCAAGATGGGAGCTGGTTGCTTGGCGACTTCTCTCCTTCTCCTCCGGCCAACCGGTTGGAATGTGGTTGACTCATCTGCTAGGAACGATGTTTTGACTGAAGGCTCCACCCTCCTTCAGCTTCAAACTGTGTCAAACTGAATTCATGGCAGAATATCCAATGATTCAAACAATCCCACACCCCAATCAAATTCAGGCTTGACACTGTATTCATGTCACAATTCTTTGGAGTATAAGATGCACTTATACAGAGGGTGAAAATGTGGGTGCGTCTTATACACCGAATGTAGCCCCGCCCACCCGCTGGCCCCCACCCTTCGGCCTCCGCGCGTCCTCTCAAATGGAGCTTTTGGAGGCTGCAAATGCAGTCTCCCAAACAGAGAGTCTCTCAAACAGCCTCCAAAAGGTCCGTTTGAGAGGCTGCCTTTGCAAAGAAGCTCCTTTGCAAACAGAGCTTTTGGAGCTTGCAAACTCAGCCTCTCAAACAAGCAGATTCCCCCCCCCCAAAAAATAAGGTGCGCCTTATACTCCAAAAAATACGGTAGCTGATTAACTGCAATACCAATTAAGACATCACAGATATGCTTGCCCTTTCTACACCAGCATTCCTCAAGCTGATATCCTCCAAGTTAAATAAAATTTCCATTGTTCGTGGCTGGAGTGGCTGCTGGATAATGGAGTTATAGCTCAACGCATCTAGACTCAGCAGATTGGGGAACTCTGATTCACATAACAGTCTGTTACATTTCTAGTCTGGCTTTGGGTACAAATATTATTGGTCAGCAAATAATAAAAACTATATAGATTCTTCTGCCAATTCTGTATACTCACTTCATCCCATCCCATGTTCTTCAAAACTTAGCTACAGTTCTTATCACATCCATAGGCAGGATGGTTATAGCACAGGGAGCCCCCGATTTACGACGGTTCATTTAATGACCATTTGAAGATATAAACACACTGAAAAAAGTGACTTGTGACTGGATTTCACACTTATAATCATCGCAGCATCCCAATGGTGACCAAGATTCGGACGCCTGACAAATGGCATGTATCTATGACAGTTGCACTGTCCCGGGATCATGTGATCACCATTGGCAACCTTCCCAGCCAGCTTTCCACAAGGAGAGAAGCCGGATTCAATTAACAACTGCATGATTCATTTAACTGAAGTGGTTCACTTAACAACGGTGACAAAACGGTCGTAAAATGGGGTGCAACTCCCTTAACAACTGTCTCGCTTAGCCAGACAGAAATTTTGGGCTCCGCCGTGATCCTAATTTGAGGACTGCCTATATTCGGCTGTGAGATTCTGCGAGTGATTTTCCTTTTTTTTTAAGCCAAACTTTTAATCCTAGCGAAGAGACAGACAACCCAATGAGAACATTAAGAATGTAAGTAGTGTCCTACTGCAGGGGTCTCCAACCTCGGCAATTTTAAGGCTGTCGGACTTCAACTGCAAAGCTGGCTGGGGAATTCTGGGAGTTGAAGTCCGCCAGGCTTAAAGTTGCCAAGGTTGGAGACCCCTGTCCTACTGGATCAGACTCTGGCCCATCTAATCTGGTGGTTTGTTTTCACAGTGGCCCACTGATGCCCAAAGAAGCCTCCCAGTAGATGGCCTTTAGAGGAGGTTTTGTTTGTTTGTTTTTTTAATTTGATTTATATGCCGCCCTTCTCCGGACTCAGGGCGGCTTACAATGTGCTCAGCAATAGCCTTCATCCTTTTGTATATTTATACAAAGTCAGCTTATTGCCCCCACAACTGGGTCCTCAATTTACCTACCTTAGAAAGGATGGAAGGCTGAGTCAACCTTGAGCCTTGGCGAGATTCGAACCTGCAGTAATTGCAGGCAGCTGGTCTTAATAACCAGCTTAATAACAGGGTGCCTTAGACCACTGTACTACCAAGGCACTTTCACTGCCATCAGTAGTTACTGATCCCCAGGACTACTGTGAATTGGTCCCACCCTTTATTGAAGCCAGCCAATCTAGTAGCCAGCTTCGTATTTCATGGCAAGGAATTTCAAATTAAATGAGGTGTTGTGTAAAAAAAAACCCAAAAATCCTTTTATCTATCCTGATTCGTTCAGATTCTTTCTTCTGGCTTTAGTATTGGGAAAGAGAGAATTCCTTCTTTTTGTTCATTTTATCCTTGCCATGTCATGAGTTTTGTACCCTTCAATCATGGCACAGGTTAAGCATCTTATGGTTGAGAAGAATCTAGACTCCTCTAGTCTTTTTCCTCTGATTATCAGCCATGTTGATGAGGATTTGATGGGAATTTTAATCCCGCAACAGTTGATCTCTTGATTTGCACATTTCTCCTCCTCTCCCCACCTAGGCCCTGCTCCAGAGTGAAAAAAAAACAACCACCATGGACTGTCTTTATCAGCACTGCCCATCAGAATGAATAACAAAGATACATAAAATCTCAACCCTCCAACTCCTGCTCCTGTTATAACCTTTGCATTCTTTGGTCCACACAAATCCGACAAAGCGGAAGGAAGCATGAAAGAGGAAGGAATGTCCATTTTAACAATCTTTAAGATAATGAAACACTTCATAGTACCTTTATATGACACTTCTTGGCTACTGCACCAGCCTGTAAGTGATATAACGCCCGGCTGTTTCACTAGGCCGAATGATCTTCACCACCTGAAGAAACCATGCGGACAATAGAGAAAGAAAATTATTCAGATTATTTTTCAGAAACGGTTATACAATGAATCCCTGTAAAATGGCTGATGGACAGCCAACGTTTCAGGGTTTCATCATGCAATCTGCTATACTGATCAAACCAACTTCACCCTTCACCCAACCTGATCCTTCCGAATATCCTGGATTTGGCAACTTTGGGCCTGCCACTCTCTACCCAACGTACCTCACAGGGTTGTTGTTGTGGCGGGGAAAATAGGAAGAGGAAGGCGTATGTAAGTAATGTTTGCCAGCTATGGATTTAGAGGAGCATTCAGAAAAAAACCCCTGATCTAACAAAAGCCCAAGTGAACTGTGCTAAAGTCCATTTAATCTAAGTAGATCCTGCTGAACAATACAAAAGCCAAAAAAACCCTCCTTTTTTTTCTCTTTCACCATCAGGCTTCCTGAACTTCTATTTAGATATCAGAACTTATTGCTACTTATAACCTCCATTTATTTATCAGATATTTATCAAATCTATTGGGAAATGACATATTCTCCATCTCCCTTTCTCCTGCTCCTTACCTGGCCTCTTTTAATTCCAAAATAGCGAGCTACAGGATCTCCAGCTTGTATTCTTGGAAGCTGATTCTCCCTTAGTTTACTGACAACAGCAGTTAAAGGAAAATTTTCAAAACATATAAAAAAATAAACATATTTTACTTTTTAAAATAAAAATTTTTAAAGGACCTTTTTAAATTTCCTATACCGGAATCACAGTATATTTTGGTTACTTTCACACAACTTGTTTAGTTTAAGCTAAATAAAGTTGGCAATTTGTGGTTTGGGGAAACGTGGAAATCCAGGGCCTGTTTTAGCATCATGAGTGAAGCAAAGCTTCACTTTAAGCAATGTGACTAATTTGCCCTTGATATATTGTGTGAAATGCATTTTGTAAACCCAGATTTATAATCTGAACCGTGAAAACTAATGCACGTCAATGGAGCTGTTTTCAGACAATAGAATGCATGCTTACTCATACATTGGGTTTACTCGTCTATCTGTTATGCTTTTAGTTTCTAGTTTTATAGGCCCTATCCAAACCCAAAGTCAAGAAGATAAGATTATCATTTTAACCCCATATTCATGTTAAAAATCCTAGACATATTTTCCTCTTAACACAGGATAATGCTAGAAAATTCAACCCCTGAACTGATATCTGAAAGACAACAGCAACCCAACTCAGAACAAGCAGAAAACTGAGGAAGATACTCAAAAACAGTAAGTTACAAAGGCAAAAAGATACTATCTGGCCAGTAATTCTGTCACCTCTTCTTTGGTCATTACAACATGTTCTGGAACCAGCTGTAGTGGCAAAAGGAAAGAAAAGGATGAAAACACAATATAGAAATAGCTAGATTTCTGCTATGCACAGAAAAACTCTTCCAGGCAAACAACCACAGAAACAGCTTCTGTCAAGTGAATGATAACAGAGCTTATATTGTTCCTCTCAATGCACTCCTCATAGGCCCAACCAATGTCCCCCACACAACACTCCCCCCATTTCCTTCCTCACCTCATGCTCAGTGATGTTGATCAGCAGCTCCTGCTGAAGGAATTGCTCAAGGATGTACTTGGGAGCCATGTCTACTAGAGACTAAAACAGAGAAAGAGAAAAGAGACATTGAGGCAGCAGATAGGGTTGTAAATTAAGAAAGGGACTTCAATATTTAGGAAGAGACTTGGTGGGAAAAGGGGAGAGAGAAAGAGACTGCAATCCCTCTTACTGGTACCTTAAAGCCCAAACTCAAACTTTAATTCTAGGTTGCTTCTCTTCTTAGTTAGTTTCCATTCATTGTTTCTTATCTTGCCTTCTGGTGCTTTGGAAAATAGGCTGACTCCTTCTTCCTTGTGGCAGCCCTTCAAGTATTAGACTGAGATCATGTCACCTCTGGTCCTTCTTTCCACTAGATTAGGTATACCCAGTTCCTGCAATCGTTCTTTGTATGGTTTAGCTTCTAGGCCCCTAATCATCTTTGATGCTCTTCTCTGCACTCTTTCCAGAGTCTCAACATCTTTTATTATATTGTGGTGATCAAATACAGGTGTTAGGAATAAGACTATTACCTAACTTGTTGGATTGGCAATATATAAACCATCAATGTATGTTTGCAGTGTATTGCAATTGTATTGTATAGCTTTAAGACTGCTGTATTGCATCATACTGTGTCCTGATTGGTTAGCTGTGTTGCCAATGTCCTTGAGAGGGAGCTAGAAACATGGCTTGTTCTCTTTGCTGTTCTTGCTCTCTGGTATTTCTGTATATTACTGTTTGCAAATCCAGAAGAACTGTTTATTGTGAATGACTACAACGACTGGTAAGAAGACTTTGTTATTGGATTATCCCTGGACTGTCATTTTACTATCTCCTGCTTTATATGTGTATGACCTGGATTGTTTATTGGACTATGCCTTACTATTTCCTTAAAGTAAACACAACTCAGTGTATCTGTGTGCTGACTGTGCTTATTCATATCTACTCTCAATCGCTTTCATATGCACACCCTTGCTATTCAAGGGTTACTCTGTGAATTCCTTAACAACAGGTAGTCCTCAATTTACGACCACAACTGAGCCCAAAATGTATGCTGCTAAGTGAGAAATTTTTAAAGTGAGTTTTGCCCCGTTATACAACGTTTCTTGCCACTCTTGTTAAGAGAATCACTGCAGTTGTTAAATTAGTAACACAGTTGTTAAGTGAACCTGGTTTCCCCATGGATTTTGCTTGTCAGAAGGTTACAAAAGGGGATCACATGACCAGGGACACTGCACCCATCATGAACATGAATCAGTTCTCAAGCATTTGAATTTTGATCACGTGACCATGGAGATGCTGCAAACAGTTGTAAATATGAAAAACAGTCATAAGTCACTTTTTTCATTGTACTTTTTTCATTGCATTTTCAGTAACTTTGAATTGTCACTAAGCGAACTGTTTTAAGTCGGGGATCACTTGTACTGGATGCAGTATTCCAAGTGTGGTCTTACTAAGGCTTTTTAAAGCAGTATTAATACTTTATGTGATCTTGAGTCTATTCCTCTATTCATGCAGCCTAGAATTGTATTGGGTTTTTTGGCTGTTGCCACACACTGTTGGCTCATAATTAAGTGACTGTCCAATAGGATAATCCTATGATACTTCGGATGTGCTGTTCAGTGATATGGTGGCATCCATAAAGGTGAGAAATGCACACAAATATTAACATTAAGATGGTGGGGAAAGAGACTTCTATGACCAACACTCTTGAGAACTTTCTAATTTGAATGACGTTCTCTATTAAAGACAATGCCTTGGGATATAGCCCTCCCCCAAGAAGAGATCATTGTTCCCTGAAAATTACAGGTCAGGATCCCTTACCCAGCAGTGAGATGATATCAACATTCCTTCTGCCCATTTAAACTCAAGGTACCTGTTTGGCAGATGGGGTCATGCCTTGCTGCACCACAATCAGGGCCCTGGTAATATTTTCCTCTTGCATTCGCTGGCAGTACATCTTGATGGTCTTAATCCCAACTTTTGGTTCCTCTGAAAAGAGATTTTTGTTTGTTTGTAAGTGGAGAATCTCATGAAATAGAATACTTTGTTCATTAGGCCTGACATCTGCTTCAGGATTAGAATTCAAGCTCCCCTTTAATAATAAATGAATTGAAAGGTTTAATAGTAAAGCAGGAAGCTTGCAACTCCCATTGTTTCACACAAATATAATTTCAGTGGCTGGATTTATTTATTTAGCATATGGTTGGTCACACACAGTATTAAAACACTTCATTTTTACAGGTTAAAAACAATAAAAACAATAAAAAAACAGTAAGAAAACCTAAAAGGTTTTTCAGCGGCTGGAATTTCTGCCAAATAAAATTTCCAGTAGCACGATAGCTGTTTCATTGCCCTACTATATAATCAAAAACAGCAGAAAGAGGATTAAGTATTCGTTAAATTGTCTAATGAAATACCATTTATTTTTATGTTCTTCAAAAGCTGATTTAGTTGAGAAATTAGTACAGCTGCGGAAGATGAAAGTTATAAGTATCAAACCTCATATCATTTTTATAAATATGCGAACATTTATCCATTATATAGTTTTTTTTAGAAAAGGAAATTTTCTAAAAAAAATTCTAACTACTCTTAATGGTATAAAATTTTTGCTTGCTCATTAATTTTTTAAAAAGATATGCCATCAGCTTCAGGAATAAATGTACTCCATTCATAAAACAGTTGTTACCATCAAAATAATTTTATTACACACTAAAAAGTGTAGGTTTTTTGCTATAAGTGTACTGGTCAAACTGTTATTTGTGCCTTGCTAACAAATGACATTACGGTAAATAAAAAGTTAATGTGCCAATTTCACTGTTTCATCCACTCTGTATTTAAAAATAGGCAAAACAACAGATGTCACATTTACTCCACTCAACTGACATAATATAACTAAAAATACAACAATAAAAAGCCAGATATATTTCCTTAAGATACACAGATGGTAAAAGTCAGCTAGCAGAAAGAACTGATGAAGAGGGATGGGAAAATTCATTCCAGATCTTCAAAGAGAAGATTGGCTTTTAGGAATTTAAAACTGCAAGACATGAAAGAAGAAAGAAACAAAAACTGAATAAAAATGTCACTGAATTAATTCAGGAAAAGAAAGCAGAATGAATGAAGATGCAATCAAATTCCAGGTTCCTGGAAGTAATAACCAAATCTATTTTAGTATAATCACCTGGGAAAAAGACAAACATCTGATCCGTAGGATCATCGTTGTGGGCCACCAACACCGTGAGATCAGTACGCCGAGGTCGCCCTTCACTCGGCTTATCACCAAACTGGGCTTTGAACTCTTCCAGAGTCTGATCCAATTCATCCTGTGTTACCAAGTAGCCTCGATCGTGGCAAAGCTGATTTAAGGACCAAAAAAAAGTGCATTTAAATATTAATATAATACTATGCTGAAGAATGCAAGTAACTATAGTGGCAAAATACAGGTAGTCCTCGACTTACGACATAATTGAGCCCAAAATTTCTGTTGTTAATTGAAACATTTATTAAGTGAGCTTTGCACCATTTTACAACCTTTCTTGCCTCAGTTGTTAAGTGAATCACAGCAGTTGATAAGTTAGTAACCTGGTTAAGTGAATCTGGATTCCACATTGACTTTGCATGTCAGGAGGTCTCAAAAAGTGATCACATGACCTTGGAACAGTCATAAATATGAACCAGTTGCCAATTTTGATCACATGATCATGGGGGAATGCTGCAAGGGTCATAACTGTAAAAAATGGTCATAAGTCACCTTTCTCAGTGCTGTTGTAACTTTGAACGGTCACTAAATGAACAGTTGTAAGTCGAGGACTACCTGTAGTGAACCATTCATTTAAGAACCTACACAAAGATGTTCTAAGGCAACTGTCGACAATAAAGCCACCTCGAGTAGTGGACCGACTTTGCCAGCAATCTAAATATGTCAGCTTTGAGCCCCCTCCTCACTATTTCTTCTATGTTCCCCTTTTTATACATTATTTCATTCAAACAAGGTAATATATAGTCTCCCTGGAGTCATAAGCCCTGGTAAATACTATATAAAGGTAAAGGTTCCCCTCGCACATGTGCTAGCCATTCACGAATCTAGGGGGCGGTGCTCATCTCCGTTTCAAAGCTGAAGAGCCAGCGCTATCCGAAGACATCTCCGTGATCATGTGGCCAGCATGACTAAATGCCAAAGGTGCACGGAACGCTGTTACCTTCCCACCAAAAGTGGTCCCTATTTTTCTACTTGCATT
This sequence comes from Pantherophis guttatus, assembly GCF_059756535.1. Classification (NCBI taxonomy): domain Eukaryota; kingdom Metazoa; phylum Chordata; class Lepidosauria; order Squamata; family Colubridae; genus Pantherophis; species Pantherophis guttatus. The sequence continues at coordinate 20,317,147 of NC_142063.1, forward strand.
TTTTATGTGCTTTCGAACTGCTAGGTTGGCAGAAGCTGGGACAAGGAACGGGGAGCTCACCCCGTTACGCGGCACTAGGGATTCGAACCGCTGAACTGCCGACCTTTCGATCGACAAGCTCAGCATCTTAGCCACTGCATCCCTAAATACTATATATGGAATACTAAATATTAAATACTATACATGGAAGCATTAACGTCGTTTTCTTGGCAACAGTATGGAAATGGTTTGCTTTCATCTAGATTGCTTTTCATTCTTCTAATCTAGCCTACAACTCTAGGATTATTTAATAGTCTTTGATCTGATTTTAGTTCTCCGAGATCTTCCAAAGTTGACTACAGTGGGTGCTACCGCTAGGTCACTCACTTTTCCAATAGCCAGACAGATTTTTGACCTGCCCCATCCCAAACTTTATCATTTTATTACAAAGTTACCATCCTTTCTTTTTTTTAACTAATACGGTAATTTTGTAGCTTTGGTGAAAGCGCAATATATTTTTAATTGCAAACAAGCCGGAACAATGACCTATTTTAAAATAATCCAAATAAAACAAATGATCTAAATATTTTGTATATGATTTGGAAACACCGAACCCAACTAAGAAAAAGAACGGACATTTTCTCCCTCCATAATAAGGGTCTCCAACCTTGGCCACTTTAAGCCTGGCGGACTGCAACTCCCAGAATTCCCCAGCCAGCTATGCTGGCTGGGGAATTCTGGGAGTTGCAGTCCGCCAGGCTTAAAGTGGCCAAGGTTGGAGACCTCTGCTCCATAACGTTCAGGTCAGAATGGCAAACCCTGTCCTATCCCCATTCCCAGGGCCCGTCCTTTTTCCTCCTTCTCCTGACCTGCATGATTGTTTTCCGGATTTTCCATAATCGATAAGTCTCTTCTTCGTCGTCCATAACGCTCCCTGAAAAAGCACCCGCCGCGCGTATATGCAAAGAAAACCCACCGGATGGCTCCGGGAGATGACGTATTAGGCACGCGTCTTGTGGGCAGTACTACGCATGCGCGAAGAGAGCGAGGCGTTAGAGGAGATTACGCACGCGCAGGGAGACGAGAAGCGGGAGTAGAATCTTAAGGGCACGGGGTCATAAAACAAATGGCCTTCCTCCGGCTCTTTCACCGTGATACTGCGCACGCGCAAGAGCTAAAGTAGGGCGGAAAAAGGGACGTTTAGGACCTCAGTTTGCGCGAAGCGCAAGCGCAGTATATGTCTACATGGCGCTGAGTTTGCCTTTCTCTTTCTGACTTTGTTATCACAACAGAGTTGATGGAAGGAACCTAGGCTGACCAAAAAGTAACAAACCTGCGGAGTAACGAAACTCTTAATCAGGATCGACTTCATTTGCATCATGTTTAGGTTCTAGCTTTGCTGAATTGCACTGAAAAAGATTGCCAGAAAGTTAAAAGTGTTTTTTTCTTATCCCCCCATTGGAAAACTTTACCAAATTGTATAGGTCACGGGGTGGAGCAATACCTAAATGTGGGAGGAAGGGGAGACGGCCAAATGTGGTTCTGTGCTGATGTCCCAGACAGCAGAGTTTCTGCCTGGGTATTGTGGAAATTGGCCCAGGAGATTTGGGTTGGCAGCCATGCACCTGAGAAGGATTTAGGACAGGTGGAGGGTGAGGTATGACATCATCAGCCTCATAATATTGCTATGTCCGCCATGGCCTTTTTTCAACGTACAATGTTGCTCCATGCCCAGAAGAGTAAAGTTTGCAAGATGACAGCATAATGCTACTTTCATCATTCTGACTAAAGCAATCAGCTCCTGCGGACGCCACTGATTTAGGAGAACAGCGACCATCAACCACAAGGGGTGTGATGCAGCATCTAAACAGGCCAGGGTTAGGGTTAGGGTTAGGGTTAGTCAGCTGTGTTTACAAACATACGTGCCATAGATCACAGGAGATAATAATAGCCCTAAGCATGGGTGAGACTCTACAATATTTGGTTATTATTGTCAAAGCTATGGTTTTCCCAGTAGTTATGTATGGCTGTGAGAGTTGGACCATAAGGAAGGGTGAGCACCAAAGAACTGATGCTTTCAAATTGTGCTGGAGAAGACACTTGAGAGTCCCTTGAATTGCAAGGAGATAAAGTCGGTCCATCCTAAAGGAATCCTGACATCTTTGGAAGGACAGATACGAAGTTGAAGCTCAAATACCAAATGAGAAGAGAGGACTAATTGAAAAAGACACTGATGCTGGAAAAGATTGAAGGCAAAAGGAGAAGGGGATGGCAGCGGATGAGATGGTTAAATAGTGTCATCAAAATGAACATGAATTTGGGCAAAATCTGGAAGACAGAGGAGAATAGGTGATCTTGGTATGCTGTGATCCATTGGGTTGCAAAGAGTCAGACATAATTTAGTGACTCAGCAATAACAACATGTTCACCCCACTTTAAAAGCGGGGTATGGAGAAGCTGGAGTAGGTTTTCAAGATTGCTGCTAGGATAAGAGGTCTGAAAATTAAACCATTCAAAGTTGCTGGAGATGTTTAGCTTGCAACAGATAAAAAGGGGAGATATGACCGCTACCTGCAAAAGATAAGAGAAGGTGATGCTGTTTTCTGTTAAAATCAAGAGCAGGAAATCAAGAGATTGAAATTAAAAGAAAAGCTCAGTTGAACAACATGTGGGATTTCCTGGCCTGACGAACAGTTAAGCCAGTCTTTCTCAACTTCGGCAGCTTTAAGATGGATGGACTTCAACTCCCAGAATCTCCTAGCCAGCGACTGTTAAGAAGTGGCAGCCTTGGGACAGTGCTGGATTTCCCCTCATTGAGGGCTAAATGGTTTCTTAAACTTGCTTCTCTCACAATCTCCTCAGATTTTAAAAAGTTATGAAGGACCCCCAAAATAACTTGTGCTTGTATGGGTCACATTTGTCATTATTTACTGTATTAGAAATGAAAATTGATGCATCTGGTGATACAACACTGTCTCACAATTGATGGAGTTTTAATATTGTATTATTTTTTCAACATAGGCTACCCAATAATTTTCATTTTGTAGGCCCCTAAGAGAGTCTTGAGGGGTCCTAGGTCCACAAGTTAAAAAGCACTTGGTTTAGTGGATTCCTGAACTGAGAAGGAGGTTGGACTAGATCAGGGGTCTCCAACCTTGGCAACTTTAAGACTTGTGGACTTCAACTCCCAGAGTTCCTCAACCAACAAAGCTGGGAGTTGAAGTCCACAAGTCTTAAAGTTGCCAAGGTTGGAGACCCCTGGACTAGATGACTTAAAAGATTTCTTCTAACTTAGATTCTGTAGTGGAATACATGGCTTCTGGGTTTTAGGACATACAGATAGTCTTCGACTTGAACAGTTCATTTAATGACCGTTCAAAGTTACAACAGGATTGAAAATAGGGACTTATGACTGTTTTTCACACTTACGACCGTTGTAGCATCCCCATGGTCACGTGATCAAAATTCAGATTCTTGGGAACGGATTCATATTTATGATGGCTGCAGTGTCCAAGGATCATGTGATCACCTTCTGTGGGATCTTCTGACAAGTAAAATCAATGGGGAAGCCAGATTCACTTTAACTGTTTTACTAACTTAACAATTTGAGTGATTCACTTACCAACTGTGGCAAGTAAAGTCATAAAATGGGGCAAAACTCACTTAAGAAACGTTTCACTTAACGGAAATGTTGGGCTCAATTGTGGTTGTAAATTGAGGACTACCTGTACGAAGACCTCAAGTTTAAATAGGGCCTGTTTTTGAGTGGATTCATACAGCTAGTCCTCGACCTATGACCACAACTGAGACCAGCATATCTGTTGTTAAGTGAGAGAATTAAGTGAGTTTAGCTCCATTTTACAACCTTCCGTACCATAGTTGTTAAGTGAATCACGGCCGTTGTTAAGTTGGTAACATAGTTGTTAAGTGGATCTGGCTTCCCCATTGACTTTGCTTACCGAAAGGTCACATATGACCCTGCAACCGTCATAAATATGAGTCAGTTGCTAAGTGTCTGAATTCTGATCATGTGACCGTGGGGCTGCTGCAACGGTTGTAAGTGTGAAAAACTGTCATAAGTCACACAGTCAACTGCTGTTGTAACTTTGAACGGTCATTATAATGAACTGTCGTAAGTCAAGGACTATATACTGCACTAAGTTTCTCAATCTTGGGAACTTTAAGATGTGGGGCCTTCGGCTCCCAAAATTCCCAGCCAGTGCTAAACTATAGGATGTTTCGATCACAAATTTCAAAGGAAATCACAACTGGCTGGTAATTGTACAGTTGCCCAACCCAACTCAAACGCATCCCATTAAGTAGTAAGACATGAGTCCCTAAAGGCTTTCAGCAGGTTGATTATGGCATATATTTTTGTGAGCCAGAGTTCTTAACACCCAATACATTATGCTGTGTTGGCAGGTTTATCTATACAGTACACAACTCAAATATAAGCAATGAAGTCAGGCAAAAATGGAATGCACAAACCACTGCCAATTATAATTAAAAGTTAAATGCATGTAGAATAGATGCAGTGATCTGACACAACAAGAGTAATTGGGGATCATCCCTACTAAACTTGTGCCTTTGGAACTCCCTGCTTAGTTAGGTCAGATTAACCAGCCCAGATAAACATCACTATTCTCTTGTGGTTAACTTTCTGCTGGTAGGAGATATACACACATATGCATAAACATACGCATGCATTCACTGCTCATTAGTGTCTAAAATAATTTGATTGATAGGTGCCATTTTAATTATGATTGTCTTTTAAATTGTGTCTTTTAACCTTTTATTTAACCTGCTTTGGTTGTGTGTTGGAAGGAAAGTAAGATTAAAAAAAATGAATAAATCCTAACTTCTCTGAGATTATTAATCTCTACTCATCCACCCCTACTGTTTTCTCAATCCAGGCCTCAGTTAACAAATCCTAAAGTTGGATGGGCTATTGAAATCAACCCCCTGCTCATTTTAAGAGTCTATAAGCGGTCCTCAATTTGCAACTATATTTGGGACTGGAATGTCCAACATAAATCATTGCGGCTGTAAATTGAGCGAGATCAGATTTTATGACAATTTTTACAGTGGTTGTTAAGTGAATCACATGTTTGTTAATTGAATCCAGCTTCCTGAATCGGCTTTTTTTTTTTGGGTGGAAATTAGCAAAAATAGTTGCAAATCACAGTCACATGACCATAGGATGCTTCAACCAGTCATAAATATGAGCCAGTTGCCAAGTGCCCAAATTTGCAATCATGTGGCCACAGGGGTGAGCCGACAGTCATAAGTGTGAGTACAGGTCGCAAGTCACTTTTTCCAACACCATCTTAACTTGAACCATTGTTATATGAACCGTCGTAAATCAAGGACTGCCTCTAATTTAAAGCAACAAGGCAACTTGTTTGTGTGTCTATATTTTTCTTGACTGTACACCGCCTTGAGTCCTACGGGAGAAAGGCGGTATAGAAATATAATAATAATAATAATAATAATAATAATAATAATAATAACAACAACAACAACAACAACAACAACAACAACAACAACAACAACTTGTCCAGTCGTCTTGAACACATCCAGCACAGGCTCTTTTTGATGTTCAGTATCGCTATGAAACTGCTCTGAAATGTTGATGAACATTTAATTGGAATCATGATTTAAATCCATTCTGTTTCCAACGTCGTAGCTTTCTTTGAATTTCTCCTGAGAGATCATAGAGCTTTCATATTTTTAACGATGACAGTGGTGTGCCATCAAGATTTTTTTAACTTATAGGGAGATCTTTTCCCACGGTGATCCAGTCCTCAAACGTTAATCCTTCTAATCTACTATTTAGCAGAATATTTTATCTATATTTTATAGTGGCCCAGAGTTGTTTGATAGGGGAGATGGCTGGCATATAACTAACTAACTAACTAACTAACTAACTAACTAACTAACTAACTAACTAACTAACCAAACAGACAGACAGACAGACAGACAGACAGACAACATTTAATCTCTCCCCTGTTATTTCAGATTGCCCCTTTAGATCTGATAAAGAGAGCATGCTTGTGGATACCATAAGATAGGGACCTAGATTTGATGGGTCCCAAGAGATGTGTATTCTCTGCTATGGCACCCACCTTAATATGGAACATCCTTCCCTCTAAAATTAGATTGGCCCCCTCCCTCTTGATTTTTTGAAAAGAAACCCTCTCCCAACCCAGTTATGCCATCTGGCCTAGGGATCTCAGGAAACCGGAGATTTGTCTTCATGGCCATATTGCTGGGGGGTCGTGGTCATTTTTATCCTCCCTTCACCTATTATTAATATTTTTGCTTTTATAATATTTATTACTGCAGCTTTGTAGATTTTTAATTTTACAGTGGCTGCTTTTATCTATTGTTTTTTGCGGTACCCAGAGTTGCCTTTGGCGAGATGGGTGGCTATGTAATTTTGGCATAAATAAATAAGTTTAGCCTTGAGAAGAATTAATAAGAACTTGGAAACATAACTATTCCCTTCAGTCTTTCTTGATACATTTGAGTTTCTAACTTGCTGATCCCTCTGTTATTCTCTAAACGTATCCAGTTTCTCTGATTTGTGGTGCCCAAAATTGGGTAGAATTTTAAGTGGGCACTGATTTAGGCAAACTAGAATGGGATAAATCCTCTCTCTCCTGCTTGTTGTTTATTCTACAACACACTTTAGTTCCTTCACTGCCCTGTGCTGTTTACTCCACATCGGGCATTAATTTCTTGGCTTACCAGGATGTTTGTATCATCACCAATGACTCTTGTTTTGAAGAGTTACTGTCATTATTATGCTTGTGTTTAAATCAGCCTTCTCCAGCCCCTCCCTCCCTCCCTCCGTTAACTTATTATTTATTATTTGAAGATTTATAGCTCGTCTTTCCTTCAGGAGTTCAAAACAGCTATAATAAGTGTTTCCTTATCTCATTTCTCCCACAAAAACAACCCTGCAAGGTAGGTTAGGCTGAGGGACGACAGGGGTGATCCAAAGTCACCCAGAAAGCAATAGCTACAATCTGAGGAAATTTTGGCAGAAATAGTGTGTGACTTGAACTGCAACCAGATGTAGCTACTATTAGCTACATCTATTAGGAGAATTAACCAATGGAACAGCTTGCCTTCAGACGTTGTGGGTGCTTCACCACTGGAGATTTTTAAGAAGAGGCTGGACAATCACCTGCCTGAAATGGTAAAGGATCTCCTGCTTGAGCAGGGGGTTGGACTAGAAGACCTCCAAGGCCCCTTCCAGTCTGATTCTGATACTAACCAATGTTAATAGTGGCCTACACTGCAGGGGTGTTATCCATTCTCAGTCTCAGCTTGTAATAGGAGAAAGATAATAGTGATGGTGATAACAATACCAATCCCAAAGAGTTTTGAAAGCTCGGCTACCCACTCAAAATACCCAGCCAGCAAAGGCATTCAGATAGTCCTCAACCATTTGTTTAGTCACCGAAATTACAACAGTACTGAAGGAAGCTGCAACTGATACACTTGCAACCATCACAGCATCTTTATGGTCACATGATCGAAATTCAAGCTTAGCAGCTTAGCATGTATTTACGATGGTTACAGCATCCTGGGGGGGGGGGGTCATGTGATCACAATTTGCAACCTCCCCAGGCAGCTTCCAACAAGCAAAGCCAATGGGGGAAGCCGGATTTGCGTAACAACCCTGTGATTCACTTAACACATGATTTGCTTAACAGCCGTGGCAAAAGAGATCATAAAAGTCAAGCACGGCTCACTGAACAACCGCTTTGCTTAAGAACGAAAATTCTGGCCCCAAAGGTGATTGTAAGGTGAGGATTACTTATATTTTTATTAAATAGGATTCTGTGTAATTGCTTGGCTGTAGAGCAGGGGTGTCAAACTCGATTTGATTGAAGGCCGCATCCGGATTGTGTTTGACCTTGAGGTGGGGCGTGGCCAGAGGGGGCGTGGCCAGCTTGATGTCACTCATTTCAGGGGCGCCTGTGGTGGCCCAAGCACTCTGCCAGCCTCCCAAGCTCTGTTTCTGGCTGCGATGGGCTCTTGCAACCCTCTCCCGGTGAAAACAGCTTCATTTTCGCTGAAAGCATCACCGTGATCCGGTCCAGTGGTGGGTTGCACCCAGTTCGGACCGGTTCACAAGAACCGGTAGTAAAACAAGCGGGAGGCCCTGCCCACCGCCCCAGATGTCGTCATTGGCGATCTGCACGTGTGCAGAAGCGTGATCCCGTTGCGAACCGGTAGTAAAGGTAAGTAGAACCCACCCCTGGTCCGGTCCTTCGCTGTTTCCAGAGCGGCCCCATGGGCCAGATCTAAGCACTCTGCAGGCCGAATCCGGCCCGTGGACCTTGAGTTTGACACCACTACTGTAGAGAGTGATAGACCAAGTAACCCATGTGCCAAATGCACCAAAAGCTGAGCTACAAAGAACGGGACTATCATTTGCAATGTTTTCATCTGCATTAAAGGGTAGTCTTTGACTTACAACCATTCATTTAGCAGCCGTACAAAGTTACAACAGCACTGAAAAAAGTGACTTAACAACCACTCCTCGCAGTTATGACCATTGCAGCATCTCCACCGTCATGGGATCAACATTCAGGCGCTTGACAATTGGCATGTATTTATGATGGTTGCAGCATGCCAGGGTCACAGGATTGCTATGGGCAACCTTCCCCAGCCAACTTCCAACAAGCAAAGCCCATGTGGAGGAAACCAGGTTCACTCAATGGCCACGTGATTCACTTAACAACTGTGCCAAAAAAAAAAAAAGGTTCTAAAATAGGGCACCACTTACTTAACAATGGCCGTGTTAGCCATGGAGATTGTGGTCCTGATTGTGGTCATAAGCAGAAGATTCCCTGTACTATTTAAGCAGAAAACAACCATGTTTGTGACCAATATTCCATTTTAATCAGAAGTCATACTCAAAATACAGGCTTCTCATAGAAACACCCTGGAAGCTTGTTGGGTAATAGTGACCATACTGAATGAATGAGAGAGATTTCCACAGGAATAATTTATAGCAGGGGCCTCCAACCTTGGCAACTTTAAGCCTGGTGGACTTCAACTCCCAATGTGGATTTCTGGGAGTTGAAGTCCACTAGGCTTAAAGTTGCCAAGGTTGGAGACCCCTGATTTATAGCATCTTAAAAACCTTCCTGCCATTGTTGGGATAATACACAAGGCCTGTTTTTCTTAGTATGGTAGTTTGTTTCATCAGGAATACCTGGATGAGGCTAGATTCTCAAACATTTTAGGGACATTCTTGGGACCTTTTTTACATTCTTAAAAATGATTGAGGAACCCAAAGAGTTTGAGTTTTGTGGGCCATTTCTATCAATACTTAACTGTATTCAAAATTAAAGATAAGAAATTTTAAAATAATTATTTATCTGACTTCTTAGACCAGGGGTCTCCAACCTTGGCAACTTTAAGGGAACTCTGGGAGTTGAAGTCCACAAGTCTTAAAAGTTGCCAAGGTTGGAGACCACAGACTTACACCCCAAAAGAATCTTGGAAACCTTGAGTAGGTCTCCAGACTACACTTGGGGGAAACCAGTGAGCTTAAGGAAGTTATCAATGACAACAACCCTGATGATAGAGATAGTCCTCGACTTACGACCACAATTGAGCCCAACATTTCTGCTGTTAAGTGAAACATTTCTTAAGTTGAATTTTGCCCCGTTTTATAACCTTTCTTGCCAATTGTTAAGTAATCACTGCCATTGTTAAGTTAGTAACCTGGTTGTTAAGTGAATCTGGCTTCCCCATTGACTCTGCTTATCAGAAGGTCGCAAAAGGTAATCACGTGACCCCGGGACACTGCAGCCGTCATAAATATGAGTCAGTTGTCAAGTGTCTGGATTTTGACTAGATGGGGATGCCGCAATGGTCATAAGTGTGAAAAACAGTTGTAGATCACTTTTTTCAGTGCTGCTGTCATTTTGAACGGTCACTAAATGGAACTGTTGTAAGTCGAGGACTGCCTGTAGCGGGTAAATATTTTTGCAAATCTCCACATCAACATGGGAAAGACGTCTCAGGTGGAAAGAGTCCAGGGGATCCGTGGAGGGTGGGACATTTTGCCTTCTTTTTCATATACCCCGTCCACCCTCTTTTGAAGGAGCTTCAGTGAGATGTGAGAAACATCCAAAAGGAAAGAGAAATCTTGATTCTTAGGGCCACCAAATACGGTTTCGAAAGGAGTAATTGAAGGACAGCTAAAATGAGTCCTTCCTGTTTGTAAAAACTCAACTTTTGCTGAGCCAGCTGAGGATGAGCTGGCAAAAATATGCAAAGCCCTGTTTGTCTCTTAAGTTGGTTCCTCACCCTCCTAGGAAATGTTAGGAATGATTCAGGAAACGAATTGAAAATTTTAAAAGCAGGCATGCACAAATCTTTGTGACGCACAGCCACCGGAAGAAATACATTGTGGAATTGTGGAAATCGGCTGACGAATCATCGGAGAACCTCTTTCTTTCGGACTCAAATGTTGACACCAAGGACCCGCAACTCGGGTTGGTGGGTTTATTTGAAATGCAGAGGCATCGGGCAGGCCGGGCAGCTGACTGCTGAGAGGGCCTTGGTGTTTAATAAAAGACCTGCGGTGATGGCTGCCCTGACAGTTAAACATGTCTTTAACACGAGGCATCCTGTGTTGGACCTTTTAGCTTAGCTTGGCGTGTGTGTGCGTGTGTACGTGCTCACACACATATGCAGACTGGCAGATCTCTTAACAAAGCCCTAGACAGTAGTTACGAATATGTCTGGATTCCACATAATCTGTAATAATCCCAAAGCATAACTAGAAATAAAAATCTTTTGTCTTTACATGCCAGTTTCCTCCTCTTCCTCCTCCTTCTCCCGTTTAAAAAAAATAATAATAAAATAGTCTTTTTCAAAGGTCTAAAATGTGGATCTGATTTAAACAAGGTGCTAAAAGACCTGTTGCATTCATGTTGCATCAATGTACCAAGTTTGATTAGAGGTGGGAGATTTCTTTGGGGGGGGGGAGGACTTAGCATATTATACTAACTGAGCCCATTTGTATACTCAGTAAATACAGGTAGTCCTCGTTTCACCACCACTCTTTTAGTGATTGTTCAAAGTTACAATGGCACTGAAAAAAGTGGCTTATGACTGTTTTTCCCATTTATAACCATTACAGCATCCCCATGGTCATGTCATCAAAATTTGGATGCTTGGCAACTGGTTCATATTTATTTTTTATTTTTTATTATTTTTAATTTGATTTATATGCCGCCCTTCTCCGGAGACTCAGGGCGGCTTACAATGCGTTAAGCAATAGCCTTCATACTTTTGTATATTTTTTATACAAAGTCAGCTTATTGCCCCCACAATTTGGGTCCTCATATTTATGATGGCTGCAGTGTCCTGGGGTCACGTACTCACCTTTTCTGACCTTCTGACAAGCAAAATCAACGGGGAAGCCAGATTTAGTTAACAACCATGTTGTTAACTTAACAACGGCAGGGATTTACCTATCCGTGTTTTCCTGAAAATAAGACCAGGTCTTATTTTTTGGGGTGTCTTATTTCCCCCCCTCCATGTTCGGCAGGCCCACTTCTGCTTACTCATGGCGGGGCAGGAGGCCTCACATTGTGCCAGTGCTGCCGCCATGAGGCAGGGGGGTGGAGCTGCCCCATGTGCCCCACACCGGCTTACCTCAGGGCCCCCCCACAGCCAGGCCATCCACGCCCCGATACCTGGCTCACTCGCGGCTGTGGTACCAGCACACCACTCAGCCTCTTGCTCTGTTGTGCCTGCGAGCAAGCAGAAGTGGGACAGTGGCCACGCGGGCTCCTGCTGCTGGTGCTGCCGTCGTGAGGCAGGTGTCAGGGCATGGATGGCCTGGCTGCAGGGGCCCTGAGGTAAGCCCATGTGGGGCAGCTCTACACACACACCCGGCCTCATGGCCATGACACCACGAGCAACCAGACAGAATGGGTTGTTGGACGGCTACACAGGCTCTTAAGTAGGGCTTATTTTTGGGGGTAGGGCTTATTTTAGATGCATGTGTAAAACATGCTAGGGCTTATTTTGGGGAAAACCGTAATTATTCTGGCAAGAAAGGTTGTAATATGGGGCAAAACCAGGGGTGAAATCCAGCAGGTTCTGGAGAACCAGTAGCGGAAATTTTGAGCAGTTTGGAGAACCGGCAAATACCACCTCTGGATGGCCCCAGAGTGGGGAGGGAATGGGGATTTTGCAGTATCCTTCCCCTGGAGTGGAATGGGAATGGGGATTTTGCAGTATCCTTCCCTGGGAGTGGGGTGGGAATGGGGATTTTGCAGTATCCTTCACCTGGAGTGAGGTGGGAATGGGGATTTTACAGTATCCTTCCCCTGGAGTGGGGTAGGAATGGAAATTTTGCAGTATCCTTCCCCTGCCATGCCCAAGCCACGCCCACCAAGTGACATCATGCCCCCCAAGCCACACCCACAGAACCGGTAGTAAAAAAATTTGGATTTCACCACTGGGCAAAACTCATTTAACTATCTTGCTTAGTGATGGAAATTTGGGCTCAATTGTGGTCGTAAATTGAGGCCTACCTTAAGTTTTGTTCAAAAAAACAGGTAATGAGGCTGGGGGACCCCCAAAGAAAATGCCTCTGATATTTAATGTCTGTAGCAGTGTTTTTCAACCACTACAACTTTAAATTGTATGAACTTCAAGTCCCAGAATTCCCCAGCCAGCATGAAAATTACCAGAATCTCCTAGTCAGTATCCCAAGTTTTCTGGGAGTTGAAGTCCACACACCTTAAAAAAGATGCAGAGCTAGGGAAACATTACCTCTCTGCCTCCTTAGCTTAGAATATGTTTTAGTTTGAAGCTGGGGGTTGGTGGGGTGGAACTAGATGGAAAATAAAAACTCCAGAAAAATATCTCTGGTGAAAAACAGCCTCCAGTTTTGCAACACTTGTGGGATGCCAACGAGTTAAGCAGGAGTGAGGCTGTGGTGACACAGTTCTAGACAGATGAAATGCAACAAGGAAGCCCAAAATAGAATATGAAATCACCGCTCAGAATTGTTGCCAAATTGTTTGTAATTTTAAAGTAATGTTGTAGACCTGTTGGAATGTAGATAATTCTGAATTAAGCTCCATCATTCTGCAATCTAGGAGTCGATTCCCAAAACTACGTCAAGAATTTTTTTGCTTTGATTCTAAACCCTCAGGGTAAAAAGTTGTATGTATTTCTATAGCTGGGGGGGTGGGGGCAATTCACACATCCCCAGGAGAATGACAAGCACTATAGAGTCAACGAAGTGTTCAAAGTGTTTATATCAGTAAATCCAAGAGACGTTGGCATGGATTAAAAGTAGCAGGAAGTTAAAAAGAGTTTCTGCTTCTCCTAAAATTCATGCCCAGTTTCTCTTCTGTGATAGGTTGTTTGCGAGCACTGAAATATCAAAGAAGAAAAAAAAACAAATATATTTTTCCCTTTCGAAACTCTGAAAGTGGGTCAAGTTTTAGTTTATTTGCCGAACCAGTTTGATTGATGGACTGAAAACATGGCTAACACCTTTCTTTACCGTCTTCAAAAGCTGGTCATTCATATCCAATTCTTATTCCCCGCTTAGAAGATCTTAAGATTGGATGTATTGTGTCTGTTTAAGATATAAGTTTAAGAAGTGCAGATTCCAATCCCCGGAATTCCCTGGCCAGGGAATTTTGAGAGTTGAAGTCCGCACATCTTAAAATTGCCAAGTTTGAGAGACGTTGACTTACATACTATACGCGGAGGATCCGTCCGTACCATAAGTACAAAATTGCCATTTTCAACATTTGGCTGTTGTTTCTCGAGACAGTGTAAATTCCATTTAGGCTTCTCTTTAAAAAATTCCTCTGCCAGGCTGATGCTGGAGGCTAACTCCAGCTTCAAAACCAATCCAGGTTGCGTCAAAGCCCTGTAGCCTGTTTCTTCTCCTCCCAGAAATGATTGCAAGCACAGCACGGGAGATATTTTTCCCGGGTGGTGCTCTCAACTCTTCTAGGAGCAAACAGGGTCAGTGTGACCTTAAAACAATGCAGCAGACTGGATCGGTCACATTCCATAAATATCGGGGTTCCTCTGCCTTTTTTTTGTTTGTTTGTTTGTTTCCCTCTCCTTTTAAAGTGGTTCAGGAGAGAGAAATTGGGGATTTGGGTCACGGCAGTGCTTTAAAGTGTGAAGCTGAGGGCTGCGATCCAGGACCACGTTGTAAAGTTGTCCTAAATGATTCCATCTCAACTCCAACTTAAAAGGTAGAGATGCTAGCAAAACTGCCGAAGTCTTGTTAGTTTCTCTTATTTTGTCTTAGTCACAGCCTGAAATAAAAGAGAGCACCTGGCTCTAAATGCAGAATTTGTCAAGCTAACCACCCCTATGCAGATAACAAAATAATTAAGCCGTTTATTAATGGATGCCTTGATGTCCTTCCCCCCCCCTCCTTCCCCCCAGGCACTTAAAGCAGTATAAATATCTCTACAACAATCCTGTGAGGAAGGTTAGGCTGAGTGAAAAAATTGATTGAGCTCATTTGCATGTGAGACCTAATTCACTCATTGCATTAAGTCAGGCTTTGGTTATTATTATTATTGAATAATCCACAATTGCCTAAGATGACACAACACATTAAGCCATAGTTCGTAATTATGGGTAGTCCTCAATTTACAATCGTAATGGAGCCTGCCCATCGTGGTCATAAGCTGTGAGTCATCACTCATGTGACGGACCTTTTTTTAATGATGGTCACTAACTCTTATTTGAAAAGAAAATGTTGGTCCAAAGAAAACCATTATGGTCAGTTCCAGGAGGCTCTTCGGACATTCAGATCATCCATAATCTGTTCTTGGTATTTTTAAACCAATTCTCTTGCAAGAATTCCTTAGCCTGTTTTTTTTTAGGGAATCCCTCCATCAGAAAACAGAGGGACAGACTTTGACGGAGTTAGAATTTCAGAATTTCACTTAGCTGAAATTCTACAGCAGTGTTTCTCAACACATGTTGGCCAGGGAATTCTGGGAGTTGAAGTCCATCCGTGTTAACATTGGCAAGGTTGAGATACTCTGTTCTACAGTAATTGCATCTGTTCCATTCACATCCATTCTTGCCTATAAGCTATGATTCCGAAAGAGACCTATGAATGGAAGAGACTCATGCTTGGCTCCGCCTTTGGGATTTAGCTATTGGTTGGAGGCAGATTCAGTCACTCCCCCTTTCTGGGGAGCAGGAGGAAACAAACATAGGTATGCATTTTTCTTCTTGTGTCAGTATTAAAACCGGCTAGCATTAGGTAGCACCTCCACGCCTCTCTCTGCGGTACAGCTGGTTCAGCTGTCAGGATCCTCTTAGCCCTTTCCTGGAGCCCTTAGACTGATCTTGGCTGAAAAGCCGGGCTAAAATCACAACTTGAGTATCGGAGGTGACTGCACAACTCCCTGAATATTTGATGCTCTTCTTGTTTGCACCTGCTGAGAACTTTGACCAGATGACTGACAAGCCATCCCATCCAGTCTCCTGCCTATTTTGTTAAAAGACTTTTCTACCATGGCCCCACCTGGAAGAGGCTCCTTGGGGTGACGGCCCTGAGACCTGTGGATTTATTCTAAGCTCCCCTCCAGCTGACACCGTGAAGCCACATGGTTGTCTTCGCCCCTCTGGAAGCTGAACCGATTCTCCTGGCAGGCGGCCTAGAGGGCCATGGGTTGGTGGAACCCACTAACCAGCTGGACTTTGGGATTCTCCTTGATGACCTTCCTGTGGGTCACATCAGCCAGGGAACCCAGAGACTCCGTTCGGCAGGTAGACATCACGTGTCCCTGGCCCGAGGTTCACCGGCACGCACGGAGCTACCACCACCTGGAAGGTGATGTACGCTGGCGGCGTCTCTATTCCTCCAATCATTTCTTCCTACGCATTGGCGGTGATGGGAAAGTCGAAGGGTCACGTCGGAAAGAGAGCCTGAACAGTAAGTCGCACTCATCTTTCCCCAAACTGGTACCCAACAGGTGTATTGTCCCAAAGGTGCTTTTTTCGGGAGGCAACTGGACTTACTTGTTTTTTTCTTTGAAAACATTTTGCTTCTCATCCAAGAAGCTTCTTCAGCTCTGAAAGGATAGTGAGGAATGGAAGGATTTATATATCCTTGTGGGCAGCGGGTCGTTGAAGCACTTGGAAGTTTATCTGTGTCCTCAGGGTCACCTGAGTAGTGTGCCTGGTTCCTATAGTCTGCAATTTTTTTCTCTGGAATGGAACCAGATATCCAAGTGATTCAACGATCCTCTAAAAGGATGCAAATGACCAGCTATCTGCAAGGAATATAAATTCTTCCGTTCTCCATTATCCTGTCAGAGTTGAAGAAGCTTCTTGGATGAGAAGTGTAACATCTTCAAAGAAAAATAAGAAAATCCAGTTGCCTCCTGAAAAAGCACCTGTAGGACAATTATGACCTGGATGACTGAGAATCTCTACAAACTTCCAACAGGTGTGTTGAACTACAGCTTCCATCACTCACTGCCCCCCCTCTCCCCGGCCAAAGATATTTGATGCTGGGAAGTGACTGGGTACTTATCAAGAACCTCTATCTTTGTTACTCAGATAGAAAATCTTCTAGTCCTCCTTGAGCATTAGACAGGTATTTGGAGTAAACTTCTTAAGATGATGTCATTGGCAGATTCCGTCAAAAAAATGTTTGCCAACAAGCTTGGTACAATTTCAGTAGTTCAGGAAGTTGTGAAATAAACGAAACCTGGAAAGTCTGTCAGATTTTTGGAGACAAATTGTGAGGGATTACTCATCAGTGAATAAATCTGTCTGCATGACCTCAATTGTCCTTGTCACTGTCACAGTTTTTCATATTGTAAAATTAAAACAGAAACTACGGCTCTTATTATTCTAACTGATTTTCTTGTACACTGCAGAGGGTTGGACTAGATCAGTGTTTCTCAACCTTGGTAGCTTGAAGATGGGTGGACTTCAACTCCCAGAATCCCCCAGCCAGTGCTGCTGGCTGGGGGATTCTGGGAGTTGAAGTCCATCCATCTTCAAGCTTCCAAGGTTGAGAAACACTGGACTAGATGATCCTTACAGCGCCACAGTTCTACGTCTTTTGTGATTCTATAGGTGGTTCTCATCTTACACCATAACTGAGCCTGAAATTATGTGCTGGTTGTTAAGTGGGTCACCATGTGACAGTGTCCAGTTTTACAACCTTTGTGCTGGTGATGGTGGTGAAGTGAATGCCACCATCATAAAGGGAATGCTTCAGTCATTAAGTGAATCCATTTTTCTGCAATGGGCGTTTTTGCAAGAAACCAGAAGTAAATGCCAGTTTCTGGCCAAAACAAAACAAAACAATACACTGCGGTCACATGACCTCTGGACACTGCAAACATATGTAAATTTCCGCCGGTTGCTGAATGCCCAAAATGTGATCATGTGACTGTGGAGGGGTAGCCATCAGAACTTCTAATCCAATTTGTAAGTAGCCCTGGTGAGGTTTTTCATAACTTCGAACGGTTGCTAAGTAACCGGTTGTAAATTGAGGCTTATCTGTGTTCATAACAGGGTCTATTTCTAGACTGAATAAATTCCTGGTTCAGTCTAGCTCCTCATCCCACTTCTAAACTCATCTTTTCCTTTAGCTGCACAGTTCAGGGTCCATTCTCTCTCTATGCACAAATGACATCCCAGCCAGCCTACATTATTCTTGGCCTCCTTTGGGCAGTGACAAACTTGGACTGTGCTTCCCTCTTTGGGCAGAAGAGCATGCTTTATCTCCTAAGGATGCTTTTCAGTCAGCTGTCCTACCGGTTGTAAATACACACGGAAGGTGGCATACATTCCAGCATGAAATTAGCTATCGGTGGATTGTAAACCTCTTGCAGCAAGAATCTAACCAGGTATTCTTTCAACACTGCTTTGGATTTGGGGTTCTTGCAGACTGGAGTGTAACACCATCCATCAAGCAAGATCTCCTCCTCCCCTACTCTCCATACAATCACAATTGTATTCTGAACAGTTTTTATCCCAGAGCTATAATTGCACTCAACAATGAACTAAAGGGCCACCATCAGTGAGCAGTTGGGACAGCATTACTTGGTCTGTTGTGTGGATGTCTGGGTGGTTTAGGGGTGGGGAATTGTGGTGGGTGGGACTGTGTTTGGGGATTGTTGTGTGTGTTGGACCTGGTCTTTGGGTGTTAAGTGAATTTTGTTGTATGGTATACTGCAGTGGTGGGTTCCTCCCGGTTCGGTCGAGCCGGTAGCGGTGACGACATGACGTCACCGAACCGGTTCTCCCCCCCCCCCACGTTATTCTTACCTTTTATTTGGTCCTACCCCCAATCTATTGCTGCCTCCTGAGTCCCAGCTGATGACTAGAGGGAAAAAAACTGTTTAAACTCTTGCCGTGGGGATTCAAAGGGCCGTCCTACAGCTGATCAGTGTTAAAAGCAAACAAATGAGTCGGGTCGTAAGTGCGAGGACTGGTCGTAAGTGCGAGGACCTTCCAGAAATGACTCTGACCAGCTAGCCACGCCCACCTAGTCACATGACCTCCAAGCCACACCCACAAAATAAGCCACACCCACAGAACCGGTAGTAAAAAAAATTAGAACCCACCCCTGGTATACTGTGTATACACATTCAATGACAATAAAGTTATTAAGGAGCCTTGATAGTACAGGGGTTTAGTGCACCCTGTAATTAACACAGCTGCCTGCAATTTCTGCTGGTTCGAATCTCTCCAAGGCTCAAGGTTGACTCAGCCTTCCATCCTTTCTAAGGTAGGTGAAATGAGGACCCAGTTGTGGGGGCAATAAGCTGACTTTGTATAAAACATACAAAAGAATGAAGGCTATTGCTTAACGCATTGTAAGCCGCCCTGAATCTCCGGAGAAGGGCGGCATATAAATCAAATTAAAAAAAAAAAAATTTATTATATTGCACCAGTTATTGGTGTTATCCTCCTGTTTCAGGTGTAAACTATTGGGCAAAACAGGAAGAAGCTGACATAATTGCACCTATCTGGCAAATAGCCTCGTAGGAGTACGGTACGGAGAAGTATTCTCTCCCTGTCTTGATGGATCCACAAGGACGCATTGCTATCCAAAAAAGTCTCCCCCCACCTCAGCTCTCAACATCTCTGGGCATGTCGCAGTTATGTATTCTGTGGCATCTTGAATACTCTTGTTTAATATATTTGCGCAAGCGAAGGACTGTCAAAGACTGATGCCTTGTTCCTGGTCACTCATGCCTTGCTTTTTTTCCCCCATCTGGATTATTGCCATGTGAAGTTACAACTGATCCAGAACACAGTGGTGCGTGCACCTCTATGTTCACCATGTTGTGCAAGCTGTACAGTCTCCTAGTTGCTTTCTAGGTGCAATTCAAGGTGCTAGCCATCACCTTTAAAGCCCCGTGTGGCACAGGGCCAGGTTATTTGCAGGAGCACCTCTCCCTGAGGGTACCATCCAGGGGTGGGTTCTAAATTTTTTTACTACCGGTTCTGTGGGCGTGGCTTATTTTGTGGGTGTGGCTTGGAGGTCATGTGACTAGGTGGGCGTGGCTAGCTGGTCAGAGTCATTTCTGGAAGGTCCTCGCACTTACGACCAGTCCTCGCACTTACCGCACTTACGACCCGACTCATTTGTTTGCTTTTAACACTGATCAGCTGTAGGATGGCCCTTTGAAGCCCCGCGGCAAGAGTTTAAACAGTTTTTTCCCCCTCTAGTCATCAGCTGGGACTCAGGAGGCAGCAATAGATTGGGGGTAGGACCAAATAAAAGGTAAGAATAACGTGGGTGGGGGGGGGGAGAACCGGTCGAGTGACATCATATCGTCACCGCTACCGGCTCTGCCGAACCGGACCGAACTGGGAGGAACCCACCACTGGTACCATCCCATCCCACTAGATCGGATGAGATGGGCATACTCTTAAGTTCCTTCCCTGAAACATTGCCATCTAGTGGGACCTAGGGAGCATGTCTTTTCCGTGGCTGGCCCTACCTTATGGAATAAACTTCTCCCAGTGATTCAGCAGGTCCCAATCTTCTCAACCTTTCTTTGGAGGCCATGAAAACCTGACTCTTTACTCAGGTTTTGGGGACAACAGTAGAGCCTGCACAGAGTTGTTGAGGCACCCTAGGAGATGGATCAAGGTTCTGGGGTTCTTTTTAATGGTTTTTATAATTTTATTGCTATAAACTGCCCAGAGTTGTTTAAAGATAGGCAGCTAAACAAATCTTTTAAATTAAAAATAGATAAGTGTGACATAGCAATGACATTTTAAAAACAATGTGAGCGCCTTCATTTCAATTCTGATTCTCAAGTTTTAAGTGGAATGAAGTTCTTTACAGACATTAATTCCCGAGGCAGGCAAGAAATCGTGGTCTCTGTTCAGATCCAAATGGATTGAATTAATTTTTTTTGGTGTCCGTCTAATTTAACTGAAACTTCTTTTCAAAACGCTTTCCTCAGATTAAGATCATTCTTCTGAAGTTTTCTTTGCTGTGAAATCTAAAACTCTGCTTAAAATCAGCAGCAGAGATCTTTTAAGGTATAAAATGAGATAATCCTTCACTGGTTTCTTAATAGTTTTTTTCCCCCAGTGATAGTAGCATTACATAGAAAAAGAATCTAATTTTAATTGAAATTTATTTTTTGTACTTGCTTTACTCACTTCTCTGGAGGAAGGCTCCATGGGAAAAAAAGAAGTCAGTTATCCTCTCAGACAAAGAAAACAACAACTTATGAATCGCTGGTTAGCAAAATATATTTTCTCCTACAGTATTTCATCATTAGTGAAACCTGCCAGTTTGAAGACGTTTCTCTTCTCATCCAAGAAGCTCTGAAGAAGCTTTTTGGATGAGAAGCAAAATGGCTTCCAAGAAAAACAAGGAAGTCCAGTTGCTTCTTGAAAAAGCACCTTTGGGATCTACAGCCTAAAGGAAAAGTTTCTATCAGAAAATCCTCGGCTAAACGAGCCTCGTCACCTACTTTGTGCACTGTGATTTGCTTGACCATGATTGAAAAAACTACCATTGATCGAGTTCACATAATGAAATAAGCACTATGAGCTTTTCATGCAATCTACTGAAACTAGACTGTGGTCTGGTCCTGCAATCAGTCAGTCCTTTATCAAGCAAGCTTCTCCAGACAGGGAATGGCCCAAGAAGGAAAAGAGGGGGGAGCAGGTTGTGTTAAAGTTACATCTTTTAGTTAACCGTAACCAAGAGAGGAAAAAGAAGTTTACACAAGTAAGAAGAAATGTACATGTTTTTGAGCTTCTGCTATTGACACATTGACTTGCGCCTCAGAGGTCTTGTTCACAGATTTTAAGTGTACCCTACAAGCATGTCATGACTTTGGAGTAGTTGGTGCTCTCTGAGTTTGGTCGCTTGCTTGCAAACTTTTCATTATCCTACTAGATAACTGTTAGGTTTCGATGTCGTCTCAAATAAATTGCATTTCCAAACAGATAATCTTTGATGAAATCTTTCATTTATTAAGCACGACAATCTGTCCCCAGTTATGTCATAGCCAACACTGACTTCCTGACCCCAAACCTTCCCTTTCCGTTCCCCAATTCTCTGTCTCATTGGCCATCTTCCAAATCACTCTCCCCATATCTACTACTTCAGCTCCAGGAATGTCCCCCCTCCCATCTCATCTCCTAGGGGTATTATCTTCAGGGAAAATAAGTAGGTGAAAAGTCAAGCGTTCTCTTGCCAGCTGCTCCATCTTCTCCTTCTTATGTCAGCACTAGAGTAAATGCAGGTTGAAGTGCTGACAATAACATTGTCAGTGCAAACCCTACACTCCCTGACATTGATGTTACATAATTGAGTAATGAAACATCTGCAAGCAAACAATCAAGCTCAGAGAGCACCAAGGACTCCACATTTCAACCTTGCGCTATATATATTCTCTTCTGTTGGAATGTCTTTTGAATCAAGGACCTGATTTAAACCTTGAAAAATATGCTACAATGGGGATGAGGCAAGGATAAAGTGAATAATTCAAAGTAGAAAGGAGCATATCCTGAGTAAAACGGTCTATTTCTAAAACCCCATCTTCTGGTTTTTGTAAGTTGATCTTTTAATGAAAAGAAGGACTAGGGGAGACATGATAGCAGTGTTCCAATATCTCAGGGGCTGCCACAATGAAGAGGGAGTCAAGCTAATCTCCAAAGCTATTCTCCAAAGCCTCCACCTGAAGGCAGGACAAGAATCAAGGAGAGAAGCAACCTAGAACTAAGAAGGAATTTCCTGACAGTTAGACAATTAACTAGTGGAACAACTTGACTCCAGATGTTGTAAATGCTCCAACACTGGAAGTTTTTAAGAAGAGGTTGGATAACCATTTGTCTGAAGTGGTGTAGGGTTTCCTAAGCAGGGGGTTGGACTAGAAGACCTCCAAGGTCCCTTCCAACTCTGTTATTCTATTCTATTCTATTCTATTCTATTCTATTCTATTCTATTCTATTCTATTCTATTCTATTCTATTCTATTCTATTCTATTCTATTTCTTTGATCCCTAGTCACATTCTCCAGGTGTAAAATTGCTACATTAAAATTAAAATGGAAATAAAAATGGAACCTTCCATTGGGAAGGTGAGTGGTGTAACTTCAGCCCCTTCAATACACTAGGACAAGGGTGTCAAACTCGTGGCCCACGGGCCAGGTGTGTCACACATTGGCTACGCCCACCCCGGTTTATTGAAGGGGGGGAAAAATCACGATATGTCACATGACACCATGAGTTTGATACCCCTACACTAGGATGCGCACAAGCAAACACGCACACACACAGAGATTTTCATATTAGGAGCAGCTGCTGGTTGTTTTAGCTATAGGCTTTGCTGCCAATAGCTTTGGGAAGTCCTTGATTTGTGTTAATGGGCCATGCTCTCTTTGCTATTTTCCCCCTAGGCATTGTGGAGATCCGTTCTGTACAGGTGGGAACCGTGGCCATTCGATCCATCCACAGTGGCTTCTACTTGGCGATGAACAGAAAAGGGAAAATCTATGGAACGGTAAATGGAATTGCATGCCTTTTGGGGAAAAGGGGAATTACAGGTAGTCCTTGACTTAGAACCACAATTGGGACCAGAATTTCCATTGTTAAGCAAGGTGGTTTTTAAGTGAGTCGTGTCTGATTTTACCAACTTTTTGCCACGGTTGTTAACTGAATCACTGTATTTGTTAAGTGAATCATACCATTGTTAAGTGAATCCAGCTTGCCCCATTGAACATTTGCTTGTTTGAAGCCAGCTGGAAAAATCATAAATAGCGATCTTCTTAGCCCAAAAACTAGGAATAGTGAAAATTCTGAACTAGGAATGGGAAGACCTGGGTTGAGTCTCTTCTTAAGCAAAACAAGCAAACAAACAAACAAACAACAATTGGCTGAACTTGGGTGCAATATGTGTGAACTTCAATTCCCAAAAATCCCCAGCCAGCATGCTAGAGTAATGAAAACTCTAGAGATTTAGATATATGAGATTGATTGATCAATTGCTAAAGGATAGAGGGATGGATAGATGTTTGATAGACAGACAGATGAGATGATAGATAGATAGATAGATAGATAGATAGATAGATAGATAGATAGATAGGAGTGAGCCGTGGTGGTATAGTGGTTAGAATACTACGAAGAACCTTGGTAGTACAGGGGTTTAAGGCACCCTGTTATTAAGCTGGTTATTAAGACCAGCTGCCTGCAATTACTGCAGGGTTCGAATCTCGCCAAGACTCAAGGTTGACTCAGCCTTCCATCCTTTCTAAGGTAGGTAAATTGAGGACCCAGTTGTGGGGGCAATAAGCTGACTTTGTATAAATATACAAAAGGATGAAGGCTATTGCTGAGCACATTGTAAGCCGCCCTGAGTCTTCGGAGAAGGGCGGCATATAAATCAAATTAAAAAAAAAAAAATACAGCGTAGCAGGCTACATCTGCTGACTGCCAGCTGCTAGCAGTTCGGCAGTTCAAATCTCACTGACTCAAGGTTGACTCAGCCTTCCATCCTTCCGAGGTTGGTAAAATGAGGACCCAGATTGTTGGGGGCAATAGGCTGACTCTGTGAACCGCTTAGAGAGGGCTGTAAAAGCACTATGGAGCGGTATATAAATCTAAGTGTGATAGATAGATAGATAGATAGATAGATAGATAGATAGATAGATAGATAGACAGATAGATAGATAGATATAGAAAGAATGGATATGGATGGATGGATGGACGGATGGACGGACAGACAGACATAGACAGACAAGTGAGACTAAGGAAAGGCTAAGGCTAAGAAAATAACTTTCTTTCAGTTAGTTCTACTTTACAAAGTAACTGTGGGAGAGATAAAATGGAGGCAATCCCTACAGAAGCTGCTTTGTGCCCAAAGGCAAGAGAAATCTAGTAAGTCAGATTTTCAGTCCCGCCTTTCCTTCACAAGCCCATTCAATGAAATTTCTCCTTTTCTGTCTCTGTTTCTCTCGCCTCCACCGGTCTGTCGTAGAAAGCATACAGCCCCAACTGCAAGTTCAAGGAACGTATTGAAGAGAATGGTTACAATACCTACGCCTCTTTCCATTGGCACCACGAAGGGCGACCCATGTTCCTCTCCCTCAACAGCAAAGGACTGCCACGACGAGGGACGAAGACCCGCTGGCAACATCTCTCCACCCATTTCCTACCAATGCTCGTCTCATGAAGGAGGAACCACTGGACTATTTGATCAACCATGCACTATTTTTTTTTTCTTTTTACGACCCTATAATCCCTTAATTCATGGTAGAGTCAGGGAGACTGGATGGAGCTGAGCATTTACTGGCCAGATACTCTTCCTGACGCCTATGTGGAGTCAGCAGCAGATATTTTCTCTTTGTGTCCCGGGAGAGAAACATCTGTCACTACCTAGAATTGAACTCTCAACCTTCCGAGTGGGAAGCAAGCGTCTTCACCACTAGGCCATCACGCCACTCAACCATGCACTACTATATGATGTATTTAAGAAGGGGGGGGAGGCGGAGAGGGGGTATATTTATTTTTTGTAAAAAAAAGAAGAAAATGAAGGAAAAGCAGCTTGGAATTCAACAGAATAAAGACCATTAGGAAAGATGAAAGAGCTTAAACCGCATTTGCTTTCTCTCCACCATGTATTTTACCTTTCTGCCTTCTTGAATCTGTGAGCAAAATTCCCACCTGAGGGTCTACCGAAGATGGCTGCCCATCCCCCCACATCCCAGGATGGAGGTCCAGTCTGCTGTCCGCTAGGTGTAGAGAATCCAAAGACTCAAATCTCCCTGCCTGCTTTGATCAGCAAGGCAAAAGTTGGCAATCTTGGCAGCAGGGAACTATGAATCTAGGGTGGGCGATGCAGAATGAGTGGGGTTGAATCACATCTGTGGGCAGGGGTAGGGTTCTCTGGTTTTGCATGAACTGGGTAAAGCAGATGGAAGGGTCTATCTGTCTATCTACATCTGTTTTTCTGTCTATATCACCTAGCTGTCTATCTAATCTCTCATCTCTTATACTGTAGATAAGAGATGAGAGATTAGATAGACAGCTAGGTGATATAGCTGTCTATCATCTATCATCTATCTCCTATCTATCTCCTATCTATCTATCTATCTATCTATCTATCTATCTATCTGTCTGTCTGTCTGTCTGTCTGTCTGTCTGTCTGTCTGTCTAATCTCTCATCTCTATCTATCTATCTATCTATCTATCTATCTATCTATCAGTCTAATCTCTCATCTCTATCTCTCATCCATCTATCTATCATCTAATCTATCTATCTACAGTGTATCTCTCTCTCTCATCTATATCTCCTATCTATCTATCTATCTATCTATCTATCTATCTATCTATCTATCTATCTATCTATCTGTCTGTCTGTCTAATCTCTCATCTCTATCTCTCATCTATCTATCTATCTATCTATCTGTCTGTCTGTCTGTCTGTCTGTCTGTCTGTCTGTCTGTCTGTCTGTCTAATCTCTCATCTCTATCTCTCATCTATCTATCTATCTATCTATCTATCTATCTATCTATCTATCTATCTATCTGTCTAATCTCTCATCTCTATCTCTCATCCATCTATCTATCTATCTATCTATCTATCTATCTATCTATCTATCTATCTATCTATCATCTAATCTATCTACAGTGTGTATCTCTCTCTCTCTCTCTCATCTATATCTCCTATCTATCTATCATCTATCTATCTATCTATCTGTCTGTCTGTCTGTCTGTCTGTCTGTCTGTCTAATCTCTCATCTCTATCTCTCATCCATCTATCTATCATCTATCTATCATCTAATCTATCTATCTACAGTGTATCTCTCTCTCTCTCTCATCTATATCTCCTATCTATCTATCTATCATCTATCTATCTATATCTATCTATCTGTCTGTCTGTCTGTCTGTCTAATCTCTCATCTCTCATCTATATCTCCCATCCATCCATCCATCCATCCATCCATCCATCCATCTATCTATCTATCTATCTAATTATCTATCTATCTAGAGTGTATCTCTCTCTCTCTCTCTCTCTCTCTCATCTATATCTCTCATCTATCACAGGGCTGTCAAACTCCTGGCCTGTGGGTCAGATGCATCATGCGCTGGCCATGCCCACACCCTGTTTAGCGAAGGGGGAAAAAAGTCCTGATACGTCACGCCATGATGATGTGAGTTTGATACCCCTGATTTATCCCTATCATCTATCTATCCATACCCAATTTGCCCATCTTAAACATGTGTAGACTTCATCTCCCAGAATCCCCCAGCCAGCATGCTGGCAAGTTTGGGAAATGCACTCTAACATGAAACAGTAGTAGCCATTTTGCAGTCATGGTTGTAGGGATGATGCAGAAAAGCATCAGGTAATAGGTGATAGAAAAAGTAATGGAAGAGAGGACAGAAGTCCGTTTTGGCTTAGTCTTTAGCCTTCCAAAGTGAGCCGTTATTTTGAGAGTAGCAAGGTGCCCCAACCCCCTTTTGGATCCAAGAGCCCAAGATATTTAATTGCCTGGAAAGAAGGAGGTCTTCCCAGTCACCTCCCATTAGGCTCCCATTAGGCTCAGCCAGAAAAAGTCCAGCATGCTTTTTGAACAGTCTAAACCAGGGGTCAGCAACCTACAGCTCTGGAGCCGCATGTGGTTCTTTCACCTCTCTGCTGCGGCTCCGTCACTCAAAATATGCGTCACAACCGCCAATGTGTGACATCTGCTGGAACGCGATTTATTGAGCTTTTCAACCCCTGGTAGGCCAACCATGGATAAATCCAAAAAAAGAAAAGTTTTAGAAGAAAACAGAACATTTAATTCAACTACATATGCTAGTTTTGTGGCCGCTCAAGAAATAGTCAGGCATGGGAAGGGTTTTGTGGCTCCCGGTGTTTTCTTTTCTGTGGGAAACAGGTCCAAATGGCTCTTTGAGTGTTTAAGGTTGCAGACCCCTGGTCTAAACTAATATAGCTCAATCTTTGAAACATTAAGATGTGTGGACTTCAATTCCCAGAATTCCCTAATCAACACTGACCTGGACTCTTTGGAGGACTCTTAAAGTTGAAAGTTCAACTCACTAGTGCGGTTATGACTGCAATAATACTGTATGGCATTTACCATTGGCTGACCTCAAAATGTCAACCAGTCCTAATGAGGCCACCAGGAAGCCTCCAAAATGTAGACGGGGAAGTAAAAACACCATCAACACACAGACACTGGAAGTGACAAATTTCTCCTATTTCATTGTCTATAAAAAACAAAGGGAATGCCACAGGAGCTGCATGCGTGGGAGACGTCACTTCTCGGTGTCACCCAAATTTTGATCCCGTGACCACGGAGATGCTACAACGGTCATTAAGTGTGAAAAATGGTCATGAGTCACTTTTCTCAGTGCCATTGTAACTTTGAACGGAGAGTAAACAAATGGTTGTAAGTCAAGGACTACCTGTAACGGGTCCTGGATATTTTACACGTTCTTTTAAGTTAGCAGATTTTAGGTACCCTTGATTCAAAAATTGTTGAAGTATAATGCCCTTTGGAGGCCAACCAGAGTACAAACACAGAGATGAAAGGTATTTTACAAAGCTAGCACGACTTGAAGGAGAAAGACACACACTCACCGACACTCGCATCCTCACAGATTTTCTACAGATTAAGGCTGCAGTTCTACAAGTATTTTGCCATATTCTAAATTCAGTGGGATGTATCCTGAGCAGACAGAAATGGATATCATTGTACAGTTTTCATGGTAACAGCATGCAAGTGGTTAGCACTGACTTTCAGAATGTTTTTTCAACTTCCCAAAATAGGAATGTTCCTCAGAGATTCCAAGAGGGGTAGGAAGCACGAGTGTGTGAATTGTAGCCCACAATTATACAGCATTGCAGATGCAGTGATTGGCTTTGATCTGAAGGAAGCATATTATTAAGACCCATTTCCCCCCCTTCAAGTATTTTTAACCTAAAGAACTGTTTTCACTGAGTTGTTGAAATCCGTAGAGGGCAAGCCAAGAAAAAAAACTAATCCACATAAAATACATGTTTTTAAGATGTGTAAAGGATGGGAATTTGGCACAACAGGGCATTATCCCTCTGCAAGTATAAAATACACATAGACACACATATACCATCTTGTAATTCTTACTGAAGCAACTCCAACCAGCTTACATTATTTTGTAAAAATAGATGGCACCATCTTGGCTTGAAGGAGGATGAAGTTATAAATCGACCTTCCCCAATCTGGGTTCCCTTGAGATATTCAGGCACTCCTTGACTTACAACCACAACTGAGCCCAACATTTCTGTTGCTAAGCCAAGACTGTTGAGTTTTGCCCTATTTTATGACCATTCTTATCAGCTGTTGAATCAGTGTAGTTGTTAAGTTAGTAACATAGTTCTTAAGTGAATTTGGTTTTCCCCGCTGACTTTGTTTGTCAGGTCCCAAAAAGTGATCACATGACCCTGGGATGCTGCAGCCATCATAAATACATATGAATTGCCAAGTGTCTGAATTTTGATCATGTAACTATGGGGATGCTGCAGCAGTTGTAAATGTGAAAAGCAGTCATAAGTCACTTAAAACAGATGAAGAACGGTTGCAGGAACTGGGTATGTCTAGTTTAATGAAAAGAAGGACTAGGGGAGACATGATAGCAGTGCTCCAATATCTCAGGGGCTGCCACAAAGAAGAGGGAGTCAAACTATTCTCCAAACCACCTGAGGGCAGGACAAGAAGCAATGGGTGGAAACTCATCAAGGAGAGAAGCAACTTAGAACTAAGGAGAAATTTCCTGACAGAACAATTAAGCAGTGGAACAACTTGCCTCCAGAAGTTGTAAATGCTCCAACACTGGAAGTTTTTAAGATAATCATTTGTCTGAAGTGGTGTAGGGTTTCCTGCCTAAGCAGGGGGTTGGACTAGAAGACTTCCTTCCAACTCTGTTATTCTAAGCTCACTTTTTCAGTGCCATTGTAACTTTGAATAGTCACTAAACGAACGGTTGTACTGTAGGTCCCTATGGACTTCAATTTCCAAAATTCTCAGCAATGGGTCTGGGATGTGGAATTCCAAGTTGTAAACCTAACATTCAGGAGAACATATACCTTTGGATTAAAAAAATAAATAAATAAAAGAAGCAAAGGGGAGGTTTGGCAGGGAATAAAGACCACAATAGGCATTTGATCTCTTGAGGTTGCTAACTTTGGTTTGGGAACAAAATGAACCTGAAAACTGATTTCATTTAAAAGGCATTAAATTGTATTAAAATCTCAGTCAACTTGACAGCTTTCAGCACAACCTCCCATCTTCATCAAGTCCCAATTAATGACTTTTTAAGGGGCTTTGTAGCTTCTGGCTGTGCTTTTCCAGGAGCCTCAGATGAGGGCCCTTCGTTAACAAAAGCTGTACCCCTGACTTA
Organism: Pantherophis guttatus; assembly: GCF_059756535.1. NCBI lineage: Eukaryota > Metazoa > Chordata > Lepidosauria > Squamata > Colubridae > Pantherophis > Pantherophis guttatus. The sequence goes on from NC_142063.1 coordinate 20,347,058, forward strand.
ACACTCTTCTGAAATGGTTTGGGAATGTTTGAAGAGATTTATGCAGCAGATCCCTAAGTGGGTCACACAGATTTACATCACTTGTTAAACTGGGGAAATGAATCACTGGGCCATCAACTCCTGACCTCTTTTGAGCTGTGGGTGTACAAATTGCTGCTGCCCACACACACACAAACCGCTTCCCCATTCAATTTTTCTTAAGTGCTTATTGGGGCTTGTTGGAGTTTAAGTTTTCCCCCTTAAGGCACATCCTGTTTACAGCAACCGAGCGCTACTCAGCCCAACTAGAATATTTAAAACTGTTTCTCATTGACTTAAAAATCAAAAAATCCCAGACCAGTCAGAGACACCCGTTACATGAGGAAGTCACTTCACAGTTGGGCACTTCAAAGCAAAGGACACTCAGCTTTGCAGGAATGAAAATGGGACAGATTCTTGTGAAAGATTCCGGGTTTATTTTGCAAAGCTCCACATCCTGGTTCCTCGGATACCAAGAGGGGCTTGGAAAAGCATCTCCAACTGAAATCCAACCTCTAATCTCCTAATCCCAACCCAGCAGAGTCACACTAGCTGAGTAGGGACACTTGGTTGGAGAAGGCTGGTGAAAACCAGTAAACGGGCTAAAAAAAAAATAATTCAGGGAAATTATAAGAAAAGATCTATCCAGAATGCTTGCTTGTTTGTATTCTGCCTTTATTATTATTATTATTTTTTACAAATAACTCAAAAGTGGCGAATAGATACACTTTCCTCTTCCTATTTTCCCCACAACCACCCTGTTTGGTGGGTTGGGCTAAGAGAGAATGACTGGCCCAAAGTCAATCAGCTGGCTTTCATGGCTAAGGCGGGACTTGAATTCACAGTCTCCTGTTTTCTAGGCTTAATCACGAGTATAGGGGTCTCCAACCTTGGCAACTTTAAGACTTGTGGACTTCAACTCCCAGAATTCCTCAACCAGCATGAAACTTATTGTACTACCTTATTGTACAACCTTATTGTAAGAAAACAGTAAAGGAATCTTGCAAGCTTGAAAGTACATTTCTCCCCTGACACCTTTACATACAAGAACCTAGGGAGGGTCCCAGCTGAGATGTTTGCCAACGCCCATTGTTTCTGAGGGCTGAGTTGTCTATTATCTCACTGTTGCCCTGTCTGCTGCTGCTTCTATTGCTCCTGTCTCTCAAGAACATTCTCATAGTCTACTCTAGTGCAGGGGTCTCCAACCTTGGCAACTTTAAGACTTGTGGACTTCAACTCCGAGAATTTGCTTTGCTGGCTGAGGAATTCTGGGAGTTGAAGTCCACAAGTCTTAAAGTTGCCAAGGTTGGAGACCCCTGCACTAGTAGATCAAACTGCCTCTTGGAAGGAAACTAACAAATAGAAATATAGCCACTTTGCATGAAAAGCTCTTGTGACTTCGATTCTTGTCAATCATCAATTGAAAAGATGTCACCTATCTAGTGGTGACAATTCCCTGCCTCTAAGACCAGGAAACTGATGCCGATTGATTAGGGAACTGATTCCAATTAAGCACCAGGAGATAAGGAGGATATTATCTGAAAGATAACAAGTTCTGGCATAGAAGACCATCCCCAATGTGGCCTTCAGTAGCTCTGGCAGGAACAGGAGAAGAAACGCAGGCTGTTGGTCATAGCAGCAGAATCAAAGCCCCGTTTTCACTTGCAGCGGTGACATCCAAAGGGGAGGACAATGCACCCATCAACACTTTCTTTGACAACGATGCAATTTCCTGATTTTACCTCTGTTAATTAAGATTCTTTTACTTTAAAATAAAGGGAACAAATCAGCAAAGCCAGCTGCGGGCCTCAAGCATCACTTGAACTGTCAAGGCAGAATCCCCATTTCAGAAACTAAAATGGAGGCTGACTGCAATCCAGAGTTTAGAGGTCTTTGCTATATGGTCCACCACGGTAGCCATTTGGCAAGAGCACCATCACGTGCTCCCAAAATTCCAGATGTGCCAATCGAGCACGCACGGCTTCTAGCATGCAACATCTAATGGGCTCCATCTTCCAAACCATTTATAGTGCCAAGTGCTCTTTCGCCTTTTCTCTCCTTGGGAGAAACTTCAGGGATTCTCCCCGAGAGCCACTGCAAAGTTTGTAATTCTTCTTGCTGAACTGCTCAGTTGATGTTGTATGAACCAGGACATCAAGTTAAGTTGCACTGGGGCTTTGTTTGCACACGGTACACGAACATACGAATTCTCTCTGGGACACCGAGCATTTGCATGAAGCCAGTCAGACTGTGCCACCTTTCACACAGTTGAACATGCTCAGATGCTCCTTCTCTGTGGAACATCAATTAAGATTGAACCCAACTTTGACACTCTTTCTAAAGGCCCTGAAGACGCTGGTTTTGCCCATGCGCTCGGGACACCAGAGTGATATGGAGCCCATCAAGTGGTTGGTTTGATGGTTGTTGCCAGAGGGGTTGGCGTTTGTTGGGTTTTGAAGTGAGGCTTTTTCTCTGTAAGCCACACTCTGAGTCCACATGATAAACAAAGATAAATTGTCTTATTACTTAAATAAAAATCCGTGACTGTTGCTAAGATATCTGTACGGAGGTGCCAAACTCCAAGGCAACCTTCCATTTTTTCCCTAAAGCTGTTAAGAGGTTGTATTTATAAAGATATGGTTTCACCGCAAATACATGGATTGCAAATCATTTTGTTATTTATTTCAAAGAGCCCTTCGGATGTGAGAGGATATTAAGGCTGATCCATCTCACAGTGGCTCGATTGTATTTTAGGAATGAAAATAAAATCTTTCAACAGATATTTTTTGGGCACATGATAGTTTTGTTTTACAGCTATGTAGTCCTTGACGTACAACCTGGTTTAGTGACGGTTCAAACTTACAACGGCACTGAAAAAAGTGACTTATGACCATTTTTCACACTTTATTGCCGCATCCCCATGGTCACGTGATCAAAATCCGGATGCTTGCCAAATGATTCATTATTTATGACGATTGGCAGTGTCCTGAGGTCATGGGAACAGCTTTTGGGACTTTTTGACAAGCAAAGTCAATGGGGAAGCCAGATTCACTCAACAACCATGTTACTACTGTGTTTCCCTGAAAATAAGACAGGGTCCAGCAGAGAGGCTCCCTCTGTGTGCCATCAAGCCCCACCCCTCCTGCGGGGGAGGGGGGGAACGCAAGCGGCCCAAAAGCGCCAAGCTGCGCAAGCACATGTTCCCTCCCCCGCTTGTGCACCTCCCAGGCTTCACCACGTCGATGTGGGTGAAGACGGTGAGCACCTGGCTGGAAGCTGCTGGAAATGGAGAAGACACCAGTCAGGTCAGTCGCCTGCTGCTAAGTCTTCCAGGAGCCAGAGCAGAGAGTCTTCCGGCAGCTGAGGCAGAGGCGGTGCAAGGCGAAGGGAGCTGCAGCCCCGCATGGGGAGGCCTCCACCGCCGCCATCCGAGCACTAAGGATGGCTTTCTCTGTGACTTCCAAAACCCAGCTGGAAGCCGCTGGAAGCAGAGAAGAGGCTGGTTGGGCCAGCCGCCTGCTGTCGAGTCTTCTGGGAGCCGGGGCAGCCACATGGAGTTGGAACCATAGAGTGGGAAGTGCGCTCCCAGAGTGGCTGCTGCCCAAAGACCAGCCTCTTCTCAGCTTCCAGCGGCTTCCAGCCAGGATTTGGAAGCTGCATTGGAAGCCATCCTCAATGCTGGGTGGGCACCACATGGCAAGAAGTGCCGGGTGGCTGTTCTCTTGCAAGCAGGGCAGGAGTTTGCAGGTGAGGGGGATGGATGGATGAATGGATGGGAGGCGGCTGAGCGCCAAGAATGCTGGGAAGAGAGAGAACGAGAGGCAGCTCCTGATCAGCTCAACTGATCCACGGGTCGCGATTAAGGGGCCCAGCTGCCATTAGCTGACCGGGGAAGGGAAGGGCTGCCTCCTGTGCTGGCCATGCCCACCCCTTCACTAGGGCTTATTTTAGGGGGAGGGCGTATATTTACACCCACCCCAAAAATCAGGCTTGGTCTTATTTTCGGGACATGTCGTATTTTCGGGGAAACACGGTAACTTAACAAGTGCAGTGATTCACTTAACAGCTGTGGCAAGAAAGGTTGTAAAATAAGGAAACCTACTTAACAACTTTCTCACTTAGCAACATAAATCCTGGGCTCAATTGTGATCGTAAGTCGAGGACTATTTGCACTGTATTGTGCATTTGCTTCAGCTAAGGCTATGAAAAAGGCTCTGCTGGAGGAGATCTAAGGCTTCTCGTGGTTACTACCATTTCCCACACAACCAGACAGATACCAGTGGGAAACCCTTAAAAGCAATCATCATCATCTGTACAGGTAGTCCTCCATTTATGAACACAATCAGGCCAAAATTTCTGTTGCTAAATGAGACAGTTGAGTGTTGCCCTATAACGTAGCCCCCCCTCTTGTTGCCTTAAGTACCTCACACAGTTGTGGGGAAAATAGGAGGAGGAAGGCGTATCGATGCTACTAAAAAGCCATTTTCTGACCAATTTCAACATCTCGCTTTTCAAACTGTCCAGTTTGAAGAAGCCCTTTTGGTGCTTTTTAAATATATAAATATTAAATACTGTATTTTTGCCCTATAAGATGCACCGGACCATAAGACACACATTAGCTTTAGAGGAGAAAAACAAGAAAAAAAAAACTGCCTCTGCCTCTCAGCATCCATCCAGTATTTATCCTTGCAGCAAACAGCCTGGTCAGCTTCAGCACATTATCGCAGCCCCAGCATGTGGCTCATCGGGGCTCCGCTCCGTTGCGCCCACCACCAGTCAACTCAACTGAGCTGCCGCTACTGCCGGGAAATACTGGAGCCGATCAGCTGTTCTAGGTGGCGGGGATCACCGCTGCCACCGCTCACCACCATCATCTGCTCTCCCGCCACCGCCACAGCCGCCACAACCCCACCCCACCCGGCGCAATATTCACTCTATAAGTTGCACAGACATTTCCACCCACTTTTTTGGGGGGAAAGTTGGACAGTTTGAAAGGCTAGATGTTGAAACTGGTCAGAAAATGGGCTTTTTAGTAGCATCAAGCCAAAAGAGGAAGGTTGTTTAAGCAATTTGTGACCCATTTATCCTGACATCTGCAATTTACAATCTGTAAAGATCAGACATACACATAGACCAATTAAGGGCAAAGAAAATAGAGGTGGTTGTGCCCAACTGTTTAAAACACCAAACCTATAGCCTCTCCTTCTGCCCCACAGACAGAACCAGTAGGGCCACAGTCCAGAAATCTTCTCCCTCTCCAACTCCCCCATTCTGCACAGTTCTTAGTTTCCCAGCTTCCTTCCAGCCTATCAGATCCCTATCCAGATTCCTAAAAGAGGATTCATTGCTCAGTCTAAAGCAAATCTTAAGAGGGATTCTGATGAACAGAAAAATCTGGAGATGGCTAATTTCTACTGAATAGAAGTGTTGTTAGGGAGGAGCAGAAGATTGCTGAAGATTGCCAAGATATTCCATTGGTCGGGGAGGGGGTGTGGTGTGTTCAGAAAGGGGTGAAGAATAAGGTAATTAAGGGGTGAAGAATAAGGAAGTTAGTTTGGTATAGTGATTAAGGTACTGAGCTAGAAACTGGGAGATTGTTGAGTTCTAGTCTCACGTTAACCATGAAAGTCAGCTGGGTGACCTTGAGCCAATCACTCTCTCTCAACCAAACTCACCTATTGTGGGGAAAACAGGAGGAAGGTGTGTTGGATATGTTCACTTGCCATGAGTTATTTTGTAAAAAAATTAAGGTAGCAAATAAAGTAAAATAAATAAAATAATTACGAAAGAATCTTCCAACTGGCTGACTGCAAAATTAAAACCTTTGGAGATTATGAATTGCACCGGGAGGTGGTTATGTTAAAGCAGTAGTTTTTCAACCATGGCAACTTTTAAGATGCACGGATTTCATGCCGGCTGAGGAATTCTGGGAGTTTACGTCCACAGCTCTTAAAATTGCCAACTTTGAAAAACGCTACTATAGCAACTGCAATAGCACTTAGACTTATATACCGCTTCACAGTGCTTTACAGCCCTCTCTAAGCGGTTTACAGAGTCAGCATATCGCCCCCAACAAGCTGGGTCCTCATTTTACCCACCTCAGAAGGACGGAAGGCTGAGTCAACCTTGAGCCTGGTGGGATTTGAACTGCCAAATTGCAGGCAGCTGGTAGTCAGCAGAAGTGGCCTGCAGTACTGCACTCTAACCACTGTGCCACTGAGGCTCATACGATGCTGAGATCTGAATCCTGATTGAAAAGGGTTTGAATGATCCATTTCCTCATCTTCTCTACAACCTTCCCCAAAGAGAGAAAACTGAAAGCTGGATAGAAATTATCCAGTACAGTCAAATCCAATGTACCTTAAACAGGGGTAACCACCCATCATTTTCCTGCAGTTTTAACCAGCCTTGGAAGGACATGAACCTAATATACATATGGCTAAGTTCACAATCTGGAGACCCTCTCCACTTCCTTGGTTCAAACTCTTTCTAGATAACACAGGTAGTCCTTGATTTACAACCACAACTGAGCCCAACACTTCCATTGTTAAGCAAGATAGTTGTTAAATGAGTTTTTATTGCCCTTCCAGCCATGAACTTTCAAGGCACCTCTGATTCTATGCCTCAGAAAGGAATTTGAAATCCCCTAACATCATTACATCTGACGCATTCCACCACCAACCCTGTCAAAGTATCAAATGTGGCCCCTATGCAACAGGGCGATTAATATTATATCAGCAGTCCCCATCTGATTTCTAGAGCCCAACAAGCTCTTAGATCTGGATATCCACTTAACAGCACTTCTGAAACTCAACAGTCTCCTGGTTTACTGGCCACTCCTGCCCTGTAATCGCTGCCCAAGTACAGTAGTCACATTACCAACAAGGGAACCCTCCCTTAATCCATGCTCAATTAAACCTTGGTGATACATGGTTTGAGCAATTGATGAACATTGACCACCAGGACCAGTGATAGTCAAATAACTATCCTGTGGATATTTCAAATTCTTAATTATATATTCTTTAAATTTATTCTCAACATTTCCTCCAAGATCTCAAAGTGTGGGACATAGCATTTCTCTCTCTATGTTAACCTTTCCCATCTTGGCATCTTCAAAATGGGTAGACTTCAAGTTCCCAGAATTTTCCAGCCTATATATCCACACATCTCAAAAGATGTCTACCGCCCAATCACCACCCTGTAAGATACACTGAACTGAGAGACAGCAACTAGCCAACTTCATCCAATGAAGTTTCCTGGCAAACGTAGACTTGATCCAACCCAACACCTTAATTATTCCACAATGTTGATTCACAATTGCCATAATCCCAGAATATTGGCCTTGGTGAGATTGAGTTGTAACCCCAAAGAAGGGGAAGATACTGGAGTGCCTATCCCAGATCTGATATACCGATTCATGTAATAGGAGAAGCCAAAGGTGCTTTTTCAAGGGGCAATTGGACTTTCTGGTTTTTCTTTGAAGACATTTTGCTTCCCATCCAAGAAGCTTCTTCAGCTCTGACTGGATGGGGGGGAATGGAAGGATTTATATTCCTTGCAGATACCTGGTCATTTGTAGTCTTTTAGTGAGTTGTTAAGGCCACCTGGAGGTTTATGTGTCCTCAGGGTCACCTGAGTAGTGTAAATGGGTGTGGAGCCTTCTTGGAACTGTTGAAAGGACTGTGTTGTAGACTGGAGACAGATGATATCGTAGCCCTTTGCACCACTCAGGTGGCCCCAAGGACACAGATAAACCTCCAGGTGGCCTTAAAGACTGGCTTAAACGACTTCCATTCCCCATCATCCAGTCAGAGCTGAAGAAGCTGCTTGGATGAGAAGCAAAACATCTTCAAAGAAAAACCAAAAAGTCCAGTTGCCTCTTGAAAAAAAAAAAAGCACCTTTGGGACAACCATGACCTGGATGACTTGAGAATCTCCATAGATGTAATAGGGGAAGTTTAGCATTTTAAATTCGTGGGATGGAACAAATGCTAAGAGTGGAATAGACTGAATAGATTGTACGGATCATTTGCTTGCTTTTTCAATGACTGACCATCAACAACTTTTCTGAAAGAGGCTGGAACTAGCTTCACATCTCCAATTGTTAGAAAATGGCCACAAGATACCTCCAAATAGCCCTTATGAAAGATTTTAAGAGCAAATTGCTTACCAGCCCAATTCTAGACCCAGAAACTACCCTTAAGAACACCACATCCATCTCCTTTCTCCTTGGAGAAGCCCCAACTACATATTCCCCCACTGGATGGCTAAATCCTGAAAATCCTGAGGACCTGGATTATGGGGGCAATAAACTAACTTTGTATAGAACAACACTGCTGCCCTAATAAGCAGTTATATACAAAAAAGTATGCAGGCTATTGCTATAATGCATTGTAAGCCACCCGGAGACATATAAATGTCTTCAATTACTGTAAGTTCGAATCTCACCAGGCTCAAGGTTGACTCAGCCTTCCATCCTTTCTAAGGTAGGTAAATTGAGGACCCAGTTTGTGGGGGCAATAAACTGACTTTGTATAAATATACGAAAGTATGAAGGCTATTGCTTAACGCATTGTAAGCTGCCCTGAGTCTCCGGAGAAGGGCGGCATATAAATCAAATTAAAAAAAAAAAGGACTAATAAATAAATAAATAAAACAGGGGCCCTCTACCTTATTGAATTAATTCTGTAATTGCTAAAGGAGATTAAAGGGAAATGGCAATGGAACTATGGATCCTTGCTGCCACCTACTGGTTGCCATGCAAAAAGCATCCCGCCAAGGATGGGGGGGCCTTTGCAGCCATAAAACCTGCCTGTGTCAAAAGGGGGGCCTCTGGGACGACTGGAAAAACCTATTTTATTTGAGAGTGGTAAACCTTCCTTTAACTTAAAATTGTTCTTCAAAGCAAAGAAAAATTACTCTCCCCCCCCCCGTTTTTTTTTTTTTGCTATCAATTCTAAACACCTGTCCTAGACCCAACAGTTTGGGCTACTACAGATTTTCTCACACCAGACCTTTTGTCTTCCCATCGGGGCCAGGACCCTTTTTTACAGCCCCAGACTGCTGTCAAAGCATCACTGTTCAGAGTGGAAAGGGCCTACATTTTTTAATTCTTGATTGGGCTTGCAGGGAGGGGGGTAGAAAGGCCCGTGGAAGCTCTGTGCAAAGATCTGGTTTCTAATTAAATCTGTTGCTGGTTAAGCGGATATGGTGGCCTAGTGGTTAAGACGCTGGGCTTGCCGACCAGGTTAACGGTTTGAAACCCAAGCATTGCGTGACAAGTTGAGCTCCCGTTGTTGCCACAGCAATGGCTGTCCTGCCAACCTAGCAATTTTGAAGACATGCCAATGCAAGTAGATAAACAGGTACCATTTTGGCGGGAAGGTAACAGCGTAGAGTAATGCCGGCCACATGACCACGGCAGCATCTTCAGACAACGCTGGCTCCTTGGCTAGGAAACAGGAGTTGAGCACTGTCCCCTAGAGTCAAGCATGATTGGACAGGGGACCAATCATAAAACACCTTTAATGGTTGCTGTTAATGATCTGGGCAGGGCTGGGGGCGGGAGGAGATTGCAAAAATAGAGGAGGAGCTATTTCCCATTTTCTATCTATTAAGTTGAAGACGGGATTGTGGACTCGCCCCCAAAAGCCTTCTGCACAAGGGTAGAAAAACTGTGGCCTGAACCAATAGGTTGGACTCTGCTTACCGTTCCTCTCAGCTTGTCCACCTTCTCCCTTAACGCTGCTGCGGTCCAGCGGCGCCCTCGGATAACCAGCGCTGATTGGTGGGTGCTTTGCTAGCAAGGCGGGCCTTTACAAGATACAAGCCCACTTTTTAAACAGGCATAGCTTGAAACAACCCAAACGGAGACAAAGAGGTGGGGAACAGACAACCACAGCAGCACCCATCAAATTTGTACAGGTAGTCCTCGACTTACAGCCATACCGTTCAAAGTCACAACGGCCCTGAAAAAAGATGACTTATGATCGTTTTTCACATTTTGCAACCGCCGCAGCGTCCTCCAGTCATGTGATCAAAATTCAGATGCGTGGCAACTGGCTCGTATTTAGGATGGTTGCAGTATCCCGGGTGTCATGCGATCCCCTTTTGCGACTTTCCGACAAGCGAAGTCAAAGCCGGGTTCACTTAACCCCCATGTTACTAACTTAGCCAGCGCAGTGATTCACGTTAACAAGTGGCAAGAAAGGTTGTAAAATGGGGCAACGCTGACTTAACAACTGCCTTGCTTAGCAACAAAAACATTTGGGTTCGATTGCGGTCGTAAGGCAAGGACCACCTGTACGGAATGGCTTCAGACACAAGGGCAAAACCTGGGTAAAATCGCCAACCCTTGAGGAGATGGGACTTTTCATTTGCATTTACCCAGTAGTGGGATTCAAATAATTTAATAACTGGTTCTCTGCCCTAATGATTTCTTCCAACAATCAGTTCACCAAACTGTTCAGAAAGTTAACAACCGGTTCTCCCGAAGTGGTGCGAACCGGCTGAATCCCACCACTGCATTTACCCCTTTGGGGGAAGGTGAAGCTCCGAACTTCACAGACAGGAAAATGCTGATTTCTCAAAAAGAACTAGGAAATGAATTGGCCGCTGCTTACTTCTTCCAAGATTTCTTTCAACATCTCAGTTGAACCCTAGTTGCTTCCCACTCTTTTTTTTTTTTAGAGCTCCCCCCACCCTCAGGTATTCCATCAAACAAGCGCCTTTTTTTGCTTCATCTCATCTTCTCCTGAAGGCACAAACCCAGATGCATCACAGGCTAGAGCTGAAATGTCCATTTATTTAACAGCAGTAATAATTTAAAATTATAAAAACCCCTTTCTCGGTATCGACTTGTCAAAAAGGGCGGTGTTAGTAACAGGGGAGGGTGGGCGGGGGGCGAGGGAAGGAGGGAGGAACTGTGCAGAGTCGGGAAGTAGCTCTGATTGTTAAATTCGCTTCCCGCTCTTCCTCTTCTTCCTCCCCGCTCCCCCTTCGTTGCTGGTGCCTAAAGGAAAGAGCCTCACCAGCTCCTCCAGCAGCAGAAAATCCACAGAGGGAAAAAGAGGGGAAGGAAAGAAGGATCTCTATTACATTTCTACTTTCGAAGGTCGGTATCATCAGTTCTTAAAAGAGAGCTGATGGCAGGACGGGGCAGTGGGGCAAAAAACAAAAACGAAAAAAAAAAAAACATCGTCAAAATTATATTTAAAAAAATAATAATAATAGAGAGAAAGGGATAGACAATCCATTTTAGAACGCCCCCTTTGGAACTCTGATCTCCCTTAAAATCCAGTGCTTGTTCGCGTTCCGACTCCCTGCCACTCGTCACACGGCGCGGCTGGGCCGGTTTTAAGAGTCCGCACAGCAGCAGAGTTGAGAGAGGAGGTTCTTCCCCCACCCCGCCCCGCATTGTCCCTTGAGAGAATGCAAGATTGAACACCAAACATTGGGGCGGGACGTGGGAGGTTGGGGGGGGCAGGAGGGAAGAGAGCAGGAAGTCAAGAGGGTCTTGAAGTTATGATGGTTGAGGGGAAGTGTGTGGAGATTCCCATTCCCAGCCCTCCCCACGGCTCTGTACTGGACGTTTCCCCACCCCACAGATTTCCCCCTGGTGGTGGTGGTGGGGAGAAGCATGGAAGGGCTATGACATTAGAAAAAGAGCATGAGAGTGGCGACATTTTTTTTTTTGCTTGTTTTTTTAAAGATTCATGAGTTGTTTGCGGAGTTTTCGTTACTTGGTGAACTGGAGGAAGAAGAGGAGGAGGAAGATGACGAGGAGGAAGCAAAATTCATTGCGGAGAGTCCAGGTGGATTTGTGGCTGTGTTCTGCCCGCTTAAACTTTTCCGACACACTGGGCAGGTGTCATGCTGGGGAAGCGGGTGGAGACAAAAAAAAAAGAAAGAGAGAGAGAGAGAGATATAGAGAGCAAAAATGTTAGAAAACAGGTATTTGGCCCATGTCTCGGTGCTTAAATACAGGCACTCCCCAACTTACGGCCATTCGTTTAGTGAACAGTGCTAAAAAGATGACTTCCAACTGGTCCTTGCACTTACAACGGTTAAAGCATCCCCGTGGCCACGTGATTCCCTTTTGCAACCTGACCAGCCAGCTTCCAAGAAGCAAATCAAGGGGGAAATTGGCAGGAAAGGTTGCCAGTTGTAGTCTTGCAATGCCTTGCTTAAACAACTGCAGTGATTTGCTTAATGACCGCAGCAAAAGAGGTTGTAAAATTGGCTGTGGTCAGCTTACTTAACAACAGCAGGGGTGAATGATGAATTCTCTGAATCTTATTGTGGCCGTCAAGTCAAAGACTACTCTAAATTCAGAAAAAGGCCTTGGAGCTCTTAAGGACAAACATAGCACAGGCAGACAAGCACTGTCTTCCTGCCTCTGCCCACCTTTGGAATTAATTCTAGTGCATTGCACTGCCCTCTTCTATAGTGTCCCTTTTATCCAACACGCCACACAGGGCCCTGGATCACAGTACAGTGGTACCTCGGTACTCGATTGCTTCAAAACTCATCAAATTTGGTACTGGATGCATTTTGATGTGAAAATCTTGTCCCAGTACTTGGTGTTTGTTTAGTACTCGGTACGCAGCTACAGGAAGAGAGGGGCGGCTGTGGAGAACAGACAGGAAGTTGGCCATGCTGGGAAGGCCACTGCAAAATGAGGGGGATGGCCACAGAGTGCAGACAGGAAGTAGGTCATACTGGGAAAGTCACTGCAAAATGAGGGGGATAGCCACAGAGGGCGGTGTTGTGGCCCCTCAGAGGCCTGTGTGGATTGTAGCTGATTCTGACAATGAGGAGGCTGGTGTGGTGTTGCGCCAGTAGCCTGTGCAGCTGGCACTCGAGTCAGACAATGAGGAGGCTGGAGAAGATGTGGTGCCAGAGGCAGGGATTCAGCCAGGGCCTTCAGAACCTCCAGAAGCTCCTTTAAGTGAAGAGGACGAAGAGGAGGAGCCTCTTCTCGATGCACGGGCGCGCAGAGCGGCCAAAAGGCAGGAGTGGCTCCTCAGGAGGAGGTCTCCTCGAGAATAAGGCTTGGGGCTAATTGGCCACTCCCTTAGCCTATTTAAGGAGGAACACTGACTGAAGCAATTTGTAGGGAACAACTTTAGTTCACTCTACTTCACGTCTGGATTCTCTGCAAATTGCTTCTGGGCTTTCTGTCAACCTTAGTAAGATTACTTTATCTTTGGTTTCTTGTAGGCTGTTAAGAAAGTTTATTAACAGCCTTTGTTTTGAAAAAGACTGAGTTATTTTAGTAAATTAAGTTTTGTACAAACTTTGTGTGTGCTGTGTTCTTTGGGGTCCATAGCTGGGGCAGAACAGGCGGACAGGAAGTAGGTCATGGTGGGAAAGTCACTGCAAAATGAGGGGGATGGCCACAGAGGGCGGACAGGAAGTTGGCCATGCTGGGAAGGTCACTGACATAGGAAAAGGCACAGACAGAAAGTTCTTCCTGGCTGAAACAATGGGTTAGGTGGCAAGTCATGTGGTTTGTTTAGGACTCATCGCACCTCTCAGAATCAGTTCACACCGAGTACCGAGATACCACTGTATTTCCATTGATGGGAGTTTGTCATTGAGTCAGAGTCTACTTTGAATGGGTCCTTCAACAGTTAAGAATTTCGGGGGAGAAAAAATAAAAATGGGTGATGGAGAGGGAAAAGCTGAGACGCTGGAAATAAACACAGGGCCTATGCAGATGGTATTCCTGGGAGGGAAAAATAAAAGGAAAGCACATTTGATAAAAATTAAGAAAATGTGGGCTCGACAGGGCAATGCAACACTTCAAAGGCAGATGTGCTTCAGAGCAGGGGTCTCCAACCTTGGCAACTTTAAGACTTTAAACTTTAAACTTTGCTGGCTGAGGAATTCTGGGAGTTGAAGTCCACAAGTCTTAAAGCTGCCAAGGTTTGGAGACCCCTGCTTCAGAGCATCTACAGGAGCAAATGTGGTCCCCCGTCTACGACTCCTTTAAAAAAAAAACAGTGTCTTTTCCCAAATTGTGTGGGAACCTGGACTAGGCTATCCTGAGCAAACTCGCAGTGCAATCAAAGGAAAATATTGTTTGGTTTGTCATACAACTGCAGAGTGGGATTAGTGAACCCCGCAGAGCAAAACTGCCAACAGAACAAAACCGCCTCTCGAAATTGCTGGAGGCATTTAACGGAGGCTGAAGAGCCATCTGTGTGTGTGTGGGGGGGGGACTACGCTACTGACAGTTTGATGAAATAGTCTCTAACTCCCTAATTCTAATTCGACACTAATTCCAGTATAACTCTGTGACAAGGGATCTGTTCCCCCCCCCCCAAATCCCGATCTTCAAAAAGATGATCAAAAACTCATCAGTTTTAAATGGACTTAACTGAGACTGATTTATCTTGCATGCTGTAAGCTGTTAATGCCTGGCCTTGAGACTGACTTTTCAATTACAAGCTTTGGGAATTATTGGATTTTAAAAATGACTTTCAAGGGCTGCATATTGTTTTCCAGAAAGGATTTTCACTAAAAAAAAAAAAAAAAAAAGGGGGGGGGGACACGCACGTTTTATTGCAGGAACAAGCCCTTAAAAAGAAAGTGTTAGGCTTCTAAGGGAACAGGGAATCTAGCAGAAGCCTCACTGGAGGAAAGGTTGCACCTTCAGAGAAGCTTTTTAAAACATTCAAAATCAAAGGCATATGCCTCTCTCTTGGTTTTGTTTAAAGCTAAACCAATTGTTCCGCTGAAAAACCAATGATCTTGTGTCAATTGTTGAAGAATGAGGCAGGAAGACAGCATATAAGTCACCGACCAAACCCTGCCCCCTCTTGCTAAACAAATCTTATCTTAAAAGCAGGGCTGGGCTTCAAAAATTTTAGCAAGGGGTTCTCTGTCCGGTTGCTGGCTGGGCGTGGCCATGGTGGGCGTAGCCTAGTTGGCCTCCTGCACCACGGTGGTGTGTGTGTTTTTGCCCTCCCCGGGCTCCGGAGGCTTTTCTCGAACCTCCGGGAGGGCGAAAACGGCCTCCCCAGGCTCTGGAGGCCCTCTGGAGGCCAGAAACGGGCCCATTTCTAGCCTTCCCAATCATCCTGCTTTTTGCCCTCCCCAAGCCTCCATGCGCGCCCTGCACTTACCTGTATCCAAAACGGGCTGTGTAGGGACTCCTGGGAGGGGCAGGGCAGGTGGGGCCAGCCAGGAGTGGGATTTGGGGGTTCTCCAAACTGCACAGAATCTTAGCTAGAGGTTCTCCCGAACCCCTGCGAACCCCCAGCATCCCACCCCTGCTTAAAAGTCCTCTCTTCCCCTATTCAGTCTCCAAAGACATCTATTATTCTCCGTCACTATTCAAAAATGTCTGAATCACAGCAGGCCAAAGGAAACAAGGCTCCCATTGGGGCCGCTGGTGGATTGTCTCCAGCCTCCCCAAAGCAGCAGCGGACATGGGATGCTCTCTGCTCAAGTCCCTCCATGACTCTCCCTGACAGCTCACCTGTTCCAGCCACGGGACTATGCAGCCATCATGGAAGAGGTGATTGCAGGGTAATTGTCGCACGCTCTCGCCAACTTCATAATCTTCCTTACAGACGGGACATTCCAGTCCCGAAACTACAATTGGGAAAAGAAAAAAAAAAAGAGAGAGAGAGAGAGGAATGAACTAGAGCTGAGTTGTTCATCCCCGTTACAGGTAGTCCTTGTTTACTGACCACAACTGGGACCAGCAATTTTCTCATTAAGTGAAGCAGTGGCTAAGTGAAACCGCAACTGTGCTTATGATCTTATTTTAGCTTTCCTTTTTGCTTTACAGACACGGGAAGGATGTAAATGTAAGAATAGGTTGCAAAGTTACTTTTTCATTGTCACTGTAGTTGTGAATGGTTGCTAAACAAGGAATACCTGTAGAGGTAGTTCTCCACTTACAGCCATTTCTTTATTGACTGTTCAAAATTACAACGGCACTAAAAAGGAGTAGGTCCTTGCATTTATAACTGTTGCGACATCCCCACGTTCATATTATCAAAATTTGGGCGCTTGGCATCTGGCATGTATTTACGATGGCTATATCAACCAACACCTTTTCTGGGGTTTGATGAGCGTCGGCATAGGACGCATTAACCCGGCGTTCGGTTCATCCCGCAGCCCCAGTTCTGCTTGCCAAAAGTGGACCAGTAGGCATCTCGCGTTCCGTGGCCGACTCCACAACAGCGAGCCAGGCTTCTTAGCCATTTAAATCAGGAGTCTCCAACCTTGGCAACTTTAAGACTTGTGGACTTCAGCTCTCAGAATTCCTCAGCCAGCTTTGCAAAGGTTGGAGACCCCTGATTTAAAGTTGGAGAATAGGTTGAGATTGTTTCGGCCCCAAGGCCTCTAATCATTCGCTTGACCGCATAAAACAGTGGCAGCAAGCGCCAGCCATCCTGAGGGAACTTCAGAGGGAACCAGCTACTAGACAGTTTAATTCGTCTTTTGCCCCCTATACACAGGTCGGATGACTGATTTGTATGTCAGGACCACCATTTGCAAACTTCCCAGCCAGATTCTGAAAAGGAAAGGCAATGGAGGAAGCCAGATTCATTTAACAACCATGTGATTCATTCAATAACTGCAGTGATTCAGTGACTACTGTGACAAAAAAAGTTATAAAAATCAGGTGCGACTCACTTAACAACCCCCTTGCTTGGTAATGGATATTCTGGTCCCGTTTGTGGTCATAAGTCGAGGACTACCTGGATATTTAAAGCAGTTAATGGAGGGGAAAATCACAGAAACCAAGTGTTCTGGAGGATGAGGAAGGCAGAAGCAATTGGGATCTGTTAAGAATTTACTACCAGGTTCCCTAAACTTCCTTTTGTTACGCTACAACTAGGCCTCCACTTATGACCACAACTGAGCCCAAAATTTCCACTGCTAATCAAGACAGTTGTTAAGTGAGCTTTGCCCCATTTTACAACCTTTCTTGCCCCAGTTGTTAAGTGAATCACTGCAGCTGTTAAGTTAGCAACACGGTGGTTAAGTGAATCTGGCTTCCCCATTGACTTTGTTTGTCAGAAGGTCGCAGAAAGTGATCACATGACCCTGAGACACAGCAACAGTCATAAATACATGCCAGTTGCCAAGTGTCCGAATTTTGATCATGTGACCGTAGGGATGTTGCAAAGGTTGTTAAGTGTAAAAAACTATCACAAGTCACTTTTTTCAAGTGCCGTCATAATTTTGAACGGTCACGAAATGGTTGTACGGCAGGTGGAGAACTACCTGTCCATTGCTCTCAACCCACTGAAGGTATTTATGGTTCTACTTCTTTTCAGAAGTAGAGACACCGATCTTCTTCGATCCTTCAGCTTCATGTGCTAAACATAATACAGCACTGTAGTCAAAACAAGCAACACTCAGCTTGAGAAATATGCCCCTGTTCAATGCTATCCAGCCACCCCATTCCATCTGAATAGGAGAAGATTAAAGAGAATGAAAAGTGATTGTTTTGTAGATCCTTGGCAACAGAACAAAAGCCACAAACTTCTGTAGTTTTAAGAACAAGCTGAGATCGGTTCCAAGTTAATCTAGGGTAAGCCTAAGAAACCTTGCCTGTCTCTGGTTCCCAACCACAGGAAGGAATTAAAACTGCCAACCCTGAACCAGAGAATAAACCAAGGGGCAAAAGAAAAGGAGAAAAGCTGGCCAACAAAAACTACAATAAGACAGCAGAATTGGACCTGGATACCTTCGAGACCGACTTCTGCCACCAGTAGCCTCCCACCGGCCAGTTCGCTCCCACAGAGAGGGTCTCCTCAGGGTGCCATCGGCCAAATTATGTCGGCTGGCGACACCAGGGGGAGGGCCTTCTCTGTGGGAGCCCCTGCCCTTTGGAGTGAACTGCCCCCAGAAATTCGTAAAATCTCTGATCTCCGTGTATTTCGCTGGGCCCTCAAAACCTTGTTGTTCCGCTAGGCTGGGCTATCAATGTAAAGATTTTAATTGGTTTTAAATATGGGATTTTAAATTTGGGGTTTTATAATTGGGCCTACCATTTAATAATTTTAATTATTTTTAAATTTTGTCTGTCTTTGTGCTTTTAATCAGGCTGTACACCGTCCTGAGTCCTTTGGGAGAAGGGCGGTATAGAAATAAAATAAAATAAAATAAAATAAAATAAAATAAAATAAAATAAAATAAAATAAAATAAAATAAAATAAAATAAAATAAAATAAAATAAAATAAAATAAAATAAATAAATAAATAAGAATCTTTTAAAAATAATAATGCTATTCAAATGAAAATCTCTGATTAGATGATCCAGGTCTTTCTGAATATACTGGGGTGGGGGGTGGGGGTGGAAGAGAGGCAGAAAAATGAGTAAGCCCTTACCGACATGTTCCTCTGTTATATGAATGGTTGGAAGGGCCTGAATCTTCTCCTTGTCTGCAGGAGGCGGGCCGGTGTTTTCAAACTGATTCAGGAGCTGAAAGAAAATGAAAGGGTGACAAAAGAGGGAGAGACAGTCCCAATGCTGCTGCCAGATTGTGGCTGTAAATCAAGCTTGGAGCTCCCTGGAATCTCTCATCCAAGAATTACCTCAGGCCGAATCCTTCATAACTTCCTAGCCCAGAGAAGGACAGCCTGCTGAAATAAATTCAGGGTTAAAATTAATTCTTGTTAACAGGCTGTCCTTCCTCCTGCTTGCCCATCTGAGGGAAAATGTCTTAGCATCCCATTTGAAACCCCAGTATAAGCAGTCCATGTCTTAAAAAAAAAAAAAGACACACTCACCCACCCTGTCTTAGGCCTGGGTATCAGGATAACCAGGGTCAGCTAAATTTTCAGCCTCCTGTTAACGGCAGTGTAAGAGCAACCCTCCTTGCCTGTTGCGGCTACTTCCCCTCCCACCCAATAAAGATGGCGAGAGCAGCTAGGAGCCAGTTTGGAAGTCACAAACTTAAAAGCTCAGTTATGATAAAAAAAAAAAAACCCAACTGAGCTCCACAAGATGAGCCTGGACCTGCACTAGCCAGGGATGCTTGATCCTCCAATTTTCAGGCTAGGCTTCTGCTGCCTCATTCAAAGGCGCATCCACTCCACGGAGTGCCCCATACAAAGCCCAAGTTTTGGCTTCTTTAAACCAGTGTTTCTCAACCTTGGCAACTTTAAGATGGGTGGATTTCAACTCCCTGAATTCCCCAGCTGGCATGAAGTCCACCTATCTTAAAGTTGCTGAGAAACACTGCTTTAAACCATTTTTCAGAACAAGAACCCCACATGCTTAAAACCTCCCGTTCCCATCTGCTTTCTAACTCCAAATGTTTTATGGGAGACATGTACAGGGTTACCTCCAAATTATTATATATTAACCAAAGGATAGGATTATTAATAATGCAGGTAAGTCTTGACTTATGACCACAATTGAGCCCCAAATGTCTGTTGCTAAACGAGACAGTTAAATGAATTGTGCTCCCATTTTACGACTTTTCTTGCCACCGTTGTTAAGTGAATCGCTGCAGCTGTTACGGTAGTAACACGGTTGTTAAATAAATTTGCCTTCCCTATTGACTGCTTGTCAGAAGGTCCCACAAGGTGATCCCTTGTCCCTGGGACATTGCAACCTTCATAAATATGAGTCAGTTGCCGAGCATCCGGATTTTGATCATGTGACCACGGGGATGCTGCAATGGTCATAAGTACCAAAAATTGTCATTTTTTTTTCCAGTGCTGTTGTAGCTTCGAACAGTCACTAAAGGAATGGTTGTAAGTCAAAGACCACCTGTGATATTAAGCAAGGTATGGATACTTGGAAGGGTCTCACCTTGGTCATGTTTACAACTGTGGTATAGTTATACAGTTTTTATATACATTTGCTGTACAGACTAAGCTAGGCCCATTAGTAAACACTGTTTCCTCCCTGGTTTTAGGCCAGTGCCTGCACAAATCACATAAGCAGGATTTGTAGGCTACAGCCTTCTTCTGCTGTTGGCTTCCAGCACAAGTCTTGAGGTGGATTCTTCCCTAACATGGAGTTTCCCTTTACCTCAGAGGTCTTCAAACTTGGCAGCTTTAAGACTTGTGGACTTCAACTCCCAGAATTCTCCAGCCAGCATAGCTGGCTGGAGAATTCTGGGAGTTGAAGTCCACAAGTCTTAAAGCTGCCAGGTTTGAAGACCTCTGCTTTAGCTAATGGAATTTGAGCCTCCTAGAATTAAGCTGCATCTTGGTGGGAGCCCACAGAAGAGGACGTGAGAGTCCTAAGCTCTGAACCCTCCGTATGCCACCATTCTGCCCCCTCCCTTTCCCTGCCCCGCAAAAGGAAGAGATGTGCCCTACACACAGCCAGCTGTACCTGAGTAATAATGGCATCCAAGCCGTTGGCGCCCCAAGCGTAGTCCATGGGATTTGAATGCAAGACTCCCCTTTATAAATAGAAAGCACCAAAACAAAGAAAGGACAGGAGGAAAAGTTAAGCCTTCACTGGAACTGGCTGGACTGCCATAAGGCAGATGGTCAAGGTTTATTGACTTTGGAGGATTCTTAGAATAAGCCTAAGAATTCCATTTTTTAAAAAAAAAAAAGACGTGCGGACCCGACTCCCAAATTCCCCAGTCAGACAGAATTCTGGGAGTTGAAGTCCATACTTCTTCTTACAGTTGCTAAGGTTGAGATACATTGATCTAGAACATGCTCTGACCAACTCACCAAGGTCCTACTCCAAGGTTTGGTATCGTGGTTGGTGCTATAATTCCATTGACCAGCTGCTGGATAATTCTGCCAAAAGGAGAGAAAAAAGAAAAATGTTGAGGCATTCTGGAGCAGGGAGAAGAGAACTGCTGAATGAGCTCACGGTTTCCCAATTTCTGGTGATTGTTGTGGCCCGTCAGCGGCCTGTGCAGCTGGTAGCTGATTCCGACAGCGAGGAGGCTGGTGTGGTGCTGCGCCAGCAGCCTGTGCAGCTGGCACTCAAGTCAGACAATGAGGAGGCTGGAGAAGATGTGGTGCCAGAGGCGGGGATTCAGCCAGGGCCTTCAGAACCTCCAGAACCTTCCATAAGTGAAGAGGAAGAAGAGGAGGAGCCTCTTCTCGATGCACGGGCGCGCAGAGCTGCCAAAAGGCAGGAGTGGCTCCCCAGGAGGAGGTCTCCTCAAGACTAAGGCTTGGGGCTAATTGGCCACTCCCTTAGCCTATTTAAGGAGGAACGCTGACTGAAGCAATTTGCAGGGAACAACTTCGTTCACTCTCCTTCACATCCTGATCTTAGTTCTTTTATCGGTTTCCTGCAAATTGCTTCTGGGCTTTCTGCCAACCATAATAAGATTATGATTATTTATTCTTTGGATTCTTGTAGGCTGTTAAGAAAGTTAATTAACAGCCTTTGTTTGAAAAAGACTGATTTAATTTAGTAAACTAAGGTTTGTACAGACTTTGTGTGCTGTTTTCTTTGGGGTCTGTAGCTAGGACAGAACAGTAATGGAATATGTGGAATTTTAAGAGGATACTGGTAATCCTCAACTTATAACTGTAACTGAGCCTGGAATTACGGTTTTTAAATTGTGCCAGTCATTGAGTGGGTCATCATGTGACTGACCCAATTTTACATTTTCTGCATTAAGTAAATCATCATGGTCACTAAGTGAATTGGCAATTGTTAAGCAAAACACTGTTTGCAAAGTATGCTTTTTGCTTGAAACCGGAAGTAAATGCTGGTGGTTACATAACTGCAGGACATTGCAAATGACTGCAAATACGGACTGGTAGTCGAGCATCTAAAATGCAATCATGTGATCGCACGGGGGGGGCTGGTCGTTGGAACTTCGCTGGCTGCCTTCTTAACTACAATGGCCATGCTCCAGTGCAGGGTCAACCTTGGCAACTTTAAGACTTGTGGACCAGCTCCCAGAATTCCTCAGTCTCACACTGGCTGAAGAATTCTGGGAGTTGAAGTCCATAAGTCTTAAAGTTGCTAAGGTTGGAGAGGCCTGCTTTAGTGACCTCCAAATGTGTAGAAATCAGGGTCCAGGCATTTGCTCTGTGCGAAGATGTCTCTCCCCCCTTCGCAGTGTTTATTGCTTTTTATATAGTTTTTTACAAGCAAAAAAGGCAAACCAGCAAGTGTGTTTTAATTGGTAGAAACTATTCGCCCCCTCTTAAAGATGCCATCATCCTGGTGGAGAAGGCAGATAATGCAGATCAGAGCCAGAATGAGCATACAAGCAGGCAAGATTCATAGCATCAAGACAGTGTGCTGCTCTCAGCCTGACACATGACCTTTTACCCCTACACAAATGGTGGCTGGAGAAATGAGTAATGCCCAATTCTTCAACTCTAGAAGCACTGCAACTTAATTCTGTAATTGTACAAATACAACTTGGTGTGGCCCTTCCGATTTGTGGACAGCGCAGTTCCAACCAATTTGGTAGACACCAACACCCATAACTACTCTCCTCCTACATCCAAATTGAATCAGCAGCCACCAGTAACCAGGAATCCACTTCTATGGTTTTAAAATACCTATATTCAAAGAAGTGACTTGACCATCGGAGCTGGACAAACTGTCCTCACCCTTCTAATGTGGGGACTCCCTCATGTCTGCCAGCCGCCCGTCGTGCGGTGAAACGAGCCCGAGGTTGCCTGGCTCCATATCGGTGCCGAGACTGATGTTCCCTTTCCCGCCTGTTCTCAGCATCGCGGTTATCTTCTGTTTGTGTGTTGGACCCAAAGGCTGGGAACTCAAAACTGTCGTCGATTATCCCAAAGGCAAACTGGCCATAGCCCTGCGGGAGGGTGAAGAGGGGCTGATCCACATTCTAGAAAGGAAAGAGAAAGTGCCAGAGAAAAGGAAACTGCTTAGAAAAGAGGAAGATAACTTATGGAGATAGGCCAGAAGCCAGGACTGCCAGTGATGAGGGACGGGTAAGCTGACATCGTCCGACTATGGAATTAAAGTTCCCATAGTCCTTCACTATTATTCATCTTATCTGAAGCTTATGGAAGTTGATGGAAATGTCTGATCCAGGTACCTCTTTCTACTTTTCTGCCAGAATTTTGGATGCACATCATCACAGGCCGTCTCATCAAATGGCTGCCAAAGCAGAAAAGTGGCCCATTCAGAAAATGGCTGCCGGTCACAAAATATTCATTTACCAATTATTTTTTTCTCCGCCATCTTCTCTAGAACTCTCCTTAGCAACCTAACTTCCTTCCTCTGTTTCTTCTGCGTGGCTAAATATCGAAAACCCTGGGATAGATCCTCTAACCATTTCTATTTTCTAAGAATGCCAGTGAGGCCCAAAGGCATTCACAGAAATAAATATTATGCTAATGGCTCCTTCTCTGTAGGAGCTTTCGGTGTCACTCTTGAAATTTAAAGAAGGGATCTGATTGGGTGCCAAGTGAGGTGTCTGTGGGGCTAGTGGGGTCTACAGTCAGCAGCCTGTCTGCCTGAGCCTGAGCCAGAGTTGAAAGAACAGACCTTTCCAATCTGCAACGGATGGATGATTCATTATGCCTAGCAGCTTGGCTCCAGGGAATTGAGGACTTTTTGCTTGGTCTAATTCAAGTGTTTCCCAATCTTAGCAAGATTAAGATGTGTAGACTTCAACTCCCATAATTCCCCAGCCAGCAATGCTGGGAAGAAGTCCACAGACCTTAAAGGGAAAAAAATTGAGAAACAGTGGTCTAACTGAAGGGGATTCTAGATACTGCACTGAATTGTCAGCAGGCAAAAAAATTACCATCCATTGACCCTAATAGATACTCTCCATTTTTTTGTCAACTGCGGGAGGCTCTTTTAGGATTGGACCTGGAATCTCTCAAGAAAAAGGGGGAAGACATAAAGATCCTGGGTAAACCTTTGGCGGGTTTTTCTTAATTGTCTATCAATGTTATTTATACCTGTTTCACTGAATGGAGACTTTATTCATAAAGAACTCACCTCAAACGGATGTCTGGTCTGGTCACTGGTTGAGGCTGAGGAGCTGGACCCATTTTCAACATTTCTGGAAGAGTTTAAGGGGGGGAAAAAAAGCAAATTACTCAAGTACGATGAAAATTAGGATTCCTGAGAATGCTAGACAAGAACTACAGCCAGATAAGGGAAACTGTAGAGTTTTAGGTGCCTCTCTAAAAAAAAAAACACACAATATAGATGAAGTCTTTTTTTAAATAGTGACATCTATGTGTTTTCTTCTTGTTATCTGTTTTATACTTCTATTATTTAACTTTTGTTTGTCCTTTTTATTTCGTTGTTTATGGTTGTGAATGCCTAGAGTAGCCCCATGGCAAGATAGGTAGCAAATAGATGTAATAATAATAAAAAAATAATAATGAATAACTTGTGTTGGGTTTACGAGTGATAGAAACAATCTGTAACGGCGTTCTTTTGGGAAAAAGAAAAATTGCCAGTATTTATTCTTCTTGTTTTTCCTTCTACGCATATTTTTTTAATCTTTCCATTTCTTCTTCATTCAGTAACCACTACCTTTCATTTTTTTTTCTCAAATTCCCCCTTTCTCTTCAACTTCCTTGTCTTATGATTTCTTCTGCTTTTTAATAAGATGGTGAACCTGTGCAGTGGGACAGGAGGCTCAGCAGCACCTAGCACAATACTTATAAAAGATAAATGAGGCTGAGCTTTAAATTCCTTTTCAGGGCCCCACATATGCCAAATGTTCCTGGCAGAAAAAGAAATAACACTGCTGGATGAATCTTCTCTTCCCTGCTTTATGTATACTGCATGCTGTGTAATCCATTCAGAAGGAAACCCCTTCCTGCAAACAGGGAGATTTACTTTCAGTGACTTAATTATATTATTGTATCTTTTACAAGGTGTAAACTGCTCTAGCATACCTATTGTGAAGGATACAATAGACCCATTTTAATTAAATATATTTATCTACTTGTGAAAGGAAAGAGAAGCAGAAGAGTATCATTTATTTTACTGCAATCTGAAACCAGTAATCCCAGGGCCTTAACCAGGTTAAAACCTGAAACCATCCCAGCTAGGAGCAGAAGCTAATTTAAATGTCTGCAGCTTCCTTCCATATTCCCTCCTGAAATCCTTTCTGCCACCAACCTTAAGACATTTTTACCTCTTCTTCTTTTATCAGGTTTTTGCAACCATGCAGTCAAATTTTTAAAAAATGTGCTTTTGGCAACTTTTGAGCTGGCTTAATGTAGGAATGGTCCTAATGTAGAACTGGAACCACTGAATTTAACTAGAATAAATTCAAATCTGCTTTTATTTGAACAAGGAAATAAAACAAAAATAGTAGACAACAATGGTAATAGTTCTTGATTGAGAGCCTTGATATAAAATTTAATAGTGCCAGTGATCACACGGCAGAATGTAGAGTTTGTTAGAATTCGTAACAGCAGAGGAATTCACCAAAAATTCAGTAAGAATTCCAATAGATACAAACCCTTCCATGAAACTAACTCTAAAGGGGGAGAACAATGCATCTTTGTGATATAAGGGGAAAACCCCCCACAAAACTTTTGTGATATACAAGAAGATTTTGAAGAGATGAGTTTGCCAAACTTTCTGAACTGGTGGACACTTTTGAGAAGTTCTCACCTTCTGGGCTGATGACAGAAGCTACAAAATTCCACACCGAATCCTCCTATGTCCTTTTCTTTAGCAAAAACCTTGGGCAGCAATTTGAGAGTTTCTAACAAAGTCCACGAGGCCCTCAGGCATGCTTTAGAAATAAAGATTACATTGGGGGATGGTGTTTATCTTTGTAGCACACCTACTTCCCTTTCTTTAACTTTTAGTTTCTATTTTTGATGTAAGATTGGGACACAGTTCCTGAGGGAGATTAAAAGAGGTTATCTGAAGGCTTATTATGCCCCCAGGCACTACACTGGAAACCTCAACTCTAGTTGCAAAGTCCCAAAGGTGCTTTTCAAAAGAACTGAAGAAGCTTCTTGGACGTGAAGCGAAACATCTTCAAGGGGAAAAAAAAATCCCAAGAAAGCCCAGTTGCCTTTTGAAAAGCCCCTTTGGGACAACTATGAGAATCTCCATGGACAGCCAGTTGCAAAGCTATCACTAGGGCAGGTTTTATCATCACCATCCTTTCTAAAGAGAGGACATACCTGGAAAGCACGAGACTCCAGTGTAAAAAGGTATAAATATGGCCTTGATAAAAATATGCAGCAACTGTTAATAAAATATGAGCTTAGCCCAGGATATGGGAAAGTGTCAGAAAGAAACTCAAGGTTGCTCCACCTTGATTCTCTTTGGTCCAAGAGGGAAAGAAGGGGAAAACCTGTCAGACTATTAAGATTCTACAATGATAGCCTACATCAGGAGCGTTTTAGCATTTCTTATGCTTTATATCAGAGGGCTGATACCAAGGCCCAGTCATTTGTTGCGTTATGGATACAGGTAGTCCTTCACATATGACCATAATGGAATTTGCTCAGTAAGGTCATATGTCCTGATGGCCGCAATATGGGTCAGCCACCATATTTTATGATATTTTTGCGAATCACCACATTCATTAAACAAATCACACCACAGTTGTTAAGCAAACCAATGGCTCGGTATAGGTACAGTTTTGCTGAAAACCAGAAATAGCAGTTTTCAGTCATAAAATGCAGTCATGTGACAGCAGGACATACCTGTAAATGTGAACATATTGCTGGGCGCCCAAAGTTTGGTCACATGGCCATGGGGGGGGGGGGAAACCAACTGTTGGATGTTCGAATCCAGGTCATAAATCCCCTTTTGGGGGTCGGTCATAACTTTGAACGGTTGCTAAGCAACCAGCTGCAATTCGAGGACTACCCATATTAGGATCTAAACTGATCTTGGAAATTTAGCATTGCTTAAGCATATGACTTGCACCAGATATGAGTCAGCTAATGACGTTTAACCAGCTTTTGTGCCACTTCTTCCTTGATGTATGTCTAACAGAAACAAACTGAGGAAATAAGACTGTATCATGTCCAACTTCAGACAAAGGCGAAGATTCGTGAAGGCATCTGAGGGACGTGGGCCAGGAAGAACGGACAGAAATGCTGGGAAATGAACAATTTTTCCTTCCTGGACCGTGTGGCCATGGATGATGGAATCAGTCAGTTATTCTAGGGAAAAGAAGATTTTGGCTAAGGACCTTCATCGACTTTGCATATCTCCTAGATATGGGGAGTTTTCAACACAAAGAGACCAAACTTCTTATCCGCCAATCATATTGATCTATATGTGGATCCAACCCTTCACAGGTAGACAGAAAATAGTTATTAAAAAAACTTGCCAACGCCTGACCCACATACACATTTGTCATTTTCAAAAGTTTAAAAAAAAAGCTTGTTACCTTGGTTCTTCAGGCAGTTCTTCAATAAACCCAGATTCACACCTTGGGCAAATGTAATCCTACAGGAGGAAATGTTGTGTGAGAATGCTTTACGTTCAAAAATCCAGCAAGGAGCAAAAGATGGGAGATTGCCAGGATGTTCTCCGGCAAGAGCTCATCAGTCAACCACTGTCCAGACTTCAATGTTCCTCAATTCAACAGACCCGGCCTTGCCTCCCTTGGCAGCTAACTTTTCACGAATTAGAATCACTTATAGCAGTGTTTCTCAACACCGGCTGGCTGGGGAATTCTGGGAGTTGAAGTCCACTCATCTTAAAATGGCCAAGGTTGAGAAACACTGACTTACAGATTTCCTACCTCTTCACTCGGGCAGTGGTATAGGGTTTTTTTTGCACATTAAAAAAGCAAACGAGAACCCTCTATACTGAAAGGGGTTATTTTCTACCATACACAAGCAGAGATTTCCGTAGTGGATACTTGTCTCACATGCAAAATTATATTCCCAAGGATAAAGAGGAGAAGCAAAGCTGAGTTCAAGTACAGATAGTCCTGTAATAGTAGCAAGTCGAGAACTACTTGTACCTCTTAAAAATAATTACATATGAAGGAGAAAGCACTGGATTGTCTTGTCTTACTAAGGTGATCTAGCATTTTTTTCCTGAATACAGAGTGTTAAAAGCTGGGAGAAGCTGCATGCTTGCCTGGCAACAGCAGACTGGTATTCTGAAGAACCTGATTTATCACAACAAGCTGCCTGCCAGAGCAGGTGTTCCCCAACCTTCCTGGGATGAACTTCCAGGAATGCATTTTGGAAACTTGCATCTGAACTTGCAGGAATGCATTGTGGGCATTCCTGCAAAATGGCTATCGGGGACACAATGTATATTCACAATATGGCAGCTGTTACTTGGAAACCGCTTCTGGACTTTGTGCGCAAGACACATAAAAATGAATCCTCGATGCTGGGTTTTGCTGATTAATATAGTTATTTGATACAGAAATAGCTAGTACTTGTTAAGTTGGTAAAGTAAAAATGCTGAGGCTGTAATTTTATTCCGTGATTTATTGCGCTAAAAAAAGCTGGATTTCCCCCGCCCCCCCCACACACCTTTCCTCATGTACTTACACCTTCCTTCCCCTTCTCCACTTTCTATTATCTGTATTGTCTTCTGTATTTTATATGATAATTTTAAATTCTTGAACAACCCCCCCCCAAATGCTAGCTATTGGGGACAGGAGGGCTGACTTGTCAAAACATTCCATCCAGCACCCAGAGCCAATCTGCACCTGGTTGGCTATGTCCGCCAGCAAATATGGTTTAATTACTCCACAAAATGAATGCTTTATGGGCTTTTTGGTGAAAAATGATAAAAATGAACTGATGATTGATGGATCTGATGGTTGGAAAGGAAAAAATATGAGAAGAAGGGAATAACTTGGTAACTGTACAGAAAGTGGATAGAAGATTTATTAGAAGATAAAAGAGCCTTGGTGGTGCAGCAGACTAAGTGCTGTTATGTAGCACTTAGCTGCCAGCTGCCTGCAATTAGTGCGAGTTCAAATCTCACCAGGCTCAAGGTTGACTCAGCCTTCTATCCTTCCGAGGTAGGTAAATTGAGGACCCGGATTGCGGGGGCAATAAGCTGACTTTGTAGAAACACCGCTTATGGGGGGGCCAAAAGCCCTAATAAGCAGGTATATTCAAAAGTATGAAGGCTATTGCTATAAGTGCATTGTAAGCCGCCATGAGTCTTCGGAGGAGGGCGGCATATAAATTGTACTAATAAATAAATAAATAAATAAGATGATAAATTTATTTTAAAGATTCGTGTACAAAGGCCACTTCTTTATACTTTGTTTCTTTTCTTTTTTCCTATTCACCACTTTCATTATTCATATTTTTTTCTTAAAATTGTAACATTTTTACTATTGTATAAAATTCCTCAATAAAAACAATTTTTTGTAAAAGATTATTACGTAAAACTAGGCTTGGAATTTGCAGCCTCCAAAGAAGCTAGGATTTGTAGACTAAACACTAACCTTAGTTTACAATCCCTTGGAAGTACAAAGCTAGGGATCTTGGCTTAGATAAAATAATCAGCTTCCTTTTCCTAACTAGCTTACTTTACCCTTCATCCTCTGGCCGAAACAACTGGGCTGCAAAGTAACCAGCAGTCCATTCTTTCCTGGTAAGCCAGTTTCCTTTAGAACCCAACTTCCTATTGTGTCCAAATGCAACAATATTGCACCAAGGAGCCTTGGTGGTGCAGCGGACTAAAGTGCTGTTAAGTAGCACTTAGCTGCCAGCTGCCTTCAATTACTGCGAGTTCAAATCTCACCAGGCTCAAGGTTGACTCAGCCTTCCATCCTTCCGAGATAGGTAAAATGAGCACCCGGATTGTGGGGGCAATAAGCTGACTGTATAAAAAAGAACACCGCTTAGGGGGCCCCGAAAGCCCTACTAAGCAGGTATATACAAAAGTATGAAGGCTATTGCTTAACACATTGTAAGCCGCCCTGAGTCTCCAGAGAAGGGCGGCATATAAATCGAACCAATAAACAATAATAATAATAATAATAATATGATCACTATTCATAGGTATCCAGAGCTCATTCTTATCCTGCCTTTGGAATAAGTACTTGGCTGTTTGATTTCTTTAACTAAGGCACCAATTTACTTTGCTCTCCATAGACATGTAGCTATGTATACCTTGCCCACTTGGGACTGGACTACCCAGCTGACTAAATTCCCTGTGATGGTGTTTTTTCCACAATGTTTAAGACAACTTTTTTTTTATCTCCTGGGAGCTCTCCAGACAGACAGATGGACCTCAACTCCCAGAATTCTTAGCAGCCCTCATGTATTTGAAGGGCGCCATCTTGGGAAAAGGTGTTCCCAGGCAGGGTGGATTTGATTTAAATCAAGTCGATTTACATCATGATTTAAATCATGATTTAAATCACTAGTAAAAAGGCTTGATTTAAATCAACTCGATTTAAATCATAATTTTTAAAGAGCAACTGTCATCTCTGCTACTCCTTTGACCCACTGTTGACTCACCGATAGTCCCAGTGTTGCAGAATATACAGCCTCATGCTACATAACTAAGCTCCATTTCATGCTGAATAAACTAAATTATTTATGTATCTTAAATAGAAAACTATCTTACGATAGATTTTTACCCCAAAAGTTTTTTTATTAAAATAAATTCAATAAAAATCAAAAAAATCTGATTTGAATAAAAAAATCCAATTTAAATCAAAAAAATCCGATTTAAATCAAAAAAATCTGATTTTTTTTTTATTTTTTAAAAAAAATCATTGATTTTTATCCACCCTGTTCCCAAGTGATCATGAACCAGGAGAGCTCTCTGAGTAGGCAAAATCCAAGTTAGGGCTTGTACTCCGAGTGTGGTTTATATTTATAATAATAACAGTGAGAAGACAGGTTAATAACAATGACAACTAAAAAAAACAAGCAAGGTGGTAAGTCTTTACCAACATTCTTCAAGTCTGATGTGGCAAAGGTTTGGCTCGGTGATGACAGAATACTTAACAGGTTGCCAGGAACCACAGGACGGTGAGGGATTTAAGGGGAGAAGTAACCAAACAGCTCCAGCAAAGCAGGCTTTGGGCCCACAGCTGTCTCTGTGACACAAAGTCCGTGGCTACTCAGGATTACACGAATAAATAGACAGGGTGCGAAAGTGGTAAGCTGTTTGGCTACAATTAAGAACTAAACTCTGAATAGGCGGTGAGGGCAGCAGAAAGACAGTCTGCTTGGGGAAACTAGTTTGCCCGGATTGAACATGTTTCCTTAACGAATAGAGGATGTTAAGGATGATATGTGCAAGATTCGCTCTGCATGCTAAGGTACGGATTGCATTAACCACAGTTTGCCACACAAGTCATAAGTGTCTCTATTTGCAGATAAATTATAAAACAGGGCTTAAAACAAATCTGATTCAAACAAGACACTTGACTAAAACCAAGCAAGCTGTGTTATAATTCGCCACAACAATCAGCGTGTGGTGCGATTTATATAGTGATAAATCATGATTTATTTAACTATGGTTACCACTTGAGCACTTTATGGAAAAGTGACAGGGGAGAAACCCAATCTCTAAATGGGTGGATAGGTGAATGCAAGAGGCAAACTATTCCCAAACCATGACCTATAACTGGCTGAGTTTTAGCAATATGTTAATCCAACATTAACATATTGGATGTTAATGTTGGATTAGGTCAATGATATACTTTGTATATCATTAACCTAATCTTTTTAAACATTTGATACTCACAACAAGATATAAGCCATTTTGCACTTTGCCTAGCTAGGATGACATTTTGTGCAGGGTGACAATATGGGTTATTTGTTTTGGGGTTAGTGTGATATATTAACCCATTCAAATAAAGTATCCAAGGTTTATAAACCATAACCAACAGATTTAAACACGTTAAATAGAAATCTAGCAAACAGTAAAATTGTTTGACTTTAGAGTGCAAGACACAAACTGGATTCCTACACCACTGTCTGCAATTGGATGAGTTTTAGCAAGACATTAATCCAAGCTAAGCAAACATCACAGCATAGTGTGAAGTGCGAATCCACTTACACACTGAATGAAGAGGTCACATATTGGGTTAATCTTTAGTATTATAACCTGTTATATTACAATCTGAAGACGCTTCAGTTTAGATTCCTGCACTAAGTTGAAGATTCGGTTCAAGGGTCCAGTGATCCATTTCGGCTCTAGAATTCTATGGTTCAGCATATTTAATGAATTTATCCATTGCACTGCAGTTTGCAAACCATTATATTATTTAGCATGCTTTGTTAACCAGATCATGGACTCAAATACATACAGGTTGGCTAGCATTCTCAGATATCAAAGGTTAGTCATATTTTCAGTATCTGCTCTGAGGCTAAGTTGATGTCCTTGGAAGAAAAATAAAGTTATTCTCTACATTTTAGGGTCCCTCCCCCCATTTTTTAAAGGATGTGATATTTAGAAAGAATGTGCTTGTCCTTAAACCAGTATTTCTTACCCTTTCTAACTTTTAAGATGTGTTAACTTCAACTCCCAGAATTCTTCAACCAGCTATGGAATGAAGGGAATTCTAAGAATTGAAGTCCATACATACGTTTTAAAGTGGCCAACATTGAGAAATGTTGTTTTTAAAAAAACAAAAACAAATGCCAGTCCTTCACTCAATTGCTGCCTCAAGATGTGGTGATGGCTACCATTAAATGTGGTTTCAAAAATGATGAGATGGATGCCGGGAAGTAGAAAATAGCTTATAATAGCTATATACAAATTCATGTTTCAGAGACAGCTTCCAGATAGCAGGTGTCAGGGACTACAGAAGAAGTAGACTAATGTCCCAAAACATACCGTGTTTCCCCGAAAATAAGACCCTGTCTTATATTTTTTTTGAACCCCGAAATAAGCGCTTGGCCTTATTTTCGAGGTTTTATTATTTTGGGGCATGTGGAGCAAGACGGGGCTCCTCTTGAGTCTTACTTGATTTCCAGCTCTGTCTCCCTAACCCTAACCAGAGGAAATGGCGGGGACCGGCTGTACATGCATTTAAATATTTTCGGGGAGGGCTTATTTTCGGGGGGCTTATTTTAGCGCATGCGCTCAAAAGCCCGATTGGGCTTATTATCCGGGAAGGTCTTATTTTCAGGGAAACAGGGTATTAGTGGGATGTCTGAAGGCATCTAACTGGCCAAAGTGAAAGTAGAATGAACCACGGATCCCATGCAACACTGAACTAGTAGTTGCAGCTTTGGGCCTTTTGGTTCCAAGCACCATGTTGGGCAAGGCGCTTTCCTAGGAAAAATTCCAGGGCCGGCTTTGCTACATGAAAATTCATCCGGAACACTTCCACCAGGGCCTCCTTCCCTGAAGGCTGATCCGCCAGTTGCGTCCCTTTCTGGATCGGGACTCGTTACGCACAGTCACTCATGCCCTCGTCACCTCTCATCTGGACTATTGTAATGCTCTCTACATGGGGCTCCCCTTGAGGTGCACCCGGAGGCTCCAACTGGCGCAGAGTGCGGCCGCGCGGGTGGTTATGGGAGCAACATGGAGCTCCCATGTAACACCTCTCCTGCGCGAGCTGCACTGGCTCCCGGTGGTCTTCCGGGTGCGCTTCAAGGTTCTGGTTACCACCTTTAAAGCACTCCATGGCTTAGGACCTGGTTATCTACGGGACCGCCTACTACCACCAACAGCCTCCCACCGACCAGTACGCTCCCACAGAGAAGGGCTCCTCCAGGTGCCGTCGGCCAAACAATGTCGGCTGTCGGCCCCTAGGGGGAGAGCCTTCTCTGTGGGGGCACCGACGATCTGGAATGAGCTCCCCCCAGAGATACGGAGGATCCCGGATCTGCGCACCTTCCGCCGTGAGTTGAAGACGCTTTTATTTCATCAAGCGGGCCTCGCCTAAATCTTCTCCCTTTTAAATGTAAATTTTAAATTTTTAATGTATTTTAAAATTATGGGTATTTTAAATTATGGGTATTAATTCAGCCAAATTTATTTAATTCATTTTTATTCGATTTTAAATTTTGTATATTTATGTGTTTTATTTCATGGCTGTACACCGCCCTGAGTCCTTCGGGAGTAGGGCGGTATAGAAATTCGATAAATAAAATAAAATAAAAATAAAATAAAATAAGGCACTCTGGATGGGCTCTGACTTTTCCCAATGTGCAATCTGCTTTGTTGGGCACACTGATCATTGTTTGCTTAACTTATTTCATAAGCTGTAACTGGCTGGGTGGGTGTTTACACCTGCTAACTGATAGCCCATCGTTAGAAACCTTAACAGCAGGGTCTACATGGCACACTAAACTGAAACGAAAGATATTACACTCAAGGTTGCCACGATGCATGAAGCCAGCCAATGTGGGCTGTCATCCAACATTTACAGATGAGTATGTTGAAGAAGCCCAATAGATTTGGACTCATTCAATAAATCATAGAAATGTAGTAGTATATGCAAATCTTGGTGCTTTTTGAGCTGGTTTTCTGGCAGGCCTTTCATTACCCAAACTAGGTAACATCATCCCTCTGTGCTGGTAGGAATAACAGAATAGAATAACAGAGTTGGAAGGAACCTTGGACGTCTTCTAGTCCAACCCCCTGCTTAGGCAGGAAACCCTCTACCAATGATGGCTAACCATTTTGGCATCACACGGGGGGGATTGTGCGTGTCTGCTGACACCCATAATTCAATGTCCCCCATGCCCTGCTCCCCCCATGTGCGCGTGACCCCTCCCCCCTGCACTCCCCCCTGCTTTTGGCATGTGACAGCATAAAGGTTACCGGTGGGCCCGGTAGGCCCGTTTTTCACTCTCCCCAGGCTCCAGAGGCTTTTTTGGAGTCTGGGGAGGGCGAAAACGGCTTTCTCCACTGCTCCGAAGGCCAGAAACAGCCCATTTCCTGACTTCCAGTGGGCCCGGAAGTCCTGAAAATCAGCTGGCCGGCACGTGCATGCGCGCTGGAGCTGAGCTAGGGGAGTGATGGCTAACCTTTTTGCCATCGCATGCCAAAAGCAGGGGGAGTGCGGGGTGGTTGCGCACGTGCGTTCCCACACCCATAATTCCATGCGCCCCCCCCACATACACATGCAACCCTTCCGTGCTCCTCCCGCTTTTCGCATGTGATAGCATGGTTGACCCGGGAGGCCCGTTTTTCGCCCTCCCCAGGCTCCAAAGGCTTTCTAGGAGCCTGGGGAGGGCGAAAACAGCCTTCCCCACTCCCACCGACCGGAAATAGCCTGTTTGCCAACTTCCGGTGGGCCCAGAAGGCCCAAAAATCAGCTGGCCAGCGCACGGATGCATGCTGGAGCTGAGCTAGGGCAACTCTCATGTGCCCACCAATATGGCTCCGTGTGCCACCTGTGCCATAGGTTCGCCATCACGGAGCTAGGGCAAAGCTTGCGTGCCCACAGATATGGCTCCAGGTGCCACCTGTGGCATGCGTACCATAGGTTCGCCATCACGGCCCTATACCATTTCAGACAAATGGTTATCTAATCTCTTCTTAAAAGCTTCCAGTATTGGAGCATTCACAACTTCTGGAGGTGAGTTGTCCCACTGATTAATTGTACTAACTGTCAGGAAATTTCTCCTTAGTTCTAAGTTGCTTCTCTCCTTGATTAGTTTCCACCCATTGCTTCTTGTCCTGCCTTCGGGTGTTTTGGAGAATAGCTTGACTCCCTCTTCTTTGTGGTAACCCCTGAGATATCGGAACTAGGGAGGGAGTGGAGTTTGGTCTCAATTTATATTCTAGTCATTTGCCCTGTCAATGTTGATTGGGAGTGGTCTCAGTGGTTCTTTGGTTGTTTACTGTTAGCTTGTTTGGCAGTTCCTTGAAGTATTTTTTACTTCTTTTTGGTCTGATATTAATGTTGATGTTAATCTCTGTTCATCTGGGTGTTGATTGCTGGTAGGGACATTTCCCCCCTCCCCCCAGCAATCAATATGCAGATAAGCAGAGATTAACAGCAGAAAATATTTCTCTGGGATTCTAGAAGCCCAACCAACAGAGAGATTGCTTTCATTCTCATAATTCTTTAAAATGTTTCTTGATTGACTTTCAAGGCCACTATCTTCCCAAGGTGACTTACAATACTCCAATACATAATACCAAATCATAAGTGGTGGGTTCCAACCAGTGTTACCACCAGTTCTCTTCGCGCACGTGCTTTGCATGCGATCGATGCACACTTGCTCGCTTCACTTGCACGCCGAACTTGCGCTCCTCGCAAGCGCATTAGGTTTCTGCCCAGCTGAGGTGCGGCAATCGACAGTGCCGCACCTATCAGCTGGGCTAAAAAATGAGAAATAAAGATAGGAATAACACAGGGGCGGGCGGGAGGGCCCAGCTCCCAGTCAAAGAGAACCAGTTTGGTGACGTCACATCACCACCACTACCAGCTCGCCCGAACCGGGAGCAACCCACCACTGAATCAAATACAGTCTTACCAGAAAATTCACATGAATAGATTCAGTGAAAACCTGCTTGAAATGAAAACAATCATTTTCATCACCAGCTTGGGAAAAATATAAGTTTTTAAAATCTTTCCAAACCAATGATGTGCAGAGGCCTTACATATTTTGGGAATGCCATATTTCACAGAGTATCACAGGGAATGCCATCTCTTTTTCTCATGAACATTTCTTCCTAAGAACTGTCAGTATTTAAAATTATACTACCTTCATTCTGGATCTATGTCTTTAATTCCACTGCAACTTCTCATAGGCAGTTAGGTGGCAGCACCCAGCTAAAAACTTCACTATCTGGAATCAGGTATCAGATTAATATTTGAATGGGAGACCATTAGAAATCCCAAAGCTGCAAACATCTTGGAAGGAAGCAACAACACATTTCTGTACTGTTGACAAGGACACCACATTGATGTTGAATTTGACTTAAAGGAGAACATACATTTACAGTACCTATCTTCCCCTGCAATTTAAGCTCCACCCTGGCAGTTATCCTTCCTACCCAGCCTTCGGCTGCTCTTCTGCTTGCACCATTTCCAAATTCCTCTGACTCAGCTGGACCACAAGCTTAAGAACAGCTGCTGCCTTTGGTAGTGAAGATCGAATGCAGGGCCAAAGTCTATCCCCAAGTGTTAAACATTTCGGAAAAGAGAACATTTTTAAAAATCCTCTCCGATATCTTCAAAAGCATCTGACTGAAGCTAAAGGAAAACAAAAGTAACTTTTAGCACTATTGTCCTAAGCCAGTGTTTCTCAATGTTGGCAACTTTTAAGATACATGGACTTCAATTCCCAGAATTCCTCAGTCAGCATAGGAAGTTGTAGTTCATGCATCTTAAAGTCGCTAAGGTTGATAAACACTGTTCTAAACAACAGCAGCATAGATGGAGGTTCAGAGTTCATCCACAATACCTGACTATCACGGAAAAGTATTTCATGCTAATTTTCTAGCCATAAACTTTACACCAGCCAACTCCGCGGGATGTTCTCCAGGTATTTGTGTCTACAACTTCCAGAATTCCTTGATTGAAAGAATAATGCTGGAAATCAGTGTCACTCCAGATGTAAAATACTGAGGCGTAAAGCAGAAGAGCAGGCACACATTATATTGCCCCATAACATGGGTTCCTCAGTTCAGATTTGGAGCAACATATGATCCCAGCCATTGTGAATTATAAACCATAGATTTTGATGTAAGGCTGTGGGAAATCAATAAACTAGGTTACACTACAATGCATGGACTCAGTCTGACAGTCCCTTGCTAAGTATAATAATAATTTATTAAATTTGTATGCCCCCCTCCTCAGCTCTAGGATTCTATGAATATAAATGGGGATTTGTGTTTCATAGCTCAATCTTTTAACCAGCATGATACATTCACTTCTTGAATGAATGAGACAGCTGGCCAGCCACTGGAGAAACAGAACTCTGAGCAAGGTGGAACTTTAATCTGATCTAGAAGGCCTTTGTATATTCTTAAGGAGGACCAGGTCTTTTTATTGACAACAAATAAGTGGGATAACCGAGTCTGCTTGTTCAATAGATAAAAAAGGTATATGCATGTATAAGAAAGAGCTGTGTTGTTTCATGTCTGGCTTTTCAGCTTCCAACTACAATCAAAGGCTGAGCAAAGTGGGCTTACCTTGCTCTGATCTACCATGGCTCTTCTTGCTCTCAGATACATCCTTATGGAAAAACGAGTCCATCCACAGCCATTAACCAACAGGCTTTTAAAAGGAAAAGGAGAGGACCACTTACCATGAAAGCTAAAGATGGATTCAGCCTCAAATGCTGAAAATTGTTTTAAAAAAACCCATCCTGGATCATTGATGTAACTGAGAAAACAAACAAGAAGCCCTGTTGACTCAAACCAAGATAAGCCCATCTTGTTCAACATCCTGCTTCCCACTGTGGACATACAAATGCCCTAATGGAAGTCCACAACATGGACCAGAAGGCAACCCTTGTCCTCCACTATTTTATCCCCTCAGCAGCAAACCAGAGATTACTATCTTGGGGAGGATGGGATGGAGGGACGGACGGACGGACAACGGGACTACAATGAAAATGACAAGTATCAATGGCTGTGTTCACAGATAAAAGGGAGAGATAATACATGAAAAGCATTGAAACATCAAACAAGATGGTACTTAGGTAGCCATGTAATTCAAGCCCCTTTCTCAATACCTTCAGTGGAAGTCAGAGCATCGCTTCCATAGCCCATGAGTTTCACAGCTACAGTATTTCATTATTTACAGGTTCTTGGTAAATATGCTTCTGATTTCAAACTGCTTATCTCAATCCTGCTCTCTGGAAAGACCCAAGTCTTTCATAACACTTGATTTCCAAACCCTTCACTTTCTGAAGAGAAGGGTTTGGAAATCAAGTGTTATGAATTGATTACCTTCAATTCTGTCTATGGCTTACTTAAAAGGTGGAATTCAGAACAAAACATATTACTCCACATGAATCTTAACACAGAAATAAAATGAAATTATCATTGACTATGATCCAATCAACTCACCTTAGCTAAAACAATCACACACTCCTTCATTTACCAATCCTTCTCATTTCCCGTCCTTCTCATCTGTTTTCCTATTTTTAAACAGTAACATTTTGGGGATAAAAACCACTATACTGTACCTGCTTTTTTTGCAAAGTGACATGTACAGTGACATTTCAGAGAAGAAGTAATCGTGTTGGCCTTCTGCAGCCAACCAAGCATCTCATGCATCTTAAAAGTTTCAGGTTAATTGTATATGTTCATGATGAGGTAGGTATATACATACAATAACCAAGTTAAGCCTGAATGCACATGGATCACATAATATTGTAAGAATATCATTAAACATTTAATTCATCCAGCCTAGGACTACATTTAATTAGCAGGGCATTAGATTATGGGGTTGTGTTCAATTTGTGATACATTGACACACATTTTCCTACGTGCAGCACTAAAGCTATATATGTAAAAAAAAAAAAGGTTCTCTTAGTTGCCCCACCTTTTATGGTTATGCTCTAGGATTTATTTATTTTTTCCTTTTGATACTGATGGCTTTCTTAGCAGGAAGCGAGGGGATTTCTCTCCTGCAGCAGTCCTCGCAGCCATTTGGTTCTGAGGGATACCATTTTTATAAAATATAAATGTCAACAGATGAATCTCAGAGAATCCTAAATCCCCTCCACAGGCAGGGGCAGCTCGATCCAATTATCTGGAGGCCTACAAGGCTCATCACTCCTGTTCTGACAGTATCAAAAGTGAAACCAGTCTCTCTCTTCCTCCCCCCCCCCACAGCCTGGCCTGTTTCACACACACGCTGGACTCAAAGACCCATAATTCCCACCGAGCAGCAGGGACAGGTGAGAGGAAGTGCAGACGACTAGGGGGGGAAAAAAAATCTGGAAAAGGCACAGATGCCCACCGTCCCACTTTCAGTGGATCCTCCATGTATACGGCTAGTCTACCTTGGAGGTCTACCAAGTGGGGGAATTAAACCGGAATGAAGATCAAAAGGATTTAAATCAGCCTTCGGCGACTTGACACTCTCCATACATTTCAAAACTACAGTTCCCATCACTCTCAGCCACTAGGCTAACGGCCATGCTGGATGGGGACGGTGGGAATTGCAGTCCCCAGCTTATCAGGAGGACATCAAGTTGAAGGCGGATCAGCTCCGGTATTACCATCCCCACCGACCCTTCCCTTTCCCTCCTCACCGGTAAGCGCGGCGCGATCTCGGCCGAGCAGCAGTGGCAAAAATACCGTCCCGGCTGCGGGGAAGCCTCCGCCATCTTGCTTCCTCCTTTTCCTCTTTCCTCCCTCCCTCCCCCGCCCACCCCACCCCCACCCTCGCCCTAACAGGGAGGCAAGACCGCCACACGCTGCGTCAAATTACGTCAAGACGCTTGGTAACGCAAATGTCCCTACGGCGGCCGTGCAGGTTCAAGAACGGGCCATCTCCGAGCCAAAAGGAGGGGCGGGAAGTCGGAGATCACAGAGCTTTCCAAGTCCTAGACCGGCCCTTTCTGCCGGAAGAAGGCTGAGAGGAGGCGGATTTGGGAGGGTGGTGATTTACAGACAGGCCGGCCAATGGGCGGGTCTTCATTTTAAAGCCACGTGACTTCTTCCTTATTTCCCCCCCCCCCCAGCTTCTGCGTTCTCACGACCTGCGGAGTTGAAATACGTTAGATAGCAGGCAGGTAGCTGGCTGGAGAATTCTGGGAGT
Organism: Pantherophis guttatus; assembly: GCF_059756535.1. Classification (NCBI taxonomy): domain Eukaryota; kingdom Metazoa; phylum Chordata; class Lepidosauria; order Squamata; family Colubridae; genus Pantherophis; species Pantherophis guttatus. The sequence goes on from NC_142063.1 coordinate 20,387,620, forward strand.
TGAAGTCCACAAGTCTTAAAGCTGCCAAGTTTGAAGACCTCTGCAGTTTATTGTGTAATGCGAGTCCGTCTTTTCTTCCTCTCTTCTCGCCTTTTTACATTGCAAGCTACAGAAGGGAGTCTGCGGGCTGATACAAAACTTGGTTAAGTTTCTCTCTGTGTCTCTCTTTTTTTTTTTGTTAGCCATCGAATAGTGTTTTTGCAAAACGCTTTTGACCTTTAATTGACTTGGTTTAACAGGGGGGCCCCCGCAGATTTAATCTGTCTCCCTACTGAAAAATACTGCAAGCCGGCAAAATACGTGTATAAAAATCGGTAAAGAAATGGTCATTCGTTGAAACTTAATTTGTGGACGTCATTTAAGCAATCACTAGGGGGCGCTTGCCTCCTACTGATGTATATTTCTATTCTGCATAAGTAAATATCATGTTTTCCATAATGTTAACAATATATCAGAGTAGTTAGCCATTGATGCACAGATGTGCAGTCGGTGTTACCGTAGAACTTTTCTCCATGCATCTCAGGCTGCCTAGTTTTCATCGCCTGTTGTCTCAAATAAAGGCTGGAGATCTGTTTGTTTCTGCTTTTACAGGTAATCTTCTTGATCGCAATTGGAACCAGAATTTCATTGCTAACTGAGGCAGTTAAAATGATTCGATCCTGATTTTACGACTTTTGCCAGGTGAAAAAAAAAAAATCACAGCAGCTGTTAAGTGAATCATGCTGCCTTTAAATGGATTCAGCTTCCCCCATTGACTTTGTCTGAAACTGCCTGGGAAGGTGGCAAATGGCAATTGCATGAGACCCCCCCCCCCAAACGGTTGTAAATTGCATGCTGGTTGCCAAGTGCCCAAATTTTGATCATGTGATTATGGGGGTGCACTCAGGGGTGGGTTCTAAGAATTTTTACTACCGGTTCTGTGGGCATGGCTTATTTTGTGGGTGTGGCTTGGTCATGTGATAATTCTTTAGGATTTAGCAGAGGTACTGGTCTACCAGGCTTTTAACTGCTTGCAGAGCTGTACTGATCTACCCATTTATTTTTGCAGGTACTGGTCTACTCATGTATTTTTGCAGGCACTGGTCTACCCATTTATTTTTGCAGGCACTGGGTCTACCCATTTATTTTTGCAGGCACCGGTCTACTCATTTGTTTTTGCAGGCACCGGTCTACCCATTTATTTTTGCAGGCACCGGTCTACCCATTTATTTTTGCAGGCACCGGTCTACCCATTTATTTTTGCAGGCACCTGTCTAATCATTTGTTTTCGGAGGCACTGGTCTACATCCAAACTGCCTTTTACCACTGATCAGCTGTAGGGCAGCCCTTTGAAGCCCCAAGGCAAGAGTTTAAACATTTTTGTTTTTCCTTATAGCCCATCAGCTGGGACTCAGGAGGCAGCAATAGATTGGGGGTGGGGCCAAATAAAAGGTAAGAATAACACGGGCGGTGGGTAGGGGGCAGAACCGGTTCCGTGATGTCATATCGTCACCGCTACCAGCTCGGCAGAACTGGGCCGAACCGGGAGGAACCCATCACTCCTTATTGGTTAGTTTTTTTCAATGCTGTTGTAACTTCAGTGTAATGGCTGTAAGTCAATGTACCTTCATTGGTTTTTTTTTCAAAGGAAATTAAATGGTATTCTTTTGGGATATTAAAGATGTTGCCAGGTAGAGCAGATGATGACTAGCCAAGTATAATTTCAATTTTATGGCATGGTTTGTTGTGCTGTGTCAGTCTGCTGTAGTTTCATCAGCAAACTGGCTGAATGCAATGCCTACCATCCAGCCCATACTGACAAGTCATTTGCATCCGATTCTAGACTTTCCTATCATCCATTTCTAAATTACCTTAATGTATTTAACACAGTTTCTGAATCTGGGAAATACTTGGTCATGACTACTGTGACACATTTCTCTCACAATCTAGGCTGCTTCTACTATATGTATTTTGTGCCTTTTGGTCAATCTTGACTCCTGGCAACTACACAAACAATGTGTGGGGTGTTGGGTTTCCCTCCTCCCCCTTTTGATAGTATTTTTCAGAAGTGGTTTGCAACTGCCTCCTTCCTAGGAAAAAAAAGAAGATCCAAAGTCGCCCAACTGGCTTCTGTGCCTAAAGCAGCATTAGAACTCACCTTCTCCTGGCTTCAACTTGGCCTCTTTAATCATTTCGCCAAACTGGCTCTCATTTTTATAGTACCCTACAACAAAAAAGTTATGGTAAGTGGTTTTGAATTGTGGTAGCTGAATAATGAGCCTCACACAAAGGCTTAGACTGGGGGGGGGAGGGGAAGCAATCTGTTATGGCAGCTAGAATTTCTTGTTGCTAAATTTATATTCTGTTGTTCTGAAAAAAAACATGCGGAGCAGCTAATGCTATTGTGGATAAAAACAGGATTAGAATGAAAACATTAACAATTAAAAATAATCAGTGAAGCAGCTTTACTGTAACTCACCAATTAAAATCTATTTCAGTAATATCATCTTAAAGCCTACGTGCCTGCCTGAATAAAAACATGTTTACCTGTCAAGGGAAGGACAAACAAAGCTAGGCTTTTATGGGTTAACATAGAGCTGAGAGGCAGATGTAGATAATAGACCTCATACTGATGAAAATGTGGATTGTAGGTAGGATATGCAAAGGCATAGCAAAATGCATTTGAGATTTTAGACGAAAAGAAGAAACTATCCAGACTCATTGGATGGATTCAACCCGTTACATTATATCAGAATGGAGGTGTTATGTTGAACCTACTACAGGTAGTCCTTGACTTACAACAGTTCACTTAGTGACTGTTTGAAGTTACGGCACTGAAAAAGTAACATATGACCATTTTTCATATTTATGACCGTTACAGCATCCCCATGGTCACGCGATTTACATTCGGATGCTTGACAACTGGCTCACATTTATGACCGTTGCAGTCTCTCAGGGTCATGTGATCCCCTTTTGCAACCTTCTGACAACCAAAGTCAATGAGGAAAGCAGATTCACTTAACAACCATGTTACTAACTGCAGTTAACAATTGCAGTGATTCACTTAACAAATGTGGCAAGAAAAGTCATAAAATGGGGCAAATTCCACTTAACAAATTTTCACTTAGCAACATAAATTTTGGGCTCCATTGTGATTGTAAGTTGAGGACTACCTGGGCTGTACATAAGCACTATGGCTCAGTGGTGAAATCTGCATGTGCAGTGCACACCAAATGCATGTTGCGCATGCATGCGCAATACATGCCAAACGTGTGTTTCGTGTGGAAAAAGGCGGCTTGGGAAGATAAGTAGAACAGCGAGAATTTCCTGCTTTCTAGCAATTTTAAATCGTGCGGTACAGCTGATCGTCGGAAATACCAGTTTGGAGGAAACATACCCGAACCGGTGCAAACCGGTAGCATTTCACCACTGCTATGGCCGTATTGTGGTGGCCCCATCTTATGACTTGGTCAGTGAACCATCGTTAAAACAGAGCATGATAAAAATATTAGTTAATCACATGTCATCTCTTACGAGTCCTAGTCAAACTGGCAAATGAACATCTTTATTAAGATGGGAAATATATTGGAAATGTATTGTACAGGTTCTATAAAGTCTCTTTATTTTTAAAGAAAAGTATCTTAAATCTATGTTTATCCAAACTACCCTCCTTTTCCCCACCCCTACTTGTTATTTTTCAGAAAAGTATGTTATCAATGTTAAATCTCATATTCAAAACAAAGGTAGATCTCCGAAAATCCAAAACCCATGGTTAGACGATATTTTATTCAAAGTAGTATGTGGAACCATCTGAAAATTTTCCAGAATTTTTCATCAGGCTAAATAGAAAAACCCTAAAAATTGCTTAAGGCAGGGGTCCCCAACCTCCATGTCACGGGGCTGCAGCTTGTTCAGAACTGGGCCACAGAAGCAGACCAGCACACGCATGTCCGCACAGCTCCACTTGTGTGAACCGCACACACAAACACAGCTCCATTTGTGGGAGGGCACAAGTAGAGCTGGATCCAACACGTGTGCTCAATTTGCCGCTCACAGGTAACCATTCTCCCTCCCCCGTTCTGCTGGTCCGCAGAGCCGAAAGGTTGGGGATCACTGGCTTAAGCTGAAAAAAAGATGTCTGCTTCAACTCTGCCGCCACAGGCCTTCACTCATGCTGATTTTTAGATAATCCATATTTTCATTTTTTTTTTTACACAGCATGATACAATGCTGTTGTCAGTATACAAACCTACAATTTGTATTTCTATTTCTCGCATACCAGAGGCCGTTGCCAAACCTGTTCTCTTTGCTAATGAAACTTTTCTTAATGTGGATAATATTGAGGATGTCATAGTCATTTCAAAGTGTATGTCCCACATTATTTTGCAGCTGGATCTGAACCTTAGTGCTATATTATTTTCTATATTCAAAATAATTTGAGTATTAGTGATTCGAATTTAGAGTCTGAATATCAGAACCTTCCAATAAATTTGGCAGCACGTGAGGTGAAGAGCCATTTTGCCTGTGAATCAATGAATATTGCTATTCCAGGGTTCAACGATGTAACTCAGCCTTCTGTGTCTACCTTCTTTCAGCCTTTTCAACGGTCCAGGAAGGTAAGTCAATATTATTATCCCTGTATGGCAGATGGGAAGGCTTAAGAACATAAGAAGGTACATTATGACAGGCTAGATTATTTATCCATTTAGCATCCTGTAAGCAAAGTAATTCTTTAGTTCACCCCTCCCCCATTGAATTTTTGTCATGCAAAAAAAATTGCCATTCTTTTTAAAGAAAGAGAATGAAGAAAAACTGATTACCTTTATCCTCATTTCAATTTAGGCACCATATTCACATGTTCACACAGATGTGCATACCCGCGCATGCCCACATACACACACATGGATGGCATACACCTGAAGGTATCTTTTTCTTCTTTTTTAATATTTCTTAAACTTTACAAGGTTACAATCATCTTAAATATTTCTGAAGTTTAAATACAATCTGTAATAATGTTATAAAATGTAAACTTTTCAGTGTTTTTATTTCTTTATTAAGTCACAAAGGTTAATACCTGAATGTTTTGCGAAAAAAGTGATTTAAAAAAACAAAACAAAAGCAAAAACAAACAAAAACGAAGTACAGAGGCCAGGAGACAAAAGGCAGTCCCAGGCCTACTGTTTTCAGAGGTAGAATGTGGTTTCTTTTACAATTTTTAATTCTTATTTACCTGAGTCAAAAAACTACATACGCTGTACAGATTGCATATCCTTGCTGTATTCGATTTTTTTTTCCATTCAAAATCCCTAGAGAAAAACTGAAATTACATCTTATTTTTAAGCTGATATGCAAAGGAGAGTGGGGGGAGAGTATTATGTTCTCCCCGCCCCCAAATCAAGACCTCCCCTCAACACAGTGTTTGTACAAATGCAAGAACAAAAGCACCCTTTTACTAACTAAAGCCATCCCTTACCCCCTCCCCCTTTCGCAAGAATAAAAATAAGCCAATAAACTCCCCCCAAGACAAAACTTGATTGTGGGTTGAGCAAGCTGGACAGCATTGCTTGAGGTCTGGAAAAAAAAAAGGTGGTGGATTTAAAATGCTAAATGTGTTATAACGTGTGCTATTAAAATAAGAAGAGTTATTCCCCAAAGAGACTGAGTGATCTTGCATCACCACTTCTAACTCAAGTCTCCTTCTTTTTACCCGAATGTTTTCACGAGTATCCATTTTTTCTCTCAACTGCCTGCTCAACTACAACTCCTCCAAGGCGCCAATGCAACTTTTCCAAAATCATTAAAGAATCTGGAATGTTCCTTGATAGTTGGGTATAATTAAACTCACGTAAATGGAAACACCAAAGCCAATGCTGGGGCTCAGCTCCTTTGAAAGTTTAAAAACAAGCAGAAGAACGTATATTTTAAACCCACCACCATCTAAGTAACAGCCACAGCAAGCAAATCTGAACATTTTTTTTAACCCGCCCTTGTTCCGAGACCCTTCCCCCTACCCGCCTCCCCCGATACAATCAAGATCTAGACAGCAGGTTCAATTCCCCTGAGTTACAAATCCAATCCTTAGTCAAAAAGCTTGGACTGAAAAATAAATTTTATACGTTTCTTAGACACGCACGCGCACACGCCCACAATTACACACTCAAAAAAGGGAAAAGAGACACAAACATACACACTCATTTTATATATATATATATATTTATATAAATTTAGTTATAGAATCTTTCTTCTCCACCCACCTGCATACTAGAATCCTCTTTCATCGTGTTTATGGGGAAAATGCCAAGACCCACCCACCAATAATGAATAGAGCGATATGCTCAGTAGACGCACACAGGTTGGGAGGGTGTCTCATGCAAAATTGGCATATTTAAATTACTTTGATTGAGACCAATGAATTCCAAAGGGATAGCTACCAAAATGAGGAACCAAGGGTTGATAGCTTGCACTTCGTAGCTCCTGAAAGCTGTCGCTAAAGGTTTGGCCGCGTTTGGAGAATTTTATGGCTGAAGTACTACTACACACACATGCTTTTTGCCAAACCTCACAATCTCTTTGTGAACATAAAGCAAAGCAAACGAAAAACTGTCTATTTAACCAGCTTCCCTGTCATTTGAACTGATCGCTAAAAGCTGGAATACTCTGGGACATTAAAGCATTATTTGAAGCTGGGTTAATATCCTACTTTATTCCAAAGCTAATAACCATTATTTTCCCTATTCAAGTGAAACAGGAAATTATGGTTCATTACTTGAATTGCAGCTCCTACAATGGAGCAGCAAACACGAGAAAGACACTTATGCATATGCTATGTTACTAAAGGAAGGTAACAGGGCCTTTGTCTTACAACAACAAGCTGCCAACAGAGGTGGGAACAGTGCTTGGCCTAAACTTTGACAAGATGGCTACCTCAATTGCCTCTTTGTTAAATACTCTCTATGCTGCTGGAAGAAGTTGGTCTATCCAGCAGTTAGGTAAACATAGTTCCCGTTGGGGATGAAAGAGAGGTAGGAGAACAAGGATTCATATGTCACCAGAAAAAGGCTGCTTTAACTCATTTTAACCAATCTAGCAAAGGCATTTTTTTTTCACAGAACAATGAAGAATATAGGAGCAATTCCTCCCGTCTCTCTGCCCTGTGTGAAATGTTTTTATCTACTTGGTAGCCAATATATTCCGCACACAACTATATTGTTAGATATTTCCTACCTATAGCTAAGGTTAAACCAGGGATAACTTGCTTAAGGAAAGAATGTAGCAGAACAATTTTGCACAAAATTCTATCTTGGGCATGGCCTGCAGGGACATGGATCTCGAGTCAAATTTGGATGATCATTTTAAGAATAATAAAAAAACAAACCACCTGTATTTTTACAAGAAAACTCTGATAGGAAACAATCAAGACTCGCACAGGAGATGAAAGAAACAAAAATAGAAAATTCTGGCTATGTGGCAGAGAATATAGATACTGATGGACCTTACTGGCAATTATGACTCAAGGTTTTTCTGGGAGGAAGTACAGATTTCTTCATTACCATACTTACAAAACCCACCTCAGACACAAAATCTAGAAAACGACTGTTTTAGCCATTTTAGTCTATTAAATTTCCACAAAGATTGAGAACTCTGCTTTTTATTAAAACTCAATGAAGCATATTCTCAAATAGTCTTGCTTCTGCAGAAAAAGGTCTCAAAATGCTTTCAGCTGGTTCCACTCAGTGAAATGTACTGGGTGGATTGGATCAGAAAAACTAAGGGGCAGTCAAGTTTCCAGATCTCACAGAAACTTTAGACACCAAGTCTTCCCTAGCTGGACACCCTCCAGTTCCCGGAATTCCTAGAGTGATCTTACACCACATTGTCTGGGCATTCTGGGAGATGGAGTCCTTATCACATTTGGAAGGAATCATGTTGGGGAATGCCAATTCGGGGCACAACACAAGAAAACACCAAGAATTGTGGTGAAGGCACGAAGGGAAAGGCTCGAATCTCATAGCTAGTCTTCAGAGAAAGTCTTCAAGTGGCAGGGCATTCCAGGGGGAAGGAATGCTTCCAGACTGGGATGCGATACCACCCTGTTATCAGACCAAAAAGAACATAGATGAAATGATGAGGGACGCTTGTCCCAATGCTCTCCTCCCTTTGGCTGCCAATGGGTCACAATGACCATAAGTGGAAAGAGAAATGTGCCTCTTCCTCCTCCAACCCAGTCAGCATTTAACTAATGAAAAGCATTTTTTTGTAAGTGAGCCTGACGACAGCCATGTTCCCTCCTTTTTTTGCATTCCCCTCCCTGTGTCAACAGAGTCCTGGAAGCAGACGAGAGAGAAAAAGAATGGTTTGTGCCATCTAAAAAGGGTTACATTCAGCCTTTAAGAGCACTTTTTTCCCCCTTCTCCCTTTCATAATTAAGCGACTTTGCAGTTCCTCTACACCCCTTAGGAGACAATGTCCTGGATTTCACTTTTCAAAGGTCTTTTTCCCCCCTCTATGAGATACCTTCTGCTATCCTGAGAATGGAAAAATTCCCCGTGTGGCAGCTTGTGGGGCTCTGAGCCCTCCATTCATCTCAGAAAATGAACCCATCCTTCTCCTCTACCATTTAGAGATGCCATGCTTTGCCCCATGTTTCTAGACCTGGAGCCGTTGTAACCAAGGGGTTTCACCTTATCTGGCATTTAGAGGGGAGATGCTGAAAAGCTGAACTACGATAAAAGGCCCCAAAATAGATTGAAGTGCCTGGGATCTGTAACTGTGGGAAACTGCTCAACTTGGCCAGGACACTCTGCTTTCCAAAATGAAGTGCACTCCTTTCGGCATTTGTGGAACCTGAAGATAAGCTGAATTTTCCTATTCTTAGCATGCCCAAAAACTGCTTGATCCACAACTCCACAAAGGCTTAGCCCTTACTACTTTGGCATCCGATCAGAAATGTGGGACTCCCATTTCCCAACACTCCCTTGCCAAGGTTTCCTCATGTCTGGGTCATCCAACACAGCCAATGGGCTGAAACGGGTTATTCAGGGGAAAAATGCATGCCTCCTGCTTGAAAACACTGACATTTAACTCAAATACTTTCCGTTATGCTGAATCAATTACAGTATCTCAGAATCTCAACTTTAAAAAACCAGCCCTAAAGGGAAGGGTTGCCACATGTCAAGTCTTTTGTATGATGCAAGTGATAGCATTAAAATCCCAGCAACGAAGAGGCAGAAAGAACATACGCCTGTTTCAAAACTCCACAAAACTAACCACATAGAAAATTAAATGTCAGGCCTGGAAGCCATCTTTTGTATTAGGCCTTCAGGCCTCCCCGTTTCCCACAGTAGTTAAATGTGGCGGGTCTGAAGGCCTAATACAAAAGATGGCCTGACGTTAAAACCTGCCAAAATGAAATCTTGACTCTACAGCAGGGGTCTCCAAACTTGGCAACTTTTAAGACTTGTGGGCTTCAACTCCCAGAATTCCCCAGCCAGCTGGCTGGGGAATTCTGGGAGTTGAAGTCCACAGGTCTTAAAGTTGCCAAGCTTGGAGACCCCTGCTCTACAGTATGTGTTTAACGTTGGGAGGACGTCAGTGATAAAGCAACATCCTCCAATTATGTCTCTGCCTAGTTTTCAAGCTTCTGTCTCATCTCGCATGGTAAATCCACAAACAGGGTCTCTCTAACAGAGGCCCCGTTTCTTTGAAAGCGGCAGTCGTTTAACTGCACAGGCTGAAATAAATTATACTTTCAGAGGGCACGAAGGGAGTGAATTGGAGTGCATATACCTAGGAGAATCGAAAGAGGGAATTAACCAAATTGCTCACCAGGGTCCACTTCCCTCAGCAGCAAATTAAAATGTGGGAGGGGAAAAAACCCCCATCAAAATAAGCCACAGAGCCTTTGCGATGGCGGATGAGGAATTATCTTTTGTTGATGTTATTGGGATTCACTGGTCTTTTGCAAAATGAAATGAAAACGCCGAACTCCAAAGGAAATTTGTTTTCCTAAAATGCATTAAAGGAAGAGGCCAGAAGGAAAAGAAAAATTGAAAACGGTGGCCCTAAAAAACAGTGGTTTTTGAGATTGCGAATATGTTGTTTCCGAGCTACCTTTCTATATTTGCAGAGGACCTGCAGATCAAACTGTTCCTGTCACCTTCTTTGTTACTGCAAAAAGCAGGTGTGTGTGTGTGGGGGGGGGGAGAGAATCTAGGTAGATGCCTCTCACTCAGCTGTTCTAAAGCAAACCCAAATATAGCTAGTCAAAGAAAGGATGCTAGAAGACTAAGCTAAGGGGCAAAAATGGAGTGATCTCTGTTAGAAATAATGGAGGGTATTCGTCCTGCAGACCCTTCGATTCCTTATAAATGAAATTATAAATACGGCAGGAGTGATTCTGGAGTACCATGAAGATCCCAACAACACTGGAGACTGGTAGAATCCAATGCAATCCTGTGTAGTATTTAGGCAAACTTTGCTAAAACTACCTTTGGAGGCACAGGACAACCTGTAACAAGTTTCTAATTTCTTATGTTCCAAACATATCTGAGAGCTAGCAAGGAAGCCAATCTTAATACAGTCTGAGGAGTTTAGCGCTCTTTCTAACAAATTACGGTCTTCAAAGAAGAAAAAAGAAGGGTTTTTTAAAAAAAATATTAGTAGCTGCAAGTTGATTGTGAACTGTCTTTGGGGATCCTGTAGTGCACCCCCAGTTATAATTCCCACCCGCCTGAGAGAAGTCATGATGATGACTATGCCACTCTCTTCTGTTTTCTAAATAGGTATGCTTTGAAAAGAAGCTTAGACAAAAGCAGCTTTGCAAAGATTATGCCACAGGTAAATGCTACTATTTAAATTGTTTTTAAGAAACCTCCGAAGTAATCAGCCACTCTGACCATATGACAGACGAAATCTTGTGTGGGTTAAGATAAAGAATTAGAAGAGAGCCAACAATTAAACAGCTGGCAGGCTGCTCCTTTCAGTCCTCATTCTCACAAACGTACAATCCATACGTGGGGTGGGGGCAGCTCTGTATAAAAATATTATCCTATGAAATGCTACCATAGCCCCTCAAACCCCACCCACTCCACACACAAAAAACTACCTGAGCACCCTCAAAGCCCTACCCAGATCTGGGGGGAAGAGAGGAAGAAAGAGTCGGGACAGCTCCAAGGAGTTGTTATCATCACAAGGAAAAAAGAAAACCTATTTTAGAGGTGCTTTCCTTAACAAATGCAAAGACATGAAAACTTGCTTGTGGGTCCGATTTGGGGGGGAGGAGAGAGATCTATTGAAAATAAACACTGTATTTACACCCTCCCTTTCGTTTTCGATAAATAGTTTGACAGCAGTTTTCAAAAAAAAAGGCAAGGAATAAAGCTTTCCCCAAATTATCCTCCATCTGTGAAATCCTTGATATCTGCATATATTTTTTTTTATTTAGGGTTCCATTTCAAAAGCAAGCCCGTGAGAATGGAGGCACACCAGCTGCTACTGCCGCCAGCACTACTTGTCTGGAGGTATCCCAAAGAATAACTTAAAAAAAAACAAAAATCAAAATCAAAAGGACACACAGTGCAAAAGTGTGGATTTGCATGAGGTAAGGAGTTATGGATCTACAATGCATCACGTCAAAAAGCTAAGTCTGCACAGTATTGCTCCGGCTCAGAATTTAACAACACCCCTCCAACCCCCCTTAACTTTTGTGTGGTTGTTCTTTCCAATGTATTCACTAGGAACAGCCTTCCCCAAATTGGTGCCCTCTGGGTATGCAGGAACTGCAATGCCCAGAACCCCATGGAGCACAACCCTAAACAGAGAATACCAAGTGGGTAAAAAATGCTTTAAAGGGGAGAAAGGGGGGGAAAAAAACCAGCAGAGGAAGGAGGACAGGAGAAAACCATCATTCCACGTACTCCACTTCCCCTGAATTTTGTTTGGTGTTTGGTTTTCAGCTACATTGGAAAAATGCACTTTGTTTTCTGAATCTTTGTCCCATCCTAGGACAGTACCATCCCTGAATTCCTTGCTGCCTGGGTGGGGAGGGGGGAGTTTGCACCTTTAGGGACCCCCTGCACTATGCTTGTTACCCCTCAATGTCCATGGCTGGATGCCACGTGTGGTAAGGTTCATCACTGATTCCACCCCCATCCAGCCCCGAAATCCAAAGAAAACCCCATCCAAATGTATCAGGCAGGCCCTGATGCCTAAGGGGTATCAGAGGGTGGGGAAGGCACAATTTAACTCCCCCACTGCACACGGGGGAAACAGGGAAGGGGAGGGCCGGTCTCAAATGTCCTGTCCAAACAGTGTCTTCATTTTGGCGGGATGGAGGAGGAAGAAGAGGTGTGGTGGGTTTAAGGCGATAAGGAGTTGGTTGAGGTAGAAGTCGGTGCAGGGGGCACACCGACTTGGGAACCTGCTGCCGTGCCACCTGTTGCACCCCCGCCGCCACCACTGCCAGTGCTGCTGGAACTCCGCCCACTGTTGGCGCTTCCTTTATTGTGAGAAGACGATGCTCCTGGAGTTTGGGCAAACAACACTCCTGGAAAGAAACAGGGAACAAAAATGGACAGGGCAGGTTCACAATGGCTGTAACTCTTCTTTTCCTGCAGCCCGTCTTTTTGTACCTCCCTATATACCCTGTTTCCCCGAAAATAAGACATCCCCTGATAATAAGCCTGATTGGGCTTTTGAGCGCATGTGCTAAAATAAGCCCTCCCTGAAAATAAGCCCTTCCTGAAAATATTTAATCGCATGCATAGCTAGTCCCCGCCATTTCTTCTGGTTAGGGCAGGGGTCTGCAACGTTAAACATTCAAAGAGCCATTTGGACCAGTTTCCCACAGAAAAGAAAACACCGGGAGCCACAAAACCCTTCCCGTGCCTGACTATTTCTTGAGTGGCCACAAAACTAGCATATGTAGTTGAATTAAACATTCTGTTTTCTTCTGAAACTTTTCTTTTCTTGGGTTTATCCGTGTAGATTGGCCTACTGAGGGTTGAAAAGCTCAATAAATCGTGTGCCGGGCGAGTGTTGCACATCGGTGGTTGTGACGCATATTGAGTGATGGAGAGCCGCAGCAGAGGGGTGAAAGAGCCACATGCGGCTCCAGAGCCGCAGGTTGCTGACCCCTGGGTTAGGGTTAGGGAGACAGAGCTGGAAATCAGGTAAGATGGCAAGAGGAGCCCCGTCTTGCTCCATGCGCCCCAAAATAATAAGACCTCCCCGAAAATAAGGCCAAATTTTCGGCCTTATTTCAGGGGTTCAAAAAAATATAAGACAGGGTCTTATTTTCGGGGAAACACGGTAATAATTGAAGCCCACCAAACTAGAATATCACCTTTCACGCAATGTAACCCATGTGGATTAATATGCCAAGGTTAACTAAAGAGGGCAGTACTTTAGAGTAAGCACATTAGTTTTTACGTCTTAGCGCAGATATGTCACGCTAGATAGCAGCAGCTAGTCAATCTTGGCTGATTGTGAAAAGCTAAGCAGAGTCTGATCTAGTTAAAACTTGGATGGGAGCCCACTAGAAAATCCCGCACCTTTAGTCTGGATTGGAAAGTCAATTAAACACCCCGTCCCCCAATAAAGCAATGCCAGGAGAATGACATGAAGTCCTCCCAAGTCAAGATGAACCGGAGAGTTTCTCTTAATATGTCAGGGGGGAGCCTCCAGCTTATGAACTGCTGCAAACACTCTCTGGGGTACTCAAGGGTTTCTGTCTTTTTAAAGGATTAAAATCAGCACAATAAGTTTATGTTAGTAGCTTTCCTTTGTCATCAAAAGCTTGCATTAACAGTGCATGCCCACTCCCTCTCTGATGATATCATGTCTCTGCCATACACTCTGCAGACTAAAAAAAAAAAATACTCCTAAACTGCATGCCCCCTCCCCCAACTTTCTTGTTTGATTAGGGATTGGGTGCTCGCCATCCACCTTTTTAACAATACATGACACAGTTTATAGAACAATCAACTCTTGCCACAATGGCCAACCATTTTCTCTAAGTCCCAACTGCATTTTCCCCTTACCTGCATACACGATGCCATTAATCTCGACTGACATGCTTATGCTACTGGTGCCATTGGCAGCTAGATTCATGGAAGAGTCTTGGCGATTTTCTGCAAAAGAATAAAGATGGCTTTTTTTTTTAAGAAAAAAAAGTGATCTTTGTATGGCGAGAGATTAGCTTAAAGCATCAATAACTTAAGTTTGGGGCTACACATACTTGGCTTATAAACTGGAAATTAAATGGGCAAGGCTAAAAATAAGGGCATGTAAATATTGTAAATGGAAATGAAGGCAATCTCTCAGCCACTTGGATAAGCTGAATATGCTGAAATCTTGTTAAAAAGAAAGATCCTGACCACTTTTAAAAAGACACAAGATACCAGTTTTCACTGAATTGGGGGGGGGGGCTAGGGGTGAAATGCTCCCGGTTTGGACCGGATCGTCTGATCCGATAGCGATGGAGGCAGGTGGTTCGGAGAACCAGTAGCAAAAATTCCTGCCCCCCCCCCATGCCCAGCTGAGCTGCGCGATCATCAGAGGCTTTTTTTCTTTTAAATGCCTCTGACGATCCAAGCTGAGTTGCCTAATTGGCAGAGACTTTTTTAAAAAGCCTCTGCCAATCAGGCAACTCAGCTGGGATCATCAGAGCCTTTTGAAAGCATTCTTTTACAACCTCTTCGCCAAAGAGGTTGTAGAAAAAATGGTTTTAAAAGTTTTTTTTTTAATGGCCACGCCTACCCAGTCACATTACCCCCCCCCCAAGCCACGCCTACAGAGCACTCAGTTAAAGCAGGATAAAATGATGCAGAAAACATACAGCTGGCAGAAATGAAAGGAATAATGCAAACTTGTTTGATTTACATCATTTACAGAGTTTTTAAAACTCTGTAAATGATGGTAATCCATATTTATTTTTATTCATCACATTTACAAGTAGTCCTCATCTTATGACTGTAGTTGTGCCTGGAATTACAATCATAAGTCATTATGATTGTAAATTGAGGCATTATGTGACTAGACTTGAATTTTTGTAAAAAAAAAACATTTTTGCAACAGTTATTAAGCTAGCGCTGTAGTTGTTAAGCAAATGCTGCAGTCATAAAGCAAATTAATTTTCCCCGAAGGCTCCTTTTTTGCTGGAAACCAGAAGTAAATTCCGGAAACCAGCCAGAAAAGTTGCAAATCATAGTCATATGACTGCAGGACACTGCAAAGAGCCAAAAAGGTGAGCTGATTACCAAATATGCTGGCAAAATGCTATTGTGTGATTGTGGGGTATGTGTTATGTGGCCATCATAACTTCAAAAATGGATCATAAGTAGCTTTTGGGAGGGCATCATAAATGTGAAATGTTATTAAGCGACTGGTCTTAAGTTGAGTACTACTGTACATAGCTGCCCATCTCACAAAATGTGATTCTGAACAGCATACAATAAAAACAGAATACCATAACAGACCTTTACTTGGAAAATAAACTTTCTAACCATGGAATCATAACTTTCTCCTTCAGTAATAGTTGTAAAATGCTTTCTTAATGGGAGTGTTGATTACAAGTAGTCCTCACTGACCCATATCATTCAGGGGCTGTTCAAACTTAAAAGACAGGTGCTCCTTAAAGCTAAAGCCAGTGCAGGGTAGTCCTGTGATCCTGATTCAAGCACTTGGATCCAGCATGCATTATCACAATTTGTTACCTTCACAGTGAGCGTCTGACCAGCAAAATCAATGGGGAAGCCAGTCACGGTCATGAGATGTTCTCATTTAATGACCATACTGCTTAGTGACAGAGGTTCCGGCCCCTATTGCGATTGGTAAGACCCTGAATAGCAACAGCAGGAGCACTTAGACTTATATACTGCTTTACAGTGCTTTATAGCCCTCTCTAAGCGGTTTACAGAGTCAGCATAAAGCCTCCCAACAATCTGGGTCCTCATTTTACCGACCTCGGAAGGATGGAAGGCTGAGCCAACCTTGAGCCTGGTGAGATTTGAACTGCCAAATTGCAGGCAGTCAGCAGAAGTAGCAGCCTGCAGTTCTACACTCTAACCACTGCGCCACTGTCGTTGGCGCAGTGGTTACGAGCTTCAGGCTCCAATATGAGGCAATCCTGAGCAACTCTTGGGCCCGAGGTGCATGGCTTCCATCCATCCCCACCTCATGTCTGGTATGGCTATCAACCTTTGGGGAAAGAGAGGGAACATGCAGCAACCCACCGACCTGGTGAGCGGGCCCCTTGACTATTGATCCGGATGCTCATCGGCAGCTGAGCGGTCATGGCGAGCAAGTTTTGCTGGATTGCCCGTTGCATCAGACGCTGCTGTTCATCTGTCACAAGTGCCATCTTCTTTTCTGGCGGCTCCCCCGATTCCAACTTCTCCCGTAGCTGTTCCAACGCTGCCGCCTGAGCAGCTACAGCAGCTTGGGCGGCGGCGGCTTGCACAGCTGCAGCCTGCGCTGCGACGACAGGATGGCTTGCGAGTGAGACCGGTAGGCGGGTGGGCACCGCAATAGGAATTGCAGAATCTTCCTCTGGTGGGGGGGGGAGGGGGAAAGTGATGGGAGAGATGACTACAATAGTTCTAGGGCTTTTTTTTTTCCTTTTTTTTAAAAAGAAAACACACACACAAAATAGGTGCAGCCGGTAAAATTATAGTCTCTCTCGAGGAGACTGCTCCCATAATCTCAGGAAGGTAGTTTTAACAGAAGTAATTAAACTTAAATTAATGCAATCCTTAAAGCAGCTGCAGCTGCTTTTTTAAAGCTCACATGGAATCTTTTTTTTTAAAAAAAAGTATGAGCTTTTTTATGAATACTAGAGGTGCTGTACTTCAAGAATTGCAGTCTTTCTTCTAAAAGAAAAGAGCATAGTCCTATTCCTTACACGATGAAGCCTTTCCATCTGGCCCATTTTAGCTTTTTTTTCCCATGGAAAAGGGACTCTAAACTCTGGTGTTCATTTAATGCAGGGGTATCAAACTCAAGGCCTGCAGGCCACATCCAGCCCATGGGGTGTTCACATCTGGCCCACGGGGCCACCCTGGAAACAGTGAGGGACTGGCCTGCAGTGCCTCTGCCAGCAAAATGGGCTCCCAAGCTCCGTTTCCGGCTGCGAAGGCCTCCTACAACCCTCTGCCAGCGAAAATGGAGCTCGGGAGCCTGTTTTCGCTGGCAAAGCGCTTGGGCCACCACAGGTGCCCCTGACACAAATGACATCGAGCTGGCCACACCCACCCAGCCCCTGAGATCAAACACAATCCTGTTGCGGCCCTCAATGAAATCAAGTTTGACACCCCTGATTTAATGTTTCCCTCTGCAGCATCTTTATCAGCAAGATTTCAGATGTCCTGAGCCCAAAAACCCAGTCTGCAGAATTTCATTAGGTATCAACTTTTAGACTCGGCAGTCGGCATCAAATCTGGGGGTAAACATTAGCTGATTTAGGCAGTGTCCTTACAGGTAAAAGTTATCACCCAAAAAGGATTAAGGAGCTTCTCCCCTCTGTTATGCCTGAATGAAGCTGCTTATGTTAAACAAGTAGGATTTTTACTGATGCATGCAACCTAGTTAGAACATTCTTGATCTGGCCGCTGTGAACTTTAGAACAGTATTTCTAGCTGGGGAGAATTAGGAAACCTACTACAAAGAGCAAAAAAAAATATACTACAACATTTTGAAGTCAACTACAAAGGCAGAGCCTAACAGGAGCAAAACGTTCATTTGTACCACCCCAGAACAAATCCTTTTTTCTCACAGCATTTTATGTTAATGATATCTTTGTCATTGTTTTTATTAACCTGGATTAAGTCAGTGATCCAGTAAATGAGAATATGTGATTCTAGATAATATTTTAACGAATTACTTTTCACTCAAGGCAATGAAACGCATTAGTCACGTCCTCATTTCAAATTCTTTGTATGGGCTACGTATGTGAGACCCAAGTCAACTGCCTTTCTCCCAAAGTTTCCTGTACAGGTAGTAGTCCTCACTTAATAACAGGACCCCAAATTTCTTTGCTATGCAATGAAATTTGTAAAGTATGTCATGACTGTGCCACTTAGCAACAGAAATTCTAGCACTTCTGTTGCTGTTGTTAAGTGAATTACCATGGATCATTAAGCAAGGACATCACGTGGTTGCCATTTGCAACCTCCTGCTAACTTATCATTGCCTTTTTTTTTTTTATTGAAGGAAACCAGCAAAGGAGGTTGAAAATGGCCATCGTGTGACTGCGGGACGCTGTGACCATCTTAAATACAAGGACTGGTTGTAAGAACTTGTTTAGCACCATCCTAAGTTCAAACGGTCATTGAAGTGGTTGTTAAGTGAAGACCACCTATATACCATCTTTTTAAGAAAACAGCAGACAAGGGCACTAATAGAACTTTTAATGACTACTTTTGAGGTGCTAGAAAGCCTCTCCTCCACTAATTTTCCCATTATATTTGATGTGAAAAGCCCCACCTGCTAATTAAGAGATCAGCATACTAAATTCGCTGCAACTCAGCACCAGTTAATTACATCTGCAATGCTTAAATGAAAATATAAAGAAATTCCATAACCTGGTACCCTCCGGTCTTTGAACTTATCCTCCCACAATCTTTAGCCCAGCACAGCCCCTAGGGATTGTGGGAGTAGAAGCCACCAGGAAAACTCCTTGAAATGTTCAAAACATCTCTCTCAAGAGAAGGTGCAAATAGTTACCTTTCTTGATTTTTGGAACAGGGGCAATGGGGCTGCCATTAGTAGCTGAGGTCAGTCCCAAGGTTGGTACTTGAAGCTTGGGTGAAGACAACATGGTGTGAGTGCCACTGGGAGAATAGGTAAAGATTGAACCACTGAATCCTTGCCGACGGCCCTCTCGCCGGTTGCTGTCAATGGCTGCTTGGAGTTCATTGGGGTTGCTCAGCCCTCTTTTCTCGCACTCGTACGGATATAAGTACTTCATATACCTTTTGGAGACAAAAAAGAGAGATACACAAAAATTATGGCTGCTTAATTTAATAGAAGCCCAACAAACAGCAGCATTTTTTAAAAAAATTATATTTTAAATCTGCCAATGTTTGACACTGCTGAATTTATACAATTCTGTCTACCAGAGCAATATGAGTAGTCCTTGCTTAGTGACTGCTTGTTCAGCAACCGTTCAGAGAGACAGGACTAGAACTCATCTCCTGATTTCTAGCCTGGTGCCTTAACAACTAGACTCTGCCCTTCTGATACATCTGGCAAATTTTGATTGGCTGATTCCTCCATCATGGATTGGGAATCTTCAATGAAGTGCTATGTACCCAGCTATGCTAATAAAAAATCCAGTCGTTAATAAAAAACTTAATATTCTCATTCCATCCACATTGGCTTTTCTCCCTTTTCACAGCCAGGAGACTGTGAGTTCACTTTAGGCAGGTGACTCTGGGCCACTCTCTTTCAGCTCAATTCACCTAGCAGGCTTGTTGTTATAGGGAAAATAGGAGGAGGAGGAAGGAACATTGTGTGTGTTCACCACCTGGAGTTATTTTTAAAAATAATAAAGGTGGGATATAAACAAACAAACAATCCAATGTCAAGGACATCAGTTGTGTCTGATTCCTTGTTCTGGAAACTTTTCTTGGAGCCTACTAAATTGAGGAGGAGAGGAAAGATGTTTCAAATAAATATTTCAGATCAATATTCCCTGCTCAGGATAATATGCTGCAAAATCCAGACACTTCCATTTCCAAGATCTGCACTAGTGGTGAAAAAATGCTGGTGGCATTCTCTTAAAGGCTCCCGGCTTTTAAAAAGTTAATAGCTCTCCTTCTACTCCTCCCCCCATCCTCAATCCCCAATCCCCTTCCGCCACCTGGTTTTCTGAATTCCAGAGTAATTAACTTTAGTGTTGATTAGGGTGGATGAAAAGATGGGGGAAGGGAACTGAAAGAAGTCAGAGAGAAAGAGAGGAAGGGTGGAACAAGGTGGAAGGCTCTTATTTTCTGATTCTACATAAAATAGATAATGGTTATCAGGACACATTTATCCTTTTAATGTACTGGAACTGATCACTTTTCTATAAATTAAAATTCTGGGGGCAAAATAGCCGGCCTTCTCTGCAGGCTGCATTTGATATGCAAGCCTTTTCAGCCTGATGCTATCCATACATACTGTATACAACTCCAATTACCTCAAATCAGTATGGTTGTTCCCCAGTCTGGGGAATTTCCTGCAGGTCAGTTGCAGAGGGTAACAAAAAGTAATCTGTTTCTTGAGGGGGTCCTTGGTACTCTCTGAGCTTGGTTGTTTTCTTGCAGATGTTTCATTACCCATCAAAGTACTGATGATGTTACCTAGTTTGGGCAATGAGAGCACCAAGGACCCCTCATTTCAATCCTGAGCTACGAATATTCTCCTTTATTAGAATCTTTTTCTTACTGGACTGGGAGAGAGTCCTCCATTTATTCTTGTATAGTCTTCATGCATGACAGTCATTTTTCCACTAAAACAAATTCTTCCTCTTTCCCTCCTCAAATGCCTTGCTTGGCCCACCCTGAAATCAGGTTGGGGAAGGCACCTCCTGTGACTTACTGGGTACGCAGTGTGAAGGCGGCACTGGTGATGGAGGTGGGCAAGTTCAGACCCTTGGTGATCTCCCTCCACAGCTTCTTGTTGATCACTTCCACCAAGCCTCCCTTCTCGGTCACCAGAACGTAGAGCATATAAAGATCCAGCACCTGCTTGGCCATGATTGGGATTCGGTTCACAGGGGTCCCTATTGTTGGGGGGAAAAAGTGGAAAGGAGCAAAAAGTGTTGGGCAAAGCAACGATCACTAGGATGCTGACTTCCGACATCAACCAGGATCCAGATTTTTATTTGCTAAATAGTTTTCTCATGATAACAATATTTGTGTACCGTTTCTGCTTCTATGAAGTACATCATATGCAGTTCTTTTAAGTTGGAAGAACACAGAAAATAACTCTGAAAGGAAAACCATTATTATGCTTAGGGAAACAAACAAACAAAAAAACCCCCCCACATTAATGAAAGGCTACCAAGGCAACTTGTGGCAGAGGTAAAATTCAATTTTTTTTTCTCCGGAAGGCGATTCAGAAGTAGCCCTCTTCAGTTCGCTGAGGTTAAAACTGGTATTGGTGTTGAACCGCCGGGCAAAATTGCCACAACTGATGGCGCAGGTTTCAGTCTTATATCCTGGAGATAATTTAGAAGCCCTGTGATGGTGAACACCATGTCCTGAAAGTCCTCTAGATACTTTTAATAAGATTTACTTCTCCTCATGCATGTTGCTTAGAAACCGTGTCAGACAGGACAGCTAACCCTTCACAGATTCTCCCTCTGCTCCACTCACTTGGCCTCCAATCCAGTGCTGGGTTGCCCCCGGTTCGGACAGGTTCTACAGAACTGGTAGTAAAACCGTCAGGAGGCTCCTCCCACTGACCTTGACATCATCAGAAGCAATCTGCGCATGCGCAGAAGCGATCCCGTTGCGAACTGGTAGTAAAGGTAAGTAGAACCCACCCCTGCTCCAATCCCAGTACAGGCCAGTAGCCTCAAGTATTTATACTTGGAGACACCCAAGTATTTATAATACAGTCTTGTCTTGGAATGCAAAGAAATACATACTAAAAATGAAGGGGGGGTGGAATGAGGGAGGAATGATTATGGAGAAAGGATGTACTTTCTAGCAGCCTGTACTTTGCTTGCAATTTTGCAAACTATAGCAGTGGAGCTATTCACACGTTATTAATACTCTTTTCTAAAATAAAACCACAGTTCTGACTGCCCATACCAGAGAAAATGCCACTTTCTTTTCTGCAGCACCTGGGGACATCTGCGACACCTGGCTGGCCTTACCACAATTTTGAAGGCTGTTTCATTTAAAGCAGCCGCTCAGTAGGAAACAGGAACTTCCACTATCTCCCTGTTTGGGATTTTTCTTGAAATTTGGCTAGGCATGTTCTCTACGAAGTTCCATGCATTTATCAGCAGAATCTTTTTGCTTAGTGTGCATTTATTTAAGCAACAATAATAAATAAATAAATATAAATATAAATATATATATAATATCAAGGAACCCACATTGAGCAACAAACAGGAACAGGTGAACTTTGCAGATCTGTGAAATTATGCAAGTTACAAAACTTGTTTCATGCCTTAAATTTAAGGACCAGCATTCGCCTGGGGAGGCTTTGAAGCCTTGCCAAGAAACCTTGATATTACTCAAACCCTTCTTCTCCCTTCACCTTATCCATGATTGCAAGCATGCATGAAAATACTTTTTTTAAAAAAATATATGGTTGTAGAGTAATGGGGAAAACTACAAGCTGAACCTTTAGGTAACCTTTTATAGTTGAGTTAACCCCATTTTTATGGACAAATTCCTATCCAATCACTTCTGGATTACAGGCTGTCTGTGCAGAATAGGAAGAGCTCACTTTCCATGGATCCAGATGGGTTTTTTTGGTGTCTTTGAGAGATTTTCTATCCAATTAGTCAGTGGCCTGACATAAACCCTAGTCCAGCTCAGCAGCAAGCAATCTTTTGCGCAGTACACCAACTGAATGGGGCCAGATCTGGTTAGGGGCCGAGTTTTAATGGCTGAGATTTTTAAATTCCTCTGAAGCAGGGGTGTCAAACTCAAGGCCTGCGGGCTGGATCCAGCCCGTGGAGTGCTTAAATCTGGCCTACGGGGCCAGCCTGGAAATAGCAAAGAACTGGCCCACAGTGCCTCTGGCAACCAAAATGGGGCGCAGGGGGGTGCATGCGCCCCCACACCCTGTTTTTGGCGTGGACGGCCTCCTGCACCAATCTGCCGGCTGAAACAGGTCCCCCATGCCCTGTTTTGGCCGTCAAAGTGCTGCAGGAGGCCGTCCAGGCAGAAAATGGGGCACGGGGGGCGGCACTTTGGCCAGCAGGGTGCTTCAAGGCGCATCCGTCCCATCTCCTACACCACCAGCACCTCCCCCGGGCCAGCCGGCCCACAGAGGAGAACTACAATGCTGATCTGGCCCTCAAAGAAATCCAGTGTGACACCCCTGCTCTGAAGCATAAGGCCTTGATGTCTAAGACCAAATGTTTCTCAACCTTAGACTCCCAGAATTCTCCAGCTAGCCTTCAGGTGCTTGACAACCGGCATGTATTTATGAAGGCTTCAGCGTCTCAGGGTCTTGTGATCGCCATTTGCGACCTTCCCAGCCGCTTCCTACAACCAAAGTCAATGGAGGAAGCCAGATTCGTTTAATGACTGCATGATTCACTTAACTGAAGTGATACGCTTAACAGCCATGACAAAAAAAGATAATAAAATCGGGCACAAATACAATGGAAATTCTGGTCCCAATTGTGGTTGTACATTGTGGACTACCTGCGTAAAAGTGGGCTGGATCTTTAGGATTAACCATGCTCTCTTCTAAACCATTGAAGGGTGTGGAAAATGGAAAGGATGTGACAATATTTTTTGGGTGCAATCCCTCTATATTTCTGGAAACCTTTGCTGTGCGAAATGAGTCAGTCCTAGCCTATAAGATGTTAAACATATATCTATTCCAGCCTGCACTGGGATGGTTTCAACCAGGGGTGAAATGCTCCCGGTTCGGACCGGATCACCTGATCTGATAACGATGGAGGCAGGTGGTTCAGAGAACCGGTAGCAAAAATCCCTGCATTTTTTTTAAAGACCACATCAACAGGATTGCGGTGTATATCTTGAAATGTTCAGGATTTCAAGCGTTTTAGGGATGAACTACATGGATCTGACAGGCTATCCCAAAAGTACAGGCAGAGCAGTTTGGGGACATAATGACCTGACCTCCTAAGGCTAAGCTTTCTGATTATTCGGGGAGGGAAGCAGGGAGAGTGCTGCTTCATGGACAGCAGAGAGGAGAAGACCCAGCAAAGATCCAGAACAGGCAAAGCAAGAAGTGGCTTTTCAGAAATTTTGTTTGCTTCTCATTCCCATCTCTTTCCCTTTTAATTGATTTCTCCTTTTATCGATTTATTGCTTCCTTAAAACAAAAAAGGAACAATTTTGAACAGGGTGAAAAAAAAAAAAAGTGGAGGGAGAGAAAAGCACCTTATTGTGCAGCATAGTTTTACTGCAGGAAGGCATGGCACATTTTCCGGGAGTAAAATCTATTTGAGCCAGGGCAGCTGGGGCTCAAATCCTAGGAGGTATTTCTGAGTGAAGGAATTTCCTTCCTATTTCAGTCTGCAGAATGGGATTGGCAGCAGGGCTCCCCCTCCATGCTGGGAAACACACAGCAGACAGAAATCCGGCCACTGCCCCCTCACCATGGAAAAAAGCATCTAACAAGCCTCACATTTGCAAAAGGCACCCAAAATGAGAGAGTTGCTTTGAGAGTCAATACCACCCCCCACCCCACACGCATCAGCTTTTTAGAAAACTCCCCCAACTGGTTTTATGCTTGTCCTGTATGCTGCTACCACCACATACATTCATTTTTGCTGATTGCTGAGCTGGCTGTACGTGCTTATATTGTAGGCAGGAAAAAAAAAAAGCAAAATTTCACTGAAAAAGGAACATGCTCCATAGAACTCACTAAACTGAGCTGCTTGTGCAGGTAACTATGTTATAAGTTGCTTTCGTGCACAAAAATGAAGATAGTCACAAATGTAAGTCCCAATGTTAAAACTTCATGGATGTAACTTTTCAGTACCGGGTTCTAATATTATGCTATGTAGCCTGGGTTTCTGCAACACAGGAAGCGCTGGTTTGGGCTTGGTGTATTGCACCAACCCAAACAATTATAATTCATTAATTAAAGCAGGATGAAATCATAGCTTAATACAATGGCTGGCTTCACCCAATGTACTAAAAACCAGATTAATAAAGCTCGATTTGCTATTTTCATAGGGCATGCTACATTTAAGCGTCTAAAATGTGTCTTAATAGGATGGCCTTTCCCACAATAAGTAAATGGAGTCAACCAAACTATTAAGTCTTATTCAGTGAATTTATTAGTAAAATGTATATGGCTGGCAGGCACTCTGGGCAATTTTATTTTAATTTAGTGTATTTTTGTGACCCTGGGCAATAGCTGGTGGAATTTTTTTTCTGGCATCAGTGCTGCTATTTGTAAAAAAAAACTTTTTTTGGTCATTGGGGTTGTTTCGAGGAAGCAACTTTGAGGTTGCTTAGTAGTTCAGTGAGCCAGGATTCTCTCATTTCGGTAATTTCCCACTATGTTGGTTAATATAGTGGTTAAGGCACCAGGCCAGAAATCAGGATACTGTGAGTTCTACTCAGTGGTGAAATCCAATTTTTTTTACTACCGGTTCTGTGGGTGTAGCTTGGTGGGTGTAGTGTGGCTTGGTGGGTATGGCAGGGGAAGGATACTGCAAAATCCCCATTCCTACCCCACTTTTCGGCCAGCCAGAGGTGGTATTTGCCAGTTCTCCAAACTACTCAAAATTTCTGCTACTGGTTCTCTGAACTGCTCAAAATTTCCTCTCCAAAGCCTGTTAGAACCTGCTGGATTTCACCCCTGGTTCTACTCCTGTCTTAAGAGATGAAAGTTGGCTGGGTAACTTTGGGCCAGTCACTCTCTCTCAGCCCAAATCACCTCACAGGTTTGTTATTATGGGGAAAATAGGAGGAAGAAAGGGGTATTATGTATGTTTGCTGCCTTGAGTTATTTATAAAAATAATAAAAGTTGGATATAAAGGTAAAGGTTCCCCTCGCAGATATGTGCTAGTCATTCCCAACTCTAGGGGGCAGTGCTCATCTCCGTTTCAAAGCCAAAGAGCCAGCGCTGTCCGAAGACGTCTCCATTTATTTATTTATTTATTTTATGCAATTTATATGCCGCCCTATCTCCGAGGACTCAGGGCAGCTCACAACAGTAAAATGCATAATTCCTTATTAAAACGATATAAAGTTAAAACCCAGTTTAAAACAGTTTAAAATTCATTAAACCCCACCCCCCATCAGTCCAGGCTACGGAACAACCAGGTCTTCAACTCGCGGTGGAACGAAAGAAGGTCAGGGGCCATCCGGAGCTCCAATGGAAGTTGGTTCCAGAGGGTGGGTGCACCCACGGAGAAAGCTCTTCCCCTAGGGGTCACCAGCCGACACTGTCTGGCCTATGACACCCTGAGGAAGCCCTGTCTGTGGGAACGCACCAGGCGATTGGGGATTGTCGCTGGCTGCAGGGGGTCCGACAGGTATCCCAGGCCTACGCCATGAAGGGCTTTATAGGTGATAACCAGCACCTTGAACCTCACCCGAAGGGCAACCAGTAACCAATGCAAGCCACGCAGGAGGGGTGTAACATAGGAGTGTCGGGACGCTCCCATCAAAACCCGCACGGCCGCATTCTGCACCAGCTGAAGCCTTCGAGTGGTCTTCAAGGGCAGCCCTAGGTAGAGAGTGTTGCAGTAGTCAAGACGGGAGGTGACCAGCACATGAGTAACGGTGCGTAGGGCATCTTGGTCCAAGTAAGGGCGCAACTGTCGCACAAGGTGAACCTGGGCAAATGTCCCCCTGGTCATGGTCGTCACATGGTCTTCCAGAGACAACCGTGAATCCAGGAGGACTCCCAAGTTGCGGGCCCATGGTCATGTGGCCAGCATGACTAAATGCCAAAGGCGCACGGAATGCTGTTACCTTCCCACCAAAGGGCCCTGTGACACAGCAGACTAAAGCACTGTTATTAACATCAGCTGCCTGCAATTATTGCAAGTTCAAATCTCACCAGGCTCAAGGTTGACTCAGCCTTCCATCCTTTCTAAGGTAGGTAAAATGAGGACCCAGATTGTAGGGGCAATAAGCTGACTTTGTATAAAATATACAAAAGTATGAAGGCTATTGCTTAACTCATTGTAAGCCGCCCTGAGTCTCCGGAAAAGGGTGGCATATAAATCAATTTTTTTTTTTAAAAAAAAAGGTGGTCCCTATTTTTCTACTTGCATTTTTACATGCTTTCGAACTGCTAGGTTGGCAGAAGCTGGGACAAGTAACGGGAGCTCATCCTGTTACGCGGCACTAAGGATTCGAACCGCTGAACTGCCGACATTTTGATCGGCAAGCTCAGCGTCATAGCCATTGAGCCACCGCAACCCTAAAGTTGGATATAGATAACATTAAAAATAAATGAATGAAATCTCCATACCCCCCCCCCCCGCCCCAAAGGAAATGGAAATAGGGGTCTGGTGCATCCAGACGATGCTATGAGGAAGAAAGGTGGCCCAAGGCTTAGCACTGTGCTAATTGTTACTTCTTGTTTTGACCCCTATTTGTCAAACAATCCTTAGTAGATGGCTCATACATCATACTGTGCCATGAACTGTAATATATCAAATGCAATGGTTGCATTCGTACTTATGACAATACCAATCTTATGGCTTGTGAAACCAGCTTATACCTAGTACCCCCAATCCCCTGCTCAATTCCATTTGATGCCTTCACCTAGAAATGGTTTGGATAGGGAAGCGGGGAAATCAACTGAATAAATGCAATTTATTTATTCTGTCCCACTTATACATCAAATCTCTATGATGGAAGTTGCAAATTGCATGGATGAAAACCCTTTGGGATGTGGAAAGCGTTGGGACACAGAATGCCCAGAGTTGCAGGTACTTGTGGCCTCCAAGCTGACACACTGGAGCTTTTGCTCTTGGGTAAATCAGAGCATTGGGTGCCCCTGGCATCCTCGCCGCCATCCCCCCCCCCTTCTCCTGCAGGAGTTAAAACTGCCTCACAGCTATATCCTCCAGGAATTCCAGCCATTTAGCTTAGGGCTCCTTTCCTGCTTCAAAAACATGTTGACAATTGTTCATGCAGCCATTCTGTGTGTTCCCCCCCACCCCACCCCCTACCCCCGGTGTGCCCCTCCCTTTCCCCATTAAACACAGCCCAGGAACATACTAAGCTACCTCACCATTGTTTGCTTAGATGGCCTGGTGCTGGGTGGGCAAGCCCCTCAAAGGATATTAAGCCTCCAAAAAACATCCCTGCAATTTCCTTTCCCTGCTTTCCCACCCCCTTTTGTGACTTCTTACATTCCACACAAAGAACACCCCCCCCTCCGCCCCGCTTTCCCTGGGCTGGCCAAGGCCATCTGCTTCCCCCCCCAAACCCAACCCAACCAGATTCCTTGACTTAGGGCAAATCTTTCCCCTCCCCTCCATCTTTATCTACAGACTTGAGAATCCTCTTCCTGGCATTACCAGCTGCATTTTCTTGATCAGCTCATCTAGGATCTATCAGAGATAATATTCAGGGGCTTTTTTTTTCTACTGGGATTATACGCTGTGCTTTGGCATAAGGTGTTCTCTGCAAACCTACCAATTGTGGCTTATAATGGCCTAGGTTATGCAAAGGAAGCTACTATGGCTTGTTCAATAACCCTGGTCAGTAGGTTAATAACAGATGGTCCAGAGCCTTTTTTTCCCCCCAACCTCTATACAACAGTCAAGGATTACACTATTAAATAGTAGGGGCAAATTACAGTACTGAGTAATAAGTTAAGATAAAGGTTCCTCACACACATATGTGCTAGTTGTTCCGGACTCTAGGGGGCGGTGCTCATCTCCGTTTCAAAGCCAAAGAGCCAGCGCTGTCCAAAGACGTCTCCGTGGTCATGTGGCCGGAATGACCAAATGCCAAAGGCGCACGGAATGCTGTTCCCTTCCCACCAAAGGTGGTCCCTATTTTTCTACTTGCATTTTTTTTACATGCTTTCGAACTGCTAGGTTGGCAGAAGCTGGGACAAGTAACGGGAGCTCACCCCATTATGCGGCACTAGGGATTCAAACTGCTGAACTGCCGACCTTTCGATCGACAAGCTCAGCGTCTTAGCCACTGAGCCACCACATCCCTATTACTGAGTAATAGTAACACAATAAAAAGATTTTTAAAAAAAATGAAATAGGTATGCTATTTACTTGATCCCACCAATAGAAGTGAAATATCTTAAGATTTCCCTTTCCACATATAGTTCTATTATGACCCTGTAATTCTAAAATGATCATGTGCCATCAAGGCAATGTCAGCTCTTAGCACGTAAGATTTTCTATGAAGCCAATTCTAAAGAATGAGGCCTTTGGCAGCAACAGAAAGAACCGTCCTAATTTAGCATAATATCTGAATGCAGCCCAGGGGTGAAATGCTCCCGGTTCAGACCGGATCGCCCAATCTGGTAGCGATGGCGGCGGGTGGTTTGGAGAACCGGTAGCAAAAATCCCTGCCCCCTCCCCACGCCCAGCTGAGCCGCGCGATCATCAGAGGGGTTTTTTTTTTCTTTTAAAAGCATTTTTTCTACAACCTCTTCGGCCGAAAAAATGCTTTTAAAAGTTAAAAAAAAATAGCCTCTGATGATTGCGTGGCTCAGCTGGGATCGTCAGAGCCTTTTAAAAGCATTTTTTCCTGCAACCTCTTCGGCCGAAGAGGTTGTAGGAAAAATGCTTTTAAAAGTTTTTTTAAAAAAACTTGGCCACGCCCACCCAGTCACATTACACCCCACCAAGCCACGCCCACAGAATCGGTAGTAACAAATTTTACATTTCACCACTGATGCAGCCCAATGGAGACTCTCTCTAAAAGGCCATCTTTTGCAATGGACCATTAAAGTACTTTCTAACGGAAGATGGGGAAGTAATTTTGCTTTAAAGATGCTCAGTTCCAACAGCTGTTCAGCCCAGTCACGTTCTCTCTTCTTCCACTGCCTTCTCTGCTCTTGACCCAATTCTCTCGAGTCCCATCGGGTTCAAAGGCAAACAAGTTTAAGGAGTCCTATCACTTTACATGTTCTTAACACTAATAAGAATAATAACAGGTTTCGGTAATTGGAATACGCATGTAGGCTGTACTCATGACAACAACTAAGCAATGGTGATGAAACAAGGAAGGGAAACCCAGTGAAACCCCCAGGTTTGCTTCAGGCACACCCTTACAATAGTGAACTACAACAAGGTGTTTTTCAACTCCCATTATCCCCTGCAAACGAAGTCTTTGGGCTCTACTGTCTAGCAATTCTGGGATCTAGCACAGCTGCAGGGCATCACGCGAGAGCAGTGATGGTGAACCTTTTAAACACCAAGTGCCCAAACTGTGCATGCATGCCCAAATGGAAAGGTGCACACGCGCATGTACGGATATGCGTATACACAGACATGTGCATGCATGCACGTGTGCGCAGCAGGGACCCGAAGACTGGCGGGAGGCGGGGCATCCCAACACCGGCAGCACGGCAAGAAGTAAGTTCTTTTTCTTTTGTGAACTTCTGTTTCGTCATTTGTAGGGAAACAGAAGCTCACGAAAGAAACGCCACGGAGATCTGACCTGGGGCGACGGCGCACATGCCAGCAGAGAGGGCTCAGCGTGCCACCATCACGGCGCTAGAGAATATTCTTGCATTCCAATAATGGGACTTCCTTTACCATTGGCATTCAACTGAGAGCCAATTTTCCCTCCAACTATCTAGGTATGTCTATTTATATTTAACTTGGGGGGGGGGGAAATCAGAACTATACTTAGCATTAACATTTAAAATTCAGTTTTCCAGATCTGTGAGCAAAGAGCCCCTGTGTCTGTCTGTCTGTCTGCCTCCCTCTCTCTCTCTCAACTTCTGTATCCCCTCTGTCTCACATGCCCAAGGGGCCCCCATCTTCCAATTAGTGCTGGAGCCAGCTGCAAGCCATTGCTGGCATTTATATTTTCAAAGGCAGAGGGACCATTATGTCTTCTAGCATGCCTTGCTGCAACCAGAGACCTTTTTAAGATTAGGCCCAAACCTAATTTAATTAAGTCTGCAAAATGCTTCCTGTATCCCTTATCCCAAAGACTGTAACAAGCTGCAGACGAGGATTCCTTCCACTGGCCCTGCCATCTCCAATCGTCTCCTTCCTTTAACATGAAGCCCGAAAACGGCTCATTATTTCTGGTCATGAAAACTTGCTCATTATTTCTGCAATCTTTCAAAGGAAACATTCTCCAACTTGCTGCTCTCCAAAACATCTTAGATTACCACCTGGCAATCTCGCCCTTCAATTAAAAAAAAAAAAGTCTTATTTGCTGTTTGAATCAAAATGCCTACTTTCCAAAGGCTTTCACAATGTTCATTCCTTGTTCCTTTCCAAAAGTTCTCCAAGTGCACCATTTAGCAGTTATATGTAGGATGCCGTGTGAAGAACCTTCTGAAGCTATGTGTACATCTAGTGGTTTCAAGAACTTAATGCTTCCCAGTTTTGAAAATTGCTATTGGGAAGAAACAACAGTAATAGCTGCTTTTAAATCTATAAAAATCTATAAAATCAAATCTGTAAAAAATGTAGAATGAGGGAATACTGTTATCTTAATTGTTTCCACCAACAGAACCTCACACTTGAGTGTACTTTCTTCTCTGTTCACTAATTTGAGGAGCTCTTTGAATTCTTCCAAAACAATAAATTGGTAATTAGATGGTATGATGAAGCTGCATTATTTTCATTTCAGAAAATAACAAAATTGACAGACAAAATTTGTTTCA
Organism: Pantherophis guttatus; assembly: GCF_059756535.1. Taxonomy (NCBI): domain Eukaryota; kingdom Metazoa; phylum Chordata; class Lepidosauria; order Squamata; family Colubridae; genus Pantherophis; species Pantherophis guttatus. Next base: position 20,419,094 of record NC_142063.1, read on the forward strand.
TGGTAAAAAATCCAGATTTTGGCTTGAAATTTAAGTGGAACGTAACTGACTGGGACACCAGAGTAATTACAGAATGTAATTATAGAATTTGCACAGAATGCAAGTCTTTATTTATACAACTATTCATCTACGGATAGTTTTAAATTAGTGGCCCAGACATTCTTCCTGCCAACGGCAAAAATCCCAGGATCCGTGTGGTAACGATTCTCTACATTTCTGAGCAGTTTGTTTCTAAAAATCCCATAATTCCTCACCAGATGAGTATGATCATTAATATAGTCTCACTGTATTGATAAAGAAAAAGACCACTGTCTGCACATATGCAAGAGAGGGGCCATTCAGACAACTAAGCTAGGCCATTTAAATCAGGTTTGCTTTATGCACCTAGAAAATGCAAGTAAGCCAAAGTGCAAAACTGGCCTTTTTCTAGTCACACCATCTAAATTTTGATTTTTTTTTTCCTCACTGATTATACCTGCCCCCCCACTCCCTTGCAGGCCTAAGAAAAGGGAGAAACAGGGGCAAAAGGAATGCTAAACCAGGGGTCCCCTACCTGTGGGCCATAAGGGGTTTGCAACTGGGCTGTGGAAACAGCCGGTGAGCGTGTGTGTAATGCCGCTTGTGCAAATGGAGCTGTGCACATTTGTCAGCCACTTGTGCAAACATCCTCCCCAACCTGGTACCCAAAGCCAGAAATGTTGGGGAACTCTGCACTAAGCATTTCCTATTGTACCCATAGCAACTCTGATTGTAACTGAGCCGCAGAAACCCAAAAAAATGAAATAAAAATACAAAATCCCTCTACGTTTACCAGCCATTACATATACGTTAAAGATGCCAGCCAACAGGGCTGCTCCTGGAATAACTGGGCCCCACCTTGGTTTTCTCAATAATCTGGTCCTGGCTTACTCATCAGTTACTCACCATGGTTCAGAGGAGACTGGGTCAAGTATCAAGCACAAATTTGTTCATCTATCCATCTGTGGTCAATTTACTGTTCTTTTAATCCAAGTATTTTAACTAGCAGCATCAAGAAAATGGAGGCCATTCCCATCTCTTATATCTGATCTTTGAAAACTGGGAATCTGGGATTCGGGGAGCCTTCTACATGCAAAGCTACTTTCCTTCCTCAATTCTGGAAGAATCATTCAATTATGGACTGGTGGGAATCTGCCCCGCTCCTCTTCTCTCTGCCTCTGAACTTGGCAAGAGCCCTAAAAGATCATCTGTAGCATGCGCCATAGTTAGGAAAGGAAGCTCACCTCGTTTCTGCATAAAACTGAAGAGGTCATCGAGGAATTCTTTCCTTTTCGGATCTCCATCAAGTTCATATAACTGCAGAGAGAGAGAGAGAGGGAGGGAGGGAGAAAATAAAGAAAACAAATCAGGAGACAAAAATAAAATTGCTTCAGACACTTTTCTCCAACTTCTCCAACATTTCTTGTATTATGTACACAACTAGCCTATTGAAGCTAGCACATAAACAGGGCACCCAAGGGTAAATCTGTGGTTAAAAGCAGTTGTTACAATGCTGTGGGAATGTAAACTAATCACAGATCTGATTCTTCTTAAAATTATTCTTTATGGATAATAACCCTGTTAAGTTTCTAGGTTTTTGTGTGCATGTACAGAGGGACAGAGGGTTTTTTTTTTTTTTAAAATAAAGCCTAAACTCCCTGGCTTGGTTCAGAGGTTGCAGCAATTTAGCTAAGCCTCAACTCCTACTCAACTCCTTTTTCTAATGAGACATTCTGCAGCTATTACAAACTGCAAGATCAGCAATTTGCAACGGCATGAGCAATGGAGTCACCAGGATAACAGCAGACAAACACGCACGAGGCACCCAGCTAATTTTCTAACCACCGTCTCATCTGCTTTCTAGGACCTCCTCCTCCTCCTACCAACTGGCAAAGAAAAATCTGCTTTCTTTCAAGGGACAGCCAAGCGACAGAATAAACTCCTATTGTGCCTGCCGTTTGGTCCATTCTGGATTTCTTGCTTACCTAATTCTGTGAGCAGAGATTACCCATGAGGCCACATATATTTTAAAAGTTAGACATTCCAACAAATAAAAGGCACCCTTCCCCCACTTGGCCAATTAATTACAGAGTAGTTTTTTTTAATTGTTTGATCAAAACTATTGCAAATTAATGGAAATGCCAGTCTAAGTCAAGCTTTTAAGTTAAGAAATGGAAAGAGCTGCAAAGGTTTTGGAATAAACAATATTGTGTCCATGAATATTTCTTCTCTTTTATTTACTATGGAAGAAGGCGACAATGTGATTGTCTTGTAGGCAATAAGATACTTGCAACATTCCTAGATGGCATCTATGACATGCCGAAATCAAAGTTTTTTTTTAATATGTTGAAATGCTTTATGGGATTGCCAATTCTCACAAAATTTCAATGTTGAAATTGAGATTGCATGAGAATCATGCAAGACTTCAGTAATCACCTAGGATGATATGACTGAAATAGCAATACTTTCATTTTTTAAAAATTATTTAAACATTCGTTTTGGCCTTCAGTAAAGAAAAGTTTGCAATTCCTTTGGTATACCATAATAATACTCAATACCCATGTCCCTTTAAAAATCAGGACATGCAAAATAACTTATGGTAGCACATCTTGGAACAAACCAACCTTCTCTAAAACATGAGCAGGAAAATGCCTTTTCAGCAACCAACCGTAAAAAAAGTTTTCATTTGTATGCAGATTTATGCACATTTCCTCTGAACTCATGTCATGTACAGATAATTTCTTAAAGTCCCAGCAAAAATTCACCAAGGTCAATTGGAAGGAAATGTAGATATGTAAGATCTGAATGAGCTCAATGAGATCATCTCTATCCTCTGTCTCTTAATCCCATCACTAGTTCCTAAAAATTGCAAACCAAAACGAATCAAAACCCAAATTATTGCTTCTCCACTTTGGATGGGGGTTGGGAGCCATAAAAGGGAAAGTGGTGGGTCTACAAAACTTTCACTCCCCACTTTTTGCATTCCTGGTCTATATTTTCCAAAGGTCTCATTTATAATCCTGCCTTCTCCCTAATTATCTAAAATGCTAAATATTAAACAGCTGGGGAAAATGTGAGATGTGAACATGATGAGGAAGACAAGATGTGGAAGCCAGATTTAAAGTTTTTAAGCATTTTCTTCCCAATTCAAAATTTTCTGGAAAACTCACAACATAGGAAGGACAAATAAAAAGAAGGCATGTCTCGTTTGCTTCTGCGTGCGCGAGCAATGAAAAACTTGGAATTTTAAGCTGAACTGAATACATGGGAGGCAATGTCATACAGCTAAAGAAATAAACACAATCTGTTTTACTACCCCACGGATTAATTCCATCTGCTTACATTAAGAGTGTTGGAATTTTGCATCACTGCAGGAACGGAGCACAAACAAAACAAAAAGTTCGCTTGCATCTTTAATAGTTTTCAAACGGAATGTGAAATTGAGAAAGAAAAAAAAACCCGGACCACCTGCTAGCCAGAAAAACATGTGTTCCATTATGCACCAACTAAATTGGAGCACACTTTTCCTTTGCGTAAGCTGAGCGAGCAACTGCTTTGTCATCGGTATATCATATAGATCCTTTGGTGCAACAATTCCCTTTGCATGCAGGAACAGCTCTGCCCCTGATGTGTAAAACATGTGTGCCCCACTGTTCTCAATTCCCAACTATTAATAGCCTTCAATCAGCAAGAATGTTCCTTGCTGGACCAGCTGCTGAGCTTGGATGGCCTCAGCTTGTCCTCATCACGTCACCCCACATAAATTTTGACACTGCACATGATTACAGGCCTTCGATAGATCCAATCTGTAGGACCCACCTTGTCTGAAAAATTTAACAAGATAATTTTACCAGAATCTATCAATGGAAAGATTCTGGGAGATGTGGAGAATGACAGTGAAAATATATTATAGTTGAACCAGTTCCAAAATAGAATAAGTTTCTAAATTAATAACAGCACTGATAAAACAGATTGATTAAGCAAATAAATCAACAGATAGCAGAAAAGTCATGTACCAAGCAAAATGGGAAGTTTCCACCATTGGTAAGCACATATCAACAACAGCAGAGTACTAATACACACTAAATTATGGAAGTGAGATTTCCACAACTTGAATGCAAACATTTAGAACATTTAAAATGGAAATATCTCCCTTCCCCATCAATCCAGATCTTCTGAACGGGATGAACGGAAAGCCTCTGCACTTTCCTGAGACAAACCAGGGCCTACATTTGTCAGGCTCTTGATACTGTCCATTTAGGGCTTAAAAGAATAAACCATTAGCAATCAGAATTGTGCCTCACAGCCCAGCACTCTTTAACATAAATTCCTGCAGATACTCTAAATGATAAATCCCATTAGAACTAAGTCAACTGGGATTTGCACACCTTCCAACAAAATATAGGTGCTCAAACATTCCAAAGAGAAGGCATTATATTTCCAGAATTAGTTTATCTGAGATCAGATTGGAATTATTTCTCTAGGAGATTCCTCTGGCCATGTTAGCCTGGGATTTGGGAGTTGGCATTCCCAAGTCCAGGAATTCCCAACCTTTAGTATTCAGGCACCTCTTCTGAGCCTAATTTATCTCTGCAATTCCCCTCATAAATTTCTCTAAGCTAGAAAAAAAAGTTACTTTATCATCTGTACTATTTATTATTACAGGTAGTCCTTGAAATTACAACAGTTTGTTTAGTGACCATTCAAAGTTATAACGGCACTGAAAAAAGTGACTTATGACCATTTTTCACACTTATGACTGTTGCGGCATCCTCACGGTCGCATGATCAAAATTTGGATGCTTGGCAACTGGCATATATTTATGGTTGCAGTGTCCCAGGATCAACCATGTGTTCAGTTTATGCAATCTTCTGATAAGCAAAGTCAATGGGAAAGCCAGATTCACTTAAATTTGGTATTAATTTATCAACTGCTGTGATTCATTTAACAACTATGGCAAGAAAAGTCATAAAATGAAGCAAAACTCTCTTAAAAATGTCTCACTTAGCAACAGGAATTGGGCTCAGCTGTGGTCGTATGTTTAGGACTACCTATATTCTGAAATCTAAACTGTACCATGAAATGCCTGTGACTCTAGAAATATGGTGTGGCCCCCTTGGGGAATCACAGAGCCATTGCCCTAGTCATCTGGAAAGTGCCAGATTTGAAAACCGTCTAGTCAGATCCACTGAGTCGAATAAACTGGAGGCGAGGGAGGCAAGAGGAGGTGTGGCCAAAACAACTTGACTCAGTGACTGGCCAGACCAACTGGATCATCCCACTCCTGACCCACTCCGCAGCCTACTGGGAGAATGTGTACGGGTGCTGAAGAAACCAGGGCTGAGAAAGGGGTACAAAAGGCCCTTGCTTCCAGTCAATCCTCCACTACACAGGGAAAAGGTAGGTAGCCCAGGAACACTATTTTCCATCCTTAACACTGACATAATAAATTCTTTCCTAAGTTTTATCAGGCTGCAGAAGACAAGCAGAAAAGAGACCGGTCATTTACCCATTCAATCTGGTTAAAAAAAAAAAAAGCTTCATCCTGTTCCTGAATTGGTTTCATTCCAACTTGGTCATTTATAAGAACCATTTCTGGGTATGTTTGTGCGTTCTCTTCCCACTTTTTTTGAGTCGTTGCTTTTCATGAACAAGTGGTGCTCACAAAACAAAAGGAAATCTGTCTGATAGATAAATATCTGCTTAAAAAAAACAACAACCCCACAAACACGTGAAAACACATGACTGATCATCAGGAGAAAAATACACAAATGCCGGCCCTTGATTGCCTGGCAAGCTGACCTCGTAAAGGAGGAAGACAATTGGAGAGGAAAGAAGTGGCATTAAAGACAATCAGAAAAGTCCTCTGTATAAAGGAAGTGTGCATGTTTACAGGGAGAAAGTGTACATAGATACCTGTATGATGTGTATGACATGTATGTATGTATGTATGATATGCATGACATGTATGAAAATGGATGATAGCCAGTGTAGTCTAGTACAGGGGTCTCCAACGTTGGCGACTTTAAGACTTGTGGACTTCAACTCCCAGAGCTGAAAAGCTGGCTGAGGAACTTTGGGAGTTGAAGTCCACAAGTCTTAAAGTTGCCAACATTGGAGATCCCTGATCTAGTAGATCAAGGTACTGGACTAAGAGCAGGCAGACCCAAGTTCTAGCTCCTCTCGACACTCAATTGAATGACTCTGGTATGGATAGTCCTTCTCTCTCCACCCAAGACTCGGAACATGAAGAGAAAAAAAAAATCTACCTATCAACCCTCACTAAATCGGCATTGTAAATTACAGCCCATAATCTTCAATGGACTATATTGATTCAAATTGATAACAAATAATAGTAATAGGAAAATGGAAGCGGAACTGAAAGGAAATATGTGATTTCCTTTCAGTTCTGCTGACCATAAATCCCTGGTATGGGGTAGAGAAATCTGAAATAGATCAGCAAATAAGCTTTTGTTTAGTCCCCCAAACTACTAATAGCAAGAATTTGGAAGAGGCCCATTCAAGGCTGCTTGGTACACAGACTATTTAAGGGCCAAGCAGCATAAAATAAAAGTGGGAGGAAGGTGGGGAAGAAGGCCTGGGTTAAATCTCAATACAGCTGTCAATTTTGTCTGGGCCTACTTATTTTTCAGGGTGGTGGTGGTGAGGTGGAGAGGAGTGCCACTGCCTTTAAGTTTTTATTAGTTTACAAATGTTCACAGAGTAACAGCTGAGAAATGAAGGATACGTCTTTTCACAATACATAAAACTAAATTACATTCAGCGGAGAATCAACTAGATCTTATCCTCCAGGAAAGAGCCTCTATTGTGATGCATGTCTTTACAAACACACACTTACATGAGACAATGCACATATTAGATCTGGCTTGCCCAACCCAACATGTCCTCAATGTGCTCCCTTCATCTCCACCTGGCATGTGTTTTGATACTTTAACTGCCCACAGATGGAAAGTACTTAATGATCATGCGCTCTACATGGGGCTACCCTTGAAGAGCATTTGGAAGCTACAGCTGGCGCAGAGCGTGGCGGCGCGTGCAGTTCTTAGGGTCCCTAGAGTGGCCATGTTACACCATTGCTTCACCAGCTGCACTGGTTGCCGGTCTGTTTCCAGATGCAATTCAAGGTTTTGGTCATCCATCTTTAAACCCTGCATGGCATAGAGCCAGTCTCACCCCAATGGAAGTGGCCCACCCTACCAGCGGCAGCAAAAGGCATTCTGCGGATCCTGTCAGCCAAGGAGTTTCAGCTGGCAGGATCCGAAAGAAGAGCCTTGTCTGTTGTGGCTCCTGCGGTCTGAAACATCTTACCCTTTGAGGTGAGATTGGTTCCCATCAGTGGTGGGTTCCTCCCGGTTTGGCCGAGCCGGTAGCGGTGACGATATGATGTCACCAAATCGGTTCTCCCCCGCCCCACCCTCCCCCCCACCCACGTTATTCTTACCTTTTTTTTTGTCCCACCTCCAATCTATTGCTGCCTCCTGAGTCCCAGCTGATGACTAGAGGGAAAAAAACTGTTTAAACTCTTGCCGCGGGGCTTCAAAGGGCCGTCCTACAGCTGATCAGTGTTAAAAGCAAACAAATGAGTCGGGTCGTAAGTGCGAGGACCTTCCAGAAATGACTCTGACCAGCTAGCCACGCCCACCTAGTCACATGACCTCCAAGCCACATCCACAAAATAAGCCACGCCCACAGAACCGGTAGTAAAAAAATTTAGAACCCACCCTTGGTTCCCATCCTTCTGACTTTTTGAAAGAGAATGGGAATGGGGGAGCTTCATAATGGATGTGGTTGACTAAAATTCAACCCCACCTGTCCCATTCCCCCCACTCCCCTGGGTATGTCCGGCTCCTTTCTTTGCCATCTTGTGTCCATGATTTTATCTGTTAATGTTTTTATCTGCTGTGTTTTTTACAATGGATGGTTTTAATGCTTTTCAATGTTTGTTTGTTTTTTTAATGTTGTAAGCCACCAAAAATCATTGGATCCGAGATGGGCAGCAATTAAACTTCTTAAATAAATAAATTTAGTGGAGAGAAAACAGAAAATAAGAGTCTTGGTGACAACTGTTAAGAAATAGAAATAAATTCTGAACACTCCAAGAGAGCAGCATCAATGCACTGGAGCAAAAATGACATGCTTAGCTGTAGAAACACTGCAAGCAGGACGATGCCACAGCAGTAAAGATAAAGGTTCCCCTTGCACATATCTGCTAGTCGTTCCTGACTCTAGGGGGCGGTGCTCATCTCTGTTTCAAAGCCGAAGAGTCAATGTTGTCCGAAGACGTCTCTGTGGTCATGTGGCCGGCATGACTCAATGCCAACGGTGCACGGAACACTGTTACCTTCCCACCAAAGGTGGTCCCTATTTCTCTACTTGCATTTTCTACGTGCTTTCGAACTGCTAGGTTGGCAGAAGCTGGGATAAGTAACGGGAGCTCACTCCGTTACTCGGCACTAGGGATTCGAACTGCTGAACTACCGACCTTTCGATCGACAAGCTCAGCATCTTAGCCACTGAGCCACCACATCCCTACTGCAGTACTGAGGATAAAAGGCAAAATAATGACAGCCTCTATGCAAGAAGATGGAGGGGGGGAACCATATATCAAATTAGCCTTTTCTTTCCACAGCCATGTCACGAGACAGTAAGAACACACTGCATGAAGGAGCAAGCAGATAGTATAATGCCTATACTTTAGCCCCACTATTTGGGGTGGAGGGTGTAAAATGCAATTATTTAAATCTGACCATTGCATCCACATCTTCTTGGAGAAGGAGCTTTCCTGCTGTTGCTCTTCAAGAATGTCATTATTCATTGGGCTTCTCCAAAAAGAGTAACTCAAGTCAGCATTGCTCAAAACATTCGAACAGCAAACTGACTGTTGCTTTCAGTGTAAAGAAATGGCTCCAATTTTGCTAGCAGTTCTTTTCTCATATTTCTGAATGAGATATTGGCCCAAGCAGGTATTTTAATTGGAAAGATTAATTTTTTAATTAATGATCAAAAAATTAATTAATTAATTATTTTAATTAATAGAATAGCAGCTGTTTTGAGAGAAGCACAAAACAAGTTTTTTCTGGGGGGGAAAAAAACCCCAAACCCTCCAGTGAATAAAAGGCAGTTAGCCTTTTTTAATGAGAAAAAAGCAGGACAGCAAGCAGCAAAATTTGACTATTCTGTTTCATATCTACCCTGTTTCCCCCAAAATAAGACATCCCCTGATAATAAGCCCAATCAGGCTTTTGAGCGCATGGCAATAAGGCCAAGTGCTTATTTCAGGGTTCAAAAAAATATAACACAGGGTCTTATTTTCAGGGAAACACGGTAACAACCCAGAGATTGCTCTCCATGCATTTTTACAAGTCCAAAGAGAAAAGAAGGTGGAATGAAAAGGCAACAAGACTAATATCCAGAATACAGATATCACATCTTTCTTTGCGCGGGGACTAACAGCAAAATATTCAAATAAGTATTGCTCAAAAGCTCAGATATCAGAAGAGAAGGCTGGGGAAAAAAGATAATAAAAATTGAGGAACTGAAAAGCTATTTGCGTATCAGGTTACATGCGAAACCAAGAAGCCCGTTAAGCTGCAGTTTCAAGGGCTGCTTCCTGTTACGCCAGGGGACTGAAGTGAGCAGGTGTGCTGGGCGTCCATCCCCTTAGCTGGGGCTGATTTTTAAAATGTCACTCCCCTCATCCCAACCAGCAGGCTCCTTTCACCATGCATACACATTTCAGAAAGCTCTGATGGGGGGGAAAAATCCATCTTGTTGCAGCCACTTGAAGGTCACTATTGATATGCAAAGAAGCCTATCACAGCAGTAATCCATTAGATCACTTGGAGGGATAACAGAGTTGGAAGGGACCCTGGAGGTCTTCTATAGCAGGGATCTCCAACCTTGGCAACTTTAAGACTTGTGGACTTCAACTCCCAGAGTTCCTCAGCCAGAATTCTGGGAGTTGAAGTCCACAGGTTTTAAAGTTGCCAAGGTTGGAGACCCCTGTTCTATAGAGTCTTCTGCTCAAGCAGGAGATCTTATACCTGTGATGGCGAACCTATGGCATGTGTGCCACCTGTGGGCACGTGAGCTCAGCTCTGGCCGACCAGCTGATTTTCAGGCCTTCTGGTCCACCGGAAGTTGGCAAATGGGCCATTTCCAGCATCTGGAGGGCCTCCGGGGGGTGGGGTGGGGAAGGCCGTTTTCTCCCTCCCCAGGCTCCTAAAAAGGCTTTGGAGCCTGGGGAAGAGCAAAAATCAGGCCTACCGGGCCCACAGAGCTATCATGTGCCAGGAGCAGTGTGTGTGTGGGGGGGGGGGGTGTCGTGCGCGCATGTGAGGCGCATAGAATTATAGGTGTGGGCACATGTGCGCGCGACCCACCCATCCACCCCCACTCCTGCCACGTGATGGCAAAAAGGTTAGCCATCACTGCCCTGTACCATTTCAGACAAGTGGTTGTCCAATCCCTCCTTTAAAACCTCCAGTGTTGGAGCACTCACAACTTCTGAAAGCAAGCCATGCCACTGGCTAATTGTCCATGACTTCTACCGGGTGGTATGTGTAAGGGGTTGATCCTAGAGCTGAATCTTCAATAGTATGGATTATGGAAGCCTCAATCTGGGCTCCAAGGAACACAGTCTTTGGAACTGTACCACTGCATCATGGGGAAATCTTACTAGCTTACAAATTCATCGATTCTCCTTAACAATGAGATAGTTGCTCGGGTTCCAAGGTTCTTCCATGTGCTCTGAAGCTTAAGAATATAACAGCAACAAACCATCAAGGCTTGCTCTCTGGGTTCTTAAAACAGGCATTTCTGAGGTAGACAGCTTCTAAACAGGAAGCTTCCAAACAGATAAAAGGATTCTACTGACACTTTTTCCCATGAATTTGTCTTTCCCATTTTTAAAGGTAATCAGCACATCTCGTGTCAGTGAATCTCACAAGCTGATTCAGTACTCTGGGAAAGTAATAGTGCCTTTTGTTTCCCTGAACAAATGACTTGGGCGAGGGCTTGTAAAAAAGATCACATTTGCAGATGACACAACAATAGAAGGTACAACAAACACCTTGAAGGGCAGCATCAAGATCTAGAAGGATCGCGGCATGCCCAAAAATCAGCATTTCAACTGGATAAATGCAGAGTCCTACACTGGCTCCCAAAAATCAAAGACATGAGTGTAGGATGAACAGGACCTTATTCTTACAAAAAGAATCTAGCTGTCCTGACAGATCACAAGCTGAGCATGAACCAAGAGTATGATATCCCCACAACAAAAGCAAATACAATCCTAAAATGCATCAAAAGATGTTAAAGCTTGTGCCCAACTTTAGGAAAGGCTCTGATAAACTATAGCTAAAGATATGATAAGGAGTCTGAAAAATGTATGGGGAATGGTTGGAGACACTTAGTATGTTTAGCCTGGAGAAGAGAAGGCTGTGAGGGGAGCGGACTTTAAGTACCTTAAAGGTTGTCATGCAGAGAAAAGCCAGAATTCTTCAAATCATTCCAGAAATTGGGAGAGGAAACAATAAGCTTAAATTACAAGAAAGTGGTATGGTGGCTTATAGGGGGCACAGTGGCCTAGCAGGCTCCTACCCTCTGGAATGAGCTGACCCCGGAGATTTGTAGGATTCCCGACCTGCGTACCTTTCGTTGCACCCTAAAAACACTATTATTCCAACAAGCAAGGCTGGCCTAAATAATAATAATATTTTACTATTTTAATGGGTTGTTTTATTAGAGTTCTCAGCCAATTTATTTAATTGTTTTAAATTGTTTTTAATTTTTATATTGTCATGGTTTTATTTCTGGCTGTACACCGCCCTGAGTCCTTCGAGAGAAGGGCGGTATAGAAATTTAATAAAATAAATAAATAAATAAATAAAGACACTGGACGTTGACTGAAAGGTTGGCAATTTGAAACCCATGTATCATGTTATGGGAGAAGCTCCTGTTCCTGCTCCAACTCCTGCCAACCTAGCAGTCTGAAAGCATGAAAATGTGAGTAGATCGATAGGTACCACTTTGAAGGTAAGAGCATTCCGTGCACTTCGGCATAGGCATGCCGGCCACATGATCACAGAAGCATCTTCAGACAATGCTGGCTCCCTTGGCTAGGAAATAGAGATGAGCCCTGTCCCTTAGAGTCCGACATGACTGGAAAGGGAAGCCTTTGCCTTTTTTAAAAAAAAAATCCAGTCCAATATCAAGGAAAAATCTCCAATTGTAAGAATTGTTCAACAATGGAACAGACTGTGTTAAGAAGTGGCTAAAAGTGGAGGCTAGATGGAAGGATGTTGTTTAATGGTGGATTCCTGCATTGGGAAAAGGGTTGGACTAAATGATCTCGAAGGCCCTTTTAATCCTTATCTTGTATGACAGCCGTTACCAATTTGTTTCAATGAGAGACCATAAAGAGTTTCAGTATTATGCAAAAGATTTTTGTCCATTCATCTCTCTATGTCATTAGTAACTTTTAAAACCAGCCCTGAAGTCTTTAATTTAAATAATGTATACACCACTCCCATTTGTGGCCTTAGGCAACTTATAAATATTCAAAGCAGTAAAATAAATTTCCGCACAGGGCAAGATTCCAATCCCCTGTCGTTTTGCAACAATTTCCAGAGAGGCAATTGAGCTATTTTACTGCAGCAAAACCAGATGGGAGTCTTTGGACACTAATACATTTATTAATTTTCATTGTCCTTTTCTGAACTCCCCTCTCCAAATTCTCTAATTTTTTTTTAGATATAGTCAAACAACATTGTAGCTTAGATTTGAATTTTAAAAATACGTTTGGGTTCTGGCAGTTTCCTACTTGAATGCTTCTCTAATGATTCCTCAGGTGGAATTTCCTCTTTTGTACTACCACCTCTGGGCAATAATCTGTCTTTGAAATGAGTGACAACTTTTTGAGAAGTTCTGAACTCCTATCCCACTATTATTGTTCCAAATGCAATTTCTATTGCTGGTTTCAACCCCTAAAACACCAGTTAACCAAAGGTTGTCCTCAGTATGAGAAATTACAATCGTTACTAATGTTCCAAGTCCCTGGAATAATCACATGGCTGGGAAATAAATTATTATTATGTTAATATTTATTCACTAAATAATGGCTAACACTGGCTGCCATACCAACAAATCTTGGAAGGCACTTAGAAAATATGTTCATTGACAAAATTTCCATCTGCCGATTACAAAAAGCCACACTGCTTAGATCTGCATATGCTACACTGATACAATATGACATCCTAGACCTAGATTCTATAAAACAACTCATGTAGATGAAGGCTAACACCAGCTAAAGGACTGGCAGCTGTGGCTTCACATTTTTCTGAACAGTTAATAATAACCTATTATACACCATCAGCATTGACAAAATCACCATCAGTCAGTTGCAAAAGGCAACTTTACTTAGAAAAGCTTACATCCTGTGATAGCAATAGCACTAGCAATAGCATTTAGACTTATATACTGCTCCACCGCACTTTACAGCACTCTCTGAAGTTATTTGATAGACAGTGGGCATATTGCCCCCAACAATCTGGGTCCTCATTTTACCGACCTCGGAAGGATGGAAAGTTGAGTCAACCTTGGTCAGGATCGAACTCCAGACTCTGGGCAGAGTTTGTCTGACATACTGCATTCCAACCACTGTGCCACCAGGGCTCCTATGATGATACTTTAGTATTATTAAACAATATCTGCTTGTCTTGGGTCTTTGGGCAGCCAAAAATGCCAAAACTAGTCTAAACCTCTGGCTGACTGTGCAACCAAACATAACAATAACCATATACAAATATGTCACTTGTACCAACAGAATGGATGAAGATAATCACTACAAATACCTGGGCATCCTTCAAGCTGACATCAAGCACACTGAAATCAAGGTTTGAAGTAAATAAATCATGACAATGAAGATCTTAAAAGTGCAAATTCAGTGGAGGAAATACCATCAAACTGGCCTATAAGAAAGACCAAGTGAAGCATAGGAGATGTGACAAGGCAAAATATTACATGGCCAGTACATTGAAAAAAACTCTAGCAAGTGAAGTTGATAAGACCTGGCAATGGAAGACAGCAGGAAAGCTGCAAAAGAGACAGAGGAGCTAATTCTGACTGCACAAGACCAAATCTTAAGCATATATGCATACAAAGCCAGAATGGAGAAGACAGCAACAGATAGCAAATGCCACCTCTGTAAAAGAGCTAAAGAAACAGTGGACCACCTAGTTAGCTGCTGCAATAAAATCACACAGACTGACTATAAACAACAGTAGCAACAATGGTGCATTGCAATATATGCAAGAAATACCATTTGCCTGCAAGCAAGAACTGGTAGGATTGCAAAATAGACAAAGAAATAGAAAATGAAGAAGCTAAAATACTCCGAGTTTTTAGAATTCAAACAGACAAGCATCTGCCACATAGCACGCCAGACTTAATAACTGTTTATAAGAAAGGCAAAAAAGTCTGGAGAGTGGATGTTGCAATACCTGGAGACACAAGAATAAAAGAAAAGAACTTGAGAAAATTACAAAGTACAAAAACCTGCAAATAGAAGCAGAATGATGCAGCAAAAAAAAAAAAAAGAAGAAGTAAAAATAGTACCAATAGTAATAGGCACCTTGGATGCAATCCCAAAACATTTGGAGCTCCATTTGAACACCATCAGCATTGACAAAATCACCAGATAATTGCAAAAGGCAGCTTTACTTGGAACAGCTTACATCCTGTGATAATACCACTAACACCATCAAATAACAACACCAGCCTATTTCAGGACCTTGGGAAGGACTCAATAAGTAAATTAAAATGCCATATCCAGTTTAAATATTTGGCTGACTAGGCAACTAACCATAACAATTTTATCTAACTTGTATACTGCCCAATTCTCAACAATTGGGGGTAGCTTACAGTCAAATTTGTCTTTCTTTAGTTAAAGTTTAAACAGCCTTGCCTAGTCCTGGCGTCCTTTATGGGTGCTGGACTACAATTCTCATCAGCATCAGCCAGTATTACCATTGTCTATGTTGGCTAGAGACTGACATGAAGGGTAATGTAACCTACCGGAGGACATTAAATTGGAGCCAGGCTCTCTGCTACACTGATTATTATTAATTACGGCATGAGCTGTTAGCCATTTATTTATTATGTTTTCATCCCACCCCTCCCAAGGATTTTAGGGCAAAGAACAATGATTTCCTTTATATTTCACTATCATGCTTCTGTGACATAGAAACTGATTGTCCCTAATTCTCCCGGTTTGCTTCTTAGCTGAGTAGTGTTCATGTGACTCACAGTCATAATTACTGTTAAGCATCCCACTATAAGTACCCCAGATAGCACCAAACTGAACACTTTTCTAGTCTCCCTCTCTTTTGCAGAATATTCCAACAATGATAGGTCAGCAACACATCAGGCAACACATCCTTTTGTTTTTCTAAAATAAAGCCACAGTGGCCTGATCAGATTTGTTTTTGAAAAGTATCCCTCCCATAGGGAATGAAAAACAAAATAGGAATAGCAGAGGTGTTGCTACCAGAGCAACTCCCTTCTGAGGCTGGTCTTTCACATCATGTCTTTTTCTTGGAGGACTAATGGTTGCTTGTGTTTATCAATTAGCCACTAGTCTAGATTCGGACAACACATTCCGTGATTAAGATATCACCATTTGTCCAACCATAGATACAAATTGTGGTTAAGGTTCTCCTCTTCTTTTATCACCATTTAACTCAGGGTCCATGACATGATCACAGTAGGCCCTTAAACATACCATGCTTAGCATGCTACATAACAAGTATTTTATATTGCATCAGTATATTGTTATTGTTTTAACTCTTCAGTTGTGTCTGACTCTTGGCAACTCCATGCACCATTATATTAGAATCATCAATATCATCCAGACTTTCTATTCACACAAACCATCCTTGTTTCCATCATGCTTGTACACCATTATATATATTGCTTTTCAGTGAAAAAAATGCTGTTTGGTTTTGGCTTCTCCTCCTCCATTTTGTCTTCCCTGTTTATATATTCATATCATACAATAATTTCCTTTGTCAGTAAGAAATCTCTCCAGTTCCGTATTTCCTTCTTGACTAAATGCTTAATGTATATAACTGGAAAGAGAAAAGGAAGAGTATTGGGAAACAAACAGAATGTAATATCTAGTGAGATTAGCTGAACTTCAAATCTAGTTTTGCTATCCTTGCCATCTAATTTATTCTTCATTTTTATTTCTTGTTTTTCGTTTTGTTTTTGATGCTATACACAATTTGCGCAGGATTTATTTTCATTTATTTTTCACATTTTTGAGCCATTCAACTCCCTCAGAGGTTGCTGGGAGTTGGGCGCCACATATATTTAATATATTATTTCCTCCCGATCAGCTGGGACTTGGGAGGCAGAGAATAGATGGGGGCGGGGCCAGTCAGAATTTTTACTACCAGTTCTCTGAACTACTCAAAATGTCCGCTACTGGTTCTCCAGAACTGGTCAGAACCTGCTGAAACCCACCTCTGATCCCCTGATAATAAGCCTAATCGGGCTTTTGAGAGCATGGCAATAAGGCCAAACGCGTATTTCAGGGTTCAAAAAAATATAAGACAGGGTCTTATTTTCGAGGAAACACGGTGCTACTACCAGATGTGAGGGTAGGTTTAAGGATGGCCACCAAGCAAGCAGCACCATTTCACACAATACAGATGCCAGTTCTGAACTGGCTACTTTTTAAAGAAGAAAAGTAATTCAAAATTCACAAGATAAGCAGCTTCTCCGAAGGTGTTTTCTGGAAATATTAAAATATGCTGTGCATGAATGGGATTGGGATTGTAATGCAAAATATCTGGAGAGCTGGTCAAATTGGGGGGGGGGGAGGCTATTTAAGTATGGATAAAATCATGCACACACACTACACCACAAAAATGGCTAAGCCACTGGAAAGAAGCTGTTGGTAGGATGCTAGAAATGCAAGGCAACCTGACTCCTTCCAGCCACCACCCCCCTTTGTCTTGGGGAGGCCAGCAGCAGGTGCCTCTCACCTCTTCCATTTCAGCCAGCCTTCCCTGGAGACAGGAAATATTTTTTTAAAAAGGGGGGAAATGCCAAAGCTTGGTTCTCAGGTTCTAGGGAAAAGGAAAACCACAGGAAGCTTTCTCCTTTTCAACAACCCTCTGAGACAACCTGGGCTTTTAAAATAGCATGCGCTGAGAAGGTCCTGAAGTGGGAGGGGAGTGGGGAGGACGTTGAGTGGAAGAGGATATATTTATCAGGCCTCAGCAGCAATCAAGCCTGATGCTGGGAAACCCTCAGGATGGTAATAATTGGAGACATTAAAGTTTTTAAAACCGAGTAATGAGTTGGGAAAGGGAAGCTGTTTCTTCATTTCCTGTTTAAAAAAAAAACCCTAAGGAAGAGGAAAAGGTCACTAGAGCAGGAAGGCCATTGAAAAGATAATGTAAAAAATACAAGAGGTTCTATCTAGATCAGGGGTCCCCAAACTTGGCAGCTTTAAGACTTGTGGACTTCAACTCCCAGAATTCTCCAGCCAGCTCCCAGAATTCTGGGAGTTGAAGTCCACAAGTCTTAAAGCTGCCAAGTTTGAAGACCTCTGATCTAGATGATATCTCTCTCTCTCCTCCTCCTCCTCCCTCCCTCTCCTCTTAAATGATAAACAGTTATTTAAAAATGACTTTGCAGAATTTTGGCAAGTAATGTTGTCAGCTTGGTGAAGCAAGAAACAAACCCTCCCATTTCTAAATCCCTTTCCTACCTGGACTACAACTCCAATCAAACCACTTACAGGGCCAAAAGCTATGCTGGCCAGGGAACATGGGTTCTGAAGCCCAAGTAAAGGGTAAATGGCCCTCTGCTTTAATTTGGATTCCTCCATTTGTCCCTTCCCCAACTCCACTGAAGAGTTAGACAAAGAACAGGGGTGGACAACTATGGAATCTTTACAACCTGTGGACTTCAACTCCCAGAATTCCTGAGCCAGCATGATGGCCCTTCCCTCTCTATATGCATAGTCTCTGTTAGCAACATTGGGTAAGCTTAAAGGTACCCATGGGATGTCTGAATCAGTGGTGGGTTGCCCCCGGTTTGGACCGGTTCTATAGAACTGGTGGTAAAACCGGAGGGAGGCTGTGCCCACCGAGCCCGACGTCATCAGAACGCAGCCCCATTGCGAACTGGTAGTAAAGGTAAATGGAACCCATTTGGTTCCATTCCCCTGGTCTGAATATATACAAAACTCTGAATGACGGAATGTTAAAGCAATTCCTGGCCCCAATATACTTTCTCTTGTGCTTAAGATTTGCTTTCAGTAGTAGGATAAGAAAATAACATTATGGCAATTGTACCAATAGCGATCTACAGATTTGAGGAAGCTAGTGTGGCTTGTTTGGTTTTGGTTTACCATGTAATATGAAAGCAATTATGGATGGAAACTATGATTTATGGAAATATGTTGGATGAACATAATGTGATTTAGTCATAGTTAAAGAAACCCAGCCTATATATCAAATTATAATTTGTAAATCAATTAAAACATTTTACAGATCAACAAGCAAGTTGGAAAGAAATACCATGGCTTATAAATGTGGACTCTACAGCTTCTACCCTAAATAGATATCCATCCATCCATCCATCCATCCAGTCATCCATCCATCTACCCACCTATCTACCCTGTTTCCCCCAAAATAAGACATCCCCTGATAATAAGCCCAATTGGGCTTTTGAGCACATGGCAATAAGGCCAAGCGCTTATTTCAGGGTTCAAAAAAATATAACACAGGGTCTTATTTTCGGGGAAACACAGTATCTATTTTATGATCCGCCCATCTCACTCACAGACTGACATATATTGGAACTGTGGAGAAACTGCTCTGTGAAGAAATCCAGAAGACAAGGCTTACATTTTTTAGTGGTCAAAATGTATATAGTTCTTTCACAAATACACTGCAAAAAATGTTTCCACTCCAGAGTGTATAATAGAGGAGGAGATAATCAATAGCCTTCCCTCCCCAGTCTAATGGCCTCAAGGATGATGTGGGGTTAAAATTCCCAGCTGTTGACTGTATTAATTTGAAATTCTGAGAATGGAAGCCAAACACATCTTGGAGCTACTGAATGTATTTGGAATGTTACATGCAAGGAATGATCATGGAAGCAAAAATAGCAAAGAGAACTGAAGTCATTTGTACTAGCAAAAAGAAGCAACCAGCAGACCGTCCGCAGAAAGTAAGCAGAAAGAAATACGGTTTAAATAGGAAGAGGTGCCAGAAATACCAGCAAAATAAATCACACATTGTTCACAGAGCACTTACTGCCTTCTCCCCAGGAGCTTGATAGATCGTTTACAAAACACCAGAAAAGGTGGCAATGCAGTAGAATAACACAGCTGCCATGAAGATGGCAGTTTCCATGGAAGCAAGCACACATTACTACTGAAGTGACACACTATATTGGATATCTCTCTCTTCCTCCAGATGCAAGAGGTCCCTGGGCACTGGCAGCATTAGGTAGGCCAGTTGGGGGAGAGGTATTGGAAAGAGGAACCACTCCAGATCCACAAAGTATCAACCAAGTGATCATTAGTTGATCACTAGTAAGATAAGGAGATTAGTGGTGCAAAACATGTGTTCCCAATATGCAAAGGAGTAGAGTAAGTTGCTGTTTTCTTAAGAATCCATGAATCGCACGCACATCTTCAATCACACATACTAGTTAGCACAATTTTCTCCAACCTAATACACTCCAGATGTGTTTGAATTGCTAAGCCTAAAATGCTACTGGAACAGGAATTAGACTGGAGGAGCTCTAACCTAGCAGCAGCTCAGGTTCTCTAATTCACCCTTCAGTCTGCTGACAAAGAGGTGTTGTTCTAAAAAATTCAATTCTGCTAAGATCTTATTTATGTATCAAGTTCTAAAAATTAAACAAGTATAGATCCTAAAGCCAGTTGTGAACGGCCTCTTGAGTACCTTGTTTCCCCGAAAATAAGACATCCACTGATAATAAGCCCAATCGGACTTTTGAGCGCATGCGCTAAAATAAGCCCTCCCCCCCAAAAATAAGCCCTCCCTGAAAATATTTAAACACATGCACAGCCGGTCCCCACCATTTCCTCTGGTTAGGATTAGGGAGACAGAGCTGGAAATCAGGTAAGATAGCAAGAGGAGCCCCATCTTGCTCCACACGCCCCAAAATTAATAAGACCTCCCTGAAAATAAGGCCAAGCGCTTATTTTGGGGTTCAAAAAATTATAAAACAGTGTCTTATTTTTGGGGAAACACGGTACATTTTGGACAGTACAAACCTAAAGTTCATGTCTCCCAATTGTTCAAAGCATATCAGAATTACTGCTCACACTGAATCTAACCACTTATTTATTGATGAATGAATGGATGATCTATTTTATGGGTAGCAGTGTCTACTGAAACTGGCATTCTGACCTGGAATTATTGTATTTCAAGGAAATGCTTTTTTATGAAGTTGGAGCCCTTAACCATTAAAATATTTTCTCCAGCAGTATAAAATTAAAACATTATTGTGCTCTTCCATCCTATCTTTGAAGCATGAAAGGAGAGTTTCCTATATATTGTGGATTTGTGAACAGAACGTCTGCAGAATTAATAATAGGCTACCACATTCTAAGGACAAGTAAATTTACTGAGGGTACACACAGAAAAGGACTCCATCTTTGCTGCAGATATGTTTTAAGCAAGATCAGAGCAATACATGAATAAAATCAAGCAAGTACCCCATTCAATAGGTGGATGCTTTGGGCTCACAGTTGCTTTGTGTAAATCCATTTATTTCTCAAGAGACACAAGCAGTTTTTTCCTTCACAAAGGACAACAAATTTATAGATCCTGTTTCCTTTTCTTGTTCCAAGGGGAATTGGAAATACAACCAGCCTGTGTTTTTGACTCGCTGCCGGATGGAACTATCTCCGTGACCTCTGTCTATTGGAAAAACAGGAATAAAATGTGCGTATACATTTAAAAAAATAAAACCCACATCATTTTTATTTTAATTTCTGAAAACCCATTTCTGAGCAATACCCCCATCTTGGGGCAGCTATACCCATTGATTAGTTTGATCAATTTTCTTCATGCTGTGCCTTCATTAAAAAAAATGCAGCACAAAGTCCATTTCTCATACTACATTAGGTAGATTCCCAACTGATTCACTTTTATGTTTTTTACCTTATAGCCTTTTAATTAGCATGCATTTTTTTTCCATAGAAGTAAACTCAGTAATCTACTAAGTACCATAAAGAAGCAGCAGTATATCCATGACTATAATCATTCACATGTATCTAGCTTGGCAGATTATTGGGGGTGGGGAGGGAGGGAGGGAGGGAGGGAGAGAGAGAGAATAAATGAATGAATGAATCAGTTTCAGTTAAATTTCAGCAAAGTCACAAAGACTGGCTTTGAAACTGGTCAAGAATGCCAATGTATTAGATCTCCTCGCTTGCTTAAGCTATTTGCAGTAGCCTACACTAGTTACATAGGCAAGATCATCCTCCATAAACTAAAGATAATATTGTATTTTGAATCAGGGTGCAAATATACAAGGT
Source organism: Pantherophis guttatus (assembly GCF_059756535.1). Classification (NCBI taxonomy): domain Eukaryota; kingdom Metazoa; phylum Chordata; class Lepidosauria; order Squamata; family Colubridae; genus Pantherophis; species Pantherophis guttatus. The sequence goes on from NC_142063.1 coordinate 20,440,728, forward strand.
AAGCTTTTAAAACTTACACAGGTCTCTTCCTCATGCTGAATTTTCACACATAAAGGAAGAATCTCCCTATATGGCATCGCTCTGGCCTTCAGATATTTAGAAATCATATAGCTCTTTTATTGAAGCATTTGTGACAGCCCATCTAAGCTCATACTAGAGCCTCCATTATTAGTTAGAAGTTCACAGATAAATTTGCTTTCCAAAGCAAACCAAGCAGGCAACTGAGTTTGAAGAACAGAAGCCCTCACTGCCCCAAGGAATATTATTACCTGCATTTCTTAAATCAAAGATAGATTGCATTTTTAACTGGAGATTCCACGTAGCAATTCTAACTTCAACCAGTACATTTTCTATAAATTTTCTCCAGCCTGCTATCAGCAATGCATTTGGATCATCTGTCCACCCCCTATTACACTACTTGCACTTTTCAATGTAGGGCGATTTTTAGGAAGTTGGTCTTTGACTCTCTCCCCCACCCCCCCAAGCTACCTAAACTACTACCAACGCTCTCTTCAAAGGGCAGGGAAGCCAACTGTATGTAACCGTTCTTTTGCCTATCAGAATCAACATTCCATCTTTTAAAAATGGAAGAATGGTAGATACCACTCACTCTAAACCTTTTCAAACAGCTGCAGGCTGCAAGGGAGAGATTATCTGCTCAACCAGCTAATGCAGTGAAAGCCCTGATCAATATTTTAAAAGAAAGTAAATTGACCCTCCTCCAGTCATTAAGAGATGTGCACAATCCATCTCTCCCAAGGACTAAACAAACAGCTTGCATCCGCTGAGCTCAGGCATCATTCCTTCCCTTCCCCTTTCTCCTCCTCTGGATATGCCAAGGTTTTGCTTTTCTATTAAGCAATCTTCGTTCTAGAATCAGAAAGCTGGTTGTTTGATAGCTGCTTAAGGAGGTTGGTATTTGCCTCTCTCAAATACGCCTGACAAGGCCATCAATTCAGAGCTTGCCTCAGAAAAAAGCTCTCAATGAGGCAGCAATAATGAGTTTAGGATGAATTCTCCCCAGAGTTCTGTATCTGTGATGTTTTATAAAACAGGTGCAAAACTGCTCGAGAAGAATGGGGAAAAGTAAGGGCTAATTAACAGATACTTCCTAGGATATTTTTCACTGAAACTAAACACACATATACGTACCTCACATCCTCCCAGAAAACTTAAAATGTATTTCTGAACTAAATAGCAGAGAGGGAGTAGTGAAACTGTCCATTCAGCTTTCATGTATGCCTTAATCCTTTAGGTTCATTTACATTCAAGAGCAGGAGAATGCATGCTTCCTTCTTCAGTCTTTCAACATTAACAGGCCTGCATTGTCAGTTGATCTAACTATGCATGTCTTGCACTAATACTGCCCTTCACTACAATCCTGGTCTGAGAAGATTCCTAGCTGTATGGGAATTTGAACCTGACTCCACTTTGTTCTAGATCAAAATACGATTTATTTACAATTATTACATATTGATCCAATCTTGGTAGATGTTTACTCAACAGTGTACAGGATATATAAAAAACATAATCAACTTTAACAACCCATAACGTAATAACTTAATGGATGCCTGCCTTCATACCATACCATACCATACCATACCATACCATACCATACCATACCATACCATACCATACCATCCCCTATCCCATACCTTCTTACCTGAAAGAAGGTAAGAGTTTCAAAAGAGTGGGGCTACCACTAAGAAGGCCTGATGTCTAGCCCACAACCCTCACGTGGGAGTGGGACTCTCAACAGGCCCTCTATGGGTGTTTGCTATTCATACTGAATAGTCATACTAGGGAAGAAGGATCCTGGCGTACGTCACTATCACATTACATGAGCATTTACTGGTAGTGACCAGCACTTTGAATTGATTTAAGCTGCAGAATCTCCACAATTAATTGTGTCTATTGTAAGAGCCATATAAGTGACCATGCTTGATTGCCAGCTCACTTTATCTATGCTGCTCTGAACCCCAGCTGGGTAAAGCAACATGCAAAGAGAAAATCGGAGGCAAAGGATGGATGGAAGTGCTTTCTTGGACAGGCTCAGGTTACACAGATGACACCTTAAAAAGACAAAAAAGAGGTATCCCGTTGAGTTAGATTAAGGGTCATTCTAATTCACCCACCTATTTAATAGAATAGTCAACTCATCTCTGGGACCCTGATCCATCGGAGCATCTCTTATCAATAATTCATCACAAAGTCTTAGTACAATCCTTAAAATGCCTCAAGAAGTGGTCTTAGAACTCAGAAGTAGATTTAAGAGCAGCACCAGATCACTGATTAATCCCAATATTCCACTGGATGCTCCATCTTTACATCATTTACACAGTAGTGAAAGCAGTAGTTATCACAAAAGACAATCTTCTGCCATAAAAAAGACAGAGTTGGATGAAGACAAGGTGGCAAAGTTCGTTAATAGATCCAGGATCTGAGTCAACAACTTCTTCTACATGACACATTGTGGTTATGATTTACATGTTAAATTAACCATAATTTGCTGAATAAGTAACCATGTCCAGGTTCACACACACGTTTATGTCATAAACGCTTTGGTGATCCCAACCTCTTCACTTTTTATACTCACGTTCACTGTATATCTGCATCGTAGCAGGCAAATGCAAAGAATGGGGAAAGAATAATCTTGGCAATTGGGTGTGGAGAATAATATTACTGCTTTTTTCATTCTGCTATTTCAGATAAGATTCTCCCACCCCATATCTGTACTCCCTCCGTTTTTAATCACCAGACTCAGAAAAGTGCAAAAGATCTATTTACAGCAGCATGAATTGAAAGGCAGGAGAACTTAAGCTAGAATTTCTGGGAAGGAAAGGGAAGAAATTGGCATTTGGGGCAAAATCCTATCAAACAGACCAGTGCCCCACCCACAATATAAACATTTATGTCAAGCAGAACTCCATATGCATCCTTCCTTTTTGAAGAATTACCGGAAGATAAACTTTTAATGCCTAGAACTGAATAACATCCCAGCATTATAGTTCAATTGCTGGGTGTATTGCCCATCATTAAAAAGGCCAAAAGAAAAAGGGGTCACTGTCACCCAAGATGAAACACTTCTTATTATCTCAGGGAGGCAATAACAACCAGTGATAAACTTAGTCTAGACACTTCCATAAAAAGAACTAGAAAGGCAATGCAAAAAGCAAGCCGATGATAATAAACGGAAATGGCATGGACTTTAAAATAAAGCTACTAGTCAAGTAGCAGTAACTTGTTGAAATGCCTTTTCTCAGACTTACAGCCACGACTGCGTAATTGGCAATACAGAAAGAATTTTTTAAAAAATCAACTGAACTGCTTTGGGTGAGCACAAAATATTGCCATATTGCTCATTCTCATTGGCATCCTTCAGTCTCAAGAGACTATGGTATCGTGCTCTGGAAAGAGGTCCTAAAACATATTGCTAGAGCTGATTAAAATCAGTAACACGGAGCTGCAGGCAATACCCAAAATCCAGTTTCTGCAGTTATACAAGCCAAGCAAAAGGAACAACTCATCTCAAGTCTTTTTGTGTATATGATGCAATATCCCATGAGGTGAAAACTTTTCCCCCAATTCAATTCCCTGCCTTTCCACTTTTTTACCCTCAGCCACCGATGGCCACAATTTTACAATTCAAGGAGATAAAAGGCAGAGAAGAAGTGTTATTTGAGTTATTTCTCAAATTGCGTAAGCAATTTGTTTCCATAAGTTGTAGCAATGGCCTTGAGATTTCAGAATGCAAAATAGGCGAAGGTGAAGAATCAGACAAAAATTCATAAAGAATTTATTTCTCCTTGAGTACATATTCCCATTAGTCCAGGCATTAAGCTACTAAATATCAGTTCTGGAAGACAAAAGACATGCTATTTTGATACCTTCTCTGAAGTTTCTCCAAAAGCACTTAGTTGCCCACTCTTGGAATCAGGATGCTGGGTGAAGCAGAGTTTTGGTTTATAACAGAACAGAATTGGAAGGGACCTTGGAGGTCTTCTAGTCCAACCCCCTGCTCAGGCAGGAAGCCCTATACCATTTCAGACAACTGGTTGTCCAACCTCTTCTTAAAAACATCCAGTAATCACAACTTCTGGAGGCAAGTTGTTCCACTGATTAATTGTTCTAACAGTTTTGAATTCTTAGAAAATGTAAGGATTTGATACATTCAATGTAAAAACAAATTTCTTAAAACTATTTAGGTTGATTCTTCTATGTGAAGAAGCTAAATACTCCTGAACAACAGATATTGGGCTGGAAAAAATGGCCTTCAGGAACTAACACCTCAAGAGCTTCCCAGTCTGGGTTATGGGCAAAGAGAGGATTGCCAAAATCCTCACTCTGGATCCTCACTCACTTAAACTCACTCTGGCCTCCTCCAATCAGAATATTCTTAGGGTTTTGGGTTTTTAAAAAAAGCATACCAGAGAGATTTAAAAAGTGAAAATAAGAGATGTCACGCACAGTTGCTACCTGAAGCTTCCATATATAGATGCAATCTATCCCTACACAGTTCTGCCTTGAAAGACAGATAGGGGAAAGAATCTGCATTTACATCCTAATTGTGATCTTTTCAGAACGGCCAATAGTAGAAGTTGTTCTGTTTGGTATCCTTGATTCAGAAAAATAAGGAACCTGTAGACTCAATCCCCAAGCCGCATATCATGGAGCAATAACCTGCAGCTATGTATTTTGTTATTTTTAATAACAAGACCGCAACATATCTTGGCCGGGAATATTCTTACTGCATTTACAGAAAAGCACCAGGCGGCTTTCTCAACAGGTCTTTGGGAGTACATATGGCTTGCTAATTTTTCTTCTTGAAGACAAGCCCTTTTCTTTGAACTGATGTTTTCTCTTCAACTCGGTCGACACCCAACAAGCTGAAATAATGGCCTTCCTCGCCACTACTTTGTCCACTGGGCTTTTGTTCTACTAGCAAGCATAGTTAGCATCCGAGGGGGGTCACCTTCTAATCTGACCTCCGCTCGTTCAGTAGCAGCCCCCTGGGAGCAGGGAACAGCCTCCAGAGCTTGGCTTTCTAACCTCAATAATTCTTGTTCACGCCCTTGACTTGTGGACAAGGCTCTCTGGAAGCCCCACCACCTCCTTCACTGCTAGTTTTTACACCAAGACTGAATCGTCTACTTGGAAAGGATAGAAAGGAGGTGAAATCAGAGGACGATCTTCCCTAAATGTCTGTAGGGGCACCTCCCATGATCATCCATTCTCCCTAGTTGGGAATGATGGCAGTTGTTGCCCAACAATGTGAGCAAGGTAGGGGAAGGTAGGGGAAGATTGGGTTTAATCACCTCTCTGGAGTTCCCACAGATTGGAACAGGTACCAGAGTCAGGTTTGCAAAGTCAAATGCTTCTAACTAGCTTTCTGAGGACATCAGTTCAGTTTCCCCATATTTAGTTAAGCTGCTTCACCTGGTCCCACACATTCGCCCACAATTGAAGGGCCTTTAACATGGTAAGGCAGAGCAAGGTCCTTCCCAATCCATAGTTTCGGCCTCCACAGCCGGATCAGATCACACATCCGTGGAACTCAATTTTTGATCAAGTATCTCGACTGTAGTGGTTTGCACCAGTGGTGGGATTCAGCCAGTTCGCACCCCTTCGGGAGAACCGGTTGTTAACTTTCTGAGCAGTTTGGCAAACTGGTTGTTAGAAGAAATCATTAGGGCAGAGAACCGGTTGTTAAATTACTTGAATCCCAGCACTGGTTTGCACCCTTTTAGGGCTGATGGGCACAGCTGGAATGTTGAGAAAATATTGTTAGATGCTTGCATAAAATGGCTGCTGGGACAAGTTGTCTATTTAGAAAATGACAGCTACAGAAGACAATCAGTTCCAAACCAGATTTACCAGAATGCTACTATACCAGTTTCTCTTACAGGATGTTTCCTGTGTTTACCCTCTCTGCCTCTTTTCTAAACAGGTGAACCCATCTCCAAAGCAATAGTCGGCAATTTTTGTTATCTAAAAAGCATTTGAAGGACTCTTGGAGAGAAAAATGTAATGGAGGGGGGCCCATCATTTTGCAGCATTCCAGTTTTTAAAAATAATAGTAATAATACTGCAGAGCGAGAGGCATTGCCAGGTTGAAGAATCACACTGGATACCCAGGTTCTTAGCAATAAGAGTCAGAGCTCCTTGTCCATGTAAAATTTAGAGATAAGACTACTCAAGAGTCCAATTTCCTGCTCAATGCAGGAATCCAAATTAAACTTGGCCACATGGCTGTCCCATCTCTATTTCACCTTGTTCAATGAAGGGGAATCTAACATTTTAAACATAGAGGTATTATTTCCTCATACATTTGTTTAAACTTTAAAATACAGATCTTAGATAAATCCTGTATCTGCTTTATTAAGCAATTCAGGTTTCAAGTAGTGCCAGAAAGGGAAGTTTGCTTTTTAAACAGTTTATTTTTACCATCTCTTTTCCCTTTACTTAGTTTTAGGTTTGCTTTTCCCCAATCTAAAATGCCTGACTACAACTCCTTTTAGGTCTGGAGCATGTGAGCATAGCACAGTGACAGCATTTTCCATACCACAAGACTTTTGCCATTTGGAGTGAATCTAACAAAGGTACCCCCAATCAACTTTCCAGAATACAATTACAACAAAAGATTTCATTGCTGGGAAATATTGCAGCAGCTTTAAGGCTGCATGGAGGGGGCGGGGGGGCATAGAAAGAGGAGGAGGAAGGAAGAGAAGGAAGGAAATTGCACCGGAAATGGGTACAGGCCATGTCTCAAACTGCTTTGTCAGGTTTACTGACTCACCAAGCAAGAAAGGTTTTGCAGCATCTCACCAAATCTTGCATAACTGGGGAGGAGTGGGGAGAAAACTGTCCTGTATTATGGAGGTATCAGAGAGCTTCAAATTCTAATAGTAACGGAACAGACTCACACCGCGATATACAATACAACACAGCCCAGTTTATTACAACCTGGCAGGTTTTACACTTCTTTAATATTAAACACTTGCAAGCGGTTCAACGTGTTTCTCGGGGTGCATTTTGAAGTAATATAAGGAAAACCAAATTGGACCAGATCCAATAAGGCAGAGATGGCTAACCTTTTCTGGACCGAGTGCCCAAAGCATGCATGCGAATGCACGCGTACGTGCCTAAACCACCACCCCCAAATGGAAAGTATGCGGAGCCCCGGGCACGTGCCCCGCCCTCTGCACATGGGTGTGCAGCCCCCAAACACGTGCCCTGCCCCCCTACATGCGCCCCGCACATGTGCAGCAGAGAACCAAAGATCAGCTGGCCAGCGGGAGGCGTGCATCCATGCACGGCAGAGTTGAATGGGGCAACGGCTCAGGTACCCACAGAGAAGGCGTTGCATGCCATCTCTGGCACGCGTGCCATAGGTTCGCCATCATGGCAATAAGGGGTCCAAGGGAGGGAGGCAATGTCAGTTCTCAGTTTGGGGCAAAATTAACAACCGTCTTGCATAACAGGTCTTGCAATTTTGGGCTCAACTGTGGTCCTAAGTTGAGGACTACCTGTACTATATTAGGAAGCGGGGGTAGGGATAGAAGTGAAGTTAAAGGTTGCTGGGTTTTTTTGAACTTGGGAAGAACCATCTTCCTTTATGTAAGCTGAGGTAATAAAGCTAATAAAACTATTTTATTTCTATTTTATTTCCTATTGCCAATTGTCTTTTTATGGCTTCTTTTATTTTAATCTTCTTACCAAAAGAATAGCGTGTAAGTCACTCAATATTTCTCTAAATGGGAGCAGCATAAACCCCAGCAAATAAATAAATTACCCAATACTATCTTTTATATTTTATACATACCAAAATACAACCAATTAATATGTCAGAAGGTCACAAAGTTGAAGGCAAACTCTACAAAACTAGAGCGAGAAATATTGGTCAAGGAAATTTGTACAGAAATTTTCTCTGAAAAAAAGGTAGAACAGGAAGGAAGAAGGAACCCCACTGAGGCAGCTGAATTCTGCAAAATGATGTAAATGACACAGAAGAAAGTAGAGGTGTACAGTGGAAAAGGAGGGGGAGGAGGAAAAGGCAACTATGGGAACCCCTATTTTGAATGATGGTGGGAAAGGGAGAAAGAAGAAAGAAAAGGGGAAGCCCTGTCAGAAGTCAACCGTTGAAAAGTTTTCCATTAACTCTGGCAGTTTCTGTGAAACAAACACGCACACCTTTTAAAAGAAGGAAAAACAAGCCTCAAGCACGGTAAGATCTGATTACTTAATTAGACTGAAACACCACAACACAGTCAAGTAATTACCAACACAGCATATTCATGCAACACATCTTCATAACCTGTGTGCAAACAGGACCCAAGCACCCAGTTTTCATTCAACAATCTTTGTCCAGTGTTCCCACAGAAATATACAAGCTCACACCGGGTGGGTTTATGTAAAGTGCAATACGAAGTGTTTAGAAGATGCTCAACTACCTATCCTTGGTACTCCTGAGTGAAAGCCCACATCTAGATGACAGGTGATCTGGAAAAAAGACAGACAAATTGGGGAAAGAAAGTTCACGGCTCTGAGTCAAAGCACTTGTTTCCCAGGCTGAGTCACAGGTTTAATTATCAAGTTATTCAGTTAAAAGAGAGTCAGTGTGGTATAATAGTTAAAATGTTGGACAAACTTCCACCCTCAGTCATGGAAACTCCTTGGGGATATTTCTTCCCTCTTGGAACAAGAACCAGCATGGTAGAACGATGAAGGTGCTGGTCTAAGAATAGAGAATTCCAGATTCTAGTGCCCCCTTGGCCATAGAAATTCCCAGGATGATAATATGGTGAAGGGGCTAGACTGGGAAGTGTTAGACGTGGGCCCTGGTCCCTTCTCTCTGGAGGACTTTGGGTTAGTTGCTCCCTTTCAGTTTGACAGTCAAGAGTCATGTAGTGCTGAAGAACTGGAGCAGGAAGAACCAAGTTCATATCCACCCTTGAAAACTCATGGCCTTACTTTAAAGCCAGTCCTCCTCTCTCACTCCAAGTTAGGGCTGCAGTTGGGGAGAAGACGGAATTCTACATGCGCTATCTTGAGCTCCCAAACAAGAGAAAGAATAAAAATCTAAGAAATATATGCGTTTGATGGGAAGAGAATGAAAGGACACCCCGGTATAGAGTGCTGTAAAAGGATACCCCATCTATCCTTTTAGTGGACAATGTAGTCCTACTGATCCCCCTTGAGAAAATATAGGGCAGTGATGGTGAACCTATTCGGCACCAAGTGCCCAAACTGGAACGCATGTGCATGTGAGTGCATCAAAGCGCTGGAAACCCCAAAACCAGCTGGGTGGTGCACGCATGCCTGTTTTTGGCCGTTTTCAGGCCGTTTTTGACCCAATAAACGGCCTGAAAATGGCCCAAAGATGGCCTGAAAACAGCCTGAACTATGCCCTGAAAACGCCCCCAAAATGGCCTGAAAACACCCTGAAAAAGCTCCCAAAACGGCCCATTTTTGGCCGTTTTATGGGGCAGTTTTCAGGTGCTCTGGCACCCGCGAAGACCAGCTGGTTGGTGCACATGTGCACGCCAGTGGTGGGTTCCTCCCGGTTCGGCCCGGTTCTCCTGAGCCGGTAGCAGTGACGATATGATGTCACCGAACCGGTTCTGGCCCCCCCGTGCCCTCCACCCCCCCCCGTTATTCTTACCTTTTATTTGGCCCCACCCCCAATCTACTGCTGCCTCCTGAGTCCCAGCTGATGGCTAAAGGGAAAAAAACTGTAAAGGGCTGCCCTACAGCTGATCAGTGTTAAAAGAAAACAAATGAGTAGACCAGTGCCTGCAAAAATACATGAGTAGCTCAGTGCCTGCAAAAATACATGGGTAGACCAGTGCCTGCAAAAAATAAATGGGTAGATCGGTATAGATCTGCAAGCAGTTAAAAGCCTGGTAGACCAGTACCTCTGCTAAATCCTAAGTAATTGTCACATGACCATCAAGCCACACCCACAAAATAAGCCACGCCCACAGAACCAGTAGTAAAAAAATTTAGAACCCACCCCTGGTGCACGCCAGAAACTAGAAAAGCAGCTGGCGACGGAGTGCCCACAGAAAGGGCTTCGTGTGCCACCTCTGGCACGTGTGCCATAGGTTCGCCATCACGGATATAGGGTATAAATTTAAGAAAGAAACACACCATCTTCTAGTAACAGATAATGGTGAAAAACACTCCCTGTTGCCCAGGTCTCAAAAAAGCTACTGCCATCCGCAGCAGATGGATAAACAATTTGACCTGGAATAAAGTAGATTAATGTGGATGGATTTAGCTACATGGATCTCAGCCAGCCAATTAAGATATAACCAGAGCTGACAAACCCATGGCCCTCCAGATGCTGGAAGCTGTGGTTCAGCATGCCTATGGCTAAATGTTCCCCTATCACTGACTCCTCAACGTATTTCTTTATCATTGCGGGTGATCACAGGTAGTCCTCAACTTACAACAGTTCACTTAGTGACCAGTCAAAGTTACAACGGCACTGAAAAAAAAAAGTGACTAATGGCCATTTTTCACACTTATGCCCGTTGCAGCATCCCCACATGATTTACATTCATACGCTTGACAACTGACTCACGTTTATGACGGTTGCAGCATCCCAAGGTCATGCGATCCCCGTTTGCGACCTTCTGATAAGCGAAGTCAATAGGGAAACCAGATTCACTTAAGAACTGTGTTACTAATTTAAGAGTTGCAGTGATTCTCTTAACAACTGTGGCAAGAAAGTCGTAAAATGGGGGGGGGGAACTCACTTAACAGATGTTTCACTTAGCCAAAGAAATATGGGGCGCAATTGTGGTCGTCAATTGAAGACAACCCAGGGGTGAAATCCAGCAAGTTCTGACAGGTTCTGGAGAACCGGTAGCGGAAATTTTGAGCAGTTCGGAGAACCGGCAAATACCACCTCTGGCTGGCCCCAGAGTGGGGTGGGAATGGAGATTTTGCAATATCTTTCCCCCAGGAGTGGGGAGGGAATGGGGATTTTGCAGTAGCCCTCCCCTGGAGTGGGGTGGGAATGGAGATTTTGCAGTATCCTTCCTCTGCCACGCCCACCAAGCCACACCCACAGAACCGGTAGTAAAAACAATTGGATTTCACCACTGGGCCTACCCGTACTGTTCCAGAGTGCAAGGACAAACAGAATACGGGTCTTAAATTACAGGATGACAGATTCCAGTAGAATTGAGGAAAAACTTCCTAACACTGAAAGCAACAGGACAATGGGAAGGATTATTTATTTATTTATTTATTTTATTTGTTGGGACTTATATGCCGCCCTATCTCCACAGGGCTCAGGGCGGCTCACAACAATTAAAACAGAACAGACAAACCATAAAAACAAAAGTCCAAGTTAAAATTAAGAAATTCAATAAAACCCAGATTAAAACCCCCATCAGTCCAAGACGGCCAGGTGAAATAGCCAAGTTTTCAGCCCACAGTGGAAAGAGCGAAGGTTGGGGGCCACCCGGAGCTCCAGAGGGAGTTGATTCCAAAGGGTGGGCGCACCCACAGAGAAAGCTCTCTCCCTGGGGGTCGCCAGCTGACACTGTCTGGTCGACGGCATCCTGAGTAGGCCCTCCCTGTGGGAGCACACCAGGCGATGGGAAGCTGTTGCTGGCTGCAGATGGTCCACCAAATATCCCGGGCCTAGGCCATGTAGGGCTTTATAGGTAATCACCAGCATCTTGAATCTCACCCGGAGGGCAACCGTCAGCCAATGCAAGTCGCGCAGGAGAGGTGTAACGTGGGAGTGTCAAGATACTCCCATCACTACCCACGCGGCCGCATTCTGCACCACCTGAAGCCTCCGAGTGGTCGTCAAGGGCAGCCCCATGTAGAGAGCATTGCAGTAGTCAATGCGAGAGGTGACGAGCGCATGAGTGACCGTGCGTAGGGCATCTTCATCCAAGTAGGGGCGCAACTGGCGCACCAGGCGAACCTGGGCAAATGCCCCCCTGGTCACGGTCGTTACATTATCAAGAGGAGGTGGGGGATGGGGGGGTGGGATGTCTCTGCATTGGGTACATTCAAGCAAAGTCGAGTCAGCCATTTGTTTGGGATGCTTTCGTATTGCTTTTCTGCGCTGGACAAGATCAGGTCAACTCCAGGACTCTCTGAATCTGCTCTAGAACAGGGGTCTCCAACCTTGGCAACTTTAAGCCCGGAGGACTTCAACTCCCAGAATTCCCCAGCCAGCTTTGAGTCCTCTGGGCTTAAAGTTGCCAAGGTTGCAGACCCCTGCTCTAGAAGGCACGGAGCTTTTCTCCAGAGCCACTGAGCAACATGAAAGAGAAACACGCCAAGATCTGCTGTCTGGGCTGTCTGAGAAAAGCCTCTCCCAACATATGTCAGAGGGAGGGAAAGAGGCGAACACGCGGTGTTCACCTTTGGATCCCTGCCAGGGATTTGCTCAGTTAAGCATCTGGCAGCAAGTTCCACTCGGCACTCTTCCAACCAACTTTTTTTTCCCCTCCCCCTCCCCCTTCCTTTCTTCCTTTCTGAACGCTCTCCAAACCCTGCCGATAGGCTACAGCCTTGGCAAGCAAATGCCTGGGAAAAAACGGAACACAGGAATGTAAACAAGACGGGGCTAACAGGATACATGAGAGAGGACCTGCCAAGCTACCATAGGGGCTGTCCCGTCCCGGGCAGAAGGCCTTGGCAAAGATACAGAGTGACTTCTTAACCCTGACTTTCAAGACACAAGCAAAGTTCTCCTCTGAGCAGGGTTTTTGCCTTGGGGAGGTGACAGAGGCAGGAAAGTTGACTAAGTAGTGGGAAGGCAACCATTTAAAACAGCCTCAGTTCAATGTTTATTACCATATTTTTCGGAGTATAAAAGGCACCGGAGTATAAGACACACCTTAGTTTTTGGGGAGGAAAATAAGAAAAAAGCTGATTGGCAGGTGGATCTCCCAGAATACCCCCAATCAGCTGTTCCTAGAGGTGAATTTTAGCAAAAGGTTCCTTGGTTGTTAGCTCTGTGCCTTGCTTTTTTTTCTGCCTCTGAAACTCCATTTCAGAAAAAACTTTTTTCCCTGCCTCTGAAAGCCTCGGAAACAGAGCTTCAGAAAAAAAGCCTTTGAAGCTCTGTTTGGGGGCTTCTTTTCTGAAGCTCTGTTTGGGGGCTTCTTTTCTGAAGCTTCATTTCTGATGCCTTTTTCAGCCTCTGAAACCTCCGTTTGAGAAGCTAAACAGGGCTACATTCGGAGTATTTATTTATTTATTTATTTATTTATTGAATTTCTATACCGCCCTACTCCCGAAGGACTCAGGGCGGTGCACAGCCATGAAATAAAACACATAGATATACAAAATTTAAAATCGAATAAAATAAATTAAATAAATTTGGCTGAATTAATACCCAATTTAAAATACCCATATTTTAAAATCCATTAAAAATTTAGAAGTATTTAGAGTATAAGACGCACCCAGATTTTCACCCTCTTTTTTGGGGGGAAAAGGTGCGTCTTATACTCTGAAATATATGGTAGTTTTGTTTTTGTTTTTTACTTTACAATATGGCTTCCTACAAAAATATCTGAAAACCATTTCAAAAGAAAACAAGTTAAAAACAGTTCATAATTGCAGCCTGGTGTTTGAGCACCTTCCTAGGTACTGGCTGAACTGGGTGATGTCACCCGCAGCCTAATGCTTGAGGGAAACTCAAAAAGAACAGAATGTTACAGCCAATACCAAAAAAGAGCAAAAGATTCTTTCCTGCATGGGAGGGAAGAGGGAATGCAATGAAACACAAGTTTAGTTCTCTTCCCTTGGAGGAGGGCGAGGGTGAAGCTGAGAATTCAGTAAATAGGGAATAAACATCTTGGAGACCACCAGGCTAAGGAAGGCTTAATCACTAACAGAGGCAGCAAAAGAGGACAACACACATACCCTCCTCCTTAAAACAGGGCTGAAAACAACAACGAAGCAGGGAAAAGACTGCCTACAACAGGGGTGTCAAACTCGATTTCACTGAGGGCCACATCAGGGTTGTGTTTGACTTTGGGGGGCCAGGACAGGCGTGGCCAGGACAGGCATGGCCAGCTCGAAGTCACTCGTGTCAGGGGTGCCTGTGGTGGCCCAAGTGCTATGCAAGCGAAAACGGGCTCCCAAGCTCCGTTTTTGGCTGCGACGGCCTCCTGCAGCGAAGGCAGAGCTTAGGAGGGCCACACACAGCCCTCCCAAGCTCCATTTTCGCTAGCAGAGGAATTGTGGGCTGGTCCTTCACTGTTTCCAGGATGGCCCCATGGGCCAGATCTAAACACCCTGAGTGCCAGATCTGGCCCCAGGGCTTTGAGTTTGACACCCCTGGCCTAGAAAAAGGGCCTTGCAGTAGCAGAGAACTAGCAGCTACAAATGGCTAAAGCACAAATCAAGGGAGACAATTGTATGTGTATGCAACATACACACACACACACACACATTTTGACAATATACGCTGAGCTGAAAACTTATATTTTGGCAGATGGAATGAAGACATGATTATTACAATTCCATCTTTCCCCATGCCACTGTTATTCAAATTACTTATTTTAAAAAATGGGGGAATACAGCAACACTGACATTTTCTCATTATATAATTTCCCTGTATTAGTGGTGTGGGTTTTTATCGTAACACCCTCTGAATTTTGTAAAGGAAACGTATCTAAATATAGACTCTGCAAGCATAGGTTCAGAGTCTTGCTTGCATTCAAAAAGGGCCATTATCTGCAATGCATATTAGGTAAATGTGCACATTACAATTAAGTACATTAGTCCTTCACAATCTTTGGTCTCTTATCTTTACTTTTGTTGTCTTTCTCTCCAACCATTCCTCTCCACAGATTGTCTGGAAATGAGGTCCCACCTCCGTATCAATAGAACCAGATAGCATTACCCTGAACGCTTCCTTTTTTTGTCAACTTTACAATGCAAAATTGTTTGCTTTTTAGAATATGTGGGTGTATGCCTTCCCAAAAGCAGCGAATTCTGTTGCATCTTGAGTGATGGAGTCATGCTTAATATGACTTCCTTGGAGAAAATAATTGCTTTCAACTTACAAAGTGACTGTCAGGGTCTCTGTCTGGGAGCAACTGAATGATTCAGGAGCAACTGAGTGATTGCACTTAATACACAACAGGGCAAAACTACCTCCCATCAAGGCAGATGAATGCCCTTGAAGACCAAAGATTCCGATACTAGGAGTGCTCCAGACTAAGGTTTCTTCCAACACTGAGTCTATTCTGTGACTCATCCACAGTCACAGTGGGAAACTCTTTTTATAGGCAGATACCATCAAAAACAATCCTTCTGGCAGAAGAACTGGCCAGTTTAGGAATCACTGAATTACAAGCAATTCCAGACTTGCAGCAGTTCGTTTAGTGACTATTCAAAGTTGCAACAGCATTGGGGAAAAAAATGACCTAGGTCAGTGTTTCTCAACCTTGGTAGCTTGAAGATGGGTGGACTTCAACTCCCAGAATCCCCCAGCCAGCACTGCTGGCTGGGGGATTCTGGGAGTTGAAGTCCACCCATCTTCAAGCTTCCAAGGTTGAGAAACACTGACCTAGGTCTTTTTCAGAGTTACGAACGTTGCAGCATTCCCCGTGGTCACGTGATCAAAAGAGACACTTGGCGACTGACTCATATTTATGACGGTTGCAGTGTCCCGGGGTCATGGGTTAACCTTTTTGAGATTCTGAAAAACGAAGTCAGTGGGGAAGCCAGATTCACTTAACAACCGTGTTACTAACTGAACAACTGCAGTCGTTCCCTTAACAGCTGTGGCAAGGAAGGTCGTAAAATGGGGCAAAATTCATTTAACCACTGTGTCGCTTAGCAACAGAAATGTTGGGATCAATTGTAGCCGTTAAGTCGAGGATTACCTGTATAGGCTTTTTTTTTTAAGGCATTCTTTTCATGTAACTAAAAATTTCAAAAATATAGATACTGAGCAGAGAGTTGGACTAGAAGACCTCCAAGGTACCTTCAAACTCTGTTATTCTGTTCTGCTATCTCTGAAGAAAATACCACAATACTCCTGCGACCCTCTGAAAAATGGGTCTTTTTACCAGTTCCTCCAGCTACTTTCTCCCTCTTTCTCCATCTGGATTCCATCTGCTGCTGTTTGGACAAAAAGGAAGGGGGGGGGAAATCTCCTGATCATCCCTTCCACCCCAAACTCTCAATGTATTTACAACTAGTACATCAAAGGAGACCCTGCCTCTAGGGAGAAAGCTTGCAAAGAACTATTTCCTTCTATTAGCTTTAAGGCTTTTTTGATTCTATACCCAGTCCAGGCTGATCAAACAGAAAAGTAGAAAGGGAGGCAGCGGGAAAGAAGTTTTTAAAAAAATGGGAGAGGGGATGTGAAGAGAGAGAAAAAGATCTGGTGATGGAAAAAGGTGGCACTGCTAAAATAATGTGTTCTTTCTTGGACTGGGCTTCCCATTATGGTAGTTCTACAGCCTATCCCTTGTATCCAAGAAAATAAAGACATTAAGAACAACTTCCTTTTTCTCAAAAAGATTCGGCATCCATACCGCAGAAATCAAACACTATAACTGCAAGCAGATCCAAACAATAGAAGCATGAAATACCTGCACTATCTGTGTTAAAAAGAGAATTGCTGTTATATGGTAATAAGACAACCAGTATCTAATTACCATATATTCAGCTCAAAATATAATCCACGACGACAGGAGTTGAAAAATAACGTTTAAAATTTAACCTATTACATTTGAGGGCAGGCAACCACACAAGCATTCTACAAAACAGCATAGTTTTATTTAAGAACAAAACCTCAATCTGTTACTGTATGTAGGTTTTCTACTAATTGCTGTTACATGGACATAATTAAATCAACAGTGAAAGCAAAAAGACAGCTTTTACGAGCAATTCTTACACATGAATCCACATTTGTTAAAGCGTTCCCCAAAAGCAAAACACATTTAGCCTCAACATGTAGTAACGCTGTCACCCCAAATTATATTCCTCAGTAGCTTAAAAAAAAAGCATAACAATTAAAACTCCTTTAAAAGTTGCCCTATAATTTCATATCCATAAGGCCTTGCTTGTGATTAAAAAAAAATCAAGGAAATATTTCTCCCCCTAATTTAACCATTGTTTAATTTTCTTTTGTACCCCTTTTTTTTTCTTTTCCCTCTTTCTCCTCCAACCATTTATACCATTTCTCCCAGACTAAGTAGTATTCTGTTTCATGGAAACAAATGGGAAGATATAAATTGTGGAAAGGAAACTAGGGACCTGTTTATGTTCAATGTAAATAAAATATTTAGATTAAGAGAATATACACACACACACACACACACACACACACACACACACACACACACACATATATATATATATATATATATATATATATATATATATGATATACTAGAAATATATGTATAAAAGGTAAAGATAAGAAAGAGAAAATGTATAAATATAGATTACTGATGCGAAGATGTTGAAAAGAAGATGTAAAATCTGTTTTTCTTTGTTTTGTTTGTTGGTTTGTTTGTTTATATGTTTGTTTGGTTTTTTTTTTAAAAAATGTTCAATAAAAATTATTTTTTAAAAAATCAAGGAAAAATGAAGAATAAGCATTCTTACATGTTCAAAATAAAAAGGTTGTAGAAATTACAACAAAGCTGTCATCTATATTTTGCCCCCAAAGGATGTGTTTTCTCCATATTCAGGCTAAACCAAAGACACAGCACTTATCTAGAATCAGAATAACAGAGTTGAAAGGGACTCTTGGAGGTCTTCTAGCCCAACTCCCTGCTCGAGCATTTCCATATGATATTTTAAGGATTTATGAGTAAAAAACAAAAACAAAACAGAGACCCACAAACACATGCAGAATCTGTGTAAGGCAAACTGTTCCTGCATTTTTTTTTTTAAAAAAAAAACAGTTTCAACTATGTTTCAACCTCAGCTCAGAGGGCAAAGAACTGAAGCCTGAACAAACTTGTTCCAAATAGTCTGGCTTTTATTGCAGGGTCCAGGAAGAGGCCAGCTGATGCTGGTCAGTTTTGCCTGAGGAGAAATATTTCAAGACTAACAAGCTTCTCTCTGCACACTTCTATGCTGCTGAGTTTCAAATGGAAAAATCTGCTTTCTCTTTCTACCAAAAGAGAGATTGTCTTAGGAAAAGCATCCAAGAGAAGGTAAGTACGGAAGACAAACAATTCTGTTTACAAGAATGAGTCATTTGAGTCCTCATAAAAGAAGAATGGGCAGGTTTCCAGTTGTTGTTTTTTGTTTTTCGGAAGGGGGGGGGAGTAGTAGAGTGCCAAGATCTACCAGTTGGAGCCTGGTGCCAAAGTCTTGCATTTAAGTGATAAATCGCTCTGAATCCAAGCATTTGTGTGCAGTACCAGAAAGAGGCAGAACTCACAGTCCCTCCACATAAAGATCCACCTCAAGTTACCCCAATACTTCTCTTCAGCTGTGTTGTGTCAGAGAAAGGGGAAAAAAAATTGCGTTGTGGAAGAACAAGGGTCACAAATTTTAGCTGACCAAACTTGCCAAAAGTATCTACTTCTGATACAGCGGGGTTTGCCCCATTTTACGACCTTTCTTACCACAGTTGTTAAGTGAATCACTGCAGTTATTAAACTAGTAACGTGATTAAGTGAAATCTGGCAAATTGCCAGATTTTGATCACATGATCATGGGGGATGCCGCAACGGTCGTAAGTGTGAAAAACGATCATGTCACTTTTTTTATTGTAACTTCAGTCATTAGACAAATGGTAGTGAGGAATACCAGTACAGGTAGAGGTAGTCCTTGACTTACGACCACAATTGAGCCCAACATTTCTGTTGTTAAGTGAGACATTCGTTGAGTGAGTCTTGCCCACATTTTACAACCTTTCTTGCCATAGTTACTACAGTAAGTGAATCACTGCAGTTGAAGTTAGTAACCTGGCTGCTAAGTGAATCTGGTTTCCCCGTTGACTTTGCTTGTCAAAAGGTCACAAAAGGGGATCAGATGACCTTGGGATACAGCAACGGTCGTAAGTATGAGCCAGATACCAAACATCTGAATTTTGATCACACGATCATGGGGATGCCGCAAAGGTCGTAACTGTGAAAAATGGCCACAAGTCACTTTTTTCAGTGCCATTGTAACTTTGAATGATCACTGAATGAACTGTTGTAAGTCGAGGACTATCTGCATGTGAGATGGGCAGCTAAATGTTACTAAATAAATAAAATGTACAAAATACTTCTGTGCACTTCGATTAAAATTATTTAGAAGACACAGGCATGCGAAAAGAGTTAAAGAGAGGAAATTAAGGTTCAGAAATGAAACCATCACTGCTAAGACTCGTGAGCATGTAAGAATACCGAACATCTCCCATATGTCTATTTTAAGATTCATAGAATTCAACAGAGTGCTTTCTACAATGGCCACCTGGGTGTATCTGGAAAGTTCGCCGTTCATCAGCTAACAGCATCTGACGTTCAAAGGAAGACTGCCTTTGAACACAGAGCTTCTAGTAACCACAAGTCATTAACAGTATCTCTTTCTGACTTCTGTAAAGCTAAGGGCAGCAATGCCTAGAATTCACACCATGGTGAGAACTTTCAAACCAAGAGCACATAATTCAACAGAACTACAAGTCACATCCATCTGGAGAACGTCGGAGTAGAAAGGGTTCTTCTCCATTAATTTACCCAAGCAGTTTTTAAAGCCCTATATGCCAGCAGGAAGCCATGAAGATAACTGGAGGCAGTTCTGTGAGTTAATTCCGTCCTACTTATAAACTGCTGCTACATTATTTTAGATATTCTGCCCCGTTGTTCAATCATGCCCTGCCTGAATGACAATTTACAAGTCTTGAGACATGCCTGCTCGGTTCTAAGCCGGAAAACATAAAAAGGGACTTCCGGTATTTGGCACTACATATCATTACAGTGGCGAGACTGACATATGCTCAACTCTGGAAAAATCAAAACATCCCAACAGAGGAGGCTATTATAAAAAGAATTTTAGAATGTGCGGAAGGAGATATGCTAACTAAAAAATTAAAGGATAGAGAGCAAACACAAGTAGATTTAGCTTGGGACAAATTTTATAAATGGTTAGAAAAGAGGAAACTATAACCCACATTAGATGAGGAATGGTATTTAATGAGAAATTTATATTATATAGGATAAGTGAGGTCGGATAGACCTAATTGATGTATTAAGGTATATAAGTTGTTCTGTCTTCTCCAGAATATAATTTAGAGTTATAGTACCGAATATTTGTTCATTAAGGTACTATATGGAAGTATGTATGTTTATTGTTGTATTGTTTTTTGTGTGTCACTTTATGTTGTGTTGTCTTTTCTTTTTAACTGAAATGTAAATAAAGATTTTTTTTTTTTAAAAAAGACAATTTACAAGTCTTTTGAATGAGCAAATGAAACAAATTAATTGCTGGACACCAAAGCACTAATAAAGTTTTCTGTCTTTTCTGCTCTGGCTCCCTCCCCCTGGAACATCTCCTCCCCACCTCCAAGGTCAGATCTGCTCCACCCTTTTTTGAAAGGCCTTAAAGGCATGGAGCACCAATGGGAATGTGGCACTTTGGAGGGGGCTAATGGGAGTTAGATAATACTCCACCTCCTCCTTGGGCACACTTTTCTCCTTCCCTCTCCACCCTTAAGCTTTATTTTAGTTTCATTTTAAATTTAAGATCTTTATTTATTGTTTTGATTATTAATGGTGTGCTTTTAATCGATGTCTGAAAGCCGCCTACAGTCGCCTTTGGCAAGATGGCCTGTGTACAAGTTTAATAAATAAAAATACTTTCCATCCTACCCATAATTTTATGAGTCTCTATCACTACTATGTTTCCACTACTGCCTTTTGTCCGTAAATTAAATTAATACCTCCCAAACTATACCACCTGAAAATACAGCTGACTTTCCCCAAAGGAAGATGAATATGCCTCTCAATTAGTATTTTGTAAAGATATAAACCATGCTTTTCAGCACATATATTATGTCATTAAACAAACTGGGGGGGAAAGGATATTCCACACTGCAAAGTCGACCCATTGATTTGTGGCTTCTGCTCAGTCCCATCTTAACCCTTTCCACCAAATTTAAAAAGCCACAGGTTAACGCAATTATCTCACTCATACATTCCTACATATTGTCTTCCCCTCCCCACACAAAGGGAAACAACGTTCTAGTCCTCACTGGCTGGGAAGGGGGGAAAAAATCAACAACTTAACCAGCAGAACCACTGAATAAGATTTCTGTCATTTAAAGATAAGAAGAAAATATATATTTTACACCTTACCTGCTTGAATTGTTCTTCATAAGTCCAATCTCCATGGTCCAGGACTTGAGGCTGCAACTGTGACAGGCTTTGCTGGGGAACCCCAGAATGGCCCCGTTCTTGCCCCCCTACCAGTCTGGAAGGTTCTCCTCGGTATTGCTGGGGGGTCTGTTGTTTGTGCAGAAATGGGGTACCGGGGCTTGATGTAGCCACTGCACTGGAGCCAAGCCCTCCCTCCACCATTTCTTCTTCTTCTTCCTCATAGTCTTCTTCCTCCTCCTCACCCAGGTCTTCTTCAAAATCTTCAACCCACTTGCCCTTCCTAAAAGAGGGAGAGAATTATAAGGAGGAAAATGTGAATACCTAAAGAAGGGTAATAAAAATGGTGACTTTGGGATCTAAATACACCTCCAGATAACCTCCCTGATGCCCATCAAGCTTTAATAACAGGCATGTTTAGGTTAAAATAATTAAATAGCAAGCTGGCATCTTGCAAAGCACCATCAGCTTGTATCATAGTCACTTGCAGCAATACCTTTGCACCCCAGTAAGTCTCTTAAAAATGACAGACAGCATTCCAATAATTATTTTGGGAGGAACTGTACCCACCACAGCAGCCATTCCAGGAGCAGGCAGATTTCCCATAACATAATGTAATGCGACTGGCAGCTATCACAGGCTTGCCAATATTCCAAATATGCTCTGTCCCAAAAAGTTGTTTATTCTAGCCTACAGTCAATCCTACACAAAAGATAGTCTTTCTATCAGATGCCTGAATTACAGCATAAATTTGGGAGGGGGGCAGGGGACCTTTTTTTTTTTCTTCAAGTAGCTAAGAGACAAGAAACTGCAGTCTCCCAGCACTCCTTTTTATGACTTGAATTGTTAACTGGAGGCCCAAAACTTTGGTCTGTTTTACTATTTCTGGGGAGAGCAGATGGGGGGAGGGGGGCTTAAAGGGGGGGGGGAAGATACTGTGGCCCTGCTTAGATTTTAGACACCACTTCATTCCTTAAGAACACTGAAAAACTTCAAAAACTGAGGTTCTGTTTCAACTGGCTGTTGGGGTACAGCCCTTCACGAAGACTGCTTTCAGGTCTCTCCCTCACCCACCCCACTACAGAAGCCATCCCCTAGACGTCAGGCAGCTGGTTATGGGAATCAAACTCCCAACAGATCTGAAGGTTGCTAGAGCAGAAGTATCTGACTGCTGAATAAACAAAGGCATATTTAGACACACTTCACTCCCCTCCAAAGATTCCGGAAAAATGGCATTCTCTCCCCCCACCTCCCTTTGTACTTTTTTTTTTTTTTAAATAGGTTGGAAATTTTCAAACAAGGATCAGGAACTTAATCAAAAAGCCTAAGGCATTAAAAACTAGCCAGACTGGTTTTGCCTTAAGAGCTGCTGGTTTTATTGTCTCCTGACCCCAACAACACCGGGGAGGGGCCCAGGAGCCTGACGGGAGAAACACACCAAATTACCAAATCAAGAGCAAGAGCAGTCAAATGAGAGATAATCTTTCTTTCCAAACATTTTGCAATGTTCTGTGTGAGCCGCAAATCAACTCAACTCGTTATTTATTTTATCCCACCCTGGGATGGGTGAATGATACCTTTTTACCTTTGAAATAATAATTTAAAAACGACAGAGCTCCAGTTTATAAAATGGCTACTCTGTCATCCAAGGCAAAAGGGATAGCATCGAAGGGAAACAAACCCTTGGCTTCGGTCACAGCCCAGAAAGTTTGTGAATTACATGTTTTAGCACAAGAATTACAAGGTAGCACATACAGCTATGCCCCAACCTTCCATTCCAATGTCCCCACAAAGTATAAAGTCCACTCCTTAACTTCTGACCGCTGAGGGGCCAGGACAAAAATTACATTTGATTTTTTTGATTTCACTGAACAATAATCTAGCATTAAAAATATTTCATATGATTCCTGTCCAATCATGCATTGGTCACATTAAAAATTACAATTTGGTTGAAAAAACAGACAGACCTGAAAGGTCTCTGGGGTAGTGACTTTTAAGGGGGAGGAGGGGGATGTCAAAAAAAACCCAAAAAACCCAAGATGATCATTGCTTGTTATATAAATTGAAACTCTACCCCTTTTAATAAAGTCATGAGTAATGCCCATAATAAAGGGGCAGGTCTTTGATCACAGGGATGCCATCTTGATTTTTTGACAATGAGCCCCCTCCTCCACACCCCTTCATTTGTGGCACAAGTCATGTGGGCCTTCATGATCTAAGCATTTGAGCCCCTTATGAGGACACTAACATAATAGCAAGAAGTGCTGGGTGGGCCTCAGACAAGACTTACATGTCCTCTTCTTCTGAGCCTATTTCTCGGGGGTATTCACCATCTTCTTCCTCCTCCTCCTCTTCTTCCTCCTCTTCTTCCCCTACAAGCTCTTCTTCCTCCTCTGAAGAATGGCTCTCCTCCGACCCAACTGGGCTGGATGACTGTCTGAGGCCAGCCGCAGCTGCCCGCATAGCTGCCAGGGCCGCTATCTGTGCCCTCTGGATTCGGGCAGTGTCAGGTTCTCCCCCCTCTTCAGAGAGAGGAGGGTCCTGGCTGCGGCCACGGGGCAACGCTGTGATGCCAGGGGCTGACAACATGGTGGTCGGATTTGGTGCAGGGAGGGGCAGAGGATTGCCCTGCGGCTGGTCCTGTTGCTGCCGCGCCTCCATCTCTTGCTGCAGCCGGGCACGTTGTTGGCGCTGCAGGTTCTCCATGACGGCCTGCAGCTTCATGGCTCTGCCTGCAGGGGGCAGTGTCCTGGCAGAGGAAGTCAAAGGGGCAGAGCACGGCTCCAAAGGGGAGGAGCCTATGCTTTGCACAGGAGAGGGAGGGGCTGTAGAATAGCGATCAGTCGGGGTCAGCGCCGTGAGGAATGCTGGGAGATGCCCTCTGCCCCAGATGTTCTGGGGAGGGCAATCACTTTAAAAAGAGTTACAAGACTGCACTGTCTTATGGGTTAGGGAGAAGCCCGTGGGACCCTTAACCACTTCCAAAAGGCGGCTCTTTCCACAGCAAGAGGATGACAGCAAGTCAATTTGTACAGAAAGGAATTTGCACAGATTATTTTTTAAAAGGCTATTCAAATACCATGATGCTTTAAAAATTAGCCGTGATCCTGAAGTTCAAGGTCCCACGTTCTACACAACCACGTTGCTTTGCGCCAACCTGAACTGAAGTTTAACCCTGTTCTTTTGCCACGTTTCTTTCCATCCAAAGAGGGCTTAGGGGCAATCTGCAAATTGTGAGTTGTCCACCTCTTCTTCGTCATCTAGGCATCAGTGAAAAGCCTGTCCTTTAAAAAAGTAAACACAAACATATACAGAGAAAACATTAGGATGGCAAGAACTAGAAACTTGACTTCTTGACAAAGGCTAATTTATCCGAATATAGGAACTATACAAAATCTAGCTGTTGATCTCCTAAGATGTGTTTTATTTTTATTTTTTCAAACATAAACATAAAATATATTTTTCAAAAACAAAGTCTCGATCCGGTCATAGATAGGTGCAACCGCTTACATTTCTTTAACAAGCTCCATTCACAATTTCCCGTTACATCTTTTAAAATTAGAAATCAGGGGGGTGTTTTATTGAAGTGGCTACCCCAATGCCTGTCTATAAAAAGACAGATAGAAAATGGATTTAAAAATGGTAGATATAGACGACAGAAGAAGAAGAACTCACTAGGATCAGAAGCTTTAATCTGAATCACATGGAAAGTGGAAATAAGAAATACTATCCCTGAAGCCAACTTTATCAATAAGATGCTATAAACATCACATACCCACAGACACATGTATGTACATATAATACACACATAAACAAAAGTGGAAGCAATTATAAAAAGGGGAACATCATTTTTTAAAAAAAACAAACAGGAAGGTAGGAAAGAGTTTTTCAGCTTTTGCCAGCAAAACCTTTGGTCAGAAGGGAGCTGCGGTGCAGTTTTTAGACAATGTCCACAGTTAATGATTGTGGCTTATAACCAACCCTCTACCTCTTACAAAATGTATTTCAAGATAAAGAGCATGTTCACACAGTCCACAAACAAGACTTTTAATTGTATTTCTACTGATCTCTCAGGAGGCATCGGCCCAAATAAATGTATTTACTCGGTAAATTTGCATGGGTGCCTATCTTAAATAATGCCTGGTGGCTAACACAAATAAAAAATCGAAATGTTGATATAAAAACAGTAGAAAACAAACAATAAAATATATGCTGTTACAAACAATCATTCTTCAACTCACACAAAGCAAAAACACCCAACCAGATCCCATGACTATCCTGCCCCAAAAGCCCGAGGGAACAACCAGGTTTTTAAGCCCTTCCAAAAGGTAGACAAGGTTAAATTACTATACCTTAAGAATTCTCACTAGCCTATTTGCCACGCATAACCACATTCCTATTCATAGCCTGATGCCCTAAAAGATTGGGGGGAGGAGGGGCAGAGGCAACAACTACTTTCTCTAATTTATATTTGGGTCACCTAGACATAATGATTCCTTGCCCCTGGCAACCAAAGCTTATTACCGTATTTTCTAACATCCATCAAAACTTCCCACAACGCCTCTGAATATCACAGGGAAGATCATCATCTCTCTAGGAAAAGGAAACATTCTGGCATTATCTGCTCCAATGCCACAGAACACAGTGCTCTTTTTACAGAGGGAAAAAAAAATGAGCAGAAATTAAGTTTCCCATGGACAGAACCTGCCAACAAGACCATGCATGCCTTCCCTAAGAGCCCCCAAGCTCGTTCAAACTTGCTTAGATTAATGCAGTCATAATATGCATGGCATTTTCCCTGAGAGTTGGAAGAACAGCTAGAAAACTGAGAGGGCTCCTCCCAGATATAGTCAGACACAAACGGCTAGACTCGTTACGCCTTATTCAATTTTTATCTCTGCAACAACGATTCTGCAATGTAGGATAGACTAAATTTGCCACTATCCCAAATGCATCAGTTAAGTTTGAGTGAACTTGAGCCAAAATCCATTTCTCCCAGTCCCAGTTCAGTGCCATAAACACCTCACGATACTGGTTCTAACAAGGAGTTTCTCTGAAACTTGAATTCTGGTGACTCCACAGGGTGATGTCCATGGAGATTTCTCAGCAAATAAAACAGAAGTGGTTTGCCATTGTCACTGCCATTCCCAGGTATTTTTCAACTTTCCAGTCTGACCTACAATCCTAGAATTTATTCTTGGGTCTCCTCTTCAAACACTAACCAGATATGACTTTGCTTGGCTTTCTGAGATCCATCAAAGTTCCAAGAAAATACAGATAGTCCTTGACTTTCGACCCACAATTGAGCCCAAAACTTCCGTTACTAAGCAAGACAGTTGTTAAATGAGCATACCCCCATTTTACAACCTTTCTTGCCACACTTAATGCCACACATCATTAAGTGAATCACTGCAGTTGTTAAGTTAGCAACACGGTTGTAATGTCAATCTGGCTTCCCCACTGACTTTTTTTGTCAGAAGGCCGGAAAATGTGATCACATGACTCCAGGGATACTGCAACTGTCCTAAATACATACCAACTGGCTGAATTTTAACACAGGACCATGGGGATGCTACAATAGTTGTTAAGTGTGAGAAACGGTCACTTTTTTCAGTGCTCTTGCTACTTCGAATGGTCACTAAATGAATGAATGGTTGTAGGTCGAGGACTACCTGCAGAAGAGCCTACACTATTAGGCTGCATGAAAAAGGGGCTTGGATCCAAGTTGCAACCTCTCCAATTTAATACTGCAAGACTTTTAGTTTGTAACTGACTGAGGCTGAACGGTCTTCAATCAATTCCCAGTTTCTTAAGACAGCCTGGGCCCGGGAACTCTGAAAAGTTGTAGTCACAAGTCTCTAAAAAATGTTCTAAACTGGAGAACGTCAGTATACACCACACTGGAGGACAATGATGTATGATCGAAGGGGACCACCAGTTTCATTAGCTCACAAAAAGATCAATTCTTCCATGGAGTTGGAAGAAGAGACCGGTTTGTCAATGGCCACAATTGAGAAGTTGTTTCTCAGGTATCATCAAACTGTCTAATTTAAATAGCTATTTTCCACTACAACTAACTCAATAGATCTGGAAACTCCACCCCGCCCCCCCCAACTTAAATTTAACAGACAGCCCTGCCAACCAACCCTGTTCTCAGTCTCCTGCCAAGGCCCTCTCCCACCAAATACCCTTTTCTTCCCAACTGCCATGGAACCTTCACCAAGGCAAGCGCTTTAATGACATCAGAGAAGCAGGAACCAATCAGGAGACCCATAGTGGACACGGTCTATAATTCTTTTGGCTGCACAGCGCAAAGGAAGGAGCCAAAATTATGCATTCTGGTTTTCATGTCCTCAAAGGAGAAGGTGTGAAATCTGCACTTCCACAGATAAAAAAAAGGACAGTGGAGGATGCCCCTAAAAGAAATGCAGGTAGTCCTTGAATTATGACCATAATTGAGCTCAAAATTTCTGTTGCTAAGTGAGCCATTTGTTCAGGGAGTTTTGCCCCATTTTACAACCTTTCTTGCCACAGTTCTTAAGTGAATCACTGCAGTTATTAAGTTAGTAACACAGTTGTTAAGTGAATCTGGTTTCCCCCATTGACTTTGCTTGTCAGAAGATCACAAAAGGGGGATGACATGATCCCACGACATTGCAACTGTCATAAAAATGAGTCAGTTGTTAAGCATCTGAATTTTGATCATGTGATGATGGGGATATTGCAATGGTTGTAAGTGTGAAAAGCAGTCATAACTCACTTTTTTCAGTGTCGTTATAACTTTGAACAGTCACTAAATCAACTGTTGTAAGTTGAGGACTACCTGTACGGGTCAAAAATTTTCTGAGAATAACCTCCTCTCGGTCAAAAAAAGAGAAAAGAAATAAGTTCTCATGTCCTACTTTCGTTTTGTCCGTTTTACATATAATTTTGCATGGGTCTTGATATTTTGAATCTCAAAAAAATCCCAGAACATGGAAACTAACACTAATAATTTTACATTCACAATGTCAGTTGCATGTGGCTTTTTATTCCCACAACAGCCATGATAGAATTTTTATATTGTGGAAATTTTCAAGAACTGCATATTATTTACAGTGGTCCAGTAACCATGAGGGAGTATTACTGAAGAGTGATTGGCGTGGGTGTTTATAGATAATTGAATAGGTAAATTGCAAAAGGGTAGACAAACAATAAATATCAAATATTTTAATTCTTGTGAATTTAGTAGTGCCTGTTCATTACCTAATGTAATTTAAGTTGCTTGCCTAAAATATATATAGCTAAACTCAAAATGACCACCAAAATATAATTAGAGATTGAAAATACGTGCCCCCGTGGCCCTGGCTTAGATTGGTAAAATGTTGTAATGAAGAAAAAAGGTATATGAATTGTCTATCTCTGTCTCAAAAAACATAATTTCAAATGCATTACAGCATGAGAAATGTATCTTCTCTTTCTCCTCTATGCAATTCATGCCTAGAAATTAAATTAAAGATTTAATTAAAGATGAATTATATTGTCTTCACATTTTCTCCTATCTAAAGCCAACCCCTCCTTATCAAAAATAATTTAGTTCCCCACCAATGCCCCTTCAAACTATAGAGCCAATTCCAGATGTAAACAAGGGTATAACAGTTGTCAAAGTTTGAGAAAAAGAAAAAAGAATTCAAGAAATGGCTGAATTGGATAGTCAAAAGGCAGCCTCATCTAAGCTTTGTTCTGGGCCAGAGACATTAATGCTTTATTAATCTGGAAAGCAGCAGAAAGTGAAACAAAGGGCAATTTACAGAAGCTTGTTAGCTAAGCAAAAAGAGGCGGTGGGATTTTTCTAGTTAGTACCGATATTATCATCCTAAGGATAGGCAGAAATAGCAACTTATGTGCACAGAACAGACAGCAAGGAGAAACGCTTCTCTCTCAAGGCTTGGGTGTATCTTTGCTGCAATTTATATTGCAGCAAATTCTATTATCTGTGCTGCCAATCAATCCCCCAAACACAAGATGTGAAGCTGTCCAGATCCCAAATGTTTTTCGCATGCCCTCTATTTTTTCCATGCACAGGCTTGAAATTTAAGACTCTTAATTCCTTGGGCAGAATTCTCTGTCAAATGAAGTTAATAGCATAAGGTTAATCAGATTTTCAGATTTCTCCTTCCCATCTGGGAAGCATATTCTAAATTCAGCCTAGGAGCAGGAGCTATTTGAGCTACTTGTGGCGATGTGCTTCTACATATGGACCACATTCATGGACTGGAGCAGATGTGTGCCATAGAATGGTATCCTGCGCGATGGGTTTAATTTTAATATTTGGTAAGAAGAACAAGCCACAGATGCACAGAGCTAAGAATTAAAACTGACTTCCTGAGTTGTAATGAAGCAAAGATAAGGTGATACAATCAGCCAGTTACAATTAAGGAGCCATAAATCAACTAAATATTATTTTTATGAGATTGATAAATGAGATGAAGTAAATTGGCATTGATCATTTAAGGATATTTTGGGGTTAAAAAAACCTGCTCAGCCTTTTTCATTGCCTCTAGCTCAATAAACTTCTGTATACCACCTACGGACTCTGTAGCTTGAGTGTATATGTATCTATGACATTATGTATGTGTGTGCACGCATTTTCACCATGCCAAATTTTGCAATGCTGATGACCTTGACTACTTGTTACTAGTCACTCTCTTATAAAATTGCAATCATTGACTAAGCCAGACTTCTTCAACTAATAAAGTATGTTGGGGGTAAGGAGGTGTTGCATAGTCATTAACATCATCAAGCAGTTTCAATATTTTGTCACCCTTTACTGAGCAGGGTAAAGAGAATAAAGGGGCCAGACTCCACAGGCTACATTCTAAATAGCTGGGGTCACCTTTTAACTTCTCCTAGACGTAATTTTTGGTAGGCGAGCAGAAACAGTATGTCTGGGAATGAAGCTGTCCTGGCATAGGCAAAACCACTGTCTATCCAAGGAGCTAGGCCTTAGTGATCACAAGCAGCAGAAGCGACATAATCTTGCATGTTTCAGGATTTTTGCTAGTTTGCAAAAGACTCAGGTGATCTAAATTCCAGAGAGGGCCCTGAAACACCCTAAATTACCTCTTGCTGCTAGAGAGAAGCTTGTAAAAGCCAGAACTGTGAAGGGAAATCCAAGTCCTCAATCGTGTTTTTCAGCTTTTTTTTTTTTTTTAAAGAGATCAAACTAGTAATTCCTGCAAGTCAAATCATGGAGATAGCTCAGCAGTCAGGAGAAATATAGCCACAGGATGCAGACAAAAATGACTGTAAGTTAAAGGGTGCCTTCCTTTAAATGCAATATTTCCAAAACCATCCCTTCACATGCAGGTTAAATAATCCACAGGCAAACCTGATAGGTAGGCAAAAGATAGGCACTGCATCTCAATATGATTTATTGATCCAAGTTGGTGCCTCCAAAATCAACACAATCAGCTCACTCTTGTTGCTGGCACACTAGTGTGCATGCTTTCATAGTTACCGATAGTCCATTCACCACTTTGACCTTGAGTCCTTCTAAACAGATATTATAGAAAGGGGCTTGAAGGTGAACTGGCCAAATGACTAAAAAGAGACTCATGCTACTATACACCCTTTTTATTAAACACTGTGTTCCATTTTAGCCATTAAATTCGAGGGGGGGGGAGCATAGAAGGTGCTTCCAGTGTGAATACAGAAAAATCCTCTCTCTTTGTTGCTGGTAAGTAAGTAAAATGCTGTCTTAAACTACACTGACAATCCCACCTACCAAGTGAGAGACTTTTCTGAATAAACATGCTGTTAATGGCATGCTATCTTTAAAAAGATTATTTCTAGGTTAAGGTGGAGAGACCTGGAATGTTAAAAAAGGGTACAAGATAAGGGCAGTTCCACAGAATTTAATATTCTGGGTCACAACAGCTTGTAATATTAAATTACAGACGTATAACGCAGCCTTTTCAACGAGATCCACTAAAGCAGACTTTTTTTTTAAGTGCTCGTAACGCGTGTGTAAAATCAACCTAGAACAATCCAACAGAAAAAAACAGTGAGGGAAAAGTCGCTAAGCGATCCATACAAATGTTAATTATTGGGGGGGGGGGTGAGGCGAAGCGAGCCAAATGGATTACTTTTAAAGACGTACAATGTCTTTAAAAGTACAACTGTCTTTAAAAAAACAAACAAACACCTCAGTTTAAAATTAAATCGCAAAATTAATCGAGGAGTGGAATTGCCAGCTTGCTCAGGAAAGGGACAGCGGGGGACTCATTTGCACCCCAAAAACGGGGGGGGGAATACACGAAGGAGAGCTGCCGGTCGCCTCCTCCCACAACTCGGTTTCAAATATAACCATGGTTTTTTTCTCTCTCTCTCTTTCTCTTCTCTCTCTCTCTTTAAAGTAAAGTTAGAATCCAAGGGCAGTTAAAAGAAAAGCAGCAACGCGGAGGCGATGCCAGGTCTCGCTCAACCCGTAAAGCACATTACATATTAACTTTATTTAGCCATTTATTTATATCGCTCTACTCCCCTTCCCCCCTCCCCTTCCTCCCCCCCAAAAAAAACCCCTCCATTCCCTTCTTAGGGAAAGGAGGGGAAAGCTGAAGATCTCTTCTTAAAACGCCAACAATTTTGCTTTCCATTCGCTCTAATTTCAAAACACACAAACACACACCCATAGTCTCCGCTTGGAGCCGTTTGTCCATTAAAAAACACACACACACAATTAGAGAAGAGCGGATTCCTAATCGCGGTGGCTATTTTACCTTGCAGAGAGGCAGGCGAGGGGAGCCTCATTTTTCCTTCTGGCTGGTTCCTTTATTCCCTGCCGGAACCCAGTCTCTGATCCAGCTGGGCCGCTCAGTTGTCCACGCGCGATGCTTCCTCCTTCCCCCTTTTTGATCTTCCAGACAGATTCTTTCCTCCTTTTTTTCTCTTTCTTCTTTTTCTTCCTCGCTGTGGCGTCCTCCCTCCCCCTTTCTTTTTCTTCCTTCCTTTTTTTAATTGCGTCGCTTTTAATGCCGCCTCCCTTATCTGGCTTGGATTAGTAAGTTTCCCTTTACAAGCGATTGCATGGCCTTCTCCTCCTCCTCCTCCTCCTCCCTCGATGCCTAAGGCGTGCACAGAGCTGGATAGACAAATCATAGGATGACAAAATAGCAATCAGATGCAAATTCCTAACCTCTGAATCAGGACCCAGCCATAAGAGAGGGTTGGGTCCTGCCCTGCTAAGGGAGCGTCGTTCAATTCCTCTTGGCGGAGGAAACATGTGCGAGAAGCCAGCCAGCCAGCCAGACGCTCGCAAAGAGACACGCCACCTGTATCTGCACGGTTCAGTCCCTTTAAAGTCCCGCGGCACTTTCGGCTCTATAACTCTAACCCTCCAAAATCCAAGCTAACAGAACCCCATTTGTGATATTCACCTACAAGCAAAGCAAATCAACCATATTATAAAGCTTCCCCGGATGGCCCCGGTTCTCCCACCTCGTTAAGTCAAGGGCTGGTTGGTTCCCACGACATTCCGAACCATAAATTGACCCAGTCTAGCGTGCCGCGCAAATTCAGCCTGCAGAGTGGGAACGTGCTTATTATTTGCCTTTTTGCTGTTATGGCTGCTAGGAATTCCTCGAGTCTGCCATTTAGGCGACTTAAGTGTAGGAGTTAAGCTTTAGATTACAAACTGGCACTAGGGAATTGACCAACCCCCCCCCCCCTCACCCGGCAGCAGAAAGTGTGAGGCCGCCAGATCTGCACTGCGAAACTCCAGACACCCACCAGGTGGTAGCTTAAAAAAATGCAGACAATTGCAAGCCCTTTGCTGCCATCTAGCGTCAGCCGTCATTTTTGCAGACCCCCATATGCAAGCAGCTCTGACAAATGGACCCAGTAGGTAATCAGCTCAGGTTGTTTGGATAGCTGGGGCCCACACGAGCCCCCGTTGCACGTTGTGTTGCTAGAAGCCCCCCACGCTCAGAGACGAAGGCTTCTTTTAAAATCCATCCGAATTTAAATCCAGCCGCCCTGAGTTCTAGGTTTGCACTTTTATCACTTAGACCAGAGTTTTTCAAAGTTGCAGATGTGTAGACTTCAATTCCCAGAATCCCCCAGTCAACATGCTGAGGGTAGTTCTGCCACAATGTTGACTGACACCCCCCCCCCTCCAATTCACTATATAGTGCTAGCTGGACCATTTTCCCCCCCTTTCTCCCATTTGCAACCGAGGATTAGAAGATGCTTTCTCCTTTCCCAGCCACCCCCTCCCCCCTTTTCTCTCGCAAGGCCGCTGATGGTCACTTCCGTCTCTTTCCAATTCTTCTACCCCGATTCGTGGGGTTGGGTCATATTAACAGCTGGTGGTGCTTCTTCTTGAGCCTCTGGAGGGGTGGAAGGGAAACCTACCACCAGCACCACTCCTGGTCAGGTAGTAATCCGCAAGCCAGTTTTTAGACACAATGTGGATTCAACTTCAGAGTGAACATTACAAACTCCCGCCCAATCCTATACACACACAC
Source organism: Pantherophis guttatus (assembly GCF_059756535.1). Lineage (NCBI taxonomy): Eukaryota > Metazoa > Chordata > Lepidosauria > Squamata > Colubridae > Pantherophis > Pantherophis guttatus. The sequence goes on from NC_142063.1 coordinate 20,474,551, forward strand.
ACACACAAATATACACACACACATATATACATATATATACATATATACACACATATATATACATATATATCAAATTTATATAAAGTATATAAATTATATAAATTTATATAATTTGAAAATGGTTTGTCATGAATGCAACTGTTTGAGGGCTCCTGGATTGGAGCTGAAAGGCGAAAGGGAAGCTGTATGCTCCCACCCATATTGGGGTATATATATACATACATACATACATACACATATATATATATACATACACACACACACATATAGTTATAGTTTAGTTATATATAGTTATAGTTATATACATAGTTATAGTTATGTGTATTTCTCTTTAGCCAGGTTCTTCCTACGTAAACCAAGATTTTTATGCAGCCCTAGTTCAGTGAAATTACAATCCACTAGTTTCTAGGCTTTTTTCAGGCAGCCAGCAAACACTCTGCTGCCCATTGGGAGACTAAGATAGATCTATTTAGGAGTTAGTCTCCTTAGTCTATCTTAAGTCTCCTTAGTCTCCCAATGAGCAGCAGGGTGCTTGCTGCCTGCCTGAAGAAAGCCTAGAAACTAGTGGATTGTGATTTCACTGAACTAGGGCTGCATAAAAATCTTGATTTACGTAGGAAGAACCTGGCTAAAGAGAAATACACATAAAGACCTATGAAAAGAAAAGAAAACAAAGTTATAGTTACACACACACACAGATATAGATATAGAGTTTCCCCCTCCTCGCACAGCTCTAGCGCCTTTAATAGCTCCGCGAGGGAAAGCGGGGTGGAGTCGGTGAGAGGCCCGTTAATTGAAAGGGATGGGTTTGGCTCTTTGGAGACGCTCCCTAAGGGCGAACTCTTGCTAAAGTCAGTTCCGCTTCTTTTCTTTGCTCTCCCTCGAGTTGGCTCTCTTTGAGTTAAAAGATCCTCCTCCTCCTCTTCCCCCTTTCTCTCCGCCAGAGCCTTGCCTATCCCATTAACGTAATTACAACAGACATTTTTGTGGTCGGCGATGGGGGGGGGGAAAAAAGACAGAAGCAGTCAAGAGGCCGAAAGTCCACGTGCGTGGAAGGAAGAGCTCCTTATCTCAAGCGGCATCAGCATCGGGTGTGATGTGATCGCGGCGCGTTTGGAGGGCCTTAATTATTATTTTTTTTCTCTTCCCCTCCCCGATCCTTGTCGTGACCATGCAGTTTTTTCTCGGATGCCCTCCGAAAAGCGCTTGGATCGCGGGGCCCATCGTCCTCAGCCAACATGGATGGCTGGCTGGCAGGAGGTGATAAGGGGGAGTTGGATCAATCAACCAACACGCTGGGGAAGGTTACAGTAACTTGCAAAGTAGATTCTGCGGAGAACATTGGGTATTTAAAAAAACCAATGTAAGATATTTAAAAACAGTCATAGTATTAAATGCCATTTAAATAAACATGTAAAAGTGTATAAAGAAGCAGGAGCAAAATTAAGAATGCAATATATTCCGTTAAAGAACTCCAGTGGCTGCTACTTATCTCTACAAAATCTGGCTGGAGAAAATAGAACTCCTGCCATATAGTTGGAGAAAAAGAATGGATCCATGGACCAGCTCTTTTGCGTCTCTGTTCGTGGTTCAGCCAGCTTTGAGAGGCCTATTTTCATCCTTTTCGGGGATCCTGATGGTTGCAAAGAATCAGCCCCAAGCCCTTGACAATTGGAAGAGTTTGCCTTCTTGTCACATAATTGTTCTGCTCGTGGTGCCTGTGGTTGATTCCTATCTTTGGAGATGGCCATTGAAGTGTTAAACATCTGCTGACAAAGGGGATTGGGCCCAATTTTATTTAGGTTTTAAGCCACCCAGGTTTAATGTGTTTACAATTTACAACACACTAAAAAAAAAAAACACAATTTCAGTCAAAACATATCCAATAAAATCAAGTAAAGGCACAAAAATACAGGGAGTCCTCATTTAGCGACAACAATTGGGACCAACGACTTTGTCTTTAAGCAAAGTGTGTTGGAAGAAATGTCCATCTGGGTTCAGTTCCAAGTGGGGAGAATGACACTGGAAACATGGAAGCTGTTTGGAAAGATGGTTTAATGGTGGACAGGACCACATGGGTTTTTTGGGTCCTGGGCAAAAATGAGCACATGGAAGAGAGAGTAATAATAATAATAATAACAACAACAACAGTAACAGAGTTGGAAGGGATCTTGGAGGTCATCTAGCTCAACCTCCTGCTCACGCTCTCTTATGTATGTATGTATGCCTTAGAGCTTCCTGTTCCTGTGTAAGGGCAGGTATCCTGATTGGTTGTCAGACTCCCATGGTGCCATGCAGGGGTAACTGTAGGTTGTCTTGAGTCCCAGGCTTGGTTTAATCTTGCTAGGTGATGATATAATGAAGAGGGTTTGGGCAATTCCTATTATGTCTGAGGGCTAATCCTATCTTTGTTGGATCCTGGGTGAGGGTATTTACTTATGAATAGTCCTAGCCATCTCTTTATCTCTTAAGTGCTGACATCTGCTGTGGGCTATTGAGGAGGGTGGGACTACTAAGAATGAGTCTGGTTCCTGCCTAAAAAAACCATGTTTCTCCATTTCTCATCCAAGGAAATATAATATTCTGCCTTTTTAATGTTTCCTATAATATTTCATTCTTCTAGGAGAGGGGTGGGTGCTAACTTCCTACAAGTGGTTGCTATGTGAAACCATGGCTGTGCTTATTTCAGCTTTCCTTTGCTTTATAGACCTACAAAGACTGGACATACTAATATATTATTAAATACAATTAAAATATGATTTAAAAGTTTGGGGAAACTATATTTGCCTAATGCCAAAAGTATGCAAAATGTGGATGCTAGTTGAGTTTCTCTGATCATTGATCAATCTCCCCCTTAAATAAATAAAAAACGTGATTTACTTTGGGGTGTGGGTGATATGTATGTCAACTTAAGGACAAATATAAACATTTTGGACATGTATACAATACGATATTTCTATAGAAAAAGTCAATATATTATGTTCAAGAACAATGTTCCATTAAGGAATTGAAAACCTGAGTATTTTCTCAGGTGAGTGAACCTCTTTAAGATATTTTTCAGTATGATTTTGTGCTGCTCTATTTCAGGGGTCTCCAACCTTGGCAACTTTAAGACTTGTGGACTTCAACTCCCAGAACTCCCAGCAAAGCTGGCTGAGGAATTCTGGGAGTTGAAGTCCACAAGTCTTAAAGTTGCCAAGGTTGGAGACCCCTGCTCTATTTGATGTTTCTGGATGCATATCACCTGTTTCTCTTTTACAGTTCTTGTTTTTTTTTCCATTATGTAAAGCATCTATGGTCATTCAGAACCGGACATTCTCAAAACCAATGTACATATATAAATAACGGCATATAAGAAAACATGATTATTATTGCTAATGAATAAAACTAATTTTGAATGAATGTATCCTTCGCATTAATGGTTTTTCACAGCTGTTTATTGCTCATTCATATTTCAACTAGAGCAATTTATGCGTTTAACTACTGTTGTAATTTACTTTTTGGGTGTATTCTGTTAACAAACTTTGTCAGCAAACAACAGGGCATAAAAAAAAAAAAATAAGAATATGCCAGGAGCCTCTGGGTCCAGCATTTGATTTCTCACAATAACTATTCAGGTGGTCCAGGTTTGGTCTGGTGCTCCAGGTACTGGCTCAGAAACTGGGAGACTGTGAGTTCTAGCCCCATCTTAGGCAAAAAAGATGGTTGGGTGATTTTGGGCCAGTCACACCCCCTCAGCCCAACCCACCTCACATGGGTGGTGGTTGTGGGAAAAATAGGAAGAGGAAGTATTGTATGCCGCCTTGGGCTATTTATAAAAAATAATAAAGGTGGGATATAAATAAACATTACTCACAAACGGGATACTCCAACAAGAGTGTCACTTCTAGCTGTAGAAAAGCATTTCTACAGCTAGAATTTGGATATACAGTATGGCGTTCCCAACCTTTTCAAACCAAGAAACTTTTGATAGATCCACCTTTCACAACAATAATCCAATCGGCTTTCAAATCTCCAGTTTAGTGGCCATCAGCACCTTTTATGGTGATATTAATGCCACAGATTAATCCTGCACAGTGTGATGAAATGCTTTCTTTTCTAGTTTAAATAGTTTTTCTGATCTGTTCATTGGGTGAACCCTGGTGCTTTGTTTATTTTTCTACGCTAGGTATGATTTCATGTTTCAGTCAGGGCTCAGTTACATTTCTTTCCAACTAGAGCAAACTGGAAGAGAGCCAGGTTGTTGTTGGGTTTTTTTGGCATTGCATCACTGCATATGCCTAAGGAAATAAAGAGAACAAATCAATAGTGGGATTCATTTTGAAAGATTGTTGGGTGGTTTTTCTCAACTTCTTCAAAAACGTCACAAGAAAAAGACAGGACATGGGTATCACTGGTTAAAGATGGTCAAATGTATTGATTTATTTTTGAACCGCTGAAAGAATCTTCAAAGGAGACACACACGCATACACACACACGTAGTCCTCAACTTGCGACTGGTTGCTTATCAACCATTCAGAGTGATAGACCCCAGGGGTGGGTTCTACTTACTTGCAACGGGAGTGCGCGCATGCACAGATCGTCCATTATGACATCCGGGCAGGTGGGCGGAGCCTCCCGCCGCTTTTACTACCGGTTCTCAAGAACCAGACAGAACCAGGAGCAACCCACCGCTGATAGACCCCCCCTCCCCAAAAAAGCCACTTGGGATTTGATTTTGAAGTTCCAACATTGCACACCCACCCTTGCAATGATATGGTAACTGCATTTTGGACAATTGACAATCAGATCACATTGAAGGCCTTTGCAGTGCCCCGGTCATCTGACCACAATTTACAGCGCTTTTGCTAAAAGCCCATATTTACTTCTGGTTTATGGCCCATAGCAAACCATGGGTTTGCTTAATAACCACCTGTTCACTGAACAGCTCTGGTGTTTGCTTTATGACCGCTGCATTGCAGCCAAAAAAGTTGTAAAATCGGATCCATCATGTGATGCTGACCTGCTTTGCAACTATCATGCTTTAACAATTATAAACTGCCAGGCTCAATTACAGTCGTGAGTCAAGGACTACCTGTATATATTCTTCCATTCAATCATGTCTGATTCTTAAGACACTGCCCGGACAAGTCTCTGCAGTTTTCCTTGGCAAGTTTTTTTCAGAAATGGTGTGCTATTTTTTTTTTTTTAATTAGATTTATATGCCGCCCTTCTCCGGAGACTCAGGGCGGCTTACAGTGCGTTAAGCAATAGCCTTCATCCTTTTGTATATTTATACAAAGTCAGCTTATTGCCCCCACAAACTGGGTCCTCAATTTACCTACCTTAGAAAGGATGGAAGGCTGAGTCAACCTTGAGCCTGGCAAGATTCGAACTTGCTTTAATTGCAGACAGCTGGTGTTAAATTACAGTGCCTTGTCTGCAGAGCTAGCCAGGCTCCGTAGGACTGAGAAAAAGTGACTGGCTCAAGGTAACCCAGCTAGCTTCATGCCCAAGGTGGAACTAGAACTCACAGTCTCCCAGTTTCTAGCCTAATGCCTTAACACTACATCAAACTGGCCAGGGGCGGGTTTCAAAACCTGTTGCTACCGGTTTGCTCGTGGGCATGGGCACGCTTGCGCGCATGTGCAACACTTTTGCACATGCGCAAAAGGATCCAGGTGGGTGGACAGAGCCTCCCGCCTCCGCTGCTACTGGTTCGCCCGATCCGGGGTGAACCAGTAGCAATCCACCACTGAAACTGGCTTTCAAATATATATGTGCATTAGTGCAATTTAAGAAGGAAATAGTGTAACCTATTTTATTATAAATTCTTGATATCTTTCTGTGTCAAGAAAGAACACAGAACACTAGAACATCAAGAGTTCTAGCATGGCTAAATCTTCAAATGGGGTGAGTTTTTTTTTTAAAAAAAACCAAATTGGAATTTAGAACCATTTCTTTTGCAAAATATCTTCAGCAGTGGCAGGGTTTCCACCAATAGTTAATTTTTCTAATTCCAATGAAATCACTAGTGCTTTATTCTTTCTTCCGAATAAATTTATTTCCATGCTTAAAAGTGAACAAAGGTGGGACAAGCCAAAGCTTCTGTCCACCTTTTCCAAAGTGGAAAGGAAAGGGAAAGGGAAAGGGAAGGGAAGGGAAGGGAAGGGAAGGGAAGGGAAGGGAAGGGAAGGGAAGGGAAGGAAAGGAATGGAAAGGAAAGAAGGAAAGAATTTAGTAGGTATTAATTTCTCAGTGTAAGAGAAAAATATTTCTTGCAGGAGATAGGTAAACTTCCATGAATCCATTTTATTTAATGGGAAATAAAATTTGTAAAACAGAAAAATATTTCAATAAAATTATCCATAAAGGCTTGCTTTTACTTACTTTGACCAAGAAATGATTTCTCTCTCTGTGTATGTATGTTTAGAAGTGGACTTTTCTGATTTGGAAAGTGTGAGTAATTAGGGAGGCATCATAATGTTGGAAAATTTGTGTAACCCCCCAAAAATGTAATAGCACTTTTCATATTGCAGAGTAATGAAGTTGACCAAACATATCCAGGAAACTACAGGTAGTCCTCATTTAGGGACCACAGTTGGGACCCAAAATGTCATTAAATAAAATGAAAACTGCAAGTGTGCTTTTGATCTTACTTCAGTGTTCCTTTGCTTTACAGAACTAAAAGGTCACAAATGCAAGGACTAGTTTTCAATCATGATTCTAACTGCAAATGGCCGCTAAATGAGGCACTCTCTAAAAAAGGAGTGTTCTATGAGAAAAAAAATGGGGGAAAAAGAAAAGAGAGAAAAGAGAGGATGGGGAAGAGGAAAAATGCTATTTCATACCAGTAGTAGGAAGAAATTGGAGAAGACTTGACGAGGTAAGAACTGTCAATCTTCCAGAGTTGCCAATAATTTGGTAGAGACTGTTCACCCTGGTATGATTTTGGACTCAGGATTAAGTTCCCTCTTCCAAGAGTTCAAAGGGAAGTCGAATGGGTTGGGTTAAGGTGGGGAGAGGCTTTTGAAGAGGGTCACCCACATCTGTAATTCCTTTACCCCCTGAAGGTGACCCCAAAGCTCCCCCCCTTCAGAGGAAGAGCAATTCAGAAAGGAAAGCTGGGATTTTCCACCATTACACAACAACTAAGTGATCCGTCTTATCACAATTTATTTTGCTCTTTATTTACAAGGTACCAGTTGAAGGAAAGAATTGCGAAAGAGAGCAGAATTAAAATCGGAGCAGTGCTTTAAAAAAACAGGACAATTACAGAGCCATAAATTGCAACGTCAGTAGCTTATCAACTTCTAGGAGTCCCAGGGTGAGTGATTTCCCCCTCCTACCCCATCATTTTGTCTTCCAAAAACAGGTCTGAAGAGACCAAAAGCTGGTATTTTGACTTCAAACAGATAATTGTGTAACACCGACATTGGATGGATTTCTCGATCTTCAAGGCGGATTTGCCAATATGGTGCATTTTATTATTTATTCTCTTTGCCTTTTTTTTTTCTTACAACAATCTCACGCCCTGCCCAGTGTGCTCAGAGATCTGCTGAATCTTAGTTTTATCCTCACTGGAATCCTGTGGGTTATATTTGCTAGGTTTGTATACAGGAACAAAAAAGGTTTCAATTCGAGTTGGAATAGATGGCCCCATTTGGAAAACATAGCTTAACCCTAACCCCACCACTCCTTTTAAATGTATTCGTTTTAATTGAATATGCTGTACAAATAGGGAAAATGACAAATCTTTATTAATAAAATTAGCAGGGGAAGACTATTGAAGCAAGCTATAGAGCAGCTTCTCCTAGACTGGCACTTTTTCAGTCTTGTTGTGTTGGATTATAATTCCTATAATCATGAGTTAGCAAGACCAACAGTTGAAGAAGATGCAGTTATCTTACTAGTATTGGTCCTGAATGGTTTTGTTTCTCCACCAGATTTTAGGCCGGAGGTCACCCAGCTGGCTTCTGGACCCTAGAATCTGGGTCTCTTTGCTCTTGGTGCAGCACCGTAGCCACTTATATAGGTCATCCTCGAGTTATGACTGTAGTTGAGCATGGCAATTACAGTTATAAGCAGTGGTGGGATTTAGCCGGTTTGCACCACTTCGGGAGAACCGGTTGTTAACTTTCTGAGCAGTTTGGCAAACTGGTATTGGAAGAAATTATTAGGGCAGAGAACCGGTTGTTAAATTACTGAATCCCACCACTGGTTATAAGTGAGGGGTCCTTGGTGCCAGTGGTGAAATATGAACCGATTTACTACCAGTTTGCTGGCTGCACAATGGTGCTGCGCGCACATATGCACAGTGTGCACCATGCACCAAATGCGAGGTGCGCGCGCACAGCGCATACCAAAAGGAGGCATGGGGTAAGTAGAACAGCGCACGGGATGGGGTGGGGTGCAGTGTTGATCAGCTGTGGTGCGCATATTTTTTAAACTTTTAAAAGCATTTCTTTTACAACCTATTCAGCCGAATAGGTTGTAAAAAAATGCTTTTAAAAGTAAAAAGAAAAAGGCTCTGATGATCGCATGGCTCAGCTGTGATCATCAGAGCCTTTTTTTTTACCTTTTAAAAGCATTTTATAAAAGAAGCGGGCAACCGGGTGATTGGGTGGGCATGGGCGGGGGGGGGAGGGATTTTTGCTACCGGTTCTACGAACCACCCGCCGCCATTGCTACCAGATCAGCCGATCTGGTCCAAACCGGGAGCATTTCACCCCTGCTTGATGCTCTCTGAGCTTGGTTGTTTTCTTGTAGAAGTTTAATTACCCAAACTAGTAACATCCAGGGGTGGGCTTCAAAAATTTTATCAAGGGGTTTTCTGCCCGGTTGCTGGGTGGGCGTGGCCATGGTGGGTGTGGCCTAGTCACCCTCCTGCACCACAGCGGGGGTGTATTTTTGCCCTCCCCAGATTCCAGAGGCCTTTCTCGAGCCTCCGGGAGGGCAAAAACGGCCTCCCCATGCTCCAGAGGCCCTCTGGAGGCTGGAAATGGACCTGTTTCCAGCCTTCTCAAACTTCTGGTAGGCTCCTTTTTCGCCTCCCTGAGCCTCCACGCGCAGCCTGCACTTACCTGCATCCAAAACAGGTCGCGTGGGGACTCCTGGGAGGGGCGGGGTGGGGTGGGCGGGGCCAGACAGAGGTGGGATTTGTGGGTTCTCCAAACTGCACAGAATCTTAGCTAGAGATTCTCCCGAACCCCTGCGAACCCCCAGCAGCCCACCCCTGGCAACATCATCAGTGCTGGTTTATGTAATATCGTCAGTGCTAGACTGATTAGCACTGATGATGTTACCTAGTTTGTGTAATAGCAATAGCATTTAGACTTATATACCACTTCACAGTGCTTTTACAGCCCTCTCTAAGCCATTTATAGAGTCAGCCTATTGCCCCCAACAATCTGGCTCCTCATTTTACCAACCTCGGAAGGATGGAAGGCTGAGTCAACCTTGAGCCTGGTGAGATTCGATCTGCCAAATTGCAGGCAGCTGGAGGCAGCAGAAGTAGCCTGCAGTATGCATTCTAACCACTGTGCCACCGTAATGAAGCGTCTGCAAGAAAACGATGAAGCTAAGAGAGAACCAAGGACCCCTCATTTCAACCTACAAATATTGTCTTTTATTGGTACAGCCATAACTTGCGACAGTTGTAAAGAGGGCCGCCATGTGACTGGACCCATTTTTATGACCTTTTTGGTGGCAGTCATTAAGTGAATGCCATGGTCATTAAGCAAACCCATTGTTTGCTGTGGACTGGTTTTTGCGGGAAACCAAAAGTAAACGCTGGTTTCCAGCAAAAACATAAATTGTGGTCACAGGAGGCTACAAACAGATGTAAATGTTTGGGCTGGTTGCCAAGGATTCAAAATGTAGTCATGTGATTGGAGGGGATCAACATCAGAACTTTGAAACTGAGTCATAAGTCCCTTTGGGGAGGTTCCGTCCAGTGGTGGGTTCCTCCCAGTTTGGGCCGGGTTCTCCCGAGCCGGTAGCAATGACGATATGACGTCAACAAACCGGTTCTGCCCCGGTTATTCATTTTAATTCTGATGATGTTCCATGGGGTTTGAACCTGTGAAATAAAGGCGGATTGGAACGCAGCCCAGAAGGCATCCTCAATCACTGAGCAACAGTAAAAAAAATGCTGACTGGATTGTTTTTAGAAAGCATAAGCATCTCTTCCAAAGTAGTGCATGAATGCCCCATCCAGAGTTCAAGAACGTTGCGCCTTAGTCTACAACTGCTTCCGTTAGTGATAGCAATAGCACTTATACAGGTGGTCTTCAATTTACGACCACAATTGAGCCCAAAATTTATGTTGCTAAGTGAGAAATTTGTTCAGTGAGTTTTGATCCAGTTTACGACTTTTCTCGCAACATTTGTCCTAAATGCGAGTCAGTTGTCAAGCATCTGAATGTAAATCACATGACCATGGGGATGCTGTAATGGTCATAAGTGTGAAAAATGTCATAAGTCATTTTTTTCAGTGCTGCTGAAAATATGTTAAGGATATGAAAATATCCTTAATATGTTAAGGATATTCTTGTTGTGGGTTATTGAGCAGAGTACCCTTTGAGTTTATGCACGAAAGTGACTGAGAATGATTGTGGATAATAACAGTTCACATACAAACAAACTGGGTTTTGATAATATTTTATTTTTAGGGAAAAAGCAAAATCATAGTCAAAAAACATTCCAAGTCATATACATATAAAGTGAGATAAAGATCAGTTCAGGGATATTTTCCAATATAAAGTCTTCTTACCAGTTGTAGAAAAATACAATAAAACAGATCTTCTTTAGTTTCATTCAGGAACACAGTTCAATATAAAAACAGTCAATAAATAGTAGAAAAGCAATAAATAGCCATGACCAAACAATGATCATGCAGAGAGATCAAATCTAGAGGTTGTTTTTTTTTTTTTTTTGATTTATATGCCGCCCTTCTCCAGAGACTCAGGGCGGTTTACAATGCGTTAAGCAATAGCCTTCATACTTTTGTATATTTTTACAAAGTCAGTTTATTGCCCCCACAAACTGGGTCCTCAATTAATCTACCTTAGAAAGGATGGAAGGCTGAGTCAACCTTGAGCCTGGCAAGATTCGAACTTACTAATTGCAGACAGCTGGAGTTAAATTACAATGCATTAGTCTGCTGAGCTATCCAGGCTCATATTTAAAGCATAAATAATAAAATAAATAATAAAAATAGTTAAAGCATATCAGCAGGTAAAATGGTGTAGTGTCCACACAAACCATAATTTAGCTCTCCTTAAATACATTGGCTACAGAGCTCAGCCAATCAGGATGCAGGATGATGCAACACACTTTTTAAAGCTACATAATACTTTTAATTACAAACACACAATGTTGGTTTATATATTCCTTACGCACAGTCACTCATGCCCTCGTCACCTCCTTCCTGGACTACTGCAACGCTCTCTACATGGGGCTCCCCTTGAGGAGCACTCAGAGGCTCCAACTGGCGCAGAGTGCGGCTGCGCAGGTGGTTATGGGAGCGACGTGGCGTTCCCATGTAACACCTCTCCTGCGCGAGCTGCACTGGTTCCTGGTGGTCTTCCGGGTGCACTTCAAGGTTTTGGTTATCATCTTTAGAACACTGCATGGCTTAGGACTTGGTTATTTACGGGACCGCCTGCTATCACCAATAGCCTCCCACCGACTGGTACGCTCTCATAGGGAGGGGCTCCTCCGGGTGCCGTCGGCCAAACAATGTCGACTGGCGGCCCACAGGGGGGGAGAGCCTTCTCTGTGGGGGCACCTACTATCTGGAATGAGCTCTCCCCAGAAATACGGAGGATCCCGGATCTGCGCACCTTCCGTCGCGCTCTCAAGACTTTTTTATTCCATCAAGCTGGCCTGGCCTAAATCTTTCCCCTTTAAAATGTAAATTTTAATTTGTTTTTAAAATTATTGGGTGTTTTAAATTTGTCTTGGCCAAATTGTTTAATTCGGTTTTATTCTGTTTTCAAATTTTGTATTTATGTGTTTTATTTTGTGGCTGTTCACCACCCTGAGTCCTTCAGGAGTAGGGCGGTATACAAATCCAATAAATGAAATGAAAATGAAATATATTTCCTGACCAACCAGTTGGGTAATAACAATTTCCTAACACGCTGTAACTTCAAACAGTCACTAAATGAACTGTTATAAGTTGAGGACTACCTGTATACCATCTCATAGTGTTTCACAGCACTGTCTGAGTGGCTTACAAATATCAGCCTATTGCTCCCAACAATCTGGGTCCTCATTTTATTGACCTCGGAAGGATGGTAGGCTGTGTCAACCTTGAGCTGGTCAGGATCGAACTCCTGGCAGTTGTCAGAGTTAGCCTGCAATACTGCATTCTAACCACGGCGCCACCACGGCTCATTAGTAGTGTGCATATTATTAGCTGATAAAAAAAAATTTGGTTAACCAACTAAGATTTCTTACAGCTTAAATAACTCTTTCCATCTAGTATTAATGTATGCTAAAGGTAATACACCTTTATCCCATCCTGATCCATTACTCCCAATATCATGACTTTTTTGACATTTGTTGTACAGGTAATCCTCGACTTACAGCCGTTCATGTAACGACTCTTCAAAGTTACAACGGCACTAAAAAAGTGACTTATGAGTATTTTTCACAACTGGTGCAGTATCCCCATGGTCATGTGATCAAAATTCAGGGGCTCGGCATTTATTTATGACAATTGCAGCATCCCCCATGGGGACATGTGATCACCCTTTGTAACTTTCCTAGCTGGCTTCCAACAAGCAAAGTCAGTGGGGGAAGCCAGATTCGCTTAATGACTCCATGTTTGGCTTAACGACGGTGACAAGCAGGTTGTAACATTGCATGCAATCTACTTAACAACTGTTTTCCTTAGCAAAGGCAATGTTGGGCTCAGTTGTGGTCATAAGCTAGGACAGAAGTCAGCAACCTGCAGCTCTGAAGCCGCATGTGTCTCTTTCACCCCTCTGCTGCGGCTCCCTGTCACTCAAAATATGCGTCGCAACTGCCAATGTGCGAACCCGCCACACGCGATGTATTGAGCTTTTCAACCTCCGGTAGGCCAACCATGGATAAATCCAAGAAAAGAAAAGTTTCAGAAGAAAACAAAACGTTTAATTTAACCACATATGCTAGTTTTGTGGCCGCTCAAGAGGTAGTCAGGCATGGGAAGGGTTTTGTGGCTCCCGGTGTTTTCTTTTCTGTGGGAAACAGGTCCAAATGGCTCTTTGAATGTTTAAGGTTGCAGAGCCCTGAGCTAGGACTATCTCTATCTTAAAAAAGAGTTACTTTTGACTAGGAAACAATGAGTTACTCCAATTTCATCTGAAAATACAAAACTTCTCTAGTTGATTTGTGTTGTTGAACTGGGAAATCAATTTGATTAGGAAATATTGACATCTAGTGGAATAGGATGTTATGACATCCCCAAAGTCCTAGAATTTAGGCAAGATGCTGGAATTATTTTATTCCAGCAGAAACTTCAGCACATGTTCTCACGCCTGGGGGGAGGGCGGCGGTTTCTAACTTTATAAAGTACTTTTCTTTTGTCCCTTCAAGTTAGTCAGGGCTGTCATAGGTATAAGATGAGGGAAAGAGAAACACTATCAAGATTTCAAGGATCTAATCTAGCCGGTATCAATAAGTATTAGTGCTTTAGTATTTTTGTAAGCTTTCTTGACCTGATCAACCTGGAAAGGGTTGGCAGTGGGAAAAAGTGACGTTTGTATGATTGGCCCATGATTTACCCAGAAGCCATAGACTGAATAGCAATTTCGAGCCAAATTTCCTTAATCCAGGGATAGGGAATCTGTACAAGTAGTCCTCGATTTACAACAGTTTGTTTAAGTGACTGTTCAAAGTTACATCGGCACTGAAAAAAGTGACTTATGACTGTGTTTCACAGTTACGAGCTTTGCAGCATCATCATGTGATCATGTGATTAAAATTCAGATGCTTGGCAACTGGTTCGTATTTATGACTGTTGCTGTGTCCCAAGCAGTCCCAAGTGGTGAAATTCAATTTTTTTTTACTACTGGTTCTGTGGGTGTGGCTTAGTGGGCATGGTGTGGCTTGGTGAGCGTGGCTTGGTGGGTGTGGCAGGGGAAGGATACTGCAAAATCTCCATTCCCACCCCACTCCTGGGGGAAGGATATTGCAAAATCTCCATTCCCACCCCACTCTGGGACCAGCCAGAAGTGGTATATGCCCATTTTCCAAACTACGCAAAATTTCCGCTACCAGTTCTCCAGAACCTGTCAGAACCTGCTGGATTTCACCCCTGGTCCCAAGGAAACATGATCCACCCTTTGCAAACTTCTGACAAGCAAAGAAGTCAATGGGGAAGGCAGATTTATGTAATAACCATGCTACTAACTCATCAACTGCAGTGATTCACTCAACAAGGTCATAAAATGGGGCAAAACTCACTTAACAAATCACTTAACGTAACTTCACAACAGAAATTTTGGGCTCAATTATGATCGTAAGTCAAGGACTACCTGTACTGACCATTAGCTAGCACGAGAAGAGGCAACCTAGTCCCATGATGGTGATTGTGAAAAAGAAACATTTCAGAGAGATTCTGCGTTAGTTGGTTTAAGTCTCCCTTTATTCTTACAGTTTTTAAGATATTATGTTTTTATTCCCGACTAGCATGAAGGCTATCAGTCTGAAATCTATGGCTGTTCTCGTTTCCTGAGTTTGTTACATATGTGCGACTTGACTGTTATTGGACTACATCTTACAGCATCTCTCACTATTTGGGCGTTGGCAAGTGGACTCCAATGAGATTTGAATAATCACGAGTCCTCCTCTGCACCTTAAATGCAGGACACCATAGGATCCATTGGAAGGCAAAACACTTTACAGGTAGTCCTCAACTTACGACCACAATTGAACCCAAAATACTTCTTATTAAGTGAGACATTTGTTAAGTGAGTTTTTGTCCCATTTTACGGCTTTTTGTGCATTGGTTGTTGCACAACTGAACACTGCAGTTGTTCAGTTAGCAACATGGTTGTTAAGTAAATCTGGCTTCCCCATTGATTTAGAAGCAAAAAGTGATCACATGATGCCGGGACATTGCAACTGTCATAAATCTGAGTCAGTTGTCCAGCATCCAATTGTAAATCATGTGACCATGGGGAGGCTGCAATGGTCATAAGTTTGGAAAATGGTCATAAGTCACTTTTTTCAGTGCCTTGGTAACTTCAAATGGTCACTAAACAAATGATTGTAAGTCAAGGACTACCTGTGCAGGAAAAGTACTTATTTTAAACCTACATCCCTGATGAGACAAAGTGCATCTCGGTATTAAGGTGGGCCCGGCCAGCGATGTTGCAATTACCCACCCTCTTCTTGAAGGCCAGTGGGAAAACTTTCTTGAAGGCCTTCCGAAAATTAGTGCCCATGAAGGCGTAGACAATGGGGTTGAGGGCAGAATTGGCATAGGACATGCAGTGAGCAAAAATCTTCACCTTATAAGTATAGTAACTGTGTTGAAAGGTGGAGTCAAAGGCTTGGAAGAGGATCAGAAGTTGCACCGGACCCCAGCAAATGGTGAAGAGAGCAATGATGATGGCCACCATACGAGAGATCTTGGCCCGCAGAGCTTCAGAGAATTCTGCCAGCTGCCGTACCTATATCGGGGCACAAAAAGGAGGAGGAAGAGGTGACCCCAATGAAAAGGAAGGTAGAGAGATAGTATGGCATCATTGAAATATTGGACTGAAATGCCCAGGTTTAAGTCTACTCTTGTTGTTCAGTCGCTAAGTCGTGTCCAACTCCCTGCGACTCTATGGACGCAGCGTGCCAAGTGCCCCTGTCCTCCACTGTCTCCCAAAGTCTGTCCAAACCTGTCAGACTGTCCCAGCTTGGGCGTTTAGGAAAGAAAGATTCTCAACTCCATTCGTAGCGACAGATATACTTTTACTAAAGCCAAGTGTCTGTTGAGCCTGGATAGCTCAACAGACTAAGCACTGTAATTTAACACCAGCTGTCTGCAATTAAAGTAAGATCAAATCTCACCAGGCTCAAGGTCGACTCAGCCTTCCATCCTTTCTAAGGTAGGTAAATTGAGGACCCAGTTTGTGGGGGCAATAAGCTGACTTTGTATAAAAATATACAAAAGTATGAAGGGTATTGCTTAATGCACTGTAAGCCGCCCTGAGTCTCCGGAGAAGGGCGGCATATAAATCAATTTTAAAAAAAAAGTGGTTACAACATAAGAAAAGCCAGATCTGAAGCTTCTCGCGTAAACCGAATAATTTTCCCTTCTTCCTTCGTCCTTTTGCTATTATCCAACGAAGTTCAAATTAGTTGTTTTTGGTAACAGTCCTGCGGTCGGCACCTCTTTGGTGGGTGTTCGCATTCTTTCCCATGCCTGTGTCCTTGGATCATTCAACTCTTGTCTAGGGTTGGCACTTCCGGTTACTGTCATTCCCCCCCTCCCAGTATCCTTTCTCCCCCACCTCCCACTGCAGTTTATGGCAGACTGCCATCAAAGCAAAGTACAGCTGAAGTGGTATGATGGCAGATTTGATATGTCCACCATATCAATGACACTATTTAACCATCTCATCCTTTTTTTAAAAAAAAAATTAAGTTATTTCATCTCACATCCAGTTTATCCCGGATACAACATACAGTTTATAACAGTGATGGTGAACCTATGGCACACGTGCCCTATGGCACGCAATGATCAGCTGGCCTTTTTGCGTGTGGCAGTGCCAGAAACCGGAAGAGCTGGTCTTTCATTTTCCGGTGTGAGCATGCGTGCTGGCCAGCTGATCAGTGCATGCGCATACGTGGCAGTAACCGGAAGATTTGCTTGTTGCTGGAAACCAGAAGTACCTTATCCAGTGCGCACATGCCCCCTGGGCAGCTCCTCTTCCTGGTTGCGGCCCTGAGGAGTGGGCATGCATGCGCATGCTCCATTTTTGGCACTTGGTGTAACTGTTGTGACTCCGACCCCCGAAGCCGACTTATCGGAGGGAGAAGGCTCCGAACATGAAGGAGAGGAGTTGGCCAGGCCTCTCCCTCCAGGACCCTCCTCTCTGGCAATGCCTCAGGTGTCTCCCGAAGGAGAAGAGATTGGCCAGGAGCCAGATATCTCCTCGCAGTCGGACAGTGACGGAGATAAGTCTTGGCTGGATCCACGCCAGCGTCGGAGAGACAAGCGCATGCAGCAGAAAAGGAGGCATGCCAGAGATTAAGCTGAGTCACTGGACCACACCCCACAGGGGATAAAAGGGGGTGAGGTGGCCATTCAGATTCTGTGATGGACAAAACTAACTACTAGCGAGTCACATTGTATCTTTGAAACAACGTTATCTGCCTTGGATTTAATACAGACTGGATTTGACAATTCTTGAACTGTATGTATCTTGTTTGGGTTTATCTGTCAGAGGAACACCCCCTCCCTCTATGAGTAAAGTTCTTGGCAAGCAGCTACTGGGTTGCTGCCAATCCTCTTATCGAAAGAATTTGTTGTCTGCCAGTTTTATTTAACCCCTGGCTATCTGTCTGTGTGCGTGTGTGAGACGGGGACAGAACAGTAGCATGCACATGCTCCCTTTTCAGCATTCGGTGTGGAAAAGGTTCACCATCACTGGCTTATAAGTACCTGGCAATGGTTATCAGAAGCTGGCGCCACGGTGGGGTGTCCCATCTGGTAAAGCATAGCACTATAGCAGAGGAGAATGGTCAATAAAGGGAGGAGGTAAACCGCTAAAAAGTTGTAGAGGATAAAGGCTCTCTCATGGTACACGGAAGGGAAGGACTCGCTGCAGAACGTTTGCGGACCAAACCAATAGCCTTCTATCAGCCGGTTGTAAATCAGCACGGGGATGGAGACAAGGAAGGAACCTGTGAAGGAAAAGACCCAGGATGAAGACTGTCAACTCTATCCCGCCTCCTGCTGTGGAGGCCTTTATTTGTCCATTTGTTGATAGTGGTAGTCCTCAACTTACAACCATTCATTTAGGGACCGCTTAAAATTACAACAGCACTGAAAAAGGTGACTTATGACCATTTTTTACACTTAGAACTGTTGCAGCATCCCCGTGGTCACATAACCAAAATTCAGATAATCGTCAATTGGTTCGTATTTATGACGGTTGCAGTGTCCCAGGCAGGGCCGGATTTTCCTATAGGCTAACTAGGCTTCAGCCTAGGGCCTCAAGATCAAGAGGGGCCTACATTCAAATTGTTAGCAAAATTAAAATTACACTTTCACTATAGGTGAAAGGGCCTCATAAGTGAAATAGCCTAGGGCCTCTTTTCATCTAAATCCGGCCCTGGTCCCAGGGTTATGCGATCACTTTTTGCGACCCAACAAGCAAAATCAATGGGGAAGCCAGATTCACGGAATGACAATGTTATTCACTTAACAACTGCAGTGATTTCACTTAACAACTGTGGCAAGAAACAACTGTCTCTGTTAGCAACAGAAATCTTGGGCTCACTTGTGGTTGTAAGTCGAGGACTACCTGTACTGACCATTAGCTAGCACAAGAAGAGGCAACCTAGTCCCAGATGGTGATTGTGAAAAAGAAATATTAGCAAACAATTGGTTCACTTAATGGCCATGGTGTTTATAGAATAGAATTAGAACAGAACAGAACAGAACAGAACAGAACAGAACAGAATAGAATAGAATAGAATTCTTTATTGACCAAGTGTGATTGGACACACAAGGAATTTGTCTTTGGTGCATAAGCTCTCAGTGTACATAAAGAACAAGAACAATAACCATTGTAAAAAAAGGTTGAAAAATCAGTGATGACCATTACGACTAATGGGCAGGCTCCGTCACAGTGGTAAATCGAGGACTTACCTGTTCTTTGCCTGTACAAAGAAACATTAATCCGTTTCATTCATTCAAAAATTTATATAACCATCTATCTAACCAAAAGGAATTCTAATAGAAGACCTGTAGCTCAGGGTTAAATTTGAAGAGTCCTTGGTGATCTCCGAGCTTGGTTGTTTGCACTGCAGAGGCAACCTGGTCTGGTAATGACACATCTGCAAGCAAACAACCAAGGTCAGAGAGCACCAAAGACTCCACAAAAGCAATTCTGGACACTGAAATGCATCTGGAATCAAGCTGTTCCAAAGTTTGCCCAGAGTGTCCAGGAATGCCACTGACATTCCTTTACGGTGATGCTATCAGATATCTCTTAAGAGTTGTACAATGCTTGGAATTCAATTTCTAAGTTGCTATTGCTCATAAATTCCTGGGGAAAATATCAGTTGCCACAAGACATTACAGACAGATGCTAAATTTGCACTCCTGTGTGCCTCCAAGGCACCTTTTGTTCAGTCCAACTAAGGCCCTATCTCTATAACCATCCATGGGCTTATCTACTACTATTGTTAAGGTGACCAATCGTCCTCCTTTAGAGAGGACAGTCTTTCTTTTGTAAGTTCTGTCCTCTTGAAAAGTGACCTCCTACATGTCCTCCTTTTCTATATTTGAAGACTAATCTGCAAATCTCCGTATTCGATCGATGCCGATCCGATCTGTTGCATGTGATGTGACGTATTTGACACGATAATTCGTCAAGGCTCAGTACAGTGCAGCGAGACACAATTATGAGATGCATGTGCTCCGCACAGGAGAATTGTTTTGAGAGAGTGCGGCATGCGCAAGTGGCTTTATTTACTTCTTACCGAAACACAACACGGCACACACGCCCGCACGCCTGCATTAGACTCATTGTTGCAATGAATAAAATGTTTCTTTTATTTACGATATTTTTTTTCTTCAATTTATTTGTGTCCTCCTTCTCATTGTAAAAAAGTTGGTCACCTTACAATTGTATTAACATTAGTAAGGGTTTGCTGTGCTACAGTGATTGATGGCGCCACCTAATGTCGATACAAAGTTTTCACATTTAATTTATATTTCGAATAGCAATAGCACTTAAAATTTATATACTGCTCCATAGCGCATTATAGTATTGTCTAAGCCAAGTGTGTCAAACTCAAGGCCCACGGGCCAGATGCAAAATGCTTAGATCTGCCCTGGAAACAGCGAAGGACCAGTCCGCAATGCCTCTGCCAGCAAAAACAGAGCTCAGGAGGGCTGCGGGGTCCTTCCTGAGCTCCGTTTTCCCTGGCAGTGGGTTGCAGGAGGCCATCGCAGCCAAAAATGGAGCTCAGGAGCTTGTTTTTGTTGGCAGAGTGCTCGGGCCCCCACAGGCATCCCCAACACGAGTGATGTCGAGCTGGCCACGTTCACTCTGGCTACGCCCACCCTGGCCCACCGAGGTCAAACATAATCCTGATGAGGCCCTCAATGAAATTGACTTTGACACCCCTGTTCTAAGCGGTTTACAGAGTCAGCGTATTGCCCCACAACAATCTGGGTCCTCATTTTACTGACCTTGGAAGGATGGAAAGCTGAGTAGCGTTGATGCCCCGTAAGCTTTGGCATCACATACCTACAAAAAGGACAGGAGATCTCCATGGTCCTTCCAACTCTGTTATGCTGTTACTGGTTGTGTTGCAATGGCAAAATGTTGATTTCCTCATTTAGCCCCTGCCGTTGAGGATCCCACAGCTTCCAAGATGCTTTTCAACTGGCCAGATTATCCTGCAGACCGAGGATTGGCTTGGCAGTCGAAAAGCAACTTGGAAGCTGATAACAAACCATTTCAACTCTGTCACCAAGGAAACTGCAGAAATGTGGCCATGAAGCATGGAGACATTTGGTTAAAAAGAGACGTTGTCTATTGAGCAGCCCAGTGGATCTAGAGCAGGGATCTCCAACCTTGGCAACTTTAAGCCTGGTGGACTTCAACTCCCAGAATTCCCCAGCCAGCTTTGGAGTCCTCCAGGCTTAAAGTTGCCAAGGTTGGAGACCCCTGATCTATAGTACTGTTTTTCAACCTCGGCTAGTTTAAGATGTGTGTATTTCAACTCGCAGAATACCCCAGCCAACATGGGGTCTTAACAGCAATAGCATTTAGATTTATATACTGCTTCACAGTGCTTTACAGCCTTCTCCAAGTGGTTTACAGTGTCAGCATATTGCCCCCAACAATCTGGGTCCTCATTTTACCCACCTCAGAATTATGAAAGGCTGAGTCAACCTTGAGCTGGTCAAGATCGAACTCCTGGCGGTGGGAATGCAGAATTAGCCTGCAGTACTTCATTCTAACCACTGCATCACCACAGCTCTTGCCAAGGTTGAGAAACACTGATGTATAATAATGATATGCCATTGATGCTTAGGTTTAAAATAAGAATGTATTGCTTGCTTAAACTTAGCAGCTAAAACAATAATTGCTCAATACTGGAAAACCTTAAATAATCCAACAAATGAGAAGTGGACTTCTTGAAATGCCATGTTAGAAGAGGTTTGTGTATAAAATTAGAATCGGGGTTGTCTGCAGGGAGGCAGACAAGAAAGTCAAGATGGTGGCCACAACTAATCAGTCAAAGCCCTGCTCAGGGGTGGGATTCGGATGTTAATTTTAATCTGGTTTGCCGAACCAGTAGTTACAAGGACTGGCTGACCCTGCCCGCCCTTCCCTGCCCAGGAGTCTCCATGTGGCCTGTTTTGGATTCGAGGTAAGTGCAGGGACCGCGTGGAGGCTCTGGGAGGGTGAAAAACAGGCCCGTTTTGGGCCTCTGGTGCTCCGCAAACAGGCCCGTTTAGGGCCTCTGGTGCTCTGAGGAGGCCGTTTTTGCCCTCCTGGAGGCTCGAAGAAAGCCTCTGGAGCCTCCGGAGGGTGAAAAACAGGCCTACTGGAAGTACCGGAAATCCGGAAAGAGGCCTGTTTCTGGCCTCCGGAGGGCTTCCAAAGCCCAGGGGAGGCCGTTTTCGCTCTCCTGGAGGCTTGTGGAAAGCCTCCAGAGCCTCGGGAGGGCGAAAACACCCCATCCCATGGTGCAGGAGACAGAGTAGGCCACACCCCCATGGCCACGCCCACCCAGCAACCAGGCAGCGAACTGGTTGTTAAATTTTTCAATCCCACCCCTGGCCCCGCCCCCTTTTCACATGCGCCCACAAAGAAGGGCGCATGTGGGCTTCAGACACATGGTTGCAAAGACAACCTTGAATTGCAAGTTGTTGTATATTGAAACATTAAAAGCAAGAACCACAATTCTACCAGTTTTCAATTGGGAGGACTTTATGTATTATCTGAATGGTAACGGAGCTATCATTGGCAATAAGTATGATACATGGCACACATGTCAGGTATTAATTAGTTATAATAAACACCTGACAGCAGGTATTCATTAGTTTTTTCTCAAAAATTATACTTCATAGCAGATGTTTTTGCCCAGATAAAGGACATTCAGTTATTTGATCATGTTTGTGAACAATTCTAACTGACCCTGGAGGCTGCCCCTACTCACCAACCCAAATGCTGATGCTGACGGTTATGGCAACTTGTGGTGTGCGCCGTCGCAGGGATCGAAGTGGAAAGACAGTCACATACCACCGGTCCACACTCATGGCCGTCAGGGTGACGCAGGTCGCTTGCACCGAGACCTATGGAGCCAAATCAAGGGATTTGAAAAACAAAACAAAATGACCAGGTAAACTTTAGGTGGTACCCTGCTCAATAGTAGTAACTGTGAGAGGGATCTTGGAGTCCTAGTGGACAACCATTTAAATAGGAGCCAGAAGTGTGCAGCAGCTGCCAAAAAAGCCAACACAGTTCTAGGCTGCATAAACAGAGGGATAGAATCAAGATCACATGAAGTGTTAATACCACTTTATAATGTCTTGGTAAGGCCACACTTGGAATACTGCATCTAGTTCTGGTCGCCACAATGTAAAAAATTTGTTGTGCCTCTAGAAAGAGTACAGAGAAGAGTACAGCACAAAGAGCAACACAGATGATTAAACATAAAGGCTAAAATATATAAAGAACGGTTGCTGTAATTGGGAATGTCTAGTTTAATGAAAAGAAGGACTAGGGGAAACATGATAGCCGTGTTCCAATATCTCTGGGTTGCCACAAAGAAGAGGGAGTCAAGCAATTCTCCAAAGCATCTGAAAGCAGAACAAGAAGCAATGGATGGAAACTAATCAAGGAGAGAAGCAACCTAGAATTAAGGAGAAATTTCCTGACAGTTAGAACAATTAATCAGTGGAACAGCTTGCCTCCAGAAGTTGTGAATGTTCCAACACGGGAAGTTTTTAAGAAGAGATTAGACAACCATTTGTCTGAAATGGTATAGGATAGGGGACGGGGTGTCAAACACAAGGCCTGCAGGCTGGATTCGGCCTACGCGGTGTTTAGATCTGGCCCATGGGGCCGCCCTGGAAACAGTGTTGGAGCACCCCCAACTTGCTGTGCAAGTTGTTCCACAGGTTAATTGTTCTCACTGTCAGGAAATTTCTCCTTAGTTCTAATATGCTTCTCTCTTTGATTAGTTTCCATCCATTGCTTCTTGTCCTGCCTTCAGGTGCTTTGGAGAATAGGTTGACTCCACTCTTCTTTGTGGCAGCCCCTGAGATATTGGAAGACTGCTGCACCTAGTCCACAAAATTCTTGCCCTTTCCATGATAGTCCATAGAAAGCTATTGTTTGTTAAATGTATATTCCACTGACTATGGGTGGATTACAGAATGATATAAAGATAAAAAAGACAATACAGGTAATTCTCGACTTATGATTGTAATTGAACTCAGAATTATATTTGTAAGTCGTTGTAGTCATTAAGTGGATCACACGATCAGACCTGATTTTATGATCGTTTTAGCAGCAGTCGTTAAGCAAACATGGTGGGCTTTAAGTGAATGGAATGGTTGTTAAGTGAATCAATTTTATGCAATAGTTGGTTTTGGCCAGAAACCGGTGTATGTGGCTGTGTGTAGCTGTTGTAACTTCAAAATGGGACCCTAAGTAGCTTTTGTTATAACTTTGAACGGTCCCTAAGGAACAATCATAAGTCGAGGGCTACTTGTACAAAGAGATTAAAATTAAGAAAATTAAATAGGAAACCGAAAGCCAGGAGGACAAGCAACATGAGGGTGGGGATCTTCTGAGGGGTCCTTGCTGCTCTCTGAGCTTGCTTGTTTTCTTATAGACGTTTCATTACCGAAACTAGGTAACATCATTGCTGCTAGACCTCCGGTAGCGGTGACGATATGATGTCACCGAACCGGTTCTCTTTGTTCGGGAGCTGGGCCCTCCCGCCCCCACCGCATTATTCTTACCTTTTATTTGGCCCCACCTCCAATCTATTGCTGTCTCCCAGCTGATCGGCTAGAAGGAAAAAACTGTTTAAACTCTTGTCCCGGGGCTTCAGAGGGCCGCTCTACAGCTGATCAATGTTAAAAGGCAGTGTGGTGGTAGACTGGTGCCTCCAAAAACGAATGAGTAGACCGGTGCCTCCAAAAACAAAGACCGGTGCCTCCAAAAACATATGAGTAGACCGGTGCCTCCAAAAACAAAGACCGGGGCCTCTAAAAACGAATGAGTAGACCAGTGCCTCCAAAAACAAATGGGTAGTCCGGGGCCTCCAAAAACAAATGGGTAGACCGGGGCCTCCAAAAACAAATGGGTAGACCGGGGCCTCCAAAAACAAATGGGTAGACCGGTGCCTCGAAAAACAAATGGATAGACCGGTGCCTCGAAAAGCAAATGGGTAGACTGGTGCCTCGAAAAACAAATGGGTAAACCGGTGCCTCCAAAAACAAATGGGTAGACCGGTGCCTCCAAAAACAAATGAGTAGACCGGTGCCTCCAAAAACAAATGAGTAGACCGGTGCCTCCAAAAACAAATGGGTAGACCGGTGCCTCCAAAAACAAATGGGTAGACCGGTGCCTCCAAAAACAAATGAGTAGACCGGGGTCTCCAAAAACAAATGGGTAGACCGGTGCCTCCAAAAACAAATGAGTAGACCGGTGCCTCCAAAAACAAATGGGTAGACCGGTGCCTCCAAAAACAAATGAGTAGACTGGGGTCTCCAAAAACAAATGGATAGACCGGTGCCTCCAAAAACAAATGAGTAGACCGGGGTCTCCAAAAACAAATGGGTAGACCGGTGCCTCCAAAAACAAATGAGTAGACCGGTGCCTCCAAAAACAAATGGGTAGACCGGTGCCTCCAAAAACAAATGAGTAGACTGGGGTCTCCAAAAACAAATGGATAGACCGGTGCCTCCAAAAACAAATGGGTAGACCGGTGCCTCCAAAAACAAATGGGTAGACTGGGGTCTCCAAAAACAAATGGGTAGACTGGAGTCTCCAAAAACAAATGGGTAGACTGGAGTCTCCAAAAACAAATGGGTAGACCGGTGCCTCCAAAAACAAATGAGTAGACTGGGGTCTCCAAAAACAAATGAGTAGACCGGTGCCTCCAAAAACAAATGGGTAGACCGGTGCCTCCAAAAACAAATGAGTAGACCGGTGCCTCCAAAAACAAATGAGTAGACTGGGGTCTCCAAAAACAAATGGATAGACCGGTGCCTCCAAAAACAAATGGGTAGACCGGTGCCTCCAAAAACAAATGAGTAGACTGGGGTCTCCAAAAACAAATGGGTAGACTGGAGTCTCCAAAAACAAATGGGTAGACCGGTGCCTCCAAAAACAAATGGGTAAACCGGTGCCTCCAAAAACAAATGGGTAGACTGGAGTCTCCAAAAACAAATGGGTAGACTGGAGTCTCCAAAAACAAATGAGTAGACCGGGGCCTCCAAAAACAAATGAGTAGACTGGGGCCTCCAAAAACAAATGGGTAGACCAGGGCCTCCCAAAACAAATGAGTAGACCGGGGTCTCCAAAAACAAATGGGTAGGCCGGGGCCTCCAAAAACAAATGGGTAGACCGGTGCCTCCAAAAACAAATGGGTAGACCGGTGCCTCCAAAAACAAATGGGTAGACTGGAGTCTCCAAAAACAAATGGGTAGACTGGAGTCTCCAAAAACAAATGAGTAGACCGGTGCCTCCAAAAACAAATGGGTAGACCGGTGTCTCCAAAAACAAATGGGTAGACTGGTGCCTCCAAAAACAAATGGGTAGACCGGTGCCTCCAAAAACAAATGAGGAGACCGGGGCCTCCAAAAACAAATGAGTAGACTGGGGCCTCCAAAAACAAATGGGTAGACCAGGGCCTCCCAAAACAAATGAGTAGACCGGGGTCTCCAAAAACAAATGGGTAGGCCGGGGCCTCCAAAAACAAATGAGTAGACCGGGGCCTCCAAAAACAAATGGGTAGATCGGTGCCTCCAAAAACAAATGAGTAGACTGGGGTCTCCAAAAACAAATGGGCAGACCAGGACCTCCAAAAACAAATGGGTAGACCAGAACACTCCAAGAACAAACGGGTAGACTGGTACAACTCTGCAAGCTGTTAAAAGCCTGATAGACCAGTACCTCTGCTAAATCCTAAAGAATTGTCACATGACCATCAAGCCATGCCCACAAAATAAGCCACGGCCACAGAAGGTGGGTGCAGCTTCCTGCCGCCACTACTACTGGGGTGCCCAAACTGGGGCGAACCAGTAGAAACCCACCACTGATGTGGATGTGTCTTTAATCTCATAATCACTACCAACATTTTTATTTATTTTGCCCTGGTTTTTTTGCATTGAGCATCATTAGAACACTTGGTCATGCCTAATGCAGAACTACAGCAGTTTTGCTAAGTGGAGGCTGCCCTCTGCCACTCTGTATGAATAACTGTTTTCACCTTTATCATTACTGAAGACATTGCTCTCTACTAGGCTACAAACAATTTATCTTTTTATCCCTCTGCTCTGATTGGTAGGGTCTCCTCTGGATAATAGGCAGAGAGAGGTGTGTTTCACATCAGATCCATGAATTAACTATTTTCTGAGTGTAAAGTTAAAATATAAGCTCTCTTTCTAGATAGAAACTAGAACAGCAAGCAAACCTGAAGGAGAATGAAAAGCATGTGTGTGATGACCCAGGCCGTGGCATGAAGGCAAAACAGCCAGAGAACCGGTATAAATCCCTTTATTGGCACCAAATTTGCTCCCAACATCCCGTTTACTCTCCAACCTGGAGAAAAGCTCTCCCACAAACCTGCAGCAGCTTCTGTCCGCAGATACTCCAGTCCAAACGGTGTAGGAAGAATGACTGCAAATCAATCACTCCAGCGGGGCAAGATAATGAGTCCCAAAAGCAGCAATAATTCCAGTAAGACAAGATAAGCACACAGAAGCATGATTATAATTCAAATAGTCAGGAGGAATGCCAGGAATGCAGGCCCCACTAGATGAATTCAGTGTTTGTTCCTGACAAACACCCCTCCCAACTGCCTCTCCTTTAAACTCCATCCCCAGGTGTGCCTTGTGAAGGGAATTGGGCCCTTTCATTCCTCGTAAGCCACGCAATCCATGTTGCTCTCTTCTGCATTCATCCCTGCGTGCCCTAAGATAAGGAGGGGTGGGCCTTGGTGTTCATCCCTCTCCCTTGTTCTACCTCTCCCCTACTCTGCCTAGCCTGACTTTGCCCTTCCCCAGTTTCCTCCACAGCCAATGGAGCCACTCTCCCGTTCTCTGTCAGCTGTTCGTCTTCCGTCTCAGATTCAGACTCCGACGGGGGCATGATAATGTGTCAACTTCGACATACCATGACAACATGCTTATGAACAGGTCATTCTTACTTAAATTATTTAATTTAATAAATAAATTAAATAAAGGATTACCTGTATATATCAATATTATACTGATGGGAACTTACACTCACACACAAACAGCACTGATTCACAACAGATACAGTACAGGTAGTCCCAGGGGTGAAATTCAGCAGGTTCTGACAGGTTTTGGAGAACCGGTAGCGGAAATTTTGAGTAGTTCGGAGAACTGGCAAATACCACCTCTGGCTGGCCCCAGAGTGGGGTGGGAATGGAGATTTTGCAATATCCTTCCCCTGCCATGCCCACCAAGCCACACCCACCAAGCACGCCCACAGAACCGGTAGTAAAAAAAAATGGATTTCACCACTGGGTAGTCCTCAACTTACAATCATTTATTTAGTGACTGTTCAAAGTTGGAACGCACTGGAAAAAAAAGACTTATGACTGTTGCAACATCCCCAGGGTCATTTGAATGCTTGCGAAGTGGTTCAACTCATATTCCAGCCAGATTCACTTAACAACTGTGTTATTAACTTAACAAGTGTAAGGATTCACTTAACAACTATGGCAAGAAAGATCGTAAAATGGGACAATGCCCATTTAACAACTGTCTCACTTAGCAACATAAATCTTGGCCTCAATTGTGGTCATATGTCGAGGATTACCTGTATGTATCTACAGGGTCTACTTTCATTCAGTATTTCCCATATCTATGCACGGATCAGTAGTGCGTTTCAAAAATTTTTACTACCGGTTCTGTGAGTGTGGCTTGGTGAGCGTGGCAGGGGAAGGATACTGTAAAATCTCCATTCCCACCCCACTCCAGGGGAAGGATACTGCAAAATCTCCATTCCCACCCCACTCCAGAGGAAGGATACTGCAAAATCCCCATTTCCGCTCAATCAGCTGGGACTCGGGAAACAGAGAATAGATGGGGGCGGGGCCAGTCAGAATTTTTACTACCGGTTCGCCGAACTACTCAAAATTTCCGCTACCGGTTCTCCAGAACTGGTCGGAACCTGCTGAAACCCACCTCTGGCACAGACCCAGAAATATAATACCGTTCTCCTTCATAAGGATCTTCATCGTGGATGCTGTTTTGAAGATCTGATTTGAAAATGAGCTAGAGTTTTATATTTCTGAGCTGAGAAGGTACGAGATACCACAATTCTGATATGGCACTTGAAATTAGCTAGAAATCCCTATAGGAAAAAATAAAAAAAGGCTTGAAGAGAGAAGTTTCCAAATTCAGACATTGCTCACCTGTTGGATGTAGTTGACAAATTTACATAGGAATTCTCCAAAGATCCAGCCCGGAAGTGGATACAGCATTGCAGTGAAGGGAACGCAACAAACCAGGAAAATGATGTCGGTGGTAGCTAGGTTGGCTGTTGAAGCAAGAGCAGAGGATGCTGGTCTTTAAACAAGGATGAAATTTGCCTTTGTCTCTCCCTTTATCAAGCTGGCTTAGAACCATGCATGCATTCAAAAGAAGATCAGAATAGAATAAGACACTAATGAGAACCTGCAGGAGGTGGACATCTTACGGATGTGTCAATCTGTTCTAGCCCTGTTAGACCTCTCAGCGGCTTTTGATACCATCGACCATGGTATCATGCTGCACCGGTTGGAAGAGTTGAGGATGGGGGGCACCGTGTTACGGTGGTTCTCCTCCTTTCTCTCTGACCGGTCACAGTTTGTGTTGGCAGGGGGGCAGAGGTCGACCTCGAGGCCTCTCATCTGTGGAGTGCCTCAGGGGTCGGTCCTCTCGCCCCTTTTGTTCAACATTTATGTAAAGCTGCTGGGTGAGATCATCCGTGGCTTTGGGGTGAAGTACCACCAGTACACTGATGACATCCAGCTGTACATCTCCACCCCTGGCCACCCCAACGATGCCCTTGAAGTAATGTCTCAGTGCCTGGAGGCTGTGCAGATCTGGATGGGGAGGAACAGGCTCAAGCTCAACCCTTGCAAGACTGAGTGGCTGTGGTTCCCGGCATCCCGATATAGTCAGCTGACTCCATCGCTGACTATTGGGGGCGAGTCTTTGGCCCCCTCAGAGAGGGCGCGCAATCTGGGAATCCTCCTGGATACGCAGCTGTCCTTGGAGGAACATCTGACGGCTGTAGCCAGGGGGACCTTTTGTCAGGTTCGCCTGATTCGCCAGTTGCGACCCTTTCTTGATCGGGATTCCATGTGCACAGTCACTCATGCCCTCGTCACCTCTCACCTGGACTACTGCAACGCTCTCTACATGGGGCTCCCCTTGAAGAGCACCCGGAGGCTCCAAGTGGTCCAGAATGTGGCCGCGCGGGTAATTACGGGAGCTGCATGGCGCTTCCACATAACACCGCTCCTGCGCGAGCTGCACTGGCTCCCAGTGGTCTTCCGGGTGCACTTCAAGGTATTGGTTACCACCTTTAAAGCGCTCCATGGCTTAGGACCTAGTTATCTTCGAGACCGCCTGCTGCTACCGACAACCTCCCATCGACCTGTGCGCTCCCACAGAGAGGGCCTCCTCGGGGTGCCATCAGCCAAACAATGTAGGCTGGTGACCCCCAGGGGGAGGGCCTTCTCTGTGGGGGCACCTACCCTATGGAACCAGCTGCCCCCAGAGATAAGGAGAATCCAAGACCTCGGTGCCTTCCGCCGTGCCCTTAAAACTTTCTTTTTTCATCAAGCCGGGCTGGCTTAACATATTTTTAAATTTTTAATTTTTAATTGGTTTGTCATTTTAAACTGGGGCCAAATTAATATATATTCTTTTAATTATTCTTAATGTTTGTATTGTATGTTTTTATCTGGCTGTACACCGCCCCCTGAGTCCCTTGGGAGAAGGTGCGATATATAAATTTGAAATAAAATAAATAAATAAAATAAAATAAATTTCCATAAGCATAAGAATATTAAAGTGGAAAAAGGAAGGAAAAGCTAGTACCCCAATTCTCACATTAAGAAAATCTGCTTTTTTCTATTGCACTTTTTCAGTAGGTTTTCTTTCCATGACGCAGGCTGTTTTTATTACCCTGAAATTCTCAGTTTGGTTCTTTACTTCTTTGTACTCTTATAAACATCTATCCTCTCTCTCTCTCTCTCTCTCTCTCTCTCTCTCTCTCTCTCTCTCTCTCTCTCTCTCTCTCCCCCTCCCTCCCTCCCTCCCTCTCTCTCTCTCCATCCATCCATCCATCTATCCATCCATCTACCTACCTACCTGTTCACAGATACTAGCTAGCTAGCTAACTAGATAGATAGATAGATAGATAGATAGATAGATAGATAGATAGATAGATAAAAAATGGCCAGGTATTGTCTTTGAAATGTTACATAGTAACATCTTAATGAATGTGAATGTATTAAAAACTTATTTTTCATTTAGGAACCCTGATGGTGCAGTGGTTAGAATGCAGTATTACAAGCAAACTCTGTCCATAGTCTGGAGTTTGATTCTCACCAGGCTCAAGGTTGACTCAGCCTTCCATCCTTCCGAGGTTGGTAAAATGAGGACTCAGAGTGTTGGGGTCAATAGGCTGACTCTGTAAACTGCTTAGTTTACAGGCTAGAAAACATTGTGAAGCTGTATATAAGTCTAAGCGCTATTGCTGTTGCTGTTTTCTTTCAAATCCAGGATAGATACTGGTAGTCCTCAATTTACAACCACAACTGGGATTGGAATTTTGGTCACTAAGCGATGCAGTCATGTTATCATGTGACCAGATCTGATTTTATGACAATTTTTATTGCAGTCATTAACTGAATCATGTAATTGTTAAAAGAATCACATGGCTATTAAGCAAATAATAACTTCTCCAATTGATTCTGCTGGTCAGTTATAGAGAAGTTGCAAACTGTGAACATATGATCACAGGACACTGCAATTGTCATAAATACAAGCCAATTGCCAAGCACCCAATCTGCAAACAACTGACTATGAGGCTGTTGCGACAATCATAACTTTGAGGATGGGTTTTAAATTGCTTTCTCCGAGGCTGTTGTAATTCCAAACTGAAACAAATGGTTGTAAGAACTACCTATAGTGCTAAAATCCTTATGTAATACTAACAAGCAGGCTAACAAAATATATAACCTGACTTCAGTGGGCTGAACGGGGAGCTCTCACCCTCCTAACCCCTGGAATTAATCCAGGGGTTTTCGGGGAACTCTACCCTCACCCACCTGCTCTCCTCCCCTTCTTTTCCCGAAGGGGAGATTTTCAAGCCGTTTGACAGCTGATTAGCGCTGTCAGAACGGCTCAACGGGATCGCGGGGGCGGCGGTCTAAAAAGACCGTCAATGGCGCTGCGGAGCCAACCCGGAAGTCCTTTATTTATTTATTTGCTTACTATTTATTTATGATATTTAGAAACCTCCCATAATGAATGTACTAATGGGAGGATGAAAAGATACGATTATGATTATTTTAGCTCAGTCTTCTTCAAACTGTGCCCTCCAGATCAGTGGTGAAATCCACTTACCTTCACTACCGGTTCGGGAACGGGAGCATGCGGGAACACGCACGCCTCTTCTGTGCATGTGCAGATGGTAAAAAAACAGGAAGTAATGACATCCCAGTGGGTGGAGGGAGCTTCCGCCACCGGCGCTACTGGGTTGGCGAACCAGATAGAACTGGGGGGGGGGGATTTCTCCGCTGCTCCAGATACATTATGCTACAACTTCCATGTTCATATTTTTAAGGAAGCTAATAACTTCCTACTACATCGAATCTCTCTATCTCATTTAGTTGTTGGTCCCAGTTTAAAAGCATTACCTCCATTACCACCCTCCCCCATGCGAATGCCTCCAAATTGTCTTACCAATGTAGTAGTTGGTCACTGTCCTCATTGGCTTGTGTCTGATGATGACGTAGATTACCAGAGAGTTGCCCAATAGCCCAACTAACATCAGAATGGCAAAGAAGAGTGGGACCAGCCAGGCATCCATCAAATATGGGGGAGTGGGTGGCCCTGAGCCATTAGCGCACAACTCAGCAGTGCAGGTAGAATTGTTCAGAAAGAAGTGAGACTTGTTGAAATCAGGGATGGGTGCTTCCTCTACCATATTCTTCTTTATTTTCCCAGCTGAACCATGGACTTTTCAGCTTTGTTTGTTCCCAGAACGGTTCATCTGCTTGCAAAATGGGTGACGATCTCAAATCTGGATCTTGTAGGTGCTTGAAAGGGGATAGAAATGTCCAGTGGCAGGCAGCTTCAGCACTTTGGACAGTTCCAGCTGGTGCAGAAGTTGCTCTAGTCTAGAAGCACATTTGCAAGAGCACAGAGATGGCAACAAAATGGACTGCTCCCCTTCTCCAACTTACTCAGAGCAAAATGTCCCAATTGTTGAGTAGATCCAGACACCAGAATCGAATTGCCTTTTCTTAGACTGAAGTTTCCCCTCCTTGAATGTTTGATATGCTTTGGGGGAAAGCCTAAAATAGATTACTCTAACTCAAGAATATCTTAGGAGACTTATGTCGTAGTGTGGTGACAATCATCATTCCTCTGTGGTAACTTATAGAGTCCAAAATCCACACTGATCCTGTTCCAGAAACTTCACAACACGCAGATACAACTCAAAGTTGCAGCTGTTTTTTGAAATTGCAGGCAGCTGGGTCATGCTCCTCCGAAGTGCATGCTCTGAAGATCCTAAATGCCTGCAGGAGGTCCAAAGCAAGGCAATAAACAAAACATGTATGTTCACCTGTATTGAGGGATTCCGAGATTCTGGATTTCTCTAAGCTCCTGGATGATTGGCAAAATGAAACGACTTCATCAAAAGGTTATCTGGCTCCAGAAATCCTCCTAGTTGCCCCAGGTATGAGACAGAGATGATCAAATCCAAACAGAACAATTCTTGTCTAAGTGGAAAGCTGATGGATTCTTCCCGTGTCTTTATGCAATGGCACAACCTGCCTGGTGTGGCACCTTCTTTGTCAATGTCTTAAGAAGAACGACTTTGCTTCTAAGCAAGCTTTAGAGATGAGTTCTGGAGACAGCAAGCTAGCCAGCAGATAAAAGAGGTGGGGCCTAAAGTGCAGGTGGTGGGGGAGAGCAGAGATTCTGAATGGAAGATGGAATAGCTTTATGTAAGGTTCAGCTGCTGCTATGCTGCTAACTGTGATGTTCTGTCTATTTGTTTAGAACTTTTTTTAAAAAACCTTTTTCTTTCTCAGAGAAGTTGAAAGAGATTTGATTCAATCATGCCAACTCAAAGGTTTCTGCTGCACGCGAAGGTTTCAGAACTCCAAACAAGTCTTTGATTGATCCTTCAGTGCTTCTTTGTGTGCCTGTTTTGTTTATTTCCCCCACTCATAGTCCATTTGTTGACTGCCGTTCACAATGCTTCCAAGAGGCACAGGACTTAGGAAGGGACTCAGCTATTGCTTAAGATGGAACAGAACAGAACAGAAAAACAGAGTTGGAAGGGACCTTGTAGGTCATCTAGTCCAACCCCCCTGCCCAGGCAGGAGACGCTACATCATTTCTGATAGATGGCAGTCCAGTCTCTTTTTCAAAGCTTCCGGTGATGAAGCTCCCGCAACTTCTGAAGGCAACTTCTGTTCCATTGGTTGATTGTTCTCACTGTCAGAAAATTTCTCCTTATTTCTAGGTTGAATTTCTCCTTGACCAGTTTCCATCCATTATTCCTTGTCTGGCCTTTGGGTGCT
The DNA here is from genome assembly GCF_059756535.1 of Pantherophis guttatus. NCBI lineage: Eukaryota > Metazoa > Chordata > Lepidosauria > Squamata > Colubridae > Pantherophis > Pantherophis guttatus. Next base: position 20,508,793 of record NC_142063.1, read on the forward strand.
TTGGAAAATATTTTATTTTATTTATTTTTATTTTTATATGCCGCCCTTCTCCGGAGACTCAGGGCGGCTTACAATGCATTAAACAATAGCCTTCATACTTTTGTATATTTTATACAAAGTCATCTTATTGCCCCCACAAACCGGGTCCTCATTTTACCCACCTTAGAAAGGATGGAAGGCTGAGTCAACCTTGAGCCTGATGAGAATTGAACTCGCAGTAATTGCAGGCAGCTGGATGTTAAATGCTGCCTTAGTAGGAGGCATTAGCCTTGGTACTACAGTGGTTTAAAGCACCCTGTTATTAACACAGCTGCCTGCAATTTACTGCTGGTTCGAATCTCTCCAAGGCTCAAGGTTGACTCAGCCTTCCATCCTTTCTAAGGTAGGTTAAATGAGGACCCAGTTTGTGGGGGCAATAAGCTGACTTTGTATAAATATACAAAAGGATGAAGGCTATTGCTTAATGCATTGTAAGCCGCCCTGAGTCTCCGGAGAAGGGCGGCATATAAATCAAATTAAAAATAAAATAAAAAAAAATTAGCCTCCTACGCCACTCAGGCTCCTTCCAAATATGTTGACCCCTTCCTCTTTGTGGCAGCCCCTCAAATATTGGAACACTGCTATCATGTCTCCCCTGGTCCTTCTCTTCACTAGACCAGCCATGCCCAGTTCCTGTAACTGTTCTTCATACTGTATGTTTTACCCTCCATCCCCTAATCATCTTTGTTGCTCTTCTCTGCACTCTTTCTAGAGTCTCAGCCTCGTTTTTTTTTATAGTGTGGTGACCAAAACTGGGTGCAGTAAGATGGAGATTTATGCAGTGGCGAAATCCACTTACCTTCGCTACCGGTTCAGGAATGGGAACGCATGTGCATAGCCTTTTGTGCATGCACAGAGGGTAATAAATGGGACGTAATGACGTCCCGGTGGGTGGGCGTAGTCTCCTGCCGCCAGCACTACCGGTTTGCGCGAGCCGGATAAATCCGGCCAGATTTTACCACTGGATTGAGGGGATATAAGTAGAATATCCCCCAAATAACCTAGTACTTCTGCTTCTCACCTGAACAACTGGATGCTTTCAGAAAACCCATAAGTAGGAGCAGAAGAAGACAAAGAGTGGAATGCTGGCTGGGGAATTTTGGGAGTTGAACTCCACAGAGCTTAAATTTGCCCAGGTTGAGATACACTGACTTAAACTACCATGGTTCAACCTTGAGTTAACTTAAGTCTTTATAAACCGAAAAAGCTAGATCTTGCTACCCTGGGCCCCTGCTTGTGATAGCGACTAGTTGCTAAATTTTATACTGGTGCTTCTTAAGATGGGCTTGAGAGAGCCAGTTTGGTGTAGAAACCAAAAGGCTAGGAGTTCTAGTTCTAGAGTTGGGCCAGTCATTGCTCTCATCCCTAGAAAAGAAGCAATGGTAAACCACCTTTCCAAAAAAATTGTCAAGAAAACCTTGCCAAGACCTCTCCAGGCAGTCTCCAGGAATCAAAATCAACTTAAAGGAACAAACAAACCATGAAGGCAGCAACCTACCCATTTCTTACCCTTAGCATGGTAGAATAACACACACTTTTAATGAATGTTTCTATGCAGATAGGTTTATCCTTGGACCAGATAGGTTCATTATAGCATTTGGCAAATGATTTAAGTGTTGATGGATTTTTTTAAAAGCCATCCCTTCCCCACTGCTACCTCTTGTGGCCGTGGGTTCCATAAGCTATGCATGCATTTCACAGGAAGGCTAATTCATGACTTGGTATTTATTTATTTCATTGATTGGCCACCTCAATGAATCTAGGTGGCTTACAGGATGCAGCAATAAGAAATGAATGATGAAAATGCAAGAAGATATAATCCAAAAGAAAGCATGGGTAAAATCAACAATTGATTAAAGGCTCAAAAACATCCCACAAGTGGTCTAATCCAGAGCCTAGGAATAAAGACAGCTTTAAGGGCTTACTTAAACAGGGCAGGTGTTGAGACAGAGAAGGGCCATTTCCTTGGTTGTGCCTGGTGACATGGTTTAATTGATGCATGCTGACATTTTATCAGGTTCGCCTGATTCGCCAGTTGCAGCCCTTTCTGGACCGGGATGCCTTGCGCACGGTCACTCACGCCCTTGTCACCTCCCGGCTGGACTATTGTAATGCTCTCTACATGGGGCTCCCCTTGAAGAGCACTCGGAGGCTCCAACTGGTCCAGAATGCGGCCGCGCGGGTGGTTATGGGCGTAACTCGTGTAGTTGTAACTTTGAATGGTCACTAAATGAATTGTTGTAAGTTGAGGACTACCTGTATTTTGATCGCTTGCTATACCTTTTCTGTGGGGACACGGTGGCTCAGTGGCTAAGACACTGAGTTTGTCGATCGAAACGTCGGCAGTTCAGCGGTTCGAATCCCTAGTGTAGCATAACAGGGTGAGCCCCCATTACTTGTCCCAATTTATGTCAACCTAGCAGTTCGAAACCAGGTTTAAAAATGCAGGTAGAAAAATAGGGACCACCTTTGGTGGGAAGGTAACAGTGTTCCATGCTCCTTTGGTGTTTAGTCATGCCGGCCACATGACCATGGAGACGTCTTCAGACAGCGCTGGCTCTTCGGCTTTGAAACGGAGATGAGCACTGCCCTCTAGAGTCGGGAACGACTAGCACATATGCACAAGAGGAACTTTTACCTTTATACCGTTTCTATTTGCAATATCTGGCAATCTAATGGGAGGGGGCACCTAGAGCCAGTTTACCCATTCCTGTCTCAGTGGAAATCTTTCTCTCTTAGTTCTTATCATTTATTCCTCATTTCTTTGTATTCAAGTCATGCTCATCGCCGTAACCGGTTTCCTCAGAAACAGGAACTGGTTATAAGCAGCTGTGTTCTGGAGTACCACCTGGGGTCCTGCCTTGGTCAGCTTTTTCTCCAGAGACTCAGAGGGAGGTTTTCCTAATGGAAGCCTTATCAGAGTACCAATCAGCGTTCTTTTTTTTTCTTTTTTAAAAAAGAAACTGTAGAAAATCACAGGCACAGCTGACACTAAAAGTTAGTAGCTTGCCTCCAACCCTGCTGAAGTTGCAGTAGTGAGACCCAACATTTACAACAGAGCAACCTCATCTCCAAGCAATTTTATCCTTTTTTTCCCCCCCAGGTGTTTGCCCTCCATTTTCACTTTTTTTCCCTGGACCTACATATTCAAAAAGGACAGTGGTGTGTGTGTGTGTGTGTGTGTGTGTGTGTGTTTTGCAGGTATATATGTATGTATGTATGCTTGTATGTATGTAGCATGTGTATATGTGTGTTATGTTTGGTTTTGGGTACATATACACTTTCTCTTGAAGAGCAGGAGCAGAATTTCATTTTTAATGTAGGCCTGTATGTATGTATTTATGTATGTATGTATGTATGTATATATATATATATTGTTAAGGATATTGTTGTTGTGTTACCAACCAGCAGAGTGTAGAGCACAGAGAAACGTTGCTGAGAGCAATAAATAAGAGATGTGCAAACTGTTTATCAAAAGTTTACTTTATAGTGAAAAAACAATCTCATAGTCTTTAAATCAATCCAAGTCTTTGCCAGCTAAATCAGTCCAGTGATACAAAATCTTCTTACCACACAAACATTAGTTGGTTAGAATAACAAACTCACTCTGGTAACAAACCACGATGGTAGCAGATCCATCCAACCAATGATAGCACAATGGTAGCAACTCCACAGTACCTTCTTAAATACGTTCACAAGCAGTGATTATCTAATTACAGCATGACTCAGCATTACAATGAATCAGCAGTAAAACTTTAAAGCCACACAATACATATTCATATTAAAGTCACAGAACACATATATTGCCTAAGGTGACCAGACCTCCCCCTTTTGGCGGGACAGTCCCGCTTTTGAGCAATTTGTCCCGCGTCCCGCGGCGTTTTTAAAAAGTCCCGATTTTTCATTCTGCCTCCTGAATCCCCGCTGATGGCTAGAGGGAAAAAAAAGTCTTTAAACTCTTGCCTGGGGCTTCAAAGGGCCGACCTACAGCTGATCAGTGTTAAAAAAAAATGAATAGACCCAGGTCTGCAAAAATAGAAAAAACAGCCCCTGTTAACAGCTTCCGCTAGGTTAATTAGCTGCAAAAAGCTGCAAAAAGTTCCTGGAGCAGATTTCCCCCCCCCCCCAGCTATACTGAAAACAAAGGCGAAAGCGAAACTAAACTTGCAAGGTGACAAAATGAGGCAGAGAGAGATTTCTTTCTTTTTCTTTTTCTTTTTCCTCACCAAAAAAGGTAGGTACAAAACTGCAAACAATGGGAAATTTTGGGCAAAAGAGGAGAGTTTAAGATTTTAAAACACAAAAGAAAAAAAGCTCTATTTAACTAATAATTAACTAATAATACAACTAATAATTGTAATAATTGAGATACTATTAATAATTGTATATTGTGTTGAAAGCAGAAATGGTTAAGTTGTGGTTTGGAGGAATATATGGGGGAAATTATTTGGTTTATTATTATTGGTAAATATAATTAATTGATTTGTAAGAAATTGGATTGCATGGAAATAATTGGAATATTCATGTTCATATTGATTAATATACAAAAAAGATAGTTATATAACTAATTGATTTATATTAAAATGTTGAATTTGTATTAAACAACTGTATTACATAATTACATAATTAACCAATGTGAGGATGGATATAAAAATAGATGACAATGGGAAGGGGTATAATATAGAATAGAAGGGAAAAATTGAATTTGATTAAGATTAGAGATGAGGATGAAGGGTAATATTGTTTTTTTAAAAAAATAGATGAGGAATAAATATGGCAAAAAGGAAATATAGAAATTGTAAATTTAATTGAAATGACTAAACACTGTTTAAATTTGTGAACCAGCCAAATATTCTGTTCAAAGAAAATACATTGTATGTTTGTATGTGTGTTTCTAATTATTGCTATTTATTCATATTTGTTCTCTTTTATTCTTTAAAGTTTAACAATTCATTCTTAATCTTAATACCTTTATATTTGCTTGGGGTTGGCTTTCTTCCCTTTCATCTTTTTTATTGTATAGCAATCTTTCTCCTCAAACCTACCACCTCTCTCTTTTCTTTCCTTCTTACTTTCTCTTCCCCCCCTCTTCTTCTCCTCCCTACTTCCTCTTCCTTTCTCCTTCTCCTCCTCTCTTCCTCCCCCTCTTACCTTCACTCCTACTCTAATTTCCCTTCCCTTCCTTCATCCCTCTCTATTGCTGTATCCTTTTATGCATATGGACTACTCAGAGGGCTGAAAAAGTTATTTTTGACTGGTCCTCGCACTTTTGACCAGTCCTCGAACTTACGACTGTCCTCACATTTTACATTTTTGCCCTATCTTATCACCATGGTGAAGAGAAGCAGTTGTGAAATGAGTGACATGGTTGTTAAGGATCCTGCATGGGCATAAATGTGAGGATGGTCATAAGTGTGAGGACCAGTCAAAAGTGTGAGGACCTGTCAGAAATGATTTTTTCAGCCCTCTGGTTAGTCCTTTTGTGCATATGGACTACTTAGAGGGCTGAAAAAGTTATTTTTGACTGGTTCTCACACTTATGACCATCCTCACATTTATGCCCATGCAGCATTCTTAACAACCATGTCACTCATTTCACAACTGCTTCTCTTCACCATGATGACAAGATAGGGCAAAAATGTAAAATGTGAGGACAGTCGTAAGTTCGAGGACTGGTCAAAAGTGCGAGGACCAATCAAAAATAACTTTTTCAGCCCTCTGAGTAGTCCATATGCACAAAAGGACTAAACAGAGGGCTGAAAAAAGTCATTTCTGACAGGTCCTCGCACTTTTGACTGGTCCTCACACTTATGACCATCCTCACATTTATGCCCATGCAGCATCCTTAACAACCATGTCACTCATTTCACAACTGCTTCTCTTCACCATGGTGATAAGATAGAGCAAAAAACGTAAAATGTGAAGACAGTCGTAAGTTCGAGGACTGGTCAAAAGTGCGAGGACCAGTCAAAAATAACTTTTTCAGCCCTCTGAGTAGTCCATATGCATAAAAGGATACAGCAATAGAGAGGGATGAAGGAAGGGAAGGGAAATTAGAGTAGGAGTGAAGGTAAGAGGGGGAGGAAGAGAGGAGGAGAAGGAGAAAGGAAGAGGAAGTAGGGAGGAGAAGAAGAGGGGGGGAAGAGAAAGTAAGAAGGAAAGAAAAGAGAGAGGTGATAGGTTTGAGGAGAAAGACTGCTGTACAATAAAAAAGATGAAAGGGAAGAAAGCCAATCCCAAACAAATATAAAGATATTAAGATAAAGAATGAATGGTTAAACTTTAAAGAATAAAAGAGAACAAATATGAATAAATAGACATGGTTGTTAAGAATGCTGCATGGGCATAAATGTGAGGATGGTCATAAGTGTGAGGACCAGTCAAAAGTGCGAGGACCTGTCAGAAATGATTTTTTCAGCCCTCTGGTTAGTCCTTTTGTGCATATGGACTACTTAGAGGGCTGAAAAAGTTATTTTTGACTGGTCCTCACACTTTTGACCAGTCCTCGAACTTACGACTGTCCTCACATTTTACATTTTTGCCCTATCTTGTCATCATGGTGAAGAGAAGCAGTTGTGAAATGAGTGACATGGTTGTTAAGAATACTGCACGGGCATAAATGTGAGGATGGTCAAAAGTGTGAGGACCTGTCAGAAATGACTTTTCAGCCCTCTGAGTAGTCCCTATACACATAGCCATGGCCACCCGGTCACATGACCAGCTAGCCACGCCTACCCAGTCACATGGCCTCCAAGCCACGCCCACACAATAAGTCATGCCCACAATGGTGTCCTTCTTACCAATGTTAAAATCTGTTCACCTTACCCTATACACATAGCCATGGCCACCCGGTCACATGACCAGCTAGCCACACCCACCCAGTCACGTGACCAGCTAGCCACACCCACCCAGTCACGTGACCAGCTAGCCACGCCCACAAAATAAGCCACGCCCACAATGTCCCTCTTTACCAATGTTAAAATCTGGTCACCTTAATATTGCCTGGACAACTTGTTAGGCTCAAACCATATCCTAACATATATATACCATATACAGTAGTATATATTTCTAGTATATATGTCTTCTGAGGTTTTCGCGGGTGTTTGTATGTAGGTCTTTGGTTATTCGGATTTTCTCCCACGTAAAATTGGAAGTGTCTTGGCGACGTTTCGACGAAGTCTCATTCGTCATCTTCAGGCTGGTGTTTTCGGCTTCGTGCTTCTAGGAGCAAATATATATATATATATATATATATATATATATATATATACATACATATTCTTTCTAGCCAGGTTTTACCTACGTAAACTAAGTTGTTCTACAGCCCTGGTTCTGTGAAATCTCATTCACAAGTTTCTGGGCCTTTTTTCTGCTGACAAACTGCAACTCTGTTGTCAGCAGAAAAAAGGCCCAGAAACATATATATATATATATTCTAGTATATCTATTTTCTTACTTTTCGTAGATTTTATGTGTGTTTTTCTTTTAGCCAGGTTTTTCCTACGTAACCAAGATTTTTCTACAGCCCTAGCTCAGTGGAGTCACATCCACTCGATTCTGGGCTTTTTTTTTTTTCTTTTCTTTATATATAGTGGATATATAGATATATATATATACTGGATATATATATGTACTAGAACAAAAGCTGCTATTCCAACCCCCGAGCCTTATTGTTTCCCAGTAACAAGGCCACCAAATAGGAAATAAATGAATGAAATCAAAACAAGAGAAAAACATATCTTGAGTGATTATGAAGCCAAGTGAAAGGTGGAAAATGTAATAGATTTGAGTGATGAGAGTCTGCTGGGAAGTGAAGGCGCAGGTGAAATTAAAAATGAAAGGACTGAAATATATGGATTGGTACCATCTAAGTGGTTGTGGATGCACAACAACAGCAGAATCCATAACTGGGTGATAATTATATGTTATACTCTTGTAAATGGTGATTCTGAAAGAAGTAGGGATGAGGTTTTTGAGGGTGGGGGAGTTAGGAGGTGAGTCACTGTCTGAAGGGTTTCCTAATTTAGGAAAGGGTGCAAATGCAGCACCAGATGAAGTTGTGCAAAGGCCTTCGTCTTCACAGAGCAGGAGTTGCGAGTCCAGGAAGACCCCCAGATTGTGCAATGGGGAAATGCAGCACCATCTTCAATGGGGAAATGCAGCACCATCCATGGGTCAGAGAGAGAATATCCACAGATCTGAGCAGTGCAGACACCCATAGTAAGGTGACCAGATTTTAACATTGATAAAGAGGGACATTGTGGGCGTGGCTTATTTTGTGGGCGTGGCTAGCTGGTCATGTGACCGGGTGGCCATGGCTATGTGTATAGGGTAAGGTGAACAGATTTTAACATTGGTAAGAAGGACACAATTGTGGGCGTGGCTTATTGTGTGGGCATGGCTTGGAGGCCATGTGACTGGGTGGGCGTGGCTAGCTGGTCATGTGACTGGGTGGCCATGGCTATGTGTATAGGGACTACTCAGAGGGCTGAAAAGTCACTTCTGACAGGTCCTCACACTTTTGACTGGTCCTCACACTTATGACCATCCTCACATTTATGCCCGTGCAGCATTCTTAACAACCATGTCACTCATTTCACAACTGCTTCTCTTCACCATGGTGACAAGATAGGGCAAAAACGTAAAATGTGAGGACAGTCGTAAGTTCGAGGACTGGTCAAAAGTGCGAGGACCAGTCAAAAATAACTTTTTCAGCCCTCCGAGTAGTCCATATGCACAAAAGGACTAACCAGAGGGCTGAAAAAAGTCATTTCTGACAGGTCCTCGCACTTTTGACTGGTCCTCACACTTATGACCATCCTCACATTTATGCCCGTGCAGCATTCTTAACAACCATGTCAGTCATTTCACAACTGCTTCTCTTCACCATGATGACAAGATAGGGCAAAAATGTAAAATGTGAGGACAGTCGTAAGTTTGAGGACTGGTCAAAAGTGTGAGGACCAGTCAAAAATAACTTTTTCAGCCCTCTGAGTAGTCCATATGCACAAAAGGATACAGTAATAGAGAGGGATGAAGGAAGGAAGGGAAATTAGAGTAGGAGTGACGGTAAGAGAGGGAGGAAGAGAGGAGGAGAAGGAGAAAGGAAGAGGAAATAGGGAAGAGAAGAAGAGGGGGGGGAAGAGAAAGTAAGAAGGAAAGAAAAGAGAGGTGGTAGGTTTGAGGAGAAAGATTGCTGTACAATAAAAAAGATGAAAGGGAAGAAAGCCAACCCCAAACAAATATAAAGATATTAAGATAAAGAATGAATTGTTAAACTTTAAAGAATAAAAGAGAACAAATATGAATAAATAGCAATAATTAGAAACACACATACAAACATACAATGTATTTTCTTTGAACAGAATATTTGGCTGGTTCACAAATTTAAACAGTGTTTAGTCATTTCAATTAAATTTACAATTTCTAAATTTCCTTTTTGCCATATTTATTCCTCATCTATTTTTTTTAAAAAACAATATTACCCTTCATCCTCATCTCTAATCTTAATCAAATTCAATTTTTCCCTTCTATTCTATATTATACCCCTTCCCATTGTCATCTATTTTTATATCCATCCTCACATTGGTTAATTATGTAATTATGTAATACAGTTGTTTAATACAAATTCAACATTTTAATATAAATCAATTAGTTATATAACTATCTTTTTTGTATATTAATCAATATGAACATGAATATTCCAATTATTTCCATGCAATCCAATTTCTTACAAATCAATTAATTATATTTACCAATAATAATAAACCAAATAATTTCCCCCATATATTCCTCCAAACCACAACTTAACCATTTCTGCTTTCAACACAGTATACAATTAATAGTATCTCAATTATTACAATTCCCTAGTTAAAAAGAGCTTTTTTTTCTTTTGTGTTTTAAAATCTTGAACTCTCCTCTTTTGCCCTAAATAATTTCCCATTGTTTACACCTACCTTTTTTGGTGAGGAAAAGGAAAATAAATCTGCTGCCTAATTTTCCAACGTTGCAAGCAAACAGCAAAGCCAACAGCCTGTTTTACTTTCAGTTTCGTTTTGAGCTTGGTTTGCACAAAGAGAAAAAAAAAACTGCTGAGCAATTTAGCAAGAGCAGAGCCCTGCGCAAATCAGCTGAGAGGGGGAAGCCGAGCTAATCAAGGTAGGGTGGCCCTTTGAAGCCCCGCAGCAAGAGTTTAAACAGGTTTTTTCCCTCTAGCCATCAGCTGGGACTCAGGAGGCAGCCGGGACTCAGGAGGCAGAATGAAAAATCGGGACTTTTTTAAAACGCCGCGGGACGCGGGACAAATTGCTTAAAAGCGGGACTGTCCTGCCAAAAGCAGGACGTCTGGTCACCTTAACCCATAGGCATCCAGTCTTGGTAGGATTCAGTCAGAGACAGTTCCTCTCCATCCAAACCCATATAGTCTCCAGGCCCTGGGATGCAACTTCACAGACTTATTTGTTTAATGTAGGATCTAGCCCAATAACTCAAAGACAAATTCCAAGCTTTTGCTCTTTTATCTTTATTGCAGGCCTAGGTGGATCCTAGGCCTAGTGGTACTGGAGGTCACTGACCTTGTACCTCTCTCTTTCAGGTATACATCTGGAACTGCTGGAATACCTCGTGGTTGAAGCTATTATACCCAGGAGGAGGGACTAGGAGGTAAGGAGTGGTTATAGGGGTTATGGGACATGTGGTCAGTTAACCTCTTCAGGGCCGGGTGACCAGGGAAGTGGTACTGTTAGACATTTACCATGACATTATTTGGCTGACCCGAGGTCAAAAGATATAACTGAGGATCATCAGCGTACTGATGATACTAAATCCTAAACCAGCAGATAAGCAAACCCAGCAATTTCATGTAGATGTTGAAAAGGAGGGGAGGGGGAAAAAATGGAACCTTGTGATGCTCCACAAAGCAAAGACCTAGCCTAGAGCAAATGATTTCTCCTCCCTGGATCAACACCAACTGATATCAGCCCTGGAGAAAAGGAGAACTACCCCCATCCCTAAACCTTGCATCTAGTTCAGAATACTCTCTCTTTCTCTCAGTGCGTATAACTTACTCATACTCTGTGAGGGAAATGAGTGGTTTCTAAATTTGATAAATATATAACAACAAGAACAACAGAATTGGAAGGGACCTTGGAAGTTTTCTGGTCCAATCCCATTTCTCAAGCAGGAAACCCTATACCCGTGATGGCGAACTTATGGCACGCATGCCACAGGTGGCATTCGGTGCCATATCGGTGGGCACGCATCAGCTCCCGCCACCTGATTTTTGGGCCTTCTGGGCCACCAGAAGTAGGGAAACAGGCTGTTTCCAGCCTCCAGAGGGCCTCGGGAGGGTGGGGAAGGCCCATTTTTTGCTTTCCCCAGGTTCCAGAGCCTTTCTAGGAACCTGGGGAGGGCAAAAATGGCCTTCCCTATTCCCCCCCCTCTCCGGAGACCCTCCAGAGGCCGGAAATTTGGCAAATGGCCCATTTCCAGCCTCCGGAGGGCCTCCATGGGGGTGGGGAAGGCCATTTTTGCCCTCCCCAGTCTCCTAGAAAGGCTCTGGAGCCTGGGGAGAGCAAAAAACAGGCCCACCGTGCCATCGCATGCCAAAAGCAGGTGGAGCGCGGGGAGTGTCATGCATGCATGTGCAGGGGGCGGGGTGCATAGAATTATGGCTGTGGGCACGCGGGCGGGCGACCCCCCCATACTCCCTCTGCTTTTGGCACACGATGGCAAAAAGGTTAGCCATCACTGCCCTATACCATTTCAGACAAATGGTTGTCCAATCTTTTCTTAAAAACCTCCAATGATAGAGCTCCCTCAACTTTTGAGGCAAGCTGTTCCACTGATTAATTGTTCTCACTGTCAGGAAATTTCTCCTTAGTTCTAGATTGATTCTCTCCTTGATTACTTTCCACCCACTGTTTTGTGTCCTGTCTTCTGGTGCTTTGGAAAATATGTTGACCTTCTTTGTGGCAGGCTCTTAAATATTGGAATACTACTATCATGTCATCCCAGTCCTTCTTTTCCCTAGATTAGATATACCTGATTCCTGCAATGGTTCTTCATATGTTTAGATGATTAGGGAATCATCTTTGTTTATTTTATTTATTTTATTTTATTTGTCAAACATGTACGCCTTGAGTCTTCAGAGAAAGGCGGCATACAAGTTGAACAAATAAATAAATGTACGAGATATCAGGTATAAGTATAAACATGGACATGAGCACATGAAATGAGTACAAATAAATGGGGACAGTAGGACAGGGACAATAGGCATGCTGGAGTGCTTATGTAAGCCCCCTTACAGACCTCTTAGGAATGGGGTGAGGCAGAGGTGGGTTCTACCTACCTTTACTACCGGTTCACAACGGAGCTCTGCGCACGCGTGAGCAAAGCAAGTGTGCATGCGTGCTCTTCTGCACATGCGTAGAAGCGTTCTGATGATGTCGGGGTTAGAGGGCAGAGCCTCCCGCCGGTTTTACTACTGGTTCTATAGAACCGGTCTGAACCAGGGGCAACCCACCACTGGGGTGAGGTCCACAGTAGACAGTTTAAAGTTAAAGCTATGGGGGTTTGAGGAAGTAACAACGGAGTCAGGTAGAGCATTCCAGGCATTGACCAATCTATTGCTGAAGTCGTATTTTCTGCAATCAAGTTTGGAGCAGTTTACCTTGAGTTTGTATCTATTCTTTGCCTGTGTATTATTTGCCTGAAGCTGAATCAGTCATTGACAGGTATGTAGCAGACAATTGTGTACTATGTTTAGATCAGACTGTAGGCGGCATAGCTCAAGGTTGTCCAAGCCCCAAATTTCAAGCCTGGTGGCATAAGGTATTCTATTGTGAGCAGAGGAGTGGAGTACTCTTCTCGTGAAATACCTCTGGACTCGCTCAATTGTATTAATGTCCGATATACAGTGTGGATTCCAGACAGACGAGCTGTATTTGAAGACTGTTGTTCTTCTCTGCACTCTTTCCAGAGTCTTAACATCTTTTTTATATTGTGGCAACCAAAACTGGATGCAGTATTCCAAATGTGATCTTACCAAGGTATTAAAGCAGTACTAACAGTTCATGTGATATTGATTGTATCCCTCCGTTAATACAATCTAGGATTGCATTGGCTTTTTTGCACACTGCTGGCTCATATGCAAGTGGGACTTCGAGATCCCTCTCACAGTTGCTGCTGTTGAGCCACATTGGCTAATCCTGCCAGTTTGGCATCATCTGCAAATTTGATGAGTTCCCCATCTATTCCCTCATCTAAATTGTTTATGAAGATGTTAAAGAGTACTGGGCCTAAAACAGAACTTTGGGGTACTCCCTCCATGTAGAAATAGTTCCATTAAGGGCTACATTTTGAGTGTGGTTTGTAAGCCAGTTACAGATCCATGCAGTGGTGGAATTCAGATAATTTAACAACCGGTTCTCTTCCCTAATGACCGTTTTTAAAATGTTTTAATACATTATAATAATAATAATAATATTTATTTACAGACATTAATACCCTTTATCAAAGATTACAAGATATTGTACAATAACCAAGCAAGGACATGTAATAAAGAATGCAAAGTTTTATAACATATTACTACAATCACCAGAGGTAATTATAGAATAAAGAATAGGCAATAATTAGAATTGAAAGAAAAAGGAAAAATTGTAAAAGACAAGCCAATAGCTGGGAACAAGAAAAAATATCACAAAAATAAGCTGGTATTGCTCAAGTAGAAAAAATATCATGATTCAAACAATATGTGTAAATTACATCAGTATCAGTATCAGATCCTTCCCATTCTGCATCAAGTAAGCTTTAAAAAAATAATTAAACAGTCTGGCAGCAAAAATCCAGGAGCGGGGGAAAAAACCCATTTTTTGAGCCTCCAGACTAGTGTGCATTCATGTGCCTCCAACCTCCTTGCTTGATGCAAAGCTAGATTGCAGCAAGCAAGAGATTGGAGGCATGTGAATGTCGGGCCATTTTGGGGCCAGTTCGCCGAACCCAACAAAAAATTAGCTATCCGTTCTGCCAAACTGGTGCGAACCGGGTGAATCCCACTACTGGATCCATCTGATGGTGATGCTGTCTAACCCACATTTTTCTAATTTACTAAGAAGTAGATTGTAATCTACTTTGTCAAATGCCTTATTGAAATCCAAGTATTCTATGTACACAGCATTTATCTGGTAACTAATTAAGTCACTTTGTCAAAGAATGAAATAAGATTTTTTTGGCATGAACTGTCTTTGCTTTTTACATGATATATAAATAAATTATCAATTCTTCAGACAAATACAAACAATTTCAGTAACTTATCACCTTTTCTGGTAGTACCATAAGTCATTTCTAGTTTATAAACAAATCTTTAAAACCTCATTTTAGTCATCAGCAAAAATCCAACAATTTATCAGAAACAACACACTCCCCCCCCTCCCCCACACTTACTCCTTTGCTCCCTCTCTGTGTGTGTATATCAGGGGTGGGTTCTAAATTTTTTTACTACTGGTTCTGTGGGCATGGCTTATTTTGTGGGCATGGCTTGTTGGTCATGTGAAAATTCTTTAGGATTTAGCAGAGGTACTCGTCTACCAGGCTTTTAACTGCTTGCAGAGCTGTACCAGTCTACCCATTTATTTTTGCAGGCACTGGTCTACTCATGTATTTTTGTAGGCACTGGTCTACCCATTTATTTTTGCAGGCACTGGTCTACTCATATATTTTTGCAGGGACTGGTCTACCCATTAATTTTTGCAGGCACTGGTCTACTCATGTATTTTTGCAGGCACTGATCTACCCATTTATTTTTGCAGGCACCAGTCTACGCATTTGTTTTTGGAGGCACCGGTCTACCACCAAACTGCCTTTTACCACTGATCAGCTGTAGGGCGGCCCTTTGAAGCCCTGCGGCAAGAGTTTAAACAGTTCTTTTCTTTCTAGCCAATCAGCTGGAACTCAGGAGGCAGCAATAGATTGGGGGTGGGGCCAAATAAAAGGTAAGAATAACGGCGGGGGCAGAACCGGTTCAGTGACATCATATCGTCACCGCTACCGGCTCGGCGGAACCGGGAGGAACCCACCACTGGTGTATATATACCGGTATATTTAATGAAATAAACCAATTTTAGATTCCTTCTCTTTGCTCTTGAGAATCTTGATCTTCAATCTCTTTAAATAATGTTCCAACTTGATCTCCTTTCCTCTTTGTCTCTTTTAAGAAGCTCCTTCAACTTTCACAGCTGATGGAAAATTTGGGGAAAAAAAGATTGGCAGATCAATTATCTATGGATAAAAGGGGGCAAAAGTACATATACAAGAATAATTGTTGCAAACAAGGGGGTTAAAGGAGACTGTATAATATATGAATAGAGAAAATTAATTGCAAAATTGTCATCAATACTCATTTAGATTTAAAGAGAAAATATAGCGCAATCATAATGGAGACTAAAGATTGTGTTATAAATGATTTTTTGTAAATGAATGAAAAATACTAATCAAACACCCTTCCACAAAGTGAATGGAATAAAAATGAAAATGACCAGTGTTCACAATCATAATGTTCCAGCTGGCAACTTGAGTAAAAAGATAAAAGAAAAAAGAAAATTTGATGTTCTGGCCAAATAGCAAAAGAGCTCCAATATGCTACAAATTAGCCCCCATTGTCCCAAATCTCTATACAAAAGAATGGTATGTTCCAAATTAATATTATAGTTAAGAAGAATCTAGAAGGAAAAATGTAATTTTAGACTATAACTTAAAATGGCAATAAAAGCAATTTCTTAACTTGTACTGAGAAATAAGAACACGACAAAACAAGGTGTTACTATAACATTACAGCTAGAGAATGCCGAAATCAGAGCTAGAATAAATATGTGCCTCTTTGTTTTATTTTTCTATAAAAAGAGACACATCTTGAAGCAATTTTATCTTGCTTCGATTACCTTAAAGTTGGAGATTCCCAACTTTAATTGGGGTTGCTGGGAGCTGAGCAGCATACAAATTTAATAAACTATTATTATTATTGGTCATTTAGAGTAGATTTGTCATTTCTGTCCACTCGCCAAGTCCTTCCCAAGGATTTAGGATAGGCAGATGTTATTGTTTGATGGTGTCAAAGGTATCAGCGCAGTAAACTATTCAAAGTAAAGCTACCTTTTGCAATGGATTACTTGGGATTTTGTCAATGCCAATGGTGTTCAACTCTGGTGATGTGCCAAAGGTTTTGGGATTGCACTCAAGGCATCTACTATCTTTGGTTTCTTTTCCCACAGTTGTTCTACTCTTATTTGCATCTGTTTTATTTTGTGATTTTTCTCCAGTTCTTTCTCATCTATTCTGCTGTCTCTAGGTGCTGCAACATCCACAGTCCAGAGATTTTGGGTTTTTTTATCAACAATTGTTAAATTGATAAGAAAGAGAAAAAAGTGATAGTTCCATTTTATACTGCACTGATGAAACCACATTTAGAATACTGCATTCAGTTCTGGTCACCACGATAACAAAAATGATGTCGAATCCAGTGGTGGGATTTAGCTGGTTCGCACAGGTTCAGCCGAACCAGTTGTTAATTTTTTGTGCACTTCGGTGAACCAGCTGATCCCACCACTTGCTGGCCCTGCCCCGCCCCACCACGCCCCTCCCATCCACTCTTTATCTGTCTTGGCCGCCTTGGCCAAGAGTCATGCCTGCCGCTCAGCTGCTCTCTGGCTGCTCTCTGGCTCCCTCACTCGCTTGCCTGCCTTTGCAGCTCGCCTGGACCACGTGGCACCCGCGGTCCAGGCCTAGCTGCTCTCCGCTCCTCGCCCGCTTGCCTCCCAGTCGCCCCCTGCCCTCTGGAATGGCAGCGGCAGCACACATGGCGATGAGAGGAAGAGAGGCCGGGTGAGCCAGACCCAGATGCTTCCCAGCTCCCCTCATCCCAGAAGCACCAACCTTGCATTCTGTCCCATGTAAAGAAGCTGCCCCCTTCTTTACAAGGGATCACCCAGCAGTGGGGAGGGAGAGGGAGAAGGGGGCAACCACTAGCAAAGAGAGGAGAGTGTGATGTTGGTGCTTCTGAGACAAGGGGAGCCGGGAAGCAACTGGATCCAGCTTACTTAGCCTCTCTTCCTTTCACAGCCAGCTTTCCCATTTAGGGAGCCATATTCTCAAAGATCGGGAGGGCCGTACGGGAAGAGAAAAGGCAGTGAAACTTGCATGAGTGGAGGCGGGAGAGTAAAGCAAGTGATGTTTCAGCCTACCGGCTGGCTTCTTTATTCCCCCTCACTCCTGAGGCAGCCAGGTAGCACCACACGAGGCCGCAGAGGCTTTATAGCATCCAGTCTCCTCGTGTGAGAAGCGACCGAAGGGCCTTCTCACTGGGAGTGCCACCCTCATTCAAATTCCCTGCCTCCCTCTGGTGGCCTTCGGCCAAGTGCGGCTGCCGCACAAACTGAGGAGAGAAGCAGACCCGCTTTGGTGACATCACCACCACCTGCGCTCAAAATCTTTCAAGTCTTGAAACGTTTCTTCTTTTTTTTTTGTAAAACGTTTTTCTTTATTTTATACACATACACACACACAAACATACAATATATTTTTGTTGATCAGAGTTTTTGGCTGGTTAACAAATTTAAACAATTTTTAATTTTTACAACTAAGATTACCATTTCTATACTTCCTTTTTGCCATAATTTTCATTTTCATCTGTTTTTTTTTACCAATTTTACCCTTCATTTTCATCTCTAATTTTAACCAAATTCCAATTTCCCTTCTATTCTATAATAGATCCCAATCCATCATCAAAGTAATTACTTTTATGATGTTACAGTTGTTCAATTCTTACAAAAATAACGAGCCCACTTATTTTATAGCTTACATTTTCTTAAGTAACACAGTCCAACATTTTGATATACTTAATTCTTTCTAAAAGTATCTTTTCTATTTATATATCCAAATGTTTAATAAAAAAGAAAAAAACACAAAAAAAGAAAAACACAAATATAAGCACACCTGTTCAAGATAGTTCCATTTTCATACATCACATAATTTCCCCATATGTTCCTCCAAACCACATCTTAATCATTTCTACTTTCATCACAATATGTCATTAAAAGTAATTCTTCTATTACAATTTCCTCAATTAAATTTAAAGAATCTTCTGACTGTTATCCTCTACTTGCTTCCCCTATGCATTGTTTCAAATCCTCACTTAATCGTTTTAATACACACCACCATAAATCATTAATAATATTTCCGTTATTATATTTTAAACTTATTCATATTTCTCAAAAAAGAAAAAAACAAAACTCATCATTATCTAAATTTCAAAAATCTAAGTAACAATATTTCAATTATTATACATTTCATTTTCACCATAATATAATTTAACATTATTACTTATTACAATTCCCATTTCAATTCTAAATTTATGCCGCAAATTCCTCTTTCATTTCCTTCTCCTTTTCTCCCTTTTCTCTTTTATTTTTACCTTTTTCTTTCCTGCCCTTTAAAATCCTGATCCCTCCTATTTTGCCCTGTGTTGCCCATTGTTCCCTCTTTCTTTTCTCTTTTTTTTTATTTCACCACTATTTAACCCACTGTTTAACCCAATATTGTCATTCTGTATATAAAAGTTCTGGATTCTTCTCTTCTGCCCTATATTTCCTCTTACTCTCTGTTGTGTTTTTTCACTGTAAATCCCAGTGTAATTATTTAAATTCTTTATATCCTTTCTATTCCACTCTTCTTTCCCTTTTTGTCTCTTTCTATCCTCCTTATTACTTTCATTGTTAATCCCAATGTAATCTTTAAAAGACTCTTTTTTATTATTATTCTCCACATATTCAAATACATTTTCACATACAGTCTCATTATCTTTATCTTCCTTATCTCCGGACTCTGTGTGTTGCTTCTCCTTCTTTGTATCCTCGTCAGCTTGCCCATGTTCTTTCCTGTTTTTTATATCTTCAGGTTTTAATTCCCCATGTATCATTGTAGTTATTGCGACCCTACTTGGATCAGGAGGCTCTCCTCACAGTCACTCATGCCCTTGTCACCTCATGGTTAGATTATTGCAACGCGCTCTACATGGGGCTACCCTTGAAGAGTGTTCGGAGACTACAGTTGGTCCAGAATGTAGCTACGCGAGCTATCGTGGGTGCACCTAGATACACCCACATTACACCAATTCTTCGCGAGCTGTACTGGCTCCCTATTGGTCTCCAGGCACAATTCAAGGTGTTGGTTATTACCTTTAAAGCCCTACATGGCTCAGGGCCAGGCTATCTTCGAGACCGCCTTCTACCGCATAGCTCCCAGCAACCGCACAGAGTTGGTCTCCTCCGGGTCCCGTCAGCTAAACAATGCCGGCTGGCGGGCCCGCAGGGGAGGGCCTTCTCTGTGGCTGCCCCAGCGCTCTAGAACCAGTTACCTCCTGAGGTCGCTGGGGGTTCCAAGTTTAAAAAAAATTTTTTTCCTTTATAATGAGTTGGCTAACACTCACCCAGCTCCAAAAAGCTCCGATGAAATCACCGCTCCTGCTCAATACTTATTCCAGTTGCCCCAGCTTCGTGACAGCCGCAATGGCTGCCGCCCCCGCCGCCAAGTTGTAGAGAGCTACCTCTGACCATTGAGGAACTTGCCTGCTCCTCTTGGTCTTCCAAGGTGCCTCTCCTTCACCCCTGTCCCTACAGGACGGTTCTGGTCCGAAGACCCCTTGGCAGCGGTTCGTCGGTCCGGGTTTTTGCGGAGCTCATCAGAGCCCACAACTTCCCTGACCATCTCGCCGCTACGCTTCCGGTCGAATCTTGAAATGTTTCTTCAAAGTTACCCCAAAGAGGTGAGCAAAGTAGGCTCCTTATCCTACATTCTCATTAGGGATAGTCCTTGACGTATGGCCACAACTGAGCCAAAATTTCCATTGCTAAGCAAGATTTAAGTGAGTTTTGCTCCATTTTGTAATTTTCCTTACCACCGTTGTTAAGCAATGTTCAGTAGTAGTAAATAAATAGAGAGGAAAATTGTATCTTGTTGAGGCCTTTGAGGCGAGCGGCCAGAAGGTGGGGCCAGGTGTGGTGAGTGATGTTGAGTTGGCGACGCCCACCCAGTCACATGACCACCCAGCCATGCGCATCCAGCCAGTCATTAGGGCGGAGAACCAGTTGTTAAATTATTTGAATCCCACCACTGGTTGAACCCCTAGAAAGAGTGCAGAGAAGAGCAACAAAGATAATAAGAATTGGAAGCTATATCATGTGATGAATGACTGAGGGAATTAGGCAAGTCTAATCTAATGAATTCTGGCAAATAGATGAGGAAGAAATGAAGATAGTGACATTTTATTTTCCTGGGCTCCAAGATCACCGCAGATGGGGACTGCAGCCAAGAAATTAAAAGTCGCTTGCTCCTGTGGAGGAAAGCTATGGCAAATCTAGATAGCTTATTAAAAAGCAGAGACATCACCATGCCAACAAAAGTGCGTATAGTCAAGGCTATGGTTTTCCCAGTTGCAATGTATGGCTGTGAAAGTTGGACCATAAGAAAGGCTGAGCGCCAAAGAATGGAGGCTTTTGAACTCTGGTGCTGGAGAAGACTCCTGTGAGTCCCTTGGACTGCAAGGCGATCAAACCGGTCAGTCCTAGAGGAGATCATCCCTGACTGCTCTTTAGAAGGCCAGATCCTGAAGATGAAACCCAAATACTTTGGCCACCTAATGAGAAGGAAGGACTCACTAGAGAAGAGCCTAATGCTGGGAAAGATGGAGAGCAAAAGAAGAAGGAGACGACAGAGAATGAGATGGCTGGATGGACTTACTGAAGCAGTAGGCATGAGCTTAAATGGACTCCAGAGGATGGTAGAGGACAGGAAGGCCTGGAGGACCATTCTCCATGGGGTTGCAATGGGTCGGACATGACTTTGTAACTAACAACAACAACAACAAAACTAATGAAGAGAAGGACTAGGGATGATACGATAGCCATCTTCCATTACTTGGGTATCACAGAGAAGAGGGGGCTAACCCAGTGGTGGGATTCAGCCAGTTCTCACCACTTCAGGAGAACAGGTTGTTAACTTTCTGAGCAGTTTGATGAACTGGTTGTTGGAAGAAATCATTAGGGCAGAGAACCAGTTGTTAAATTATTTGAATCCCACCACTGGGCTAACCTATTCTCCAAAGCCCCTGAGGGGAAGAGAAGAAGCAATGGATGGAAACTAATCAAAGAGAGATGCAACCTAAAACTAAGGAGAAATTTCCTGACAGTGAGAAGAATTAACCAGTGGAGCGGCTTGTCTCCAGAGGTTGAGGGTGCTCTATCACTGGAAGTTTCCAAAAAGAGACTGGAGAGCCATTTTTTCCAGAATGGTACAAGGTCTCCTGCTTTAGCAGGGATTGGACTAGAAGATCCCTTCCAACCCTAATGTTCTATGCTCTACATTATTACGTCGTGGAGAATGATGGTATAGTAGTCTTATGCTTTTCCCAGTCTTCGTTCACAAACTTCGGTGGGGATCTCACCTGCTGTTTATTGTAAAATCACCAACCTTTCTCAGCCATCAACAGGGGAAAGGCTGCAATCTCTCCTGTTGTGCATGTGACAGAGAACCCTCTCTACATATGGCCATGGGTTCTCCATGGGTTCTGATCACTTGGGCAGCATGCAGGCTACAATTCAGTGGTGGAATTCAAATTTTTTTACTACCGGTTCTATGGGCATGGCTTGGTGGGCGTGGCATGGCTTGGTGGGCGTGGCTTGGTGGGTGTGGCAGGGGAAGGATACTGCAAAATCTCCATTCCCTCCCCACTCCAGGGAAGGATATTGCAAAATCCCCATTCCCACCCCACTCCAGGGGAAGGGTACTGCAAAATCCCCATTCCCTCCCCACTCCTGGGGAAAGGATACTGCAAAATCCCACTCCTGGGAGAAGGATATTGCAACAATCCCCATTTCCACCCCACTCCAGGGGAAGGATACTGCAAAAATCTCCATTCCCTCCCCACTCCTGGGGGAAGGATATTGCAAAATCTCCATTCCCACCCCACTCTGGGGCCAGCCAGAGGTGGTCTTTGCCAGTATATAGCACCCCTTGGCTACAGGCGTACATCAAATGTGGAGAAAAAAGTAAAAGAAATGACATTTTGATAGGCTATTTATTAATGATGGAGAAATGGATGGAGGAGTATCAAGACATCAACTAGATAGGTAGTTTGATGTTTTGTTCTGAAGAACTAATGTTTCTTTAAAAAAATCAACCATTTCTATCTATTTTGTCGTGTATGAACAGGAACGGGTAATTATGATTAAATAAGGAACTACCATGTCAATGATAATTTCCATACCCTGCATAGATACTCTTCTGATGGTAGACTTCAGCGGTAAAGCAAGATGAAAAAGATTAGAAATGATAAGAGTGCCAAAGAAATGAGTTGTGAAGGCAAGATGTGCAGGATAAAATTGATTAATAAATAAATGAAATTAAATAAATGTAGATTGAATAGAAAAAGGAGTTATATACTGTATATGAAAGAAGTACAGATAGTCCTTCACTTACTAGTTGCTTAAGGACCATATGAAGTTAGGAAAGCAGAAAGCAAGCCATACCATGTGATAATCCTTTAATCCTCTGATTAAAGGTCACACTATTATTTCTTATTGAAATGTAAATTACATCCAATTTTATAAATGTACTAGATTACTGTAAAGAAAGAAGAGGGAATAATTTTGGGGGGGAAAAATTAAACATTTCAGTGCAAAACAAAGTAGAGTCGAAGTAGACTCTTCAATCGCTTTGAACAGTAATCATTTTGGAGAGGCTCTTTACTCCCACTGAGATATGAAAATAACACTTCTCAGATGACACTAATTTTTCCAAAAGGTTATTTAATTAAAAATCTTGTCTTCACTGCATTTGGAGGGATGAAGATGAAAGTCTTGAAAGAGAATGTTTTCAGAAATTTCTAGCCAGCAGCTTTTAACTTGGTTCCTCATTGTGAAACTTATATCAGTAACTTTATTTTCTTTTATACCAAGGAAGATTTATAACGTTAAATTTATACACTGGTAAATGTATGGAAATAGCACTGCAATTTTTCAGTCATTTTCTGTTGAAGTTAGTCAGTGCAATCTTAGAGGGTTGTGGCCTCCTCAGAAACGAGATGAACAGAATTCACTTTTTCAAAGAAAGAGAAGCATCACTGGAGGCTTTTAAGGACAGCCAATTGTCTGGAATAGTATAGGGCAGTGGTCCTCAACCAGGGGTGGGATTCTATCGGTTTGGACCGGTTTGGGTGAATCTGTAGCTCCGACGATCAGTTGGGTCCGCCCCCCCGCCCCTGCGCTTTAGTCACTCATATTTTCTCAGCTGATTTGCATGGCACAGTGGATTGCCGTACCTCAGCTGTGTTATGCTTTGAACAGTAATCATTTTGGAGAGGCTCTTAACTACTCCCACTGAGATATGAAAATAACACTTCTCAGATGACACTAATTTTTCCAAAAGCTCCCGAACAAAGAAAACTGGTTTGGTGATGTCATATCGTCACCGCTACCGGCTCGGCTGAACCGGGCTGAACCGGGAGGAACCCACCACTGCTGTGTACGTGTGTGTGCCCCGGCTCATCGCTTGTGCGAGTTGAATTGCACAAGTGTTGGAAGAAATATCCATCTGGATTCTGGTTCTGTTCCAAGTGGGGAGAAAGACATTGGAGACTTGGAGGCTGATTGGAAAGATGGTTTAATGGACCAGAATAGAGAGGCTTTTTTTTTTTTTACTTTTAAAAGCATTTTTCCTTTGGCCGAAAAAAATGCTTTTAAAAGTTAAAAAAAAAGCCTCTGATGATCGCGTGGCTCAGCTGGGATCATCAGACCTTTTTAAAAGCATTTTTTCTACAACCTCTTCAAATGCTTTTAAAAGGCTCTGACGATCCCAGCTGAGTTGCTTGATCGTCAGAGCCAGGGCCGGATTTTCCTATAGGCTAACTAGGCTTCAGCCTAGGGCCTCAAGATCAAGAGGGGCCTACACAGTGGTGGGATTCTGGGGGTTCTAGGGGGTTCGGCCGAACCCTTTGTTAAATTGTTGGCTCACCCGCCCCTCGCCTCCCACCCGCGCGGCGCCAGCCTACCGTAGCCAGGGGTAGGCAATTGTGGCTCTTTTACAACCTGTGGCCTTCAACTTCCAGAATTCCTGAGACAGCTTGGCTGTCTCAGGAATTCTGGGAGTTGAAGGCCACAGGTTGTAAAAGAGCCACAATTGCCCACCCCTTCCCTAGCCTGAGTTCCGCTGCCTGGGATCCACGTGGGCTGCCACGTGGTTCCCCACCGGCTCCGGACGCAAGAGAGCAGGATGGAGAAAGCAGCTTCCACGCCTTCACTCACCCTCACTCTCTGCTCTGTTGGATCGCCGGCCGTTCGCTTACCCCACCCACTCCCCATCTATTGCTGCCTCCGATGGCTAGAGGAAAAAAAACCTTCAAATTCTTGCCACGGGGCTTGAAAGGGCCGCCCTAGAGCCAGTGGTGCAGCTGAACCCTTTGTTAAATTGCTGGCTTGCCCTGCCCCTCCGCACCACTATTTATTGCCAATAAATAGTGGTGGGCGAGGGGCGGGGGAGCCAGCAATTTAACAAAGGGTTCGGTCTTTTTTTTGTAATTTTATTGGCCCATGGAGCTTCAGCATAGGCTAATTGGCCTCCCGGCTCTCAGCTGATTTGTCTCAGCTGTTTTGCTCAGGGCTCTTCTGCTTCCTTGCAAAGAGTGCTGATTTTTTTTCCCCCTAGCTATGCTGAGAAACGAAACTGAAACTGCTTTGCTGTTGCTGCAAGGTTGGAAAATTAGGCAGGCAGAATTCTTTTCTTTTTCCTCACCAAAAAAGGTAGGTGCAAACAATGGGAAATTTAGGGAAAAAGAGGAGAGTTCAGGATTTTAAAACACAAAAGGAAAAAAGCTCTATTTAACTAGGGAATTGTAATAATTGAGATACTATTAATTGTATATTTCTGAAAGCAGAAATGGTTAAGTTGTGGTTTGGAGGAATATATGGGGGAAATTATTTGGTTTATTATTATTGGTAAATATAATTAATTGATTTGTAAGAAATTGGATTGCATGGAAATAATTGGAATATTCATGTTCATATTGATATACAAAAAAGATAGTTATATAACTAATTGATTTATATTAAAATGTTGAATTTGTATTAAACAACTGTATTACATAATTACATAATTAACCAATGTGAGGATGGATATAAAAATAGATGACAATGGGAAGGGGTATAATATAGAATAGAAGGGAAAAATTGAATTTGATTAAGATTAGAGATGAGGATGAAGGGTAATATTGGTTTTTTACAAAATAGATGAAGAATAAATATGGCAAAAAGGAAATATAGAAATTGTAAATTTAATTGAAATGACTAAACACTGTTTAAATTTGTGAACCAGCCAAATACTCTGTTCAAAGAAAATACATTGTATGTTTGTATGTGTATTTCTAATTATTGTTATTTATTCATATTTGTTCTCTTTTATTCTTTAAAGTTTAACAATTCATTCTTTATCTTAATATCTTTATATTTGTTTGGGGTTGGCTTTCTTCCCTTTCATCTTTTTTATTGTACAGCAATCTTTCTCCTCAAACCTACCACCTCTCTCTTTTCTTTCCTTCTTACTTTCTCTTCCTCCCCCTCTTCTTCTCCTCCCTACTTTCTCTTCCTTTCTCCTTCTCATCCTCTCTTCCTCCATCTCTTACCCTCCCTCCTACTCTAATTTCCCTTCCCTTCCTTCATCCCTCTCTATTGCTGTATCCTTTTATGCATATGGACTACTCAGAGGGCTGAAAAAGTTACTTCTGACTGGTCCTCGCACTTTTGACCAGTCCTCGAACTTACGACTGTCCTCACATTTTACGTTTTTGCCCTATCTTGTCACCATGGTGAAGAGAAGCAGTTGTGAAATGAGTGACATGGTTGTTAAGAATGCTACAATGGGCATAAATGATGACCAGTCATAAGTGCGAAGACCGGTCAAAAGTGCGAGGACCTGTCAGAAATCACTTTTTTCAGCCCTCTGAAATGTAAATGTAAATGTAAAATTTGTTACTACCGGTTCTGTGGGCGTGGCTTGGTGTGTGGGGGGGTAATGTAACTGGGTGGGCGTGGCCAACTTTTTTTTTTTTATTTTAACTTTTCAAAGCATTTTTTCTGCAAATGCAAAAAAATGCTTTGAAAAGCCTCTGCTGATCTGGAACACAGCTGGGATCGTCAGCGCCTTTTCAAAGCATTTTTTTAACCACCTCTTCCCCAGAAGAGGTTGCAGAAAAAAATGCTTTGAAAAGCCTCTGAGATCCCAGCTGAGCCGCGTGATCATCAGGAGCTTTTTTTTTTACTTTTAAAAGCATTTTTTCGGCGGAAGAAGTTGTAGAAAAAATGCTTTTAAAAGTAAAACAAAAAAATCGTGCGGCTCAGCTGGGCATGGTGGTGGTGGTGGGGGGGGTGCAGGGATTTTTGCTACCGGTTCTCCGAACCATCCGCCGCCATTGCTACCGGATCGGGTAATCCTGTCTGAACCGGGAGCATTTCACCCCTGCTCTAGGTCCATGATGGCAAACCTATGGTGTGCCAGAGGTGGCACGCAGAGCCCTCTCCTGGCACACGCACCATTGCCCCAGGTCAGATCTCCGTGACATTCCTTTCGTGAGCTTCTGTTTCCCTGCAAACTATGAAACAAAAACAAAAACTCATGAAAGAAAAAAATCTTACCTCTTGCCACACTGCTGGTGTTGGGATGCCGTGCCTCCCACTGGCCACCTGGTCTTTGGGTCTCTGCTGCGCATGCGTGCATTAGTGGTGGGTTGCTCCCGGTTTGCACCGGTTCATAAAAACCGGTAGTAAAAATTTGTAGTAGTTCTGAGAACCGGTAATAACATTGGCTGGCCACACCCCCGAACCGGTCCCCGGCCCGGTCGCCGCTCATTAACCCCGCCCACCTCATCAAAGGCTTTTTTTTTTAACTTTTAAAAGCATTTTTTCTACAACCTATTCGGCCAAAAAATGCTTTTAAAAGTAAAAAAAAAGCCTCTGATGATCCCGCGGCTCAGCTGGGAATGTCAGAGGCTTTTCAAAACATTGTTTTCTGCAACCTCTTCAGCCGAAGAGATGGTAAAAACAATGCTTTGAAAAGCCTCTGACAATCCCAGCTGAGTTGCCTGATTACAGAGGCTTTTCAAAACATTGTTTTCTGCAACCTCTTAAGGTTGTAGAAAAAATGCTTTTTAAAAGTAAAAAAAAAAAAAAAAGTTGGCCATGCCCACCCAGTCACATTACCCTCCCAACCAAGCCACGCCCACAGAATAAGCCACACCCACAGAACCGGTAGTAAAAAAATTTAGAACCCACCCCTGGCGTGCATGTCTGCACATTCACACTTTTCAGTTTGGGCACTCGGTGTTTAAAATGTTCACCATCACTTCTCTATTTCCTCCTCATGTGCTAAGTCTTGATGTGGCTTGTTTTGCTTGCCTTTGCATCTGGCTCTCCGACATGAAGCCCCTGGTTCCTCCCTTGACATCATCAGATTGCATGCCTCCCTCCCAGGTTGCTGGAAAAACAATATGTAGAAATCTAGCATGTTGCAACTTAACGTGCCAGCCTCAAACCTTTACTTGCCTTCAGAAGTTGTGGGTGTTCCCCATCACTGGAGGCTTTTAAGGACAGCCAATTGTCTGGAATAGTATAGGGCAGTGGTCCTCAACCAGAGGTGGGATTCTATCGGTTTGGACCGGTTTGGGCGAATCTGTAGCTCCGACGATCAGTTGGGCCTGCCCCCCCCGCCCCTGCGCTTTTCTCACTTATATTTTCTCAGCTGATTCGTGTGGCACAGCAGATTGCCGCACCTCAGCTGGATTATGCCCCAGCAGCAACGGGGAAGGTAAATTTAAGTTACACTGCGAAGCGCGCGATCACCGAATCGGTTATTAAAGTGATAGGATCCCACCACTGTGACCTCAATCTTTGCAGCTTGACAGCCTGGCTGGGAGGGAAGAGGGGAACCGGGCCACACGAGCCAATATTAAAAGTAACAGAATAACAGAGTTGGAAGGGACCTTGGAGGTTTTTAATCCAACCCTCTGCACATTTACAAGTTGGAGACCTTATACCAGTGGTCCCAGGGGTGGGTTCTAAATTTTTTTACTACCGGTTCTGTGGGCGTGGCTTATTTATGGGCGTGGCTTGATGGTCATATGACAATTCTTTAGGATTTAGCAGAGGTACTCGTCTTCCAGGCTTTTAACTGCTTGCAGAGCTGTACCGGTCTACTCATTTGTTTTTGGAGGCACCGGTCTACCACCACACTGTCTTTTAACACTGATCAGCTGTAGGGCGGCCCTTTGAAGCCCCGCAGCAAGAGTTTAAACAGGTTTTTTCCTTCTAGCTGATCAGCTGGGATTCGGGAGGCAGAAATAGATTGGGGGTGGGGCCAAATAAAAGGTAAGAATAACACGGGGGGGCGGGGGCGGGAGGCCCCAGCTCCCAAAGAAAGAGAACCAGTTCGGTGACGTCATATTGTCACCGCTCCCGGCTCAGCCAAACCAGGCCGAACCGGGAGGAACCCACCACTGAGTGGTCCCCAAACTCCGGGCTCATGCAGCCCGGTTGGAAATAGGCCATGGCTTGATAGTGGGCTGTGGCCCGAGAGCTGGTATAGAGTCTCCTGCTTATGCAGGGGGTTGGACTAGAAATCTCCAAGTTCCCTTCCAACTCTGTTATTCTGTTACTTTTAATATTGGCTTGCGAGTGTAGGTGTGGGAGGGAGAAACAATGTTGAGAAGGCAAAGGCAACACATCCTGGGAGGCTTGAGGGGGTGATGGGTAGCATGAAAAATAATACAACAAAGAACTCTTCAACAAACAAAAGTCATAACAAGATAGACTACAGGATCTCTGTGAGAGAATGGTAGGAAAAGACATGAAAGGCAAAAGCAGTGAGTAATCAGAACTCGTCTACACAGTGTGCAATATTTTATTTCTAAGCACAAGACATATATTGTTTTCCATTCAAATTTAACCAGGGCTTAATTTGTGCCAGTATTCAAAAGGATTCAATTCTGGCACTACTGAACAGAAGCATCAGAATACATATTGAATGCTGTATTATCTGATGAGGACTGAGCAAGGTTACGTGCCATCAAATCAACATGGATTCTTAGCAACCACTCTGATAGGGCGTCTCCAGGACAATCTGTCCCCAATCTCTTCCCATTCATTGCTGCTGTAATCCAGCCCGTCCTCATTAAGTGAGATCAGCCTTTGTCCTTCAACCTTTCCCCAGCACTATAGACCTCTCAAAAGAGATAGTTTGGAGAAGACTCTTGAGAATATCAAGGATAGCCAAGGAAATGAACAGATTGTTGAACAAATCCATTGAGGCACAATGCTCAGAGCTTGGGCATTGTGCCTCGAGTGATTTATTCATTTTATTTGGTTGCTTTCTTGGTTATGCTAGGTATTCTCAAGAGTCTTCTCCAATACCAACATTTCAAATGCAAAAGCATTTTTTCTATTCTGTTTCTTCAACGTTCAACTTTCACTTCCATGAAGTGTCTGATATCTTGAGTATCTGAACAGCTTTTCCAAGGTCTTCAATCCTACTGCCCACCTGTGGGGTATTTCTGGGCTGCTGGTTCCTCTGGGCATGGCTAGTCTAGTGAAGAGAAGGACCAGGGGAGACATGATAGCAATGTTCCAATATCTCAGGGGCTGCCACAGAGAGAAAGGGTGGGTTGGTTGTCAACCTATTCTCCAAAGCATCTGAAGGCCAGACAAGGAATAATGGATGGAAACTGACCAAGGAGAGATTCAACCTAGAAATAAGGAGAAATTTTCTGTCAGTGAGAGCAATCAACCCATGGAACAAAAGATGCCTTGGAAGTTGTGGGAGCTTCATCACTGGAAGCTTTCAAGAAGAGACTGGACTACCATCTTTCAGAAATGATGTAGGACCGTGATGGCGAACCTATGGCACGCGTGCCACAGGTGGCAGGCGTAGCCATATCAGTGGGCATGCAAGCTCAGCTTCGGGCCTTCTGGGCCCACCAGAAGTAGGGAAACAAGTTGTTTCCTGCCTCCGGAGGGCCTCGGGGGTGGGAGGTGGAGGTGGGAAACGCTTGTTTTTCTCTCTCACCTGGCTCCAGAGCCTTTCTAGGAGTCTGGGGAGGGCAAAAACGGCCTTCCCCACCTCCCCAGAGGCCCCCCAGAGGCCAGAAATGGTCCATTTTCCAACTTCCGGTGGAACCGGAAGCCCCATTTTTTGCTGTCCCCAGCCTCAATAGCAGGGGTGGGTTCTAAAATTTTTACTACCGGTTCTGTGGGCATGGCTTATTTTGTGGGCATGGCTTGGTGGGGAGGGGAGGTAATGTGACTGGGTGGGTGTGGCCAACTTTTTTTTTTTTACTTTTAAAAGCATTTTTTCTACAACCTTAAGAGGTTGCAGGAAAAAATGCTTTTAGAAGCTTCTGACGATCAGACAACTCAGCTGGGATCACCAGAGGCTTTTAAAGGCATTTTTTTTTCTACAACCTCTTCGGCTGAAGAGGTTGTAGAAAAAATGCTTTTAAAAGCCTCTGATGATTCCAGCTGAGCCACGCGATCATTAGAGGCTTTTTTTTTAACTTTTAAAAGCATTTTTTCGGCCAAAGAGGTTGTAGAAAAAATGCTTTTAAAAGTTAAAAAAAAAAAGCCTCTAATGAGGTGGGCAGGGTAAGCGAGCGGCGACTGGGCCGGGACCGGTTCGGGGGTGTGGCCAGCCAATGTTATTACCGATTCTCCGAACTAATACAAATTTTTATTACCGGTTCTTGCGAACCGGTGCAAACTGAGAGCAACCCACCACTACTCCAGAGCCTCTCTAGGAGTCTGGGGAGGGTGAAAACAGCCTTCCCCACTCCCCTGGAGGTCCTCCAGAGGCTGAAAATGGCCCATTTGCCAACTTCCGGTCCCACCGGAAGTTGGCAAACGGGCCATTTCTGGCCTCTGGAGGGCTGGGGGAGGCCATTTTTGTCCTCCCCAGACTCCTAGAGAGGCTCTGGAGCCAGGTGAGAGAGAGAAATGGGCCTACCAGGCCATCGCATGCCAGGAGTGGGGGGAACAGGGTGGGGTGTCACGTGTGCATGCACGGGGGCAGGGTGCATAGAATTATGGGTGTGGACACGTGCGTACGTGACCCCCCCCACTCCCACTCCTGGCACGCGATGGCAAAAAGGTTAGCCATCACTGGTGTAGGGTGTCCTGCTTGAGCAGGGTGTTGGACTAGATGACCTACAAGGTCCCTTCCAACTCTGTTAATCTAATCTCTACCGTTGAAATCCTAAAATTCATGCTCTCTCCACCAGTTTGATGTCCCCATTGTCAGTTCTAAGGCTGATTGCTGTACACTGCCTGTTGTCGCTAGTTTTGTCTTCTTTAAATTTAATTTTAATTTTAAATTTAATTTTTGTCACTAGTAGTTTGATTTTCATTACTAGATGTTCCAGACCATTTGCTTTTTCAGAGTGATGTCATTCCACAAAGGGAAGATGATTAATATTTCTCCACCAAATTTAGAATACTCATCTTCTTTCTTTCAATTTAGCTTTCTCAATACAAGTAGCCCTCAACTTACAACCATAATTGAGCCCAAAGTTTCTGTTGCTAAGCGAAACATTTGTTAGATGAGTTTTGCTCCATTTTATGACTTTTCTTGCCACAGTTGTTAAGTGAATCACTGCAGTTGCCAAGTTAGTAACATAGTAACATGGTAGTAACATGGTTAAGTGAATCTTTGCTTGTCGGATTGTCGTAAAAGGTGATTATGTGACTCCCTGAACACTGCAACTGTCATAAATATGAGTTCAGTTGCCAAGCATCCGAATTTTAATGGTGACCATGGTGATACTACAATGGATGTAAGTGTGAAAAAAAGTCACTTTTTTCAGTGATGTAACTTTGAACAGTCATTAAGTGAACTGTTGTAAGTGGAGGACTACCTGTATATATGCAACTTACAGCCTGAATAGATAAGAGGAGAGTTTACAGCCTTGTCTCACTCTTTTGCTGACCTGAAGCTAGTGTATTTCACTATGTTGCATCTGGACTTGGCTTCCTGACCTATTTATAGGTTTCACATGAAGGCTGTGAGATGTGTTGGGATTTCCATTTTCCTTACCACATTCCACAACTTGATATGGTCAATACAGTCAAAGGCCTTTCCATAATCAATGGGGCCCATAGTGACTTCTTTTTGATATCCTTCAGCTTTCTTGATGCATCACGCATCATCAATCAACTGTGTATCTTTGTGTGTGTGTGTGTGTGTGCGCGCGCGCATCAGAGGTGGGTTTCAGCAGGTTCTGACCAGTTCTGGAGAACCGGTAGCGGAAATTTTGAGTAGTTCAGAGAACCGGTAGTAAAAATTCTGACTGGCCATGTCCCCATCTATTCTCTGCCTCCCGAGTCCCAGCTGATCGGGAGGAAATGGAGATTTTACAGTATCCTTCCCCTGGTATGCCCACCAAGCCATGCCATGCCCACCAAGCCATGCCACGCCCACCAAGCCATGCCATGCCCACTAAGCAATGCCCACAGAACTGGTAGTAAAAAATTTTGAAACCCACCACTGGTGCGCATGCGTGTGTGTTTGCACCAGTGGTGGGTTCCAACCGGCGTTACTACCGGTTCTCTTCGTGCACGCGCTTCGCTCACATGCGCACCAAACTTGCGCTCCGTGCAAGCACATTAGATATCTGCCCAGCTGAGGTGCTGGGCTAAAAAAGAAGAAATAAAGGTAGGAATAATGCGGGGGCAGCGGGAGGGCCCAACTCCCAGGCAAAGAGAACCCGTTCGATGACATCATATTGTCACCACTACCGACTCGGCCGAACCGGGCCGAACCGGGAGGAACCCACCATTGGTTTGCACGCGCACGCATGCACACACATGCCTTTGAATCAGACTTGACTGACTGGGCAAGTCCCTGCAGTTTTCTTGGCAAGATTTTGGAAGTGGTTTGCCATTACCCGCTTGCTGGGGCTGAAGGAGAGTGACTGGCCCAAGGTCACCCAGCTGGCTTTGTGCCCAAGGTAGGAGAACTCATAATCTCTGGGTTTCTAGCCTGATGCTCAGCCAGTACACTATTATCTCAGCACTTATAAAAAGCCTATGTGACTGATCCTCTCTCTTTTCTGTGTGAGAAAAGAGAGAGGAGCCTTCTCTGTGGGAGCCCCTGCCCTTTGGAATGAACTGCCCCCAGAAATGCGTAAGATCTCCGACCTCCGTGTATTTCGCTGTGCCCTCAAAACCTTGTTGTTCCACCAGGCCGGGCTATCAATGTAAAGATTTTAATTGGTTTTAAATGTGGGATTTTAAATTTGGGGGTTTTATAATTGAGCCAATTATTTAATAATTTTAATAATTTTTAAATTTTGTCTGACTTTGTGCTTTTAATCAGGCTGTACACCGCCCTGAGTCCTTCGGGAGAAGGGCGGTATAGAAATAAAATAATAATAATAATAATAATAATAATAATAATAATAATAATAATTATTATTATTATTATTATTATTATTATTATTATTATTATTATTATTATTATTATTATTATTAATTTTCCCCATCTAAACTTAAAATCCTGGCAAGGATCTCACCATCCTTTTCCTACTGTAAGGCTATTCAAAAGGAGCTTTAAAGATCCAGTAGAAATTAATCTCATTGTGCACAAGTTCAGAGTTACTCTGCCTAACCAAGAAGGTAGGACTATTAATAGCTATTAGCAATGATTGCCGTATGTTACTCCAATGTGGTCTAAATGCCAGTGTCCGGGGAACAGAATCTAAATGATTTGTTGCACTGTTGTTGTTCTTTTTTTTTAGCTTACAGGCTTCTCTGGAGCATCTGGATAACCATTGTGGAAAGAGAATGCTAAAGTAGTTGTTGGGTAAGTCCTGTTGCCTGACTTTACCATTGAGCCCCTACTTGATAATGTACTATCCTGAGAGCTGATGCCATCCACAGTGCAATTTTGAGAGAGGCAAATTTCACATTATTTTAAAAACCTTTGGATGAATTAAAATGTATCAACCATTCTTAGTATGGTCCAATAGAGAAGATGCTGGACTAGGTGTGAGGAGATCTAGGTTCTACTCCTTCTGCAACCACAGAAGCTCATTGGCTCACTTTGGGCCAGTCCCTCCCTCTCAGCCCAAAAACCAATCAAGAGTGGAGGGGAAGGTCCTGAAGTAGGAGTGGGGA
The DNA here is from genome assembly GCF_059756535.1 of Pantherophis guttatus. NCBI lineage: Eukaryota > Metazoa > Chordata > Lepidosauria > Squamata > Colubridae > Pantherophis > Pantherophis guttatus. The sequence continues at coordinate 20,543,082 of NC_142063.1, forward strand.
GATCTGTGCTCTACTCTTTCTTCAACCACAGAAGCTTGATTGATTGATTTGGGGCCAGTCCCTCCCTCTCAACTCAAGAACCAATCAGGAATAGTGGGAAGGTTCTGGACCAGGAATAGGGAAATCACAATTCTTTTTCAACCACAGCACCTCATTGGCTGACATTGGCCCAGCTCCTCCCTCTCCAGAGCCAATCAGGAGTGGTGGGGAAGGTGCTGGACTAGGAGTGGGGAGATCTGGGTTCTAGTTCTTCAACCGCAGCCAGGGCCGGATTTAGATGAAAAGAGGCCCTAGGCTATTCCACTTATGAGGCCCTTTCACCTATAGTGAAAGTGTAATTTTAATTTTGCTAACAATTTGAATATAGGCCCCTCTTGATCTTGAGGCCCTAGGCTGAAGCCTAGTTAGCCTATAGGAAAATCCGGCCCTGACCGCAGCAGCTCATTGACTGACTTTGGGCCAGCTCCTCCCGCTGGTGCAGGCTGGAATGGAGCAGCAGGGAAGGTGCTGAACTAGGAATCACAAAAGTTCTTGGTTCTGGACTCCTGTCAGCCATGAAAGCTCATTGGCTGAATTGGCTAGCCCCGCCCTCTCAGTCCAAGAGCCAGTAGTAGGGAAAATGCTGGACTGGGAGCAGGGAGACCTAGATTCTAGGTCCCCCTCAACCATAGAAGCTCTTGAGGAGACTCTGAGCCAGTTACTTTCTCCCAGCCATACCTATCTTGCCGCTGTCACTTTTGTAAAAACATGTCGGTTACTAAGTGCCTGAGTTGGAGAATGTAACTGTGGCAATGCAGAGATGGTTGTTAAGTGTGAGGAACTATTGTAAGTTACTTTTTTCAGTGCCACTGTAACTTTGATGGCTAAGCATATGGTTTTAAGTTGAGAATTACCTGCACACAGATATGATTTTTGATTCATGCCATTTTTAATGCATTTTATTAGTGACAATAATAAATGTCTTACAGAATGCTTTGGTTAAATACGGGTAGTCCTCGACTTATGAACACAATTGAGCACAACATTTCTGTTGCCAAACACGACACCTTGCTAAGTGAGTTTTGCTCCGTTTTACAACTCGTCTTGCAATAGTTAAGTGAATAATTGCAGTTGTTAACAGAGTTGTTAAGTGAATCTGGCTTCCCCACTGACTCTTGCTTGTCAGAAGGTTGCAAAAGTTGTTCGCATGACCCTGGGACACTGCAACCGTCATAAATATGAAGCAGTGGCCAAGTATCTGAATTTTGATCACGTGATCATGAGGGTGCCGCAACTGTTGTGTGAAAAATGATCATAAGTTACTTTTTTCAGTGGCGTTGTAACTTCAGTCATTAAACAAATGGTTGTAAGTCGAGAACTACCAATATTGGTTAATTTTCTGTACAATTGCTCACTTTTTCGGCATTTTATATTCTATACTTTATATATGGTGCATGTTTTAATGTTATGGGTTTCTTTTTTGAGTTCCTGATTTTTTACTGTTGCTGCTATACATCAGCCGGTCATATCTGGCCATACTTTCATCTGATTTAGCGTGGTTCTTTCTTGCAGCTTTCCACTCTATTGTTTCTGTTTTACCAAATGCCATTTTGAACCATCACTTAAATCCAGATTAATGTCATAGCTTGATGTGTCACACTGGCCACGCCCACACCGGGTTTAGCAAAGGGAAAAAGTTGTGATATGTCATGTGACGACACCGTGACGATGCGAGTTTGACACCCCTGCCCTAAAAGATTTCAATTTGTTTTTCAGCTGAATTGTATAGCTTATACTGTTATATTAATGGTGGAAAAAATTCTAAAGTGACTTATCTTGGTGATTTTTTTACATTTCAAAAACCTGGCATTTTAAAGGTGAGGATAGATTTTTGATATCCACTATATATCAAAGATCACTTAACCTGTTGGATCTCTGGTTGGTGTGTAGTTCATATCTTTGTTGGAAAACTCTGCCAATTCAATGAATTTCAAGAGGCAAAACTTGCAAAGGGCTTTAGAAATCAAGCACGGAACACATCGCTTTAAAGTAACAATGTTTATTTACACAGAAACACTCTGCACAGTGATCGTGGTAGAATCTTGTCACAAAAATCAAACTTTGGGTGCAGTTTCAACATTTCTTTGGAAGCATATAGTAAAGCTGTGCCTTAAATCAGGGGCAACTATAGGCAACTTTATGACCTGTGGACTTTGCCTTCCAGAATTCCTGAGCCGGCATGGAATTCTGGGATTTGAAGTCCACAGGTCATAAAGTTGCCATAGTTACCCGGGGCCTAGACTTTACCAGAAAAGGAGCATGTTTGAAATCCCTTGCCTAAATCATCTTAGCCTAAGAAAACTAGTATTCCACACAATAAGCTGGTAGTTTCTAGTCAAGTATTTACAAGAGTCAATTTCCACATGGAGCACACCTCATTTCTCATATAGGGACTTTTACACATCCAGACAAGTGGTATCTTCCAACGTGCAAGGTTTTACTGCTTGCTAAAAATTACAGACGATTTTCACACAGCAATGGGCTGTTCTCACCCTTCCTCACTCAAGCATTTTTTCACCCTATGGTAAAAGCTGAGATTTTTTTTTTTTTAAGCAAAAAGAAAAACAAAGACATCATTTCAAAATGAACCCTCACCCCCACAAATCATTAATAAGCACACAGTCCTTAAGAAGCAGAATATTCACAATATGACTCTTATGGCTTGACAATGATTAAAATAAAATAACACAGCATTTTGGTTTTTTATATTTCTGAGCGTGTAAGAAAATTCACAAACCAGAATAAGAACAAGACCTATAAATCAGAATTTGGATGGAAGGCTTCCTAAAAAGAAAGGTGTTCTGATTTATCTTTCATTGACAGGAGATTAACCTGTTAAATAATTCACTAGAGCTTTAAAAGATAGTCTTTTTTTTTAAAGTAGCAAGCAATTCTGCAGTGCTTTTTGGAATTCTCCAATTTAGAATGGATACAAAGGTGGTCCTTTACTTAGGACCCCCCCCCAATTAGGATAGATGTTATTAAGTGATGAGGTCATTAAGTGAGCCATGCCCAATTTTACCTTTTTTGCCATGGTTATTAAGTAAATCATGTAATTGTTAAGCAAATCTGGCTTCTCCCACTGACTGTGTGTGTTGGAAGTTGGCTCGGAAGGTGGCAAATGACAACCACATGCCCCAGGGATGCTAAAACTGTTGTAAATACATGGCAGTTGCCAAGTGCCCAAATCACAATCACATAACCATGGGTACCTATAAATGCAAGGACCTTTTTTCTCACTTTTCCCCAGCACCTTCATAAAGCTGAACACTTGTTAAATGGTCGGTCGTAAGTCAAGGACTACCTGCATCACTGAACCCCTGCCCTGTTGAACCCCTGTATTAGTCGCTGCCAAGGCAAGCAACCAACATCATGGCAAGAAATTATTGTGTGGATGATTTTCTTTTATTTGAGGGGACTCCAGTATTAAATGGAATAAGGTGAAGGGGGCAAAAATCCTTCACTCCAAAAGAGAAAACAGTATCAATTATCAGAATGCTGAGAACCAAGTAGGAATTTCCCCATGTCAAGATAGACTATGGGAGAATCAGCTTCAGAAGTCTTCAGACTGAATGAGTATTTTTGTTTTTTTTTTAATCAGGGCAACCTGGTCTGCCCAAATATGGGATAGAGCCAGGGGTGGACTGCTGGGGTTTAGCAGGGGTTCGAGAGAACCACTAGCTAAGATACTGTGCAGTTCGGAGAACCCCCAAATCCCATTCCTGGCTGGCCCTGCCCACCCCTCCCCTCCCAGGAGTCCCCACATGGCCCGTTTTGGATGTAGGTAAGTGCAGGACATGCACAGAGGCTTGGGGAAGGCAAAAAATGGGCCCGTTTCTGGCGTCTCCAGAGGACCTCCAGAGCCTGGGGAGGCCATTTTCGCCCACCTGGAGGCTTGAGGAAAGCCTCTAGAGCCCGGGGAGGGCAAAAATGCACCCCCTGCCATGGTGCAGGAGGCCGACTAGGCCACACCCACCATGGCTATGCCTACCCAGCAACCGGGCAGAGAACCCCTTGCTAAAATTTTTGAAGCCCACCCCAGAACGGAGCATACTGTTTCCGCTTTTGTCTTTCAGAAGCCTTCGCAGGCAGTCGCTTTCGCGACAAACTATTTTTGTGTTAAATTTTATTTCTTTGTCAGTAAATATAAATTTAACACTTCAGACTCAACATTTTGGGGATGAACTTGGTGAGATTAGAACATGAGATGCTCAGAGGAAAGCAGAAAACTCACCAAATTTAGAATGTTTTTTTTTTCCCTTTAAATATTTACCTCCTTACAGAAAGCACCAAGGATCTCTCATTTCAACCCTGAACTAGAAATATCCCCCTTCTTTCCAGGCCTCGCTTAACCAACAGATGGTTATGAGGATTTTCTTGTTTTTCTGTAGTCCAGTAGCTTGCACGTGGTTTGCAAGACTAAACGACATTAAACAACCAGTCACCCTGAACCACATTTTATGGCATCAGATTATTAATTTCAAACCTAAATTATAATCGTGATAAAAACACCAGTAACCTTGTATGAGCAGTTTCAGATCCTTTATATCAATAAGAAGTTTGATTTCCATCTCTGTTGGTTAATCCCCAGCAATTTGAAGAACTGAAATAAATTCTTAATAGAAACTCATTAATAGATGTGTATATACATATATATGTTTTCTCAGGTTTTCGCGGGTGTTTGTATGTAGGTCTTTGGTTATTCGGGTCTTCTCCCACGTAAAATTGGGGTACCTGGAAGCACGAAGCCGAGAACACCAGCCTGAAGATGACGAATGAGACTTCGTCGAAACGTCGCCAAGACACTTCCAATTTTACGTGGGAGAAGACCCGAATAACCAAAGACCTACATACATATATATACATATACATAGATATGTATATGTAGAAAAAAAAATACACTATGTTACATTTTGCACAATAGAGTGGCCAGATTGGGAATGGTGGTTTGAAGTAGGATTTTGAAACTGACTTTTATTTCTATTTATTCTATTATTTATTATCTATTTATTTATTGTTGTTTAAAAAATAACCTGTTAGTCTGGGTTCTGCCAATTTGAAAAAGGTTTTCCAGGGTGGCTTTACTGCAGCTGGGAGATATGTAATTCCAAAAACTGAATGCCTGGATTAATCAAAGCAAGCATTCAAGTATATATACCCAATTTGCACCACTTGTTCTACAAAGGTAGACTCCAACCGGAGTATAGCAACAGGATTCACACATCACACATAATAGTATTTATAGGGCTAAGGTTTAGTAGATTGTATGAACTCAGCCACTGGGTTTTGTTTTGTTTTTTGAACCACGGCTGACAGTGTGATGTTATAGGCCCATGATGGCGAACCTATGGCATACGTGCCAGAGGTGGCACACAGAGCCCTTTCTGCTGGCATGCGCAGTCACCCCAGGTCAGATCCCTGTGGCGTTTCTTTCGTGAACTTCTGTTTCCCTGCAAACGACGAAACAGAAGCTCACGAAAGAAAAAGATCTTACCTCTTGCCGTGCTGCTGCAGTGGTGAAATCCTACCGGTTCGCACTGGTTCGGGTGAACCGGTAGTGATAAAAGCTACCAGTTGGTCCGAACCGTATTTCTGACGATCAGCTGTGCCATGCAATTTATATTCGCTAGAAAGCAGGAAATCTTGCTTTCTAGTGAATCTAAATCGCGCGGCCCAGCTGTTCCCCCCACACTGTTCTATTTATCTTGTTAAGTGTCCTTTTCCCGTGCGAAGCGCGCATTTGGCATGAAATGTGCATGCAATGTGTTACGCACGCACTGCGCAAGCACACACATAACGCATGTTTGGCATGCAGGCACAGGCAGTGAACCAGTGGCAAACCGCGGATGATTTCACCACTCTGCTTTGGGTTTTGGGATGCCCTGCCTCCTGCCGGCCAGCTGGTCTTTGGGTCTCTGCAACGCATACGTGCATGTCCATGCATGTGCATGTCCATGCATGCGCATGCACACTTTTGTTTGGGCATGTGCGTGTGTGCAGTTTGGGCACTCGGTGTCTAAAATGTTTGCAATCACTGTTCTAGGTGAATCCAGCAGTTGTTTTGTTCTCTTAACTATAATTTAACATGACGTAAGAATTCAGACACCGTTCTCAAAAATGAGCTCGAGTTTCCATAGCTGCAGAAATTAAAAAACAAAAAGAAAAACCCTCTCCCTCATTAGCTGTAAGTTTGCTCCAAAAATAGGAAGTCTGGGACAGAGGAAATGGGCTGCTATCCTGAAAACACACGACCTGTATGGAGGTGCTGCTTAATGGAGCCACACTTAATTAAGCCAGATGGAAGCTGCTCTCCTGCTCTTCCTTGATGGAGCTAATTGATGGCCTTTTTGCCACATTGTGCTTACTTTTAGAGCCCACTGATCTATATATAGCATAATATTAAAAGGCAACAGCTGCAAGGGCAGATAGTGCAGAGTGCAACAGAAGAGAATAGTGGGAGAGGAACTCTTGCATTTTCTTCCCACACAGTTACCCTTCCCTTTTTTTTTTTTGCAGACTCCATTTCTTCTTTTTTCAAAATCCAACATCCTTAGGGTTTTTTTTCAATTTAAAACAAAAAGGCTATCGGTTATCGGAAGGATCTGTGGGAAGTGGCTGAGCCACAAAGGGCCAAATGACAGAAAAGGAGCATTGCACCATCACAATGCAAGCTCCGCCCCTTTTATAAGGGCATCACATGCAAACACACAAAAAAGGCGGAGCTTGCCTTTGAATACAGATAGTCCTCGACCTATGATTGGTTGTTTAGTGACCGTTTGAAGTTACGATCTACCTGAGAAAAGGGAACTTACGACACAGGTACAAAGTTCCTATGGTAGCCCCCCCCCCAACCCGCCCCCCCCCCCCCCGGCAAAATGGTGTGAATGAGTTTTAATGTTTTTAATTCTTAAATGTTTTTTATAATGATTTTAAATGCATTATGAGCCGCCCTGAGTCTTCGGAGAGGGGCGGCATACAAATTGAATTAATAAATAAATAATAAATAATAAAATGAGGTGACCACATTTTCAGCACTCAGCAACATGGCTGCATTAAATGGCCATTCGTAGTGTCCTGCAGTCACATGACCTTTACAATGGCTTTGCTTAAAACCAGCAGTTACTTCTTGTTTCAGCAAAAACCAAGCCCATTGATTCGCTTAACAACTGCGATGTTCGCTTAATGACATGGCATTTGTTTTACAACCCCCATGTTCATTTAATGACCACTGCGAAAAAATATAAAATTACACTTTACCAGTATAAATATACCAGTAGTCCTCGTCTTACGAGTATAGCGGAGCCCATAATTCCCATTGCTAAACACGACAGTTGTTTAAGTGAGTTTTGCCCCATTTCCCAACCTTTCTTGCCACAGTTGTTAAGTGAATCACTGCAGTTGTTAAGTTCGTGGCATGGCTATTAAATGAATCCGACTTCCCCACTGACTTTGCTTGTCAATAGGTTGCAAAAGTGACCTTCTGACGGGAACACGGCAACAGTCATAAATACTTGCCAGTTGCCAAGCCACACAGGACCATGGGGATGCTGCAATGGTCGTTAAGTGTGAAAAATGGACATAAACTACTTTCCTTGGTGTTGTAATTTGGAATGGTCACTCAATGAATGGTTGTAAGTCAAGGATTACCTGTAATGGGCAGACTCCGTTATAGCAAAAGCAATAGCACTTAGACTTATATACTGCTTCACAGTGCTTTTACAGCCCTAAGCGGTTTACAGAGTCAGCCTATTGCTCCCAACAATCTGGGTCCTCATTTTATCCAACTCGGAAGGACGAAAGGCTGATCAACCTTGAGCCTAATGAGATTTGAACTGCCAAATTGCAGGTAGCCAGCAGTCAGCAGAAGTAGACTGCAGTAACTGCCCTCTAACCACTGCGCCACGGTGGGTCATAATGGTTGTAACTATGGTTGTAACGCATGGGCTACCTGTACTGCGATGCCCATTTTGCCATTTTGATGAAAGCCTCTGATCCTGCAGATCCCTCTGATTATTGTGTTCAGGTGGGTTACGGGAGTTCACGCCCACTTGCTTCATAAATCCAAAAGAACATGGCTAATATAAACCTACTGTAACAAGAGCCATCTAAATTATGAGTTGGAAAGATAAAGGTCACGAACAAGATACTCAATTGATCTGGAGAGTTTGCAAACCCACAAAATCTCTTTTTTTTTAAAAAAAGTATATATATTAATATTTGCACTATAAATGCCAGGCTGATATCAGCCTGGCATTTTATAGTGCAAATTAGCTGTTTAAAGATATCCAATGATTCAATAAGAACATTTAAAAAATGGGCTTGATATAATATTCTATATCTGCCTATTTGGCAGCAAGCCCTAGGAGATAGGGCTGCCTTGTGACTAAGCGTGCCAAGAATTGAATTTAGGCATTTGAACCTGAAGCAAATGCAAAGGGGAACAAAGGTACCAACCTCAGGCAGTTCAGTTCTATATAAACCATTCCCATTAGTGCAAAGATAAGCTGCTTAGATGACCACCGGCATCCAAATTTATTTTAACAGCAGCTTTATTAAAAATTGTTCATTCTTTTTAATTCCTTCCTGCCTAAATCAGGACACCATCTAAAGAACAGTCTGTAGAGATTCTCAGTCATCCAGGTCATGGTTGTTTGAAAAGTGCTTTTTCAGGAGGCAACTGGACTTTCTTATTTTTTCTTTTGAAGATGTTTCGCTTCTCATCCAAGAAGCTTCTTCGGTTCTGACAGGATAGTGGGGAATGGAAGGATTTATATTCCCTGCAGAAAGCTGGTAATTTGCATCCTTTTAGAGCAATAGTGGATTTCAATTTAGTTTGCTACCGGTTTGCTTGTGTGCGCACATGTGCAGAAGTGTCCGGGCGAGTGGGTGGAACTTCCCGCCGCCGCCACCGTTACCGCTTCACCTGATCCAAGGAGAACCGATAGCAACCCAATACTGTTTTAGAGGGTGTGGGAGTAGGAATGGATTTCCAGAGGAAAAAATGGCAGACTACAGGAACTAGGAGCACTATTCAGGCGACCCTGAGGACACAGATAAACCTCCAAGTGCTTCAATGACCCTCTAAAAGGATGTCTGCAAGGAATATAAATCCTTCCATTTCCCCACTATCCTGTCAGAGCTGAAGAAGCTTCTTGGATGAGAAGTGAAACGTCTTCGAAAGAAAAAACAAGGAAGTCCAGTTGCCTCCTGAAAAAGCACCTTTGGGACATCTAAAGAACAACTCAATAGAAGAGTCTTTCAAAGACTAAAGAGACCTTTCTAACAGAGTATTTTTTCCAAATGCAATGAAGTTAACATTTTTTTGTCAGTCCTCTAAGAAATCTGGCAAGCTGCAGTCCCAACATACCTCAAGGGGTACCAGGTTGAAGAAGGCTGGTCAACAGGACTATTTGCTTGTTTCCATTCTGAACTGGGAAACCAGATTTAAACCTTGCAGAGACAGAAAACCTGACCTATCTCCTTCGTCAGTCTCAGATGCTGGAGAAACTTTAAACTTGCCAGAGAGAAATGTGACATATTTACTCATTAGAGTTTCGTGCTGCTGGATCTTTCAAAATGAAGACCTAACGTTTTTGTGGAGTTTTTAAAGGGTGGAAAATGAAAAAGGAATTGGAAGTGAGGAACTTTTGAATTTAAATTATATTAGTCTCCCATGGAAAAATTAAAGAACAATCAAAACTCGGACCACACGTTTTCTGAATAGTTTTTATCCCAGAGCTATAATTGCACTCAACAATGAACTAAAGGGCCACCATCAGTGTGAGCTGTTGGACAGCATTACTTGATCTGTTGTGTGGATGTTTGGGTGGTTCAGGGGCGGGAAATTTGTGGTGGGTGAGTGGGGTGTTTGGGGATTGTTATGTCTGTTGGGCCTGGTCTTTGGGTGTTAAGTGAATTTCGTTGTGTGGGTATACTGTGTATATACATACAATGACAATAAAGTTAAACTTTAAAAAGTGAGCGCTTTTAAGCAATATTTGGACAACATGAGAAATTGATTACAATAACCCACCCACCTCAGTGTGGTACGGTCAATATGTCACACTGTTTACTCATTATTTCAATTTACACACTGGTTCTCTATTCACAAAACACTCATGGGGGACTACAGCCTCCATCACCCCAACTAACAAGATAATTGCTGGTGATGGTTGGGGATGATGGGATTGGCCTGCAGCATATCTGGATAGTACCTGGGTAGAAAAGTTTAACCTAAGCAAAACAAAGTATTTGAACTATGATTCACCAAAGACAAATTCCTTGTGTGTCTAATCACACTTGGCCAAAAAGAATTCTATCTATTTGTTATGGGGTGGGGGCTCCTCCCTGCTTTGGCCTCCCTTGGTTGCTCAGTCAGGAGGCCCAGCCTAGATGGCCAAAAGCAAGGCATGCTGGGATTTGTAGTTTTATAATGCCTGGATGTCACAGATCCCATAGGCCTGGCTTTAGTTTCCCTATCTGGGTTTAAGACAACTGCCTCCACTCCCATCCAGGACCTTTGCGGCCTTCCAGGTGTCGAAGCAGCAAAGAGGAAAGATGGGCTGTTGCTAGGCAACCATACACAACCTGTGGATGACATCAAGGTCCCAATTCCAGAACAGGATATCAGTCTGCAAGATTGGCATATCTGAAGGTGGGAGAACCTAGCCCCATGTAACGTGATTGGTGTTGAATACTGCAAAGCAATGGAAGCAGACATCTCCAAAGCAGGCCCCGGGAGTGGGACAGGGACATCCTTTTCTGCTGGGTATCAGCTCATTTGCTCCAGGTAGGTGGACAGTAGCAGCTCAGGAGGCAAAAAGACAGTGCGTTTGTTGCTAACCTTCATTTGGCGTTTTCCTTCGTAGTTTGAACCTGAGGGCAGAGATTTTCAAAAGAAAGCCACATGTTAAAAGCCATCACATGGCTACAGATGTCCCCTGCCACCTGCTTTCTAGTGGGGCAAAGAGTGTAATCATTCAGAGAAGGATGCCACCAAGCCGGGGGCTGCAGATCTACTCCACTGTCTCATATATACATGCCCCCTAGACAGACAGGGCATCTCCATATATATGCCAATTTTAAAAAATACAGAACCCATTGACCAGATTATGTACACTATTTATTATATAGTGTGCACACTCCATATCACATTGTCCAGTTCCTGTATCAATGTTTCTCAATCTTGCCCCAGGTTAAGATGTGTGGACTTCAACTCCCAGAATTCCCCAGCCAGCATGCTGGCTGAAGAATTCTGAGAATTGGAATCCATGCATCTTAATGTAGCCACAATTGAGTAACTTCAAAACCAAGAAAGACACGTGGAGTTACTCCAAACCAGTTTTCTTTATTGTTCCTCACCTACAGACAGAATTCTTGCCAAACTAAAGCAAACTACTAGCATTGATAAAGATACACTCTGAGAACTTTCTAGGGAGGAGCTGTCTTCAGCCTCTTCCTCCCAACCAAACTATCTAAACTTCACTACCTCTTGGTCCTCTGGAATGCGGCCCCTCCCTCCTGGGAATCCAGGCTACATTCCACCCAGTGGTGGGATTCAACCGGTTCGCACCAGTTCGGCCGAACTGGTTGTTAAATTGCTGGCTGGCCCCTCCCCTCCCCGCCCCTTCCAAAAGTCCCCACGTGCCCCATTTTGGTTCCCAGGTAAGTGCAGGGCGGCCTACTAGGCCCAAAATGGGGCACGGGGGGGAAGGGTGCAGCGCGCCCCCCTCCATGGCCCATTTTTGCTCCCAGGGGCCTGCAGGGAGGCCTACCAGGCCCAAAATAGGATGTGGGGAGGGGTGCAGTGCCCCCCCCAGGCTCATTTTTGCTCCAAGGGGGCTGCAGGGAGGCCTACTAGGCCCAAAATGGGGGGCGGGGGGAAGGTGCGCCTCTCCCCACAGCCCGTTTTTGCTCTCAGGGGGGTGCAGGAGGCCGAGTGCTGCCTGTCACACCCCCTGGCCACGCCCACCATGACCACGCCCACCCTGTCGGTCATTAGGGCGGAGAACCGGTTGTTAAATTATTTGAATCCCACCACTGATTCCACCATATAAATACTGCGGTAACACTTCATTTAGTTTTGCAAACGTGCCATGGGAAGAAGATGCAACAAGAATTCACCAGCTCCTTTCCTAAAGATAATGCATGGAGAAGTGAAGGTACACGGGGGATCCAAATTTGCAAGATAGTGGGTGTGACCTTGCAAGAAAAAACCCACCTCTTTTATATGTGTGCGTGTAAAAGGGGCAAGGTTTCGACCAGGTTCCTTGCCAGAATCTTGCAAATTCAAAATCAGCCTCATGGATATCTTGATGAGCCTTATAGAGCCAAGTCCTTTCTCCACTCTCAAATGCCCTCTTGCATGCTAATAGTGACCAAGTCTGTTACTATCCAGGCTAATGACATACCTGGTGAAGCTACAGCAAACAGTCAATAACCATTTGCGCAGGTTAGAGTAGCAGTTTCTGGCAGCCCTCTACCTTTCTTTCCAAAGGCTGAATAATTGTTCTTTTTTAAAACTATGCAGAAAAAAACATAAAATATGCAGTGGCTCAGTTGAAATTGCAGCCACTGCAGACAGGTTGTGGGAGAAAGTTATCTTTCTTACCCATACATGGGGTGGGGAAGAAGAAAAAAATAACAGTGCCTGAGGGTGGGGAGGAGGAGGCTTAAATTAAAATATCTGCAGTGTACTGGCTATAGGGCGGCAACTTAATAATCCATATGCTCTGACTGCTGAAAATCTGCAGGTAACCAGAAAAACTTAAACCTATGTTACCTTCCTTTTTTAATATTGCAGGATATGGTTGAGCAGGACAAGATAACAAAATTTCATAAAACTCTTAAACCGTTTGGGTGTAAACCAGTAGTGAAATTCAAATTTTTTTTATTACCAGTTCTGTGGGCGTGGCTTGGTGGGAGTGATGTGGCTTGGTGGGCATGGCACGGGAAGGATACTGCAAAATCTCCATTCCCACCCCACTCCAGGGGAAGGATACTGCAAAATCCCCATTCCCTCCCCACTCCTAGGGGAAGGATATTGCAAAAACTCCATTCCCACCCCACTTTGGGGCCAGCCAGAGGTGGCATTTGCTGGTTTACCAAACTACTCAAAATTTCCACTACTGGTTCTCTGAACTACTCAAAATTTCCGCTACCGGTTCTCCAGAACCTGTCAGAACCTGCTGGATTTCACCCCTGATGTAAAACTGATTCTCCCTTTTCAGCATTAGTGCCTACACAGCCTGGTAACTACAGCCAATAAGCAGTCCAACATACCATGCAAAGTTGGACACAACGTTAAGGAGGCCAATGTAATCTGGATCTGGCCTGTTGCTGGAAGATCCCTGTTTTTGAATGTTACCATTCTCTGCTAGCATCCCTTGAGGTAGATCTGGTCCAAAATATCCACAATAGCTTCCAATACACCACAGGTACGCTTTTTATAGCCGCCTTCAGTGGATCCCCCACTGATCACACACCCCGTTAAATATCTATATATTTTGTGGCTGCAGAAAAGGAATACTTATCTCTGCTTCCTACCAGCATCTTTGATAGAAACTGCCCCAGGAATCATAAAACAATAGGACAGCATGTCCATTTCCAAAACTAAACAAAAATATCTTGGAAGAAGGTCATGCTGCTTTCAAGATGGTATCTCCAATCTATGAGAGAGGCCAGTTTTTAATCCTTCCATGAAGTTGCGCTTCGCTTTATTAATTTTGAAATTCTGCTCTTTATATTTATGGAGACATTTGCTAGATAGCCAAGCTAGCTAGAAGCTATATTGGAACTATTGTATTTTTGCTACAATTCTAATCAAGAATTTGAGAATCTTCTTACTAAACGTTTGCACTGTCCCTTTAAATGGGTATTGAAAAATGACTTGATTAACCATCTGCCTGGAAGGATAGATTGTAAACTGGGAGGCAGCTCCTTGTGGCCTAGCCCTTACTGGTTGGGAGAGATAGCAGTAAACCAACAGCAAGTAAGCTTAAAAATATAAAAATACACATGTATATTAGAATGTAGTTACTCACTGGCAGAGACGAGGTCCATGTACTGGCAGAGGGCATGAAGGAGCAGCCGTTCAAAGCTGCAAGAGAGAGAGAGAAAATGGCATTTAACAGCTCCACTTAGGAATCCGTGGAGGGGAAACCCCTTCTGATAGCTTTCATCTTATTTGCACATGAAGCACATTTATCTGGGAAGCCTGGGAGATGGCAAAGGATTCTCTTCCCAGAGAGATCAGACCAGGTGAAGAAACGTAACAGTATACTTTAAGTACACTTACTCACTTTAAGTGACTAACTAGAACAGTGGTCCTCAACCTGTGGTCCGTGGGCCTCTGGGGGCCTACAATGTTGTCACAGGGGGTCCACGAATATTTGATGCAGGCTAGTACTTCTCGAGGCTACTTAAATCTCGAGTTTAACTTTTGGGGATCCATTGCCACAAAAGGTATTTAAAGGGGATCCATGGTGAAGAAAAGGTTGACAACCACTGCCCTAGACAATACACATTCGAAGTTTCTATAGTAATTATCACCGATAGTGGAGTTAATTCTAACTCTAAGGCAGTATCTTTGGGACAGATGTGGAAGAATGTGTTTCAACATTGGCAACTTTTAACATGTACGGACTTCAACTCCCAGAATTCTGCAGCTGGGTGGTTGTTACAGATTGAAAAAGATTTCTTTAGAACACCTGACAGTTGCCTGGGGAAGTAGCATTTCTTGAAAAAATAGGAAGAAACAGATAGAGGCACCTCTAAGCCTGGCACCCCAGTTGTAGCCTTTGAAAAGGTGATCTAACGCTCGAAATGGTTTGTACTTTATCTCTCTAATTCTCAGCCAATATAAAGGATAGGGAGCAAATGAGGGATAGGGAGTCTAAAACAGCTGGATAATGCTACCTTATCTGTCACAGAGCTAGCTGATTAATTCTACTGCTCAGTCTCAAGCTTGTTGTATCTCTTGCCTGCCAGTGCATTGTGATTTGGCTAGTACAGTTCAGCCTTTACAAGAATGAAACTGTCAGGTGGTGCCTGCACAGACTTGGAAGATTGTCATGGTGGTGCAGTGGTTACAATGCAGTATTAGAGGCTGACTCTGCCCACTGCCAGGAGTTCGATGCTGACTGGCTCAAGGTTGACTCAGCCTTCCATCCTTCTGAGGTCGGTAAAATTGTTGGGGGCTAACCTAATGAGAAGGAAGGACTCACGGGAGAAGAGCCTAATGGTGGGAAAGATTGAGGGCAAAAGAAGAAGGGGATGACAGAGAATGAGGTGGCTGGAAGGAGTCACTGAAGCAGTAGGTGTGAGCTTAAATGGACTCCAGAGGATGGTAGAGGACAGGAAGACCTGGAGGAACATTGTCCATGGGGTCAGACACGACTTCGCAACTAACAACAACAACAAACTCAGTAAACCGCTTAGAGAGAGCTTGTAAAGCCTTGTGAAGCGGTATATAAGTCTAAGTGCTATTACTATGGCTATTGCTATTTTCTAGGGAAAGCAGTCACCAAAAAAGGCTTAAGCATAGCATTTGCCCACTGGCTTCTCTTATTCTATGAACAGGAGAGTCCTCCTTGGTGAGAATGGCAAAAAACAGAAGATCAGCTATGAATGAATGAATGTTGGATAGGCTCTCTTAACATCACAGTCTCGCTTTGCTCTGAGATTCCTAAAAAGAGAAGGTGTGAGAGGAACAGTATAAAATGAAAAAAAGAAAGGAAGAAAGAAAGAAAGGAAAGAAAAAAAGAAAGAAAGAAAGAAAGAAAGAGACAGCAAGAGAAATGACATCGAGAATTACCTTTTCTATCTTTTTTATACCTTAGTACAATGATGGCAAACCTTTCTGGCATCGAGTGCCTAAAGTGGAATGTGCATGCATGCATGTGCATGTGTACATGCCGAAGCACCGGAAACCCGAAAACCAGCTGGCTGGCGCACGCATGTCTTTTTTGGGCTGTTTTTCAGGCCATTTTCAAGCCATTTTTCGGCCTGAAAAACGGCGTGAAAAGAAGCCCCCCAAACGGCCTGAAACAGGCCCAAAAACAGCCTGAAAAATGGGCTGTTTTTTGGCTGTTTTTTCAGGCGCTCCCGCACTTGCAAAGACCAGCTGGCCAGCGCGCATCGGAAACCAGAAGAACAGCTGGCGACAGCACGTGTGCCCACAGAGAGGGCTTTGTGTGCTACTTCTGGCACGCGTGCCATAGGTTTGTCATTATGGCCTTAGTTCCTCTGCTACTTAATAAGCTATTTCATTGTTTTTAAAATAGCTTTGTAACATGCCAACCACGTTGCGGGTGTTGTATATGGCCTTTTGATGCTCTCCCAGATCATATCACTTTTCAACAAGGCCATTTTTCCCCCCTTGGAAGTGAAAAATGTTAAATTGTCAAACAGCTGTGAGGCCTCACCTGGCTATTTCATACATCAAAACATCCCCTGAGTGTTCTAAAAAGCAGAAACAAACGGTGGAGTACAAGTTTTGGGTTGGCCTCTAGCACTAAGGAGACATTTCCTGACAGAACAATTAACCAGTGGAACGGCTTGCCACCAGAAGTTGTGCGTGCTCCATCACTGGAGGTTTTTAAGAAGAGATTGGACAGCCATTTGGTTTTGCAGAAAAAGCCTTCAAAATTCTTTGTAATTTAAAAAGGAGGATATCAAATTGGCCACAGATAAATCCAAGGCACGAGAGTTTGAAAATCGGATCAAAACAGTTGGAAAATGAGAACAAAAAAACCCCTCAACTTTCAAAGCTCCAGAAGAAATGCGTGACTTTGTTTTAAAGTGTTTTCCTGAGTGCTGTTTAGCTTGAGGGAAAACTATAGTGATTTTGGATAGTTCCCTTGGCACTCAGTAGGCTTCCTACTCATCCTTACCTAATTACTACTACTATCATTATCATAAATTATTTTAACTTAAAAAGGAAATGAGAAGCTTGCCTCTCACAAAATGAGGAGTCAAGCCTCAAGCAATATCTTCATTTATATATTAAAAAGTCTCCAAATTCCATAGGCAGATTCAGTAACTAAAAAAAACAGAGTGGTCTGGTACAGAATTGCCCAGAAAATGAAAAGAAAAAGAAGTTGGGGAGATAATAAGCATTCTAGGGTATCAGAGAAGGCCTTGGTGACTGATTAAGCCCATCCCAGCTGCCATTTTGTAAACTCCCATGACGGCCATTTGAGGAGAACATCCTAACAGGCTTTCAACATTCAAAATACACACACTAGTTGATGGTCTGGTCAAGCTTTGCGTGCTGAAGTCATTGCTGAGAATAGCAGTCAGCAATAGTTACCTATTGTCCATCATGGATGTGTAGACAGCTTGAGGGTTAGTTGAAAAAAAAGCCAGTAACTCTTCCTCCAAGCCTTCCAGGGTTTCCTGTAAAAAACAACAACAAGCTGAATCTTCCAATCTACAACAGGGAAAATCTACATCAGTGTTTTTTTTTTTAAACTGTGACTTTAAGATGTGTGGACTTCAACTCCCAGAATTCCCTAGCTAGCCAAGGTGGCTGGGGAATTCTGGGAGTTAAAGTCCAAACATCTTAAAAATTGCCGAGGTTGAAAAATACTGATCTATAATCTACAACAAGGAGCAGCAACATACTTACTCTACTGATATATTTACTGGTGCAACAGAGTGGTTCAGAAATAGAGGTATTGATCAGAACGCCTCCAGTTCAGATCTCACTTATACTTCCTACTCACATGAGGTCTCATAAAGTGGGATTATTTTTATCCTCAGTTTCCCTCTGTAATATGGGTGTAAGTTACGGGTCTACCTCACAAGTCTGTGGCAAAGATCCAGGAAAAACATTAGCAATTTGAACAATCTAAGCAAAACAAAAATAAAGGTGACAAGATGTTGCAGTTGAGCACTGCAACAAGATCTTTCCAGACACACTGGATATTCTTATATAGTGATAAACTCACTAGAAAAGAGAGAAGAAGAAAGGCTGAGCAGGAATTGCTATGCATTTACACATAGTCCTTGACGTATGACCGCAACTGAGCCCAAATTGTCTAAAATTGCTAAGTGAGACAGTTGTTAAGTGAACTTTGCTCCATTTTATGACTTTTCTTGCCAGAGTTGTTAAGTGAATCACTGCAGTTGTTAACTTAGTAACGCAGTTGTTAAGTGAATCTGGCTTCTCCATTGACTTTGCTTGTCAAAAAGTCGCAAAAGGTGATGACTGCCACCATTATAAATATGAGTCAGTTGCCAAGCGCCTGAATTTTGATCACATGATTATGGAGATGTTACAACAGTCGTGTGAAAAACAGTCCTAACTCACTTTTTTCAATGATGTTGTACTTCAAACGGTCACTAAACAAACCATTATAACTTGAGAACTACCTGTACAGACTAGAATCAGAGATTTATATGCCAAGCAAGATGGTAGTTTACTTACTTTGTAAACAAACTAGGCTTTGAAATGAGCCCTAAATACAAGTAGTCCTTGATTTACAACCACAATTGAACCTGGAATTACGTTAAGCTGTGCCAGTCATTAAGTGGGTCACCATATGAACATTGCTAATTTTATTTTTTACAGCAGTCCTTAAGTGAATCATGTGCGGTCGTTAAGTGAATTCATTGTCTGCAATGAATGTTTTTGCCGGAAACTGAAAGTAAAGACCGTTTCCTGCAAAGAACTTAAATCGTGGTCATATGACCCTGGAATGCTGCAAATGGCCATAAATGCAGGCTAGCTGCTAGGCCCCCAAAATGCGTCCATGTGACTGTGGGGTGGCAGCTGTTGGAACTTTGAATCCAGGACAAAAGTAGCCTGTTGTAACTTTGAACAATCACTAACCAACCAGTCATAAATTGAGGACTATCTGCATAAACCATTTCTGCTGTTCCCGATAGAACGTACCATGGGAATCCGACTTCGTTTCAGGGTGGTTCGTAAGCGTCGGCTGATGCGCTGAAAACAGTCTTTGGGTGTGAACGGAAGATGCTCTGTAACAAGAGGGAAGAAAAGAGACAGAAAAAAAATGTAACCAAAAATGCACCAAATAATCCTGGAAGAATATCTCATTCCTCTGGGGCAAAGCCAATACATTTTGGAAGCCTACAAGTTCTAAGCGTTGGGTTGATTTTCACAGGTAGACTGGTCTTGGATATGGGTGTTCCATTCATAAAGAGCCGTAGTGGCGCGGTGGTTAGAATGAAGTACCTCAGGCTACTCTGCATTCCCAGGAGTTTGATCCTGGCTGGCTAAGGTTGACTCAACCTTCCAACCTTCCAATGTGGGTAAAATGAAGATCCAGATTGCTGGGGGCAATATTCTGACTCTGTCAATCGCTTAAGAGAGGACTGTAAAGCATTATGGTATATAAGTCTATGTGCTATTGCTATTATTAATTAGCAAGACCAAAAACCTTCTCTTCCTCCTGTTCAAACTCCTTGATTTATGTCCGGTGCTTTAAACCAGGGTTCTCAAACTTTGGCAACTTTAAGACTTGTGGGAGTTGAAGTCCACAAGTCTTAAAGTTGCCAAGGTTGGAGTCCCCTGGTTTAAACTATACTGAAGGAAGACAGAGACTTCTTTTTGCCCATAATGTCCTTTTTACCCATAATGTCTTTTCCGTACCTTTCCAGTTGACCACAGCTTTATCAGGCAATTTGTTTTTCGGTTTTTTTGAAGCCTCCTCTTCTAAATACAGAAGGACTCGCTCTTGTTCCTCCCCGGACCGGTTCATGAAATCATTCCAGATCTTAGGGACATAATAAATACAAATTATAAACCCATTTCCAATGCCTCTCCTTTGCCATCTGCAGTAATCAAAGCAAATTTACCTCTGGATCAGAGAGGGCTGCATGCATCAACCACTTAATTGATGGATCCAGCAAGGAATGCTTTTTACCTTATTAACTTAATGAAGAGGATGGGATGTTTTCGTTTCAAAGGGAATTTTTTAAAAGACTCTATTTATTACATGCGTTTACTAACTCACAGCTGACTAAGCACCATAAATACATCCAAACTAATATACTGTATACCATGTAAAGCCCAAAGTAGGTTCTCAGTTCTGATTTATTAAGTTTTATGTCTTGATGTGTTATATAAACTTAGCTGATTTGGTCAACAGACCAAGTTTGAAGAAATCCTTGTTTAGCATTATATATATATCGAGAATTAAAGTGATATTTTGAGAGAGGGGGAGTTTCTTAGGCTTTGCCATCATATAGCTTCTCCTTTGATAAAAGATACCCAATTCCAGACTGCTCTTCTCTTTGTTGAGTTTATTTGAAATTTGCGCAAGCTAGAAAAAATATGCAGGTGATGAAGTATTTTACCTAGCCCTGAAGGATTGTATCGCTTTTCTGATATTTATTATTATAAATGGAATGGAATGGAATGGAATGGAATGGAATAGAATAGAATAGAATAGAATAGAATAGAATAGAATAGAATAGAATAGAATAGAATAGAATAGAATAGAATAGAATAGAATAGAATAGAATAGAATTCTTTATTGGCCAAGTGTAATTGAACACATAAGGAATTTGTCTTCTGTGCATAAGCTCTCATTGTAAATAAAAGCTATAATTGATAAATCATGATCATAGTCATCATAAAAATACATTCATCATAAATCATAAGATACAACTCTTTGTGATAGAATCGACATAAATTGTACTAGGAAACTAAATAAAACAATATAAATCGTAAAGATACAAGCAACAAAGTTATAGTCATACATAGAAAAGGAGATAGGTAATAGGAAAGATGAGAAGAATAATATTAATACAGTCTTACTAAATAGTTTGACAGTATTGTGGAAATTAGTTGTTTAGCAGAGTGATGGCATGGGGGAAAAACTGTCCTTGTATATTTACTGTATATTCTGTGTTTTCTCTAGATACAAAGGCAGTGAAGATAGTACTCATAGTACTGGATCCAGTAAAGGTTCCCCTCGCACATATGTGCTAGTCGTTCCCGACTCTAGGGGGCATTGCTCATCTCCGTTTCAAAGCCGAAGAGCCAGGGCTGTCGTCTCCGTGGTCAAGTGGCTGGCATGACTAAACGCCAAAGGCTCATGGAACGCTATTACCTTCCCAGCAAAGGTGCTAGGTTGGCAGAAGCTGGGACAAGTAACGGGAGCTCACCCCCATTACGCGGCACTATGGATTTGAACCGTTGAACTGCCGACCTTTCGATCGACAAACTCAGCATCTTAGCCACTGAGCCACCGTGTCCCTGGATCCAGTTCTACCTGCCCTAAAATGGAAGAAGGATGTTGTGGAACTAGAAGTAACAAAGAGGGTGAGACTGTTGAGGGCTAAATCCTATGAACAGATTTCGACAAAAACATAAAATGTGGTCACCCAAATGGCTGTAAATGAGGGATGGTAGCTGGGTGTCTGAAATGATTGTGATTGGGGCGGGATTGGCAGCTGACATAACTTTGAACAGAGTCATAAGTATCTCTAGGGCGATCCATCGTAACTTTGAACAGTTGCTAAGTGACTGGTCGTAAGTTGTTGATTACCTGTACTTGAAGAGCTGTGGCAGGGAAGAGGATGGGGGTTCATTCTCTATAACCGTGATGGCGAACCTATGGCACGCGTGCCACAGGTGGCATGCGGAGCCATATCGGTGGGCACACGAGCTCAGCTTTGGTGTGCATGCACGTGCTGGCCAGCTGATATTCAGCCCTTTTGGGCCCACCGGAAGTCAGGAAAAAGGCTGTTTCCGGCCTCCGGAGGGGGTGTGGAAGGCCATTTTCGCTCTCCCCAGCCTCCTAGAAAGGCTCTGGAGCCTGGGGAGAGTGAAAAACGGGCCTTCCGGTGGGACCGGAAGTCGGCAAACGGGCCATTTCCGGCCTCCGGAGCGCCTTCAGGGGGGGTGGGAAAGGCCGTTTTCACCCTCCCCAGCCTCCTAGAAAGGTTCTGGAGCCTGGGAAGAGCAAAAAACAGGCCTACCTTGCCATCACATGCCAAAAGTGGGGGGAGCGTGGGGGGGTGTCATGCGTGGGGGCGGGGCACATAGAATTGTGGGTATGGGCACACGCATGGGTGACCCCCCCACACTCCTCCCCCACTTTTGGCACACGATGGCAAAAAGGTTAGCCATCACTGCTCTATAACCTCTAAGGGTAGGAGAAGAATTAACAAGTGGAGATTTCAAAAAAAGGGAGATCCAAACTCAAACTAAGGAGGAATCTCTTGTTCGTGAGGTCTATTAGGCAGTGGAACAAGCCTGCTCCTGGACTCATGAGGATGCCATTACTGGAGGTCTTCAAGCAAAGGTCGGACTGCCTTTTGGCTGGAGGGTTTGAGGATTCCTGGGCCAGACTAAAAGACCTTCAACTTCCATTCCAACCCTATGATTCTTTCAGTTTTATTTCACAACAACTCTGTGAGAAACTCCACTGGATAACATTGGGTTGGGAGAGAATACAGTAGCTGCAACCAATCACCCTGCTGGGAGTCGAACATCGTAATTGCTACACCACTCTGCCTCTCTGACTGAGTCATGATTTTTCAGCTTTGTTCCTCAATGACTCAGCAGGGAGTGTCATTTTTCTTACATCATCTTCCAAATCACAACCTTGTTGCCAGTTGTCTAATGCCCAGGTTTACACAGACCCTTTGTTTCCATGGCACTTTAAAAAAACCTAACACCACCCATGTACCGCACAGTAAGAATGCCTGAAGTGTGACTAAGCAACACTTTATCCTGTAATATTCCATTATCTTTCTCCACACAACACTCCCTTCCACCGTGCTCATTCCTCACACGTTACCTCACCAAGTTGTGAGGGCACCACTTCAGGACATCCAGCACAAAGTGCCCTCCTGTATAACACCCCTTTTTTAATTTAAAAGTTAATTTAAAAAAAAAAAAACTACCAGGGATTGATTTCTAGAGGCCTGCCACTCAATTCTTCTTTGAGGAACGGAAATCAAAACTAGCTAATTATTCCAGCCTTCCCCCAACCAGGTGCCTTCCAGATGGATTTCAATTTCTGCTTTTGCCAGACATTATGGCCAGACTTTGGCTGGCGAAAGGCGGCAGAACCCAGAGCAGAAAAATCCAGAGCTCTGCTGTCAGAGAGAAGAGGGGATTTGACTTATTCTCCAAAGCACCAGAGGGCAGGACAGGAAGTAAAGGATGGAAAATACTTTTTTTTTAAAAAAAGACCCAACCTAGAAGTAAGGAGCAATTTTCTGGCAGTTAGAACAATTAAATCAGTGGAATAGCTTGCC
The DNA here is from genome assembly GCF_059756535.1 of Pantherophis guttatus. NCBI lineage: Eukaryota > Metazoa > Chordata > Lepidosauria > Squamata > Colubridae > Pantherophis > Pantherophis guttatus. The sequence goes on from NC_142063.1 coordinate 20,566,362, forward strand.
TCTCAAAGTTGTGACTGCTCCCTCACTGGAGGTTTTCAAATACAGACTGAACATCCATTTGACTGGGATGATATCAGGTCTCGGGTTGGACTAGAACAGGGGTCTCCAACCTTGGCAACTTTAAGACTTGTGGACTTCAACTCCTAGAATTCCTCAGCCAGCAAAGCTCTGGGAGTTGAAGTCCACAAGTCTTAAAGCTGCCAAGGTTGGAGACCCCCGGACTAAAAGATCAGCAAGTCCCTTTCAGCTCTGTGATTCTATGTTCTATCTTGCTTTCAGTGAAAGAGGAAATGGTAGAGTTCCACAGCCAATACAGCCTTTTCTTTATTGTATGCAGCTTTTTCTCCTGTTAGGGGGAAACATTAATTTGGGGAGCAAAGCTTGCTACAATCCATTCCAATTCTCCCTTTATCCCCAACTGCTGACCTCTCGCAGCACAGTTACAGTGGGCAGAATCTTCTCCGTGAGCATGGACTCACCCATAAACTCTAATCCTTTGTAAATAAAGACATGATTCGACATGCATAATACTGTCACATTTTCATCTTATTTTATTCTCGTACCATCACTTTGGGAGCAGGTTCCTTATGTTTCCTGACTTAAATCCTCACCTGAAGGCTATGTTTCAACCTCTACCACATCGCCATCCAATGATGTCACTTAAGGACAGAAAATGCAAATCTGGCCTTGGAGGGAGATGCTGTTTCCAAGGAAGAGGAATCAGCTAAAGGAAAAAAATATAGAGAGCCCCTACCTTCATATAAGTCTCATTGCTGCAGGCCTGGGTAAAAATGCTGGGTGGGGCAGGATGGGCAAGATCTCCATCTTCACTGGCGCAGTCATCCCGCTCAAGGAGGGTCATTAGGTATCGTGCTAGAAATGCACAGAATTAATAATGAAATATGAAACTTCATGCATGTACCTTAATACAAATAATCCTGAACTTAAAGTAAAAGGTAAAGGTTCCCCTTGCACATATGTGCTAGTCATTCCCGACTCTAGGGGACGGTGCTCATCTCCGTTTCAAAGCTGAAGAGCCAGCGCTGTCAGAAGACGTCTCCGTGGTCATGTGGCCGGCATGACTAAATGCCAAAGGCACACGGAACACTGTTACCTTCCCATCAAAGGTGGTCCCTATTTTTCTACTTGTATTTTTTACAGGCTTTCGAACTGCTAGGTTGGCAGAAGCTGGGACAAATAATGGGAGCTCACCCCATTACGCGGCACTAGCTCATGTGTGCGCGCTTGCGCGCGATGCTTCTGCACATGTGAAGAAGCGTCCGGGTGGGTGGGCGGAGCCTCTCACTACTACCGTTACTAGTTCACCCAATCTGGGGCGAGCCGGTAACAACCCACCACTGATCATGTGATCAAAATTCCAATGCTTGATAACTGGTTCATCACGACTGTTGCAGCATTCTGACTAGCAAAGTCAATGGGGAAGCCAGATTCATTTAACCAGGTTACTAACTTATCAACTGCGGTGATTCACTAAACAAATGTGGCAAGATATGTTGTAAAATGGGGCAAAACCAACCGATTCTTACTGAACACATAAATTTTGGGCTCAATTGTGGTCGTAAGTCGAGAACCACCTGTAGTGAACCTTTTAGGGACATCAGTAGGCAGCATGGCACATTCAATCGCATGCTGCCAGCACTGTTTTAACTACAGGTAATCCTTCACTTAAAACCACAATTGGGACCAGAATTTGTGTTGCTAAGCAAGGCAGTTGTTAAGTGAATCACACCTGATTTTATGGCCTTTTTTTGCTACGGTTGTTAACCAAATCACTAGAGTTGTTAAATGAATCATTAATGAACTCATCAAATCTGAATTCTCCCACTGACTGGAAGCTGCTGGGAAGGTCTCAAATGGCAACCATTGTAAATACTTGCCAATTCCCAAATGTCCAGATTTTGATGGCATGACTTTGGGGGATGCTGTGAAGCTTGCAAGTGCAAGAACCAGTTATAATTCACTTTTTTTATTGCTGCTTCGAACAACTGCTGAACGAATAGTTGTAAGCTGAGGACCACCTGTACTCATTAGTTTCCTATCTCCCTTTTTGTACAGAAATTTAAGACTGCTCACACAGTGCTCTTTTTCTCCTATTTTTCCAGTCAGAAGTTTTACTATCGGTTCTCCGAACTAGTCAAAATTTCTGCTACCGGTTCTCCAGAACTGGTCAGAACCTGCTGAAACCCACCTCTGTTCTCCATGATCAATTCCTCAATGCCTCAGGTAGCACCAAGACAGATTGGCCTTAACAGCTACCTGTTTGGGACTATTCAGGCATAGAATCATAGGGATGGAAGTCACCTTATAGGTCCAATACCTCATTCTCATACCATTGCAGGCAAATGGCTGTCCATCCTTTATATTTCAATATAAAAATAAGGGAACAGCTAGTCCCAACTAGTCTGGAAGATAATGGCCTTGATTGGCCTGAACTGAAGAGCTATTCACCAGTCATCAATTATCCAAAATTGGGTAAAAGTGGTTTCTCGTTGAGTAATGGCACACAAACTCAGTCATTACCCATCACAACAGGGACTTAAACATTGCCTTGCGGACTAAAATATATTTGAAAGCCTGCCAAAGTACTCCTCCTAAAATGGAAATTGCTGAAATTACCAATGGAAATTTGTTGAAATGACTGTCAGGGCTCCAAGTAACACCCCCAACGAAAGAAAAGTGACAATGGCCTGACAATGAGATAAAGATCATTCAATGATACTGTTTTCAGAACATAGATCGTCCTCGAATTATGACCATTCATTCAGCAACTATTAGACATTATGACAGTACTGAAGGGAGGGACTTTACTACCTGTCCTCAAAGTTCAATAAGATTTTTTTTGATAAAAGCAGTTTTGGGTAATGAAGGAAAAAGTTTGGAAAGGTCTGAGCTACTTTTATCACTGAACAGTTCTAAAAGTGCTGGGGCCCAAACAATCAGAATCCTCAAGCCAGAGTAATTGTGGTTGATATAAGTTAATAGTTCAAACCTTTGAAACACATTGAGTTGGAAAAGTCTGCTCTGGACTTTGATCAATTTAATACGTAATCAAGAGGTAACAGCTAGCTATCCAAGAGTTTCTAAGCCTGCCTACCAACCACTTACTGTTCTCCAGGCGCTGGAGGCTCTTCTTCCCTTTAGCCTTGGGAATGAGGTCCGAGTTGCGGATGGCTTTGTTGATGTAATATTGCTTCCGTTTGGCTGGAGAAAACCTCTTGGCGGAAGGGGTGGCCAGAGGGGGCAAGCAATCTTCAATCCTTCTGCAAAAGATAAAATTATACACACACCCCAAATCAAAGGTTTAACTCTTTATAGACTCTTTATCTTCTCTTTTTTTTTGCAAATGCGTCAAGGGCCAGCACAGCTAACTGCAAAATAAATAAATAAATAAAAAATCCCAGTTGGACCTAAGCAATTTTCATCGATGGCCAGGAAAAACAAGAGAAGCTGTAGGACTCTCCTGCCGTTCTCCTACCATATAGTTTTTAGAGGAAGGCTGCTCTTAAACATGGAGGATCTATTGAGATGTTACGAACAATGCTTATATCTACACACATTTTCCATGCCTATATTTTTATCTTGCAATTGCTGGATTCTTCCAAAGGATAATAATGAACTAGCCATAGCAATAGCACTTAGACTTATACACCGCTTTACAGTGCTTTACAGTCCTTTCTAAGCGGTTTACAGTATCAGCCTATTGCCCCCAACAATTTGGGTCCTCATTTTACCCACCTCGGAAGGATGGAAGGCTGAGTCAACCTTAAGACTGGTGAGATTTGAACTGCCAAATTGCAGGCAGCTGGTGATCAGCAGAAGTAGCCTGTAGTACTGCACTCTAATCACTGCCCCACCCTGGCTCAATCTTTCCTATGTACTGGCAATTCAATCAATCCCAGAGCTACAAAAGATGGCCCAGGCTATTGTATGAAGTCTAGTTATACAGGTACTCCTCAACTTTCAACCACAACTGACTTCAAAATGTCTGTGGCTAAGCAAGACATTTGTTAAGTGAGTTTTGCCCCATTTTATGCCCTTTCTTGCTACAGCCTTTAAGTGAATCACTGCAATTGTTTAAATTAGTAACAGTTAAGTAAACCTGGCTTTCACATTGATTTTGTTGTAACTTTGAGGAGTCACTAAACAAATGGTTCTAAGTTTGAGGACTACCTGTACTTGGTTGGGGGCAGGGGTGGGTTCTAAATTTTTTTACTACCGGTTCTGTGGGCATGGCTTATTTTGTGGGTGTGGCTTGGAAGTCATGTGACTAGGTGGGCGTGGCTAGCTGGTCAGAGTCATTTCTGGAAGGTCCTCGCACTTACGACCAGTCCTCGCACTTACAACCCAACACTGATCAGCTGTAGGACGGCCCTTTGAAGCCCCGCGGCAAGAGTTTAAACAGTTTTTTTCCCTCTAGTCATCAGCTGGGACTCAGGAGGCAGCAATAGATTGGGGGTGGGACCAAATAAAAGGTAAGAATAACGTGGGGGGGTGGGAGGGATGGAGAACCAGTTCGGTGACGTCATATCGTCACCGCTACCGGCTCGGCCAAACCGGACTGAACCGGGAGGAACCCACCACTGGTTGGGGGACCTGCAGTGAGTCTTAGAGCTGTAGAAAAGCTTGGGAAGTCCCACATAAAGGCAGTGCAAGGTATTTCTATTTGGCAGTCCTAAAAAATACATAGACTCATTCATCCCATCCCTCAGATGTGAGTTCAATATATGGTGACTTTGTGTCTACTTTTATCAAAGAAAAATCTGGCTGATGGAATTAATCTTCCAAACGAATATACACAAAAGAAAAAAAAAATCCTGCAGCAATACCGCACAAATCCATTTCCCCTCACTTAATTTTCCATTATGATTTATCATCTTCCAGAAGAGTAAAGCCTCATGGCAGATTGGAGTGAAGCTAAAAAAATGTTCAATTATTTTCCTCTTCACAGTAACCGATTTCAGCATTTCCTATTTTCTCAAAAGAATTTTGCAGATTTCCAGGACAAGAAATCTTTTTGGCTGGGGTTGCTGAAGAGATCTAAAAAAAATATAACTTTATCCTTTCCCATTGCAGGTAATTTTCCACTTACAACCATTCGTTTAGTGACTGCTTGAATTTACAATGGCACTGAAAAAAGTGGCTTATAAACCTTTTTTTTACAGTTATGACCGCTGCAGGATGCCCATGGTTATGTGATCAAAATTTTTGACGCTTGGCAATTGGTTTGTATTTATGATGGTTGCAGTTCCATCAAATGCAGGGTCGTGTGATTACTTTCTGGGACCTTCAGGCAAGCAAAAACAATGGGGAAGCCAAATCACAACCATGTTAACTTAACAACTGCGGTATTTCACTTAACAACTGTGGCAAGAAAGGTTGTGAAATGAGACAAAACTCACTTAGTTAAATCTTGCTTAGCAACAGAACTTTCAGGCTCAACTGTGGTCATAAATTACGAACTACCTGTAGAGTTTAGTCATTCTGCCTGTTTGCTTAACAAGAGGAATACTAGTATTAACTTTTTTTAAGAATCTGGGTCAGTGCAAGCCACCTGCTTCTTCAATAGTCAAACTACAAGAAAACATTTTGTTAATGTGGCAATCTGATCACTCTGGAGAGGAAGCACTGAGGAAAGTTGTGGGTTTTATTTTTGAGTCAACAGGCATTAAGTTACATTGGTTCATTGTTTTCTATAGTATATGCAATGAAGCCTTACATTTTGCAATAATGTCCTTCTTTAAAATTAGATTGGCTCCCACCAACCAGGTTTTCTTTGGGAGGGGGTAGTGGGACGGACAGAGGCTCTAAAGATGTGGATTGGGTTTGCGGGAATAGAAGCCTGAGTGTTTATTAAAATCAACGATGTAGTTATAATTTGCCGACACTGATTTGACTCCTGGGCTGTTTTTGTTTTATATTATGTTTTTTCATTGTTTTTAAATGTTGGAAGCTGCTCAGAGTTTCTATTGTGAGATGAGTGGCTATATAAATCATATACATAAATAACTGTAAGCCGCCCAGTTACCCTATGTTAAGATGGGTGTCCAGTAAATTTATTAATAAAAAAATAAAGTTTCCAATGAATAATGATGGGGAATATTCCCCATAAAATGGATAAAGGAGGAAAATAATAAGGACTACGACCAAAATTAATACATTGTATTAGTCTACAATACCCATCATTCTCAGGAAGTTTGCATCATAGGTAGGTAGAAAGAGTTTCATCTGATGGCTGACCATTTCCTCAATCTTTGAATAAAAATAAGGGTGGAAAAAGGTTTAAAGAGTGAAAAGTTAGAATGCCATCAGATTATGGATAGGAAATAATGCAATGCTTTTTTTTCCCCTTGTACTAAAACACTATACGTTATTACTTACATAAAATAAAATAACAGATTTCCTTTTTCAGCAGACCTCTTCAGACAACTGACATAAAGCACTAAAGCGAGGCATAAAGCATTAATACCGTCAAAGATGGTAGACGGATGTCCCAAGGGCAGGTTGACAAAAGGGCCAGCAATGTGTGTAATGGGCCAAGGGATTTGTGAGAGTCATTTAAGGCTCTCAATAAAACAGACCTGAATAAGGAGGGGCTTTGTTAAAAATGAAACCTCCAAGTTAGGAGGAAAAACACATCACCCCAAACAAGGCGGCAAGGGTGACTGACAGCTGTTGCCTTCCCAACCTTCAAGGTCCTGGATGGGCTGGATTTTTACAACCAGATCCTACCCGACTCGACTTCAGAGCCGTCTGCGTTATTAAAGCACAAAAGCCTCCAGATGACAAGGCAGTCTATCAGAGGGGAAGGGGCTCAGATCCTTTCCCTGGACCTGAATCCAATGCAAGGAAGGGGACACACAAAGACAATTGTGGAGCCTCCAGCTTTCCTCCTACTCACCCGTAGGGCTGGTCCAGGGGGACTCCAGGCAGCTGCTCCTCCTGGCTCCCCCTCAGCCCTCCAGCCGCTCCCCTTTTCAGCCCCACCATCGCTGCCCGGACTGCTCAACACCCCCCTCCCTCCACCCTCCACCGCCTTCCCTCTTTCTCCGTTCCTCGAACGCCCGAAGGACGGGACAGACCCGGCCTAGGAGCCTCCCTAGCAGGAAGTGACGTCAGCCCGGGGTGGGGAGGCAGGGCTGGATTTAACCTGGGCCCTTGCAAGCCAGTTGTCCCCGTCGTGGTTGGTGTCCTCCTTTTTTTGGGATGTGGCTTGCCTGCCTGCATGAGGAACTAGTGACGTGAGAACAGTGTTACCTCGCGTGCAGGCAGTGCAATGCAGACGTTAACCCTCCACACGAGTTACGAGTTGAAATCCGGGCATCTTAAAAAGTTGTTCCCAAAGGTGCTTTTTTTTTCAGGAGGCAACTGGACTTTGAAGGGACCTTGGAGGTCGTCTAGTCCAACCCCCTGCTCACGCAGGAGACCTGTACTAGGGGATTCGAACCGCCGACCTTTCTGATCGACAAGCTCAGTGTCTTAACCAATGAGCCACCTAGCCAGGTGGGGAATCTTTCCGTTCCCCACCATCCTGTCAGTGTCTCTATGGAGATTTTCAGTCATCCAGGTCACAGTTGTCCTAAAGGTGTTTTTTTTTTTTCCCCCTCAAGAGGCAACTGGACTTTCTGGTTTTTCTTTGAAGGCCTTTCGCTTCTCATCCAAGAAGCTTCTTCGGCTCTGACTGGATGGTGGGGAATGGAAGGATTTATACTCCTTGATTCTTTCTTTCATTGAGGAGTTGGAGCTGTGCTTTCTGCAGGATGTTTTCTTTATACAAGGAGTTGAAGTCCACAAGTCTTAAAACTGCCCAAGTTTGGAGACCCCTGTTATAGATCTTCTCCCTACCACCATGATCCTGGAGGGAATACCCATTCCATAATGCCTAGAGCAGGATGGACTCCACCACCCATGATTCCCAGCCAAAATATGGAACTTGGGAGTGATGGGAAGTGTGATTATTGACGAATGTATCTTGGCTTTTTATGTACACTGAGAGCATATGCACCAAAGACAAATTCCCTGTGTGTCCAATCACACTTGGCCAATAAAGTGTTCTATTCTATTCTATTCTATTCTATTCTATTCTATTCTATTCCTATCCTAATTCTATTCTATTCTATTCTATTCCTATCCTAATTCTATTCTATTCTATTCTATTCCTATCCTAATTCTATTCTATTCCTATCCTAATTCTATTCTATTCTATTCTATTCCTATCCTAATTCTCTTCTCTTCTCTTCTCTTCTCTTCTCTTCTCTTCTATTCTATTCTATTCTATTCCTATCCTAATTCTATTCTATTCTATTCCTATCCTAATTCTATTCTATTCCTATCCTAATTCTATTCTATTCTATTCTATTCCTATCCTAATTCTCTTCTCTTCTCTTCTCTTCTCTTCTCTTCTCTTCTCTTCTATTCTATTCTATTCTATTCTATTCCTATCCTAATTCTATTCTATTTTATTCTTCTATCCTATCCTATCCTATCCTATCCTATCCTATCCTATCCTATCCTATCCTATCCTATCCTTATTCTATTTCTATTCTATTCTATCCTTCTTCTATCCTATCCTTATTCTATTCTATTCCATTCCATTCCATTTCTATCCTATCCTATCCTATCCTATCCTATCCTATCCTATCCTATCCTATCCTATCCTATCCTTGTTCCGTTCCGTCCCATCCCATCCCATCCCATTCTATTCCTATTCCTACCCTATCCTATTCTATTTCTATCCTATCCTATCCTTGTTCTGTTCTGTTCTGTTCTGTTCCGTTCCGTTCCATCCTATCCTATCCTATCCTATCCCATCCTATCCTAATTCTATTCTGTAGTCTGATGCAGCGGGAAGGCTGGGGGGATTCAGCCAAGCAATGAGGGGAGAGGGTGCGGATGGGGGGGGGGCTGCCTCTAGTTAGGGGCCTTCGGGTGGAACGCAAGGGAGGGGTCGTTTTTTTGTTTTTTTTTTATGGGCGTTGCAATGGGGGCAACGCGCAGATTCGTCTGTGGCAACAAGGCACGGACGGTGGAAATCTGCACGCGGAGCAAACCCTGCCTTGCCAGCCCCTTCCTCGCGTGTAAAGAACAGCAGCAACTGGATGTTTGAAGGGCTGCAGTATGCTGCCCGCAGCTAGGGTTACATTTAGCAGCTTTTCCTTTTGATACACTGAGCACTTTTTCCAAAGTGTTTTGGGGGGAAAAATCAGGAATGCACGAGAAAAATGGTATTCATTGAAGAAAAGAAGTAAAAGGGGAACAGTATCGCGTGCGTGATAGAGAGATAGAGGAAAGCATGACTTTATTTGCATAGGCGCCTCCCATCATGCACTAGGGGAACTCCGTAAAGCCTGTCGTTTTTAAAATTAATTTTAAAGGGTGTAGATTTGTTTGGAAAGCAATTCACTGGAATGGGAAGAAATATTTGGAATATAGAAAGAAAAAAAAAACAAATCCTAGTTATGGCATTGATCACCATAACTTGAGAAAAACTGGTGAAATAACCTTTAAATATTTCTCAAGCCGAGAAATAGTTTGTGCTCGCTTCGGCAGCACATATACTAAAATTGGAACGATACAGAGAAGATTAGCATGGCCCCTGCGCAAGGATGACACGCAAATTCGTGAAGCGTTCCATATTTTGCTTTGCTCCAAAATACAACTTCTTTGCAATTTATCAGTTCTTAGGCTTCTCTTCTGTAAATTCCTTTTCTACCCAGCCTCTGTATGGCTCAGCCTTGATAGATTCATTTACAGAGAACGTTTGTGACTCTTTTCATCTTTGAACATCACATTGGATGGAGCTTCTGTTACGATTATGCTTTATTAATACAATATGAGCCTTTTAAAAACACGGTAAATATAATATGAATGCTATAATTTATATAAATATATAAGTAATTCTAATTTGTTTTTGTTCTAAACAGAGTTAAGATTGCATTTTACAAGCAGGAGTGAGGCAGAATAAAAAGAAGGTCATAAAAGATTGCTTGTTAAATAATAAAAGGTGTGAAGGAGATGGAAAATGTCAAACCTCAAAGTTCACAGTTATTCAATGAGCTGCTGGAAACCTAGATACTTCCTGCAAGACACCTGTTACCTCATTCTGTATGAAGGGGGAGTAAGATATTTACTTCTTTAACAGAGCAACAGGGGGCTATCAATAATATAACCAATCAATGCTGATATGCTATATTTCCATGTTTTGCTGCTTTTGATAAGTATATAAGTGCTTGTTGTTCCATAAGAGGGGAGTCAGATGTTGCTATGGCTATATTGCTCTGAACCTTTTGCGCAAATAAATACAACTCCTTTTGATTCCGAGGTCTGAGTCCCATTATTGCCGCAACAGGAGTACCTTATGTTTGTTAGAGGACAAAAAGGTCCAGGTACTTACAAGGAAATATTCACCGTAATGGTAGTTGTAATAAGCACAGTGATGGTGTGATAACAATTATTTTATTTCAACAATTTTAAATATATTTTAATTTTTAAAACTTCAGATGTGATGCAATATACACTGAGAGCTTATGCACCGGAGATAAATTCCTGGTGTGTCCAATCACACTTGGCCAATAAATATTCTATATTCTATTCTAAATACATAATACAATAAGAATAGCATTAGAAATAATATTGGCTTATTATTAACATTACAAACTGCATTTTTCAGTCTTAAAAAGTGGCCTTTGAAGTTTGAATGCATATCAGGGAAATCCCAGAGACTTTTTATATGCAACTCCATCATGTATTTACTGTATAAATAGACTACCTTTGAATTTGTAAATGGAGCACAGGTAGTCCTTGACTTACAACCACAACTGAGCCCAAAATTTTATGACCTTTCTTGCCATTGTTGTTAAGTGAATCACTGCAGTTGTTAAGTTAGTAACATGGTCATTAAGTGAATGTGGCTTTCCCATTGACTGTGCTTGTCAGAAGGCTGCATATGACCAGTGGTGAAATTCAAATTTTTTACTACCGGTTCTCTGGGCGTGGCTTGGTAGGCGTGGTGTGGCTTGGTAGGCGTGGCTTGGTGGGCATGGCAGGGGAAGGATACTGCAAAATCTCCATTCCCACTCCACTCCAGGGGAAGGATACTGCAAAATCCCGATTCCCTCTCCACTCCTGGGGGAAGGATATTGCAAAATCTCCATTCCCACCCCATTCTGGGGCCAGCCAGAGATGGTATTTGCTGGTTCTACAAACTACTCAAAATTTCTGCTACCGGTTCTCCAGAACCTGTCAGAACCTGCTGGATTTCACCCCTGGATATGACTCAGGACCAATAGTGGGTTTCAAATTTTTACTACCGGTTCTGTGGGCGTGGCTTGGTGGGTGTGACATGACTTGGTGGGCGTGGCATGGCTTGGTGGGCATGGCAGGGGAAGGATAATGTAAAATCTCCATTCCCACCCCTCCAGGGGACGGATACTGTAAAATCTCCATTCCCTCCCCAATCCAGGGGAAGGTTACTGCATAATCCCCGTTTCCTCCCGATCAGCTGGGACTCGGGAGGCAGAGAATAGATGGGGTCAGGGCCAGTCAGAATTTATACTAAGGGTTCTCCAAACTACTCAAAATTTCCACTACCGGTTCTCCAGAACTGGTCAGAACCTGCTGAAACCCACCTCTGCTCAGGACACTGCAACCATCATAAATATGATTCAGTTGCCATGCCTCCAAATTTTGATCACATGACCATGGGGATGCTGCAATAGTTGTAGGTGTGAAAAATGATCCTAAGTCACTTTTTCAGTGCCATTATGAAGGTCACTAAACAAAGGACTACCTTAAATAGTTTAATATTTAATATTTAATATTTAATGGTCTTCCGGGTGCGCTTCAAGGTCTTAGTTACCACCTTTAGAGCGCTCCATGGCTTAGGACCGGGGTATCTACGAGACCGCCTTCTGCCACCAATAGCCTCTCACCGCCCAGTACGCTCCCATAGAGAGGGGCTTCTCAGGGTGCCGTCAGCCAAACAGTGTCAATTGGCGGCCCCCAGGGGGAGACCCTTTTCTGTGAGGGCACCCACCATCTGGAACGAGCTCCCCCCAGAGATACAGAAGATTCCGGATCTGCGCACTTTCCGCCGTGCCCTCAAAACATTCCTGTTTCAGCAGGCCTACCTGGCCTAACTTTCCCTGTATATTGCTTTTGATTTTATTTTAAACTGGGATGTCTTGAATTATCTAGGACCAGAGTGTTTAGTATATTTTAATTGTTTTTTTTTAACGTTTGTATTACATGTATTTTTATCGTTCGCTGTTCACCACCCTGAGTCCCTCAGGAATAGGGCGGTATATAAAGTTAATAAATAAATATTAGCTCATTGAGAATTTAATTGTGATGCACTTTTTAATATTTCTGCCATATGTTAAATAAATAAATTTCTAAATAGATTCTTAAGTGTATATTTAAAACTTAAATATCAGTGATAGACACAATATACACATAATACAGCAACATTAAAATGCACATAAGATGAGGGAGCGGCAATTTATTCCTTTTAAAAAAAGGAACCAACTTAATGATGCAATCTAAACTCATAATTTGGTAATACCTCCAACCAAATTTATTCACTTTCAATGCCTTTCTACTGTTCTAAAAAATAATACTCAATAATTTCATGAATCAAACAGCGAATTTTTCCAAAGACTTCTCACAACCTGTTTGGAGAAGCTAGTGATTTTTGTAAAAAAAATAGTTCAGTGTAGGCAAACGAGGCTGCGAGGGAGGTCTGTTCTAGTTGCAAAATATGGAACGCTTCACGAATTTGCGTGTCATCCTTGCGCAGGGGCCATGCTAATCTTCTCTGTATCGTTCCAATTTTAGTATATGTGCTGCCGAAGCGAGCACAAATTTAACTCTGCCTTGTACGGTATATAAAGGTTTTTATGTGGGTAGCTGTAATGTTATGATGAGATAATGTAAATTGTAAATATGCCCGTTATTTTTACGTCCATGAAAGATGATCTTAGCTCTCTCTGTTTTTTAAATCATAGTATTAAAATACATTAAAAATCTTTTCAACAAATTATCTGATTTTTCTCTTTCTTCGGGGTGCATGATGGGAAGGGACGTATGCAAATCATCACGGAAGGTTTGGGTAGGAATTAAGATCAGACGGAGGTGTTCATCCTTATTAAGAACCCCGAAAAGAAACGGGAATTTGAGTTTTCGCAGCAAAAGAGGCTTGGGAAGATTAAATTTTTCTCTGGGGTGAACTTTTAAAAGATTTTATTTCACTTTATTTCACATGAATATCAGGCACTTCATTAGACAGCGTTAAAGAGAAAAGCCCATATTTTGGCGCATGCGCACGGGAGCTGGACCGCATGGATGGTTGGGGTAAGTAGGGGGATATGGGAGAGTTCATTTGGGAAGAACGGGGGGGGAGGAGAAGCAAGAAAGAATGCTAAATATCTCAACATTTTAAAGCTATTCTCGGAAGATATTTTTGCTGCAGAGTTTATACTTCCAGAGTAATTTCCCCCCTTGCATCGTTTGTTGAGGCATTAATCTTTTAGAGCCATTACACAGGATACAAAGCAGTGATTACTGGTTTGGGGTTTTTGGTAGCTTGTGGGATGCTATGAATTTAATACAATTTGAGTTTAGCAAGCATTTGACAGGGTGCTAACAGTAGTTTTTACAGGTAGTCCTCGACTTACAGCAGTTTGTTTAGTGACCGTTCAAAGTTACAATGGGACTGAAAAAAATTACTGATGACCATTTTTTTCAAAGTACCTTTTCAGCATCCCCCCCACGATCATGTGATCCAAATTCAGATGCTTAGTAAAATTGGTTCATATTTATAACTATTGCTGTGTCCCAGAGGGTCATGTGGTCCCTTTTTGTGACCTTCTGACATGCAAAGTCAATGGGGAAGCCTGAGTCACTTAACAACTGGGTTGCTAACTTATCAACTGCAGTAATTCACTTAACAACTGTGGTAAGAAAGTCATAAAACGGGACAAAATTCACTTAACAAATGTCTCACTTAACAAATTTTGGGCACAGTTGTAGTCGTAAATCGAGGTCTACCTGTATTGGCAACTTAGATCAATTAAGGAAAAAACACAGATGCCTTCAAAACCATATTCAAAGAGTGATTGATTGATTGATTGATTGATTATGCGCCATGAAGTCACTGTTGACTCTAACTGATAATCACAGAATGGACAGAATAGTCATGTTTTAAAAATCAAATTGGGATGAACCTGGAATAATAAGGCATTTAATGGGAAGGTACAGGTTTGTTCCTGGAAATGGTACCCATTAACATTTTCATGAATGACTTGAGTGAACAGAAGAAGGGAAGACCTGTCATATTTAGAACCATCATATCTAGGCTGCAAAAATCTGGACTAGTGTTCCTTAAACCTGGTGACATTGAGATTTGTGAACTTCAACTCCCAGAATTCCCCAGCTGTCAGATAGTGGGTACCTGGCTTAGTGGCGATGCATCTGAAAAGATTCAGATCTATTTAATTATTTTAATTTTTAATTATTGTTGTGTCTTATGTTTTTAAATTGGCTGTACACCGCCCTGAGTCCTTCGGGAGAAGGGCGGTATAGAAATAAAATTATTATTATTATTATTATTATTATTATTATTATTATTATTATTTTTGGAATTGTCACTGATCTTAAACTGAATATGCTTCAGCAGTGCAACATAGTTGAAAAAAGGGGGAAATGCAGTTTTGGGCTGCATTGATAGAAGCACAGGTCCCAAATTATAGGAAATGCAGTTTCTATGATAATACTGCATAGCTCAGAATCCACCTTGAATGTTGTGTTCAGTTCCAAACATCCCCTTTTTAAAAACCTGGAATGATTGTAAAAAGTAATTGTAAAAAGTGCAAGTTTAATTAGGGAATTGGAAACAAGGCCTTCATGAGGAGAGATTGAGGAAACCAGATATATTTAACTGAGGGAAGAGACAGCTAAGGAAGGGAAATGATAATGCTGTTTAAATTATCTAGCCTGGCCTAAATCTTCTCCCCTTTTTAAATGTAAATTTTAATTTGTTTTAAATTATGGGGTATTTTAAATTCAGCCAAATTATTTAATTCGTTTTTATTTTATTTTAAATTTTTGTATTTATGTGTTTTTATCTTGTGGCTCTTTACCGCCCTGAGTCCTTCGGGAGAAGGGCGGTATATTAATTTAATAATAAATAAATTAAAAAAAAATACTTGGAGGAAAGTTACAGTCGCAAAGATCAAGATCTCTTCTCACTCTCCCCACTATTAGGGACACAAAATACTGGAAGAACTACCTAACATGACATTTTGACAACTAAAGCACATATTGACAATTAAAGCAGAGACATGGTGGGATCTTTTCATGGGATGTATTCAGGCAAAAGGCTGAACAGGGAGTGCTTTAATTTGATGCTAGGGTTGGTTTTGATTGCCTAATTAACTCCTTCTTGTCTGCATGAACATTTATGGCTAATGCATATACCTAGTTGGGATAAATGCAATTTAAAACCATTAATGGCATTCAAATCAAATTGCAACAAGGAAAAAAAGTAACAATAGAAGAAAATGTTTGTAGGTCAGGGTGGAAGTGTGGAATCTTTGGTGCTCTTGGAGCTTGGTTGTTTTCTTGGTTGTTGTCCAGGGGTGGGCTGCTGGGGGTTGGGGAGAACCTCTAGCTAAGATTCTGTGCAGTTCGGAGAACCCCCAAACCCCACTCCTGGCTGGCCCTGCCCAACCCGCCCTTCCCAGGAGTCCCCACGCAGCTCATTTTGGATGCAGGTAAGTGCAGGGCGTGCGTGGAGGCTCGGTGAGGGCGAAAAACTGGCCTACCAGAAGTTCAGGAAGGGCAGAAATGGGCCAGTTTCCAGCCTCCAGAGGGCCTCTGGAGCCTGGGGAGGCCATTTCCCCCCTCCCGGAAGCTCGAGGAAAACCTCTGGAGCCCGGGGAGGGCAAAAATGCCCCCCCCGCTGTGGTGCAGGAGGCCGACTAGGCCACGCCCATCATGGCCATGGCCACCAGCAACCGGGCAGAGAACCCCTTGCTAAAATTTTTGAAGCCCACCCCTGTTGTTGTCCATTTCTTGGACAATGAAATGACTGCGGAAAACAACCAAGCTCAAGAGGACACCAAGGATTCATTTTCCCAATATCTACAGCTACCTTACATATTCTTATGTTGTATGAACATAAGATCGCAAAGCATTTCCCGATGGCTACAGATTTAGAAAGATTCATTTAAAAAATAACAGATATTGTAGTCTGCCTCAATAGCATTATTTTTTTCCATCATCATTGTTTCAGTTAATCCAACTGGTTCATTGAATCTATTTGAAACCTTACATTCCTTTTAAAGCTCACTTGGGGATTTATGGGGTTTAAAGGATGAGATGACATGTTGTTTCAGCTTTTTCAGCTACATCTACCATTATGGCCAGGCAGATGTGATCCAGCAATTCAGAGATGTCTTTGGGGTGTGTGTGAGAGGGAAGGCAGGTATTGGAGGCAAATCACAAAAGAGGGTTGGGACACCAGTTTGGCCCCTTTTGGATGTGCATCTTGCATTGTGAACGCAGGATGATGCTTTTCTCCCTTTGACAAAAGCAGAGGACTTTGTGGCTGCCTTTGTAAACATGCCTGGATAATTTTTTTTTTAAAAAGAGGAGGTAAATGGGGGCAAAGTTAAAGCCTTTGTAGTACAGTGGTTTAAAGCACCCTGTTATTAAGACCAGCTGCCTGCAATTACTGCAGGTTCGAATCTCGCCAGGCTTCAGGTTGACTCAGCCTTCCATCCTTTCTAAGGTAGGTAAATTGAGGACCCAGT
Organism: Pantherophis guttatus; assembly: GCF_059756535.1. Taxonomy (NCBI): domain Eukaryota; kingdom Metazoa; phylum Chordata; class Lepidosauria; order Squamata; family Colubridae; genus Pantherophis; species Pantherophis guttatus. Next base: position 20,583,191 of record NC_142063.1, read on the forward strand.
TGTGGGGGCAATAAGCTGACTTTGTATAAATATACAAAAAGGATGAAGGCTATTGCTTAGCGCATTGTAAGCCGCCCTGAGTCTCCGGAGAAGGGCGGCATATAAATCAAAATTAAAAGAAAAAAAAGGAGAAAATGTGAATTTATTTCACATACAGGTCCTTTGTCTTTGATTTAGGAAGAAACTGAATTAAAAAGAGACTATCATTCCAGTTGATCCTACTTGGAAAAAAGTCCAACTCTCTACCAGTGACACACAATTTGGATTATGGTGGTCATCTGATGGAATTAATATAGTGAAGAGTGGGGAAATATCTGCTGCCTTGTCTCTGTGTTGATGTTTCTTCTTCTGCCTTGCAGACACTTACTGCTTCCCTTACCTTTTGTCCAAACTTCGGACAAAATATTGCAAGCAGCATACTTTTAAGAAGTGGAACAGGGGATGGCTGCTGTGATTCCCTTTGGTTTATCAGCTGGTATTATTATTTTTTCTTTGTAATAGTTACGGCAGCTTCCAGTTGCAATTTTCTTCTAGGTAGCAGTTCCCTGCTATTAAATTGAGGAAGACACAATGGATCTGGCATATATCTGTGAGTGGGAGAAGCGTCCAAAGAGTAACCACTGCCCATCCATTCCACTGGTCTGCGCCTGGTCTTGTCGCAATTTGATTGCTTTCACCACAGATCTCAAAAATGAGGAGGAAAAAGGTATTTCCTACTATGTTGGCTTCTTTGCCATTGACATTACTCTTAATACATTCTGGAATATGAAGATAGTTGCTGAAATTGTTTTAATATTTTAATACCTGGGCCTGGTGGCTCAGCAGACTAATAGCATTGTGATTAACACCAGCTGTCTGCAATTACTGTAAGTTCGAATCTCACCAGGCTCAAGGTTGACTCAGCTTTCCATCCTTTCTAAGGTAGGTAAATTGAGGGCCCAGATTGTGGGGGCAATAAGCTGACTTTGTATAAATTTACAAAAGTATGAAGGCTATTGCTTAACGCATTGTAAGCCGCCCTGAGTCTCCGGAGAAGGGCGGCATATAAATCAAATCAAAAATCAAAAAAAAAAAAATACCGTGTTTCCCTGAAAATAAGACCCTGTCTTATGTTTTTTTGAACCCTGAAATAAGCGTTTGGCCTTATTTCCATGCACTCAAAATCCCAATTGGGCTTATTATCAGGGGATGTTTTATTTTGGGAGAAACAGGGTATTGTTTTAAGATTTTAACCAGTTTGGTCTAATATTTAAGGCACCAGGCTAGAAACCAGGAGACTATGACATGCCTTACGTGTGAAAACTGACTGGGTGACTTCGGGCCAATCACCAGGAGGTTGGGAGTTGTAGTCCCACTTTCGGCATGAAAGCCAGCTGGGTGACTTTGTGCCAGTCACTCTCTCTCAGCCCAACCCACCTCACAGGGATTGTTGTTGTTGTTGTAGGGAAAATAGGAGGAAGAGGAAGTATTGTATGCCACTTTGAGTTATTTATAAAAAATAAAGGTGGGATATAAATAAATAAAAGTTGCTCACAAACAGGAGGAAGGTCTATTCAGTATGTTCACTGACTTATTTATAAAAATAATAAAGGCGGGGTATAAGTAGATAAATAAGAGAATATGAAGAAATGGATAATCTTGTACCAAACATAGGGGTCAGCCCATTAAATAGCTTCAATCTGATAATGGCGAATGTATTGTATTTTCTTGGCTTTCACAGAGAATTGGGCAGATTCCATAAATTCATGGATGGCTCAGCGGAGCCTCCAGAGACAACCTGCTCTTGAATAATAGATGGGCAACAGACCATAGCTGTTGCTTTCCCCATCATGAAAGATTTTGGTGCAGAGGTCAAAGATCCAGACTACGGGCAAATCTTCATGTTATTTTGAGTACAGGTTCTCCTCGACTTACGACCACAATTGAGCCCAAATTTTCTGTTGTTAAGTGAGAAATTTGTTAATTGTTAATGTCAAAATGGAGTTTTATCCCATTTTACGACATTACTTACCACTGTAGTTAAGTGAATCACTGGAAGTTGTTAAATTAATAACCCAAATGGGTTAAATCAACCTGGATTCCCCATTGACTTTGCTTGTCAGAAGGTCGCAAAAGGGGATCACATGACTCAGGGACACTGTAACTGTCATAAATACGAACCAGTTGCCAAGCATCTGAATTTTGATCACAGGACCATGGGGATGCTGCAAAGGTTGTAACTGTGAAAAATGGTCGTAAGTTACTTTATTCAGTGCTGTTGTAACTTTGAACAGTCACTAAATGAATTATTGTAAGTCGAGGATTACCTGTAGTCCAGGGGTGGGCAATTGTGGCCCTTTTACAACCTGTGGACTTCAACTCCCAGAATTTCTGAGACAGCTTGGCTATCAGGAATTCTGGGATTTGAAGTCCACAGGTTGTAAAAAGGCCACAGTTGCCCACCCCTGTTGTAGTCCAATGTAGATGTGGGGAACTAGCATGGAAAATCTACCCATTATTATTACTTCTCCATTTAGAGCTGGAAGTGAGTCTAAAGCAGAGGCTGATTGACCCGAGGCTCCCTCAATCTTAAACCTAGCTTTGCCATCTCATTTACTCTACCTGATCTCCAAACAGCTGCAGTGTTAATTCTAAATAATATTTTCTCCCGTCTACTGCTTTCTCATCCATCTGTCAGGGTTCCAAGTAATACACCCATAGCAAAGAAAACTCCAAGGCAGGTAGATTCCTCAAAGTATAGTTTTATTGGATATATCATATTGACACTGTTCTGGTGAAAACCGACTCTGAAGGTTCCCGCGATTTTCACCTAATTAAAAGTAAAAGTTTTTCCCTTTCCCCAATCAGTCACATGATCCAATCAGGGTGCTGTCCGGTTGCCTGGTAACGTCACTCCTCCTCTCCCTGACGAAGTGTCAGAATGTCCTTGGTTCCCAGGAGAAAGTATTTTGTTTTGGCTACAAACCCCAGCTATCTCTATTTCCCCCTCCCTATCCCTCAGCTCCAGTGTGGAAGCATTGAAGCTTCAAAATGGCTTTGGTCAGATCAGCTTCAGGGTTGACACCATCTCTGTCACTTTTTTTTCTTTCATTTCCTCCCTCAGACCTCACTCATATGATCCACATCCTTGACACAGAACATCCGTGGGACGTCCACTCCATCAATTCTGGACACATTGAAGTAATCACCTGCTTGGAATGGGATCAGTCAGGTAAAGAAGGACAACTGTAGCTTGGTGCACCTATTTGACATGAAGACCTCCGATTCATTTCGTGGCACTTGCAAATAAAAAGTGTCTCCACCATTGGGTTGCCTGGGTTTTTCAAAAAAAAAACTTGAAGTGTCAGGATGAGTTGATGAAATTGATATTAAAGATCCATTTCTTCAGGCTGGTACTTTCCAGATTTATTGGAGAAAGTGCCAGGATGGGGAAGGATGGTGTCAACTAACAAACCCAAGATTTGGCTCCTTCTCAAAGGTCCTCTTTATTGAGTACATCATATCAGCACAGTGGAATGGAAAACCAATTCTAAATCTTTCCCATGATTTCAGTATACCATATTTTTCGGAATATAAGATGCACTCCCCCCCCCACAAAAGAGTGGGTGGAAATGCCTGTGCATCTTATACTCCGAATATTGCAGGAGGAGGAGGGGGTTGGTGTGGTGCCGATCAGTTGTTTTAGAATGGGCCGCGGCGGCGGCAAACAGGTGGCAAACGGGCTGCAGCAAACAGGCCAGATGAATACCTGGGAGGCAGAGGCAGATTTCCCCCCCCCTTTTTTTTTCCTCCCCAAAAGCTAGGTGTTCTTATACTTCGGAGCGTCTTATAGTCCGAAAAATAACGTAATTAAACTAGGAAATAAACCCATCCCCAAGTGTCACAAGTCACATTGGCCAATTGGGTTAATTGGTGGGCTCTTCAGGTACTCCTTCCCCAACCTTATCGGTTGCTGGTAGAGATGACCTTGGTTCTCAGGAGAAAGCTCTTTGTTTTGTCTAGTAATGCATTCCAACCTCCTTCCCCACTTTCCCCTTGTGTGGCAACTGAGGAACAGAAAGATGGCTGCTGCCAGGTTCAGTTCGAAGTTGACAGGTGGTTTATATTATTAGATACCCAGCTGATCTTAACTGATCCCAGAAGCTATTATAATGAGAAACTACCAGCAAGCTTCACGGTTGTAGACTATTCACAAAATATCCTAAAAGAAAGCATGGACAAACCATATCTGGGTTGTTGCCAAAATGATTACATGGCTATGAGCATGAAATTGACCTTGATGAAGGAATAAAAGGATCATTAAGAGATTATAAATGACAATTTCAATCCTGGGAGGGAGAAGAGGACATGAGAAAGAGACTCAAAATAACACTACTCTACTGTTTGGTATAAGAGGGTGCAAGGAAACTGTCAGCCTTTCAAGATTCTGCTATTATAACCTATGATGATAAAATATCATTTCGCTAATCCTTGTGTTGTCTCTTTCATGATATTCCCTAAATCAAAAAGTTAATGAAAGAAACATTACCTTTAAGACATCATTAAAATATGCGAGATTAGTTCATTCCATTTTACACCTAGAGAATGGGCCTGTCCTTCCCTCGATAGGTATTCTGACTTTTTTTTTCCGGCTGCAGGATCCAGACTTCTGTCTGCTGATGCTGATGGGCACGTCAAATGTTGGAGTATGATGGACCACTTGGCCAACAGCTGGGAGAGCGAAGTGGGCAGTGAAGTGGAAGGAGACCCAGTAGTGGCACTTTCTTGGCTGCACAATGGGGTGAAACTGGCTTTGCACGTGGAGAAGGTAAGTATCATATTTTTCGGAGTATAAGAGGCTCCAGACTATAAGACGCACCTACCTTTTTTGGTGAGCAAAACAAGAAAAATAAATCTGCCTCTGCCTCTGCCTCCCAGCAATTTTGCCTCATTGCAGCAAACAGCCTGCTTTACTTTCATTTTCGTTTTCAGCATAGCTTGATTAGCACAAGAAAAAAACAATCTGCTCCCAGCAATTTACCTCCTTGCAGCAAGCAGCAGAGGCCTGCACAGCAATAAGCAATGGCAATCCCTGCAGCCTGAAACAGCTGAGAATCGGGAGGCTGATCCAAGGGACAATCAACTTGTGCTAATTAGGCTGTGCTGAAGCTGAAATGGGCTGTTTCTTCTTGCTGTTTGCTGCAAGGAGGTAAATTGCTGGGAGGCAGAAGCCAAAGGGTAGGGGCCAGGGGGTGGGCAGGGCTACATTCAGTGTATAAGATGAACCCACATTTTTACCCCCTTTTAGGGAGAAAACGATGCATCTTATACTCCGAAAAATACAGTAGGCTAATTAAGGGTTGCTATTTTACAGGTAGTCCTCAGTTTACATCCATTCATTCAGTGACCATTCAAAGTTATGGCTCTCATGATTTGGATGCTTGGCTTGTGGTTATAACATCGCAGTGAGCTGCAGTCACATGATTGCCATTTGCGACCTTTTCTGCCAGCTTCCTGCAAGCAAAATCAGTGCTGCGACGGTTGTGTGAAAAACGATCACAAGTCACTTTTTTCAGTGCGGTTGTAACTTTATAAACAGTCACTTAAACGAATGGTTGCAAGTCAAGGACTACCTGTAATATGCTTGATAATCATCTCTTTCCTAAATATCTTCTGTTTCCTTCTGTCCTTAGTCTGGAGCATCCAATTTTGGTGAGAAATTCTCCCGGGTCAAATTCTCCCCATCGTTGACCCTTTTCGGGGGGAAACCTATGGAAGGCTGGATCGCGGTAACCATCAGCGGGCTGGTCATCGTCTCACTGCTGAAGCCCAACGGACAAGTGCTGACCTCCACGGAGAGCCTCTGCCGCCTGCGCTGCCGTGTGGCCTTGGCTGATATTGCTTTCACCGGTGGAGGCAACATTGTGGTGGCCACGTCAGATGGCAGCAGTGCCTCTCCAGTCCAGTTCTACAAGGTCTGCGTCAGTGTGGTGAACGAGAAGTGTAAGATTGACACCGAGATCCTGCCCTCCTTGTTCATGCGCTGCACCACAGACCCAGCTCGGAAAGACAAATATCCTGCAATCACCCACTTGAAATTTCTAGCTCGCGACATGTCTGAGCAGGTGAGGTCCTCGGGGTTTCCTTCTCCAGTCCTAGCTGCCTCTTCCTTCTAGCTACTTGGCCATGTCTAGATTAGTCGGTTGAAGACAGATCAGATGATGATGATGATGATGATGATGATGATGATGATGATGATGATTTATTTATTTATTTATTTATTTATTTATTTATTTAATTTGTCTACCGCCCTTCTCCAACAGGACTCAGGGCGGTGAACAGCCACGGTAAAAACACAACATATAAAATTTAAAAACAATTTAAAAAACATTATATACTTTTCGCCATCAAAATAGTAAAGAACCTGGAGAACCCGATGCAGAAACATGGAAGGAGTGGATATTGTTTGTCCGTAGAGTTAGTCCACATGGAAGGAGGTGATAGCAGTCTTGCATTTACTTGTAATCCTTGACATACAACTAGTTACTTACCGATTGTCCCAAAGATCCTTTTTAAAGAGGCAGCTGGATTTTGTTTTTTCCTAGAAGACCTTTTGCTTCTCAACCAAGAAGCTTCTTCAGAACTGAAGAAGCTTTTTGGATGAGAAGTGAAACATTTACAAGGAAAAGCCAAGGAAGTCCAGTTGCCCCTTGAAAAAAGCATCTTTGGGACATCCATGACCTTGGGTGACTGAGAATCTCCGAAGGTATTTGCTTAGCAACTGTTCAAAGTCGCAAAGGACCCCCACAGGAGTAATTAACAACCTGGTTCTGATGGTTGCCCTCCACCCCAAGGCCATATGACCACGTATGCGTTCGGCAGCAAGCCTCTATTTATGGCCATTTATAGTGGCCGGTGGTCATAGGACTACATTTTATAATGTTTTTTTGCTGAAAACCAACATTTACTTCCCTTTTTGGCAAAATTGGCTTCATTAATGACCGCAGAGTTTGCTTAATGACTGCTGCAAAAAAGGTGGTAAAATCGGGTCAGTCACATGGATGACTCATTTTATGACCATCACAACTGATGACCATCATAGGCAGGGGTGGGTTCTAAATTTTTTTAATACCGGTTCTGTGGGCGTGGCTTATTTTGTGGGTGTGGCTTGAAGGTCATGTGACTAGGTGGGCGTGGCTAGCTGGTCAGAGACATTTCTGGAAGGTCCTCGCACTTACGATCAGTCCTCGCACTTACGACCTGACTCATTTGTTTGCTTTTAACACTGATCAGCTGTAGGACGGCCCTTTGAAGCCCCCCGGCAAGAGTTTAAACAGGTTTTTTCCCTCTAGTCATCAGCTGGGACTCAGGAGGCAGCAATAGATTGGGGGTGGGACCAAATATAAGGTAAAAATAACGTGGGGGGTGGGGGGGTGGGAGGGCGGGTGGGGAGAACTGGTTCGGTGATGTCATATCGTCACCGCTACAGGCTCAGCCGAACTGGGAGGAACCCACCACTGGGCCGGTGGTCATATGACTACATTTTATAATGTTATTTTGCTGAAAACCAACATTTACTTCCCTTTTTGGCAAAATTGGCTTTTGACAAACAATGGTTTCATTGAATGACTGCAGCGTTTGCTTAATGACTACTGCAAAAAAGGTTGTAAAATCGGGTCGGTCACATGGATGACTCATTTTATGACCATCACAACTGATGACCGTCATAGGCAATCTCTATTAGAGTTATAAGTCAAGGGCTACCTATATCGTGGAAAAAGAACAGAGAACTGCTTTCGCCTCGGGAGCTTCATTCCTTCATGGATTATCTTTGGAGAATGGTTGTATCTTGGAAGTGGGCAAAAGCCATAGATCAGCATGGACAGAGCCCCATGGTTACTCTTCACTCAAGTGCTTGCATGCACACACACATGTGCATATGCAATCTCTCACACACATTTATCTAGAGCCGGGTTGGCGCAATGGTTAGAATGCAGTACTGCAGGCTACTTCTGCTGATTGCCGGCTGCCTGCAGTTCGGCAGTTCGAATCCCACCTGCTCAAGGTTGACTCAGCCTTCCATCCTTCCAAGGTGGGTAAAATGAGGAGCCAGGTTGTTGGGGGCATTTATGCTGACTCTGTAAACCGCTTAGAGAGGGGTGTAAAGCACCGGGAAGTGGTATATAAATTCAAGTGCTATTGTGATTATCTATCTATCTATCTATCTATCTATCTATCTATCTATCTATCTATCTATCTATCTAGGTCTTTGGTTATTCGGGTTTTCTCCCGTGTAAAATTGTTAAAAGCGAAAACACCAGCCTGAAGATGACGAATGAGACTTCGTCGAATCGTCGCCAAGACACTTCCAATTTTACGCGGGAGAAAACCCGAATAACCAAAGACCTACATACAAACACCCGCAAAAACCTCAGAAAACATCTATCTATCTATCTATCTATCTATCTATCTATCTATCTCTCTCTCTCTCTCTCTCTCTATCTATCTATCTATCTGCTATCTTCTCACCATAATCTCTGCCTTCCACTAATTATTTTGAATTTTAAATACTAGGCGTTCCAGAACAATGTTTCTCAGGCTTTGAGACTTTAAGATGTGTGGACTTCAATTCCCAGAATTCCCCAGCCAGTCAGCATGCTGGGAGTTGAAGTTCACATATCTTAAAAGTTCCAAGTTTGAGAAACATTGTTCATCTAGATCAGGGGTGTCAAACTCGCATTGTCACGTGATGTACCGTGACTTTTTTTTTTCTCCTTCACTAAACCGGGCATGGGCGTGGCCAGTGCGTGATGCATCTGGCCTGCAGGCCATGAGTTTGACACCCCTGATCTAGATGCACAATGAACAAATGGGGGGAGGAGCTTCCAGTGAACTCTGAAGTTAGTAGGAGGTGGGCTGCATCTTGTTCTGTCCCCGTCTCACACATCCACACAAACAGACAGCCGGGGGTTAAATAAACTGGCAGACAACAAATTCTTTCGATAAGAGGATTAGCAGCAACCCAGTAGCTGCTTGCCAAGAACTTTACTCATAAACAAGATACACACAGTTCAAGAATTGTCAAGTCCAGTCCGTAATTAAATCCAAGGCAGATAACGTTGTTTCCAAAGATACAATGTGACTCGATAGTAGTTAGTTTTGTCCGTCACAGAGTCTGAATGGCCACCTCACCCCCTTATATCCCCTGTGGGGTGTGGTCCAGTGACTCAGCTTAATCTCTGGCACGCCTCCTTTTCTGTTGCATGCGTTTGTCTCTCCGACACTGGCGTGGAGAGACAAGACTTATCTCCTTCACTGTCCGACTGTGAGGAGATTCCTGGCTCCTGGCCAATCTCTTCTCCTTCGGGAGACACTTGAGGCATTGCCAGAGAGGAGGGTCCTGGAGAGGGAGGCCTGGCCAACTCCTCTCCTTCATGTTCGGAGCCTTCTCCCTCCGATAAGTCGGCCTCGGGGGTCGGAGCCACAACACATCTGGATCAGTTTCTCACTCCTATCCTAGAGCACAACCATGGGAAACGTGATTGGACTTGGACCCGATCCAATTGGGTCTTCCCAGGTGTTTATTAAACATGCCTCTGGAGGTATATACTAACCAGGGGTGGGTTGTACTTACCTTTACTACCGGTTCGCAACAGGGCCACGTGCACGCACTTGCTTCGTTCGCATACGCGCGCTTCTGCACATAAACAGAAGCTTCTTGATGATGTCGGGGTCGGTGAGCGGTAAAACCCTCCAGTTTTACTATCGGTTCTTGCGAACCGGTCTGAACCGGGGGCAACCCACCACTGATACTAACCCAGTGTTTATCAACCTCAGCATGCTGACTGGGAATTCTGGGAATTGAAGTCCACACATCTTAAATTTGGTAAGGTTGCTAACATTGTTCTACCTGGTCTTCCCTCCTTCCCCAGATGTTGTTGTGTGCCTCCAGTCAGAACAACAGCATTGTGGAGTGCTGGTCACTCCGTAAAGAAGGACTGCCGGTTAACAACATTTTCCAGCAGATTTCTCCCACAGGTGAGTCAGGTAGCAGATGTAGAAAGAGTTTAGCAGAAAATGGCTTCTTCTCCTCATTAGGTTGAAATCATCCTGGATTCCTGAATGCTCAGATTGGGGAGTTTGAAATCTGTGAACTACAATTCTAGCCCAAGCAATGAGGCAGAAAAGACATAGGCAGAGCCTTGTGGGTTCAGGACAAAGTCTTCTGGGGATTGGCTCAAAGTCACCCAGCTGCTTTCATGCCTAAGGCGGGACTAGAATTCACAGTGTCCTGGGGATTGGCCCAAAGTCAACCAGCCAGATTTCATGCCTAAAGTGGAACTAGAATTCACAGTCTTCTAGGGATTGGCCCAAAGTCACCCAACCAGCTTTCATGCCTAAAGTGGGACTAGAACTCACAGTCTCCTAGGGATTGGCTCAAAGTCACCCAACCAGCATTCGTGTCTAAGGCTGGACTAGAATTCTGCTTCTCCCATATGAATAAATTCTTTGTTTTTCACAGATGTGGTTGTGTTGCCAATAAAAAAATTGCTCTTTTCTTTCCAGCTTTCCTTCTATTTATCTCCCTCCCTCACAGCTCAGCAGGAGCAATTTTTCTAATTGAGAGCAATCAGACCCACAGATGATATTTAATTGTTGTCTTTGCACAGGAAATCACCTGGCAACAGATTCTCATCACAATTATTTCCCTCTGGAAATGAGCTTCTTTTGATTCTTCCCCAGGCAAGAAGCCATTAAATTGGTACATCTTGACCTGGCAAATTTGAAGCTGAATTTCTGCTCCTTTTGCTTAGAAACAATACATTTGATAAATTTGAAAAAAGTGCTAGTATCATTTTGGAAAAAAAAATGTAGGCGACCTGTGTGTAAAATGCATAGATTTTCAGACCATGCAATATTCCTTCAGCTGTGGTGTCTTAGGAATACAAGAAAACTAGTTTTGTATGTGCATCTTAGTTCAATTTGCTTTTCTGGGTGAAAAGTTGTTTATTTACCAAATTTATATGCCGCTCATTTTGTGGTACAAGGTGACATAATACACTCGCACAGTCTCTTCCAAACCAGGCCTCTCCACAAATTTCAGCACTACAGTTCCCTGAATTCTGAACAGCCAGCACACCCAAAGAATTCTCAGTATCCCTGCTGCTCAGAATTCTGGGAATTGCAGTCCCAAACACATCTAGAAAGTGTGAATGTTACAGTAATTTAATTGTGCTGAGCAGAAAGGAAAGAAGTTCCGTTACCAAATGCTTTTTTTTTTTTTTTTTTGTACTACTTTAATTATCCTCTTCCTCTTTATTTCTAAGTTGGGGACAAGCCGCCAATGATCTTGAAATGGCGAATCCTTTCAGCCACTAATGACCTGGACCGAGTTTCTGCTGTGGCATTACCCAAACTGCCAATTTCTTTGACCAGCACTGATCTGAAGGTAGCAAGTGACACCAAGTTCTACCCGGGTTTAGGTGAGGAAAGTTTTTTTTGGATATGTAGTCTTATCAGATAAGCAAAAAAACTAATACTGGGGTGACGCAGTCATTATAATGCAGTATTACAGACTAATTCTGCTCACAGCCCAGGAGTTCGATGCTGACGGGCTCAAGGTTGACTCAACCTTCCATCCCTCTGAGGTCGATAAAATGAGGACTCAAATTGTTGGGAGCAATATGCTGACTCTGTAAACCACTCATAGTGCATTTAAATCAGGGGTCCCTAATCCCTGATCTACGGCCCATTCTGAACCGGGCCACGGAAGTGATGGGCGAGCACACTCGCGAACTCCCCCCCCCTCCTCCTGCCTTGCTGCCTCTGCCGGTCCGCCGAGCTAGAAAGGTTGGAGACAGCTGCTTTAAAGCAGTATGGAACAGTATCAGTTTAAGTGCTACCCTGTTTCCCCGAAAATAAGACATCCCCTGATAATAAGCCCAGTCGGGCTTTTGAGCGCATGCGGTAAAATAAGCCTCCCCCGAAAACAAGCCCTCCCTGAAAATATTTAAACACAGAGCTGGAAATCAGGTAAGATGGCAAGAGGAGCCCCATCTTGCTCCATGCGCCTCAAAATAATAAGACCTCCCTGAAAATAAGGCCAAGCGCTTATTTCGGGGTTCAGAAAAATATAAGACAGGGTCTTATTTTCGGGGAAACACGGTACTGCTAGTGTGAGTGAGTTCCAAGGTACTCCCTCCTTCCTGTTCTGGGCCGCAGAGGGAGTGACCAATGGGACTTCAAATCTAGGTCATAAGTAACCCCGAGATAGCTCCATCAGAACTTCAAAGGGTCACTAAGCAACCGGTCCTAAACTGAGAACTACCTGTACAACAAATTGGCTCTCATAAGAAAATTATAAATGCCTAAAAGTGGGATATCAAGTCTTGGGAATCATAGATGCATCTTTTTCCTAATCCTAATTAGAACTTTATTTAGAAACTTACCAAATTAGTAATTTGCCACGAATACTAAGCTGTGAGCAGAAGTGTCTCCCAACAGTGATGTTGGGTTGGCCTAGCTGAGGGATAAAATAATAGAATAGTCCAGAAGGAATGCACTGCAGCCCTACTTCTCTCGGTAAACCATTTATAAAAATCCCTTTGCAATTTACCCACCTCTGTTCCAGGCCTGGCGCTTGCTTTCCATGATGGCAGCGTCCACATCATCAACCGTCTCTCCTTGCAAACCATGGCAGTGTTTTACGGCTCCAGCTCACAACGCCCGGTGGATGAGCAGACCATCAAAAGGCAGAGAACTTCGGGCCCTCTGGTCTACTTCAAAGCGATGCAGATGTCTTGGACTTCGCTGGCCTTAGTTGGGGTTGATAGCCATGGAAAGGTACAATTGGGGATACAGAGTAAGATTGCCTCAGTATTTACAGCAGGGAGGCCAAGAAAGATTTTTATAGGGACTCCTCAAGTTATAACCATTTGTTTGGTGACCGTTCAAAATTACAAAGGCCATGAAAAGAGTGACTTACGACCAATTTTCAAGCAACCATTGCAGGATCCCCATGGGGACATGATCAAAATTCGAGCCATTGGCCACTGGCATGTATTTATGACAGTTGTAATGTCCTGGGGTCGTCGTCTAATCACGCTTTGTAACCTTCCCAACTGGCTTCTGACAAGCAAAGTCAATGGGGGAAAGCCAAATTCGTTTAACAACTGCATGATTTACTTAACAACTGTGGCAAAAAGGTCATAAAATGGGGCACAATTCACTTAAGGAAACTGCTTTGCTTAGCAACAGAAATTTGGGTCACAATTGTGGTCGTAAGTCAAGGATTACTTGTAGTTCCCCTTTTTTCCAAGACAAAAACATAAGAGCTGGATTGGATCATAAGAAAAATCCTCTCACCTGCTTCCGGATTCATAGAGCAGACAGCCAAATGTCTCTGAAGGCATCAGGCATCTCTATCTCCCTGTGTTGTTTTTCACACGAGCATCTCAGTTTTGTGAGCTGATACTCCCTGTATTCTGAAGATGAGTGAATGAAAAATTATATTGATAGAATAGAATTCTTTATTGGCCAAGTGTGATTGGACACACAAGGGATTTGTCTCCACAGCTGGTTTTTGAATGATAACATTCGATCTGTACATTTTAACTTTCTTTAAATTGATAGGGTACATAAGCTGCTTGGGTTTGTTCTGATTGGAAAGGCATGTTAAGCCCTGCAAATAATAGCTTATTTGCTCCCTCCATCATGAATCCAAGTAACTTCCTTTTGAAGGCCTTTAAATTATTGGCTATCGCTACAGCTTGTTGCAGGGAATTCCATAAATAAGTCCAACACTTTGTAAAGGAAGTGCCTCTTTGCTTTGTTGTGCATTTAACTGGAAAGTCCTTCATTTTCTCCGAGATCAACCCGGGCAAAACAAGGAATTATTGCCAAACCTAGGAGACCGGATAGCTCAAACAAATGAGTCAAGCTTCACAATCGGGCAAGCAATGCAGCAGGTCCCTGGTTCAAACAAGAGCAAGATCCTGGAAAGTGCCCAGCGTTAATCTTGCCGGAGATAATTGACTTCCTGGCTGCATCCGACATGTCATTTCTGTCTGTCCCCTTGCTCTCTGCAGCTTAGCATGTTCAGGATCTCTCCCTCCATGGGGCATGTTCTGGATATGAATATTTCCCTCCGTCACTTGCTTTTCCTGTTGGAGTACTGCATGGTGACAGGGTATGACTGGTGGGACATCCTGCTTCACGTCCAGCCCGGCATGGTGCAGAATCTGGTGGAAAAGCTGCACGAGGAATACATGCGCCAGAATGCCGCCCTGCAGCAGGTGAGTTCCCATCTTCGAAACATGCATTCAATTTTGCAGCTACTAAAATAGTTGGCCGAGCAGGTACAAAAATAGCCAGGGAAATGATTGAAGCCTGGTAAATGGGTCCCTCCTCAGTCAAGAGGAGTGCTGATTTACCACCAGCTTATCAGGTGCTTAGGAGCCGAGGGCTTGACGGCACAAGGAAACAACAGCCAGTTGCTGGCCATCAACACACCAATCAACCAATAGGAAGGCACCACATAGATTCGACTCACAGTAGTCCAAAGCACATATTCCAGTAGAGAGAAATTCTCTGAAGATGGGCTCTAGCACAAATCCAAAAGCTCGGAAGAGTAAATCTCTGTCCTGGTGACTCACCCAGTTGGATCTTGCAATATTATCCTGGGGCACGTATATTTGCCTTCATTCGTGCATTCGCATCTTGTTTCCTTCTGCTTGAAAGTAAGTCAAAATTCTCCTCTCCTCCCGTGGTCATATGACCACATTTCGGCTCGCATTTACAACTAGTGTCCTGTGGTCGCGGGACCACTATTTGCTACGGGGTTTTTTTTTTTTGGCTATTCTTTCTTCAGAAGAATAATTTAGACCAGGAGTCTCCAACCTTGGCAACTTTAAGACTTGTGGACTTCAACTCCCAGAATTCCTCAGCCAGCAAAGCTTTGCTGGCTGAGGAATTCTGGAAGTTGAAGTCCACAAGTCTTAAAGTTGCTAAGGTTGAAGACCTCTGATTTAGAAGTTTCACGGTTGGCCTAATGGCTGCTGTAAAAACAGACAATCATGACCAAGTGTCTTGACTTACAACAACTTACGGCTGAAATTCCGTTCCCATTTGTGGTCATAAGTCAAGGACTATCTGTGTAGGGCTCTTTAGGTAATAATTGAATGGTAACCGGAAGCTGATTGGATGGGGGGTGGGGCAGCACAGTTCACAGAATAGTGGTGTTACCTGGCCATATATAATAGTGCTTGGACTCATTCTGTTGCATGTTTAAACCATGGTTTCACCAGAGTTAAATCATGATTAGCCAAGTGTGTTTGGAATAAACCTTTTGGGGTCAGAAAAACCTGAACCAGTGGTGGAATTCAAATTTTTTTACTACCGGTTCTGTGGGTGTAGCTTGGGGGCGTGGTAGGGGAAGGATACTCAAAATCTCCATTGTTATCCCATTCCAGAGGAGGGATACTACAAAATCCCCATTCCCTCCCCACTCCCGGGGGAAGGGTAATGCAAAATCCCCATTCCTTCCCCACTCCTGGGGGAAGGATACTGCAAAATCCCCATTCCCTCCCCACTCCTGGGAGAAGGATACTGCAAAATCTCCATTCCCTCCCCATTCTTGGGGGAAGGATAATGCAAAATCCCCATTCCCTCCCCACTCCTGGGGGAAGGATACTGCAAAATCTCCATTCCCACCCCACTCTGGGGCCAGCCAGAGGTGGCATTTGCCGGTTCTCCGAACTACTCAAAATTTCCGCTACCGGTTCTCCAGAACCTGCTGAATTTCACCCCTGACCTGAACTGCTAGAAGTTAAACCACAAGTGAACCCAGCGTCATTTATTTCTTGACTTTAATATGTGAACGTCTGTGCTAAAAGGAGCAGCATTCTCACGGGTGATCTCGTCCCTCCTGTGACAGGTTCTGTCCACACGGATCATTGCCATGAAAGCCTCCCTTTGCAAGCTCTCCTCCAGTACGGTGGCACGTGTGTGCGACTACCATGCTAAGCTTTTCCTGATCGCCATCAGTTGCACCCTGAAATCCCTGCTCCGGCCCCCAGTCCTCAACACGCCCGACAAGACACCTGGAGACAGGCTGACGGAAATCTGTGCCAAGATCACCGATATAGGTATGTTCAAAAGGCCTGGTCCTCTCCTGGTCTGCTAGATTTTCCAAAGGAGGGGGGGGGAAAGCTCATTTTAAAAGTTGTTCTATTTTCAAGGTTGTCCATGTATGGCAGAAGAATCAAAACTTTCAAATGGTGGCCAAACACCATGACTGAAGCCTTGTCTGTTATTTTGTGGGCATCAACGCACGCAAAAATGGCAGAATTTCAATTGCATTGCCAAAGCCACCATTCTGACATATTTTTTTAACCATCAGGTGGACCAGTGTTTCCCAACCTGGGCACCTTTGAGATATGTGGAGTTCTAGAATTCCCCAGCCAAGCATAAAAAGATAAAGGTTCCCCTCGCATATATGTGCTAGTCGTTCCCAACTCTAGAGGGCGGTGTTCATCTCCGTTTCAAAGTCGAAGAGGCAGCGCTGTCCGAAGACGTCTCTGTGGTCATGTGACCGGCATGACTAAAGGCCAAAGGCGCATGGAACGCTGTTACCTTCCCACCAAAGGTGGTCCCTATTTTTCTACTTGCATTTTTTTTTTACGTGCTTTCGAACTGCTAGATTGGCAGAAGCTGGGACAAGTAATGGGAGCTCACCTCATTACGCGGCACTAGGGATTCGAACTGCTGAACTGCCGACCTTTTGATCAACAAGCTCAGCATCTTAGCCACTGAGCCACCACGTCTCCCTCAGCCAAGCATAGCTGGTTTGAATTCTGGGAGTTGAAGTTTACATATCTTAAAGTTGTCCAGATTGGAAAATGCTGTTATAGACGTTCCTTTTTCCTCGTTCTCTCCCTCCCTCCAGGTTATAGTCCTGGTTGAAAGACAATTTCATAACCAAAGGTGGTATTTTGACATTCTCCTCTGATAATGTCAACGTTGTTTGATTTGCAAAACTGACCTCTTAGTATTCTGTATTCTTTTCTTTGTTAGGATGTGACATGCCTGCTTGCTTTTTGGTAATATCAGTATCACAGAGAATCAAATAATCCCAAAGTTTCTCGTTACTGTTTCTTATTCTCTTATTTTATCAATATGTCTGTGCCTGTTGGTATCCTAGAGCAGGGGGCTCCAGACATGGCAGCTTTCAGACTTGTGGATTTCAACTTCCAAAATTCTTTCGCTAGCCATGCTGACTGAGCAATTCTGAGAGTTGAAGTCCACCAGTCTTAAAGTTGCCGTGTTTGGAGACCCCTGTCCTAGAGAAACGGGAAGCTTTTACAACTTAGTTAACTTTGAAGGAACTAATAAATTATGGCAAACTGTTTACCCATAAAATTCTCCCAAGAAAGGAAGGAAGGAAGGAAGGAAGGAAGGAAGGAAGGAAGGAAGGAAGGAAGGAAGGAATTTACAATGAAATGACTAATGAATTGGTTCCAGTTTAGAAAATTATTCATTCATAATAGATCTGATGAAATTTGCTGCTTTAGGAATATTGCCAGTTTTTTTTAATTTAGGCTTTATATATATATATATATGTATGTATGTATGTATACAGTATGTATACAGTATGTATGTATGTATGTATGTATGTATGTATGTATGTATGTATGTATATATATATGTGTATATATATATTACCGGCATCTCAAGTCACTAAATGAGGCAGTCACTAATTGAAACCACAAGAACTATGCTTACGATATTATAAAACTTTCCTTTCCTTTACAGACCTGCTAAGGTCCTAAATATGAGGCTTGGTCACAAAGCTACTTTTTCATTACCGTTATAATTGCGAACAGTCACTGAGTAAGGACTACTTGTATTGGGAGAAGAAAGCTAGTATTCTCCGGGGCCTTGAACAGATCTCATTAGCACTAACCAGTAAAGCTAATAGCAAGAGTTTTTGGAAATTGTAATCCAAAATACTTCATAGGCCTAAAATAAAAATGCCCTCAAATCAGGAGCCAATCTTGCTGATTAGATGGACATGATTGATTGATCATAGAATCATAGAGTTGGAAGGACTCATCAGGTCCAGTCCCTCATACACTGCAGGGATTCACTATACCAGTGAATTCTGGGAGTTGAGGTCCAGACATCTTCAAACTGCCAAGGTTGTGAAACACTGCACTGCACTGTTCCTGAAAGATGATTATCCAGCTTCTATTTGAAACCCTCCAGTGAAGGTCTGTAGAGATTCTCAGTCAGAGGGGTCATGGTTGTCCCAGAAGTGCTTTTTCAGGAGGCAATTGGACTTTCTGGGGTTTTTCTTTGAAGACGTTTCGCTTCTCATCCAAGAAGCTTCTTCAGTTCTGACAGGATAGTGGGGAATGGAAGGATTGCTATTCCTTGCAGACAGCTGGTCATTTGTATCCTTTTAGAGAGTTGTTGAAGCACTTGGAGGTTTTTTTATACCAGCTGTCTGCAAGGAATATAAATCCTTCCATTCCCCACTATCCTGTCAGAGCTGAAGAAGCTTCTTGGATGAGAAAAGAAACGTCTTCAAAAGAAAAAAACCAGAAAGTCCAGTCACCTTCTGAAAAAAAGCATCTTTGGGACCTCCAGTGAAGGGGAAGAAACCATTCCACGCACTGACCTGATCCACTTGATTGACAGTTCTTCCTGTCGAGAAGTTCTTCCTAATGTCTAATCGCTATCTATCTCCTTGAAGTTTCCTCCCATTGATCCTTTCAGATATCGACAAAGTGATGATTAATTTGAAGACAGAAGAATTTGTGCTGGAGATGACCACCTTGCAATCTCTCCAACAACTGATCCAGTGGGTTGGGGACTTTGTGCTCTATTTGCTCGCCAGTCTCCCGAACCAGGTGAGGTTTGGCAGATGCCCCATGACGCTGTTTGCTTAATGGAGGGTAAACTTCTTTGTCAAATTCACCATTTGAGTTCTAATATCGACAGATACCAACTGTTTGTTTAAAGTGAGGCCTTCTCTTGCCCTTTAAATACAGGAATGCCTCTTCTCAGTGATGCCTCTTCTCATCTCTTTTCAGTTGCCACATATAATATGAAGACTGTAGTTAGTTATTTATCAAAGACAGTATATTAAATAGCATATTGCCCCCAACAATCTGGGTCCTCATTTTACCCACCTCGGAAGGATGGAAGGCTGAGTCAACCTTGAGCCGGTGAGATTTGATCTGCTGAACTAGCAGTCAGCTGAAGTAGCTGCAGTACTGCACTCTAACCACTGCGCCACCTTGGCTCATTATGGTTTTGTTATGGTTTTGTTATGGTTTTGATTGCACATTATTTTTGAATCAGGTATCTTGACTTAATAATAATGGGATATAATAATACATGGTGCCTCTTTGTTTTACCCTGCGCCCAAACAAATCAGGAAGAAAGAGCTTCATCATATATGAAGCCCATGATATACGGGCTTATGGTTTATTGAACCAAAATGAGCAAGACTGTGCTGTGTTTCCAATTTGGAAACTTTAAGATATGTGGACTTCACCTCCAAGAATCCCAGCAGCAGCCAGCATGAGTCATGGGAGTCTACATACCGTATTTTTCGGAGTATAAGACACACCTCTTTCCCAGCAAAAAGAGGGTGAAAATCTGGGTGCGTCTTATACTCTGGATGTAGCCCAGCCCAGCTTCTCAAACGGAGGTTTCAGAGGCTGAAAAAAGCATCAGAAACGAAGCTTCAGAAAAGAAGCCCCCAAACAGAGCTTCAGAGGCTTTTTATCTGAAGCTGTTTCAGAAGTTTCAGAGGCAGGAAAAAAAAGCAAGGCACAGAGCTCACAATCAACAAACCTGTTGCTAAAATTCACCTCTGGGAACAGCTGATTGGGGGTATTCTGGGAGGCCGATCCACTGCCAATCAGCTTTTTTCTTATTTTCCTCCCCAAAAACTAAGGATGAGAGAGTTGAGAAGATCACTCAGCTGACTTCATGCTTAAGACAGGACTGGAATTCTCAGTCTCCCAGTCTCTTAATCATTACATCAAAAGTGGCTTAGTTTTATGCAATGTATTTAATGATTTGTATGGATTCAGCTGTTACACAGTGTTACACAGAAATGTCCTTTCTTGCTTGTTTATCCTACAAAGTAAACAGTGCATGTACTGGTGTAAAGGTAAAGGTTCCCCTCGCACATATGTGCTAGTCGTTCCCGACTCTAGGGGGCAGTGCTCATCTCCGTTTCAAAGCCGTTTCAAAGCCGTTTCTCCGTTTCAAAGAAATCTAATAAATGAAAGCCAAAGAGCCAGCGCTGTCCAAAGACGTCTCCGTGGTTATGTGGCCGGCATGACAAAATGCCAAAGGCGCATGTAACGCTGTTACCTTCCCACCAAAGGTGCTCCCTATTTTTCTACTTGCAGCTTTCGAACTGCTAGGTTGGCAAAAGCTGGGACAAGTAACGGGAGCTCACCCCGTTACGCAGCACTAGGGATTTGAACCGCTGAACTGCCGACCTTTCGATCGACAAGCTCAGCGTCTTAGCCACTGAGCCACCGCGTATACTACCCCATTTAAATCCTGACTAATTAAACCAGGATTCCTACCCTGTTTCCCCCAAAATAAGACATCCCTTGATAATAAGCCCAAACGGGCTTTTGAGCACATGGCAATAAGGCCAAGCGCTTATTTCAGGGTTCAAAAAAATATAAGACAGGGTCTTATTTTCGGGGAAACACGGTAGCTTTAAGTGGTGTACCCAGTGCAAGTATCATCTATTTCTGTTGAATATTTTATTTCTTATTTATAATAATAATAATAATAATAATTAATAATAATAATAAATTATTATTATTATTATTATTATTATTATTATTATTATTATTATTATTTTATTTCTCCCGAAGGACTCAGGGCAGAGTACAGCCTGATTAAAAGCACAAAGACAGAAAAAAATTAAAAATAATTAAAATTATTAAATAATTGGCTCAATTATAAAACCCCAAAATTTAAAATCCCACATTTAAAACCAATTAAAATATTTACATTGATAGCCCGGCCTGGTGGAACAACAAGGTTTATGCAGATTTGGTTTGCTTACTGAATCAGTTAAAACTGCATTATTTCATTAGCTGAGATTTCTAAAACTGAAGCATTCCTAACGATTGAAGCCGAGTATCTTTGACCAAGAAAAGTCAGATGGGCCCATCCCAGAGAACCATTGCTAGTTAAGGTAGCCCTCAACCCTTTATCCCCACTCCTGCCTTGGTGATTATGAGTAACCTCATTAGAAACTATGGGTTTGCTCTGGAAATCAAGCAAAGTCAGAATTTCCAAGGATGGGTAGATAGGGATATTTAAGGACATTTAAGAGCTGCGGTGGCCCAGTGATTAGAATACAGGCTACTTCTGTTGACTGCCAGCTGCCAGCAGTTTGGCAGTTCGATTGTGAGTAGTTCAAGGTTGACTCAGCCTTCCATCCTTCCGAGGTCAGTAAAATGAGGAGCCAGATTGTTGGGGGCAATAGGTTGACTCTGTAAACCGCTTAGAGAGGGCTGTAAAGCACTGTGAAGCGGTATATAAGTCTAAGTGCTATTGCTATTGCTATTGACTCATAATGCAAATTTTGCAGTAGGTTCATTGTCACATTTGATGTAGGGTCATTGCTGTAGGGAAATTCAAGCTTCTAGTCAGTTTGAGTATTCCTTTTGTTCCGGGGTGAAATCCAGCAGGTTCTGACTGGTTCTGGAGAACCGGTAGCGGAAATTTTGAGTAGTCCGGAGAACCGGCAAATACCACCTCTGGCTGGCCACAGAGTGGGGTGGGAATGGAGATTTTGCAATATCCTTCCCCCAGGAGTGGGGAAGGAATGGAGATTTTGCAGTATCCTTCCCCCAGGAGTGGGGAGGGAATGGAGATTTTGCAGTATCCTTCCCCTGCCATGCCCACCAAGCCACGCCATACCAACAGAACCGGTAGTAAAAAAAATTGAATTTCACCACTGTTTTGTTCTATTATAAGTCTACCAATAATGTTAATTGTAGTATTGTGTGCATCATTTCAGCCTTGAACAACCTTCAGGTTCTTTTTTCTGCCTTTAGGGTTCTGGACCCACATCAGGACCTGTTCGCCCAGGTCATAGTTTCCTTCGGGATGGGGCCTCCCTAGGGATGCTCCGCGAACTGATGGTCATGATCCGGATCTGGGGACTCTTGAAGCCAAGCTGTCTTCCCATTTATACGGCCACATCTGACACGCAGGACAGCATGTCCCTCCTCTTCCGGCTTCTTACCAAATTGTGGTTGTGCTGTGAGTAATCTGATGTGCTGCCAAACATAGGAAAAGTTGTGGCTTGAAGGCTTGGAGCACCAAGAAATGGTGTGTAGAACATTCCAGATGTGACTCATTCAAAGCTCAGAAGCCATTTGAGCATTCTGAGCTCAAAACAAACCATTTCCAAGCATAGGTTTTGATCCACATATGTTTCAGTATTGGTTTGTGAGACAAGCCCACGCACTCTCCTTTTTCACTTTAAGGTGATAAAGAAGGAGACCAGATACAGGTAGTCCTCAACAGTTCGTTTAGTGACCGTTTGAGGTTACAGCGGCACTGAAAAAAGTGACTTATGACCGTTTTTCACACTTACGACTGTTGTAGCATCTCTTTGGTCACATGATTTGACAACTGACTCACATTTCTGACAGTTGCCGTGTCCTGGAGTCATGTGATCACCTTTTGTGACAGGCGAAGTCCATGGGGAAGCCAGATCCACTTAACAATTATGTTACTAACTTAACCGCAGTGATTCACTTCACTTCACTGTGGCAAGAAAGGTCCTAAAACGGGGCAAAATTCACTTTAACATATGTCTCGCTTAGCAACAGAAATTTTGGACTCATTTATGGTCGTACGTTGAGGACTACCTGTAGTCCAGTCTATGTCCCAGACTTGAGAAAAAAATAGCCATTTCTTTTCTTTAAAATGGATTTTTAAAAAATTCCCATAAAACAATATTTATTGGTTTGATTTATATCCCGCCCTTTTCCGGAGACTCAGGGCTGCTTACAATGCGTTAAGCAATAGAAGTAATAATAAGGAGCCTTGGTGGTGCAGTGGACTAAAGTGCTGTTAAGTAGCACTTAGCTGCTAGCTGCCTGCAATTACTGCGAGTTCAAATCTCACCAGGCTCAAGGTTGACTCAGCCTTCCATCCTTCCGAGGTAGGTAAAATGAGGACCCGGATTGTGGGGGCAATAAGCTGACTTTGTATAAAAAAGAACACCGCTTAGGGGGGGCCAAAAGCCCTACTAAGCAGGTATATACAAAAGTATGAAGGCTATTGCTTAACGCATTGTAAGCCGCCCTGAGTCTCCAGAGAAGGGCGGCATATAAATTGAATCAATCAATCAATCAATCAATCAATCAAATAAATAAATAAGAAAGAAAGAAAGAAAGATACATGTTTTTGCTGCCAGTTTTCTTTTTTTAAATAGAAACTCCCTTCATAGTTTATCTACAAATGATCCCCAGGTGAAAATAGGTGTTTGTGATCCAATACACATCAATTCTGGGAGTTGACGTCCATGCCTCTTAAAGCAGCCAAGGATGAAAGACACTGATCCAAAGCCTTTCCCCCCCTTGGACAGGTCGTGACGAAGGGCATCCCAGCGAGCCAGACGATACCTTGATCGATGAATGCTGCCTCCTACCCAGCCAGCTCCTCATCCCAAACATGGATTGGCTTCCGGTGAACGATGCCATCATCAGCAAGCTGCAGAACAAGCAGCCAGTCCGGCTGCAATTTGGAAAGCTTCCCGGGATTGTTGGACACTCTGCTTCAGTTCCGTGCGATGCATTTACCAGGTGCATTGTGGGCAAGCTGGTTTTTCTCTTGACCCGACAGGGAAGCTTCTTGGCCTGCTGGAGGGATGGTCCTTTATGGGTTTTACTCTTGCTTAAAGCTTTCATAGTACTTATTGAAAGATCACCTCACTTTAATACAGGCCCAAAGGTGCTTTTTCAAGAGGCAACTGGACCTTCTGGTTTTTCTTTGAAGACGTTTCCCTTCTCATCCAAGAAGCTTCTTCAGCTCTGACTGGATGGTGGGGAATGGAAGGATTTATATTCCTTGCAGACAGCTGGTTGAAAAAAAAATGCAAATGACCAGCTGTCTGCAAGGAATATAAATCCTTCCATTCCCCACCATCCAGTCAGAGCTGAAGAAGCTTCTTGGAAGAGAAGCGAAACGTCTTCAAAGAAAAACATGAAAATCCAGTGGCCTCTTGAAAGGAAGCACCTTTGGGACAACCATGACGTGGACGACTGAGAATCTCCATAGATTTTAATAATACAGTGGTTTTTCCAACTTGGCCCCTTTAAGACATGTGGACTTCAACTCCCAGAATTCCTCAGTCAGCATGGCTGGTTGGTGAATTCTGGGAGTTGAAATCCACACATCTTAAAATGACCAAGTTGGAAAAACCACTATTTTAATAGATCCAGTTAAAAACAAGCAGAAGGGAAAGAGATCCTGAAATACAAGTTCTTTGACTCTGTGATTTGGCTCAAATTAGCCTTGGTTGTAATCTTTCTACAGCTCACATGAGCCTCAGCTCGTTTTTGCAACTCCCAGATGGCAGCAAATCACTGATTTTATAGCAGTGCTGTTCCTTGATTATTTAAAAAAAGTAAGCATCAAAATTGGGTATATTAACCCCTTTGCAACCTTCACGAACCCAGCTGTGTTCGTTTTTAAAAAGCTGTTAACCCCCCTCCTATCCTATGTGGAATAATAGGGGCAGGGAAATTGGTGTCTCCCCCTTTTGATGGCATTGTTGTGTTATCACCCTGAGGGATTGTCTCTCCCCATGGCATTTGGCATTGTGCTATCTAATCAGTGTTGTCTTCATTCCCAGGACCACTGGATACCCAAAGATTGACCACCTGCGACGGCTCCATCTTGGAGCTTATCCTACTGAAGAATGCAAGTCCTGTACCAGGTTAGCATCCCAGGCTGAGGAAAGGAAGAGTTCAGTCCCCCCCGAAAGATTTATCTTAAATTTTGAACCTAATCCCAAACTAACTAAATGTAAGCAAATGTAGGAAAAGAATAGGCAGAACCGAGGATGGGTGGGGTATGTGTGTATGGAGTTCAAGCCTAGAATCCTTATGTTCCCACAAATGATCTTGAGTCCAAGCCCTCTTGAATCCCATTGATTCTTATCTAGTGCCAATTTAGTGACTAGATTCTTGTGTATAGGATTAAGCAATACATCTTAACTGCAACTTAAGGTGCTGATTCTTCCTGCCTTACAGCAGAGAGAAATTGCAGCTGCTAGTCGAAGTTTGTAAAGGGTGAAAACACGTTTCTACAATCAAGTAGAGAGTTAAGACAAAATGCCTAATGATGGCTCCTCTCTTTATAAATTGTGGAAGATATATCACAGTGGTGGGATTCAAATAATTTAACAACCGGTTCACCCAGGGTCAGGTTGGCTGTTGTGGGAAGCATGGCCCATCCCCGTGCCCCACTTCCTCCACACATGCGGGACGAGCCTCCTGTGACGGCCAACTAAATTACCCCTCCCCCCCCCATCAAAGTGGATCCTGGGTGCTGCAATGGAGAAACAGGCAACGGAGCGTCCGGCACGAGGGAAGGAAGAGGAGCAGGGAGAAGAAAGAGGAAAGGCAACCTTCTCCTTCCCTCGCACAGGCCGCTCCGTTGCCCGGGTCTCCATTGCAGCCCAGCGCCCAGGATCCACTTTGATAACGGGGGTGGGTGGGTAATTTAACAACCGGTTTCCCTGAACTGATGCGAACCGGCTGAATCCCACTGGATATTTTTTGCTCCACACCTTCTGGAGAAGTTTCTCAGCTGGGTGTCATATTGTCCCCCGTTTAGGTGCGGCTGTGTTACAATGCTCCGTTCTCCCAATAAGACCACGGCTGTGAAGCAGTGGGAACAACGATGGATCAAGAATTGCCTTTGTGGTGGTCTTTGGAGAAGAATGCCCCTCAGCTACTCATGATGGACGCCAGGACTCTTTGCCTTCCCCAGATGGGATTTGTGAGGAGTTTTGCAGCTCACCTCAGAAACTCCATTCAAAAAAACCCCAACATAAGATACAACTTCCAGAAACAGCTGCAGGTGGTTTTATCCACCCCTTGGTGGAGAAGACTTTCCTGGGCCAAAGCACCAAGAAAAATCGATGGGAGATGCTGGAGGAGTTTGAATTAATTGGCACTTCTGGTAGCAAATGGAATTTGGCCAGTGCCAAAGTTGCAAATACAAATGGCAGCTTTTAGCTCAACATTCAGAAAGGGTTAAAATGCTGCATTAAAAAAAAAGGAGCATTTTTTAGAGTTGTTCAAGTTGCAGAAAAATAGACAATTGTAGGAAAGAGAAGAGCTTTTCTTGGTGTATGAATTTGCTTCACGCAGAGAATTGAGGGGAGAGAGCTGGGAGAGACATTCTAACTATAAACATTCTCTCCTATTTTTCTTTCCATATGTTCCTGCCTCAAAACTCCCTGTGTCTAGAAACTACCGTATTTTTCAGAGTATAAGACGCACCGGAGTATAAAACGCACCTTGGTTTTGGGGGAGGAAAATAAGAAAAAAGCTGATTGGCAGGTTGATCGGCCTCCGGAATACCCCCAATCAGCTGTTCCCAGAGGTGAATTTTAGCAACAGGTTCCTTGGTTGTGAGCTCGGTGCCTTGCTTTTTTTTTTTTGCTTTTTTTTCCTGCCCCTGAAACTTCTGAAACTCCATTTCAGAAAAAACTTTTTTTCCTGCCTGTGAAAGCCTCAGAAATAGAGCTTCAGAAAAAAAGCCTCTGAAGCTCTGTTTGGGGGCTTCTTTTCTGAAGCTTCGTATCTAATGCTTTTTTCAGCCTTGAGAAGCTGGGCAGGGCTACATTCAGAATATAAGACGCACCCAGATTTTCACCCTCTTTTTTGGGGGAAAAAGGTGCGTTTTA
This sequence comes from Pantherophis guttatus, assembly GCF_059756535.1. Classification (NCBI taxonomy): domain Eukaryota; kingdom Metazoa; phylum Chordata; class Lepidosauria; order Squamata; family Colubridae; genus Pantherophis; species Pantherophis guttatus. The sequence continues at coordinate 20,610,153 of NC_142063.1, forward strand.
TACTCCGAAAAATATGGTAATGTGTTGGGAAACCAAGGTTAAATCTATCCCATCCTTCTCCACTTCTGTCTGCAGTCTGAAATAATCCAGTCTAAAATCCTTCCATTTCAGGAAGATTTGGTTCTTCTCTCAGCATACAGCTGATATGTTGGCTTTTGAATTTCTAGCTCTGCATAATTCAGAGACCATTCCTTTGAAAAGGATGTGATGATATAAGGATGTGAAAACCACAGCTCTGATCTTGTCTGTTTTTTTAAATTTCCTGAGATATGAAACTCCAGACTCCAGAGATCCCTTTCTGCAAATCTAGGGGGGAAAGGGGTCTCCTGCTAGGAGTTGCAGATTTTTTTTGCAATTTTTTTTTTTAGTCCCTCACGGATAAGCAGCGACTTTCTTTGTGCCCAATAATTCTGTGTTTTCTCAGAAAGTGGAGACAGCGAAGGAGATAAAGATATTCACGGCTGAGTGATGGTTTTGTAAATATTGTAACAGGATCTGAGTTTGTACAGATTATAATTATAAAGTTTTGTATGCTATGTAAATGGAGAACTTTTTTTTTGTTCTTTGTTTTTCCTCATGAAGTACTTCCCTCCCTCTTTGAACTTTTAAAGCAAAAAACCCTCTCCAAACCCTTAAAAGGAACACCCTCCCTTCTCCCTTCTCTCCCTCTCAACAGCTTGGAACAGTTTTTAAATTCCTTCTGTTTTGAAGTTCGCTTTGTCACTTTATTTGCAGGAAACAGTGATGGGAAGAAATGGTGGAGGAGAGGTGAAAGCAGTTGGAAGTTATTCAAGACCAGCAATTCTTGATTTTTGTGTTTGCAGTGATACAGGTAGTTAATACAGGTAGTCCTTGACTTACAAGAGCCGTGGTGGCGCAGTGGTTAGAGTGCAGTACTGCAGGCTACTTCTGCTGACTGCCGGCTGACTACAATTTGGCAGATCGAATCTCACCAGGCTCAAGGTTGACTCAGCCTTCCGTCCTTCCGAGGTTGGTAAAATGAGGACCCAGATTGTTGGGGGCAATATGATAACTCTGTAAACTGCTTAAGAAAGGGCTGTAAAAGCTCTGTGAAGCAGTATATAAGTCTAAGTGCTATTGCTATTACTACAACCATTTGTTTAGCGACTGTTTGAAGTTGCAGTGGCACTGAATAAAGTGACTTATGACGGTCCTCACACTTAGGACCTTGCCAGCATCTCCACGTTCATGTGATCAAAATTCAAACGTTTGGCAACCAACTTGTTTTTACCATGGTTGCAGCATCCCGGGGTCACATGATTGCCTTTTGTGACCCTCCCAGTTGGCTTCCGACAAGCAAAGTCAGTGGAGAAAGCTGGATTCTCTTAACAACGCTGTGATTCATTTAGCAACCGTAATGATTCTCTTAACAACCGTGGCAAAAAAAGGGTTGTAAAATCAGGCATGACTCTCTTAATGATGGTTTTGCTTAGCAATGGAAATTGTGGTTCCAATTGTAGTCATAAGTCAAGGGCTACCTGTAATACTCAAATTAAAAATTAGAAGAACCAGAGTGGATTTATGTCGCCTGACTTTGTGTCATTTAGCTGTGTCCATTGGAGTCTCCCATCTGTGGAGGGAACTGTCTTCCTGCAATGCAGAAATCTGCTGTAAAATAGCAAGATAATATTCTACCCAATGGCCTTGACATTAGCAAGGAAAGTGTTGTAAAGAAGAACATTTAAACTTTGGATACTCAAGAGTGCTGAATTTATAAATAAGAGATTTATTTATAAAAATATTTAATTTTTTGATGTCCAATTCATCCCACATCTACAGTACACCTAATTCTTTCTCTTTAATTTCTGAGTTTAATTGCAGTTTCAGAACCATGGTTCCATGGAATTCAATTTTTTAAAGTTTTTGATATGGATTCTGAACTGTTGCATAATCCCACAGACGGGATTTGCACAAAACATGATGCTGTTTTGTACATAAGGTTAACGCATTTGTGAGTCAGTGTTTTTCATTATCTCTTTTCACTCGTGTGCAAAATCTCTGTCAGCCCAAGTACACTTCAAAACCACTGTTCCTTAGGACTGAAGAGCTTTTATCAGAAAAATTAATAATTAAAAGAAAGAAAATACGTGTTCGTTGAAACCATTTCAAATTTTAATTAGTGCTCATGGCAAGGAAAGAAACATTGCTTCTTCAAATTGTTGATAACTGGTGTTTTGAGCAAAAAAATCAGAAATGCCAAACTATTTAATAATTTTAAATTGTTTTTAACTTTTATATTGTTGGTTTTTATTTTGGCTGTACACCGCCCTGAGTCCTTCGGGAGAAGGGCGTTATAAAAATTTATTAAATAAATAAGAAGAAGAATAGGCTTAAGTAAAAATATCTGTAAACATTCATGCCGTGGAAATCTCAAATGTGAATCTAGTATTAGGCAAAGTTCTTCCCTTTTATTTTTATGCCTGGAACTCATGCCAGCTGTAGAGCACCCATTTTCTTCCATCTAAATCAAATCCCAGCTTCTTCATCCAAGTTCCTAGTCCTCAACCTCAGCCAAAGTGTAAATATTTGTATTGACACCGTCAGACTAATGTGATTGTTTAGTGTTCGTTTAATATTTTTTCTGACTCTACCCACTGAATTTTGTGATTTAATCGAAACACAAATGACCAAAAACCATGAATTAACGTGATGCATAAGTTGAAGCTTGACTATGTATCTGCATATATTCCCCACTCACAACACCCCCTCCCATTTTTACTCCAAGGAAGGTTGATTTGAGTGGAGAGTTGAATCCTGTATCTTCAGGATATTCTCAACTGTCACACATCACTAGCATTTTGTGTTACTTTCTTTCCCCATAGTTCTGTTCCCTGCCTCTCTTCCTCAACTTACTTCAGTCTTCTTTGATGTGTACACTTAACTCAGGGAGCCCACAGCTCTCCTGATATTGTTCAACTACATTTCCCATCATTCTTTATCAGCGATTGCAATTGGCTGGTGTTACTGGATGTAGTTGGTACATTTGAAATCCATGTAACTCAGACTTGGCAACTTTAAGATGTGTGGACTTCAGCTCCCAGAATTCTCTAGACAGCTTGACCATTTCTGTGAATTCTGGGGATTGAAGTTAAAGTTCAATACTGGGAAGATCCTGGAAAAGACAATCAAGCAACAGTGTGAACACCGAAAAATGTGCAAAGCTATGAATAGAAGCTAACATGGGTTTGTCAAAAATGGATCATGCCAAAAACCAGGGTGGATTTGATTTAAATCAAGTTGATTTAAATCACAATTTAAATCATGATTTAAATCACTAGTAAAAAGGCTTGATTTAAATCAACTCGATTTAAATCATAATTTTTAAAGAGCAACTGTCATCTCTGCTACTCCTTTGACCCACTGTTGACTCACCGATAGCCCCAGTGTTGCAGAATATACAGCCTCATGCTACATAACTAAACTCCATTTCATGCTGAATAAACTAAATTATTTATGTATCTTAAATAGAAAACTATCTTACGATAGATTTTTACCCCAAAAGTTTTTTATTAAAATAAATTCGATAAAAATCAAAAAAATCTGATTTTTTTTGATTTTTTTAAAAAAAATCATTGATTTTTATCCACCCTGCCAAAAACAGAAAGATTGTATTCTTTGACATAGAATACAATAGTGGATCAGGGAAATACTGTATACATAATTTAGTTAGTCTTCAGTAAGGCATTTGACAAAGTAGACCGTAGCATATTTCTTGGTAAGATAGAAAAAATGCGAGAACAATCACTGAAACAGTTTGCCTCCTGAAGTTGTGGGTGTGCCATCATTGGGGGGTTTTAAGAAGAGATTAGACAGCCATTTGTCTGGAATGGTATAAGGTCTCCTTGCTTGAGCAGGGGGTTGGACTAGAAGACCTCCAAGATCCCTTCCCACTCTTGTATTCTGTAAGTCTACACACATGGAAATTGGCCCTGTTGGAGAACATTGTTCTATGGGGTTTTAATCCTTTACTGGTAATTCAACTAACAACCCTCACACTTTAGATGATTATATACAGTGCCTTAGCTATAAGAGCTATCTCAAAGCTGACACTACCAGGTATTACCAGAAAATATCCAGTAGCATCTATCTGAATGGAATATACAGTCCCCCTTCTCAAGAGTTACAAGAGGTCTCAGTAATTGAAATTAAATGGCTTATTTTAATTCAAAGTAGAGGAACTGCACAACATGCTATCTTTCAGAATTAATTTCTAGAGAAGCAACTGTCCACCTTCCCCCAAAGTAATTTTATTTTCCCATTTTGCAAATACAATTCCAAGAATTATTTCTGCTTATGAATAGGGATGTTCCTGCTGTTGGTTAAAAAAATCAACCATGTTATAATTCCAGGTATTCACTGGAGGGCTATTTCTTCTGTAAGCACTTTTGGCAATTAAGGTAGTCCTTGACTTAGCAACCACAATTTCTGTTGCTAAGTGAGACAATAGTTAAGTGAGTTTAACAATTAGTAAGGCGCCAGGTACAATTCTCAGAACCGCTAAAAAGAAAAAGTGTACCACCTCTTGATGTTTTATGGATTTGAAATCCATCGTCAAAAATGTAGATCCTTTCTAAATCCTTTCTCTTTTGTTTCTCGTCAATAATTCTTTAGCTCTATTGCACTGGGTGCCAAACTAAAGGCCTGCGGATTAGATCCGGCCTGCGGGGTGCTTAGATATGGCCTGCAGGGCCACCCTGGAAACCGTGAAAGACCAGCCTGCAGTGCCTTTGCCAGTGAAAACAAGAGCTACGGAGGGCCGCGTGCAGCCCTCCCAGCCTCCATTTTTGGCCGCGACAGCCTCCTGCAGCCCTCTGCCAGTGAAAACGGATCTCAAGGGGGCTACATGTGGTCCTCCCAGGCTCCGTTTTTGCTGGCAAAGGACTCGGGCCGCCACAGGCACCTCCAACACGAGTGGCATCAAGCTGGCCATGGCTTCCCTGGCCTCACCCACACCAGCACCCTGCGGTCAAACGCAACCCTGATGCAGGTGGCCCTCAATGAAATCGAGTTTGACACCCCTGTTCTATTCTAGATTACAGGGAAAGTTTTTTCAAGTCACATCATTTGAAATTCACATTTTTAAAACATGTTTTTAGTAATATGCCTTCACAAAAGGTGAATATATAGCAATCCCAAATCTAAGATGGCCTTCAAAGGAAAAGGAGATAGGAAAAAAAAATATTATTCTGTGCAAAGCCAGCTTCCCCACTTTGTTACGGTAAGGCTGTAGTAAGAAAAAGGTAAGAGAATCCCTGTGGGTTTTACTTTACTAGTTGTAGCTGAATTTAGGGGTGGTGCTCTTCTCTGTTTCTTTAAACCATTGAGCCAGCATTGTCCAAAAATGTTTCAGTGATTATGTGGCCACCATACTATCACACCGCAGTGCAAAGCGTACGGTGAAATACGGAACAATGTTACCTTCCCACCAAAGTGGTACCTATTTATCTACTTGTATTGACATCAGTGATGGGTTTCAAAAATTTTTACTACTAGTTCTGTGGGTGTGGCTTGGTGGGTGTGGCTTGTGGGCATGGCAGGGGAAGGATACTGTAAAATCTCCATTCCCACCCCGCTCCAGGGGAAGGATACTGTAAAATCTCCATTCCCTCCCCAATCCAGGGGAAGGTTACTGCAAAATCCTCATTTCCTCCCGATCAGCTGGGATTTGGGAGGCAGAGAATAGATGGGGGAGGGGCCAGTCAGAATTTTTACTACTGGTTCTCTGAACTACTCAAAATTTCCGCTACCGGTTCTCTAGAACTGGTCAGAACCTGCTGAAACCCACCTCTGATTGACATGCTTTCAAACTGCTAGATTGACAGGAGCTGAGACAAGGGACAAGAGTTCACTCCATCATGTGGTGGTAGGACTTGAACCGCTGGAATATAGACCTTCTCCTGTGTTTTTTAAGCCATTGAGGCACTGCACCTCTTAAGGCTGTAGATTGCCACTGAAATTTCCACTTCCCCTTGAAAAGAGTGGAAAGGACCTCATGTCTGCTTATGATTCTGTCTGTCTGTCTTTGTACACACACAAATATTCAGCTGCAAAAGAATCAGCATTCAAGAAATATGCTGCAGGGTAGCATTTTGGTAGCCATGAAGATCTTGGAAAAGATTCTCAGATGCTGTGATGTGTCTATACTATGTCTAAGATCAAAATCATACAAACCATGGTTTTCCTTGCAACACTTCACAGATATGATAGTTGGACCTTGAAGAAGCAGGGTAGGAAGATTATTGACATTTTTGAACTGTGATGTTGGAGAAGACTCCTGGGAAAGAGCCTTGGTGGCGCAGCAGACTAAAGCACTTTTAAATAACCCCAGCTGCCTGCAATTACTGCAAGTTCAAATCTCACCAGGCTCAAGGTTGACTCAGCCTTCCATCCTTTCGAAGTAGGTAAAATGAGAACCCGGTTTGTGGGGGCAATAAGCTGACTTTGTATAAAAAAGAACACCGCTTTGTGGGGGGGGGCGAAAGCCCTACTAAGCAGATATATACAAAAGTATGAAGGCTATTGCTTAACGCATTGTAAGCCGCCCTGAGTCTCCGGAAAAGTCTCGCGGCATATAAACTGAACAAATAAATAAATAAATAAATAAATAAATAAATAAATAAATAAATAAATAAATAAATAAATAAATAAATACAGTGGGCAGCCAAACACAAACAAATAAATGGATCTTCAAACTTCTGATTAAGGTAGAAGTAACCATAGTTCAAGCACATTATACCAAGGTGTATGTGTCAGGGGTGGGTTCTACTTACCTTTACTACAGGTTTCCATCACGCCCCCGTGCTCGCTCTTCTGCACATGCGCAGAAGCTTCTACGCATGTGCAGTTCACCTACGATGACATCCGGGTCAGTGGGCGGAGCCTCCCACCAGTTTTACTACCGGTTCTTGTGAACCGGTCCAAACCAGGGGCAACCGACTACTGGTACGTGTGTGTTCGTGTGTGCGTGTATCTTCAGATCAGCATTGACTCCTGGTCCCTGCGGTTTCTTAGTTAAGGATTTTCAAAAGTAGTTTGACATTGCCTCCTTCTTGGGTCTGAAGGAGAGTGACTGGCCCAAGGTCACCCAGCTTGGCAAGGTGTCAGTTTCTAGCCTGAAATGTTAACTACTGCAAGAGCCTTGGTGGCGCAGCAGACTAAAGCACTGTTAAATAGCACCAGCTGCCTGCAATTAGTGCGAGTTCAATTCTCAACAGGCTCAAGGTTGACTCAGCCTTCGATCCTTTCGAAGTAGGTAAAATGAGAACCCGGTTTGTGGGGGCAATAAGCTGACTTTGTATAAAAAAGAACACCGCTTAAGGGGGGGCCGAAAGCCCTACTGAGCAGATATATACAAAAGTATGAAGGCTGTTGCTTAACGCATTGTAAGCCGCCCTGAGTCTCCGGAGAAGGGTGGCATATTAATCGAACCAATAAATAAATAAATAAATAAATAAATAAATAAATAAATAAATAAATAAATAAATAAATAAATAAATAAAATACTGCATCAAACCAGCTCTCATACAAAGACCTAGTTTTCTTAAAAAACAAAAAAAGGCACTAATGCCTGAAAGAGTGGAAGTAAAGAAGAGGATGGCCACCAAGAAGGGGAACAGACTCCGTTATAACGGTGCTAGGAACAACCTGAAAAACTAGGTTAGAAGCAGATCAATTTGGAGAAAATCTGTCAATGTGGTCGGTAGGAGTCAATCAATTCACACTTGTGAATTGGCCCTAGGAGTCAATCAATTCACACATACACAGACAAAAAACCTGCTAGAGATAACACTAACAAAGAGTCACATCCAAATTAAAAATCGAATTAATGACCTGTAAAATAAAGTACGGTACCTTAATTCACTGGACTCACTGGAGAAGAGCCTAATGCTGGGAAAGATTGAGGGCAAAAGAAGAAGGGGAGGACAGAGAATGAGGTGGCTGGATGGAGTCACTGAAGCAGTCGGCGTGAGCTTAAATGGACTCCAGAAGATGGTAGAGGACAGGAAGGCCTGGAGGAACGTTGTCCATGGGGTCGCGATGGGTCGGACATGACTTCGCAACTAACAACACCACCACCCTAATTCATAAAAATAGTAGCTCACCTGATGCATATTTCTTTTCACCAACCATTCTATTTCATTCACACAAGCCATTCTCTAGCACATGCACACCTACAAACACAATCTTCTCTTCCATCCCTTTCTTCCTTCCAAGAGGACAAACATAAAAAGAGAGGAAATACCAGAGATAAGAGATAATTTTGCATAATACATATTTCTTTAAAATGTGCGTTTTACATAGAGTCTTTCCTAACAGATTCCTTTTTCATGTTCCTGTATTGTAATGTTTGGAGAACATTGCATTTTAATAATACCTAATTTCCAGTTTGGATATTTGTTTGCCGCCTTAAGTAAGTTCACATCTAAATGTAAGCTAAATGAATTTCATTACCATTTCCAGTTGGAAATCAGGCCAGCAGCCAACCTGGCCTGGAACTGTGGCAAAAGTTTGTCCCAGTTTTTAAAGGAAAGAGAAACCTTTTCTACATTTTTATTGTAAAGCGATTTTCTTTCGAGATAGTAGGTAGTATATATATGAAGAAAAGAAAGATTTTTGGATTCCAGAATACGTGGGCACCCTCTAGAGGAAAATAGAAGTCAATGCTTGTCTCTAGAAAACTGCATCTATATGTACAGTAATCCTGCCTGACAAACTGAGTTGCACTTACATCCATATAATCTTCAATTTACGACTATAATTCTTCTTCTTCTTCCTAGCGTACTTCTGCAGGTGCAGGCTTTTCGAATCATTGAGTGCCACTTTGCACGGTCAGCTGCGTCTCCAGGGTTCAGTCCCGCAGCTTGCATATCTTTGTTGATGGTGTCTTGCCACCTCTGTTTTGGATGCCCGCGAGGTCACCGGCCATTGACTTCTAGTTGTTAGGCAGTCTTGGCAACGGTGGAAGGTGCTGTTTTCTGAACATGTTCATACCATCGGAGCTGGCTTCTCTCATCTTTATAATTGGTGCCACACAGGGGTGGGTTCTAAATTTTTTTACTATAGGTTATGTGGGCGTGGCTTATTTTGTGGGTGTGGCTTGGTGGGGGTGTAATGTGACTGGGTGGGCATGGCCAACTTTTTTTTTTTTACTTTTAAAAGCATTTTTTCTACAACCTTAAGAGGTTGCAGAAAAAAAGTGCTTTTAGAAGCCTCTGACGATCAGGCAACTCAGCTGGGATCGCCAGAGGCTTTTAAAGGCATTTTTTTTCCTACAACCTCTTCAGCCGAAGAGGTTGCAGAAAAAAATGCTTTTAAAAGCCTCTGACGATCCCAGCTGAGCCACGCGATCATCAGAGGCTTTTTAAAAAAACTTTTAAAAGCATTTTATCGGCCGAAGAGGTTGTAGAAAAAATGTTTTAAAAATTTTTTAAAAAAAGCCTCTGATGAGGTGGGCGGGGTAAACGAGCGGTGACCAGGCCGGGGACCAGTTCAGGGGTGTGGCCAGCTAATGTTATTACCAGTTCTCCGAACTACTACAAATTTTTACTACCGGTTCTTGCGAACTGGTGCGAACCGGGAGCAACCCACCACTGGTGCCACACCAAAATGTTGTCAAATAGTGTCATTTGTGATGTGGTCCTATATCCAACGGAGCATTCGCATTTCCATGGCTTTCAGTCCCTGTTGTTGCTGCCCAGCATTCAGTACCATACAATGCAACAGGGTGGATGGTTGTCTTGACGTTTGTCTTACGACTGTAATTGGGCCTGGAATGACCATTGTTACGTCATTGTAGTTCTAAGTCAAGCTGGATCAGAGTTCACAACAATTGGTATGGTGATTGTTAAGTGAATCACTACAGACATTAAGGAAATCCAGCTTCCCCAGTGGGTAGTTTTTTTGCAAGAAATTGGCAAAAAAGGGTCACGGATCATAATTATGTATCTGCAGGATGCTGCAACAGGTTGTAAATGTAAGTGCCTGAATTGTGATCATGTGACCACAGGGATGGTGCAACTGTCATAAGTGCAAGTACAGTTGTCACTTTTTCCAAGGCTGTTGTGAATTTGTACTGTGATAAAACATAGAATCGTAGGGCTGGAAGAAGTCTTTTAATCCAACCTCCTGCTCAAGACAGGAGATCTGATATCATTCTGGTCAAATCCCGTAGTCTGTATTTTTGTAAACCTCCATAGAGCACCCTCAACTCCCAGAGTCATTAAACCAATAGTTGAAAGTCAAGGATTACCTGTAATTTAAAGCAACAGGTCTATCCAGTCTCTAAAAAGAGCTGAGGTGGCGCAGTGGTTAGAGTGCAGTACTGCAGCGCTTCAGCTGACTGCTAGTTCAGCAAATCAGCGGATCAAATCTCACTGGCTCAAGGTTGATTCAGCCTTCCATCCTTCCGAGGTGGGTAAAATGAGGACCCAGATTGTTAGGGGGCAATATGCTATTTAGTATACTGTCTTTGGTGTAAGCCGCCCAGAATCCTCGGAGAGTGGGCGGTATAGAAATATGACTAATAAATAAAATAAATAAAATAAAATAAAATATATCTAGCCTTCCCCAAAACTTTTTTGGACCAATTTCTCACCACTTATAGCTGTGTTTCTCAGCATGGCTGGCTGGGGAATTGTGGGAGCTGAGTTGCTAAGATTGAAAAACACTGATATAGGGTATGAATCAGAATCATTCTGATTTTAAGATGGCAATTTTATTGTGTGAGCTTCAACTCCCAGAATTGTCCAACCAGTATGATTTAGTATGATTTGCATTGATTGGCAGGAATTCTCCAAGGTTTTCTGCCCTGGTCCACTTTGAAGCCGTCAGGAATTATACTCAGAACTCATAGGCTGGTAAATCTGTCACACAAAATCATTTTTTGAAATTAGCCACCACTCAAATAAGAGATTGGGAAGAGGGATATTATGAGGAGCGGGATTCCAGTCTCTCTGAGTCTTAAATAATGACAAAAGTAGCAGCCATCTGCATTCCATATATTTCTTTATTTTTTGCAAGCTGACAATAATTCTTGGTAAGCATTGCTGGTTGGTGTACAGGTGCCCCTTGATGAAAAGAAAAAGAAAAAAAGCAGAGCCCATCTCCATAAGCGAAAGAGATTTTTTTCTGAACCTCTTAAGAGAACAGAATAACAGAATAATAGAGTTGGAAGAGACACTGGAGGTCTTCTAGTCCAACCACCTGCTCAGGCAGGAACCCTTACATCATTTCAGACAAATGGTTGTTCAATCTCATCCCCCTCTGCATCTTGAAGCCTCAGCATTGAGAGCTACCAAGCAATCCCTCTTATGACTTAATTGTTAGACTCTATGGTGCTGGTGATCCATGAGACGTAGGGAGCAGTCCGGGTGTAAATCCCAGGTTTCCGCCAATTGCCACAAACAGTGGAGCCGGTAGTCACGATGCCTTCAGCAATGCCGTTGCAAACAATAGGCCCGCCAGAATCTCCCTGAGAAGCAAATCAGAGTCAGTCCCAGTTTTAATATTACTATTATTAGAAATAAGGTAAAGGAAAAGGTTCCCCTCACACATATGTGCTAGTTGTTCCCGACTCTAGGGGGCGGTGCTCATCTCTGTTTCAAAGACGAAGAGCCAGCGCTGTCCGAAGACGTCTCCGTGGTCATGTGGCCGGCATGACTAAACGCCAAAGGCGCACGGAACGCTGTTACCTTCCCACCAAAGGTGGTCCCTATTTTTCTACTTGCATTTTTTACGTGCTTTCAAACTGCTAGGTTGGCAGAAGCTGGGACAAGTAACGGGAGCTCACCCCATTATGCGGCAGTAGGGATTCGAACTGCTGAACTGCCGACCTTTCGCTCGACAAGCTCAGCATCTTAGCCACTGAGCCACCGGGTCTCTATTATTAGTAATACCTTGCTTCAAATCTCACCTTCCATGAGAGGTTCCATCTATTCCTATCACTGACCTACTTTGTAAAGATGCGGTAGAGAAAATATTTGCCAAATATTTTGAACCTATGAAGTGCAGTGTGTATTCCTGGTTGTCCAGTTTTGTTTCCCTGTGTCCTTTTTTATTTTTAAAAAAAGAAAAGCCCTCCATTTGATTTTTGGAATGCTATTTTTTTTTTTTTACTAGTAACTTTGCTAAAAATTTGCAGCAAGAAAGCATTTCCTTTTCAGAAGTAAAAAAGTTTATTTAAAAAAAAACCTCACAGGATTGGAAGAGGGCAACAGATTTATTGACACCCCTTGTAACATACTGTGTTTTTCTTCTAATATACCGTTTTTTGGTATGGATTTCTACTGTCCTTCTTCTGCAATTAAATGTAAGGGCTTGTCTTGATTAACAGGACCCAGGTCACAAAGAATGGTGTTTAGATGAATCAATAATCAACCAGAGGGCAGAAGACATTATTTATTATAAGAACAACGTGAAACCACAAATTAAAAAGTTCAGAGAATGTTCCCTTCTTGCTGGGGGTGGCTGCTTTTTCCCTGCCTCCAGCTAATGTGAGTTTTGACTTGGAGCAGTGTTTTTTTTTAACTTCGGCAACTTTAAGATGCATGCACTTCAACTCCCAGAATTCCCCTAGCCAGCATTTACCTCTTGAAGGCCCGCCTAGGATTCATACAAAATGTTGGAAATTGGAAGAGGAATTTCCTAGTAAAGTCTGTTTTAATGTTCCTTCCCATATTTCTCTCCACCTGGGCTGTTGATGTGATAAGCTGTCCAATGCCTAGTTCTGTATTGAACTGGATATTTTGTATTGTAGATAGATGATAAATGATAGAGATGATGGATGGATGGGGGAGAGGGAGGGAGGGAGGGAGGGAGGGAGAGAGAGAGAGAATAGCAGGCTCCCCAGAGACCTTGTGAGCCACATAAACATAAAGTATGGCTGAATATATTATGTGCAGCCTGCGGGTGGCGAATGAAACCTGGCAGGCCTGCTACCTGCAACAGAGCATCCATGTTCAGAAGCAGTTTAACCTGAACAAGTTTCAATTCAAATAACCAGATGTGAGAAGTCGTGAGAAGAAAGCAGGGGAGGAAGAGTATGGTTTACAATGAGAAAAGGCTGCGGAGTTCAGGGCAATGGGAAGCCTTAATTAACTCACTGAAACTTTGGCTGAGAATTCAACCCGAGGAGTTTCCAAGATTCTGCTTCACCCTAGAGTAGCATGGTAAAGAAGGCCTCTTTCTTTCCCCCCTCCCCACCCCCTCTCCCCCAGCCCTGTGATCACCTTGCAGGAGTCTTTCTTTCTGGATTCAGCGCACATCATGTTCTCCGTCACGCTGCCGTCATGGTATTGCCTCCTATTGCATTGATTTCGACCGATGATGCTAAGTTGCACGAAGTGCAGCTTGTCTGGTTTCTTTCCCGTATTGTGAGTAATACCCCAGCCGGCCACTTCACACCGAGTATGTTCAGGGACATCATTGTTTACAGTCTGATATGGCAGGATCTGCACATGTGACCCAAGGACCGCGGGCTCTGCAAGCTAATTTTGAGAGAACCAGAGATGAAGGAAGCAGACTGCATCCAGGATATCAATTCCTTCAGATTAACAGAGTTGGAAGCAGGGGTGGGATTCAGCCAGTTCAGATCGGTTCGGGAAAACCGGATGTTAATTTTAATCTGGTTCACCGAAGCAGCTGTTGCAAAGACTGGCTGACCCCGCCCATCCTATCCCGCCCCTCCCAGGAGTCTCCACACAGCCCGTTTTGGATGCCAGGTAAGTGCAGAGCCTGCGTGGAGGCTCTGGGAGGGTGAAAAATGGGCCAACTGGAAGGTCCGGAAGCCCAGAAACTGGCCTCCAAAGGGCCTCTGGAGCCCAGGGGAAGCCATTTTTGCTCTCCCAGAGACTTGAGGAAAACCTCTGGAGCCTGGGGAGGGCAAAACACAGCCCTACCAGAAGTACCAGAAGTCCAAAAATGGCCCTGTTTCCGGCCTCCATTTTCGCCCTCCTGGAGGCTTGAGGAAAGCCTCCAGAGCCTGGGGAGGGCGAAAAATGGGCCTACTGGAAATACCAGAAGTCCAAAAAACAGGCTCGTTTCTGACCTCTGGGGGGCCTCCAGAGCCTGGGGTAGCCCATTTTCGCCCTCCTTGAGGCTCGAGGAAAACCTCTGGATTCTGGGGAGGGTGAAAACGCCCCCCCCCCATGCTGCAGGAGGACAAGTAGGCCACGCCCACCATGGCCATGCCCACCCAGCAACCGGGCAGAGAAATTTGATCCCCAATTGCCAATATTCTATTGCCATAAAACGGGAAGAACGGATAAGTGTTAGGTTGAGAGATCAATTTCAGGTAGCAACATGTTTCTTTCCTAGTGTGCAGAGAAAAAATATCTGCTGCGAACTCCACATGGTGTCCAGAAGGAGATCTGTCCAGTAAAGACTCAGCTCCATCCATTGACCTGACTCTACCCCAAACAGGGATTAAAGGGTTGTAAAAAAAGGGAGTTGGTCCTGAAAGTGGGAAGATAAAACAGGACCTAAGTTTGCACCAAACTCCATTTTGTATAATGGTTTAGTAAGATTTAGACATGTTCCTGCAAAACCTTGCACAAAACAGTACAAAAAAGAAAAAAAAGGAATTCTAACTTTTGTTAAATGTGCTTCATCAATTATTTATTTCCTTTTATCAACATGCACAAACACTAACAGTAGAGATGTTAATGCTTTATTAAGTAATTAGTTCAAGACTAAAATTATAATTACATAGCTAACACTTTGATATGAATTACATCTTTTTTTAAACCTTATACTGTATTCAGCTTTGGATGAAAAATTAAATAATCTTATGCTTGGAATAATGACATCCTAAATGGCAATTGATATTGAAAATAACTTTTACTTTTCTCTTTTTATTTCCAACGCTATGAGCTTTTTAAATAATGGCATGTTAATTATTTAAAATCATGTTATACAGATTTTATTGCACTGAAATAGCACAATGTATGATGATGTACAACATTACAAATTCAGATGCTTTGCAACTGGTATGTATTTATGAGAGTTACAGTATCCCAGGCAGGGGCGAAATTCACTTACCTTCCTTACTGGTTCGCAAATGTGCAGGTGCCATGCGCGAGTGAAGCTTCCGCTACTGATCCGGCTGAATTTCACCCCTGATCCCATGGTCATGTGATCACTTTCTGTGATCTTCTGACCAGCAAAGTCAATGGGGAAGCGAGTTTCACTTAACAACCGTGTTTGTAACATAACTGCAGTGATTCATTTAACAACTGTGGTAAGCAAGGTCATAAAATGGGGCAAAACTCACTGAACAACTGTCTCGCTTAGCAACACAAGTTTTGGGCTCGATTGTGGTTGTATGTCAAGGACTATTTGTAGAATCTTGTACATGTAGTATGAAGTACGATTGTCCTGCTGTCACCTTTACAGCTTGATAACTCGGGGGGAATCCCACCTGAGCTTCTTGCTCCGATCACTATACAGCTGTAGACTTTGCTTCCTCTTATCTAGGGAGAACCTCTTTGTCCTATCCTTCTCATGTGCCATTATATTTTCTTAAAAGGCAAAATTGATTTCAGCCGTGGAATACCCACCTGGATAAGCAAGAGATCATGGAGAATGGTGTCTTCGCTGCTCTCTGGGTGAGAAATGAGTCGACGGATTCCATACAGACGCTTGTTCGGTTCCGTTTCTGCGAGCGAATGGGCCCCCAAGAGGACTTGAAGCGTCCCATTGTTCCTGCACCGGAGATTGTGGTTAGTGTGAACAATCAGGGTCCTCTATGTTAACAGGTCTCTGTCATGCATCCTTCTCATACAACCCTTTGAAGAATGATATCTTCCATCATTTTTTAGATTGATGCATGTTTCAAAATAAATGTGGAAATGTAAAGAGTTAAAACCTCAATGGAATCTGCTCAGCTCTGTTCTCAGTTTACTTGTGATTCTAAACATAATAAAATTAGAATTGAAGGGTTTAGTGCTCTCTGGGCTTGGTTATTTTCTTACAGACGTTTCATTACCCCAACTAGTTTATTTTATTTTATTTTATTTTATTAGTTTGATTTATATGCCGCCCTTCTCCGGAGACTCAGGGCGGCTTACAATGCTTTTAAGCAATAGCCTTCATACTTTTGAATATACCTGCTTAGTAGGGCTTTTGACCCCCCCAAAGCGGTGTTCTTTTTTATACAAAGTCAGCTTATTGCCCCCACAAACCAGGTCCTCATTTTACCTACCTCGGAAGGATGGAAGGCTGAGTCAACCTTGAGCCTGGTGAGAATTGAACTCGCAGTAATTGCAGGCAGCTGGCAGCTAAATACTACTTTAACAGTAGTTTAGTCCACTGCACCACCAGGCTCCTAATGATGTCCTAGTTAACATCATCAGTGCTAGTGATGTCTTAGACAGCACCAAGGACCGTTCATTTCAACCCTGAGCTACAAATATTCTCTTTTGTTAGAATTACAGTTGATCAAGAAGGAAAGTCAAATTTTTTTTTTTAATTTGATTTATATGCTGCCCTTCTCCGGAGACTCAGGGCGGCTTACAGATAAATGGATAAAAAAAGCGAGAGGTCAAAGTATACTGAGTCAAAACTAAGTATCACAACTTCTTGAAATTGGTTTCCATATCAGCATATGATATAGCTTGTTTAGCTATGATCTAAAAAGTTAATCAAAGGGACCTTATCAGTCAACCAAACTACATATCGGAGTGGCTGAGTTTGCACCATGGACTAAAGTCTGGCTTGTTTACATAAACAGTTTTGCTGAATACACTACATACAGAGTGGCTGTGTTTGCATAACTATGTTTGCCCTGTGAAACAATCAATTGGAAGACTGCTATCAAGGGGTGACTTGATAGCGGTCTTCCAATATTTGAAGGGCTGCCCCACAGAGGAGGGGGTCGACCTATTCTCCAAAGCACCTGAGGGCCGGACAAGAAATAATGGGTGGGAAACTTATCAAAGAAAGATCCAACCTAAAACTAAGGAGAAATTTCCTGACAATGAGAACAATTAATCAGTGGAACCCCTTGCCTCTAGAAGTTGTGAGTGCTCCACCACTGGAGGTTTTTAAGAAGAGATTTAGACAGCCATTTGTCTGGAATGGTAAAGGCCAGGGGTGTCAAACTCAAGGCCCATGGGCCAGGTCCAGCCCATGATGTGGTTGGATCCAGCCCGCGGGGCCATCCCGGTCTACCCACATCGCTTCGACCCAGTCTACCCAATGCAAAGAGGAAACATGCCAGGAGTTTGGGAAGTGGCATCAAGCTGGCCACGCCTACCCAAATGGCCACACCCACCCAGTTGGCCACGCCCAGTGAGTGGCGTTAAGCTGGCCATGCCCACTCAGTTGGCCATGCACCTCCCCCACACACCGAGGTCAACCACAGCACTGATTTGGCTGTCAATGAAATTGAGTTTGACACCCCTGGTATAAGGTCTCCTGTTCGTTCTAAGAATATTCTGTAGCTTTAAACTTTAAACTTTAAACATCATCTCAAAAGGAAGGGAGGGACAGAGGAAGGGAGAGGAAGGAGAGGGGGGGAGGATGGGAGGAAGGAAGGAAGGGAGGCAGGAAGGAAGGAGAGGAGGGGGGAGGGAAGGAGGGAGGAGGGAGGGAAGGGGAAGGGACTGTGTCCATGTCTACAAACCACTAAGATATTTCCTAATAATGGATTTGGATTTGTATCTGCCAACATGCATCTTCTTTTTTTCTTTTTTATGGACCAGAGTTTCCTCTTCCCTGAACAACTGGCAATAATTAAGGCAGCAGATACAACCAAATGGTTGCCTTTTTTTAGGCCAAGGAGTGGATTTCTGTGGTGGGTTACACCTGCCTGCCTGCTAATTTCTAAAACATTCAAGCTGGCTAAGGCAGAAGAAGAGGCAGGCCTGGCTATTATATCCCTGGCTGCTGGACTGATTCCCTGCTGTTACACAGAGTGGGGAAGAGAGGCTTATCTGTGTTCAAAATGAGCTTTGCATCTCCGGTCACCAGAGAAGAAATCCCACACTTACGTTTCCTCCAAGCAATGGGCTGCGCTCAGCACCCACTGAGCAGCGATCAGGAACCCTCCGCAGAGATGCTTCCCGTTCTCCTGCAGAGACGCCATGTAAGGCCTGTGATGAGGGGCACTCTCTGATCCCCCCAGGATACGGCCCCTGGGTCGATTCGCTGGGAGGGAGAAAAGGCTGTGTTTTAGCCTGCATCCTGGAAAACCACTTTACTTTTGCCCTAGAGCCAGGCAGGAACATACACACAGGACCGCATTTCAATATATAATTGAATAGGCCGGTGGGAAAGGAATATGGAGTTCAAAATCCCAGTGGCCACCAATCGGTGGTGGAGGACGACATGAAAATGCTGCAGGATTGGATCAAACACCCTCTTTTCTCCCCTTACGCTGGTCCAATTAGACCTGCAATTAGTCCGTGTGTTGGAAAAACATTTTTTTCCCTGCCTTTTTCCCTGTTGAAAAAAATAAACACATGAAAACAGCATGTGTCCCTAAAATAGGCTGAAAAGTTTTTTGTTTTTTTTTTTAAAAAAAGCCCATTCGTCTAGGGGAAAATGACATTTTTAGTTGCATGACAAAGATCCATCAATTTTGCAGTATGCTCCATTTATTCTGACCTTCTCTTTTATAATGTATATGTATATGTATACAGGGGTGAAATTCAAAGTTTTTCCCTACCGGTTCTGTGGGGGTGGCTTGGTGAGGTGTGGCAGGGGAAGGATACTGCAAAATCCCATTCCCACCCCTCCTTGTTGAAAAAAATAAACACATGAAAACAGCAATGCAGTCCCTAAAATAGGCTGAAAAGTTTTTTTTTTTTTTAAAAAAAGCCCATTGCAAAATCTCCATTCCCACCCCACTCTGGGGCCAGCCAGAGGTGGTATTTGCCAGTTCTCTGAACTACTCAAAATTTCCGCTACTGGTTCTCCAGAACCTGTTAGAACCTGCTGGATTTCATCCCTATATATATATATATAAAAGAGCCACACACACACCCCATATTTTGATGAAAGTAAAAGGGTCTGGTATTGGTCTTTGCCCTCTAAATATCGCCAACTCTGTTTAGAGATACACTACCTCCATTCATGGAGGTTCCATTTACTTCTTGGCTGATACACATTGCTAGAGAAATTCCTCCATGAATTTGGCAAATTTTGTACAGTTATATTATAGCTTGGGTATTCAAATGATGGGTAAGGAAGGGTATTTAAAATTTTCGGAGTCCAGCCTTTATATCTCAATATCAGCACCCACGTAGCAGGGGTGGGTTCTACTTACCTTTACTACCGGTTCACAGCGGGGCTGGGTACAAGCGCAGAAGCTTTTGCGCATGCTCAGAAGCGTTTTGATGATGTCGGGGTCAGTGGGCGGAGCCTCCCGCTGGTTTTACTACTGGTTCCAGTGGTGGGATTCAGCCAGTTCGCACCACTTCGGGAGAACTGGTTGCTAACTTTCTGAGCAGTTTGGTGAACTGGTTGTTGGAGGAAATCATTAAGGCAGAGATCTGGTTGTTAAATTATTTGAATCCCACCACTGACCGGTTCCATAGAACCGGTGCGAACCGGGGGCAACCCACCACTGCTACATAGGATGAAAAAACTGGAGGAAGCATGTGAGCAAAGTTACACTACAGATAGTCCTTGACTTATAATGGTTCATTTAGTGACCGTTCAAAGTTACAACAGCACTGAAAAATGTGACATGACCCTGGGACACTGCAACCGTCATAAATATGAACCAGTTGCCAAGTATCTGAACTTTGATCATCTGACCATGAGCATGCTGCAATAGTCATAAGTGTGAAAAATGGTCATGTCACATTTTTCAGTGCTGTCTCGCTGAGCAACAGAAATTTTGGTCTCAATTGTGGTCATAATTCAAGGACTACCTGTATTTTGGAAAGCTCTCTTGCCATTTCTTTTTAAAAACTGAGCTGGCTGTTATTCTTATTTCTCTGGAAGTTGCTTGTAGTTTCCTGTGTGATTCGTGGTTGCAATATTTTTTCCCTCCAGTGAATGCACACAACTACTATATATTTCAAGGTGTGCCATCAGCCCATGCCTGCCATAACTTTCCTTTGCATCTCCTAGCACTGTTACTTGCTTAAAATCTGTTTTTTTCAAATCCACCAATATGCAAAAGATGGCCTGGTAAATCTAATGTCTGCCCCTTCTAAAAATTCATTATTTGGGGAATACAAAAAGAAGCCTACTCTTGCTCATAATTGTTAAAGAACAGAATACTTCCAACTATCTAACAAATTAAATCATAAAATATCTACCTAGCTTTTAGACTAGCTTGCGGTTGCAAAAAATAATCCCCACAATTCGTTGTTGCTTCAGAAAAGTAGGTGAATTGTATAAACCATAATTCAGCTAACCATGGGTTAAGCCATGGATAAGAAAGATACATCCGAAAAGAGCAGACCCTGTGCTTGCAGGAAAAATGCTAGGAAGGAGAAAAAAGTAAGATAAACACAACTTTTGAGCTGCAGCAAAAAAAGCTACAGTGAGCCAAGTGTAATAAAAGTGTATTAATCAACTCACCAGATACGGAGAAGATGCTCAGGAAAACAATTAAGGGCCAGAAGGAAGAACCAGCCATCTTTAGCTCCCTTTCTTCAGATCTAATGCTGTTTTTTGCTCTACCATGAACTCAGCAGGACTCAACATCTGATTTCCGGGAAGGCCTTTGTTTTATCACTCCCAATGATGTCCTTGACGTCAGCATTTTTGCAGCGAAAAGAGAGAAATGATACTCCCCGTTATTTGTTTTGGCTCGGAAACCTCTTGAAAGGAACCATTTGAAATTTCCCTGAAAGTGAGAAAATTGTTTGCTTTCAATTTGAACTCTGCCCTTTTGAAGACATTCCTGCAGAGATGTCTCTGGAAGGGGAGGGGGGCACATGGATTCGAATTAGCTTTTCTTTCCCTCCAATGAAGCCTTTTAGATCGGGGGTGGGGGTGGGGTGTCCAACCTTGGCAACTTTAAGACTTGTGGACTTCAACACAAGTGCCACAAGGGTCGGTCCTCTCGCCCCTTTTGTTCAACATTTATGTAAAGCCGCTGGGCGAGGTCATCCGTGGTTTCGGGGTGAAGTACCACCAGTACGCTGACGACACCCAGCTGTACATCTCCACCCCAGACCACCCCAACGATGCCCTTGAAGTGATGTCCCGGTGCCTGGAGGCCGTGCGGATCTGGATGGGGAGAAACAGGCTCAGGCTCAACCCATCCAAGACCGAGTGGCTGTGGTTTCTGACATCCCGATATAGTCTGTTGGCGCCATCACTGACTATTGGGGGCGAATCGCTGGCCCCCACGGAGAGGGCTCGCAACTTGGGCGTCCTCCTGGATTCACGGCTGTCTTTAGAAGAGCATTTGACCGGGAGGATTTTTCATCAGGTCTGCCTGATTTGCCAATTGCATCCCTTTCTAGATCGGGACTCCTTACACACAGTCACTCATGCCCTCGTCACCTCCCGCCTGGACTATTGCAACGCTCTCTAAAGGGGCTCCCCTTGAGGAGCACTCGGAGGCTCCAACTGGCGCAGAGTGTGGCCGCACGGGTGGTTATGGGACCAATGTGGTGTTCCCATGTAACACTTCTCCTGCGCGAGCTGCACTGGCTCTCGGTGGTCTTCCGGGTGCACTTCAAGGTTTTGGTTACCAC
This sequence comes from Pantherophis guttatus, assembly GCF_059756535.1. NCBI lineage: Eukaryota > Metazoa > Chordata > Lepidosauria > Squamata > Colubridae > Pantherophis > Pantherophis guttatus. Next base: position 20,631,833 of record NC_142063.1, read on the forward strand.
CTTTAGAGCGCTCCATGGCTTAGGACCTGGTTATTTATGGGAGCGCCTGCTACCACCAATAGCCTCCCACTGGCCGGTACGCTCTCACAGAGAGGGGCTCCTCCGGGTGCCGTCGGCCAAACAATGTCGACTGGCAGCCCCCAGGGGGAGAGCCTTCTCTGTGGGGGCACCTACTATCTGGAATGAGCTCCCCCCGGAGATACAGAGGATCCCGGATCTGCGCACCTTCCGTCGCGCTCTCAAGACTTTTTTATTCCATCAAGCCGGCCTGGCCTAAATCTTTCCCCTTTAAAATGTAAATTTTAATTTGTTTTTTAAATTATTGGGTGTTTTAAATTTGTCTCAGCCAAATTGTTTAATTCGGTGTTATTCTGTTTTTAAATTTTGTATTTATGTGTTTTATTTTGTGGCTGTTCACTGCCCTGAGTCCTTCGGGAGTAGGGCGGTATACAAATCCAATAAATGAAAAAAATGAAAATGAAATGAACTCCCAGAATTCCCTAGCCAGTATTGTGGGAATTCTGGGAGTTGAAGTCCACAAATCTTAAAGTTGTCAAGGTTGGAACCCCCCTGCTTTAGATGGAGACTCCGGGGAGACAATGCAGATTCTTCTAAAATATATGTATCAAAAAAAGGTCTTGCTTGCTTGGCCCTAGGATCAGATTGATCCATGTACCCGGAATGAAACTTATCAAGTACAAAGTTCTTCCACTGGGAAACAGAAACAAAAATGTGCAGGCTATCTGTTTATTTAATCGATTTATCTGACTGCTTATCTGGCAAACACAATTCCCGACAGCTAACATGTAAAAACAATATATGTGGGTATGCACTGATATCTTGCCTTCATTATTTTTATAAATAACTCAAGTCAGTGAATATATCTAGAAATCTTTCCTCCTCACAACGACAGTCCTGTGAGGTGGGATGGACTGAGAGTGAGTGACTGGTCCAAAGTCACCCAACCAGCTTTCATGCCTAAGGTGGGACCAGAACTCACAGTCTCTTGGCGATTGGCCCAAAGTCACCCAACCAGCCTTCATGTCTAAATTGGGACTAGAACTCCTAGTCTCCTGGTTTGTAGTCTGGTGCTTTAAATACTAGAGGAATACTAAATATTAATAAGGAAAGAATGACAGTGTAACTCTGTAATACCCACTCAAGATAACCCCCCTAAAAAACAAACAGAGACTTACTGACTCTCAAGGCCTGGAGGACATCCAGCTCTTCAAAACTTACAAAAGACGTTGGGTGAGGAAAACTGGTTTGGAGAGAAACGATCTTGGAACGATTCTTGGTTGCCAACAAAATGTGAATCAACTGTGAAATGCAGTTGGCATAAAAACAAAAGCCATCTTAGGCTGTGTCAATTGAAAAAAGACTCCCAATCTCAGGAACTAATCATTGCATTTTATTTCACAGTGATTAGTCCTCAAGACAAGGGTGATGTCCAATTCTGAACACTATAATTTTAAAAGGCTTCGGATGCACAAATAGCATCAGGGAAGGACAATAAAGATGATTGGGAGAAAGCTGTCCACAGGATCTGGTCAGAATTTTTTTTAAAAAATGGTGTGGTTGATGCACATAAAAACAGATGGAGCTATCTTGATTATCCTCTATGGTTATCCCAGATCAGGAGTCTAGAAAGAAAGCCAGACTATAGAGGTAATTTCATTTAATAATTAAGGACTAGAAACCAGGGGGCTATGAGTTCTAGTCCCAACTTTGGCATGAAAGCCAGCTGGGCGATGCTAGGCCACTCACTCTTTCTCAGCCCAACCCACCCCTCACAGGGTTGTTGTTGTCAAGAAATAGGAGGAGGAAGAAGAATTAAGTATTTTGCTGCCTTGAGTTCTTTACGGTAATATAAACACAGAATATAAAATAAAAAATAAATAAAAACCAAGACAAACTGAAGCAAACTGAAGTTTTTAAGAAGAGATTAGATAGCCATTTGTCTGAAGTGGTGTAGGGTTTCCTGCCTAAGCAGGGGGTTGGACTAGAAGACCTCCAAGGTCCCTTCCAACTCTGTTATTCTATTCTATTCTGTTCTGTTCTGTTCTGTTCTGTTCTGTTCTGGAATGTTCTGTTCTGTTCTGGAATGTTCTTGATAAAGAATGGTTTGAAAGGAGATATGATTAGCACCTCCTGGAATCAGAATAAATGTACAGAATAAAAGTGTTTTAGCGGTGGGAGAAGTTACTCCCATTTAATTGGCTCAGCAACTAGATCAAGTTTCATTTCCTTTTGTGTGCGTGTATGGCTGAATTGAGAATTCTCACCCAAAGGTTTTGACAAGGATGAACACCACCCAAGATTGATGATTAAAGTATAAACAAATATTTATTGGACTTCCATTTCTAAAGAAATCTCACCCCTAGAATTACTGCCTTATCTTGCCTAAAGAACAATACTGTGAGACTCAAAAGTTGCCGAGCTTAAAAAGACTCAGAGATGCTAACAGAAGATAAAGTTTTCTTGATGTCAGCCGTGATCCACAGAGACAGAAATGTTCCTTCAACAACTTTCTTTCTCAGAATGCTTCCATTATATTCTTATTAATCCTAAAGAAAATGTGAAAAAGTAAATTGGCCAAGTCTTTATTGGCCAAGTGTGATTGAACAGACAAAGATTTTGTCTCCGGCGCATAAACTCTCAGTGTGCATACAAACAACAAAGTGATAAATCGTAAATCATAATCCCAAAATACAATCATAAATCATAAGATACAGCCAACGAAGTTACCAATAGGAGTAGGTAATAGGAAAGATAGAAGGATAATAGCTTAGGCATAAAACAGTGCTGTAGGAATTACTGGTAGGTGTTCAGCAGAGTGATGGCATGGGGGCAAAGTTGTGTCTAGTTGTTTTGGCCTATAATGCCCTATAGCAGTGTCCTGAGGGGAGGAGTTGAAACAGTTTGGGTCCAGGATGTGAGGGGTCTATAGATATTTTCTCAGCCTTCTTTCTGGCTCATGCAGTATACAGGCCCTCAATGGAAGGCAGACTGGTTGCAATTGTGTTTCTGCAGTCCTAACTATCTGTTGGAAGTCTGTACCTGTTTTGTTTGGTTGCGATACCAAACCACACAATTATAGAAGTACAAATAACTGATTTAATAATTCCTCTATAGAACTATATCAGCAGCTCCTGGGGCACAGGAAAACATTGTATTTTAGGCTGAATTGGCAATGGAAGAAACCCTTTGTAACTTCATCAGGGTTGACCTCAGCCTTGCATTTTCCATGACAGAGGTTTACTCAAATATATTTTCTTCAAACAAGGATTTAAGAAAAATCTCACCAAAATGAAAAATCTCTTTTGAACTTTGCTACCAATCCATAGGTGATTTGAAAAGCAAAATAGACCCAGGTTTACCCAATCAGTAGACAATCAGGCTATTGCTATAATGCATTGTAAGCCACCCTGAGTCTACGGAGAAGGGCGGCATATAAATTGGACTAATAAATAAATAAATAAATAAATTGTAGGAGGAGAGTTGGTTCCCAGTTGGCTGGGGAATTCTGAGGGTTGAAACCCATACATCTTAAAGTTGCCAGGGTTGAGAAACATTGGTTTATAGTAACATAAAATCAGAAGAAGTCTGGAAGCACCTTGTCCAGCTAACAAATTTTATTAAAAAGCAGCTCATGAAAGCAGGTGGAAGATCATTAATGAAAGATCCAACCTAGAATTAAGGAGAAATTTCCTGATAGTGAGAACAATTACCATATTTTTCAGACTATAAGATGCTCTGGACTATAAGACGCACGTAGCTTTTGGGGAGGAAAACAAGGAAAAAAATAATCTGCCTCTGCCTTCCAGCATCCATCCGGCATTCATCTGGTCTGTTTGCTATGGCCCGTTTGCCACCACGGCCGTTTGTGGGGGGTATGTGCATTTTATACTCTGAAAAATACGGTAATCAGTGGAACATGAGTGCTTCAACACTGGAGGTTTTTAAGAACAGATTGGACAACCATTTGTTCGGAATAGTATAGGGTCTCCAGCTTGAGCAGGGACCTCCAAGTCCATCCAACCCTGTTATTCTATGTTAAAAGCTTCTGCCTTTTAATAACATTTGTCAGTTGAAAAAAAGGTGCTACTAGACTCCTCCTGATTTATTCTACTCTGTGTCACTAGATGGTGCTAATCCTTTGTCAGCCAGACCTGTCTACAAATTTCTGAAGAAAATTGTAAAGAAAACAAGATTCTGTGTGGCAACACCTCCTGACTTCTGAGTTATTAAATTGCTGGGAAGATCTTGTATGTGGAATAATTTCTCAGACTGATTTATAGTTTTAGGTGCCTGGGATACCCCTTGGTCATTCATTACAGGGAAATAGAACTTCCATGTACAAAAGCATTCTACCTCTGAGCCAGACATGCTAGGGACCAAGAGTAAAGGAAAAACATTGTTGAATATGCATTGATTTATTTTACTGGGTTCGATCCAGTCCCTTTGCTATCAATTTGGATGAGTGGCTCCTTTACAAGCAGTCCTCATTTAGTAACCACAATTGGGACCAGCAACTCGGTCATTAAGCAAAGCGGGCGCTAAGTGAAACCACAACTGTGGTTATCATCTTACTTTTTGCGTTCCTTTGATTTACAGGCCTCTGAAGATTGTTAATCTCAGGACTGGTTGCAAAGTTTTTTCTCCCCTCATTACTTTCCCCCTCATTTTAAACTGCTTTTAAATTTTATATGTTATGTTTTATCTCGGCTGTTCACCGTCCTGAGTCCTGTTGGAGAAGGGTGGTATAAAAATCAAATCAAATAAATAAAATAAAATAAATCACTGTGGTAACTGAATGGTAACTAAATTGGGGAGTCGCTAAATAAGGACCACTGATAATTTTACCAAACTAGCTTATGTCAAACTAACCGGGGATCTTGGGGAGGGTTGCAAATCCAAAAATCCAAATTTAAAAAGAAGGATGTCAATTGCTGGTGATCTGTAGTCGAAGATATTTGATATTTGTTAGAGCAAGGAATGGGGTTTGGAATTTGCACCCATAAAAATGACCGCATTCTCCCCCTTACAAATGAACCAAGGCAAACAGTGGCTCTCCCTACCACCCACCCACCCTCCCTGACTTCTTTTGAAATGTCCCAGAATGCTGGCTCCATCTTTTTAATCAATCCCGCTGTTGCTAAGCAACCAGGCTGGCCATCTTCCAGGGAAACCGGCCTACCACACACAAGACACGCCCCCTTCGCTTCCACCCGGCGATCGGGGTTGATCTTGGTTTTAATATAAACCTTTTCCCCTGGTTTTTTTTGACTCAAATGCTTCATAGGGCAACTGATCAAGCACATTGTTGAGAAGATGCCTCTGGGGAAAAGAAAAAAAGGTGTGATCACAGATAAAAATGCTAGCCTGGACCATTGATTGATCCTCAGCACAACCAGCCTAGAGCTGCAAAAAATGTAGAATGATTTGCAGCTGGGCTGTCAGCCTGCATGGCCATCCAGAAACAATTGAGATCACCAGAATAAAGGGTGGATTTGCTTAGAGGATCTTCTGTGGAATGCAAAATTAACCCTGGATAGTGAAAATCGGGCTCCTTGGAATCCCGTCTTGGAAGGGGGAACTTATTTGAAGCAAGACACCACACTTGGAATATTGCATCCAGTTCTGGTTAACATAATAAAACAAAACAAAACACTGAAACCCTAGAAAGAATGCAGAGAAGAGCAACAAAAATGATTTTATCTGAAGCAGAGGTGGGTTTCAGCAGGTTCTGACCAGTTCTGGAGAACCGGTAGTGGAAATTTTGAGTAGTTCGGAGAACCGGTAGTAAAAATTCTGACTAGCCCCGCCCACATCTATTCTCTGCCTCCCAAGTCCCAGCTGATCGGGAGGAAATGGGGATTTTGCAATAACCTTCCCCTGAATTAGGGACGGAATGGAGATATTACAATATTCTTCCCATGGAGTGGGGTGGGAATGGAGATTTTACAGTCTCCTTCCCCTGCCACACCCACCAAGCCACACCCACCAAGCCATGCCACGCCCACTAAGCCACACCCACAGAACCGGTAGTAAAAAATTTTGAAACCCATCACTGGTCTGAAGGCTAAATCATATGATGAATGGTTGAGGGAGCTAGGTGTGATCGAGGGAGCCTAATGAAGAGAAGGATTGAGGGGATATTATAACTGTCTTCCAATACTTGAGGTGCTGTCACAGAGAAGAGGAGATTGACTTATTCTCCAAAGCACCAGAGGGCAGGACAAGAAGTAATGGGTGGAAGCTTGTTCCAGCCTAGAAGTAAGGATAAATTTTCTGAGAATTAATGAGTGGAATACTTGCCTCTTGAGATTGTGGATGCTCCATCACTGGAGATTTTCAAAAATAGACAGGACAACCATTTGACTGAGATACTATAAGTTCTCCTGCCTTAAAAGGGGGATTGGACTAGAAAACCTCCAAGGTCTCCTCCAGCCCTATAATTCTATGTTCTATGTCCTATATTTAAACCCAAGACTCTGTTTGATATCCTGTGAGGTTATCAAACAAAGTTTAGGCTGAAACGTCTCATTACCATATGGAAATGTGTGGACAGAAAATTAATGCTCACCCAAAAATCACACATCCACACATATACACAATTCAGAATCGATGGGGCTTCAAAATCCAGGGTGCCACTTCTAGAAATAGCCAGTGGTATTTTGCTCTTCTGATCCCCCTATTCAGTTGCCATGGAGACTGAATATACCTGGTTATGCAAAAATATCTTGATTATAAAAGCAATGGAAATGTCTGGATCCTGAAGCTAAGCAGGATTGGGGCTTGTTGGTAATTGTATGGGAGACCTAGCCTGTTAAGTCAATACACCACCAGAAGAAGATGATGGCAAGCCACTTCCACATTGTTGTCATGAAAGCTATACACACCTGTCTATTAAATCACCAGGAGTTAAACTTGAGATGAAAATGAATTTTATGGTCTCAAAAACAGCCTTTCATAACTTGATGAATGCCACTGCAGAACCTCCCCGTAGAGAGAGATGATTTAATAATAATGGAAACTATCAGTGGGAGTTCTCCCACAATCAGGAAAAAAAAAACCCTGAAGATGATAACAAATCTGACAATTGTAAAAACAACAGAAAGTCAAAGAGAAACCAAGAAATCTGTCGGTAGAGGTTAGAGGAAAAAAGGTAAGAGACTGTTTGTAGACTGTTTCTACACATAGGGTTTTTAATTTACGTACCCTTCTCCTTTCCAGCCTACAGAACAGACTTCTCCATAAATTTTAACTTATCTGAAATTCTTCGGTTTTGTGGGAGCTTGTCCAAATGATTCATTCCTGGCGGGGTGTTGAAACCTGACAATAACCAAGGCAACGCTTGTAGATAGAACAAAGATAAATTAAAATGAAATAAGTTGTTGCGTAATATTATAAACTTTAGAGGGTTTGACACACAGAACCAGGCACTGATAGATATATCCAGAATAACTTATTAATGGAGGCTTATATTTCATGGTTTTAAGTGTAATTCAACTTTAATTCCAATTCAAATGTACACCAGTTAGAAATTGCAGCATTAGATAAAATTCAACATTCAGCTTCTATAAACCATTTTTTTAAAAAAAAAACCTGGCAAGTTTAAGTGTGTGGAACTAGTTGGAGAATTCTGAGAGTTGAAGTCTATGCTTCTTAAATTTGCTAAGTTTGAAAATATTGTTCTATAAGGTGAAAGTTGTGTGCTTAAACTTTGGTGCTAAACAAAGAATTTTCACTATGAATCTAACATTTTAGAGACAATATGTTGTATTTGCCTAAATAATATTTAGGAAATTGGATAAGTATGATGGCATTAAGTACGGTAGTTTATACACTAGCAGACCTCCACGCCTTCTGACAATCTGCCAGACGGCTTGATAGAAAAGCAGTGATCAGCAGATGGACGCAGAAAAACTGTTTTGTCATTATGAGAAATGTTTAGGAAATACCGTCTTTGTTTCCTTTAACACTTTAATGTTTGTATTTGATTGGGAATTTTTTTTTACTGAAATCAATAAAAAAACAAAATGGATTTAAGGATTCCTGCAGGGTAATTATTGTTAGTCCAATACTTAAAATCAATTTTTACACCAAAGTTACGCTTATATTTTAAAATATTTTAATGGTTCTGTCAATAGAATGGAATTTTTTTTAAAGGAGGGGAATGAGGAATGTATTAGCTTTTTGAGTGACAGGCCAAAGGCCATATCCAAAAAATATGTAGAAAGAGGGAAGAAACTGGACCAGACCAAGAAAAAACTAATGTTACTTATATTGTGCAATTAAAAGTAATTTATTTGAATACAATTAATATGGCAGGGGGGTTCACTTGGGAACATTTACTTATTTGTTTATCAAATTTAGAAACTGCCCATCTCCCTCACAGAGTCTAAGCAGAATTGGATGTGGTGAAAACTGGATAGGAGACCACGAGAAAATCTGAGGGAAGTTGGTTAGAGTGCAAGCAAAAAAAAAAAAAAAAAAAAATCTGGAAGAAGGGAACTATTTAGCACTATTGCCAAGAAAACAAAATAAACATGCTCTGTAATCTTCAGGTATTGAACTTGACTTGAGGACATCAAAATGTAAAAAATAAGCAGTGCTGTTGTGGCCCGCCAGCAGCCAGCAGAGCTGGCAGCAGATTCAGACAGTGAGGAGGTTGGGGAGGAATGTGGGCCAGTCCTGGAGTCTGGAGAAGGCTTGGACGATGGCTCTGAGTCGGAGGCAGAGAGGGGGCCAAGGCCATCTGGTAGTTCTTTGCTGCCTCTGGAGTCTCAGGAGTCTGACATCAGCAAGGCAGAAGAACAGCGTCAGCCTGTTCCCAGTGTGCACATGCGCAGAGCTGCCAGAAGACAGGAACAATTAAGAAAACAGGGTCGACTTGGGAGTAAGGCTTGGAGATGATTGGTCCCTCCCATAAGACATAAAAGAGAAGCGAATGGGACATGAGCTTTTGCAGGAAGCAATTAGTTCATTTGGTTGGTAAAAGCTCTGGAAAAGTTCTGTTTGACTCTGTGCTAAGTTTGGCCTTGCGTTGCGTGTGGCAATTAGTTCTTTGGCAGCATTCCAAGGGAGATAAGGTGAGTGTTTGTAAACACTCCCCTGAAAGACTGTTTGAGAAGCCTTTCGGACTGGGAATGACAATAATTCACAGCCGTATGAATTAAGGACTACGTTTCTGCCGTATACTTTCTAAGGAAGCCTAGGTCAGAACAAGTGCCCTACTGGACCTCTGGCCCATCTAGTCCAGCCATCTGATCTCACAGTAATCCACCAACTGCTCAATGAAGCCCAGCAGATAGCCTTCAGGGGTAGTCACACTGTCGTCAATAACCATTGATCCCCAGGATTTCCATGACGCGCTCCAATCCTTTTTTAAAACCAGCCAACCTGGTACGGAATTTCAAAATTTAATTGCAGGCAGTCCTTGACTTACAACCATTCATTTAGCGACCATTCCACATTACAATGGCACTGAAAAAAGTGACTTACAATTGATCCTTGCACCTATGGCCATCATGGCATCTCCACAGTCATGTGATCAACATTCAGGTGCTTAGCAACCAGCATGTATTTACAATGGCTGGGATCAAGTGATCGCCATTTGCGACTTTCCCAGCTGACTTCTGACAAGCAAAATCAATAGGAGAAGCCAGATTGGCTTAACAACTGTATTATTCATTTAACAACTGCAGTGGTAGTTTATTTATTTGTAAAATTCATTGCTGCCCATCTTAGCACAGGGTAACTGGGTGGTAAAGTTATAATCTTAACAATTTTAAGATTGTTACAATTTTAACAATCTTAAGCCCTGGTGGCTCAGTGGTTAAAGTGCAGTATTGCAGGCTAACTCTGCCCACAGCCTGGAGTTTGATCCTGACAGGCTCAAGGTTGACCAGGCCTTCCATCCTTCAGAGGTCGGTAAAATGAGGACCCAGATTGTTGGGAGCAAGAGGCTGGCATAAAGCACTATGGAGAGGTATATAAGTCTAAATGCCATTGCTATTGCTACAATCTTAATAAATTGCTTTAACAATTGTGGCCAAAATGGTTGTAAGGTCAGGTGTGATTCATTTAACAACCATCTTGCTTAGCAATGAAAATTCTGGTCCCAATTGTGGTCATAAATCGACGATTACCTGTATGTGTCGTGTAAAAACATATTTCCTTTTGTCTGCCCTGGTTTTTCAGGGAGTCAGTTTCGTTCTGTATTCTTTGTTTCTAATAGGAAAAAATAATTTCTTCTTGTCCATTTTATTCATCCCATGCAGAATTCTGTACACCTTAATCTTGATGCCTCTCATTTGCCTGTTTTCTACACTAAAATGGCCCAAATATCACTTTCTTCATTTTTATCTTGTCTGTTAAATACAGTTAATATGACTACTTCCCAAGCATTTAATAACATTCTTCTATGTTAACCTAACTCCCTTTTTATTTTAATCCCTTGATTCGGGGTAGAGTGGGGCGACTGGATAGAGCTGAGCATTTATTGGCTGGATGCCCTTCCTGACACCATGCAGAGTTCGCAGCAGATATTTTTTCTTTGCGCCCTGAGAAACATCTGCTGCTACCTAGGATTGAACTCTCAACCTCCCAAGTGGGAGGCAAGTACCGTATTTTTCGGAGTATAAAACGCACCGGAGTATAAGACGCACCTTAGTTTTAGGGGAGGAAAATAAGAAAAAAGCTGATTGGCAGGTGGATCTGCCTCCCAGAATACCCCCAATCAGCTGTTCCCAGAGGTGAATTTTAGCAATGGGTTCCTTGGTTGTGAGCTCTGTGCTTTGCTTTTTTTTTTTTTGCTTTTTTTTTCTGCCTCTGAAATTTTTGAAACTCTGTTTCAGAAAAAACTTTCTTTTCTGCCCCTGAAAGCCTCCGAAACAGAGCTTCAGAAAAAAAGCCTCTGAAGCTCTCTTTGGGGGCTTGTTTTCTGAAGCTTTGTTTCTGATGCTTTTTTCGGCCTCTGAAACCTCCGTTTGAGAAGCTGGGCGGGGCTACATTTGGAGTATAAAACGCACCCAGATTTTCACCCTCTTTTTTGGGTGAATTAAATAAATACAATTCTCAACAATTCTCTTTGTCTTTGAATACTTTGAAAGTATTCTCTAAATACTTTCTGACCTGCTGCTTCTCTCCCCATTTACCATCACAGATATATTTTAAAAGATTGAGCACAGCACAGCACAGTACAAAAAAAAAGATATAAAAGCTCCTTTTCAAAATCAGGACAGATATAGTAGGCTGAATAATGTTGCCTTCATTTCTGTTGTTGTTTTCCTTCTCAGTGATATAAAGTAAAACAGATTTTAATTTCTTTCAAATGTGCTCTCGATTTGTGCTTTCCCTAATTAAAAGCTGCCTGAACCACCAACTGATTGAGAATGATGATTCTGTATATTTGCACCGAATCACGGGAGGAAATAGTTAGAGGAATTTCCTGACAGTGAGAACAATTAATCAATGGAACTGCTTGCCTCCCGGAATCCTGAGTGCTCCATTGCTGGAGGTTTCCAAGAAAAGATTGGACAGCCATTTGTCTGGGATAGAAAAAGAACTCCTGCCATGGGCAAGGGATTGGATGAGACCTCCAAGTTCCCTTCCACCCTGTGATTCTGTGAAAATTTATCAGCATTTGAATGTGATGGTGATTCCCCCTCCTATGGGCTTCCTCTTTTTTCATGACTTAGTATTTCCACCCAGCAAAGAATTGTCTTAGAAAAAGGCAGGGAAACCAAGAGGGATATGTAACTTCAGAATTTGATCTTGGAGAATTGTTTAAAAGTGGAAATGTAGCAAGAAGAACAAGAGTATTTCTGAGCATGTACAAAATATAATCTTTTCCCCTAAGAAAACATTGCTGATCATGGCAATCCTGGCATTCACAAGAAAAGATGATACAGGTAATCCTCAATTTATGACCACAACTGGGATCACAACTACCATGTTTCCCCAAAAATAAGACCTACCCCAAAAATAAGCCCTAGCCCGATTTTCACGCCTGCACCAAATATAAGCCCTACCCCTAAAGTAAGCCCTACTTAAGAGCCCGTGCAGCTGGCCGGCCACCCATTTTGTCTGGTTGCTGCTGACATGAGGCAGGTGGGGTGGGTGCAGTGGTGGGATTCAGCCAGTTCGCACCATTTTGGGAGAACCGGTTGTTATAACTTTCTGAGCAGTTTGCAAACTGGTTGTTGGAAGAAATCATTAGGGCAGAGACCCGGTTGTTAAATTACTTGAATCCCACCACTGGGTGGGTGCTGTGGCCACGAAGTGAGGTGGGGGTGATGGAGGATGAAGTGAGGTGGTGTGGGGGGTGGAGGACGAAGCCCCAACAGTATTCTTGGCTGCCTGGTCTGCAGAGCCCTGATGCTAGCGGAGTGAGTGGCCATGGCACACACACCCCCATTTGCCTTGTACCTTGGTACCCGTGCATCGCTCAACCTCCTACTCTGTTGCGGTAGGGAGCAAGGAGAAGAAGCTTCATCCTCCATCCTCCCCCACCGCCTTGTTTCATCCTCCACCCCACCCACCTCAGCTGCTGCTCTGTTGTGGCCACAAAAAAATAAGACTTACCCCGAAAATAAGTCCTGGTGCTTATTTTGGCTATCAAAGAATATATATGTCAGGCTTCGATGCTATCTCAAAATAAATGAACTTCCAAACTGCCAATTTTTAAGGAAATTTTCTCTTTATTTGAGTACAGTAACCAGATCCTGGCTCTTCACGGTCAATACTGACCTTTGCCCCCCAATCCCTCCCTTTCCGATCCCCAATTCTCTGCTTCTCATTGGCTATCTTCCAAGTCACTCTCCTGAATACTTTTCCCGTCAGTTCACTGGAATGCTTCCCCCCTCCTCATCTCCAAGGAGACCGAATCTTCAAAGGGATTTAGCAGGCAAAAGTTCAAGCTTCAGCCTCCCTTTTCTATGTCAGCGCTAAGATGCTGACATCATAAGACTGGGTCTTATTTTCGGGGAAACACGGTACCATTGATAAGCAAGCCAGTTGTTAAGTGTATCACTGCAATTCTTCAGCTAGTAACATGGTTGTTAAGTGAATCTGGCTTCCCCATTGACTTACTTGTCAGAAGGTCACAGAAGGGGATCACATGACCCCAAGGGATACTGCAGCTGTCATAAATACGAGTCATTTGCCAAGCATGTGAATTGTGATCACATGACCATGGGGAAGGCTGCAGTGGTCGCAGGTATGAAAAACGGTCATAAGTCACTTTTTTCAGTGTCATCATAACTTCGAACAGCCACTAAACGCACTGTTGTTAAGTCGAGGACCACCTATACTAACCAAACCTAACCTATTTTAAACTTCTAAGCTCAGAGTCATCCTAATGGTTGCCATTTTCTGAGCCTAAACATAATAGAAATTTTTAAATTATTATTAGTTTCAGCAAATTGCATCTACCCAAGAACTGAAGCATATTTTCACACTGTCAGCAAGCATTTCTGTACAACGTCCATTTTGCACATTTGAACCCAGGCATTAAATTGGAGTTAAGATGAAGCGGAGATAAGCATTTTCTTTACAGACTAACAGAGTTGGAAGGGACCTTGTAGGTCATCTAGTCCAACCTCCCACCCTGCCCAAGCAGGAGACCCTACACCATTTCTGACAGATGTCAGTCCAGTCTCTTCTCGAAAGCTTCCAGTGATGAAGCTCCCACAACTTCCGAAAGCAAGCTATTCAACTGGTTGATTGTTCTCACTGTCAGAAAATTTATCCTTATTTCTAGGTTGAATCTCTCCTTGATCATTTTCCATCCATTATTCCTTGTCTGGCCTTCAGGTGCTTTGGAAAACAGCTGATTTTGAAAAAAACTTTTTTCTTTGGCATTTCTCAATTGCTTCAATAAGCATCATTTAATTATTTAAGTGTCCATGGATATATAATTCCTGCAAGGCAATGTGCAGAATCAAACCGGGTGGCCTGTTGTACAGAAAATGTAGAATATGCCACCAAAGCTAATATTTTACTGCATCCGTCTTTAAAGGGTTTTTTTTTTCCTTTTTAAATTTAATTTCCTAGTGAACTGCTTTACATTTCCACATGATTTGGGGGACATCGTAAAGAAATGGCTGTTGTGACTCCGACCCCCAAGCCCGTCTTATCGGAGGGAGAAGACTCCGAAAGTGAAGGAGAGGAGTTGGCCAGGCCTCCCTCTCCAGGACCCTCCTCTCTGGCAATGCCTCAGGTGTCTCCCGAAGGAGAAGAGATTGGCCAGGAGCCAGGTATCGCCGAGCAATCGCAGTCGGACAGTGACAGAGATAAGTCTTGGCTGGATCCACGCCAGCGTCGGAGAGACAAGCGCACACAGCAGAAAAGGAGGCGTGCCAGAGATTAAGCTGAGTCACTGGACCACACCCCACAGGGGATAAAAGGGGGTGTGGTGACCATTCAGGCTCTGTGATGGACAAAACTAAACAACTAGCGAGTCGCATTGTATCTCTGAAACTACGTTATCTGCCTGCCTTGGATTTAATACGAACTGGACTTGACAATTCTGTGGCTTTGTGTATTTGTTTTGGTTTATCTGACGGAGGAGGAACACCTCCCTCTGTGAGTAAAGTTCTTGGCAAGCAGCTACTGGGTTGCTGCCAATCCTGTTATTGAAGGAATTTATTGTCTGCAAGTTTTATTTAACCCCTGGCTGACTCTTTGTGTGCGTGTATGAGACGGGGACAGAACAATGGCAGTTTATATTGATCCTTCAAATCCAAAGTCCCTCCTTTCACCTAGTTACACTCCTGGGTTCTTTTGATGCTTTTTGACATGGACTAAGCCTGTCGGGGCTTTGGTAGGAAGGTAACAGGAGAAACACAATTTCAGATGTCTCCTTCCAAGGTCAGAGCCCTCTTCCCGCCATCCCAGCGGATAATGCAACAATCTATGGCTCCTGAGCGCTGCCCCTCGGACCTTTGAATGACAGCTTAAACATCATCAAAAACATTGAGTCACGGTACATTATGAGGAAACAGCTGGTTAAAACTTGCATGTGACATTAAAATAGCCTTTTCAAGAGGGGGTGTGTAGAAATGTTATTAGAAGAAATGTTTAAGCCAGTTTGAAGGCTTAAAGCGCTCCAGAGGAACATCCTTGAGAAATCTCTGCCTCACATCACATCACACACATGCACACACATCACCTCATTAGTTGTATTAGCAAGCTGATCAGCAGGATTTCCAAGACATTTGGGGGGCAATATTGCACAAATAAAAATGGACCTCTATGTAACTTGACAGCACAGCATTTTGAAGAGAAGAAATTAAGACACACCCACCCACCCAGGGGTGAAATGCAGAGGCATTTAAAAGAAAAAAAGCCTCTGCCGATCAGGCAACTCAGCTGGGATTGCCAGATCCTTTTGAAAGCATTTTTTTACAACCTCTTCACCGAAGAGGTTGTAGAAAAAATGGTTTTAAAAGTAAAAAAAAAAAAAATTGGCCATGCCTACCCAGTCACATTACCCCCCCGCCCAAGCCATGCCCACAGAACCGGTAGTAACAAATTTTAGATTTCACCACTGCACCCACCCCATACACTTTGAAATGTATCAAGAAAGATGATTAGGGAGCTGTAGGCTAAGGCATACAATGAATGGTTGCGGCAACTAATCTAATGAAGAGACGGACCAGGGATGACAAAAGGAGTGGGCTACTGGGGGTTTGCAGGGGTTTGGGAGAACCTCTAGCTAAGATTCTGTGCAGTTTGGAGAACCCCCAAATCCCATTCCTGGCTGGCCCTGCCCACCCACCCCTGCCCTCCCCTCCCAGGAGTGGCCCATTTTGGATACAGGTAAGTGCAGGGTGCACACGGAGGCTCGGGGAAGGTGAAAAATGGACCTACTGGAAGTTCGGGAGGCCTCCAGAGGGCCTACGGAGCCTGGGGAGGCCGTTTTTGCCATCCCGGAGGCTCGATGAAAGCCTCCAGAGCCTGGGGAGGGCAAAAATGCCCCCCCATGGTGCAGGAGGCTGACTAGGCCACACCACCATGGCCACGCCCACCCAGCAACCGGGCAGAGAACCCCTTGCTAAAATTATTGAAGCCCACCCCGGATGACATATTAGCAGTCTTCCAATATTTGAGGAGCTGTCACAGAGAAAGGGGTTTCGGGTTCTCAAGTGCTATTCTCCAAAGCACTTGAGGGCAGAACAAGAAGTAACGGATGGAAAATTATCAAAGAGAGATCCAGGCTAGAACTAAGGAGAAATGTCTTGACAGTGAGAACAATTAATCAGTGGAACGGATTGCCTTTGGAAGTTGTGGGTTGCTCCATCAACAGAGGCTTTTAAGAAGCAATTGGACAGCCATTTGTCTGGAAAAATATAGGGTCTCCTGCTTGAGCAAGGGGTTAGACTAGATTTACAGGGATGTCAAACTGGCGGCCCGTGGGCCAGATGCATCACACGCGAGCCACGCCTACCCCGGCTCCGTGAAGGGGAAAAAACATCACAATAGATCACGTGATGGCAACATGATACCACGAGTTTGACACCCATGGACTACATGATCCCCAAAGTCCCTTCCAACTCTGCTATTCTGTTATAGGAACTAGGAAGCAGTGTGAAAACTGCAAAAATTCGTGCCAGGAGTTCTTTCAGCCTGCCCCATAGAAACATGTTTTAGTAGTCAAGCTCAGATGTAACTTATACATGAATAACAAAATTCAGATTTGATCAGACTGAGTTGCAGGAAGATTAGCAACCTAAACTGTAATTCAGGAAAGCTTATATCTTTTAATAAAATACGTTATCCTGTAAAGTTGTTACCAAGCTCCCAATTTCCAGTCTAAATTCATATGATAATTGAATTCTTAATCTAACACAATGTCATGATAGGAGTACAAAATGTCATAAAAATCAAACACAATAATGGTGTACTACCTACTAAGCTTTTCTGAATTACTAGCAGCTTTGCATGCCAACACCCAGATAGGATTATTAAGAAGCTGTCTTTTTAATGGCTTTATTCCAGTGGTGCGTTTCAAATTTTTTTACTACCAGTTCTGTGGGTGTGGCTTGATGGGTGTGGCATGGTGGGCGTAGCAGGGAAGGATACTGTAAAATCTCCATTCCCTCCCCAATCCAGGGGAAAGTTACTGCAAAATCCCCATTTCCTTCCGATCAGCTGGGACTTGGGAGGCAGAGAATAGATGGGGGCGGGGCCAGTCAGAATTTTTACTACCGGTTCTCTGAACTACTCAAAATTTCTGCTACCGGTTCTCCAGAACTGGTCAGAACCTGCTGAAACCCACCTCTGCTTTATTCACACCTTAACCTGGTTACTGAATTAACCTTTTTTAAAATTATTAATTTACACAATGAAATGAATTGTATTCTTTCAGGTCTATGCAAGTTTTTTTTTTTTAAACCAAGGGCCACTCTTGATCTTTGAGGATTGAGCTGCAGATTGAACAAAACTTTTCTGAACCCTGGGTAGGATTAAGGAAAAATGACATCTGATGTCCCTTTGCTTCAATTTCGAAGTGTGTCAGTAGAATATCATTGCTTTAATTACTGTTCAGCGGAATCTTCCTAAGTATATGTAATTAATTGTATTTAATAATCCTTCTGTTCACACAAGAGCGGACAGTCAAGCAGCAGCTTTTGGACAGAGATGAGGAGGTGGCACATAAATTTTCGGGGGTCTCACAAAGTTCTGGGGTCAGTGGTTACCCTCAGGGGTGGGCTACTGGGAGTTCGCAGGGGTTTGGGAGAACCTCTAGCTAAGATTCTGTGCAGTTCAGAGAACCCTAAATCCCACTTCTGGATGGCCCCACCCACCCCTCCCCACACAGTCCATTTTGGATGCAGGTAAGTGCAGGGAGCGTGCGGAGGCTCGGGGAGGGCGAAAAATGGGCCTACCGGAAGTTCGGGAAGGCCGGAAATGGGCCCGTTTCTGGCCTCCAGAGAGCCTCTGGAGCCTGGGGAGGCTGTTTTCGCCCTCCCGGAGGCTTGAGAAAAGCCTCCAGAGTCCGGGGAGGGCAAAAACGCCCCCCCTGCCGTGGTGTAGGAGGCTGACTAGGCCACGCCCACCATGACCACGCCCACCCAGCAACCAGGCAGAGAAACCCCTTGCTAAAATTTTTGAAGCCCATCCCTGGTTTTCATAGTGCAGGGACTGGTGCCATTAACCTGACTCTTTCCTAGCTCTTTCCTGGCCCCCTTCTCCTCCTTTCTCTTTTCCTTTATCAGCCTGGCATTATACATTTCCCATCTCTTGGGCTCTGGGGTTTCTGCACCCACTTCCAGACAAAGGGCTGAACCTGGGAGGTTTAACAAGAGACCCTTCCATTTGTGACGTTGCAAAAACCCCATCAGTGCATCGAATACTGGCTAACGACTGGTATATCTAGCTGTGGATCAGAAATACTTGAAAAACATTAGGGGACACATGCAGCTCGCTGGGAGTCAAACAGGCTTCCCAGAGAGCTGCCAGTGTCCCCTAATGTTTTTCAACTATTTATGGTCCATGACTAGATTTACCAATCGCTGGCCAGTACTCGTGCACTTTTTGGAAGAAATATCCATCTGGTTCAGTGTCAAGCCGGGAGAAAGACACTGGAAACATGGAGGCTGATTGGAAAGATGGTTTAATGATGAAGCAGACCCACCAAGCACATGGCTCTGGTGCAGCTGATCACATGGAGTTGAAACTGGGGGGTATTTATACCTTCTCTTGGGCTTTGCACTTGAACTTCCTGTTCCTGTGCAAGAACATGTATTCTATTGGCTGTTGTCAGACTCCCATGGGGCCATGTACAAATCCTAGGAGTTTGTCTGAGCTACAGTTTGGTTGAAATTTGACAGATGCAACGAAGGGTCTTGTTGGGCAATTCCTATTGTGCCTGAGGGCTAATTCTACCTTTGTTGGATCTTGAGTGAGGGTATTTGCTTATGAATAGAGCTATCTATCTCTTTATCTCTTTAAGTGCCGACATCTGCTGAGGGCTATTAAGAAAGGTGGGGGCTGCTTTCCAAGAGCACGTTTCTCCATTTCTCATCCAGGGAAATATAATCTTCTGCCTTTTTTTAAATATTTCTAAAAATATTTCATTCTTCTAGGAGGGGAGCGGGTGCTGACTTTCTACACACTGATCGGTGGTTGTTGGTTGTTTGTTGTTTTTGCAATGTCAGAAATGAAAAGGTCTCCTGTTAAGGTTCAGAGTCCTGATAAAAGGCAGGATCGCGCCCACATTCCCCTCTTCTAGCTTTGCTAACAGCTGTAGGATTATGTGGTGGAGTTTCAGGAGAAGAGTTTTTCTCACTTTGGAAGCTTCCAAAGGTGTTTTGGAGTCCAACTCCCTTCACAGTTGTGCCACTTGGGGATGGTGCTAAGAATTGCCGGCTGGCGAAGGGAGGCGTCGGAATCCAAGAACAACTCTGGCATAAGTGTTGCCAGGTGTCCACTGTTTGAGCGGACAGTCCGCTTTTTTCACATTATGTTCACTATTTTTTTTTTCCACAAAATAGTGGACATTTTTTTTATTCAAAAGCTTTATGATGAAATTAAAATGTAATTTAATATTTTACATATTATTATAATATATTTGATGTTTTGAATTTTAAGTAAAGTTTTGAAGTGATTATTTTAATACGTGTTAAAATGTTTGTAAGAAAATATATAATTTAATTGTAAAAAAAATTTTTTTTCTTACTACTTAACCACCACCCCCACCCCCACCCGCGCTTGTCCGCTATTTTTTGGAAGCAGAACCTGCCAACCCTACAAGTCCGGCGGGCGCTCAGGTGGAGAAGCCGGGCGAGCGTCTCCTCTGCTGGCGCCAGGAGTGGGCGGGGCCCAACGAGAGCCCCGCCCCAAATCCAAGCCGCTCCCTGTTGTGTACAGGTGTTGGGGCGGCAACAAAACTCCTCCTCTCTTTTTCAATCTCTTCCCCCCCCCCACCTCCTCCGGATTAGGAGAGCAGGTGCATGGCGCCCACTACAAAACAGCATCCGGACTGGTCCGCGTGGAAGGTGGCACTCTGGGTATGCTCAGGTACTACCCCTCACCATTCCCCCCCCCCACCAGTCATAGATGATACCATTCCTGCCTCAAAATTATTATTTGTATCATCGATCATCGTTGTGGCTGTTACTACCGGTATTACTATTATTTCCTATTTTAGTACTGGGGTTTCCCTTCTGTTCCTCCCCTTCCCCCTCTCCACGGGCTCGTAATCCTGCATTTGTGTTATTTTTCTACGATAGCTCGCCATCCTACGCAAGGCTCCTTCTCTATGGAAACCAAAGCAAAGTCATACGGGCAAAGGCATGCAACGCACACACACACACACACACACACACACACACACACAACAGAGACGTAGCTCTCCACCATCACTACTACCTCCCCCTCCCCCTCTGCGCCCCCCACAAATCAATCCGAGCCCCCCTCCCCTTCGCCCCTTTGTGCTGAACCCTGCAGCAGCTGGAGGAAAGACTGACATGCACACACACATACACATACATTACACACACAAGCCATTTTGCTTTGGCAGAGGGAAAGGGCGGGTGAGATAGAGAGCTTTCCAAGCTCCTTCTGGTGAAGGGTGGGTGGGTGGGTGGGTGGGGTGCAGGTGGCCATTCTTGGAGTCCAAGCAGAGATCTCCACCCCACCCCCACCTCCTTTCACACGTTCCCCCTCTCTCTCTCCCCCTTGGTTTTCGTTTTTTTTGTTTTTTGTTAAAACTGCTGGATTTGCTCTTCTCTCTTCGGAGAAGTGGTGGGCGAACTAACCTTTAAGGCAGCTCCTCTTTTTTTAATGAACGCCCCCTCCCCAATCGTTCAAGCCGAGAAGGGCATGGGGAAAATGCTACTCTGTCCCCTCCAGCAACCAGAAAGGTGAGAAGATTGGGGAAAGGGGTCCAAGCCGGGGAAACACCCCCCTCTCCTCCTGTTTTCCAGTCGGGGTGCATCGCAGATGTTGGGCAGGTATGTTTCATTCATTCATGCCTTCTTTCATTCATTCATTCATTCTTCCTTTCCCCTCCTCTCTCTCTTTTCCTTTATCCAACTGCCACTGCACGTTTCCCACCCTGGGTGCTCCTGGGGTTCTGCGCCTCATTTCCAGACAAAGGGTTGGACTTGTATTTGGTGATGCTTCTGGTGGCTGGGAGCACCCCAGAAAAACAAAAAAGAAAAAAACGAGGCATGCACCCCCACTTCGCAATTGCCTCTATTGTGGGACGTTCCATCAACCCCTAGCAACAGCCATGTTTCTGGAGGCTCAGAGCCTTTCGGAGAATTTATCTGGAGAGGAGAGCACGCTTCCATTTTTTTCATGCCTGTTCTGTCTGGCCCCATGTAGCATTCGGGGTTAATTTTTTTTGGGGGGGGGGCAGAGGGATGGGGGGGAGAAATGATTTGAAAACCAGCCTCTTATTTCAGCGTGATGGAATGTCAAGACCATCAATCATTCATTGATCCTCTCAACAGTTGCCACTCAAAAGGCAGACGAGGGGTGGAGGGAGGGAGGCAGGAAGAGAAGAAAGGGCATTTAACCGATGTGGGAAAACCTCTTTGCTCTCTCTTGACCACTTGCTATTTTTTTTTTTTAAGCAGCTGCCAACACATTCACACACATACACACACGAATTTGGAAATCCTGTGCCTTGGAACTTGTTTCTACCGTACATGGCAGGCATGCTTTTGCTGGCTTTTTTTGGTTAAAGTTTTCCAAAAGGCACCGGACAGAGCAAATGCAGCGGGTGATCCATCAGCTGTGATGGTTAAATGGATCCTGCATGTATAGAAGCCATATATATCAGTGAGTACAGGTGGTAGGAACAGTGCACATGGCTCAGCCTTTCTTTGTCCAAGGGCTCCTGTTGCAAACAAAATGTCAATATTACAGAGAACTAAAATGAGAGATTCTCCCCACATCGTTCTCTTCCTGCAACTGTTGTTATGGATCATTTTTTAGTGTGGGAGCTGCTTCGCTTGTCTTTGCATTGACCCTAGAGGAAAATTGATAATATTTTACAGAGGCGAGCATGGAAAGCTGAATCATGTCTACTGTCTCGTGTACCCTGTAACTAAACATCACTTGAAACTCTGCCGGGTTAACATAAATAATTAAAAAGGAAACCAAGAATCAGTGGATTGCTTTCTTGTCTCACCAAGTTTCAACTGAGATTTGGGATGGGTAGAGACTGATGTTTTTTTTTCCGCCCAAACAAGAATCTGTATCTCTAGTCACTTTCAGAATCTTCAATCTTTCACTGCTGATTCAACATTCATTTCTGTAGAGAAACAGACATGACCAACATCTGTTTCATTTGTATTTTATGTACATGAAGCGTATATTATTCCTATTATGCTGTAACCAAACTGAACTTTTTAAAGGACGAATCCAAATGAAGAGTTCTCCCTAAAACTTTGGCGAGACCGCAGCTTGGGACTCAAAACACATGGTTTGGCTGTGCTAAACCAGATGCTAAAAAATCCTCCAGCTAAGCAAGATGTCAGATTGAAGGATCAGAAAGATTCTCTCTTGGAGGATTGCTAGAATTGCTACTGCCGAATAGAGTAGCGCGCTCTCGGCCCACCTGTTCCTCTGTCAAACTATCGTCATCATTCCAGACAAGTGGCATTATGTGATAGGAACTGTAGTCCAACTGTTCTAGGGGACACCGCATGTACAGGGAGTCCTTGATTACGACCACAATTGGTCGAGAATTTCTGTTGCTAAGCAAAGTTGCTAAGTTGTTGAGTTGCACCTGATTTTATGACTTTTTCTGCCACAGTTGTTAACTGAATCATGCGGTTGTTAAGCGAATCCAGCTTCCCCCTATTGACTTGGTTTGTCAAAAGTGGGCTGGGAAGGTTGCAAATGGCAATCTCGTGACCCCAGGATGCTGCAATATCATATATAAATTCTGGTTCCTTGATCACAGGATAATGGAGATGCTGCGATATGTCATAAATCACTTTTTCCAGTGCCACCATAACTTTGGATGCTCGCTAAATGAATATTTGTAATTTGAGGACTACCTGTAGAAGGTTGGAATAAATAATAATCCCAATTCAGATGGGACAATGGTGATCAGACTTGGCATGCAGCAGCTTTGTTGGTCCATTGGACTTGTTGCCTCTTGGGGATCTGGATGCCGGAAGGGAGGTGTGTAGGATAATGCACATTCCCTTATCCACTAATACCCCGTCTTCATGCCACATCTTAACAGGAGCAATGGGGTCTTCTAATATGTAAGGAGAGATGGTTATGGAGTGTGCTTGCAAATCAACATTTGGGTTTTGGCCAATGAGTAGAGTTTATGTTTCTTGTCCAATCTGCCAGTGGCAAAACAACACATGAAAACCATGTGGCTTGTAGATGCAATCTATGGGTGCCAGGATTTGAAACCAGCATGGTTGGTGTTTGGAAAATTCATTTCCAAAAGTGCCTCCCCACAAGAATGTCTAGAGCAGAGGGAATCAAAAAAACGAGCAGAGAAGAGCAACAAAGATGATTAGGGGACTGGAGGATAAACCATACGAAGAACAGTTTGAGCTATTGGGAATGTCTAGTTTAATGAAAAGAAGGACTAGGGGTGATATGATAGCACTGTTCCAATATTTGAGGGGCTGCCACAAAGAAGAGGGAGTCAACCTCTTGAAGGTAGGACAAGAAGCAATGGGTGGAAACTAATCAAGGAGAGAAGCAACTTAGAACTAAGGAGAAATTTCCTGAGAAGTTAGAACAATTAATCAGTGGAACAACTTGCCTCCAGAAGTTGTAAATGCTCCAACACTGGAAGTTTTTAAGAAGATGTTGGATAACCATTTGTCTGAAGTGGTGTAGGGTTTCCTGCCTAAGCAGAGGGTTGGACTAGAAGACCTCCAAGGTCCCTTCCAACTCTGTTATTCTAAAAATTCTAAAGAGAGAAGGTTCATTTCTTTTACCTTGTTGGCAAGTAACCCAAAACCTTTGGATGAGTAGGACAGAAAGTATATTAACATGCTATGCAACTGTTCTTCAGATATGTCAACTCACTTCCCTTCTAAGGACAAATTTCATAACAGTGTGAACAATTACAGTGGAATGACTTGCCTCCAGAAATTTTGGGTGCTCCAACCCTAGAGGTTTTTAAGAAGACATTGGACAGCCATTTGTCTGAAATGGTATAGAGTTTCCTACTTGAGCAGGAGGTTGGACTAGAAGACCTCCAAGGTCCCTTCCAACTTTGTTATTCTGTTAAAGTCAAGATGACAGCCATATGATAGAACCTCTTCTTCCTTTTATGGGCAGTCCTTGACTTACGACCGACTCCAAAAAAGAGACTTGTGACCCAGTTTCAAAGTTTTACGCTCTTCTCCTGCAGTCACTTGATTGCATTTTGTGTGGTCAGCAATTGAGCTCCACAGTCACTGAGTGTGACTTACGTTTTGCTGGAAAACGGGATTTACTTCCAGATTCTGGCAAAAATTGCCCCATGGTGAGCAATGGGTTTGCTTAACGACCACGGTGTTTGCTTTATGACTGTGGCATTTGCTTAATGGCCACTGGAAAACTCATAAAATCGGATCAGGTCACATGGTGACCTGCTTTACAACCATAACGAAACAACTTCCCTTGTACAACCCTGTAATCCCTTAATTCGGGGTAGAATCGGGGTGACAGGATGGAGCTGAGCATTTACTGCCAGATGCCCTTCCTGATGCCATGCGAAGTTCACAGCAGACATTTTTTCTTTGCACCCTGAGAGAGAAACATTTGCCACAACCTAGGATTGAACTCTCAACCTTCCAAGTGGGAGGTGAGCATCTTCACCAATAGGCCACTACGCCACTCTTTCCAACCATTACTTATGACCGTGGGGCTTAATTATGATCATAGCTCAACTACCTGTATACGTGCATCCTTTGAACAGCACCTGTAAAAAAGATCAGCAGGGCTTCAGTTGCAGTCATTATCTTAACTTTATGGACATTTTCCACCATAAATGCTTGTCCCTAATCCTTAGAAATTTCAAAGACATTTTCCCTTCCTCTCCCTACTTTGCAAACTGCAACAAATGCACACACAGAGCCTCTTGCAGATAAAAATTGAGAATCTGTAGGAAGGCGTTGTAGGGCAGGAGCAGGGATGAAATTCAAATTTTTTTCCTACCGGTTCTGTGGGTGTGGCTTGGTGGGCTTGGCAGGGGAAGGATACTACAAAATCTCCATTCCCACCCCACTCCAGGGGAAGGATATTGCAAAATCTCCATTCCCACCCCACTCTGGGGCCAGCCAGAGGTGGTATTTGCCAGTTCTCCGAACTACTCAAAATTTCCGTTACCGGTTCTCCAGAACCTGTCAGAACCTGCTGGATTTCACCCCTGGGCAGGAGGATAATATAGTATGTTGATTTGGGCCTTTGTAGAATCCTACTTCAGGTTCTGTCACTTCCCATTGTAGCAGTTTCTTCCATCTATCTATAGCAGAGGTCCTCAAACTTGGCAGCTTTAAGACTTGTGGACTTCAACTCCCAGAATTCTCCAGCCAGCATAGCATAGCTGGCTGAAGAATTCTGGGAGTTGAAGTCCACAAGTCTTAAAGCTGCCAAGTTTGAGGACCCCTGATCTATAGCTATATATCTTGTCTCCTAACAGAAGCTGAGCTGGGGCTTCCGTTCCCACGCCCTGCCCACCCGTTCCTATAAATCCCACTGCTGACACCATGATCTCTGCTAAGGACAAGACAAAGGCTCCCAAGGACAGCATGACGCTACTTCCCTGCTTCTACTTTGTCGAGGTAAGGACTAAAAAAAACAATTAATGGTTTCCTAATCCACCTTTCCCTGCCTCAAGAACTGGAGGAAGATGGAGGATCAGATGGCTCAAAGGTTTAAGCTGAGCATCCTAGTTTAAGGGTGAATGTTGAACCCCCCGTTTCTCTTTTCGGCTCCCAGATGTGGTGGCTCATTAGCACAGACTTGTTTTTCCAACTCTTTGCCCTGGTCCAATCTCTTTGCTTTACTTCTGGCCTCCAGTTGCCCATCGTCGCTTCCTCCATCGTGACTCTCTACTTCCTGGAGCTGACAGACCTCTTCAGGCCAGCCAAGGTGGGCTTCCAGTGTTACGACCGAGCCCTTTCCATGCCCTATGTGGAAAGCAATGAAGAAATGATTCCTTTGCTGATGCTGCTAAGCTTGGCATTTGCAGCTCCTGCAGCTTCTGTGAGTATTATTTGTTTGTTTATATTCTGCCTTTATTATTTGTATAAATAACTCAAGGTGGTGAACATGCCTAATACTCCCTCCTCATACTTTCTCAACAACAACAACAACAACAATCCTGTGAGGTGGGTTGGACTGAAAGAGTATGTTCTAATATTTGAGGGACTGCCACAGAGAGGAGTGGGTCAAGTTATTTTCAAAGGCACCCAAAGGCCAGACAAGGAATAATGGATGGAAACTGATTAAGGAGAGATTCAACCTAGAAATAAGGAGATATTTTCTGACAGTGAGAACAATCAATCAGTGGAACATAAGTTGCCTTCAGAAGTGGTGGGAGCTTCATCACTGGAGGCTTTCGAGAAGAGACTGGACTGCCATTTGTCAGAAATGGTGTAGGGTCTCCTGCTTGGGCGGGGGGGGGATAGACTAGATGACCTACAAGGTACCTTCCAACTCTGTTAATCTGTAAGAATCTGTAAGTGTGAGTGGCCCAAGGTTACGCAGCCAGCTTTGATGCATAACTCTGTAGAGCTCACAGTCTCCTGGGAATTGGCTCAAAGTCATGCAGCCTGTTTTCATGCCTAAGGAGGGACTAGAACTCACAGTCTCCTGGCTTCTAGGCTGGCACCTTAGCCACTACACCAAACTGCTTCTTGGACCATGGTACATTTCTCTACTCCTCTTTTATGTATTAGATTTGTAACCTGGCTTTATCTTGTACAATTCAAGATACTGTACATAATGCTCTCTCTTCCTGTGTTTTGCACAACTACAATGCGGGTAGGTTAGGTTGAGAGGGTGGGACTAGTCCAAAGGTTGACTTCCATGTTTCAGGGAGGAATACAATTCATAGTACCCTGGTTTTAGTCTAGCACAGTATTGCTCAACCTTGGCAATTTTAAGATGTGTGAGAACGTTAAGAATTCTGAGAACTCCCAGAATTCTCCAGAAAGCATATTGACTGGAGAATTCTGGGAGCTGAAGTCCACACATCTTAAAGTTGCCAAGATTGAGAAACACTGGTCTAAACACCTTAACCTGTACTCCACACTGGCCCTCGGTTCAGACATTTCCTCCTATTTGCTCATTGGAAAACTCGTATCCAAAATGGCAATTTGTCTGGGGTGTCTACAGTGGAGGAAGGGATTCAAGATGGCATCTGAACCTTTGTGATCAAACTCTCACCTTGGAAGAAGACTGCCCAAATCATTAACAGCTATCTTTTTCCCCCCCATACAGTTCCCTCAGGAACACAAGGCAACCTACTCCCAACAGGGACCTTCCACATGGTTTGGGACTACAATTCCTAGTCACCATCTGGGAGTTAAAGACCCAAGGCATCTGGTAGAGAGCTGGCTGGAGGAAGGTGACATACGGATTCTGCTGGATCAATTCCCAAACCCCATTAATCCCACTGTTTCCAACAGTGACCAGCAAACGCTCACCAGATGGGCTTGAAATCAAAGAGTCCTCTGCTTAGTTTTTCTATCTAATTTGGCCCTCCGAGTTGGAATTGCTGTTCAGAAAGTCCATTTGGTTCACCAGGAAAAGCCCCCAGGCAGATCCTAAAGATCAGAAACGAGGGTTGCGCAGCAGTTCAGATGAAATAGCCAACATGGGATTGAGAGCATCCAAGGGCCCATCTAATTCGTCATGCTGACTGGGGAATTCTGGGAGTCAAAGTCCATCCTCAAATAGAGAGAGAGAGAGAGAGAGTCCAGGGCAGGCAGATGGAAGGAAGGAGCTGGCGTCTGACACTGCTGCTTTGCTTGGCAGATCATGGTGGGCGAAGGCATCGTGTACTGCTTGCAGTCAAAGATGAAGGGCCGTAGCAATACTGAAGGCAGCATAAATGCCGGCGGTTGCAATTTCAACTCTTTTCTCCGCAGGACGGTCCGGTTTGTGGGTAAGCCTATTTCCACCCTTCCTCTTTTTTGGAGTCAAATGTCCTAATGATGCCCCAACCACACCGTTGAAGCTGGCATTTTAACTTTTTTGACCACCCCAGTGTCTCTAGTTTAGGGGTGTCAAACACAAATTTCATTGAGGGCCGCATCAGGGTTGTGTTTGACTTTGGGGGGGATGGAGTGGGTGTGGCGGGGTGGGCGTGGCCAGCTCATTGTCACTCGTGTCAGGGGCACTTGTGGTGGCTCGAGCGCTCTGCCAGCAAAAACGGGCTGGCGAGCTCCGTTTTTGGCTGCGACGGCCTCCTGCAACCCTCTGCCAGTGAAAACAGAACTCGGGAGGGCCCTCCCGAGTTCCGTTTTCACTGGCAAAGGGTTGCAGGAGGCCGTCGCAGCCAAAAACGGAGCTCGCCAGCCCGTTTTCGCTGGCAGAGACATTGCGGGCCGGTCCTTCTCTGTTTCCAGGATGGCCCCATGTAGGCACCCCTGTAGGCCAGATCTGGCTCCGGGGTCTTGAATGTAGGCCCTCCTTCAACTATGTACAGGTAATCCTCAAGTAAACCGTGATTGGGACTGGAAATTCGACACCTGCTTTAACAACCTTTTTGCTGTGGCTGCTAAGTGAATCATGCAGCCATTAAATGAATCCCTCTCCCCCCCATTGATTGCTTGTCAGAAGCCTCCTAGGAAGGTGATAAATAGAGATCACATGACGCCAAGATGCTGCGATTGTCATAAATACGTACCGATTGCCAAGTGCCCAAATTTTGATCACATGACTGGGGGGACGTTGCAGTGGTCATGAGTGTGAGGACAGATCGTAAGTCAACTTTTTCAGTGCTGTTGTAACTTGGAACGGTTGTTAAGAGAATGGCCGTAAGTTGAGGACTACCTGTATCTCTGAGTCTGAGAGACAAAGTGTTGGCGTACCAAGCTAGGACTACAAGGGTTTTTCCCCCCCAGCAGATTCCAAATTTAAAAAAAAAAAGACAAAAATAGAAAATGAACACAAAGAGTCTTAACACTGCTGTTTCGAATCAACATTGGTGACCGAAAAGACACCTGTTTGCTTGTTGTCACAGAAAAGCAGTGGATTCCTTTCTCAGTCAGATTAAGAATCCCTATTTATTTGATCATCAAATCAATTATTTCATTAATGATTCGGTCATCAGTAAAGCACCTTTTAGGACAAAATTCCCCCATTCCAGTAGGTCCTTCCCCCCCCATCAGTTTTCTCTTTTATTTTTCATTCCTAGTCCACTGGGAAATTTGCCCCTCCCCTTGTTTAAAAAAAAAGATTGACCTTAAAATTTAGAAGAGGTTCCTTTGTAAGAAAGAGGAAACCTTGATAGAAAACTGCCATCCTTCACTTTGTGTGGTGATGGTTTGACAGACAGCTTCTGTTTTTGGAGTGGAGGCTGAAAGATGCCCTTGGTCAAAGCATCCTTCTGCTTTCTCCACCAAGGGTATGGTAATTGGCAAAGCTGTGGCTCAGTGGGTAAGACGCTGAGCTTGTCGATCGAAAGGTCGGCAGTTCAGCGGTTCGAATCCCTAGTGCTGCATAACGGGGTGAGCTCCCGTTATTTGTCCCAGCTTCTGCCAACCTAGCAGTTCGAAAGCACGTAAAAAATGCAAGTAGAAAAATAGGGACCACTTTTGGTGGGAAGGTAACAGTGTTCTGTGCGCCTCTGGCATTTAGTCATGCCAGCCACGTGATCACAGAGGCGTCTTCGGACAACGCTGGCTCTTCAGTTTTGAAATGGAGGTGAGCACCGCCCCCTAGAGTCAGGAACGACTAGCACATATGTACGAGGGGAACCTTTATCTTACTTTTTGAAAGCTAAGAAGAAACCTTCATATGCTCAAGGTTACTCTTTGTACCAATAGAAGAGAATATTTGTAGCTCAGGGTTTGAAGGGAGGGGGTCCTTGGTGGTCTCTGAGCTTGGTTGTTTTCTTGCAGACGCTTCATTGCCCAAACTAGGTAACATCATCAGTGCTGGTAGGGCGCGGGGTTTGCTCCCAGTTTACATTCTAGTGCAAGGGTGTCAAACTCAATTTCATTGAGGGCTGCATCAGGGTTGCGTTTGACCTTGGGGGGTGGGTGGACAGGGTGGTGGTGGGCAGCTTGACGTCACTCATGTCGGGGGGCACCTGTGGCGGCCCGAGTGCTATGCCGGCAAAAATGGGCTCCCGAGCTCCGTTTTTATCTGCGATGGCTTCCTGCAACCCTCTGCCAACGAAAACGGAACTCAGGTGGGGCACGTTTTTGCTGGCAGAGGCACCGTGGGGCAGTCCTTCGCTGTTTCCAGGGCAGCCCCACAGGCCAGATCTAAGCATCCTTGAGTTTGACACCCCTGTTCTAGTGGGTTGTCCTGGCAGTGTTGGTGATCTTGACGTTTCTGTGGTTGGGCTGTTTACAGTTATCTTGTCTGGGGTATTGTTTACCTTTTGATTGTTAGTTTGATGTTAATCTTGGTGTTAATCTAAGCCAGGGGTCAGCAACCTGTGCCTCTGGAGCCGCATGTGGCTCTTTGGGCCCTCTGCTGTGCCTCCCTGTCAGGTGATCTCAACACTGGCTGGCCCCGCCCCTCACCCTCCCCTCCCAGTCATTCCTCGCCTGGCATGAGAAGGTAAAGGCGACGGCAGGGGATGGAGAAATGGCCAGGGCAGAGACAGAGAGATAGAGAGGGAGGGAGAGGGAGGGAGGGGAGAGAGAGTGATATGTCAAAAGGATTTTGTGGTTCCTGGTGTTTTTTAACAACTGGTTCTCTGCCCTAATGACCAGCTGGATAGGCTAGGGACGTGATGGCGAACCTATGGAACGCGTGCCACAGCTCAGGCACACATGTGCATGCCGGCCAGCTGATTTTCGGGCCTTCTGGGCCCACTGGAAGTCAGCAAACAGGCCGTTTCCGGCCTCCAGAGGGCCTCCGGGGGGGAGGCTGTTTTTGCCCTCCCCAGGCTCCTAGAAAGGCTCTGGAGCCTGGGGAGGGCAAAAAAACAGGCCTACTGGGCCCATTGGGTGCGCAGGGGTGAGGCACATAGAATTATCGGTGTGGGCACACGTGCGTGCGACCCCCCGCGCTTCCCCCGCTTTTGGCACGCGATGGCAAAAAGGTTAGCCATCACTGGGCTAGGGGGTCATGTGACCGGTGGAAGTGAGTGACATTGAGTTGGCCATGCCCACCCAGGTTTTGTGGCTCCTGGTGTTTTCTTTTCTGTGGGAAATGGGCCCAAATGGCTCTTTGAATGTTTAAGGTTGCAGACCCCTGATCTAAGCTTATCTAGATGCTGATTGCTGGTGGGGGAAGTATTTTGATCGTTTTCTTCCCTTTTGGGGGGCTTGTTGATTGTCTCTTTTGCACAGCATGTACCAAAGTCCCCTCCTTACTCTTGTCCTTTCATTCATTCATTCCACTAGTGACTCCCAGGCCTTAACCTTACCTGAATTTGCTCCCCCCCTTCAGGTGTCCATGTGTTTGGCCTCTGTGCCACAGCCCTGGTGACCGATGTCATCCAATTAGCCACAGGATACCACGCCCCTTTCTTCTTGACCGTCTGTAAGCCCAACTACACTCTCTTGGCTATCTCCTGCGAGTCCAACCCTTACATCACTCAAGATATCTGCTCAGGGCAAGACCAGCATGCCATTCTCTCAGCCAGGTGAGTCCACCTACCTTTGTTTTACATCTGCTCTGGAAACCAACCTTTGCTGTCATGTGCAGTCTGGTTATTTCTAATTAAAAATTGTTATAACGTCCCTTTATATTCCGCCCAAAGTCACTCTGGATAGCCTGATGGGCGGCATATAAATTGAATAAATAAATAGGTGTCATTCCTTCAAGTTTACCTCAGTGGATCAGTTGCTATCACAACAATATTGTCAACCACAGTTTGTTAGAAAATGTGCGTCAAATTTTGGGGAGAATCCAGTGGTGAAATTCAAATTTTTTTTACTACCGGTTCTGTGGGTGTGACTTGGTGGGTGTAGCTTGGTGGGCGTGGCAGGGGAAAGATACTACAAAAATCTCCATTTCCATCGCACTCCAGGGGAAGAATATTGCAAAATCTCAATTCCCACCTCACTCTGGGACCAGCCAGAGGTGGTATTTGCCGGTTCTCCGAACTACTCAAAATTTCCGCTACCGGTTCTCTGAACTACTCAAGATTTCTGCTACCGGTTCTCCAGAACCTGTCAGAACCTGCTGGATTTCACCCCTGGGAGAATCTGACAGTCATTTGAAAATTTACTGTTAGAATTGTATTGTGCTTCTTTCTTGCACCTTTTTAAAGCCAGGTTTAGCCAACATCCAAGCGATAAGAGGTACTAAGATATTAAAAATAAATGTTAATGGTCCTAGTTAAGATTCCTTTCCTAAATAAACATTTTTGCATCAGGAAACGAGCATTTAGTCCCTTGTACAGGTACTCCTCAACTTACAACCACAACAGAGCCCAAAATTTCTCTTATCAAGTGAGACATTTGTTAAGTCTTTTGCCCCATTTTATAACCTTTTTGCCTCAGTTCTTAAGTGAATCACTGCAGTTGACAAGTTAGTAACCCGATTGTTAAGTGAATCTGGCTCCCTCGTTGACTTTGCTTGTCTGAAGGTCGCAAAAAGTGAGCGCATGACCCCTGTAATCGTCATCAATATGAATCAGTTGCCAAGCATCTGAATTTTGATCACATGTTCATGGGGATGCTGCAAAGGTCATAACTGTGAAAACAGTCATAAGTCATTTCTTTCAATGCTGTTGTAACTTTGAACGGTCACTAAATGAACTGTTGTAAATCAAGGACTACATGTATACTAGTTTCTGCTTGCATAGTTGGTTAATTATTATTATGACTGAGCGCCAGTAGCACAATAATCTATTTTGCTACCTATAGATTTACTGTCTCATTCTGCTGTACTTATAAAGCCAGACATATGTAGCTGGATTGTACCTGTTTTCCCCTTTGCTTTTAACTTCCCACTTAATGACCCTCATGTCTTGGGGTTATGACAACAACAGGAACTGCCTCAATTTCTGTCACTAAGCGATGCAGTTACATGTCATTGTGCTTTATGACTGCATCACTTAAGGACAACCCCAGTCCCAATTGCCGCCATAACTCAAAGACTATGTTGTGTCCTGCCAGCAGCCAGAGGAGCTGGTGGCAGACTCGGACAGTGAGGAGATTGGGGAGGAACATGGGCCAATCCTGGAGTCTGGGGAAGGCTCTGATGAGTGCTCTGCATCGGAGGCAGAGAGGGGGCCAGGGCGTCTGACAGTTGTCAGCTGCCTTCAGAATTGGACATCAGTGGGGCAGAAGAACAGCTGGAGCCTGTTCCCAGTGTGCGCATGCACAGAGCTGCCAGGGGAAGGGAACAGCTAAGGAACAAGGGTCAACTCAGAAGTAAAGCCACAGGTGGACAGTGAATGGTCCCTCCCGTCCCTTCCAACTCTGTTATGTTAATCTGAATAAAGAGGAGCGAAAGGGGAGTGGAGTTTGCAGGAGACAATTAGTTTGCTTAATTGGTTCATGACTCTGATAGACATCTTGCCAAGTTTTGAAGATATCGGCTTGGCAGCCCTCCAAGCCAGATAAGGTCTATGACTGTAAATTCTCCCTTGAAAGACTTTGCTGGATGTGAATGAGAGGAATTCACAGTAACTTAATAAAAAGGTTTTTTTTGTCAAGACAAGGAGTCTGCTTCATGCTCTTGGGAAGCCTGGGTCAGAACAGACTACCTGAATGGGTTTAATATTGCTATTTTTTACATGATTTTGTATATATTCTATGAATGTGTCAGTTTTAATTTTTAATACGATAAATATCACTAAATATAACCCATACCAAAAAAAAAGCTTTTTTTAGAGTCCGCCATAATTTTTAAAATTGGGAAGGGGTCTGGAGAGGAGAAGGGACATGGTGGCTCAGTGGCTAAGACACTGAGCTTGTCGATCGAAAGGTCGGTAGTTCAGCGGTTCGAATCCCTAGTGCCGTGTAACGGGGTGAGCTCCCGTTACTTGTCCCAGCTTCTGCCAACCTAGCAGTTCGAAAGCACATAAAAATGCAAGTAGAGAAATAGGGACCACCTTTGGTGGGAAGGTAACAGCGTCCTTTGGTGTTGAGTCATGCGGGCCACGTAACCACGGAGACGTCTTCGGACAGTGCTGGCTCTTCGGCTTTGAAACGGAGATGAGCACTGCCCCCTAAAGTCGGGAACGACTAGCACATATGTGCGAGGGGAACCTTTACCTTTACCTTACCTGGAGAGGAGAAAGTTTTAAGAAATGCCTAAGTGCTTCTTCCTAAGTGCAGTTTTGGTTGAACTTGTCAGTGTGTTGTGAAATTAAGGTCTCCTGACTGCAGATGGATCGTGAGTGTTTGTATAATTGTCTTTTCTTCCTTCCAGGAAAACGTTTCCTTCTCAGCATGCCACCCTGTCTGCATTTGCTGCCGTCTACGTATCTGTGAGTTTTACTTGTTAATGTCAATACCGGGAAAAAAATCAGTCTCATTAAGCATCCTGCGTGTCGTAGAATAGAGAAGTGCTATTTAAGACCAACAAGTCTCCAATAGCTGAGATGCAATTATGTTTTTAGTGCAACAGAAAGAGAAGGTCATTAAAGACATACTGGGGCATAATCATATTAACTGCAATGAACTGTAATTACATTTTAAACCTATGAAATGAAATTTCATTTTTCCCCCCTTTGCAAACAGAATGCTTCCCCTTTGCCCTTCCCTCAGCATGTCATTGGAAACAAAATCACCCCAAAATCAATATTCAGGTGATCCTGAGGGCACAGATAAACCTCCCAGTGGCCTCAATGATTCTCAGAGAGAGTGCTAACGACCAGATGACTGCTAGGAATGTAAATCCTTCCATTCTCTGCCATTCAGTCAGAACAGAAGAAGCTTCTTGGATGAGAAGCGAAACGTCTTCAAGGAAAAATGAAGCCCGGTTGCCTTTTGAAAAAAAAACATCTTTGGGCCAATCGTGTGACCTGGATGACTAAGAATTCTCTATAGACGAAATCACCCCGGAAAAACAGGCACAGCCCTAGCGTGGTCTTGAGCTCACAGCTGAGCGTCCAACTATGTTTCCCATTAGCAAAAATGGGAGGGGGGAAAGGGACTGAAACCCACCTGTTTGGGGTTTTACAGGAATCTGCAGGATGCCCATTTGAAAAAGTTCTTTTGAAAGGGAAAGTATTAGTGCTTTCATATTTTGTTAGTTGATGTCTTCATATAATCAACACTAATTAATCCAACATTCATCCTGATACAGTCAATTTC
Source organism: Pantherophis guttatus (assembly GCF_059756535.1). Classification (NCBI taxonomy): domain Eukaryota; kingdom Metazoa; phylum Chordata; class Lepidosauria; order Squamata; family Colubridae; genus Pantherophis; species Pantherophis guttatus. The sequence goes on from NC_142063.1 coordinate 20,667,226, forward strand.
ATTCTTCTGTTACAGAGGTCCCCAAACTTGGCAGCTTTAAGACTTGTGGACTTCAACTCCCAGAATTCTCCAGCCAGCTATGCTGGCTGGAGAATTCTGGGAGTTGAAGTCCACAAATCTTAAAGCTGCCAAGTTTGAAGACCTCTGTTCTGTTACAACAACAATAACAATATGGGCATTGATAAAATCACATTTAGTCAATTGCAAAAGGCAGTTTTATTCAGAACAGCTCACATTCTGCAAGGATACTTCTAACATCATCAGATGTCAACATCAGCCTATCCCAGACACTTGGGAAGGATTCTGTAGGTGAACTAAAATGCTAAATCTAGTCTAACATCTGGCTGACGGTAATTTATTAAATTCATATGCCATCTGACTTCCAGAAACTCAGTTTGTCAGTTCTCTCTCTCTGCCCATTTTGGGGTGGGTGGGGGAGTAGAGTAGGAGAAAGAAGAGGAGATTATTGAAAGGGAAGTGGATAAGGAGCCTGAGTGACGTAGGAGGCTAATGCCTCCTACTAAGACAGCATTTAACATCCAGCTGCCTGCAATTATTGCGAGTTCAATTCTCACCAGGCTGAAGGTCGACTCAGCCTTCCATCCTTTCTAAAGTGGGTAAAATGAGGACCCGGTTTGTGGGGGCAATAAGCTGACTTTGTATAAAATATACAAAAGTATGAAGGCTATTGCTTAACGCATTGTAAGCCGCCCTGAGTCTCCGGAGAAGGGTGGCATATAAAAATAAATTTAAATAAATAAATAAATAAATAAATAAATAAATAAATAAATAAATAAATAAATAAAGATAAAATCTGGGAATGGCTTACAACTGGAACCGAAAGAAACTGAAGGGTTGATTTTGCTTGCTCAAGAGCAAGCTATTCAAACGAATGGTGCCAAAGGCTAGATTTGAAAAAAGCATCGAACGATTCAAAGTTCAGATTGTGCAAAGAAGCAGAAGAAACAGTGGATCATATACTCAACTCATGCAAGAAACGGTAGCACAAACTGACCACAAGCAACTAGATAACAGTGTGGCCAAACTGACTCACTGGAACATAACAATTATTAGGTGCCAGTAAGGAAAAATTGGTAGGAGCGTATAGTTGAAAAAGTAGTAAAAAAAAAAATGCAGGTTTTTGTAGGATTTCCAAATAGCAACAGCACTTAGTCTTACATACCACTTTACAGTGCTTTTACAGCCCTCTCTAAGCGCTTTACAGAGTCAGCCTATTGCCCCCAACAATCTGGGTCCTCATTTTACTGATCTTGGATGGAAGTCAACCTTATAAGGTTTGAGTTAACTGTCGTTCAAAAGAAGAAAGTGTGGATAATTGATGTGGCAAAATCAGGGGATGTAGAACAGAAAACAAAGAATTGGAGAAGATTGTAAAATCAAAGGTGAAAAATTATGGTATAAACCAGCAGTTAAAAAACTTAGATAACATTTAGATCTGGGCATTGACAGAACGTCCATCTGTCAATTACAAAAGCCGTTCTGCTTGGATCGGCACATATACTACACCAATACATTATGACAGCCTAGGTTCTTTCGTTTGTCCATCCATCCATCCATCCATTCTGCCACATCCTTGGTTCTCAGGAAGAATGTGATGCAAATGAAGGCCAACCCCAGCTAAAGTATTGGTAGCTGTGACTTCATATTGTTGTGAAAAGATCGTAATTGATTATATTTATATGCTGCTCGGCATCGCTGTCTGATTGGGCTGTTATTGTCTCAATCACAATCCAGCGGAAAGTTCCAGGTAATAAGCGATTGGGTTGCTATATAACCGTGATGGCGAACCTATGGCACACGTGGCAGAGGTGGCACGCAGAGGCCTCTCTGTGGGCATGTGTGCCATTGCCAGCTGCTCATCTGGTTTCCGGCATGTACATGCACACCTGTCAGTTGGTCTTTGCAGGTGCCGGAGCGCCAGAAAATGCCCCCCAAAATGGCCCCAAAATGGCCCAAAAACAGGCCTGAAAAACAGCCAGAAAACGGCCCAAAAAACAGCCAAAAATGGCCAAAAAACAGGCATGCACACACTGGCCAGTTGGTCTTTGGGTTTACGGCGCTCCGGCACGCGCATGCATACGCATTCCGGTTTGGGCACTCGGTGCTGAAAAGGTTTGACATCACTGCTATATAATGTCTCTGAAACGGAATGCATAGATGACGTTAGGGAAAGAAGGGAAGAGAGAGATGCTGCCCAGGAGACAATTAGACAAGAAAGGCAGGAGCCCACAAATTGTTCAACGGTCAAAGAAAGAAACTTAGGAAGAATTCCCCCCCCAAAAATGGGTCTAGCATTTAAAAGTGGCAGGTGGGAAGTTTGTACTTTCAGACTTGTAAGAATCCGTTCATGTAGCCTTACAATAAAGTAGAAGTAGTTCATCTAATGGTGTTTCCTGTCTGGTTTACCATCTCCCTTATCATCCGCAGATGTATTTCAACTCCATAATCTCAGACAGCACCAAGCTCCTCAAGCCAATCTTGGTGTTTGGTTTCGCCATCGCGGCTGGCATCTGTGGCTTGACGCAGATCACCCAGTACCGCAGCCACCCTATTGATGTTTACGTGGGCTTCTTGATTGGTTCTGGCATTGCTGCTTACTTGGTAAGTGTCTGTCTTTCCAAGTGCCATGGGAAGAAGGGGCAGGGAACAGAAGGGCACCTGTTTACTAAAAGTAGAATAGAATAGAATGGAATGGAATGGAATAGAATAGAATAGAATATATGGAAGGGAAGGGAAGGGAAGGGAGAGAAGAGAAGAGAAAATATGGAATGGAATGGAATGGAATGGAATGGAATGGAATGAAGGGAGAAAAGAGAAGGGAAGAAAAGAGAAGAGAAGAAAAGAAAAGAGAAGAGAAAACAGAACAGAACAGAACAGAACAGAATAATATTGTCACTTCGAATGTACAGTAATCGGCATACATTAAAATGAAATTTTGTTCCATACAGCTCTCAAAGGGTCACCACCTCCAATATACACTACATAAATATGACATAAATAAAATAAATTAAATAAATAATACAAAATTATGCATATACCCACATATATTATATGACACAGAGAAACAACACAGTCTAGTTCGGATGTATACATTTACATGGCGAGAAAAACGAATCTTGCGAGTTTACCAGACGGATGGCATAGGGAACAAAGCTGTCACAGAATCTGGTAGTCCTGCTAGAAATACTTCAAAACCTCCTCCCAGAGGGGAGCAACAGAAATAGACCGTAAAGTGTGTGTGTGTGTGGGGTCACTAAGCACATAGCGCTTATAAGCAGTATCCTGAATGACAGGAACCGAGCTTCCTATAATCTCGGCTGTCCTTACCACTCTCTATATGGACCTTCTATCTGAGGCACTGCTGCCACCAAACCAAAGAGCGATGCAGTTTGTTAAAACGCTTTCGATTGTGCCTGTCTGTCATAAATTGCGGTCACATGACTTCACGGTGCTGCAAAGGGTCGTAAATGAGAGCGAAGTGCCCAAAATGGGAGGACATTAAAACTTCAAAACCAGGTCATAAGTAGCTTTTTCGGGATCTGTTATAAATTTAAGTTAGTTGAGTTAGATCTCTCCTTTGCCCCACATTATTAAGTAATATAATGTCAGGCAGGAAAGACCAGGGCCCATAAGTGAAGGTCCAATTCAACTGATTTATTGCTAAAAAGCACAGGAATCTTCTCAACTAATGATTAGCACCTGCTGTTCTGCCCCAGCTACAGACCCCAAAGAACGCTAAATTAAATCAGTCTTTTTCAAACAAAGGCTGTTAATTAACTTTCTTAACAGCCTACAAGAATCCAAAGAATAAATAATCGTAATCTTACTATGGTTGGCAGAAAGCCCAGAAGCAATTTGCAGAGAACTAAAATCAAGACGCGAAGGAGAATGAACAAAGTTGTTCCCTGCAAATTGCCTCAGTCGTCATCCTTCCTTAAATAGGCTAAGGGAGTGGCCAATTAGCCCCAAGCCTTACTTTTGAGGAGACCTCCTCCTGAGGAGCCACTCCTGCCTTTTGGCAGCTCTGCGCGCCCATGCATCGAGAAAAGGCTCCTCCTCTTCTTCCTCTTCACTTATGGGAGCTTCTGGAGGTTCTGAAGGCCCTGGCTGAATCCATGCCAGCTGCACAGGCTGCTGACGCAGCACCACACCAGCCTCCTCGCTGTCGGAATCAGCTACTAGCTGCACAGGCCGCTGACGGGCCACAACACTTGCTTGGAGTTAGATAAGGGCAGGGAGTGGGCTGCTGGAGGTTCGCAGGGGTTCGGGAGAACCTCTAGCTAAGATTCTGTACAGTTCTGAGAACCCACAAATCCCACTCCTGGCTGGCCCTGCCCACCCCACTCTGCCCCTCCCAGGAGTCCCCACGCGGCCCGTTTTGGATGCAGGTAAGTACAGGGCACACACAGAGGCTCAGGGAGGGCAGAAAACAGGTCTACCGGAAGTTTGGGAAGGCCGGAAATTGGACTGTTTCCAGCCTCCAGAGGGCCTCCAGACCCTGGGGAGGTCATGTTCGCCCTCCCAAAGGCTCGAGGAAAGCCTCTGGAGCCTGGGGAGGGCAAAAACGCCCTCCTGCCATGGTGCAGGAGGCCAATTAAGCCATGCCCACCATGGCCACGCCCACCTAGCAGCTGGGCAGAGAACCCCTTGCTAAAATTTTTGAAGCCCACTCTTGGATAAGGGTCCATGGAATTCAAGGGGAGTTAGACTGCTTAGGGAGTCTAGGCTGATCCCTCTTTTAACTCTCCCCTAGACTCTCCTATATATTTGCGGCCCGTCGGGTGCCAGGAGAGCTAGCTGCAGAGTCAAATGAGGAGGAGGTGGAGGGAGAGCCTGGGCCAGCTTCGGAGCCTTTGGAAGGCTCTGATAAGGAAACAGTATCAGAGACAGACCCGGAGCCTTTCATCCTCCCCCAGGTGGAGAGGCAGCTGTCTTCGGGGCCTGAGCTGAGTGAGGGGGAGGAACAGATGGGGCCCATCCCAGATGCGCTTATGTGCAGAGAGGAGAACAGAGGAGAGCAAAGAAAAACAATAAGCCGGCTCTCAGGGAGAGGCACATGCAGACAATAGCCAGCCCCTCCCTGGCTGGAAAATAAATAGGAGGGGTTTGGGAGTGGCCAGTTGTTGCAGACAACCGTTCGTTTCTAGTATACAGCAAGCAATTCAAATTTCTTGCCTAAACCCAGGTTTGTTGGGACTAATTACATTTGATTTTTTTGTTCATCCATGTGAATAAAACACAGTTAGTGCCCAGTTATAAAAAGGGGTTTGTTTTACTCACGAGTAGAGGTCTTATCACTACTTGCGAAGGCTGGGTCAGAACATATAGTCCCAGAGAGCTATACGAAATATGTTTTACTTATATAAAATAGGGAACAGGACAATATCTATTTCCATCCATCTCTGAGCTTTTTCAGATCTTTACCCCATGTTCCTTGCTACACACAGGCCTATCACGCAGTGGGCAACTTCCGGGCACCAATAGAAAAGGCTCCCTCTCACCCTCCTGCCAAGGACGCTCTGCGAGCCCTGACTCAACGTGGGCATGACTCCGTTTATCACCAGAACAAATCAGTCAGCACCGATGAGCTCAACCCCCAGACCCGGCTGGAAGGGATGAACCGGCAAGTGTCACGTGAGAAAAACTCGCTGGGGAGCTTGAAACGGGCAAGTGTTGATGTGGACCTTTTGGCACCTCGGAGCCCTATGGGCAAAGAAAACATGGTGACCTTCAGCAACACGTTACCACGAGTCAGCACCCCCTCAATGGATGACCCTGCTCGCCGCCATATGACCATCCACGTCCCGGTGGACGCCTCCCGATCTAAACAGCTGATCACTGAATGGAAACAGAAATCAGTGGAAGGCCGTGGAATGACCTTGGCAGAAGAGGTGGCGAGGCGGGTTGCCTCAGATTCCTTGGCTGGAGAAGAGGAGGATCATATCCCACCTTCCTTGTACCCCACTGTCCAGGCTCGAACGGCTGAGCGTGCCTCTATGGGTCCTCGGGTCCTCATCCAGCCAAGACCCAGGGCCACTCAACTGGTTCACATCCCTGAGGAAAGTCAAGCGAACGCCGGTGCTAATATTTCACCCAAAAGCAGCTCGGCTGTGAGGGCCAAGTGGATGATGATGGCTGAGAAGGGGGCCGCCCAACGAGTGGCCAACCCACCGCGCCTCATGCAGGTAATTGCCATGTCCAAGCAACCCGGGATGGTATCGGTGACACCCAAGCATTCAGAGACATCTTCGTCCTCCACCAGCTCTGACTCCTCCCAGTACTGCTCTCCCTCAGAAAGAGACAGCTCTAGCGTGGTTACCATCGATGCTCATGCCCCTCACCACCCAGTCGTACATCTGTCTTCTGGAAATGGCCCTTGGGAATGGAAGGCCACCCAGAAAGTTTCGGATAGCCAAGATGCTTACGAGCTCAACGAGATGAGCAAAGATTACCATGGATTCCGGCCTGCCAAAAGCGCTGGAGTCTCACCGGGTTCCTCTGTCAGCGACATTGAACAGGAGGAGGCCCGTTACGGCAGCGTGGCCACCATCAATGTGTCAGTGGGTCTGGGAGGGAGTGCATCGTTGATTTCAGCAGAAACCAGCCCCGGAGAAAGTCTTCTGGGAGCCTCCAGCCGGGAATCCACGCTGCGGAGAAAACCAGCTAGCTTAACGGTGGGGGAAAAGGACGGGCAAGCGGAAGAGACGGAAAACTATTATAAGAAGATGCAAGCCAACCGGGGATTTAAGGAGTAATCCCACCACCTACCTCTCTGGTCACTGCTTACCTTGGACCAAACTATGATTAAAATTGTGACTTTTTTTTTCAAGCAAGCGTTGAATTTCAGATGGTGGGACTTCATAATGATTATATTCAAAAACCGAGGTAAAATCATCCGTTTTACCTGGTGCCACAGTCATTCAAAGGACTGAATATACATTCACAATAATGATGGCGTAAAGAGTCTCCCGAAGGGCCCAAACTTCTAGGATTCACAAAATGGAAGACATTTTTTAAACAGAGAAGATTTGGATCAAGTCACCTTTGGGATTATTTTACCTTCTGCGGTGCTAGGAGAGGATACTGTTGAAGAATCCTTGGCTGGATTTTCCAGAGGATTTACAAACAAACAAAAATGAGGACCCAGTTTGTGGGGGCAATAAGCTGACTTTGTATAAATATACAAAAGTATGAAGGCTATTGCTTAACGCATTGTAAGCCACCCTGAGTCTCCGGAGAAGGGCGGCATATAAATCAAATCAAAAACAAACAAACAAACAAAAAACACAAATGTAGGTGGTATTAAAATAATCAAGGATTATTCCTAACTAGCGATTGTAACGATAACAAGAGTGAGAAGGTCAGAATGGAACAATCCAGTCTGGATTTATTTGGGGTGTCCTCCTCAGCAGTGCCAGTTGGATATATAACCCAGCCTTTCCCAACCTGATGCCTTTCAGAATGGTTGGATTTTCAAACTTGTCCTTTGGTGAGCCCTTGCTTGGGAAGCCTGAGGTCAAATTCCCCCTCTTCCCCCCCCCCAGGAATCTGTATATGTATGTGGGGAGGTTGTAGTACTAAAGATGGGGTAAAGTGTTACAAAGGGGTGGGAGAATGTACCTCTAAAAGTTCTGAGATGTTTTGGAACAGTGTTTCTCAAACCTGGCAACTTGAGATATAGGTGGACTTCAATTTCCAGAATTCCTCATCTTTGAATAGATGGGAAAGATAGGTGGACTTCAACGCCCATGAATTCTGGGAGTTGAAGTCATACCTTTTAAAAATATATAGACATATATTGATTTTTTTTTAAAAAAAGAAACAATAATAAAAGACAATACAAACTAAACCCAGAAAGGAAAAGAAAAATAAGTAGAAAAGAAGAAAAAAAGGAAAGGGGGGGGGGGCGAGAAAATATTTAAAGAAGTGATTTTTGATTGTTCATCACATTTACAAAGTTAGTCATTCTTCATCTCTTATAAGGTATATGCAAGTATATTTTCTTTCCATAGCTGATCCCTTACTTGTATTCAGATTCATAAATTATTAACATTTCAGTCCTAGTAACAACAAAAAGTTAATAAAGGGTTCCGGTAACTATATAGAAAAACATCTTAGTTTAACCTTGGTCAAACAAACCAACGTTGTATTCCTTTGCTTGTAGCAATCTTGAATTCATTCAGATGTTGTCGTAAGGTATCATCTCTCTTCAGTTTTCCCATCTCAAAGGCTCCTTTGAAGCTTTAGCAAACCTCTTTTGTAAAACCAGTAAGGACATTCTTTTGGCGTATCATTTTCTTTATTTACACAGTATCTGAATGAATTCAGGATTGTTAGAAGTAAAAAGGAGTACATGGTCGGTTTCTTTGATCAGGATTAAAATAAGACATATATTTTCACTTTTACTGTCATCTCTATTTTATAATCCATCTCCCAATATTTCTTGGAGTAATTCAAATATCATGCAATTTTCTGCCATTTGTCTTAGTGACAACCTAAACTGTCTCAGAGGGCTCAAACTTGGAGGAAACTGCTATAACAATAACAGTAGCACTTAGGTTTATATACCGCTTCATAGTGCTTTACAGCCCTCTCTAAGCGGTTTACAGAGTCAGCATATTGCCCCAAACAGTCTGCGTCCTCATTTTATCAAGCTCAGAAGGATGGAAGGCTGAGTCAACCTTGCTATCCTGCAGTCTTCTTAGGAGGAGGAACCATCCAGAGTATAAGTGAGCAATTTCCTGTCCTCTCCATGTTCAGAGAGGTTCTATGAGACCAGTCTACTCACTATTCTCTCAGTCATGGCTGCAACGTCATTTCCACTTGCTCAGAGACATGCTAGCTGACCATTCGTCACTCAGAAGTCAAAGTCTACGCATGTTGCCAAGTTTGAGAAACACTGCTTTAGAGAGAGAGATTTTTTTTCATTCAAGACTAAACTGGAAATCTGTAAATATCAAAATGTTTGAAAGTGAAGAGAGAAGAGGATGGAAGTAAAACAGAAAGTTGTCACAAGCATTTTGGAGAATGTAATTTGGCTGTATTTGTCCTTGTGTCATACACAAGAATAGGTCATATACGAGGCAGTGGAATAGTCCCTAAGTATAGTCACGGTAAAGATTAGACAACTCTTAGTGAGTTTAAGAATATTGCCCATCACTATCAAAAGTATTTTCGGAAGCCCACTGAGCTTACAATATCTGCTTAGCTTCAAAGAACCACAGAAAAACATGTAAAACGCTTTGGGACAGAAGGAAATATTCACATAATTCAGTATCCATTTTAGGATCATTCCTCCATCCCATAGCACCTGAGATGTCAAGAGATGTTAAATATAATCATAGAGTTTACATATTTAACTTGAAGTATAATTGTCAAGAGGAATGTTTCTCAACCTTGGTAACATGAAGATAGGTGGACTTCTAACTCCCAAAATTCTCCATGCTGGCTGGAAAATTCTGGGAGTTGAAGTCCACTTATCCTCATGTTGCTAAGTTTGAGAGACACTGGTCAAGAGGCTGAATTCTTTGCACAAAGCCTTACAGGCACTTAAACTGAAGGATCTAATGCCCCTGATGTCAAATCAAGTTAGAAATATAAACCGTGTTGGACAGGCGTGAAATTTTAGACCCTATCTACCCTTGAAGAGGCATTTCTCAAAAATGATAGTTATTTCACAGAATTTAGTGGGAAATTTTGGATCTGTTTTACTGCATCTTCATCATTTTGAGCAGTGGTTCTCAACCTTCCTAATACAGTTAATACAGTTCCTCATGTTGTGACCCCCCCAACCATAAAATTATTCCTAAAACCATTGAAAATATGTGTTTTCCGATGGTCTTAGGCGACCCCTGTGAAAGGGTCGTTCGACCCCCAAAGGGGTCGCGACCCACAGGTTGAGAACCACTGATTTTGAGGATGGAGTGAGGAACATGATCAGGATTTCTTCAAAGCAGGGATGGAAACAATGTAAAACAGCAGTTGTCCAATACCTAAAAAGCTGACCCCTAGACTGTAGGGCAGAGGTCTTCAAACTTGGCAGCTTTAAGACTTGTGGACTTCAACTCCCAGAATTCTCCAGCCAGCTATGCTGGCTGGAGAATTCTAGGAGTTGAAGTCCACAAGTCTTAAAGCTGCCAAGTTTGAAGGCCCCTGCTGTAGGGCAACCCTTTACTCTGTTGTTTTGAGAGCATGGATGAAAACTAGTGAGTGGCTATCAGTTAAATATTAGAGAAACTTCCTAACAGTAGGAAATGCTCAGCAGCAGAACCGCCTATCTTACAAGGGGAGGAAACTTTTCTTGCAGGAGGTATTTAATGGAAAGTGCCCCTTGTTAGAGCGAAATGAATTTATTCTGGCAAAATAGAATTTGGGTTCCCACTTTTTGTATTTAGTGCATTTGAAGGATCTAATCGCATTCAAATCAAATGAGGGCTTATTTCAGGCTGAGTGTTACTGAGATGTTGAAATCGTTTCTCACCCAGACCACTTTTGAGAGTGTCTTGCAATCATAGAACCACAACTGAATGAGGAAAGATATCTAGATACATTTAGCAGGATTAATCTATACTGGAGGAGGGCTAGTGGGATTCAGTGGGGTTTTCTTTGCCTAATCACCCCCTTTCAGATATAGGTCTTCTGTTTTTCATGAGACTCACTAGAAGAGTCGACCCAAACCAAGATCCAAGATGGCAGCTTCTCTCTTCCTGTGGATTTTGCTCACGTTTTCCATTTGTGTGATGATGCCTTGAGGGAATTCAATTTATCTCCGTAGCAACTGTGACAGGTAAAGGTTCTTTTAAGGGAATGTTGGCATGAATCAAAGGTTTTATCTAGAAGGAGGGCAATATATATAACCATATAACCGTATGGTTTGGTGGGTGGGTTTGGGGGGAATAAGCCTTCCATTGAGGAAGTAAGAATGCTTAGATAGTGGTATTCGTTAGTGAAAGGGGAAGCATGAGGGAACAAGGTTGAGTTAGAAATTCATGGTGTTTTCGGGTTTCACCAATACAAGTCCTTGGTTTCTCCATGCCAGGATGTATTAAGATATTACAAAAGCCAGCTGTAAGCCAGGTACCTAAAAGCTGTCAATGATTTAAATATGTTTGGAACCCTGTTATTTCAATTAAAATTTGTAACTATGATTCCCCTCCAAAGTTGTAAGTGTGTGCTTGGGCACTGAAAAACAGAATAAAGAACCCATTTGTCAGTGTCTGTTGATCCCGGGTTAAGAAGGATCTGGCCAATGCAGGCGTGGCAATGGCTGGAAGTTTGAGGAGCAGTTGTAAGTCCTTTCAGTGCCATCATCACTTTGAATAGTTGCTGAATAGATGGTCGTAATTCGAGGACTCCCTGTAGATACCAGGTCAGATCAGGACAATAGTCCTGCTCATCAAGGTGAGAACAAACCTAGAGCTAAGGAGAGATTTCCTGACAGAACAATTAATCAGTGGAGTGACTTGCCACCACAAGTTCTTGGTGCTCCAACACTGGAAGTTTTTAAGAAGAGATTGGACAACCATTTGCCTGAAATGATATAGCTGTTTCAAGTAACACCCCCAACCTCTGAAGTAGGCATTTCCTCAAAGTTCCATTTTATTAGAGATGTCATATTGGCACATCTGGGAAAACCCGAATCTGAAATCTCCTGGGTTTTCCCCATCCAAAGGAAGGTCAGAGACCCTTCCCCTGCACCACGTGTCCATCACATGGTCCAATCAGGTCACCCTCCTAACTCGAGTTGCTTCCCAGTCAACGCCTCTCCAGGTGCACGCTCAACGTCCTTGAAACTCCCAGGGAAGGAAGGTTGTTATGGCTATACATCACACCCCGTCGCCATCCAACCCTCCTGCCAGTTCCCACAGCATGCCCGTCCACCAAGTGTGGCAGCCCTGAAGATCCAAAGAAAAAGACGGCCTCCAGGGCTGACAATAGCCGTGATGGTGAACCTATGGCACATGTGCCAGAGGTGGCATGCAGAGCCCTCTCTGTGGGCATGTGTGCTGTCGCCAGCTGCTCTTCTGTTTTCCAGTGCACATATGCGCACCGGCCAGCTGATCTTCATGCGTGCCAGAGCCCCAGAAACCGAAAGACTAGCTGGCTGGCACGTCCAGCTTCGGTTGGGCTTCGGGTTTCTGGTGCTCTGTTCTGCCCCAGCTATGGACCCCAAAGAACGCAGCACACACAAAGTCTGTACAAACCTTAGTTTACTAAAATAAAATCAGTTTTTCAAACAAAAGGCTGTTAATTAACTTTCTTAACAGCCTGCAAGAATCCAAAGAATAAATAATCTTAATCTTACTATGGTTGGCAGAAAGCCCAGAAGCAATTTGCAGAAAACTAAGATCAAGGCACAAAGGAGAGTGAACGGTTGATCCCTGCAAATTGCTTCAGTCGGCGTTCCTCCTTAAATAGGCTAAGGGAGTGACCAATTAGCCCCAAGCCTTACTCTCGAGGAGATCTCGTCCTGAGGAGCCACTCCTGCCTTTTGGCAGCTCTGTGCACCCGTGCATCGAGAAGAGGCTCCTCCTCTTCATCCTCTTCACTTAAAAGGAGCTTCTGGAGGTTCTGAAGGCCCTGGCTGAATCCCCGCCTCTGGCACCACATCTTCTCCAGCCTCCTCATTGTCCGACTCGAGTGCCAGCTGCACAGGCTGCGGGCACAGCACCACACCAGCCTCCTTGCTGTCCGTATCAGCCACCAGCTGCACAGGCTGCTGATGGGCCACAACACGCTCTGGCACACACGAAGACCAGCTGGCATGCTGGAAAGCAGAAGACCTGGTGGCTGGCACATGCATGTGCGCCAGCCAGCTGGTCTTCGAGTTTCTGGGGCTCCGGCATGCCCACGTGCACATGTGCACGCACATGCATTCTGGTTTGGGCACTCAGTGCCGAAAAGGTTCGCCATCACTGATATAGGGTGTCCTGCTTGGGCAGAGGGTTGGACTAGAAGACCTCTTAAGACCTCCCTTCCAACTCTGGAACCAATCAACCAACCTCCAGCTCTATTGTAATGTTTCTCAACCCTAGCAGAAGGAACAGAAAATAAGATGATATGCTGGCTGGGGAATTCTGTCCATCCATCTTAAAGTTGCCAAGGTTGAAAACCACTGCATCTTATTTTCTGTTTCTTGCTCCAGGCTTTGTTGCTGCTATGACCAGTCCTTTATTGGCTTCTTCTTGGCAGCCTACTTGACTTGCCAGATGGTGATGGAATACATTTTCCCCCCCTTTGGAAATATCAACAGAAGTGAAAACGTTAAGACCTAGCTGGAGCTTTGTAGGATGCACTGCTGTGCAGTTATACCCACCTGACTAAACATTATAGGGGGGAGGAAAGAGAGAAAGGATGTTATGTAGTCCCACTGGATCTGGCAGACAATGTCAGCACTGACACTGCAGCTGGTTCCTGCCACCACCAATCTTGGCATCTGCTATTTCTGTCTCTGGCAGTTTTTAATGAGAGATGTCAGGCTTTGAGACTTGAAATGGGGTGGGGGGGGCTGGTATCCATAATGAAACAAGTAAGGAAATGAGGCCAAGCGATCTTTTTGGGTAGCATAATGCAGAGGGTTTTGTTTTTTTTCAAACTTCAAGTTGAAAAAGTGCCCAAAACTTCTGATCAGGAGGAAAAGTTCTAATTGTAGAAAAAGGCTTGCATTCATCCTGATGAACCCAGTCAAATTCTGCAAGAATTCTGCCGTAGATGGAGCAGATCTGGTGCAGCCGTTCCTATTTTGACGCAACAGGAAAGCCCTTTCAGTGTTCTGCGGTGTCTTCATCACAACTTGAGTGATGAATTCTATCATCCCTACTATAGAGAGCTTGTAGAATTGACCATCATGGTGAAAGAGATGAATGTTCTGTCCCCGTCTCACACACGCACCCCCACAGACAGGCAACAGTTAAAGAACTCAGCCGACAACAGTTTATCCGGTATCAGAATTGGCAGCAACCCAGTGGCTGGCTGCCAGGTATTCTTTACTCACGAGGGGGGAGTTTCTCCCTTCGTCCTTCGAACAAAGCCAATACACAATAATCAACAAAGTCCAGTAAATACAAAGAAGGTCGTCCGATATCCGTTTTTTACTTGTCACAGAGCTGAACCAGCCACCGCACCCTCTTTTATACCCTGTGGGGTGTGGTCCAGTGACTCAGCCTAATCCCTGGCACGCCTCTTTTTCTGCTGCGCGCACTTATCTCTGCGACGCTGCCGAGGGTCCAGCCAAGACTCATCTACCTCATTACTGTCCACCTGTGGCTGCGTGGACGTGCTTGGCCCCGGGCCTATCTCTTGACCTTCGGAGGACACCGAAGGCATTGCCAGAGAGGAGGGTCCTGGAGAGGGAGGCCTTGCCAACTCCTCTCCTTCACTCTCGGAGTCCTCTCCTGCCGATAACACAGGCTCAGGTAACGGAGCCACAACAATTAATTCTTGGGTAGAGACAAAGGATATCCAACACAATGGCCAGAGATCTGCTTTGGAAGCAATGGACTCGCTCAACCTAGGCCTCAGGATGACCTTGCTGTCCAATTTATTACTTATTTATTTATAAAATTTATAAGCTGCCCCTCTTACCTCAAGATAACTCAATTGAAAAATCCTATCGCACAGAAATTTTGATTTATTTTTATCCTGTCTTTATTTTTATAAATAACTCAAGGTGGTGAACATACATAATACTCCTTTCTCCTCCTAGTTTCCCCAAAACATCAACCCTATGAGATGGGTTGGGCTGAGAGAGAGTGACTGGGTCTAAGGTCACCCAGCCAACTTACGTGCCTAAGGTGTGACTAGAAGTCACAGTCCCCTAGTGATTGGCCTAAAGCCACCTAGCCAGTTTTCATGCCTAAGACAAAAGTGGGACTGGAACTCAAAGTCTCCTGGTGATAGGCCCAAGTCACCCAGCTGGCTTTCATGCCTAAGGCAGAACTAGAACTCAGTCCCTTGGTTTCTAGCCGGGTGCCTTAATCACTGGGCAAAACTGCCTCGTGTAAGTCCCACAGAGATGCTTCAAGTAGACTTCCTCAAGTGTGGAGAATTGTGTTGGTGTAGGGCAGGGGTCAGCAACTTTCAGCTCTGGAGCCGCATGTGGCTCTTTCACCCCTCTGCTGCAGCTCCCTGTCACTCAAAATATGTGTCATAACCACCAATGTGCGACACCTGTCGGCACATGATTTATTGACCTTTTCAACCCCCGGTAGGCCAACCATAGATAAATCAAAAAAAAGAAAAGTTTCAGAAGGAAACAGAATGTTTAATTCAACTACATATGATAGTTTTGTGGCCACTCAAGAAATAGCCAGACACGGGAAGGGTTTTGTGGCTCCCTGTGTTTTCTTTTCTGTGGAAAATGGGTCCAAATGGCTCTTTGAGTGCTTAAGGTTGCAGACCCCTGGTGTAGGGTGACAAAAAATGTCAGGAAGCCACTAGCATCTTTTCCAACTAACACATTTTATTAAAAAGCTCACACCAAGTCTCTAATGCTGAGGTCTGCAGCTCACAAGAGCTCATGCCTTTTAATAAAATGTGAATCGGAAATAGTGCCACCTGTCTCTTGTTTTGTTGTCTCTAAAGGGGAATGTCTTTTAACGTATTCCGTAATTACTTGTCAAATTATTTCTCAAGGCAAATGCTTGGGATTAATTGCTCATATCCAAATAGATGAAAGCTGGAGTTCTGTTAACACCCTTGTATTCACCTAAACAGAGTTATCACCGAGTTGTCTAAAATACTGTATTTTCCATACAGCTGGTCTCTTATCATTTCAGAAACAAAATACGGACAGTGATAGATCTGGGTCAAAAAAGAAACTCCTTGTTTAAAGACACAACCTGCGGCAAAACATTTTCACATCAGGTCCTTGTAAGTGCTTCCATTGGGCACCCGGTAGATCAGTGTGCAAATACAGATACTCCTTGACTTACCTCCATTCATTCAGCAACCATAATGGCACTGAAAAAAGTGACCCAAGACTGGGTCTCACACTTATGACTGTTGCTGCATCCCCATGGCCATGTGATCAAAATTCAGAAGCTTAACAACTGGCATGTATTTATGACGGTTGCAGAGTCCCAGGGTCATGTGATCACTATTTGTAACCTTCCCAGACGACTTCAGACAAGCAAAAGTCAATGGAGGAAGCTGGATTCACTCACAACTGAATGATATACTTAACAACTACAGCAATTTGCATCAACAAGCACGGCAAAAATGTCGTAAAATCAGGCACCACTTACTTAACAACTGCCCTGCTTAACAATAGAAATTCTGGTCCCCATTACGGTCGTAAGTTGAGGACTGCCTGTACACTGGGCAACTCACAAGCTAAGTTACATCAGTTTGGTGGATAATTATATGTCCCTCTAACCCTCCCTTGCCTGTTTCCGTAGTGACTAACAAGCAGCCAGCTTGCATTGAGTTGCAGAGACATAAATATGTACTCGGCAATGCTTTCTCCCTAAACACACACCCACACACCACAAAAGCTACTTCCAGCCCAGCCCTAAAGGGCACAATTGTTTCTTAAGCATCCAGTAGCTGGAATATTACTGTAACTTCTTCTTACACTAATGCATCCTTCCCCATTTATCTCGTTCTTGGTTTTACAACTTTGTGACAGGGTACGTCTAGTTTTGGGGTGGCACAGTGGCTCAGCAGTTAAGACACTGGGCTTGTTGGCTGGAAAGCTGGTAGCCCAGGTTCGAGACCCAAGCACCGCACAATGGGTGAGTTCTGGTCCTCACCCCGGTGCCTGCCAACCTAACAGTTCAAAAAACATGCAACTGCAAGTAGATAAATAGGTACCACTTTGGTGGGAAGGTAACAGCGCTCTGTGATGTCATGCTGGCTACATGACTGTGGAAATGTCTTTGCAAACAGTCCTGCCTCAATGGCCTTGAAATGGAGAAGCGCCCCGTCCCACTATAGTTGGCAACAACTAGCGGAGTAAAATCTGCAGGGGCCCTTCTACCTTTACTACATCTCATTTTGGATTAGCAGTCGGCATTGTTGGGTTGTGCATCTCTGCAAAACTAAGAATGAGCTTCTAATAAAGCAGGCTGGGATGAGGTGAGAAAAGTGTACTTGATTTAAGCTGTTGGAAACAGGTGTAGTGTGCACATTTCAAAGCATCTTTTCCCCTTTAAATCGGAAGCATTCCATTGTTCTCAGCATCTAATAAATGTCTGATATTTCAAACATTTAATTGTGACAAAACACGGCTGGGTTTGTTTGCGTGTGCGCACATGAATACAGTACATATGTACACATTTACTGTAGAAACCCAATGTAAATGTTACATTATTCATGATATTAGGATATTTTCAAGCTTAAAACTGCAAAGGTCAGATAATTCACTTGTATACTACAAAATATATTAGTCCAGAAAATTTTGTTGTTACCTGTTTTGTTTAGAGGCGAGAAGTCATAGCGATCCTTTGGAAAATGAAGAGTGAAAACTATCTGTACATCCTCTTCCAGCCTACATATTCACCAATATTGTACATGGCAGATCAAAAGTTAAATCGTGGTTGAGTTTATATACAGGTAGTCCTCAATTTACTATTCATTTTGCGACCGTTTGAAGTTACAATGACACTGAAACAACTGACATGAGTGTTTTTCACATGTATAGCCGTTGCAGCCTCCCCATGGTCATGTGATCAAAATTTGGATGGTTGGCCATTGGCTCGTATTTATGACGGTCACAGTGTCCTGGGGTCATGTGATCTGCTTTTGGGACCTTCTGATAAGCAAAGTCAATGGGGAAGCCAGATTCACTTGTTACTAACTTAACAGTTACTAATATCGTTAACTGAATCTGGTCTCCCCATTGACTATGCTGGTCACGAAATGAACTGTTGTAAGCTGAGGACTATCTGTACTAAGCCAGGAGCAACCATTACTGAATGCACTACAATTATCTCTTTTAAGTTTCAAGTGCACATAGGATTTGGGCCATTAATATCGGCAGACAAGGTTAGTTAAAAGGATAGTACACAATTTGTGGTGTGACTGATGACTGAGTGCATCCACTCCTGGCAACCGGGATAAATTTAAATACTTTTTAAGGTCCTGCAAATGTTATACCATCGTTGAACGTGGCTGTAAGACATGGACTGTTCTCAGACCGAGGCACAGGCTGGGAAAAGATGGCTTGCAAAATGAGGCTGGTCTCCATTTCAAGGTTTGCAAAGCTGCTTTTTGCTGATCAAATCGTATCTTCTTATCTCTCTGGACACACGCACACCAACCAACCCAATTGTGTCAGGAATATGTTGCGGCTTAACAAGCTCGGCTGCCTTTTATTAGAAGGAAAGCATTGTAGCGAAACGATCTTGAACCAGAAGCCCAGAATTGAAGACTCTTCCACTCTTTTTTTAAGTTTTAAAAAGTACTCAGTTGTTGCACTGTATTAGTATTTATATTTTCTTGCACTTGAGACAAGGGACATCGTGGATTGGTGAGTGAGATAGCATGTGGGGGCGGGGGGAAGAATTTGGTCCAGCTTCTCTGAGGGCAAGGAAACATTTTAATTTGAACAGTTGGTGGAGAATGGCAAACAGAAGCAAGCTAAAAACAGGGAACCAGAAGCAAGAAGGAAGAAAGAAGCTCTAGAGATAATGCAGAATTACTCTGCTTCGGTTCTGCCCCCCCCCCCAGTTATTCATATTTCACTTACATTTCTCTTGGGAGAAATTTAAACGACAATCTTAAAGACTCAACTCTTTAGAATGGGCAAGAGATAAAAATGATGCAAAAAGACGTAATGGCCAATTTGTAGCATAGCTCCTTTGTGGAACAAGCAATTTTTTCCCTCTTCTTTCAAAACCTCTTTCAAATGAGGAAAAGTGGGATCTTCTGGACAGGTTATTCTAGTGGTGAAATCCTGCTGGTCTTGTCTGACTCATGCGAACCGGTAGCGGTGCGTGGTTCGGTGAACTGGTAGCGGAGGCAGCGCGAAGCTCCACTCACCCACCCACCCGGATGTCATTACTTTCTGGTTTTAATCAGGAAGTAACCCATTTTTTGACCCTCTGCGCATGCGCAGGCTTTGCGCATGTTCAGAGGGTCAAAAATCGGATGTGATGATGGCGCGCGGGCGCACTTCCGAACCAGTAGGGAAGGTAAGTAGATTTCACCCCTCTTATGACATCTAGAGCACGTCTGGGGAACCCACACATCCTATCATAAGGCACTTGTCAAGTGCCGGGGAAATCAGGAAATTCAGACAGTTCAAATGAGTATAAAGTTTTATTGCAATCTTAAGATCTCTACAATAATGTGAACTATTTTACCGTCAAAGGAAATTAGTGGGAGTTAAAGATATAAAGGAATCCTAGATCTCTTGTAAGTGCACACTCATGACTGATGATGCGTTTTACCTCTCCCTCTGTCTGAGTCTGGTTATCTCCTACAGTACTACCACTCATAGTGAACTACAGTACAGTTTGTGTGACATCTTTTGGCCAGCATTAATTTTTCTATGTGCCCTAAGAATTAGATGTATCATCTAATCAAACTCTGCAAGCCATACCTGTCTTTGAAGGGACTTCGTGCTCATTTCAAACATGGTGTCATATTAGAAGAGGACAAGTAGGCCTGCGATGGCTTCCCCTATCGGGTGTCCACCCTCTGCAACACGAGAGAACTTAGCCCCCCTCCAACTGAAGCAAAAAGCTTCAAAATCTAACGTGCTAAAGTAGATCACAAAAATATTCTGGCAGGAAGAGGCAGAGGGAAGCATAAAATATGCAGGGAGGCGAATCCCCTTTCATTTCAAAGACACCCAAAGGACAACCGCATAATCCTTTTCCGGAATGTGACACCTTTTAGTGCACAAAAAGCCACTGTGCCTTGCTTATTAATTTGCGAAGACATTTTTCTTTTCCTGGATATTCTGCAAGAGGAACTTTCTGCAAAGAAACGCGACATCGCCAACCCCCCACCCTGCCGAGATGTAAAAGAATTTGACAAAGCCATAATTGCTCTATTTATCCAAGATGAGCCAGTTCAGCGGGCAGGGACAGAGTCAGCGAAGGGGGCCTCATCTGTTACAAAACATGCCCAGGGAGAGATTGGGGAGGGGGTCTCCCTGGAACCGCTCAGTGTGGGAATCCAGAGAGGCTGGGTGGAGGGACCAGGTTGTCATGGAAAAGTTAGGGGGAAAAAAAGTTAAGCCAAATAGGGGAAGCAGCCGGGCTGCCTACAGGTCAAAAACAAACCAATTGTGAAACTTGATGTTCCTCTTTTGCTCAAGAGTGTGATGGATGCCACCTGTTGAGGACTCCTGAGGGAGGGGGAGGGAAATAGAAGGGTTTGTTCCATGGGGGACACTGTCTCAGGTCACAGCTCATTCGGATGATTTATGGGGCTGCCCTGGCTCCCTTACTGACCTTGCTGTCACCATAGCAACAGCTCCCCCACCACCCCCAGTTCTGGGCATCCCTTCCCACCGCTGTCGATAATAGCCAGACATGCTACACATTTTCCCAAGGGAAAAGGTTTTTTTTGGTGGTCCATTCTGGTAGGGGAAAAAAATCACATTAAATGCCTACTCCTCCGAAGGGGAGCTGTTTTCCAGCTATTTTCAAGGCCTGAAAAAGTCAAGCCATTTTACAACTGCAAACCTGATCAGTGTTTGGTAAAAGGTGCAGTGCAGGGGGCGGGGAGGAGGAAAACTCCCAATTCTACAACAGAACATTTGTCTCGGGTTGTTGATATGTAGCAGGGAGAAAAGTCAAACCTCTAGATAAAACTCTGAAAAGGTCTGGATGCAGCTCAGTCAACACTGAAAGAGGATGAATGCATACTAAACCACCTGAAAATAAAGAGCCTGTGTTTTTCACACAGATTGGTAACCTTAATCCAATTATTTTAAAACTAAAGCAATGCAACCTGTTGTTTAAATTAACAGAAAATAGCCATGTAAGACTTAAAAATGGGTTAATAAATGGCACAGGAAGAAAAAAACAATGATTATGAAAAGGCTGCAGATCTTGGATCATGTTAAGGGAAACATAACCTGTGCATGACAAAACAAAGCAGGAAACCATCAAAATATAAACAACACCCTCCCATTTAATAGAATTTCTAGAACAGACCATTCAAATTATTGCCAAATAAGGTACATTTGGAGTTCAGCTTGTGGAAAGAGAGGAGTCAAGAATGGAAAACAGCCATCCCATTTGTCCCTTTCCACTATTTAATATAAAGATGCTTGTTTCCTATAATAAACTTGAAGAGAATCCTATAAATAGCCAATAATTAACAGTTCATCAGTACGCATGGTAATCTGAACAGCAAGGGCAAGAGCCACCACACCAGAAGAGCCTCTTGCTTAAATTTTAGCTGGCATGTAAAATTTAGTTATTAGCAGCCAGGCAGAAACAGGAACAAAGCCACTGATCAGTGTTGATAATGGCCCAAGTGGAGCTTTTAATTTATTTAAAGTCTTCCTTATTTTGATGTCCCTTGAGATGCTTTGGGACCGTTGTTCCGGAATGCCAATCCGTGTCTTAGAAGTAACCAAACATACCTGGAAGATGCTACCATAGGTAGGGAAGAATGGGATTGTCAGATAATACACCTTTTCTGTAGCTACACCTGCTCTCTTGTGCCACCTGAGGTTCAGCTGACCTCAATTCTGCAAGCCCACACTATTGGTGAATGGTGAATCCAATTTGTATCAACAAGTTGAAAACGGTGTATTTTTAAAAAATGTGTGGTTTGACCAGGGGTGCCTACATTTTTGGATAGAACTGCAAATGTATGAGTGACAATGTAATAGGACTTTTCAGACAAATATCTTTAGTATCTTCTGAAGCTTTCTTTTCTACTGGGTTTCCTAATTTTGGTAAATATTACCTACATAGTTTAGTTTATTGTCAATTGCACATGGTACAATGAAATTAAATGCCATCTTCAGTGTACATTATAAAAATAAAAACATTTTTTTGGGTTAACAAAATTTATTTTCTAGCGAATTTATTTTGTGGCATTTATTTTCCAGCAAAACCCCAAATACCATAAAAAGTCATCAGGATTAGGCATATTATAGAGTACCCGCACTTTCAATTTCTCCATTAAGTTTCTCAATTAAAGAAGATACACCAGAAAATAATCAAAACTAAAAGGGCAGATTATTAAAATTTAATCTTATTCTGTTCAGACTAGAATGAGAAATGAGGCTCAGTCTGAAGGAGTTTGAAAGATTTATACCAGGCAGCAGCAGTAAATGCAATGGGATTGTTCCCCACCCCCAACTCTTCTAGAAATGTCGTTCTTTTTCTCTGTTGTTGTGCTAGGCAACTGGTCAATTTTCCCACTAAGACCCAGACTGCCTTCCTATCTGGGCAGGCTTGTGTCAAATTCCGCACACATATTCAGAAGCCAAGACATGTGTAGACAAAATTCCACCTTAAGAATACACAGAGGAAGCTGCATTTTTAATAGGATGATGTCATTTCATAAATCAAGTTAGAGTGTAAGAAATTCAGTGAGGAGATTTGGGTCTAAAAGAGCTCATGCAGGCAGTCCTTGACTAACCATAATTGACCCTGCAATTTCAGATGTTAAGTTATGATGGTCATAAAATTGGTTACCACAGGACAGAACCTGATTTTATGATCCTATTTTGCCAAGTGGAAGTAAACACCAGCTTCCGAACCAGAAAGCCATACTGCAGCCACATGATGTGGGGCATCGCAAACAGCTATAAATGCAGGCTGGTTGCCAAGCACCCAAAATGCAGTCATGTGACGGGTTTGTGTTGGAACACAGAAACTGGGCAGTAAGTACCTTTCAGGAGGTCCTAAGTGACAGGTTGTAAGTTGAGGACTACCGGTACACATCATCATTGGAAGGGACATAATATAGCTTGCTACAGGTCGCAAAACCATATTTGTTAGAGAGGCTTAGTTCAAATCATCTTATTGGCATTTTTTTGCCATATTCCAAAGGAGGATCTACGTGTTAAGAGTACAGATCCCTACATCACTAGATGTAGACAATGCATACCATATGGGAGAAAAAAGATTGCATAAAATGGGAGGCAGCTAGAGTCACATTACAGGAGGAAGGGGTGTTAAGCCAAAACAAAAATAGCACAATAATATAGGTAGGAAAAAAACAGAAGCAAAGAATACAGAAGACATTTATTGAAAGCCAAAATAAAAAGTAGTACAGATAGGCCATTGACTGCTTTCTACAATCCAAACAAGCAAATAGCTAAACACTACAGAAAAGGGTACTACGTTTTGTTATAAAATACTTTTAATTTCAATTTTTTTTTTGCATTACATTTTTTAAGCCAGGCAATCAAATTTGTGGTGTGTTTGGTAGCCCTCCCATCCCAACCCCAATACTGAACCTTTAATAGTTGGTTATCAAAATATACAATACATTTGTTTTGCTGTAAAAACTCGAGTTCTGCCATCCCCTCATGTCTTACAACAGGTATAAAAAATTATAAATATTTACACCTTTTTTTCTCATTACTCACATTTACATGCAAAAAAAAAAAAAAAACACAGGATCAGGGGGGAAAAAAGATGAAGCCCCTCTTCCCAATTAACTACAATAAGATTTGTGTGCTTCTTGGAAAAACACACAAAGAAAAATCTTAATGTCTTGCCGACTGATTCAAGTGATCGAAGAGGTCAGCAAGGAGCCTGCGTTCTGAGGACAAGAGAGGCTTATGGAACACTTAGAAAGTTAAAGTTCAGACAATTCTAACCAAGGTTCTGCTAGGATCTAGTGTTACTTCTGAGTGCCACTGGTGGCTGAATCATTGTGAAGGCCTAAATCCGAAAGGATCTTTAGCACTTGTCCCTTTAATTTTTAATATTGTTCTGGTGAATGTCAAAAAGTATTAGCTGTGAGCTTGCAGCCACTGGGAAATTATTTTCTGTCCCCCCCCGCCCCCCCTTCTAATGCCCCTCATCCTTGTTCTGGGCATTTAGAATGGAGTTAGATACACAGGAAAGACTCTATTCCTCCACTGCCTGCAAGGCTCTCTAAATCCTCCAAGAATGGCTACTGCCAATCTTGCCTGCCGGCCCAGTACTGCAGAGGGAAATAGAGGCTTTTACTGTCCATTCCCAACAACTGATTTGAAACTATGGCTTAATTGGGGCAAGTTGGCCAAGAACACATTCAACTTTTTACACAGACATAATATTCTCCAACAGCACTGCATAAAGACATCTTAGTGGCAAACTTCTTGCTCTGGGCCAGCCTCTGGCTATCTCTATCTGTGGCTGCAGAGGTTTGGAATGGAGCTGCCCTGTGCATGTGGTCAGACACCCCTCCAAGTTCTGCCATGCTACCCTTTACCCCAAAGTTAGCACCCTCTTATTGTGTGAATCAATATTTGTGATGAGAAACTCTAATAGGGGAATTGTTTAGCAGATAGTGTTATTCTAACTTTCTGAGATGGTACTGTTTGGCCAAAAGAGGACAGTTGTTAAATAGCTCAAATCTGTATTATATGCTGGCAATCCAAGCAGAACCTTACTCAAAATATCACACATTCCTCCAGCATAGTTCGGTTCCCCATAATTTTGGGGAGGATTTTTTTTTTTTTTTAAAGTTAAGACTTTCCCAAAAGCAATGACAAAAGCACATCAACAGCTCATGTGAAACAGCAGGGAACACAGTGACTTGAGACAACATCACATACATTGAAAAAAAATAACTTTGGTCCACAATTTGAGTAAGTAACCCTGATATTAAGTATAAGATTCTGGTTTATCTTTAAAAATCTTACATGAGTTGGAACGCAATGTAAGGCAACACTGGAATACAAAGAAGGTAGATCAGCATGGAAAAGTTGGAGGCCACTAAGGATGGCATTTTAGGTGCTACTCTGAAAAAGATGTTAAGTTTATATTCTTTAAATAAAAGCATGGTTATTAAACTAAAATGACCCTTTAAACGTGGATCTCTTTTTTCAAAACGAGTGGCGGTCGCTACTTTAAATATTGTTCAAAGTATAACATTAATTTTCAGCCATGAAATCACCTTGATAAACTAAATTCCTGCACTAGTTTTCCAGCTTACAAACAAAAATACAAGAGTACAGGATACAAGGGTAATAGAAAAGCAAGTCAGATATATTCATACCATCTTATCTATAAAAGAAAATATACTATTGCCTTTTTATATATGAATTAATTAGAATATTTGGTCAACTGGAAAGTATTGCTAGGCAAAAACAGATCGTATGTAAAAAAAATTATAATAAAAGGAATTAAAACAAGAAGTTGAAGCTATTACTATGAGAGGTCTTGCTGTAAGGGGTGAATCTAGGAGTGGGGTTTAAACGGCATCTTAATCCTTTAAGAGCCCAAAATATATTAATCTCAAACTCAAGTTCATGGAGTTTGATACTCCAAACAGATCTGTTCTTGGATTTCAATTTATGAAGTCTGGGACTACTTGTATCAAACAGAACTTTGAAACTTATTGCAGACAATGAAATGTTGACGAGCAGGATAAGGAAACTTCCCTCTTCCTCCATCCCCCCATCAATCTGAGCTTCAATAGACTAGAAATGAAGGATTTATTTTTAATCAGCCTTCACCATGAGAAACATTGTGGGCATGGAAATTAACACAATCTGCAAGTTAAAGACATTTTAGGCAGAAATGTCTAGATTGCTTAACTGAGAAAGGTATCTGTCTTGTCTCCTCCTCTGTGGAAGACAGTAACCTTCAACTTCCCAGTTATCTACTGTTCCTTCTACCTCAGGTAAAAAAAATTTCTAAGGCACCAGAGGATAATCAATGAAAGGCTGAGGAAAAAGGCATCCCTCTCCCCTTCCCAAGGCATCTGTGTTTGGGGAATAATAAAAAAAGATGCTAAAGCTAACTGCACAGTTTGGGGGTCTCTTCCAGAGCTCATGGATAAAGGCATCACTGTGAAGTTGATAAGCTGTTTGGGGGAGGGGAGGGACTCTTTTGTTTTAAGTATGGGAGAAAAGGTAAAAGACTCCCAGAGAGGCTTCCAAAAAAGAATGTAAACGTTTAAGCTTCTGATTTTTTTTTCCTGGTCAAAGATTGTTATCTCATTCTCTGCAAGAAAGATTATAGCAATGTGAATTAAGATTTACTCATTGTTTTGTTTTGTTTTTTTTTTAAAAAAACAGTAAACTGTTTTCTTCCTTAAAAAAATAAAATCTGTTTAAGGTCACTTCAGTTGCATTCTCTCTCTCTCTTATAAAGTGGCTTCTTTTTGTTTCTGGAATGATGGAAGTTGTCCCACCCCATGCTGGTGGTCCAGCCGTTGAAAAAAAAATGCAAGGCTGAGCCTATTAAGAAGAGTGGTGATTTGTTTTTTTCAGTCAGGTCCATCTTGCTGCATGCTTTCCCAAAGCACTTAAATTGTGGATTTTGAAAAGGAGACACGCAAGTGGTGGTTCTCACCAAGGTCGTGGTTATGGAGGTCGATGAGTGACTGAATGGCTTCTTCCACGGTTCCCATCTGGATGAGAGCCATCTTGCGGTCTCTCCTGCCAAAAACAACTTCGGTCAGAGGAACAAGCAAATGTGTCCTAGACAAAATTAAGTTCATTTCAAACATTAGAGTCTAGCATCAGCCAACTGTCATGGATAGTAATCCCTTACATTCCGATGCGAGGTGATTTCATGGAGAATTTTTTATGAAAAAATAAGCTAACACTTATTTTCAAGGGCTTTAGAGAAATGCTAAATGTCGGATACAAAATCCAACAGATAATCCTCGACCTATGGCCATAATTGGGATTGGAATTTCTGTTGTAACTCCTTGCAGTCATAAGTCGAGTCAGACCTGATTTTGTGACAATTTTTACAGCAGTCATTTAAGGAAATCACTATGGTCATTAAGCAAGTACAATGGGCTTCCCCAATGGGCTTTTTTTTAAACTGAAAATTTGCCAAATTGTTGCGAATTGCAATCACGTGACTGCAGGATGCTGCAACTGGTTATAAATGTGAGCCAACTGCCAAGTGCCCAAATTGCAATTACATGACCATAGGTGAGACCAAAGCGGTTGTAACTTAGAACCAATGTTAAACAGTTGTAAGTTGAGGACTACCTGTACTAATTTATATAGAACCAGTCATTCTTGAATTGTTTGACCTAATTACTCCCTTTCTCAGCCTTGAATATTATTCCGACCAAAAAAGATAAAAAGGCTGCGATTTTGGGGAAGGGAGGGAGAAAGGGGGGGGGGACTCTGTTGTTTGGCACAAACATTTTGGTGGTGGCAGCAGCCCCAAACTGAGTCTTCGGAGAGGGGCGGCATACAAATTGAATTAATAAATAATAATAAACTGTATCCTCAACTCACAAATGAGCAATTATTCACAGGATATACCCAAAGTGCCCCCAGTTTAAGAAAGACTGCTCCACCTATTGCCTATAGAAAGCTAGACGTTCCCACGTAGCAAACAGAAACCTTCAGAGGAACAGGCAATCCTCAAGCATGAAGCAGAAAAGCATTCAAGGAAACCACTGACTGTCCTCCTCCCTTCTCCAGGGAAACTAAGGCCACTTACTGGAAGAATTTGAAGCCTTTCACCATCCCACCGTTGCTTGAGAAGAGCAGCTTGAGATCGTCTTCTATTATTGAAGGCCTGGAGCAGGAGGAACAATTGGGCACAAATTGAACAATGGGAGACTGGGATTTCAGATTCTCTCCCCCCCACCCAATGTGGAATCCTTGCTTCATTTCTGCAAACATCAACAAGTATCATTCCAACATCATTTATTTCTAATCACAATTCTATGATTTATAGAATCATCAGTCATTAACAGAAAAAGGTATCCAATTAATTTTCCCACTCTGATATAGACCAATGATATCGGCAAGCTACATACAAACAAGGCAATTTACCAGTTATCATGACCAAGGAGGAGGTATCTTCCACCTTCCGGTCATATGCCAACTGCTCCAAGGCAAATTCAGAGTGCGATCACCTGGATGTGGTGACCCTGTTCCAAGTGGGACAAGCTCACAGGCATCATGGAGGCCATTAATTTCTGAGCTATCCTGAACTTTGTCACATTGCATTTTTTTTGTAAAGTTTTTTTTTTACTTTTTAAACACACAAACACACATATAATACATCTTTTCTGAACAGAATATTGGCCCGGTCTTAAATTTGTACAAATTTTTGTTCTTCTTTAACACAATTTTATATGTTCCATTTTTATCATAGCATTTATTCTCTCTAATTTTAAAAAACCAAGTACTACCCTTCAGTCACATTGCATTTGAGGTACATGACAAACTCACATAATAAGGATACCCAAAAATAAAAAATACAGGGCTACTTGTTACTTAAGGTATTTAGGTACTATACTAAGCCTGTTTTAATTAAGGAATCTCATTTCCCCTAAATGATCTGTGTGAAGGCTACAGCACTGGGCAAAGCTAGAATACGAAGTATTAACGGCCCATTTCTTCTCTCCTTGTCTCTGAAGCTGACACCTTTCTCTCAAACAGCAAACTATTATAGAAAGATTAGATAATCCTTGCTAGGGGACTGAACTGATTACTTATACATTGCATCTGAAACTGTTGCTCTTGCCCCAAATACAGGGCCTCAGGGATCTGATCTTATCAGCCACCACTGCGTGAGCACAAAATCTCATCTGAGATTCAGTATATCTGAGATCAATGGAAGAGTAGACAAGGGAGAGCTGAATAAATGGAGAACATGTAGGATCTTCTCTGCTGATAGAAATCCACGTATCAAGTTGATATGCTTGAAGCCCTAAAAAAAACGTATTATATGATAAAAGTCATGACATAACTGTGAGTATTGTTGGTATGAGTTGCTCTTAGACCTGAAAACAAACAAGCAAATTAACCGAACTACTGTTACCTTAGGACAGTACTTCTTGAACACAAGAAGACTACTTACGGAATATTGGAGAGGTGAAGAGTGGCAGAAGGGGGAAAGATGTTTTGAAAGTTCTTGGAACCCGGTTTCTTAAAGCGATGAAGAGGGGAGTTGCCATAATCCTTGGTCAGCCCTTGGTCTTCCTGTCCTTCACGGGGCAACTGCACTGTCTGATGTTTTGACAGAGTTATGCGGATGGGCTTCCCGTGAAGCTTTTGACCATTGAGATGGCTCATGGCTGCCAAAAATGGAGAAAAAGGAGAATAACCTATAGTAGTTTGGCTTCCAGTGCAGATTCAAATGCATTATTTAATGGACTTGTACAAAAGTCTCCACCACCAGGTACAAAAGTTCCACTTTCAATACAGCATAGCACTTAATTTGTCAAGAAATAAAACTCTGCTGACTTAAACCTCATTGCATAAGACCTTGGTTCAGACAGTGCCAAAATCCCTTAGCTGTGCTATTCTCATAGGACAGTCAAAGGGTTCTTGAAAGTCATACATAGACACAAAACTTGAGGAATGGGTTTAATAAGAAAATACAAGTTGTCCTTAACTTACAACCATTCACTGAACATCCAAAATTACAGCGGTGCTTATGATTTTTGCAGCTTCCCTAGTCACATGATTAAAATTCAGCTCTTGGCAACTGGCCATGTATTTATATCAGCTGCAATGGCCCAGGGTCATGTGACTGCTGTTTGTGATCTTCCTGGCCAGCTTCTGGCAGGCAAAGTCAATGGGGAAGCCAGATTTGCTTAATAACTGCACAATTCACTTAACAACTACAGTGATTTGCTTAACAACTGTGGCAAAAAAGTCAATTGAATGTGACTCATTTAACAACCACTTTGCTTAGTAACAGAAATTCTAGTCCCAATTGTGGTTATAAGTTAAAGACTACTGTATTCTGTCCACTATAAATGCCCCTTGGAGAAAGAAATTATTTTTAAAAAAATAGCAATAAGGAATGCCATCTTCCCTTTCTGTGGCTTTCACCATATGATTTGGGATCCTTCTGCCCCTCTTTTTTTCTCTTAAAAATCTTTTTTTAAAATATATATTTAGGCAGTAACCTTAAGAATGATTAAGCCATCCTGAGAGCCTATAGTTGAAGAGGAGAAGAATAAAAATGCTTTAGGTAATGAAAAAATTCTAAGTGGTATTCTCTCAAGGATAAGCAATAAGGTTCATTGTTGAATTCAGAGCTAAGTCTATTTTTCTGCCATCAAGACAAGAGGATAAATTGGTACGGATGGAACATAGCTTACGTAGTACACTGCTCTAGGCTAAAAGGATGACATTTTTCGCATGTCGTTATTTGCAGTGTTAACCTGATTCTTGGGGTGGAATAATCAATAGGATTAGATTCCTAGCTGAAAAACCTGTTCATGGAAGAATGAAGAGAATCGGTTCCTACATTTCCATCACTCAACTGAAAGATGTGAGTTTCAAAATGTATGTTAACAAATCTAATTTCTGATCTGGACAGGTAACAGCTTACATAATGCTCTGCAATTCTTAAGACGAAAAAATATATGTTACAGCTATGTATTGCCACAAGGCTTAATGATATAAAAGGCACAGAAAAACCCTGAAAAGCTTCAAAAGGGAAACCTTTCAGGATTATGTGATGCTTTTTATGATTTATGTGCAAGACTGTTGCCAGTCAGATAATGTCAGTACACTAGATTTAATAGAAATTAATTTTCTGTGCTATTACTGTATTTCTTCACTGAGGTGTTATCGCTAATGTTTAAGAAGGTCCAAAGTAAAACACATCCTTTGGACCCAGCTCAGTCAAAGCCTTGCTGTTGCCAGTGGGAACCATGACAGCTTTGCAAGACAAAGAAAAGGCATGACATTTTACAGATGCACCTGACAAACAGGGTGGAGGATGGGAATGTAAGACCAAAGCACTTTCTCACTTTGGTCCTGAATACCTGCACCTCCTTAAATATGCCTGATGCACAAGACTATTTCAACCTCAAAAAACATATGCATGCCAAAACATAGAAAGACTGCAGAATTATTTTGGTCAACTAAGAAAAAAATACCCCACTAACCATAATGCATTAAAGAAAAATATGCATACAAGTGTATCCTCTCTGGGAAAAGTACTTCTTAACTTCTTTAAACATTAAGGTTGATTAAGGAAACACAACATTTAGTTGGAGAAGCATAAAGATTTCTATGTATTATATATAAAATGTATGATAATCTGCTTTTAATAAAATGAGTTTCAGCAAAAACAAAAAACCCACAAAACAATAGATCCACTTTATTCACCACAGGAAAAAATAATTAAAAAGTGTATATTTACCCAGTTGAGATTGATTGCCATCTGCCATTTGAACCAAGGCATTCTCCTTTTTATTGAACAAAATCTTCACTCTTTGTACATCACCATATACCCCTTAGGGAAGTCAGGTCAGAAAAAAAAAAAAAAAAAAGCAAGTATTCAGAAAGAAACTTTACTTATCTCAAATTCATCCAAGACCCATTCAAACCCCAGACTGTTTTCACTTCACTTAAAAGTTGCTTTATTCTGCTGAGGATAAATCTGATCAGCAACAGAAAACTGGAGCAATTCTTTGGAGTACTGTATTTATAAGCATACTGGGGAGCACCCAACGAAATGCCAACTGCCGACAGCAGAGCTGAGATGAACCATTTCACATGCTATCTGTTCCTAAACTGCCCAACTGACATGCAAAGCAATCAAAACCATGCACAACAGGTAAAATGAAACTAAACCAGCACAAATTTCATAACTGGAGCATTCAACTAACGGCAAACCCTCCCTCAACCACACTTGCTTTCCCCAAAGTAAAATCTCAAAATGAAAAAAGGTAATAAAAAAAGTGTGAATGATAACATACCGAAAAGAATAAAGAGGCATTGGGGTGTAACTCTCTTTAGAGAACAGCAGAGCAAGGCAGCGGAGGGACAGGGAAGAGGTAAGGAATCGGAGGGGAGAGTGAAGGTTGCGCAAATCGTCGACAACGAAGGAAAGGTAGAGTCCCCGCAGGAAATGGCGAAATTGGTTGATGGATGATGAAGTTTTCAAGATGGTTAATATTGAAGGGCAAGTTGGTTTCCGAAGAGCAGGAAGGTTTTTTTTTTTTTGAGGGGGGCATTTTTATATATATGTATATATATTTGTTTCAAGCAACAACAGGAAGCAGAAGTACCGTGCAGTCAGTTGGCAAAGAAATTCCGGATCAGGGAGAAGGGGAGGAAAAAAAATATTGAGGGATGGGGTGGAGAGAAAAGAAAAAAAGTAGCAAAAAACAGGTCAGTAAATACATAAAAGAAATATGTCGTGTTCCATCAGTAAAGATTTATAGATTTCTAAAACATACAACACTTTCAACAGAAAAAAAAAACTAGTTAATAGGTTTTTTTTAACCTAGTGGAACACAACAATAAAAGAAGAGCACTTTACTTAAGTAAGATATAACTAAGAAGGAGAGGCAGTATTGCAACAGAGTGACTAAAGGGCATGATGGCAAGGTTCAGGACAGTGCCAAGAAACAGAGGCAGAGGCCCATTTAAAGCTCCGAAGAAAAACCTGCCAAGGACTCCCATCAGCTTTCTAAAGCAGAAGTGTTTACTTAGTTCTACCTTTAAACAACCCTGGAGAGGTTTTCAAGCAACGGGTGAAAGGGTTCTCTCTTCAATCTCAAGTTTTAAGCTTCTCTCCAAAATCTGGTGGGAACTGATTATTGTGAGAAATGTTAAGGCCCCAAGGAGTCATTGGTTTTAAATCTTTATCTTTCTCTTAAGATAATTATCATCTGCTGAAAGTTAAAACAATCTGGCTTTAAATTCAGACTAATCTGGCATCAAATTTATACCAAACTGAAGAAAAATCCAGCTTTAACCTGGGCGAGGGCTGGATTCTTCTTTCCCCACCAGATATTTAGGGTAAAGCTCCAGCTATGACAACGTTGCTGCCGAACTAAATCTAGCCCAATTTCTCCTTGTAGATTCTTCTACCTGAGAAATAGTGTCTCAAGAACACCCTATATTCATAATAAAGTAAATGGGTGGCACAAAGGTGCCTTGAGTGGTCTTTCTAAAACCCAAAGTGTGAAGCAGCATTGTGCACGCTGCATTTGAGATATACAACCTTGATACCCTAAAATGTCGATATACCAACTGACAGGCACACTTTGGTAGCACTTTAGCTTGAGACTGCAGGCAACATTTATAAATCAAGAGTGATCAATAAAAAACCCGACAAAAGTCTGAGAATCCATACTAGTCTACATCTCCTCGGCCACAATAGTTTGCCAGTCTCCTGTCTCTTATATATAGTTTCCAAAACTGGCGAAAGGGGGGGGGGAGGAGAGGGAGAGTATGAGTCCCTCTGGAGAATACTGCCTCTCAACTGTATGCACAGATTAAGTTTCTATAACACTGATTATACAAGCAATGAAAAATAAAAAGTTGAAGTCGTTAGTTCAGCTTCACTAGAGATATTTGTAGCTTCTAGCCCAAAAAAGAAGCTGGATGAATGGGTAAAATAAAACACACAAAGAGGCATGAAATCAGTTGCTCAGCAATACTCACTTAGGCATATCTACTGAGTAAAATAGCCTCAGAATTTTGGTTGTACCATTTCTCAAAGATATACTAACTAAAAAGCGCTACAGAGTATTTTTCATGCAGATCTGAGGTCAGAGGTGCTAAATCTAAGATGCAAAAAGAGATCCAATCAATTTCATAGTAACTTGTATTTTTGGTATGCTCAACCAGTATTCAGCTCTTTAGAATTCAGTTCCAGACATTTATTTTCCCTCTATTTTCAGAAGCACCTGCTTCAGCTATCCTTTTCTAATTTTAAAGAATTTACCTACTCATTTTCTGATCTCTACAAAAGATATTTTTATTAAAACTGTAGAGATATCTGATTGCTAGGACAATATAGGATAGAATATGCTTCCACTCTGTCACAATTTGAGTTAAATCCATAACAAGTTTATTAGGAATTTCCTCCTATTATGTTACTGAACATGAGAAAGGATTGAACAATAGTGTGCCTGATGCTACAGTCTTCACTTAAGTTCATTAATTGCTTACTCACTTCAGGAGACTCTGTAGCCATCAATCAGGTGCTTGAATGCTTAATTTTTATTTTGGAAAGAGGGTAAGAAAATGCTCAGGGAGAATTTAAACATTTTATTACTGCATCCTCCTTTTACTACAATTATCCAAGCCCCCTCTAGGATCTCAAATTAGGGCATTTGCTCTGTAACTGATCATCCATGCCAAATTTTTCCTACTGAAAAAGAGAGATCTGCTGTCAGAATTCTAGCAATTCATAGGATTCCAGAGGGTCCTGGAATGAACTGAGTATTGCTGGCAAAATCTCATGTCCTGAAAAGAATAGTTATAGTGGATAGGTAAAAATAACAAAATGGTTAATTTCCTATTAATTTTCCAATTGATAATTCTTTCATCCATCCCTCTGCAGTAGAGCTCCTTACATAATTAATGTAAGCAGAAATTTAACTTTTAAGCATAGCTTTAAGCACTGGGGTTCAAGCAATAAGCTCACCGCAGAGGCAAAACTGAATGTAATTTCTACTTCTTCAGTAACCCACTTCAAAGTCCAAGTGGATCTATTGAATTACATCCTTTGTGCAGAAGATCGTTTAACATGCCTTCAAGGTCCATTTTAAGGCAGCCAAATGTTTCAATCAAAAAGGGGAGAAAGTTAAATGGAACTGAAAATGTAAAATTATTTAAGAAGTTAAAGAACAGAATAAGGCACACAATTTTAAAGAATTTTGGTAAAGGAAAATGTATCAATGCACGTCAAAGAAAATACATACTTGGCAAAAGATAAAATGAAGCTAAGCTGGCAGGGGAGGCAAAGATCAAGGCACCCATAAAGAGGACAGAATGAACACTGTCACTCCAACTGCAGGGTTTGAAAGTTACAACATGCCAAGGGGAGGACTACAGGGTTTTTGCTGTGGTGAGGAAGACCCAAGTAGAGACAAAACCAATAGGGTAAAAAGTACAGTGGAAAATTTCGCAATGAAATGGTCTTAAAATTTTGCTTTGGGGAGTGAGAGCAGGCCAGCAAACACTTTGGCTCACATCAAGGGAGGAGCAACGATGTTAAGCCTTCCACCCACAGCCCATCAACTATCCAAACGCAGATGAGTGTGCCTACAGCTATTCTGGATGAGAACTTCTAAGGCATACAACTGCCACCATGGTTGAGGGCAAGGTAGCGTAGTCCATGCCCCTTATTTGCTTTTGAATCAGCTGCTGGACTTTGATTTTAGATACTCCATTTCGGGGAGGAAAAAAAATTCAGCATTTGAAGCTTCAGCACAAGATTTTGGGGGGAAGGAATAGTTGAGAGAGAAGCAAGATCAGAAATTGGAAGGAAACAAAAAATAAA
Source organism: Pantherophis guttatus (assembly GCF_059756535.1). Taxonomy (NCBI): domain Eukaryota; kingdom Metazoa; phylum Chordata; class Lepidosauria; order Squamata; family Colubridae; genus Pantherophis; species Pantherophis guttatus. Next base: position 20,702,571 of record NC_142063.1, read on the forward strand.
TGAGATAAGTTGGATAGAAAAGATTACAAGGCTTCCACTAACCTCTGGGTTCAAATTGCTAACCAGCAGAACAGAGTTCCCTGCCCCGGTAAGGCCGGGAATACCAAGCCGTCCTGCGGCAGCTGCGGCTGCTGCGGCTGATGGGATAGCCAAAGGAGCAAGTGCTCCATGTACATTTGGAACTGAGAGGCCTGAAAAAATTAAAAAGTATTAACCAGTAGAGTCCATAGCACATTCCCTGCTATGGCTTGCAGTGGAAATAAGGACCTTTGACCAACATGTTTCTTAAAAGAAGTACTTTAGTGTACATTTTCTTTCATTCAGGGACCCAGAAACCAGATACGCTTGAACATTAATGGGCTGAAGCATCTCCAGTTCTGGCATTGCTCAGGACTCTGCTCTCAGCTTCCTTCAGAGGGAATAAGCCTTGTGGGGCTGCATTTGGCTCTCCTTGGGTGATGTGAGAATCAGACAACTGCTTTTAAACAAGTTCTGCAAAATTTCATAGGCTTATTTAAGCAAAGTCACTGGGGGGGAGGGGAAGCAGGAAGGGAGATGACACACAAAGCAGTGCATTTGTACGTTTTTTTCACCAAGGCATGCTGGAAGTGCCTCATTCTTTTTTATCATGCAGGTATTAAAACCATAATTATGTACATTCCAGTCACTGACAAATGACATCATCCCAATACAAGCATCTAAACACGCGCTTATTCCATTGTATCAAAAGCACATAATCCTGAAGGGCACATAAAAGTCATTTACCTCCTTTGTCCATTAGAACAGGGATTATTGTGTGGGAATATGAATAGTTCTGCCTTATTTGTTTTTTATAGGACCAATGGGAGGAAAAGTATGAATATCTTGCAAGGATTATCAGTGTGTGCTTCAAATAATTTATTTATTTAGTTATTTAGTTCAATTTATATGCCGCCTTTCTCCAGAGACTCAGGGCGGCTATATTCCCTTCCAAGAACTACATCCAGCAAAATTTAACAATAAAAAAATCCATCAAAAGTTATTAACAGAAATTTTACACTTGAGACATTAAAATTATTAGAATTTCTACACTGGCTCGAGGTTGACTCAGCCTTCCATCCTTCCGAGGTGGGTAAAATGAGGACTCAGATTGTTGGGGGCAATATGCTGACTTTGTAAACTGCTTAGAGGGCTGTAAAGCACTGTGAAGCGGTATATAAATCTAATTGCTATTGCAAATCTCAAATCTAAGACTTTTCAGCCTCTTCCCTTCCTATCAACTATAAAATCAACATACCCATGTGCTTTCCTCAAGGTAAAATACATTTTTTTCAGATAGACTGAGATGTTGCCACAGCCTAGCTATCTAAGCAAACTCTTTTTAATTAATGTATTGCCTTTATGGTGTCCATACTGTAAATCAACCTGAATGTTTTTATCTTACTAGGACAAAATGTTCCAAGCAAATGTTGAAACAAAAATGATATATAATGCACATTCTCATTAGGATCTAAGCCACTACATGTAAGAAGACTTTGGGCACATTGAAAACCCACTACTGGAACTAAGGACATATGTTAGTACAATTTCTATGGTGACAAGGATCATCACAGAATATAGGAACCTTATGAACCTGTGGTCATATATTTCTCAAATGGTGCTGATTACTATTCCCAATCTTCTACTAGCATTAGGAGTCCAAAATAAGAGGGAGGAGGAAGGGCAATGGTACAACAAAACCGTGAGCAATGTTTAAAGAAACAGTACCTGCAGCTTGAGGAATTGCAAAAGCAGGAGGGAAGCCAGCTCCTGTATAAGGAGAGGCTGAAATGATCCCTGGAGCACCTACAAAATAGAAAAGATTGGTTAGTTCATTAGACATGACCAACTCCAGTTATCTGTACTAGGGTACATTTTAACCAAGGTATCTCACTGCATCTCTCTCTCTCTGCCTCTCACAATCCCTATTTTGAAAAACATACAAGTCTCACTCCCCTGAACTAACATCCTAGGAGCTGTGGTGGCACAGTGGTTAGAATGCAGTATTGCAGGCTAATTCAACTCACTGCCAGGAGTTCGATCCTCACCCACTCAGCCTTCCATCCTTCAGAGGTCGGTAAAATGAGGACCTAGATTGTTGGGGGCAATTATGCTGACTCTATAAAACTGCTTAGAGAGGGTTGTAAAGCGCTATGAAGTGGTATATAAGTCTAAGTGCTATTGCTATCCTCATCTGGATCAATATTTCAGACTTGTCCCTTCACAAAAAGGTGTGGGCAGATAAAGTTTAATAAACTGTCATTGCCAGCAGGACAACTGGTTTCCAATATTTGTTAATTGACAAGATGGTAACTTCTCTGCACTGCATAAGATTTACAAATTTTCTTAGAGGCAACTGAACTAATTTAACTGTTTTAATTGTTCAAACTGTTCATAGTTTCCTTTTGGATTGGGTATTCTGATAACCGTTCGTGTAAATTATAAATAAAGCTTAATTACCTTTTTCTTCACAGGTATTTGTAAAACTAGAAATGCTAGAATTTCTGTGGGGAATGCCTGGAAAGCTGTATTATAAACAGGTACATTTGACAAGTAAATTTGCTTCATAAGGAGAGAAAAATTAGAAATCTCTGTATCTTTTTTAGAGCAAAATAGAATGCTTGGAACAACTTTTGAATTTTAAATCTGCAAAGTAAATTTCCATGATACAGAGTTCACTCTGCCAATTATTTCCAGTAAAGGCTTCTGCCCACTAATTTTACCTTAAATGTGTCACATGATTTTTTTTACTCTTCATAAACAGTTGTCTCACAGGAAATGAAGGAAATTCCCCAGTCTTTTCTTTCCTGATCAATAGAGCCTCAGGTGCCTCTAGAACACCACTCAACACATGGCTCTAAGAGAACTTGATACATCTTTTACATCAAGGGATTTTTATGTATGCAAAGGAGGAAGACATATGAAAGGCTTAACTGTACTGAGAGTCTATTTATGAATGATAATATAACTTTAAACATTTTATTTCATTTGTTGTTTGCTGTTCTTAGTGATTGATTCCCACAATGTTGAATAATTTACTAAGACTGTTAGTAAATTATTACTATTATAGTAATAATTTTAGTATTTGTACTAAATACTAATTTACTAATGTTAGTAAATTATTACTATTACTAATAATATATTACTATTATTCTTCTCTTCCTTACTAGTATCAATCTCTTCCCACTTATTACTATAACCATTTTGCTTGTATCTTTCAATTTATATTTTTTTATTTGTTTCCTAGTACAATTTGATAGCTTATTAGTAATCTTGACTATCACTAAGTGTTTTATCTTTTTATTCTTGATGAATGTATTTTATTCTCCTTATGTACACTGAGAGCATATACACTAAAGACAAATTCCTTGTGTGTCACACAAGGCCAATAAAGAACTCTATTAAAATTCTATTCTCTTATTAACTATTTAATTGTTGGATTTGGATATTAATATTTTCACCTACTAACAAGTGAAAAAAAATACAACCTTTTACTTAACAGTCACAACTGGGAATTTTAGTAGGTAAGTAATGGTTGTTAAATGAGTTATTGTGTGATTGGACCCATTTTATGACTTCTTTTTAAAAGGGTCATCATGGTCACTAAACAAATTTGGCTTCCCCAATTAACTTTGCCTGTTGGAAGCTGGTTGAGAAGGGCACAAATTGCAATCACTTGACTTTAAGATGCTGCAACTACTATAAATGCAAGCCAGTTGCAAAACACCCAAACACATGGCCATAGGGAGGTGCAATGGTTGTAATTCATTTTTCCTGAGGCCATTGAAACTTTGAACTGTTGGTAAATGAACAGTCGTAAGTTGTGGACTATCTGTACCTAGTTGTTTAGGATAACATAATGCCACAAGCTAGCAGAACATGGAAAGGAAGCTTGTAGCTACATTAGCACTTTGTGTTTGTCATCTTTCTGTCCTTACAAGCACTGTATAAAGTAGGGTGATCTGATAGGAGGAAGAAAAGATGAAGTGGGCTACCTAATTTGCCAGTTAATTATTGCTAAGAAGAAATAAAGATTATCACAGATTTCCCAGTTAAAATTTTCCTGCTCAATCCCTTACCAAAAGCAGCTGCCATGGTCTGATCAAGGGAAGGTTGGTTGTCTCCAGAAGGCAGGTCTGGCCTGGTATAATCTCTGCTCTTATCGTTGTTGTATTTTACATTGAGGCTTGTGAGCTTGGAAAAGTCAATGCGGAGGGTGCAGCAAGCATTGTAGATGTTCTGCCCATCAAGAGACTATAGAAAACCAAAGCAGAGTACATCTAAGTCAAGCAAGTTACTCCACATCCATCCAATGTATAATCTTAAGAGAGGAAGTCTTAAGAGAGTGCCCATACAATTGTTTGCAAAGACTTGACAGTTACATTTAGATGAACATGAAGATTAAATCTTTAAATCTCTGAGTAATGTACATTATAATGTAATACAATGCTGTAGCTAAAGTTTAATCTAGAACAATCCTAGATTAACATGTTTTAGGTCCGGGGTATTTGCAGGACCATCTCCTACCCGCCTCCCACCGTCCTGTTCGATCTCACAGGGCTGCCCTCCTCAGGGTACCGTCAGGCAGACAATGTCAGCTGGCGACATCCAGAGGTAGAGCGTTCTCCGTGGGCGCCCCTGTCCTCTGGAACGAGTTACCCACCGAGCTTCGGACGGCACCTGATCTCTGGTCCTTCCATTGGGACTTAAAGACCTGGCTGTTTCAACAAATGGGTTGACCTTGATCCTTGGGTATTTCTTATTTTGATTGTCGTTTTAACTGGGTTTTAATCATTTTGATCTTTTATTATTTTATGTTTTTAACTTGTGTTCGCCGCCCTGAGTCCTTAGGGAGAAGGGCGGCATATACATTTTTGGTAAATAAATAAATAAATAAATCCTGTATTCCTCTGGAAAGAGTACACAGGAGCAGGCAATGTCTCAGAGGATGGAAATCAGTAGCACTCCTTGTTCTGCTTTTCCAACAATGCCTTTCCCTGCTATGTAGTTTTAGCAAGATTTCCTTCTTACTAGTGTTAAGGGATATGTACTATTCCTTACCTGGTCAAAGTAATTATATTTTTTCAGATTTAAGCCCTTTCAAAATTAACTTCCCAATTAACAACTTAAAACTCTTATGTTTAAAACTTAAGACCTAATTCATAAAATTTGCATGATCTCTTTCATTTTCTAAAACTCACAACATTCCTCTAAGTCACCCAAAATGTCCCAGACAGTACTAGTCATAATGGTTTTAGTTTGGTCCTGCTGCATAGGCTTGCTTCTTGTAATACATTTGTATAATATGTTGAAGACGTTATAGACTGGAAACAAAAACAAGAAAAGAACTCACCAATTTGGCATGCTGGGCACTCACAGGGTCTGCATATTGCAAGAGTGCTTGAAACTGGTTGTTCTTGGTAAATGTGATTATTTTCAGCACTGTCCCAAATTTGGAGAAAATCTGTGTTCGCACAAAACACAAAGAAGTCATAAAGTGATTGCTTCCAAGACTTTTCTGCAAGTGTGAAATAGGTTGGGGAATGATAACAACTTAACACAACAGAATTACACCACAAACTTCCACTTCCAGAGGAAAAAGCCAAAAGATTCCAACACGTAAAGGAGCTACTGACAAATTCTTTTTGAGGAAGAAGTTACATTACGTAAGTCATCTTTGCCCAGTCTCAAGGGGCAGATCACATTTTTTGCAATTCCATCTTGAGTTTAGCAACTCTAGGTGGCACTAGAGATACAGTAAAAAGAAACCTTGTAGGCCTCTTCCCCAAAATTTCCTTCATTTTGCATGCAGTGAACCAATCGCTTCTTCCAGAGCAAAGCCTGCTTGTAAACATTTACAGAAGCATGATCCCCATGCTTTGCTTTCTGATAATATTTTAGAAAGACTGGAGAATTTTTTTTAACATAGCCACACAGTGGTTTGGATTCAATCTACAAAAGATACATCAATACATCTGAAGATTGTTTTTTTGTGATCTAAGCAAAAAACATTAGCTTCCTTAAGGTATTGCAGAGAGGTGCCACATTTGAGACCTTTTATGTTCAAAAACATGTTCCAGGGATTAAATCCAAAGTGTTCCCCAGTCCTTGTGAAACAATGTCTAATATATGTAGCAATGCCATATTAACTGATAAGGACACAGGAACTCTTATTTTCATGGGCACGTGCCAGAGTTTTATCCAAAAGGCGTATCAGAATTTTTCCCTAATGCACCCATAGTGAATAAACATGAATTACACATGGTAACTAGAACAATGTTCCTCAAACTGAAGGTGTCTGTAGTGCAATTCCCAACAAGTCCCAATAAGCATGATAAATGGTAAAAATAGAAGCTAGAATCAATTATTTGGTGGGAGAAAGCAAGGTTAGAGGACCTAGATCTAACACAAAAGCAGCTTTTGGACCTCAAGAATCCAATCTATTTTATAAGGATGGGAATAAAAATAATGCCTTGTAAGTAAGAATATACTGTATATGCTCCTAATCTAAGCAAATGTCAGAAAAAAACAGCGTGAGGGTTAAAGAAAGAAACCATAAGTAGTCATGCCACTTGTGGCACAAGTTATCACAGCTAATTCTCTGCCACATGCTGGCCATTGAAAGCTGGAAGTCACATCTCACCTGATGGAGGACATCTAGAGTAACAGGATAGAAGAGGTTTTCCACAATGATCCTCAGGACTGGGCTCTGACCAGCCATGGCCATACCAGCATCCACAGCTGCAGCAGAAGCAGACAGTGCCAGATTCCCAGACTGGACAGAATTGACTGCTTGCAAGGCGGCTTGAGCACGCTATGGAATCAAACGTTTTAATGCATCAATAAAGTAATAAACAGAAAAAAGCACATATCCATTATCCTATACTAGCAAAATTATTTTCTTTCAAATTCTCTCAAATGTGACATTCAGTTGCTACTTTATGAAGAAAAAAATTCTAGAGATGTTGTCTTGCGATTCTGCCCTTTATAAAAGGATGATTCACAACAAATTATTAGGAAGAAGCTGGGTAATCTGCTCTTCATATAAGATAAAGGGTTTTTCAATGAGTGCAGATATGCAAACATAAAAAGAATCCAGAATACAGCAACAGGTAGTCCTCACTTAACAATGTTCATTAGGACCAGAATTTTCATCACTAAGCAATGCGACATTATGTGATAGCATCACTTAGTGATGGCAATCCAATTCCCATCAGTGAAGATGGCAGGTCATTAAGAGAGGACCTCACATGACCAGGAATTGCAACTTCCTGCCAGCTGCCAACAAGCAAAGTTAATGGAGAAGCCGGAAAGTCCCAGTCACAACAAGCCTGTTCAATGGGTGAACAGTGCTGCGGCATAGCACAAACATAGCCAGGCAACTATGTGTAGACTATAGAGTGTGGGCAGGGATGTGGGTGTGCACTACAGAGTACAAGATCCCTGGGATCTTATTTTGTCTGGTGGGGCTCCTTGGAAGAAAAACCTATGGGAGAGGGAGCAACCTTACCTGCTAGCTTCCCCATTGACTTTGCTTGTGGGAAGTCAGCAGGTAAGATTGTAGATGGTAATCACCAAAGCCACGGGATGCTGTAATCATCGTAAGCCATCATAAGATGGCTGTTTAAACTACTACTCATTCAGTGCTGTCATTGAATGAGCGGTTGTTAACCAAGGACTACCTGTGTTTTGCCTTAGCAATAATTATGAGATTAGCTGCAATACAATGTTTCCATGGTTAATGAATTTTTTAAAAGGCTGTAGTATAGGTCTAGCCCACTAAATCCCATTAAACCTAGGAAAACCTGCAGTCATATACATGTTTATTTAACACAGTAGCTATAAAACAAGACTCCAATCCAAATTATTGCGTCTAGCAAGAATTACTTTATTACAGGGGTTCCCCAACCTGCACGCTGTCGCCCACTACTGGGCTGTGGCCTATTCGCAACTGGGTCACATGAGTGGTGGGCTGGCGCATGCACGAGTGGTGGGCACCAACACTCACAGCCCGATTCATGCCTGCTACTCACAAATGAAGATTGCAAAAGGAAACACTGCTTTTTTTATTAGATATCCCCAGATAAGCTTCTCCCAGCCTGTCATTTTTGTATTAGCAATGTAAGAGTAATATCGACCGTTACTTCCTAACCTCAGAAAAATACTATGCAATTTGTTTTTTAGACCTCTTATGTCAGTATAAATCATAAGTCATTTTTTTTGTTTCACACATAAGTCTCCAAATGATTTCCAGTCAGCGTAAATGTAGATAACAACTTCACATCCAAATAATTTGATAGGACTTTAATTAGTTTTTCTTTAATGTCTTCAGCAGAAACCTCTGGAATAGCTACAAGTCTCAAAGAAAACATCTCAATTACAAGTCAGATTATCTAGTTCTCTTCGCAATTCTGTCTACAACTTCTGTTACTCTTCAAAATTTCCACTTCATCATTAATTTGTGTTATGTCTCCAGCACTTGTTTTACAGTTTCCCATCTTCTAGACTTATGTCATCTCTTCATCTTTACAAATCTTTCATCCATTTTTTTCAAAAGCTGTCAATTTAGTAGCAAGTGACTCAGCTAAACTACTCATTTTATGAAGCAAATCAGATATGATTCCTCTTTCTGCAGGTTGCTATAATGATCCTCCTCTCTCCTCTATTCTTTTGAAGTAGTTGCCATTATGGTATTATAATCCAAAAATAAAAATGTCCCAAACAAGGGAAAACGAAAGGTAAACTTCCCCTCTCCTTTCTCCCTTTTTTTAATCTTCCTGTGCCTTTAATACTTTAGACTCTAATGGTACTCTGTAGCTACAATCAGTATCACAATCCACATCCCCATAGTTACGGTCAACATCACAGCCTGGGTCATGTTATGCTTCTTTTGTAAAATCCACCAAATGTCTGCATTCTTTAATAATAAACAAAACATATTCCCACGAAGGTCGAGTTCGTTTGTCTTATTGAATTCCAATTTATTCAAAAGCACTTTCACTAAAAAAAAAAATCAAAATAACTGTTCCCTTTATCTGTTTCAAACTTTCTTACTTAACTCCTTGTTAAGCTTTTTGCCAGAAATTCTTAAGTCCTTAGCACTTTTTTTTTTTTTTTTTGCTTTGTAATGCAGAAATGACAACTCACCAAATGGAATCTTATTCTGCTGCCCAGAAAATCTCTCTTTAGCTGTAAATTAATTAGATCCAAAAACAATTAAGAAATGTGGTCCAGCTGAACTTTATGTCCGTATAGGCTATATTACAGTTGTGAGCTGAGATGGAATCCCTCAACATGAGCAGCAGCTGTCCAGAGTTCAAAATGGGCGATCACACAATTCTTCCTTTGTCCAGAGAGCCAGCATTCATCCTCTGGCTGCTGTTCTCCACCACAATGTCGTCCCCACTCCTTTAGAGATGCCTAGTTCACCGTGACCCTCACTGGAAGCCTTACCCATATTATTTTGTTTTTCCCAAAATCAAGAACAAAGCATTCACAATGCCAAACTATGGCTGACCTGAAACAATTCAGAATTGAAGCATGATGGTTTGTTTTCAGCGCAAAATACTTTTTCATTTCATACACATCCCCATTAAAGATTCTGTCCTGATCCAATTGTAGTGTATTCACCCAGTGAATCATGCTCCTTGACCAGGCCTGTCAAATTGGTGGCCCATGGGCCGGATACATCATTTGCAGGCCACACCTACCCCAGCTCCGCAAAGACAAAAATGTTGTGATATGTCACGTGACATGATTGAGTTTGACACCTGTGCTCTTATTATTTTACCCCTTGGAGGGTAGAGCCGAGGATTTTGTTCAATATCTGTATGACAAAATCACTCAGATTCGGGAAGATCTGGACTCCAACTGGGTAGTCTCAAGGGGAGGGACTGGGGCAGGTCTTGAGAATGTTATCTGGGATGAGTTTGATCCTGTGACCCCTGAGGACGTGGACAGGATACTGGGTAGACTGAACGCGACCACTTGTTTATTGGACCCGTGTCCCTCCTGGTTAGTGCTGGCTTCTCGGGAGGTGACACGAGGCTGGTTCCAGGGGATTATAAATGCTTCGTTGGGTGAGGGTGTCTTTCCTGCCGCCTTGAAAGAGGCGGTGGTGAGGCCTCTCCTCAAGAAGCCTTCCCTGGACCCGGCAATGTTGGTAAATTATCGTCCGGTCTCCAACCTTCGTTTTGTGGCGAAGGTTGTTGAGAGTGTGGTTGCGCAACAGCTCCCCCAGCACCTGGATGAAATGATGTATCTGGATCCGTTCCAGTTGGGTTTCAGGCCCGGGTACAGCACGGAAACGGCATTGGTCGTGTTGGTTGATGATCTCTGGAGGGCTCGGGACAGGAGGTGCTCCTCTGTCCTGGTCCTGTTAGATCTCTCAGCAGCTTTTGATACCATCGACAATGGTATCATGCTGCACCGGTTGGAAGAGTTAGGGGTGGGAGGCACTGTGTTGCGGTGGTTCTCCTCCTTTCTCTCTGACCGGTCGCAGTCTGTGTTGACAGGGGAACAGAGGTCGACCCCGAGGCCCCTCATATGTGGAGTGCCGCAAGGGTCGGTCCTCTCGCCTCTCCTGTTCAACATTTATGTGAAGCCGCTGGGCGAGGTCATCCGTGGTTTCGGGGTGGAGTACCATCAGTACGTTGACGACACCCAGCTGTACATCTCCACCCCGGATCACCCCAACGATGCCCTTGAAGTGATGTCCCGGTTCCTGGAGGCCGTACGAATCTGGATGGGGAGGAACAGGCTCAGGCTCAACCCATCCAAGACCAAGTGGCTGTGGTTTCCGATGTCCCGATATAGTCAGTTGGCGCCATCACTGACTATTGGGGGCGAATCATTGGCCCCCATGGAGAGGGCTTGCAACTTGGGCGTCCTCCTGGATTCATGGCTGTATTTAGAAGAGCACTTGATGGCCGTGACCGGGAGGATTTTTCATCAGGTTCACCCGATTCGCCAGTTGCGTCCCTTTCTGGATCGGGACTCGTTACGCACGGTCACTCATGCCCTCGTCACCTCCTGCCTGGACTATTGCAATGCTCTCTACATGGGGCTCCCCTTGAGGAGCACCCGGAGGCTCCAACTGGTGCAGAGTGCGGCCGCGCGGGTGGTAATGGGAGCGACATGGCGCTCCCATGTAACACCTCTCCTGCGCGAGCTGCACTGGCTCCCGGTGGTCTTCCGGGTGCGCTTCAAGATTTTGGTTACCACCTTTAAAGCGCTCCATGGCTTACGACCTGGTTATCTACGGGACCGCCTACTACCACCAATAGCCTCCCACCGGCCAGTACGCTCTCATAGAGAGGGACTCCTCCGGGTGCCGTCAGCCAAACAGTGTCGACTGGCGGCCCCTAGGAGTAGAGCCTTCTCTGTGGGGGCACCTACCGTCTGGAATGAGCTCCCCCCGGAGATACGGAGGATCCCAGATCTGCGCACCTTCCGCTGCGCTGTGAAGACCTTTTTATTCCACCAGGCGGGCTTGGCCTAATCTCTTCCCTCTTTTTAATATGTAAATTTTAATCTGTTTTTAAATTATTGGGGTGTTTTAATCTGTCTGGGCCAAAATGATTTAATTTGATTTTATCTTGTTTTTAAATTTTTTGTATCTATGTATTTTATTGTTTGGCTGTTCACCGCCCTGAGTCCTTCGGGAGTAGGGCGGTATACAAATCAAATAAACTAAACTAAACTAAACTTAATTATTCCTTCAAATTTGTTATAGCTGCCTGACTCCAATGGGCTCTATCACATGTCCTATTGACTATTATTTCTTTCCCTGTCCTTACAAATCCAAATTGTGGTATAACATGTTTGAAAGTATAAAATCTGTAATATTATAAATTTTGACTCACTGCCTGGTTTGGAGAATTATCTGTCTTCAATTCTTTGTGATTAGAAAATTGGATGTAGATCTGCTGACTCCGGAGGACAGGAGCAATTGTGGTGTAGTAGCTCACCATAGTATTAGCTGCTTCTTCTGTGTTCATTTCTATAAAAGCCTGGTATTATAAGGAACAAAAAAGATTATATTGCATTTGCACAAAGATTTCTAACCACAATCTGGTAAATCAATTTTTAAAAAACTGTCTCTATTCTCATATAGGCAGATAAGCCTTTAAATACAAAATAGAATCAAAGTTTTGGCATAGCTAAACTAAATTTTATTTAAAAATAAAATAAAATCTGAAAACGGCTTACCTGATTTTTTCCTTTTAACATTAATAGGTTTGTGACCTTCCCAAAGGGCAATCCCAAGGAAATAACCTCAGCTTCTGTCACGTCACTAGGTAATTTACGGATATGGATTACTCGTGATGGAACTCCTGCACTTCTGCTGTCACCTTTGAATTTTTTGCTATCATTTCCATTGGCTACAAAAAGATTACACAAGAATAGGTAGTTTCTGATATAATCAAGACAAATAGTGCATTTATCACAGATTAGAAATTGAACACAAGATGAGAAAAAGTTGGTCACTTCACTGCTTCTGTTCAAAAGACTACTATATAGCAACTTCCCTTTTAAGAAAATCTAGCAAGCCTGATCATATTATAAATTAATTGGCTCCAAACACTGCAGTGCAGTTTGCTAGATTATAGCAGAAATGCACAATCTGATGCCCACCAGTGTATCTGCATACATCTCCCATCAATTTTCTATTTTTAAAAGCCTATACTCACATTTAAAAACTGGTATGGAACATCAAATTAACCATTACAGTAAATACATCTCTCCAAAACAACTATTTCCAAAAGTTCCCCAGGGCTTTATTATTCATAAGATTTACAGGCATCTTTTTAGAAAATAAAATGGCAGGTAGTTGTTTTACTTTGGCATAAAAAGCCAAGTTAAATTACAGTGCTACAGGATATCCTGGAGTCTAATGGAGTCATGGATATTAATTTTGCACACTATTTAGGTTATTCTCCCCAGTGCAGCCATTTTGTAAATGTATACATCAACTCATAATAGCTATGTGATGAAAACTGTATGACACAATTTCAAGTTTCCAAATATGCACATCAGCAAAACTGTTACTTATAGAACAGACTAATTTATTCTAATGAGATTGCTTAATATAGTTAATTATATTGACATGGCCATATAAGTACAGTATATACAAAAGTAATCCAGTAAACTTCTACTTCAGGTTTTGCTACCAGCAGTCACCGTAGTAGCTTGTACACTGTAATAACCTATATACTGATAATCATAAAATTACCTTACCTTACTCATAATTTAAACTCAGATGGGAATTTCACCTCCTACATAGCTTTACCTCCATGTCTGTTTGCTGTACAGCAACTTGCAACCAAGAGTAGCAATTTAAGACTGGCAACCAATGGTGCTTTAGAACTATTACATACAGCTTAAGAACATGTTCACTAGCTAATCACCTAGCCCTAATAACAACTATTTCATAATGCTTCCATAATCACACAGTTGATCAATACAATAGCATTTTTATACTCCAACAGAGTTGGGCATGAGGCACTTAAGCATATGTTGCAATCCAAAAATATCATGATCTAGACAGCGAGGGCAACTTTATAATTTCATTTTACTTTTAATTCAGTCGCCTAGGTTTTTTTTTTTAATTTTAAAACAAACTTTATTCATTCTTAAAAAACATTTAAAACAAATATAAAAAAAACATACAAGTTTCTCTTAATCAAAAACAAAATTACATATACAGTATATATACAGTACTCAACTTTATCTATTGACTACTTTCTATTATTATATATACATATATACATACACACAGTGACTTATTTCCTTTTCTATCTATCTAGTTCTAAAGACTAACACCAGCAAATAGAAAGCAAACAAGCAAAACAAGGCAAGCAAACAAGCAAAAATAAGCAATTTATAACTTAATAAGCTAATTAGTTGATCCAGAATGCAATGGTGCCAGGAGTGATGGGCATGCCCCAGTATGTCCATGTTGCACCACTGCTTCACTATTATCAGGTGGTTTCCAGGTACAGTTCAAGGTCTGGTTATCACTTTTAAAGACCCTTTGGGATACTGCATTGGATTATTTGAAAGACCATCTACTCCCATGGTTTCTGCCTAACTGGCAAGATCAGGCAGTTGGTGAGCTAGATGCCATCCAGTATCTAGATCTAGAAAGGGTGTTCTCTGTCACGAAATCTGCCTTCTGGAACAATTTCCCCCCCCCCCAAATTTCTGTAACCACCTCCCTGATTTTTCAAACTTCTTTCAAAACTTGGTCTTGGGGTCAGGAGGTTGTAGAACTGCTATTGGTTGTATTTTGTATTACTTGATGTGTGCTGTGTCTGGACATGCTTTTTTTGTTTTCTATCCTTTAAGCCGCCCAGTGTTGAGCAATCTATTAAATAAGTAAATTTAAATAAATAAATAATTTAAATAAATAAATAATGCCAGACCAGTAAATATTGACTGGCTTTGTAAAACATGGTTAAATATTCAGAAAAATATCATTCTGCAGCAATAGATTTGCTACATAATGCCCAAAAGCTAGTCTTAAGAAGAAACTCTGATGAAACAAGACTGTAGGCACAACAGTGAAGGTCAGGAGAACAAAACCAAAATAAAAATCTCCAGTACACTTCAAACAAATACTATTCAGTTGCAGACATCGGAAAGTAGTCTTTATACGGTGATCTTACCAGTATGTGTCACATATTCAGAAAATAACCCTTACACAAAGACAAGTCCATTTTGCAATAATTTCCTTTTTTCTGCAAATGGCTGTTACTTGCTCTTCTAAGCTATGCAAAATATTTCATCTGCATTAATCACCTATATAAAACTTGAGACATTATTTCAGGTGTCAGCACTAGGGAACTTAGACTGCTGAAACCCTTTAATAAATGGCAGCAAAAGCTCCTTTGGAGCCAGTTGCTACCTAAGAAGTTCAGGTTGCCTTAGAGGTCAATTTCCCCTGGCAAGTAAATGCTAAAGAAATGTTAAATTCTTGGGGCTATCAGTGTTACCTGCAGAAGCAGAGTTGCTGCTCATGATAAAGGGTCCGTTAGTGACACAAGTAGAAAAAAGTTCGTCAGATCCCCGCTGAAAGAGAAACAGAAAGGGAAAAAAAAGTAAGTTGACAGCACTTTGCTAATTTCTATTCAGGTGCTATGAAAACAAGAATTAAAAGTGGTAGAGAAACTGAGATGGGTGGAGAAAGTAAAAGGAAAGCTTGATATTCCACTCAACCCTACATATAATGGAATCAGCAACAACATGTTAAGAATCATACAAGCAAGGAACAGAGCAACTCCAACAGTGCCCATAACCAAGAGTAAGATTTATATTCTGAAAATATAAGAAAAGAAACAATTTATTTGAATGATTGTTTAGGCTGCAGCCTTCCTCTTTTAAAGCAAAGGAACTACAAAGAGCCATAGCTTGGCTTTGCAACATGAAGGTAAAGTCAAGCCTTGCAATTCAATCCACTTTGAAACAATTTTTATTTGAGTGAATTATTAGTGAAATAGTAGGATACTACTCCCATATGAAAAAGGAAATAGATTCTTAGATGGACAGCAAACCAATTAAAGCGTGTGAAATTGAGTTCTTTCTCAAAATGCATTTTTCAAAAGCAGCATCTTTTGCCCCAAAGGTGACAGGAAAAAGGGGAAGGCATTTATGGGGCACGGTGACTCTTGCTTTATTGATAAGAAGGCCAGGGGGTTAAGTCTTCAGGTGCAAATGAGTCTGGCAACATTTTTTGAGTTCAAGCTTTTTCTCAGGCAGAAAGCTTGGCATTATCCACCTCTTATTGTAAGAGGAATACCTATCTAATTTAGCAGAAATTTGGACAAAGCTTGATATAGTCAATCAGATTGGTGAGATATCTAAATTGCAGCTGAAGCTTAGAGGTTACATGCCACATGTTTGCAAAAATAATATTTCTCTAGACGGTCTTCATTTGAGAAAGCATTGTAGTTAGAAGACAGATAAGGGAAACTAGGGAAAATTCTTGACTAACAGGGTCTGCAGGTTACTAGATATATTGGAGCTTTCTAATCATAGCATCTTTGGATGAGCATGTTGAACGAGTAAATGGCAGGATTCTGCCCATCCTAACTAATTCCCTTTTGCTTTTTCAGTAATAGTGATTTAGTAATGCCTATATAACGAAGCTCTGTAAAACATTGGGTATTTTAAAAAACATTGAAAGTCTTTTTATGTTTTGTTTTGTTTTTAAACATTCAAAATCTTTTTATGTCAACCAGTTTGCCCCATATCCATATCAAACCACAACAGACGTTTATCCAAATTGGGAACTGAATATTATGATCTGAATATATCTGTACCGTATGACGAAGGTGAAAAACACAAGGACTCTGGCAACAACTGAAGGATGTGTACGAAAAACCAGACTTAAGTGTGTCACATCACTTTTCATTCAGCAGGCCCAAGTAAGTTTCTTTTGCTCAGCCATCACATGTCCCAGCATGGTAATATCCTGCCCACCCCCACCCCCCGCCGTGGGCACACTCTGATTTTATATTGAAAAGGTGGCCACTGCTGCTGAAGAAGAGTAGCTTGGAATCAGTTAGTCATGGCAATAATAGAAGACATTGCCTAAAATTATGCAGCCAATACATATTTTCTATTGCTGCCTCAAAAAGAAACAAAAAACAAAGTTTCCAGAGATTGTAACATTTGCACAAAAAACTCGTATCAAAAAATGTAAATTTCTATATGAAAATTCTATTTTAACCCCCCCCAAAAGCAGCATTCCAAAATATAGTTATGCTGTATAATTAATCCACTAAACTAGTGAAATCAGCACTGTGTACAGGTAAGTCCTCGATTTACTACCAAAATTGGGCCAAAAACTTGCATTGCTAAACACAAGAGTTGTTAAGTGAGTTTTGCCTCCATTTTACAACCTTTCTTGCCAGTTGTTGTTAAGCTAGTTACATGCTTATTAAAGTGACTCTAGCTTCCCCATTGACTTTTTTTATCAGAAGGTCGTAAAGGTGATCTCATGACTCAGGGACACTGCAACTATCATAAACACATGCCAATTGTCAAACAGCCAAATTTTGATCACGTGACCACAGGGATGCTGCAATGGCCATTTGTGAAAAAACGTAACTCACTTTTTTCAATGCTGTTGTAACTTCAAATGGTCACTAAACAAATGGCTGTAAGTCAAGACTACCTACCGGTATATCTCTAAAAGGAAACGTTAGAGTTAAAATGGGTTATCTTTATTGGCTGGTGGCAGCTGAGGAGAGACAGGGAAGGTGCTGGGAAGATTGAAGGTGAGGCTAGTGGCATATGCAGCAATGAAATACTACCATTGGCTGAAAAAAGGAAACAAAGATTAAGTGCTAGGAAATTTTGGGGATAGGTGAGCTACCAGTCAGGGCCATGCAGAAAGCAACTCAGATGAGGAAGGGTGCAGAGAGCCTACCAGTCTCTGGATTTTGTTTTATCTGACTCCTAAAAATGATCCAGGTTTCAGTTCTGCCAAGCTAGGGCTGACTCCAGCAGAACTAATGGAATGCAGTGATTTGTTCCAAGTTTGAAACAAAACAATGTTTCCATTCCATGAATACCCCTAGTTATTACAGAAAAGTGCTGATTTACACATTTATTAAATGCTTATAATAGTTTAAAACATTCAACAGCTGGACAAATAAGCTAGAAGCACCTGTCCATGTAGGTACCATTTATTGGCCTGATATTACAAGTCCATACTGCAGTGAAAAAGAAAATATTTCAAATTTTAATAAAAACCTAGGCTAAATTATTTTTATATGAATTTATTTTAGTATCATTTTGTTTTTAAAGCAAAAAATCACAAGAAAAAAAGAATTCTATTATAAATGAAATACTCAATCCTATTATGAATTAATTTTATGATTATAACTTTCCTCAGAAACGTAAGAACGCAAGAAGGCCTCCTTTAACTCAACGTAACTTCATGGACTCATCATGTTGTTTGCTAAACATGATGCGTTTAGCCATTTATTATTGCCTTCTTCCCAAGTTTCCCCTCTCCCTTTTTCCTCTCTAAGCCTGTATCCTTGCCATTTCTTGGTTCCCAACTCCAGTACTAACCATGGCCAATGAAGCTTTTTTTTTATCAGCCACATTGGCTAATGAGGAACAAGATGGCTTAACCACTTTTTAAACCAGAATGAATCTCTCCTTTATTATTCAAAACTATTTTTGTTGGCCTCAGATTTTCAATGTGGGCACAAAAGGAATCCTGGCTAGTTGTACTTCTTTCAAATCTTTCAGCAACTCAAATTTCCTTGTTTTTTATGGCACACAATTAATATTTGAATTAGATTAGAAAACTTGCCTCCAATGATTTTAGATTGTATTATGCGGTCTACTAACTCTAGCTAAGCCATAGAACTGATGCCCTTTATAATATATTAGACCTTTCATACACCCTTATCACTATTGTTGGTGCTTCGGAATTCTGCAATTTTTGTTCAGCAAATCTGGAAGACAATAGGGGTCCTTCCCCACCTCTTCAACTGTTGGTCCTGTTGGGTCCTCAACTGTTAAATCAATTTTTGTCTGTTTCATAAAGGTCTCCTGACTGCTCAAAAGCACAGCTCTCTTCTGCTGTATTACCCTCCTTAGCCTTCTCAGACTTCTTCCAGTTACTATAGAGACAAGTCATAAAATAAACCTCTACTCTGAATGGATCTGAAGGGTGGGGCTGTCAAATGGCTCAGAGTTCTTGAACTCAGAATAATCAAAGTTATGCAGTCTTTCTTGTCTGATATAGAACTCCACACCCAGGTTTACAGCTGCCAACATTTACAAGCGCATTGCACTGCAAGAATCTCATCCAAACCAAGTTTTAATGATTTTATTTCATTACAGGGAACACAGAATCTCTTGACTAAGTTTGCTTACATATTCCTGCACATTTATACAGTTAAAAGTTTACTTAGTTTGTACAAATCAGACTACAAAATATTCAACAAACTATGGCAAAATAAAATGCAACATAGCACAGTGTCTAGTCTAGTTAAGTCTCTCAGTTGAAATTTCCAGCTGTTCCACTGTATAATGTTGGAATTGGAAGCATTGTACTGCAAGGGCCCAAACAGGATGTCTGTTTTGATATGATGTAGGATAGACAAAGATAGATAACTCTTATCTGAACCTTTGAATCAAAAGATTGGCAGTTTAAAATGAAACTATGAACATTAATTTCAGTCTCAAATTGGTTCAATTATGACAACACTCCACCCCAAAATAACTCAACGGAGCAGCAAGGCTCCAGCACAAACACTTGGCCCTGGTCTAATTGTAGAAAGTTCACACAAATATGTTTAGGTTATAAAGATTGCTTCATTAAAAAATAAATAAATTTTCAGGAGTATCAGAACTACTGTTGATTAGAGCATTCCTTGACTTGATACCTGTTTATCTACTCCTAGCTACTTATTGAGACAAAGATACCTTTCTTTAATCCTTGTTAATCTTCAGGGATTTTTATCAGAAATTATCAGATGTGATCCTAGCTGTTGTAGTTAAAACAAGATACAGTCAGTCCTTGTTTAGCAACACAGTTGGGACTGGTAACTCAGCTGTTAAATGAAGTAATTGCTAAATTAAACCCCAACTATTCTTTTGATCTTACTTATCATTCCTTTGCTTTACAGACATGTGGAGTTTGTAAATGTGAGGACTGATGCCAAAGTTATTTTTTCATCACATCTGTAATGCAAAAGTTCACTCTCTGAGGCAACTGTGAAACGAGGACCACCTGTACCCAATTTAACATTTATTGCTGATTGAAACCTATTAGCTTTCCAGAAACTGTTTTCTCCACACTGATAACCATCAATATTTCCTGCCAGAATAGTTATCATGATTTTCATTTTTCAGAATCTGAAACACAAAAATTGTGTTTTAACCCTAACCGTTCAGATTCTGGATGAGAACTATGATTCTAAATGCTCCTTAATTTGCAATACAACAATTGGGTTTAGTACTGAATTAGGCTAGAATAATTTGATTCAGCATTTCATGTGAACTAGCCCACCACATGAAGCCATAAGAGTTATATTCGGGCATAGCACACATGCACACACATTTATGTATCTATGTAAAATTTATATGGCTACGCACCTTACAAATGAAGTCGGGGTGACTATCAAAAACTAAAACCCTCATTAACACCAGCCAGTTAACACAAAGTGGCTCCCTAAAACACAATTCACCAGCAGTTGTTATATGAATACAGCAGTCAAATGTTTAAGCCTAGGTTTAACTTTGTTGTCTTTTCCCCTATCACCTCATTTCTCATTTTATAATTAAATAACCATTTTTAAGCAAGGACAATAATTTACTTCCTACAAGAATTTCATGAATTAAAGGGTTAAATTTTGCAGAAAACTGACCTAAGATGCATACTCTACATGCTTTCCATATTTTCAAACTGAGAAGCATTAGTTAATATTTCTTTGTAAACACATGTGGCTCACATATGTGATAAAGCCTGTTACAGCAAGCCCACCAAGAGCCAGCTTGTAATAGAACTGAAGATGCACATTAAGGCCTGGAATGTCTCCACTGACATTCTTGGCTTGTGGCCTGAAGCCATATTCCCTGTTTCCATGGCAAAGATCCCAGTCTCTGTACAACAGTAGGTCTATCTAGCCTGACAGAGTGAATACTCTCTAACAAGGTCAAGGCAGAGCGTAATGAAGCACATTTATAGAGCCTGCACTACTTCTGTAGTAATACACAGATATTCCAAGTCTATTTATGCGATGAGGGCATAAGCTGATATGAGGCACAACTTTATAACAATATAGTACTTTATCGAAGTATTAGGACCGTAGAATCATAAGACTGGAAGGTCTTCTAGTCCAACCTCCTGCCTAAAGTCTTTACTCTATCTCAGATGGTTGACCAATCTTTTCTTGAAAATCTCCAGCAATGGAACACTCTGGAGGCTGGTCCAATGATTGTTCAATCAGGAAATTTCTCCTTAGTTCCAGGTTGGATCTTCCTCTGAGGAGCTTACATCCATTGTTCCTTGTCCTGCCCTCAGTTGCTTTGAAGAACAAATCAGACCCTCTTCCCTGTAACAACCCTTCCAAGTATTGGAAGATGGCTATCATGTCATCCCAAAACTTTCTCTTCATTAGGCTAAACATAAGTAGTTTCCTTAGTCAATCATTATATGGTTTAGTCTTCAGATCCCTTATCTTTGCTGCTCTTCTCTGCAATCAAAGTTATTATTTCACTTCTTGGATTATCAATACTGTAACAACAATAGCACTTGAGAAATACTTCTTTTTTTGGTAAAACAAGTCTTTCAACAGTTTAAAAAACAGCTGTCTCAAATACAAAAAAACTGAGGCATCTCAAATATTTCAACTATTTCAGACTTCAGTCTTCAACATAACCAGTATAGTGTAATTTTCAAAATTAAGAGTTCTTTTTCTGCACAATTCAGATTTTAATTACATCACCCTTCTCTTCCCGCTTACCAATTTGAATATAATTCTGATAAATTTAATTGACTGGAAATCTTGCTGACTAGAAGATTCACATTTCATAGATAGCAACACATTAAGAAGACTGCAATATTTCATAGCCAAGCGATGTGATGCATTCTCTGAACACCTATTTCTCATTACCGCTGATATGTGTTTACTCATCATTGTCATCTCTATAATTAACGGTGATAAATCTAGGGCCAAAATATCTAGACTGAATAGTCATGTTTTGTTGTATTCAAAGATGTTTGACTAGTTTTTAATTAAGAACCAGTCCTTTCAACAAAGACTTCTCAATAAGCACTGAGGAAACCTGAAAGTTTAAAAAAATTATTTCCCACAAACAGAACTGGTCTAATACTGTTTAGAATATCAAACTGAGTTATCTTCTTTGCACTAATCTATCAAAGACCTCTTGCATATCATCAAATATCCCTGAAGCATTCTAGAGTTCACACAATTCTGGCATGTTCCTCTATAATTTCACTATTACTCTGCATACACTGCAAAGAAAGCAATATTTTCTTTTGGAATTTTTCAGTCCTGAAGATTGGATGAGAGGGGAAGTTGCTTTCCAAAGAAGTCTGTGTATTATTAGCAATCTTCCAAAGATGTCTTCATGGAACCTGTTCCCCTGGAATATAGCAACCCACTCCCAAAAAAAGCATCAGACAACATCAATGTGATAATTACAATGGAAATCTCATTTCATTAACAAAGTCATTCAGAAACCTAAGTCTTAAAATAGCTTAGTTTTCTGAGAATGGTTTTACAACATGTAGTTGCTGAAACAATGAGAGGAATAAAAACACCTACCTTTGTTCCAACTGTTATATCTTGGACAATGCTGTAAAAGAAGAAAGATTACATAGTTAGCCGATTTACATGTATACATCAAAGATATGTGAAATAAAACAAAGCGAAATGAAGGTTAAAATGTGAAATTCCTAGCAGACAATGTATGCTTAAAATAGTGCTGGAATCAAAAAGTAATCAGAAATTTAATTTATAGGAAGATACATATCTCCCAATAAGTCTACTGCAAATACCACAAAAACTGTTCTTCCTAAGAATGCAATACAATTAGACATCAGACTATATTCAAGCCAAATATACAGTATTGCACATACATTTCAATATGTAAAAGCCATATGACGTTTATCTCCATATGCTTAAAACAAGAGGACAAACCAAATGAAACAAATTCTATTGAACTTGAAAAAAGGTACTCCACCCAACTCTATATAGTTCAGAGAAGTAGGCTTTTGAATATGATAATGCCTCCCACATCAAATTAAGCTTTATGGTAGTACAAGGTTAATTGTTCCTGCAGATGTATAACTACATCTAAAACCTGACTTTCAAGACTAAATAACAAGGTTGCACCCTTTGTTTTAAATCTTATGCATCAAGTAAAATTTTTTTTATCCTGGATTTAATGAACTCATCAGCCCTCACTCCAGAGCCTACAACAGTTTCAACACATCCTATGCTCTCTCGGCAGCTAGGGCAGCCCTAAGGGAGCCGACACTGCCCCTGCATGCACATATTACACACCCCTTTCCCAGCATTAGCACTGCATATAAGAATTTCCATGAATGAAGCTGAAGTAGTAGTCACAAGGACAAAGAAATACATGGGAAAAGAACAAAGGCTGCATAAAAGGCTTTAAGTTCTTTCAAGAAATGGCATGATTGTTCTCTTACTGCTTTATTTGCTTTAATCAGCTTGGGTCATTACAGATAATAAACTCAGAAATATATGCTACATAATTGTTATCCCTCTACATAATTTGACAGATGTTTGATTTTCATCTCCCACAGTTCCTGCTCTTATTTAGATTGGATGGATGATGGGTTCATGTTCACCAGGACATGACACCACAGTCATCAGCCCATTATTCAACTGTGTCTGACAAATTTAGTCTTTTCATGATTGATGAATCCCTTCAGAAACACCACCAAAAACAACTGCAAGCTACTGCATATCATCAGTGCATTTTTCTACAGCTTTTCTTGAAAAATAAGGTGTAAAGTGTAATAATGTAAAAAATAAGTCGGCAGCCCCCAACCTTTTGGCACCAGGGACTGGTTTTGTGGAGGTTTTTCCGTAGATTGGAGGGGGTGTGGTTTTGTCTGTTGCCTGCATCCAGTGGATGCGACTTCGCTTGTCTGCCTGGCTTGGTTTCTGGCACGCCACGGCCTGGTGCCAGTCCAGAGACCAAAGATTGGTGACCCCTGTATTAAATCACCAAAATGTTTACTGTATCAGCTTACAACTTAGCTCCAGAAGCTAACTTTAGATAAAAAGCCAATCTGGCAATGTAGACACCATCTAATTTATTATGGCAGAAATTATTTTTTATACTTTCAGAGACAATAATGATTGGCCTGACAGATTAGCTAAAATGAAGAATATGTAGTGTTATATAATGAACAAACATTTGTCCAAAATGGTATTGCATGAGCAAAGGGTTGGACTAGAAGACCTCTAAGGTCCCTTCCAACTCGTTATTTTGTTCTGTTATTCTGAAACAAGACCCGAATTTGAACATAATCTGTAATAATGGCAGTGATACCAAAATGGTGACTCTTATGCTGTGACATAATACAAATGCCATTATACAAGATGACATCACAGTGTATCATTTACCTTTCTTGAGGTCCATGCAAACATTATAACTTCTGCTAAATTTCTATAAATCTTTTATTGTTCCAAGATCACTTTTAAACAACTTAGATAAAAAGCAAAGCTTCCTCTCATCTCCACATATTTAAAAAGCCTGCATGGAAATTCTTCATTCTCATCCAAAATGTAATTTTTATTCTTCTAGGTTTTCAGAAGGAAGAAATGATGCAGTTCTCACCAAGAACATCTACAATTAACTGAAAAGATGTGAAAACCTTTCTTGGCATAAAAACCATTCTAAGAGGACTATAAAGCAAGAATTTACAGTACACTGGCCATGCTAAACTTTTTTTTTTAAGGAAAGTGAAGACTGGCCAAAAATCCAAAAATGGATTGAGAAAAGTTATAGGGAGGGAACTTTTTCTGTAACTATGCTTTGCAAATGAAGAAACAAAGCATAGTACTTATTATCCAATTACCATATCTACATATAATATCATTCAGAGTTTTAACTTTTGTCCAGCTTGTCAAGTCACCAAACAAAAACATTCTACTGAATTTAAAAACTTGACCAGGTTCACAATGAACAGATAAAAATAACAAATGTCTGATATATGAAAAATGGGATGGATGTAGAGCAGTTTCTGCAACTAGTGAAGGTGTCACTAAAATGACAAAACATATAGTATGACATCAAAACAAAAGTTCACTCTTTTATAACTGCTTCTATGAAATAGCTTTAAAGACCTTGTTTAAAGATATCAACAGCAAAGAAGATCACAATTTCTAAATATATTTCAAGTCTAGATTTTGAACTCAGTTACCAGTATGGAGTAAATAAAGAACAGAAGCAAAACCAGAGTATTTGCAATAATATCAGAATAGTCTTGATGGATTAGGCCAAGGTCCATTTTAGTCCTTTTATTTTACAATGTAGCCAAAGAAATATTTACATTAGGAGATGGAGACATATTCCCATCCAATTGCTGTTTCCCTGAAATTTGATTTAGAAGTATGTTGCATCCAAGATAACATGGTAACAAAATAGCATGGAGTATCAAGATTAATGTTCCCTTGAACAATCCTGTAATTTATCTAATCCCCTTTCAACCATTCCAATGCAACAACCATCAAGAACCGAGGTGGCGCAGTGGTTAGAGTGCAGTACTGCAGCTGACTGCTAGTTCAGCAGATCAAATCTCACCAGCTCAAGGTTGACTCAGCCTTCCATCCTTCAGAGGTGGGTAAAATGAGGACCCAGATTGTTGGGGGCAATATGCTATTTAGTATACTGTCTTTGGTGTAAGCCGCCCAGAGTCCTCGGAGAGTGGGCCGCATAGAAATATGACTAATAAATAAATAAATAAATAAATAATCAGGTGATAATAATTTCTATATATTCTATGTAAAGCATTATCTTTTATTTATTCCAAATCTTCTTCCAATTAGTTCTAATTTTTGAGAATAAAAAGAAAAACTTCTATGTCATGCATGTTTTTAAAAACCAGGATCATGTTTCCACTTAGCTGTATGCAAGTATTTTTTTCTTTATAGGAAACATGTTCAATTCCATTGATCTTTGTAGTTGTGTTCTATGCTTTTTCCTATTTTTTAACAGTGGTTAAGAACAAAGGAGAACTAAACTTATAAAGACACTACAATGTTGGAATGTTTTATTTTCAATCCCTTTGACTTTGCTAGCATTAACCTTTTTCACAGCTGCCAGTTTTATATATTGAGCTATCTACCATAAACCCAAAGCTTTGGTTTCTTACAGACAATTCATTATATGTGACTTTTTTTTCTCAATGAACACTATTTTACCCTTAAATACTTAAACTATCTCTGCCGTTTGGTTGACAATTCACCAAATTAAAAAAAAAAATCTTTACAATAAAAATTGGTTCATATCATCCAGATTATTTAGCATTATTTGTGAATTTGGGTTGATAGCTTTACGAACAATTTACGGAAAAGCTTTTGCTCCTATATTAAGATAATTTATGAACAAGTTAAAAAGCACCAGTCTCAACACTGAGCTCTTTTTGCCTGCCACAATCAACACACATCTTATTTCCTTCATTCCTGCCTTCAAAACAGGCTTTTATCTCATGACCACTACAGTTTACTCAAGAGCCCTTAATGAAGAACTTCATCAAAGACTTTGTGAAAATCCAAGTACAGCATATTGAAAAGTGCTGCTGACATGTTCAAATAATGGAACAAAGTTTATCCTTATGGAATCGATATTTGTTCAGTTGTTTAGTTATCCTGCTTCCCCCAAAAGAAGACATCCCCTGATAATAAGCCCAATCGGGCTTTTGAGCGCATGGCAATAAGGCCAAGCACTTATTTCAGGGTTCAAAAAACATAAAGACAGAGTCTTATTTTCGGGGAAGCACGGTATTTTTCTTTTCATTACTAACAATTTGCTTAGCCTTAGAGCTACCCAGTTTATAGTTTTCCAGGTGTCCTACAGGCCTCTTTAAAATACTCTACTATGGGGTCAGAAATTTCACATTTGGGTTTTTAAAAAATTCAATATTTGTTGATTCCATTTGCTTTTGGTTTTCTGCAGCTATTACCTGGTGGATAATGATTCATTAATTATTTGTATCTGAGCTGGTCTTAATAGTACAAACTATATGTGAAGTTGCTTCCCTGCTTTTCTTACTTACAAGAGTCTCATTTTTAAAATGAACTATACTTAAAGGCTGCATTGCAGATCTGTCATATTACAATAATTGATTGCTCTTAAATCTTTTGGCTTAATGAGCAAAATTAAATTCTTTGAATAAACATATGATAGGGAACTGTATTGAAGGGAGAAAGACACTAGATTTCACTCGGATTAGAAAATATTTGAAACAAAACAAATGAAGGCAAAGGACCTTGGATTCAAATGTAACTTTGATGTTTAAAAGACGGGTCATGTCATGGAATAAAAACCAATTAGATGAAAAGAACCTACTCTGAATACAGAACATCACATCACATCATCAGGAATTGCATTACAACCGAACATTCAACAACTAGAAAGGCTTATTAAATTTCTCTTTATCTCCCCCCCCACATCGTTTATCTTCCCCTCCACAACTCTTACTCTTTTAGGCTAAACGGATCTTCCCAACTGTGTCCATCTCAGATCATCCCACCATTTTAAAAAAAAAAAAAATCCCAAACGTATTTTAACTCTTCTTAGATGCCTCCAACTTTTTTGGGAGTCATCGTTCAGCATATATAAACCGCGTAAAAAGGGGACTATACCTTTTATTTTCTTTAATGCACGTGTTTAAGTCTCTTCTCCTCTCCGAAATTATTTTGTCTTTTAAGACGTTAGAGAAGCAAGAGTGGGATTAGGGCGGAGGCAGAAAAGAAAAGCCCTTTAGGCTAATTAATATCCGGGAGACGGAAGGAGGCCAAATGTGGGAAGGGGGCGTGGCCAGAACACGAGCACGAGGCAGCCCGAACCCAGCAGGAACTACCTTGAGAGTTAAATTATTTTTAAAAAAAAATGGAGAAGCGAGGAAAAGGGGCGAGGACGCCCGGGCGCGTTCATATCCGGAATGTTGAGCAAGTCACGCATTTGGGACTTTTTGAGTATAAAGCTCAGGAAGGGAAGGAGGAGATGGGAGCAAAACCGCGGGACAGTTTACTCCAACCCGGCACACACCCCACGAGTTTTCCCCCAACCAAACCACATTCCTGTGAATTATAGAGCAACCGGAGTGAGGGGGGGGAGGGCGCGGGACACCAGATTGGGGGAAAAGCCACCAACCATGTGCCGGAAATGGTTAGGCGGAAAAGGGCAGCGAGACAGAACTCGAGGCGCAGAATATCGGGCAGCCGGATTTAGGTCGCGCGCGGGAAGAGGGGGGGCGCTCGCGCGCGGGTGGTGGATTTTTAGAACGTTCAAGGGAGGGTCGGGAGCGTGCGCGCGCAGCCCGCGAGCGGGGGGAGGGGGGAAAACGATGGCGGCGCAGAACTTTTTTTCAAAAAGGGAGGGCAAATTCCGGTAGAGGAAAGAGAGGGAGGGGGGGATATCGCGGGACGGCTGTACGTGTATCCCAGAGTCTCTTCGATTCTGTTTCCAGAACTCGGCCAAAAGTTTTTGCCATGGTGCGAGTGGCCTAGTTTCCGCCTTCTCTTTGCACACCCGCGTCCAGCGATTTCTCTCACGCCGGGCGGAGAGCGGCCGCTCCCTCGCCTCAGTTATGCGACACGGCCAGGTGGAGCCGTGAGCCTCTCCCGAAACAATATCGCCTCACAAGTGACGCCGTCCTCTCCCCCCGTCCTTGTTATCGCTTACCCGTCCATGGCACACGAAGGCAACCCGAAGGGAAGCGGAGTGCAGGCGCTGGAGTAGCAGGAGCGGATCCAACGGCTACGTGTTATATAGACTCACAAAATGGCGGCTCGGAAAGGCTCCGCCCTCGACTCCTTCCCGACGCTGAAAACTGATTGGCTGCTTGGCCTGTCGCTTGGAAGGGGCAGGCAACGGAACCTCGCCGTTTCGGCTCAGCGCGAGCCGACTGGGATTTCTCATTGGTGGAAACTAAGCGACGGGGGCGAAGTTGGACTCCGGCTCGCGGCTGGATTGTCCGCCGTGGGATTCGCGGGGCCTTCTTGAGCTCTGGCGGTGAAGACGGGGAGCGGCCATCTTAAAAGAGGTGGGAGGGTTGGGATTTTTTTTTTTTTTTTTTTGGTTCCCTCCGCTGTTTAAACCCGGTCTGTCCCGACCGCCATTGTGGCTACGGGCAAATGAATCCAGAGGGCGACTTGCTCTCGAGACGGCCATAGTTGGATAGTTGGCAAACCAGGGGTTGAAGCCTTGGCGGCTCTTTTGAAAGATGGCAGAACAAGAGTCTGCCGGGGAAATCTGTTGAAAGACTTTAAAAAGTTGGCCGAGCAAGTTGAGGAGAAGCAGAAATGATTGTAGCAGTTTGCTAGACTCGTTGATCGTTCTTCGAGTTCTGCCCGTTCTTTGAAAAGAATTTATGTAGTATCTACATAATACATTTCTAATATATTTGAAACCAGCACATGTCCTCCGTTTTATACCCTTTCTGGAGAATTCAAAGCCCAAGTGAATTAAAAAATTGTCCCAAGTGACTTAAAAATCTGACTTTTTGTAAGACTCTTTGTGATATGTAGTCCTTGGTAGTTTTTTTTTTTTAAAGTTACTTAATGTTATATGTCTTTAAACCCCACTCTACCCCAGACCACAATTTGTACCAACCCCTAGCCATGGGTCCTTCAACTGTCTACAAGCTGCCCATTCATGATTTACACAAATGAGAAATACACAAAAGAATATATAATTAGCATATATTCTCCTAGGCTTCCTGGCCTGGATCCACAGGCCGGTCTTAGTGATGGTTCTGACAGAACAGAGAACAGAACAGAACATTTTATTGACCAAGTGTGATTGCAAACACAAGGAATTTGTCTTTGGTGCATATGCTCTCAGTGTACATAAAAAGAAAAGATGCATTCGTCAGGAATCAAGGTACAACACTTAATGATAGTCATAGGGAACAAATAGCAACCAGGAAACAATATCAATATAAAACATAAGGATACAAGCAACAAAGTTACAGTCATGCAGTCATAGGTGGAAGGAGATGGGTGATAGGAACGATGAGAAGATTAATAGTAGTGCAGTCATAGTGAATAGTTTGACAGTGTTGAGGGAATTATTTGTTTAGCAGAGTGATGGCGTTCTGAAAAAATATGTCCTTGTGTCTAGTTGTTCTGGTGTGCAGTGCTCTATAGCGTCATTTTGAGGGTAGGAGTTGAAACAGTTTATGTCCAGGATATGAGGGGTCTATAAATATTTTCACAGCCCTCTTTTTGACTCCTGCAGTATACAGGTCCTCAATGGAAGGCAGGTTGGTAGCAATTGTTTTTTCTGCATTTCTAATTATCCTCTGAAGTCTGTGTCTATCTTGTTGGGTTGCAGAGCCAAACCAGACAGTTATAGAGGTGCAGATGACAGACTCAATAATTCCTCTGTAGAACTGAATCAGCAGCTCCTTGGGCAGTTTGAGCTTCCTGAGTTGGTACAGAAAGAACATTCTTTGTTGTGCTTTTTTGATGACGTTTTTGACATTAGGTGTCCATTTTAGGGCTTGAGATATGATAGAACCTAGAAATTTGAAGGACTCTACTGTTGATACTGTGTTGTCTAGCATTGTAAGAGGTGGTAGTATGGAAAGGTTTCTCCTAAACTCTATAAAATGGAATACCTTA
Organism: Pantherophis guttatus; assembly: GCF_059756535.1. Classification (NCBI taxonomy): domain Eukaryota; kingdom Metazoa; phylum Chordata; class Lepidosauria; order Squamata; family Colubridae; genus Pantherophis; species Pantherophis guttatus. Next base: position 20,732,972 of record NC_142063.1, read on the forward strand.
TCCCAGAATTATGGGTGGCTGTAACTCTCCTTGCTTATTAGAAAGCCAATTCAATCAATGCTATTCCAGTGAGTCTTTGGTCTTTAGTTTTGTCGATGTTATTATCCAAACTAATATTTTAGCTGTTTGATTTTGCTGTATGTTGCTCTACCCTATTTTGTGCTTCTAAGTCTTGGAATTAGACAGCCTTAACAAATCTAGTCATCATTATCATCTGGGGGAGCTTCATCACTGGAATCTTTCAAGAAGAGACTGGACTGCCATCTGTCAGAAATGGTGTAGGGTCTGCTTGGGTGGGGGTTGGACTAGATAATCTTCCAAATCTATCTGTATCTTAGAAAAATACTTGGTGGATTTGGATTGTGAACATTACATAGAAAATGCTCCAACAGGATTTTCATATCACACTAAGTCACTTAAAACACACACAGACTGTGTGCTGACTACAGTAGAGATCATTCCTTGTGATGGAATGTGCACCTGGAGAAACACTGGAGGGGGAGTCTTGGCATCACAGAGCTTTCCCAGGCAATAGAGAAGCCCAAATTAAGAGACTGCGCAGTCCCAGGGGGAGGGGGGGGGAATGAGGTTCAGGATAGCCATATCTCAGGATATATCTAGTAGGTAAGAAAGTTATAGCAGTTATAGTTATGGCAGTTTTCTGTCCTGTAAGTGTAAGCAATTGGACTCAATCAGATTTCTCTGTGTTGTTTTTGAGCCTGGAATGGCAGTCCTGCACTTGACTTTGAGCACAGTGGAGCCAATTAACTTGTTTCTTAGTTGCTCCTCCAGAACAAATGCTAAGGTGAGGATATTGAAGTGTTACTGTTGAAGTGTTTTGAGTTCACTATGTCCTGCCTCCAGAGAATGGATGAGTCCTGCTGCCCCCACCAAAGATTTTTTTTCCTCCTGTTCATCACCATAAAAAGGAATAAAGGAATAAATACCAGGATGAACAAGGTGCTAGGTTCCTGGTAATTACTGTGTTCCACTTATTGCCCAGTTGGATGGATGAAACATTAGAAGAAAACATTAGAAATGGGCTACCAGATCTAAGCTGCAAAAATCCAAATGACCAGTTAGTGACAACAAAAATACATAAAACAACGTTACTCTGCCATCGTGTTCAGCTGAAATATTGCAGTTGGTTAGAATACTTCAAAGAGGTTCTCTTCACCAGTGCTCTAATCAGGTAAAAATTTTCACAAAAATGGTGTGATTTGCTCAAAACCACCAAGGGCCAGCCAGAATGTAAGACTTAATAACTTAGCCAGCAGACCAGAAAGGGTAAAGAAAAGAATCAACCCCTTACCCAAGACCTTCCTAACTCACTAGTAGTTCAAGTGCCTCATCCTATGTGTTTTTCAGAACAAGGTCTTGGGACAGCTCTCTGGATCAGGTGCCTTCTGGGTCTGATTTCTTCAAGATATCAAAATAGTTGAGCAGCCATTTTTGTGGTTCTTTGGGACAAGTGATCCTCAGATCAAGGCATTCTGGTGGCCACCCAGTCTGGAGAAGCCCTAGCATTAAACAAAATGGGCTACTATCAATAGCAGGTTCCTTTGTTGTCATTGAACCTTATAGTACAAAGTTAAACTTTCCCATGGAATGCTTGAAGTAAGGTTTATTGACTTTATTCTCAGGAAGATGTAGATTAGATAGCAGTGCGGTATTGTTAACCTTAAATAGGGTAAAAAATATGAGAGAACAAAGCCTATAGTTCAGTTTTCTGCACCTTCATTTCAGCTGAGTTGTCCTGTCTCCAGTTTGCCAGATGTCAATAAATTGTGTGTAGGAGCAAAATAACACATGCTATTATATTACTTCACAATATTGAGTTTCACTGAGGAGGGATTTCATTTCACTGTCAGTCTAACTCCCACCACTTTGGATAAAATTAAATAGCTTTTCCTCTTTAACTAGTAAATGTTTGATCAGGATCGTCTCTGTACAGCACCTAAAGCAGTATTTCTCAGCTTCAGCGATTTTAAGACGTGGACTTCAGCTTCCAGAATTTCCTAGTCCATGCATAGGCTGGAGAATTTTGGGAGCTGAAGCCCACACATCTTAAAGTTGTTTAGGCTGAGAAACACTGACCTAAAGCACTAAATTTATACAAGAAATCTAGGTCCTGCTGTTAACGTGAATTGTGCAAAACTATTTTGCTGAAAATGGAAGAACAATTCTAGGAAATCTGTGAATAGGGGATGAAATAAACAATTGTTCCGTTGGTTCCTCTGCTTCCCATTGCTTAGTATTCAGACAGCAATTTTTATAAAATATGGAGGTTCTGTTTAACAAATAGAGACTGAAAACTCTGCCTGTTCCATTAATTTATCTGGTCCTAAGGCAGGGGTTTGCAACCTTAAACCACAGAAGAAGAAGAAAAACACTGGGAGCCACAAAACCCTTCCCGTGCCTAGCATATGTAGTTGTAGTTAAATGTTCTGTTTTCTTCTGAAACTTTTCTTTTCTTGGATTTATCCATGGTTGGCCTACCGGGGGCCGAAAAGCTCAATAAATCACATGCCGGCGGGTGTCGCACATTGGTAATTGTGATACATTTTGAGTGACGGAGCCGCAGAAGAGGGGTGAAAGAGCCACATGCAGCTCCAGAGCCGCAGGTTGCTGACCCCTGTCCTAAGGTGTTTAAAGGTGCTAAAGCAATGCATACAATCACATATTGTGTCAGTAAGTTCCATAAACAGCAAACTGCTCATTAATGTTACTGTGTGATCCTACAATCTAGAAAGAGAAATATTTAATTTTATTTCAGTTTAATGGACTTACAAACTGTTCCATTTGCAAACGTTTCTGTGGCATATGTTCCACTGTTCCTAAATTAAGTTAAAATATAAAAATAAAATACTGAATCATGTTAGCAACAACCTATAACAACACTACTGGGAACATAATCAATTTAGCAGACAAATTCTACTGTCCAAGGGGAAAATATCACAACATTCTGCTCCCAATGCCTGCTGGAAAACCACATTTTAATTCCTTTCCTAAAAGTCAACAGAGCAGGAATTTTCTGGAGAAATGCTGTTCCATAAGGGGAGTCAGCAACTGAGTTGGCTGTGATCCTTGAAGACGGCCTTCCCCGACTGAAGGAATATGGAGGGAAATGTATGCATGGATGTATAGATTTGTTTCATTAAATGTATTATGGCTGGCTATTGTAGTAGACTCTGGGCAGCTTACAAAATCCAAATACACAATTAAAACAGTTAAAGAGATAGAAAACATAAAATAGAACATGACAGGCTGGACTATAAACAGCAATAACAATGAAAACATAATAGGATCCCCATTAATGTATAATACATTAACGCCAGGCCTGGGAACAAAGCTAAATTTTTGATCATTTGTATCTCTAGGGTGGTTGTCCCAGAGGGCAGTAGAAGCAGCAGAGAAAGTATGCTTTTTGAGTCCCATAAGATGGCATGCTTTAATTGAGTAGATCTGGAGCATAGCCATTCTGTCTGAATGAACCCAGCACAAAGATTCAATGGGAGATCAGGGGACCCTAAGCTAACTAGTTCCTATGCCATGAAGAGTTTTTATATAACGATCGGTGCCTGGAAGCCAGATAGCTGCCTCACCTTGACAAATGGGTGTAGGAAGAAGTGACTCTTACTGCTTGCACTGCTGGATTTTGAACCAGCTGTAGCTTCTAGATCAGGGGTGTCAAACTCAATTTCATTGAGGGCCACATCAGGGTTGTGTTTGACCTCATGGGGGAGGGGCAGGGGGGGCATGGCCAGCTCGACGTCACTCATGTCGGGGCGCCTGTGGTGACCTGAGCACTCTACCAGCGAAAATGGGTTCCTGAGCTCTGTTTTCAGTTGCCACGGCCTCCTGGAACCCAGTCAAAATGGAGCTCTGGAAGGCTACCTGCAGTCTTCCCAAGCTCTGTTTTCACTGGTAGAGGCACTGTGGGCTGGTCCTTCGCTGTTTCCAGGGTGGCCCTGCAGGCTGGTTCCGGCCCCCAGGCCTTGAGTTTGACAGCCCTGTTCTAGATGATCTTCAAGGGCAACCCCAGGTAGAACATATTGCAATCAATAAACTAAGAAGCTCTAATTAGACAAGCAGGTAGTATCAGTATTGAGAAGGGGCAGTTGCACAGGTTGTGAGCTATGAAGGACATTACAGGTGACAATTCAGTCCATTGAATTTTAACCAAAAGGAAATTGCTAACCAGTGTAGCTCTCGAGGCAGTGTTACATGGAAAAATAGAGAGGAATAGAAAATGGATATAAAAATATTTTGGAGAAATAGTGGAGAAAGGCATCTTTGTCCTTTCCTAGAACTTTGTCCTAGTTCACAGATCATGATAAGCTATATTTTTATTTGTTTGGCCCTTGGTGTTATGTGAATTCAGCAATTGCAAATTGTAAACAGAAGGAAATTACCAGTGGTGAAATCCAATTTTTTTTACTATCGGTTCTGTGGGCGTGGCTTGGTGGGTGTGGCAGGGGAAGGACTGCAAAATCTCCATTCCCACCTCACTGGGGCCAGCCAGAGGTGGTATTTGCCGGTTCTCCGAACTACTCAAAATTTCCACTACTGGTTCTCCAGAACCTGCTGGATTTCACCCCTGGAAATTACTTTAATCAGTAATTTCCAAACAATTCAGATAATCATAGCTAAAAGTAATGAGATCTATGAATACAGTTACTGGCTCTTTGATTCCCTAGTCTAGCCCTTCTTATCTATTTTTTCTTATTATGTGTATGGTTATTTAAAATGAAACTGTAACCAAATAGATAAATCTAAGCAAAATTCCCATGTGGATTTAAAACATTTTTTTTTCTCTGACCTTCCTAACCTTCCTGACCTTTCTTTTGTAAATGGGCAAATTTATCCCATTACCCTTTCCATGCATTTTCAGCACTTTCTTGCTTTCTGTATTCCTTTAGAATCTTCTGATTACTCATTTCCTTGTATAAGAAACACCAGCCATTTCCTGCCTACCATGCTAAGACATTTTGTTGAAACCACAAAGCCTGGATATCCGAAAGGCATGTCCATCTGTGTATATGTTTAAGGTCCGATTTGGTCAGCTTCCCTTGTACAGAACTGAATTTTAGATGTAAAATTCCAGCGGCTGCCTCCTTACAAAAGGACATAGAGCAATCTTTGCAAAGGAGGCATTTCACCCTCACCAATGGTTAATTGTCCAGTTACAAGCAGTTGGCCTGTGATCGTGAGCATACTTCCACTAAAAGCTTCATTCGGTTCAGTGGGACTTACTTCTGGGTTAAGGTTATTGTGTGAGAACTGCCTAAATGTGATTAAAATTTCATGTAATTACTCTTTAGTCATTACTTCCACATTGCAACTCTCCCACCTTCCCACAAAATAAATACGAAGGGCAGCTTGTCATTCTCCAATATGAATAGAAACTTCCCCTCAGCCGAAAAGCGCTGTTCCACATTTTTTCCCCCTTAAAATATTTCAAGTTTACTGAATTCTTGCTGCTTTACTATTGAGACGGTTGGAGAAGAGAGAAATGTTAAGCTGGGTAAAGGTATTCAAGAGAGGCTTGGGTATTGCAGCTTCTTAGGCTATGAGATCTACTGCTAAATAATTCAATTTCTAGATTATTTATTCATGCAGCAGAGCTCAGATGTCCTCCTTTTCTTTCATCTCTTCTGCATGTCATGGAAAGTTCCTGACAAAATATTGTAAATGGGTCCAGAAGCTGCTACTGTAAGAACAGAGTAAAATCCACCACCCCTTTTTTTCCTGGCCCATTTTCCAGAGGTAAATGTCATTTTATTTGCAAATGTAGAATGTATAAAAAGTCAAAAACTTAAAACCAGCTAAACAGTTTGCAATTGAATTGCTTACCAGTGTGCTAGTAATTTCTAAATGGATTGCATCAATACATTAAATGAGATTAAGTAAAGGATAAGGAAATAATATCAAGATTGCATTTATTGCTATCAGTGAGAGAGCGAAGAAACTTGAAAAATCCATATGTTGTGTTCCATTTCTGATCAAATTCTTACTGCTTTCTGTGAAAATCTGTCATTTAATTAGCCAGCATTTCAACACTACTGTATACCATTACAGTTTTGCCAGGGAGAGGCAATTGGAAATTTAACAACTTTCAAGAGATTTCTGAATATTTGTTTTTGAATTTTTTTTTCTTCAAATTTAATTTGAGAGGCATACAAGCAACATTTTTTTCAATTTGGCATGTGAAATCTTGCGAAGGTTTATCTCTACCACACATGGTCATTAGTTTTTACATTTTGAACATCTTAAAATATGTTAATGCTTTCATTATTTTATATTTTTATTTTAAATTACATAGCATTTGATCTGCGATCTTAATGGTTTTTAATGCTGTATTTCTTTTGCAGATGCATATCCTGACAGCCAACCCAGAAACATTTTGAATAAACAATAAAACATATTCCAACAGCATAAATAAAACTTGAAGAAGAATTGATTTCCAATTTCTTGTGAGAGAAGAGTGAAGAGTATCTGCCTTCCTTTGCTATACCGCCGTTTTAGAATTGATCAATTAAAAACATAGACACAGGAGCAGGCTAGATTCTTCATGATGGGAAAATCAGACGATGTTATTAATCATGTCATCCTTATTTATGTGAGTATTCAAAACATCTTTCTTCAAAACATTAAGATGCTGCACATTATTTTATATATGTACAAAAAGAGGAATCCCCTGACTTTGTTCCATTAGATCAGGGCAGTGGTGAAATCCTCCCCGGTTTGCCACCGGTTTGCTACTGGCACATGTGTGCCAAGCACATGCTCTGCGCATGCATGCACAGTGCACACCAAACATGCACAGGTGCAGTGTGCACAAGTACATGCGCAGTGCATGAAATGCATGCTGTGCGCGCATAAGCAGTACGCACCAAATGCATGCTTCGCATGGAAAAAGGGTTGTGAAGGTAAGTAGAACAGCGAGGGGGGGAACAGCTGTGCTGGGCAATTTAGATTCACTAGAAAGCAGGATTTCTTGATTCATCCAGGTTTGGCTGAACCAGTAGCTTTTTTTTACTGCCGGTTTGCCCAAACCGGTAGTTTTTATCACTACCGGTTCGCCTGAACTGGTGTGAACCGGTAGCATTTCACCGCTGGATCAGGAGTGTCAAACTGGATTTCTTCGAGGGCCAGGTCAGCATTGTTGTTCTCCTCCATGGGCCAGCCGGGAGGTGGGGGAGAGAGGATGGATGCCTCCTGAAGCACCCTGCCGGCCAAAATGGAGCATGGTGCCTGTTTTCGGCCTGGACGGCCTCCTGCAGCACTCTGCCAGCCAAAGGGGGCGCAGGGGGCCCTCGCACAGTCCCCTGTGCCCCATTTTGGCTGCCAGAGACATCGTGGGCTGGTCCTTTGCTCTTTCCAGACCAGCACCGCAGGCCAGATTTAAGCACCCCACCCCATGGGCCTCGAGTTTGACACCCTTGCATTATAGCCCATGTTCACAGCATTCCTGTGTCCTATTTCCCCCTAACAACAGGCATCTTGTTGGATAAGTTAGGCTGTGAGACCTTATTGAGTTTTGTGGACTTAATTCCTGTAGGTTTCAATCTGTTTCACCAGCTGCATCCTATGAAATGGTGGACTTGCCTTGTGAACTGCCTTAGGATTTATGTATACTGTACATTATGTATTCACCAGCTTACATGCCTGGGACGTCCTCCTTCCCATGGGAACAGGGGCTGGTGACTTATACGTCATAATATTTTAACAAAGCATTTGCTAAGTTAGGAATCTAGAGCTAGGATTCTCCAGGGTTTGTGGCCAAATAAACAAAGGTGGGTGGAATTCATATCTTCAGGCAGCTGCCCAAGTGCCAGCATTCATGCAGAGGGCTCCATTGTCCCCAGCAGTCCTTTTCACCCTGTTGCTCTGATTCAGTCAAAGTTGGGCAGACGTTTGGGAAACTGTCTTTAAAAAAAAAATCACAGAATGAATGGTGCATAGCACTGATGCCAACAGGCAGGAGCTCCTTTGTTTATTTCCCAGTTCTGCTTGACTGATGCAGCACCATTGTGGCAAAGCAGTTTAACAGTTTGATTGCAATATTGTCGCTGTCAAGAAAACCCACAGGTCTAGAGGAGATGCTGCTATGGGGATGGGATGTATGTGTGTGTGTGTGTATTTTCAATGATTTCAGAAGTAGTTCACCATTGCCCACTTTGTTTTATTTTTATTTATTTATTTATATCCCACCTTTACTATTTTTACAAACGTACGGCAGCAAACATATCCAACAAATCTTCCTCCTCCTATTTTCCTCACAACGATAACCTTGTGAGGTGAGTTGGGCTGAGAGAGCATGACTGGCCCAAAGTCACCCAGTTGGCTTACATGGCTAAGGCAGATTAGAACTCATGGCTTCCCAGTTTCTAGATTAGTGCCTTAACCACTAGACCAGTGATAGCTAACCTTTTTGCCATCGCATGCCAAAAGCGAGGGGAGCGCGCGGGGTGGTGGTGGTGTCACATGCACGTGTCCCCACATCCATAATTTTATGTGCCTCCCCATGGTCCCCCTGCTTCTGGCACGCGATGGCACCATTTTTTGCTCTCCCCAGGCTCCAGAGCCTTTCTAGGAGCCTGGGGAGGGCAAAAACAGCCTTTCCCACCCTCCCTAGAGGCCCTCTGGAGGCCGGAAACAGCATGTTTCCTGACTTCTGGTGGGCCCAGAAGGCCCGAAAATCAACTGACCAGCGCACGCATGTGTGCCGGAGCTGAGCTCACGTGCCCACCGATATGGCTCCATGTGCCACCTGTGGCATCCGTGCCATAGGTTCGCCATCATGGCACTAGATAAACTGGCTTTCAGTGTGTGTGTACCTGTGCACACGTGTACATGCACATATACACATATTTTCGTTCTGAGGAAGGTCTTTGTGATTAGTAAGGGTTGACAACAAGTGGACAGCACATAACCACCCCCATGCATCCCCGTACCCGTGTATGTTTTATACACAGAGAGAGAGGGAGAGAAAGACACAAAGAGAGACAGAGTAGACTAGAAGAAGGTGATTTCTGGAAAATTGAAACCTGTAAGTAGAAGGGCTGAACATGATAAATAGGGACAAAACGTCCTATTTTGCCACATTTTAAAGAAGATTACCCATTAACTTTTCAGGGAGAGACAGGGAAGTTCAGAAACAGCTTTCTTCCTCTGCTGATATGCACAAACCTTTTTCTTAGGCCATCCTCCTAAAACCAGTTTTGCCCCTTACTTTGGCCTCCACTTTAGTAAATGGGTCATCCCCTGCAGCTGCATGCTTTTCATTCCACGCTATCAAGGATGAATATATATTGAGACAAATAGGCCCATTCCTTTGCAGATTCCCCCCCACCCCCAATTTTCTCTGCACTGGACTCTTTTGAAGTCTGATAGGTACAACTTGGCTTTGCTTTCTTGTATTTTTCCATCCTTCCCCTTTTATGTTGGTGTAATGCAGTCTTACTAGCCATGACACTTTAGCATTTCCCAGAATTTCTGTAAACTTATCCAATATTGGAAATTATAATTGCCATTCAGACATCTGTAGGGCCACAGGTCATTTTCCCATCCCATCAGGATCCCAAAATTAGAGCCTCGAGGCCAGAGATAACTGTATTGTGATTCTGATTGTTGGGTCCTGCATTTTTTTCCTGTCATGTTTTAACAATTGCTTTAAAAGTTTTAAAGACAATGTTATTTAAATTCTCCTGATTAGGATATGACTTCTTTTGCATTTTTCAGTGGTGAATGTCCTGCTGTAATATGTAATTAATCTCTCTGACACTGTACATGGGTTTTGCTAGGAAAATGTCCAACCGAAATTCTACTCCAGGATATTCATTCAAGAAATTTAAAATAAATATTCAAGAACTCTGAGAACAGTTGAGAAGTAGAAACCTTTTTTTGAGAAATTACAAGGCAGATTTGGAGATGCTATTCTGTACTCTGGTTGAAACATTAAATAATAGAAGTAGATGAAAAACTGTTTGCACAAGAGATCTGATTCAACCCCAAGGAAAATGCTTTCCATAAAACAACTCTATTATATCCAGGGGCACCAAACACATTAATTTCTGTTTCTGTTTCAGATCCAGATCCTCTCTTAGTTTTCGTCTTCTAGACCAGAAGAAATATTTCTGCTGGAAAGCTTCATAGGGTGTATCTTTGCAACATCAACGTATAGACTCTGACGTAAACAATTAAAATTCTAATAGACACCAAAACTCCAGGCAGAACACAATTGTATTGTTTTCTGTTGTACAGATTTTCTAACTTTAGGCTATAAACACAATGGACACATTTCCTTTGATAAATGACTTGCAAAATTTTCCAGTACTGTACTGGGCAATTAGTGAAGAGTTCAATGGGAATATTGGAAAAAAAGGAGGGAGGGAGAGGGGGAGGAAGGAAGGAAGGAAGGAAGGAAGGAAGGAAGGAAGGAAGGAAGGAAGGAAGGAAGGTTCCAAATGAGATTCACTGATGAAAAATGAGGATAGAAAGCCATTTTAAGGGTGGCAAACTATTGTAAGCTGCCCAGAGTCACTCTGGATAGTGAGGAGGGCAACATATAAATTTAATAAATAAAGTAAATATCACTCTCAACATGACTGGGAAAAGGCTGTGATGAAGTCACATTTGTATGAAAAATGTATAAGAGCAACCAGCCAACTGGATACAGTAGCTATCTGAGTCAAGACCTTGGAGAATTGCAAGTTCAAAATTCATACATAATTTCTTTCTCTTTCCACTGCTGGGCATGTGGAGAGCTTTGCCTCACATCTGGCTCTTGGCCCATTACGCATCTCCACAGTGAGTGTTGCCAAGGGACTAACTTTCTTATTCACTGTTTTAGTCTAATTTCGCTCAAACACCCCCAAACCTGGAGCAACTCCAAATTCTCCACGACCAGTGCCTTGCCCTAGTTTCCTTATTTTCCATTACCTGCTGCCCAAAGCCTTTTTTTTTTAATTCCACTCCTCCCTGAGCCAGCCACAGATCCCTTACTCTGTTTAAATGCTTTATTTCTATTTTTCCTCTTGCCCTGTGTGAAGCACCACCCTTTAAATTGCAGCCTTGGTATACTCTGCTGCTCAATCCTGCCCAAATCCCTCAATAAACGTTATTTTCGCACTCCTGCACACACTGAAGCCTCTTGGATATTTAATCTAAAATGCCCTGCAGGCCTATTAAAGGATCCTGCCTGCTGTGCCTGCCACTTTTCACCCTGTTCATCACAAAAGCAGTGTTGCAATGTCACTCTGCAAGCTCCTCCTCCCCTTTGGGCATGTATGTGACAGCATGATATATATGTAGAATAGGGCCAAGACTTGAATACCATGAAAACGCTTTCTCTAGCCCAGTGATGGAGAACCTTTTCGGCACCAAGTGCCCAAACTGAAAATTGTGTGCATGTTGTGTGCATGTGCGCACACCAGAGCACTCGAAACCCGAAGACAGCTGGCCAGCACATGCATGCCCAAAGAACCGTTTTTTGGCTGGTTCTTTGGGCCATTTTCAGGCTGTTTTTCTGGCCTGTTTTGGGGGCGTTTTTGGGGCGTTTTTTGAGCCATTTTCAGGCCATTTTCAGGCCATTTCCCGGGCTGTTTTCTGGTGCTCTGCCACCTGTGAAGACCAGCTGGCCGGCGTGCACGTGCACGCCAGAAACCAGAAGAGCAGCTGGCAACGGCACGCGTGCCCACAGAGAGGACTCTGCATGCCACCATTGCAGGGGTGAAATGCTCCCGGTTCAGACCGGATCGTTCGATCTGGTAGCGATGGTGGCAGGTGGTTCGGAGAACCAGTAGCAAAAATCTGTGCGCCCCCCCCCACCATGCCCAGCTGAGTCGCACAATCATCAGAGGCTTTTTTTTTTTTACTTTTAAAAGCATTTTTTCTACAACCTCTTCCGACGAAAAAAATGCTTTTAAAAGTAAAAAAAAAAAAGCTTCTGATGATCGCACAGCTCATCTGGGATCATCAGAGGCTTTTCAAAGCATTTTTTCCTGCAACCTCTTGGCTGAAGAGGGGAAAAAAAATGCTTTGAAAAGTCTCTGACGATCCCAGCTGAGTTGCCTGATCGGCAGAGGCTTTTCAAAGCATTAGAAAAAAATGCTTTGAAAAGTTAAAAAAAAAAAAGTTGGCCACACCCATCCAGTCACATTACCCACCACCACCACCAAGCTACGCTCACAGAACCAGTAGTAACAAATTTTACATTTCACCCCTGCACCAATGGCATGCATGCCATAAATTTGCCATCACGACACTAGCCTCTCCCACTCTGTGCATCAAGATAACCAGGAGTCCGGGCAGGATAGTTTGAATTTTAAAAAAAACACAAATTTTATCTTAACAAAATGTAACACATCAGATGAGATATATACAAAGATACTGCTTCCTTGATGATTTAAACATTATTAAAGGTGGTGTGGATTTTTGAGATAATATGTAATGACAAACTGCCGGACCAGAATCTAGCCATATTAACATGGTCAAAAAAGTAAATCAGATTGTTTTAATGTTTGGCACATTCCTCTTTCTGACCTCAACATTTCAATAAACCTACAGCCTTTGGAACCAAAGGTGGATTTTCACCTTCTGTTAAACAAAGTAGATTCTAAAAGCAGAAATCTGTTCCTAGGATGCCATCTGTTCTAGATTTCAAAAGTTTCTTCTTATTTAGAAGTTCACTTTTTTCAAATGAATAATGAGAACATTTTTTCTTCTTCTTCTGTCCTTTCTAGACAGAGACAAAACTTTTATTTTGCTTGTCATCTGTACCATCTGGTTGAGATTATTGTTCTGACCCAGCTCCCCAAACATGACAAACCCTCTGAAGTTAACTCAAAGACTCCTTTATTATTTTTCCGGGGCAGCGCTAGCAGCCCCAGCAAAAAGTTTCTCTCTCACCGCAGGCTAACAAGTCCGTCCGGCAGGGAGATGAATAGTTGTCTGCCACATCTATTCATCTCCGCCCCCTGCCTTTTATCCCCAGAGTTAGGGTGGGACTTTGCTAGCAGCGGTGGCTCTTCCTTCCCAAGGATCAGCCCATGGATTTCCATTGCTCTCCTCTCCTCTGCCTTCTGCGCATCCGCACATCAGGCACTGGACCCAGCTGTTCCTCCTCTTCCTCATCAGCCACCTCCAGACCCGGGGGCTGTTGACTCTCCAGGCTCTGCTTCTGTCTCTCTCTCTGCCAGCTCCATTTCCTCTTCCCCCTCGGAGCTCTCAGGTTGCCTTGATGCTGACCCTGACTCCAACACCTCCTCCTCCTCCTCTGATTCAGCTGCTGGATGGGCACCGACTTAAAGTGGTGAACATACCTAATACTCTTTTCTCCTCCTATTTTCCCTATAACAAGGAGAGGGTGGGTTGGGCTGAGTGAGAGTGACTGGCCCAGTTGGTTTTCAAGCCTAAGGTGGGACCAAAACTCAGTCACCTGGTGATTGGCCCAAAGTCACTCATTTGGCTTTCATGTCAAAGGTGGAACTAGAATTCACAGTCTCCTGGTTTCTGTCCTAGTGCCTTAACTACTAGACCAAACTAGCTGTTAACCTATTAATAAACTATTATGTAAACCATAGTTAAACAAAAATGATTTAATGCAGTGAGAGTCTTTGGATTGGGACAGGTGAAAAATAAATAAATAAATAAATAAATAAATAAATAAATAAATAAATAAATAAATAAATAAATAAATATAGATAGATGATAGATAGATAGATAGATAGATAGATAGATAGATTGATGATAAATAGATAGATGATTGATTGATTGATTGATAGATGATTGATAGATGATGATAGATGATAAATAGATGATAGATGATAGATAGATAGATGATTGATTGATAGATGATAGATATAGATAGATAGAAGATAGATAGATAGATGATAGATAGATGATAGATGATAAATAGATAGATAGATGATTGATTGATAGATGATAGATAGATGATAGATAGATAGATGATTGATAGATTGATAGATGATAGATATAGATAGATAGATAGAAGATAGATAGATGATAGATGATAGATGATAGATAGATAGATGATAGATAGATAGATAGATAGATAGATAAATAGATGATATAGATAGATGATTGATAGATGATAGATAGATGATAAATAGATGATAGATGATAGATAGATAGATAGATGATAGATGATAGATGATAGATAGATAAATGATTGATAGATAGATGATAGATATAGATAGATAGATGATACAGATAGATAGATGATAGATAGATGATAGATGATAGATAGATAGATGATAGTTAGATAGATAGGTAAATAATGATAGATAGATGATTGATTGATAGATAGATAGATGATAGATAGATAGTTGATTGATTGATAGATAGATAGATGATAAATAGATGATAGATGATAGATAGATAGATGATTGATTGATAGATAGATGATAGATAGATGATAGATGATTGATTGATAGATGATAAATAGATAGATGATTGATTGATTGATAGATGATAGATATAGATAGATAGAAGATAGATAGATGATAAATAGATGATAGATAGATAGATAGATAGATGATAGATGATAGATAGATAAATGATTGATTGATAGATAGATGATAGTTAGATAGGTAAATAATGATAGATAGATGATTGATAGATGATAGATAGATAGATAGATAGATAGATAGATGATAGATAAATGATTGATAGATAGATGATAGATATAGATAGATGATACAGATAGATAGATGATAGATAGATATAGATGATAGATAGATAGATAGATGATAGTTAGATAGATAGGTAAATAATGATAGATAGATAGATGATTGATAGATAGATGATAGATAGATAGTTGATTGATTGATTGATAGATGATAAATAGATGATAGATGATAGATGATAGATAGATAGATGATTGATTGATAGATAGATGATAGATAGATGATAGATAGATGATAGATGATTGATTGATTGATAGATGATAGATATAGATAGAAGATAGATAGATAGATGATAGATAGATGATAGATGATTGATTGATTGATAGATGATAGATATAGATAGAAGATAGATAGATAGATGATAGATAGATGATAGATGATTGATTGATAGATGATAGATAGATAGATAGATGATTGATTGATTGATAGATGATAGATATAGATAGATAGAAGATAGATAGATGATAAATAGATGATAGATAGATAGATAGATGATTGATTGATAGATGATTGATAGATAGATGATTGATAGATGATAGATAAATAGATGATAGATGATAGATGATAGATGATAGATAGATGATAGATAGATGATTGATAGATAGATAGATGATAGATAGATGATAGATAGATGATAGATAGATGATGGATTGATTGATAGATAGATGATAGATATCGATAGATAGAAGATAGATAGATGATAGATGATTGATTGATTGATTGATTGATACATGATAGATGATAGATAGATAGATAGATAGATAGATGATTGATTGATTGATTGATAGATGATAGATATAGATAGATAGAAGATAGATAGATAGATGCTCCTGGAAGCACGAAGCCGAGAACACCAGCCTGAAGATGATGAATGAGACTTCGTCGAAACGTCGCCAAGACACTTCCAATTTTATGTTGGAGAAGACCCGAATAACCAAAGACCTACATAGATAGATAGATAGATAGATAGATAGATAGATAGATAGATAGAAAGATAGATAGGTGAAGCCCACTAAAAGTGATCTTTTAGCCATGGCCCTTTAATAGCGACAGATGCTGTCTGTCCCTTGGTGAGAGGAAACAAATGATTTGTTCAGGAGAGGAATCAGGAAGTTGGATCTGCTCCTAATAAAGTGGGAACATTTGGGACCCATCAGTGAAAGGAAAAATAAAATGAGTGTCATGTTCCTACTATCCACTTTGGCTTTCCTCCATTGTTTGCTTAGGTTCAGGAAGGAACAAAAACAAAGCAGTCTGTTTATTTTGGGGGGGGGGGGGAGGCCCTCGCAAAATTCTATACACCAACAAGCTGATCCAGCCAAACATATGATTTTCTGGTTTTAGAAAAGGATAGTATCCAAAGCTGTCGTGTTTGGGGCAAAGGTCACCTTGCGTCTGATTTTTTACACTCTGTAAATTGGCACGAGAAAGTGCAATCACACAGGAGAGGAAGTGACCCGTGTGGATTGGCTATGCCCCCCACCTCCCCCAAGCTCAGCTTGCCAAAAAGAAGAGAGAGATCAGGCATACCAAAAGTCTCTGCAATGGGAGGACCAGGAAGGGGGCTGTCTTTGCTGGTTGCTGCTGGGCTTCCCTTTAATCTTCCTGCTTGCAAACAGACATGTTTCAAGGACGCTGAAAGGACACTGGAAAGGTAGCGGAAATAACAAAACGCTGGGTTCAAAATCCCTAGTGTAATCCACACTAGCTGCTGTTGAACTGTTCTTCAGGTGACCCTCCACCACCATCCCGGCTTCAGGATTTATTTATTTATTAAATTTATATGCCGCCTGTCTCACCGATAAGGTGACTCTGGGGCAGCTTGATTATTCAAAGGCTTTGCACTGTGCCAGTGACATCAAGCCATGGAATGTGCGGGGGTGGGCTTCAAAAATTTAAACAACGGGTTCTCTGCCCTGTTGCTGGGTGGACGTGGCCACGGTGGGCATGGCCTAGTTGGCCTCCTGTACCATGGCGGGGAGGGGGGGTTTCGTTTTCACCTTCCCCAGGCTCCGGAGGCTTTCCTCGAACCTCTGGGAGGGCTAAAACTGTCTCGCCCAGGCTCTGGAGGTCCTCTGGAGACCGGAAACAGGCCTGTTTTTGGACTTCCGGAACTTCCGGGAGGTCTGTTTTTCCCCCTCCCCGAGCCTCCACGTGGGCCCTGCACTTACCTTGCATCCAAAATGGGCCTCATGGAGACTCCTGGGAGGGGAGGGTGGGGTGGGAAGAGCCAGCCAGGGGTGGGATTTGGAGGTTCTCCAAACCAGCTATAACGTTAGCTACAGGTTCTCCCGAACCTGGGTGAATCCGCAGCAGCCCACCCTTGAATGTGCTCAGAAAAATGGAAATCTCAGAACATCCCATTGCTCTTACGAGAGAAAGCTATGTAAAAATCGGTGAGCCACAATGTTTACAGAACAAGGTGGAAGAGACTGATTCAAACAGACTGGCTGAAGGTTGGCAAAGAAGTATGACAAGGTTGTCACAAGAACTGAGGTGTCCTCAACGGGAAATCATCTTTCTCCCTTTCTGCCCAAGCTTTGAACAGCTACTTTGCCAATTTATCCAGTGGATTATCACAGCGCACACAAAATGTGGGGTTAATGTTAATGGTTATTTGTTTGTGATTCTCTTTTTTAGCAGGAATCAACAACTTTTGCTGGCTCCCAGGTGCTATCCTAGGATTTTCCACCACGTAGTTTCATGCGATGAAGGTTTTATCAGGTTTTATCTTGGGCCAATAAATTATCTATGCCGTGCATAATTTGTGTGATTTTGAGAGCAGTATACAATAAGTTAAGCATGAGGCAGCAATGCGCTACTGCTGGTGAAAAGGCATTAAATCAGTGGCCCCCAACCTTTTGGGCATCAGGGATCGGTTCCGTGAGGAGATGTTTTTCCGCGGACTGGAGGGGCGTGGTTTCATGTGTTGCCTGGATCCTGCGGATGGGGCTTCACTTGTTTGCACGGCCTGGTTTCTGGCATGTCGCAGTCTGGTGCTGATCTGTGAACTGGGGTTTGGGAACCCCTGCATTAGAAGACCATAGAATCCCAATTATGGGAAGCAATTAGTTTATACTCTGCCCTGAAGTATTGTATTTTGGGTGTCGGTTCTAACAGGCCAGTGACATATTTGAGTCACTTGGAACGGAGTTTCCAAGCTGGTGAAGGATGTGGAATGCAAAGCTTACCAGGAACAATTAAAGGATCTGGGTATGTTTACCCTACAAAAAATAAAAGTAAAGGGAAATATTATTACCAGCTTCCAAGCATTTGAAGCTTGTTACGCAAAAAAGAGAGTGAGCTAACTTATTGCTCCAGAAGAGAGGTCTAGATCCAATGGCTTAAAATTACTAGGGGGGCAGGGGGAGGAATTCAGGCTAGACTTCAGGAGCAACTTCTTAACTGTATGAACTATCAGCTACTCCAGGAATTTTTTTTTAATCAGGCCATGGAACATGTTAATTAAAAACATCCCAGGAGCCCCCAGTGGCTTAAGGGGCAGAAAAAGAAGTTCACAAGACACCAAGCAGTTAAAGGTGGCAGTGGGAACTTTGTACTTTCAGACTTGCAAGATTGCTGTCTGCCCTCCCGAGTAAAGCAGACAGGAGACATAGACTAGAGCAGTGATGGCTAACCTTTTCCGGACCGAGTGCCCAAAGCGCGTACACTAGTAGTGAGTTCCACTTACCTTCGCTACTGGTTCAGAACCGGGAGCACGTGCGCATGCGCAGAGCGTCTGTGATGCCGTCCAGATGGGTCGGCAGAGCCTCCCGCTGCCGCCACTACTGGTTCGCTGAACTGGGGCAAACTGGTAGAAACCCACCACTGGCGCATGCGCAAATGCACACGTGCGCAAACCCCCAAAATGCAATGTGCCCCCGCATGCAGCCCCCACATGCAGCCCATCCCAATGCATGCACACACGGCCCCCGCATGTGCCCCACCCCCGCACATGCATGTGGGCCACTGCATGCAAGCACGACCCCCGCATGCGTCCCACCCCCCGCAAGGGTCCCAACCCCCCACATGCACCCCGCCCCTGGGCATGCACGCACAGCCCCCACATGCGCCTCACCCCCTGGACATGCATGGTAGAGATCTGAAGACCAACTGGCTGGCGAGAGGCATGTGCACATGCGTGGCGGAGCTGAGCTGGGCCGAGGGCTCGCATGCCCATAGAGAGGGAGCTGCGTGCCACCTCTGGCACTCATGCCATAGGTTCGCCATCATGGGACTAGATGAACTAATTCTTATTTTATTGTAAGGCTTACATTAACAGAATCTTGCAAGTCTAAAAGTACAAACTTCTCATTGCCACTTTTAACTTGCTTGATCCTTCCTAAGTTTCTTTCTCTGACCATTAAGCCACTGGGAGCTCCTGAGTCCTGCCTCTCTTGTCTGATGGTTTCCGAGGCAGCACCTCCTTCCCTCCCCAAGGAAGGTCATGCACACATTCTATTACACCAGGCTACATTTTTTTAAAAAATTTGATTTATATGCCGCCCTTCTCCGGAGACTCAGGGCGGCTTACAATGCGTTAAGCAATAGCCTTCATACTTTTGTATATTTATACAAAGTCAGCTTATTGCCCCCACAAACTGGGTCCTCAATTTACCTACCTTAGAAAGGATGGAAGGCCTGGTGAGATTCGAACTTTCAGTAATTGCAGACAGCTGGTGTTAATCACAATGCTATCAGTCTGCTGAGCCACCAGGCCCTTCTTTACATTCAAGTAAACTTTCCCCTTTTCCCCTGCAGTTCTCTTATGAAACCTAATCAAGGGTTTCTCGGAAATTGTTTGAAACATCCTTCCTTAAAGCATCAGTTAGTATGTTTTGCTATGAATGTACTCCTCTCACATACTTTGTTTACCTTTCCTCCATGTTCCAACAACTTCTCTTGATCCTTCAGCCCCAAACATCTACTGAAGAAACAATAACACTAAGAATAGTGGAAAGCTGTAGCAGGCTGATATTTTATTTTGGTTGGGGGAAAAGGGCATGTGCTAAAAGAGAGGAGTTAAGGTTAAGAGTTCAGCCTCCAAGATACTTAATTTATTTGTTGTTGTTTTTTTAAAGGGGGATCACTAAGTCAGTGGTTTATAATTCGTTTTCCAGGAAAGACCATCTAAGATTTCAGAGTGAAATCGGCTGGGTGTACTTGTACTCTGTAAACTGAACAAGGACGGCCATTTTGGTGGATAAATCCAAGGAAAGAAGAAAGGAAATGTAGTCGGTCCCACAAAAGTACACAAATAGTTTTTCTTACTTTTATTCATTTGGGAGAATGTTAAGTTCCTCCTGCATGAACAACTTAATGCAAATCTGTTTAACCTAAGTATCGTTGATTTTTCTTTTGCTACAATCCCATTTTCCCCACATTAACATTTTGTTCATGAGGCAAGAAAAGAGATGGAAGAAGTCATGTGAAAAAGATGACAAATGGGGGGAAAATGCCTTGGACCTCTTATAAAGCCATAATGGAGACAAGATTATTGCATGAGTAGGCGAAGTCTAATCTTCTAGCTTTTCGGTCTTTTTTCTTACGCCAGAAAATCTGTTGACAGAATGGGAATACCTGCAGAATGTCTTTAGATAGAAAAGGTTAGGCACTCTCTATTGGGAAGCACTATAATAATATACAAAATGCAGGAGGTCCATGGCTATATTTTTCCTTGCAAAGAAACAAGGACTCCCTTTGAAACTTTCAGCTGCTGCTGCTAATGCACACAGCTTCGTACGATCCTGTCTTCATGTTACCTGCTTAATCCATTTTTGGAGGGTTGCACAATACACTGAACCATAAATTAAGAGGGCGTGACTGGCAAAGCAGAGCAAAGTTAATCTGACACGCACTTGCCTGCCTGTAAACTAGTCTTCCTTAACTTTGTATCTTCTAGATCAGGGGTTTCAAACTCAAGGGCCGGGGGCCAGATTCGGTCCGCGGGGTGCTTAGATCTGGCCTGAGGGGCTGCCCTGGAAACAGCGAAGGACTGGCCCACGGTGCCTCTGCCAGTGAAAACGGAGCTCGGGAGGACTGCCCCTCCAGAGCTCTATTTTCGCTGGCAGAGGGTTGCAGGAGGTTGTCACAGCTGAAAATGGATCTCGGGAGCCCATTTTCGCTGGCAGAGCACCTGGGCCATCACAGGCGCCCCCGACGTCGAGCTGGCTACGCCCACCCCAGCCCCCTGAGATCAAACACAACCCTGATGTGGCCCTCAATGAAATGAAGTTTGACACCCCTGTTCTAGATTCATTGGCAATGCAATTTCCAGAATTCCCAGTCTTTCCAACTGGGAGTTTTAGTGCTCTCAATAAATCAGGACACAATATGCACAGAAACATAATAGCAATAGCAATAGCACTTATATACCGCTTCATAGTGCTTTTACAGCCCTCTCTAAGCGGTTTACAGAGTCAGCATATTTCCCCCAACAATCTGGGTCCTCATTTTACCCACCTCGGAAGGATGAGTCAACCTTGAGCCGGTGAGATTTGAACTGCCAAACTGCAGCTAGCAGTCAGCTGAAGTAGCCTGCAGTATTGCACTCTAACCACTGTGCCACCTTGGCTCTACACAGAGATGCAACCTATTTGCCCAGTGTCCAACTATTGAGATATTCCTAAGAAGTTAAAATTTAAGAGATGAGGAAGCCCATGCACCAGAAGATGAGAAATTCATTTCAATGCTGTATTCTGTCTGTCGGTTGGTTGGTTGGTTTCTGTTCTTCTTGCCGCCTTTTTATTTTTCCCCAGTCAGTGCTTCACTGTAAAGTACAGAGATTAAAATATTGCTTGGCAGTCATGTTCTCTGATTTTACAAAGCTTTTCTCTGGATTTCAGGCGATCCGAGTCTTAAGAAAATGGCAGGCAGGTGCCCAATCTGGTAGCAGGCTTGAGATAGAAATGGGTACCCCAGAAACTGTTGGCAAGATCAGACCGTACAGTGCCATGGGCAACTTCTTATAATTGAAGAAACAGTTCTGTGATTGAATGTAGGTCAGTCAGAAAGATTTGATCACTGAATTAAATTAAAAGAGAAGGGAAGGGAAGTTTTCAGTGTGTAAAATGCAGAAGAAAGCTCTGCTGGCCCCATGCCCGTAGTTGTTTTGGCGGATCTGATTCCTTGCTTGAAAATTGCATAACACAACGGGGGGATGGTTCCATCAGTCACTGTCATCTATGTTCCGGATCTGCCCCGTTTCCCAAAGCTGAGCCAGGGCGCTCCTCCGGCAGATGGGCTTGATGGATTTCACAACCTGTGATAAAGCAGAGCCTCCATCAGATAGGAAGAACACTCCTGTTTCAGCCTTTCCATATACACACACACACACACGGAGAGAAAGAGAGCTGACTCACGGTTTGCCCATACTCAGGTACAGTATTTAAGATCCACCATTAGGCACAATATGTAGCAGCATGTTAAGACCTTGATTAACTCCCCAGAGAAGCCAAGCAGGACTGGATCTGCTCTGTAAGTGGCTGGGAGATCATCACGTCATCTCAGGGATACAAACTGAGTCAAAAAAATCATTCCAGAACAAAGCAAGAGCCAACCACTTCTAATGCCTTCGCCAATAAAATTATATGGTGTGCCCACTTAGTCACCGGGGCGAAGCTCAGCTTGGAATTAGAGATTGGATGGATTGGGTATGACTCTGGAGACTTTTCTGCAATGGTCAAAGATTTTCAGAAAGTAAATCTATGGGAATAGTTATGAGAACTCAATTCTCTTTAGATGCCACCTCTTCCAGCCTTGGGAGACAGAACAGGAGACAGGAGGGAAGTCAAGTCAATTGCCAAGCTCTTTCCAGGCTGGATCAGCCTAAATAGTTGAACTAATGAGTTTAAATTAAGTTTAATATCTATTACTATTGTTGTATGTATGTACATTGAGAGCTTACGCACCGGAAACAAATTCCTTGTGTATTTAATCACACTTGGCCATGAAAGAATTCTATTCTATTTTGTAAAGAATTCTGTTCTAAAGATTTGGTTCTACCAGCTGGCTTGGGGCTCTAATGGAGTGTCAGGCCTGGAAGCTATCTTTTGCTTTGGGCCTTCAGGCCTGCCACATTTACTACTGTGGGAAATTGGGAGGGAGGATTGTATGGAGCATGGGTGACATATAGTCATAATAACATTCCTTGCTCAGAGAGTCAAGGACATCTTGCCCTGCACCTGGAGGGGTGTGGCTGGGAGGCATCTCCAGTTGAGACAGTGCTTTGATTGGACCATGTGATGGACATGTGGGTGCTGGGCAGGGACTTGGACTTTCCTCTGAGCGGGGAAAACCTGGAAGCTCTCAGATTCGGGTTTTCCCAGATGTGCCAATATGACATCTCTAATAAAATGTAACTTTGAGGAACTTCAAGCCTCGGAGTCTTCTTTCATTGGGAGTGTTACTTGGAACCCTGACATGGAGGATGGTTTCATATTAGAAGTAGTTGACAGACTAATAACAGATTCCACCTTCCCATCTACTCGTCCTACTCCCTCCCACTCAGTGGTGGGTTGCCCCCGGTTCGCACCTGTTCTATAGAACCGGTAGTAAAACCGGCAGGAGTCTCCACCCACTGACCCTGACATCATCAAAACGTTTCTGTGCTTGTGCAGAAGAGCCCCCCCGCGTGCGAGCAAAGCGAGCACACACGCGCGGCCCATTGCAAACCGGTAGTAAAGGTAAGTAGAACTCACCCCTGCTCCCACCTAATCTTTTAGTTGGGGCTGAATATTTATGCAGGATCCAATCTGAGTCAGTCACCGGATCAGAGATTTTGTCTTCCAAACTTTCAGACTTCCCATCTTTAGGGAACTTCTCTCTAGCAGTGTGTGTGCTGTTCTGTGTGTGGTAATACACAAAGAAACACATACAGCTCCGAAGACAAAACCTCTGGTCCCAGTAACTGACCCAGATTGGATCTGGCTGCATTATCCTGGGACCCATATATTCGCCTTCATTTGTTGAATATTTATCTGTTTAGTTTATTTAGTTTGTATTATGTATAGGTTTTGTAAAATTTTATCTTTTTAATATTGTAAACCACCCAGTGTTACCCTGTGATAAGATGGGCAGTCAATAAATTTGATAAATAAATAAAATAAATAAAACTACGGATGATAAGGAAAAGGGCTACTGCCAATATAGTCAGTGAAGGGTATCTGATTTTTACCCGTGATAAAACTGCTGCAATTTTACCAAAATTGCCTGACTGACAGGTGCTGTCGGTCAGGCAATGTCGGCTGGTGGCCCCCAGGGGGAGAGCCTTCTCTGTGGGGGCACCCAACCTGTGGAATGAGCTACTTCCTGGGATACGACTGATCCCGGACCTCCGGACCTTCCGTAAGGCCCTGAAGACTTATTTATTCCACCAAGCCGGCCTAGCCTAAATGGCTCTTGATTGGGATTTTAAATTTTATAGACTTGGGGGTTTTAAATTGGGAAGCCAATGATTTAATTCTTTTTAATTATCTTAACTTTTGTATTGTATGTTTTTTAATTTTGGCTGTTCACCACCCTGAGTCCCTTCTGGGAGAAGGGCGGTATACAAATTAAATTAATAAATAAATAATAAAATAAATTTATTGGTTGCTTAAGGAGAAAATACTACTGTAACACTAAGAAAGTTAAGAATAACTTCCGTCTGTCTGTAGTATGGGCCAGTGATGAGATGAAGGCTCTGTCAAGGGAAACCACAGGTAAAAATGCTGACCACAGAAGGTGGTTAGATGTCAGGGGGAAAGCTCCTCAAACTAGTATCTTTTTCCTATTACCCCAAAGTAATGCCAAGATATATTTCTTCCCACAAAGTTACCTCAGTGTCAATCTCATCGTTGAGTTCAATACCAGCATACTGAAAAATAGGGAAAATGGAACAAGGAGTTAGACAAGAAGTTAGAAGGCAGGAGCTAAAACCATAGTTTGCAAACTGGGGAAGGTTGACTTTCCGCCAATATTTTTTAGGCTAAAACGAACCTACTGCAGTTCCTGACTGGCAGCCTTCTTGCAGCCAAGCATGGCATGCAGATAGTCTTTTGATATAGAACTGTAACTGAGCCTGGCAATTACGGTCATAAGTTGTGACTGTCATAAAGAGAGTCATCACATTTTTATGACTCTGTGGTCTCTAGGTAGGGCACAAAGAGAATGTTCTACCTCCAGCTTGAAAAAGATTTCCTGATTTTGCTTTAGATAGAGCAGAGGTGGGCAACTATGGCCCTTTTATGACGTGTGGACTTCAATTCCCAGAATTCCTGAGCTAACATGGCTGGCTCAGGAATTCTGGGAGTTGAAGTCCACACGTCATAAAAGGGCCATAGTTGCCCACCCCTGAGATAGAGTATTACACCCACTCTTACAGTTCCTTATATAAACTGAACGTGCAAAGAGCACCAGTCCATATTTACATTCAGAAATGTGTATTTCATTAGGGTATTTCTGAAGCAAATCACATTGTGAATAATAATTATGATGTTAGGCTGACCTTGTAGAAACACAGATTCTGGCCTCTTTAGTTATGGAGAAAATAATACCTTAACCAAGGAACTACCAAGGAGAAAATTATGTACCCCACCCACTGGGTGGGCTAGCTACTGCATATAAACAGGGAACAAACCTCACACTCTTCCAACTCTGTTACTATTACTTCGCTAGCACTGATGATGTTACCTGGTTGGGTAATGAAACATCTGCAGGTAAATAACTATGCTCAGAGAGCACCAAGAACTCCACAGTTCAACCCTGAGCTACAGATAGATAGATAGATATACAGAGATACAGTCATACAGAGATAGCACTGTTCCAATATTTGAGGGGCTCCTACAAAGATGAGGTGGTCAAACTATTTTCCAAAGCACCAGAAGGCAAGGCAAGAAACAATGGTTGGAAACTTACCAAGGAGAGAAGCAATCTAGAACTAAGAAATTTCCTAACTGTGAGAGCAATTAATCAGTGGAATAGCTTGCCTTCAGAAGTTGCAGGTGCTCCATCACTGAAGGCTTTCAAAAAGAGACTGGACAACCATTTGTCTGAAATGATATAGGGTCTCCTGCTCAAGCAAGGGGGTTGGACTAGAAGATCTCCGAGGTCCCTTCCAATTCTATTATTCTATGTTCTAAGATATTCTCTTCTATTGGAGTTTTGTGGTTCTGGTCACAGATGAGCCTGGCTTATCCCTCATTCCTGCTTGACTCTTATAGCAGTCAAAAAAATCTTTCTGGTCTTTAAGGTACTTCTATTGATCCTTGGCCAGGAGTGTTTTGAGATAAGCTATCTCTGATCTTGGAGGCTTCGTGTAGCTATTCTGACCAACTGTTATTGCTAGAAACTCCTCTTCCCGTGTAAGGCCACCTCCATTAATTCAAATCTTTTCCCGCTCATTACCTTCCCATCCTCCTTCAGTCTTATCCTGGATTGTCTTGGACTTTGGCAACTTCTAAAATTTGATTCAGCGGAGTTTGTTGTCAGACTGGGTCGATACAGGATGGGTGAAGTAGGTAATCTCACAGGTGAATTAGGAACAAAAACAGGTGAAGAGGAGACAGAGTACCTGCCAGTATCTCCCGATGCAGCTGAGGAAGAAAAATATAGGAGTGTTAAGGACCAGCCAAGCCATTGCTTCACCATGCCCTTGCTAATCCCAGGAGGAGTCAAGTGGAAAGAAGAAAGAGAGGAGCTTGTGTTTGGAGTGAAATATGAACTCAGAGCTTTCTCGTTTTTTTTTTAAAAAAATTATTGAATATTTTACATTTTTAAAACCGAAAACATAATAGAAAAAGACCAAAAAAAGGAAAAAGAAAAAGAAAAAGAAAAAAAGAACATACACATACACCAAACGGTAAAATACAAAACATAAATAACAACATTATATAATATTTTACAACTTTCTGCATCGACAATTATCTTTACTTTTGAATGCAATCTTCCTAATCATTTTCTTATTCTTGCGTAACCATACTGAGCAATGGGGGAAGCCAGATTTGCTTAATGATCACATGATTCCCTTAACAACTGCAGTGGTTTGCTTCTCAACTGTGGGGAAAAAAGGTCATAAAACGGGCAAATCCTCACTGAATAACTGCCTTGCTGAACAATGGGCATTATGATTCCAATTGTGATTGTAAGTCGAGAATCAAGGTCCCTTCCCACTTTATTGTTCTGTTAATGACTTGCATATGATTGACACCATGTCAGTTTGCCTCCAGCTGTTCCCTTTTTTCCTGCCTAGGCAGGGGGTTGGGCTAGAAGACCTCCAAGGTCCCTTCCAACTCTGATTCTATTCTATTCTATTCTATTCTATTCTATTCTATTCTATTCTACTCTACGCTACGCTACGCTACGCTACTCTACGCTACGCTACGCTACGCTACTCTACTCTACTCTACTCTACTCTACTCTACTCTACTCTACTCTACTCTATTCTATTCTATTCTATTCTATTCTATTCTATTCTATTCTATTCTATTCTATCTCCCAGAATAATAAATATGGGGTGATGGAAGTCTTTTGGATATGAAATAAATTCCTTTTTTAGCCTTTTAAATTGTCAATGGGCTTGACATGTTTTAAATGTTTTAAATTTAAGTTTGAATGTTTTTGGGCCAAAGTCATATAATTCTTTTAAAAATTTTAAATTTTGTATTGGTATGTGTTTTAGTTCTGGCTGTGCACCGCCCTGAGTCCGCCCTGAGGAGAAGGGTGGGATACAAATTGAATAAAATAAATAAATAAAATAAATAAATACAGACCTGCAAGTGACCATTGCTGGGATTTCATTTTCCCCACTCCTGCTTTAAGTTTAGAAGACTGACCTTTTCCATCAACGGTACATTTTTATATCAAATTGTGGTCACCGTGGCACCTATTCTCCTCTAACTCTGCTCCCAATCCTTGGCTATATGATTTATTGATAGATAGTCCCCAGTTTAAGTCTGCCCTTGAGTCAAATAAGTATATCAACCCGAACATCATTATTGTGCAGTACTGAACTGCATATACCGGTAATTAGTATTGTGTAATGAACTTGAATCATTGTGTATTTCACTCAAATTTTTATTATTTATTTATTTAAGGAAATTTGCATGGTCGCCCACTCACTCTCAGAGACTCAGGGCAGCTCACAGAAATAAAAACCAATTTACAAACAAGGGAAAAAAAACCAATATCCCCTATTCCCATGGAGACAATAATCAAACGAGCCACTTGATGGACTCCATCCCACTCTGGGTTTTTCAAGTCGGTTGGCAAAACCAGGTTTTTAGAGCCTTCTGAAAGAACGTCAAAGTGGGGGCCACTTCTGCTACAATAGATGCCATCCATAACTGTGGATTGTCCTTATACCGAGGCGTTCTTAACCAGAGGACTTCCTGTATTGAAATGGAGATGACATCACCAATGAGAATTCACGGGCCACCTTTTCCTATAGCCTATTTTTACAGAAAGAGCTAGGAAAAAGTAAGGTTCTACATTTAGGCAAGAAAAACAAAATGCACAGGTACAGTATATGTGGTACCTTGCTCAATAGTAGTAACTGTGAGAGGGATCTTGGAGTCTTAGTGGACAACCATTTAAATATGAGCCAGCAGTGTGCAGCAGCTGCCAAAAAAGCCAACACAGTCCTAGGCTGCATAAACAGAGGGATAGAATCAAGATCACGTGAAGTGTTAATACCACTTTATAATGCCTTGGTAAGGCCACACTTGGAATACTGCATCCAGTTTTGGTTGCCACAATGTAAAAAAGATGTTGAGACTCTAGAAAGAGTGCAGAGAAGAGCAACTAAGATGATTAGGGGACTGGAGGCTAAAACATATGAAGAACGGCTGCAGGAACTGGGTATGTCTAGTTTAATGAAAAGAAGGACTAGGGGAGACATGATAGCAGTTTTCAATATCTCGGGGGCTGCCACAAAGAAGAGGGAGTTAAGCTATTCTCCAAAGCCTGAAGGCAGGACAAGAAGCAATGGGTGGAAACTAATCAAGGAGAGAAACAACTTAGAACTAAGGAGAAATTTCCTGACAGTTAGAACAATTAAGCAGTGGAACAAGTTGTCTCCAGAGGTTGTAAATGCTCCAACAGTGGAAGTTTTTAAGAAGAGATTGGATAATCATTTATCTGAAGTAGGGTTTCCTGCCTAAACAGGAGGTTGGACTAGAAGACCTCCAAGGTCCCTTCCAACTCGGTTATTCTATTCTAAACAGCCTTCCCTGGTAGCAAGGATCAGTTACCTATCATTTCACCAATTACATTGCGACTGTTGTGGTTTTGATTATAGCAATAGCAATAGCACTTAGACTTATATACCACTTCACAGTGCTTTACAGACCTCTCTAAGCGGTTTACAGAGTCAGCATAATTGTCCCCAACACTCAGGGTCCTCATTTTACCCACCTCGGAAGGATGGAAGGCTGAGTCAATCTTGCATTATGATTTAGAAACGTTAACTTGTCTTTGAAAATAGAGGCCCACCTTCTCTAACAGAGTGCCCTCCATACCTCAGGTGTTCTGTTTGTAACTCCCAGAACTGCTATTCTAATATTTGGAGAATACAGATAGTCCTCGACTTACAACCACGATTGAGATCAGAATTTCCGTTGTTAAGTAGGGCAATTATTAGGTGAGTCATATCCTATTTTACAGCCTTTTTCTTTTTGCCATGGTTACGTGAATCATTGCAATTGTTAAATGAATCATGAAGTCCTTCAGAATCTGGCCTCTCCCATTGTCTCTGCATGTGGGAAGCCACCTGGGAGGGTCACCATAATGACCACATGACCCCGGGACATTGCAAATGTTTGTAAACACATGCCGATTGCCAAAAGTCTGAATTTTGATCACATGACCATGGAGATGCTGCAATGGTCGTAAGTGGCGGACCTATCGTAAGTCATTTTATTCACTGCCATGCAGAGGTGGGTTTCAGCAGGTTCTGACCAGTTCTGGAGAACCGGTAGTGGAAATTTTGAGTAGTTCGGAGAACCAGTAGTAAAAATTCTAACTGGCCCCGCCCGCATCTATTCTCTGCCTCCCGAGTCCCAGCTGATCGGGAGGAAATGGGGATTTTGCAGTATCCTTCCCCTGGATTGGGGAGGGAATGGAGATTTTACAGTATCCTTCTCCTGGAGTGGGGTGGGAATGGAGATTTTACAGTATCCTTCCCCTGGAGTGAGGTGGGAATGGATATTTTACAGTATCCTTCCCCTGCCACGCCCACCAAGCCATGCCCACCAAGCCATGCCACGCCCACCAAGCCACACCCACAGAACCGGTAGTAAAAAAATTTGAAACCCACCACTGCTGCCATGGTAACTTTGAATATCGCTAAGCAAATGGTTGTAAATTGAGGACTTCCTTCACTATTTTAATTCACTGTAAACAAGCTTTAAATAAAGAGTGATGAGATATATTAATCTCAGTAATTTAAATCAGGGGTCTCCAACCTTGGCAACTTTAAGCCTGGCGGACTTCAACTCCCAGAATTCCCCAGCCAGTAAAGAATTTCCCAGAACCCAAATCTGGCTGGGGAATTCTGGGAGTTGAAGTTTGACCGGCTTAAAGTTGCCAAGGTTGGAGACCCCTGATTTAAAGCGAGGAAAAAGGCCTGAAAAATGCAGGACAGATGGAAGAATATTGTCCCAATTTTTAAAAAAACTCAGTTAAAGGAAGAGTAGTGTTATATTAAAAGCAGCTTATCTGTTCTACCCAGAACAAGATTTTAGGACAGAGCTAAAAAAAAACAGAACTGCTAAGACGAAAGCTCCTGCGATTTGGACCAACCATGTCAAAAGCTGACTTGCACTCTTATTAACTCAGTTAAACTGGAAGTCTCTTGAGCAGGAACCACCCTTGAACAATACAATCCCGTGCTTGTAAGGAGACATGTTCCAAAAATGACAGAATGCACTATGGTGTCTCCTCCACTTATGCTACATTGTTGGTCAGAAGAACCCACCACGCTTTCATCATTATTCTCCGTTTCTCTTACCTGAACTTTGAGATGATGACACCCATGAACTTGGGAGCTCCTGTGCAGTCAAACTGATTTTTCTCCTCTGCTCTTGAAGTTCCAGTTCTCTCTGCAAAGAATCCTGGATCTCCTGGTCAATCAGAATGGACGTCCGGGGCCGCCATGTCTTCACAGTATAAAGCTCTTCTCGTGGAGCTGGTTTCTGCAGTTTCTGCTCTTTTCTCTGAAGGCTTTGGGGTCCCTGATCTTCAGGAAAAGAGAACTGGCATTTGTGAACCGGAATGGCAAAATGTTGCTTCTTTAACACGAACTTGTCTCTTGGAGCTTTCAAATCTTGGCTACAGGGAGGACATCGGCTAGTAGGGAAATCCATCTTCGGGGAAGAAGCAGTGGAGCATGTTTTTAAGGATGGCTCATTTCCTGGGGTTTTCTTGCCAAAAGTTGGAACTGAAGAGGGCCGATGGATCTCCGAGCTCCAGTTCACATTCTGGCTTGCAATCCCCTCTCCAGGTGGGACAACGTTGCAACAGAGTATTGCAGAGTCTCCATGGAAGCTCTCCAGCAGCTCCCTCTGTTTCTTTTGTTTGCCCAGAGAAGGTAAGGGAACCTCTTCCTCTTCTCGCTCAAAAAGTTTCCGACGTTCTGCAAGCTCTTGGCGAAGTCCTCGGTCATACATTCCCAGCAACCTCCCTTCCTTTTGCAGGTCCTCCTCACGCTTGGCTTCCTGTTCAATCTCCCTCTGGACATAAAAGGAAATGTGAGATTTATCCTTCCCTTTCCTGGAGGAAGCCGGAGAAGAGACTGGGGAGGAGAGGAGCGGCTTGGATCGGATCTCCACCAGATCATCTCTGGTATTAATTCGCTGGATCCCCCTCTCCTTCCAAAGGTTCTCTTCTCTCTCCATGGCCAATCTGATTTCCCGCTCAATGGGAGTCTCATTCCAAACTTCTGGCTCTTTTGCAGGATCTTGGCTTTTGGCCAGAGGATTTCCTGATTCTTTCTCGAATGTCCTCTCATTAACGTTCCCTGTGCTCATATCAACCTCCAAGCCAGAGGGCATCTTTTCTGCAGAAACGAAAGTGGTCCCTAAATAAGAACTGGCTTTTCTTTGGGGGAGAACGAAAAGGTCTCCTCCTATTGAGTTTTGTCTCAATTGTCTCTGGCTGGACTCATCTAATTCCTTATCATTCCTTGGCATTTCAGGATTCTGGGGTTCTTTGCTCCAATAAGCATGGCTTGTTGCCTTCAGCTCCCTTGGAGAAGGAACGTATCTCTTGGGTTCCAACAACATCTTTGGATTAGTCTTTTCCAGTGTGAGAAACTGCTGTCGTGCAGCAGCAAAATTTATCTGTTCTGTGTCTATATTCTCAGGATTCACAGGGATGATTGTCCAATCTGGGGAAAGATTGTCAAAACAAAGAGCAAAGCTAGTGGAGTTGTTCTTTCTGGGTTCTGTGGTCACCTTGCCAAGAGAGGACATGTCGATGGCTTCCAACTCATTTGTAGAGCTCCATTTTTCTGCCATT
This sequence comes from Pantherophis guttatus, assembly GCF_059756535.1. Classification (NCBI taxonomy): domain Eukaryota; kingdom Metazoa; phylum Chordata; class Lepidosauria; order Squamata; family Colubridae; genus Pantherophis; species Pantherophis guttatus. The sequence continues at coordinate 20,765,179 of NC_142063.1, forward strand.
GTGTTGCTTTTTCTCACAACTTGTCTCCTGATAACCTCCTGCCGTTCATCTTCCAGTTCTTTGGCTATTTCTGGCGAGACATCTTTGGAGGGAATCTTATACTGCAACTCCTCATCATCTTCTTCATAGAGTCTGGAAGGTTTCTTCTCCCCTTTGTAAGCCCGGATGTCATAGTGTGAGCCAGATCTGAGCACTTCCAACTTGGATTCTCTATCTGGGGATGGCATCCAGTGATCTGTCCTTCTATTTATAGTTTTGGTTATGCACCAGGACTGATCTTCTGTGGGATCTAACATCTTCCATCCATTTTCAACCTTCAACTCGGGTTGACCCAAGTCAAGAATCTCACCTTCTTTGTCCTCAGATCTCATTTCTTGTTGTAAGACCACTTCTTGACCACTCTGCTCATGTTGATCTTCATAACCGAGCTCTGTGTTCTGGGGGGAATTGAAGGGAATGTCCCTGGTGCTGGACTTCATATTTGGAAGAGAGATTTCATAGAGGTTGTCTTCAGTTTGTGGAAGATGTCCGTTAGTGATTGGGATCTCTTGGGTCATCCAGTTTTCTTGAGAAATATTTGCATCAACAACTGGGCTTTGTCGATTCTGAAGGACAAGAGAGGACATTTAGATAAATTACATTTCTTAATATATATTACACAAAACAGAGTAGTGCTTAAGACAGTGATGGCTAACCTTTTTGCCATCGCGTGCCAAAAGCGGGGGAGCGTGAGGGGGTGTCATGCGCACGCGTGCCCACACCCATAATTCTATGTGCCCTGCTCCCTTGCACATGCGCATGACACCCCCCAATTTTGGCATGCGATGGCACGGTGAGCCCATTTTTCGCCCTCCCCTGGCTCCAGAGCCTTTCTAGGAGCCTGGGGAGGGTGAAAACGGCCTTCCCCATCTCCCCTGGAGGACCTCCGGAGGCCAGAAACATCCAGTTAGCTGACTTCTGGCAGGACCGGAAAGCCGTTTTTGCCCTCCCCAGGCTCCTAGAAAGGCTCTGGAGCCTGGGGAGAGCGAAAACCAGGCCTTCCCCCCACCCCCGAGGTATTCTGGAGGCAGTAAACAGCCTGTTTCCCTACTTCTGGTGGGCCCAGAAGGCCCGAAAATCAGCTGAGCTGGCGTGCCCACTGATATGGCTCTGCGTGCCACCTGTGGCACGCGTGCCATAGGTTCGCCATCACGGGCTTAAGACATTGAACTGAAACTGGGAAGACTCAAGTTCCACTCTGAATTCTTTGGGTGATTTTGGGCCTCCTCTCCTCTCCTCTCCTCTCCTCTCAAGTTACCACCTAGGATTGTGTGATAGAGATATGGTAACCATATGGTAGATATAGTTTCAGGATTAAATCTTAGAAAGTGGATCTCTTTCCCTAGAATTTCATGAGTCCTTTTGTGCAGAGCAGAGAATTTATGAGTATCTACATGTTAAAATGTCTTCCACCATAGCCAGTCGTCCCCACCCCTCTCCACATGACTGTCACTGGCTTATAAAAAAGAAAATGTCCACAGTATAATAGTATAATAATAATTACAAAGTAATCAGCACTGATTTTTAATTTAGAACCAGAGCAACATATAAATACTTCTTATGATGCTTTCCTAATTAGTTCCAAAGGCCCTCTGGAAGAGTTCCTTCTTGACCTGCTGTTGGAAAGAAGGTTTAGGCTTATTAAGGAATCTTCACATTAAGTTGTTAAAGCCTTCTTTTCCTTTCCATCAAAGGGCTTAGACCAATTTATCTGAATGAAATTGTTCTTACAGTAACACCATGGAGTAGAGGAGAAAGGCAAATCTAAGAAGGATTTTATGGCTAAGTAAGAACTCTCACTTCTAATGCTACCTTGGGCATCCAGAGCTACGAACCAATGACCTTTTGTGATTCTTCATCATCTTAGTGACCAGAAAAAGTGCAAACACCACAGATTTCTTCAAAGGGAAGGGAAACACAGGGACTCCCAAACATTGTGGTACCCTGAGCATCTGCAATAGTGATGGCGATCCTATGACATGTGTGTCAAAGCTGACATGCCACAAAGTTTGGGTGACACGCCAGCATTCACCAACACCCTCAAAAACACACTTCAGCCGAAGAGATTGTAGAAAAAATGCTTTTAAAAGCCTCTGATGATCCCAGCTGAGCCGTGCGATCCATCAGAGGCTTCTTTTTTTTTTTACTTTTAAAAGCATTTTTTCGGCAGAAGAGGTTGTAGAAAAAATGCTTCTAAAAATAAAAAAAAGCCTCTGATGATCGCATGGCTCAGCTGGGCATGGGGGTGGGCAGGGATTTTTGCTACCAGTTCTCCGAACCACCTGCCACCATCGCTACTAGATTGGGTGATCTGGTCTGAACCGGGAGCATTTCACCCCTGCCGTGGAGGCTGTGTGAGAATGGGTTTGCTGTCACACGAACTCTGGACTCTCCAGAAATCAAACAAGGGGGCCGTGTTCTCACGTGGTCTCCAGAGCCTCCAAAAATGGTTTTGTTTTACTTATATTTCACTTTTGTAATTATCTGACATTTCCTTATATAATACATAACTTCACACATCATTGGACTGCATTTTCTAAATAAATGAATATGTGGAGAACGGTTTCTCTTTTGCTGAGGGAAGGTGCCACACTAGCAGAGTCAAGTTAAGCATTTGCTGAATTTTTGACGTGCTGCCATCACTACCCTACAATGAGAAATTATTCATACGAATAAAGTTAATGAGTTAAGAGTTGGGCAAGAAATAGAATAGCATGCAGTAAAATAATATACAATAGAATAACAGGGTTGGAAGAGACCTTAGAGGTCTCTATACCAAGAGACCCTATACCAGGGGTGAAATCCAGCAGGTTCTGACAGGTTCTGGAGAACTGGTAGCGGAAATTTTGAGTAGTTCGGAGAACTGGTAGTGGAAATTTTGGGTAGTTTGGAGAACCGGCAAATGCCACCTCTGGCTGGCCCCAGAGTGGGGTGGGAATGGAGATTTTGAAGCATCCTTCCCTGCCATGCCCACCAAGCCACGCCCACCAAGCCATGCCCACAGAACCGGTAGTAAAAAAAGTTGGATTTCACCACTGCCCTATACCATTCTGAACAAATGGCTGTCCAATCTCTTCTTAAAAGCCTCCTGTGATGGAGCGCCCACAATTTCTGGAAGAAAACTGTTCCACTGATTAATTGTTCTCACTGCCAGGAAGTTTCTCATTAGTTTTAGGTTGGTTCTCTCCTTGATAAGTTTTCATCTGTTAATTCTTGTCCCGCTTTCAGGAGGACAAGATCAACCCACTTTTCTCTGTGACAGCCCCTCAAATACTGGAAGACTACTATCATGTCAACCCCTAGTCCTTCTGTTAGACCAGACATATCTAGTTCCTGCAACCGTTCATTGTACAATTTAGCCTCCAGAGCAGAGGTGGGTTTCAGCAGGTTCTGACCAGTTCTGGAGAACCGGTAGTGGAAATTTTGAGTAGTTTGGAGAACCGGTAGTAAAATTTCTGACTGGCCCCGCTCCCATCTATTCTCTGCCTCCCAAATCCCAGCTGATCGGGCGGAAATGGGGATTTTGCAGTATCCTTCCCCTGGAGTGGGGTGGGAATGGAGATTTTACAGTATTCTTCCCCTGCCATGCCCACCAAGTCACGCCCACCAAGCCACACCCACAGAACCGGTAGTAAAAATTTATGAAACCCACCAGTGCTCCAGAGCCTTTATCAGCTTTGTCCTATATGTTGAGACCTTTAATAATGCCTACCCCATTATTATCCCAATGCCCCAGGGACCCTCAACTCTGCAGTCTTGTTGCGGACTTGTGCAGGCAAGGTTGGGCAAAATTTTGACAGGCTCCTATTTTACCTACATAAGCTTATACAGGTTCTGGGGAAAAATTGCAATTTGTCACCCCTTGCTCAAGCTACCATTCTTCCTTTACATGTGTTGATTTGTTACCGGGGAGGGGTGTGTGTGAAGAGGTATCTGCCATTGCAATTGAGACCTAAGATGATGTCTGTTTTGGACAAAATTCTGCAAAGCTTTAAATATAAGGCACCAATATCCCAGAATCCCTGGTCCAGCCAAGCTGGCTACCCTGTGATAAAAGATGAGTAACTATTACCCTCTACTGGATGAATCAAGAGTTTCAATTTATGTTGAATGGGTGAGAGAAAAAACAAAACCTGCAAAAACAAACATTTACTTTTTACACAATCCACGATTAGCAGAATCCAAGCTTATTTTTAAAGATTGTGTAACCAGAATGGAGGTTTTTGTCATTGTGACACAGCATTCGTTTTGCAATTATGAGGGGCAAAGCAAAAAGTATGTGTGGTAAATTGTTTCACAGCAAGAAAACGGTATACAGGTAGTCCTTGACTTATGACTGCGATTGACCCCAAAATTTATGTTGTTAAGTGAGTTTGGCCCCATTTTATGACCTTTTTTGACACAGTTGTTAAGTGAATCATTGCAGTTGTTAGATTAGCAACCCAGTTGTTAAGTGAATCTGGCTTCCCCATTAATGTTGCTTGTCAGCGGGTCAGCAAAAGGTGATCATATGACCCTGGGACACCACAACTGTCATAAATACAAACCAGTTGCCAATTATCTGAATTTTGATCACATGCCCATGGGGATGCTGCAAACGTAAGTGTGAAAAATGATCATAAGTCACTTTTTTCAGTGTCATTGTAACTTTGAACAGTCACTAAACGAACTGTTGTAAATCAAGGACTACTTGAACTTTAAACCCAAAGGTCATGCAACTTCCAATTAAACTTCACTCTCCAGTCTTGGATATTCAACAATTGGGTAAAGATGCTTTAATGAGGGATGATTTCAGCAAGAAGAAATCTGCTAGTTTCCTTTTTCATTCTTTAACAACAACAACAACAAAAAAAGGAATCTGGATTGAAGGGGTGGAAAACTGGGTTTAAACTAACCAAATAAGTTTCACTAATACATATATGCTTCTTTTTTCTGCCTTTGAATCAATCTTGACTTCTGCTGAGCACCGGGACAAGTCCTTGCATTTTTCTTCGCCACATTTTTTAAAAGTGGCTTCTCATTGCTTGCTTTTTCCTAGGGCTGAGAAAGAATGACTGGCCCAAGGTCACCCAATTGACTTGATACCCAAAACAAGATTAGAACTCAGGTTCAGGGGTGAAATCCAGCAGGTTCTGACAGGTTCTGGAGAACCGGTAGTGGAAATTTTGTGTAGTTTGGAGAACCAGTAACAGAAATTTTGAGCAATTCGGAGAAATTTCGGAGAAACACCCACCAAGCCACACCACGCCCACCAAGTCACGCCCACAGAACTGGTAGTAAAAACATTTGGATTTCACCACTGCTCAGGTTCAATGTTTCTAGTCCAGCACCTTCACCCGTACATCAAACTGGTTCTTGGGTTGAGGAAGAGGGACTGGCCTAAGCTCACTCAGGTGGCTGTCTATCTAAATCAGGACTAAAACTGACAGTTACATGGCTTTAACCACTTTAACCACCACACCAAACTGGCTTTTGTACTGAATCTACAGCTTTGCACTAGGAAGAGTTAGTTACTACAAATGCAGGATAGGAACACATGCCTTCTAACTGCACCTGTGAAAAGAAGCCAAGAGTTTTTTTGTACCTGCAAAATAGGAAGCAGCTGTAGGATGAAACTGTTAAAAACACAAATCTGGTTGTAGACTTCCTGACTGAAGCACATGAGAATTTTGAAGCACAATGTTACCATTCTATGATGCACTAGTCAAATCTCACCTTGAGGACAATTCTGGATACCCTTGTTTAACGCACAGTTTGACAATCTGGCTTTACAGAATAACAGAGTTGGAAGGGACCTTGGAGGTCTTCTAGTCCAACCCCCTGCTCAAGCAGGAGACCCCATAATATTTCAAACAAATGGCTGTCCAGTCTCTTTTTAAAAGCCTCCAGTGGTATAGCACCCACAACTTCTGAAGACAAGTCATTCCACTGGTTTATTGTTCTCATTGTCAGGAAATTTCTCCTTAGTTCTAGGTTGCTTCTCTCCTTGATTAATTTCCATCCATTGCTTTTTGTCCTGCCTTCTAGTGCTTTGGAAAACAGGTTGACCCCCTCTTCTTTGTGGCAGCCCCTCAAATATTGGAACACGGCTATCACGTCATCCCTAGTCCTTCTGTTAGACTAGATATACCCAATTCCTTCGGGTATGTCTTTTTCAAATGTGTTTATTAAATGGCTTTATGTCTCTATTAAATGGCTTTCCTCCCCCAGTTCATATTATGTCATTTAGATCTGCGTCATGCTGTTTCTTTCCATTTAAATTTAAGTTGTACATTTATGGAAAAAAACCTAATATGCAAAATACAAAAAAAAAAAAAAAAAACCCTACTGACTGTTTTCTTGGAGCCCTTCTTCCAAAGGAAACCAAATCCAGATAAGTTCCCTCTGGGGAGCATTTCAGGACCCACAGTCCAGTGGAGCTAGTAATTCTGGTTTTAGAAATGGGATCAAATTTCTTTGCAAGGGAAGAAAAATTGGACCAGAAAAGAAAGAACAGCCCAGCTCCAAGTTGGAGAGCTGCCAGATTTCGTCTTCTTTCATTTTTGCAATCTTAAATTTTGTTTTTTTCCTGCATCAATGTGAGAATTTTTTTTTTAAAGTTTGCAAGTAGATTTGCACATGCTTTGGTATGCACGTCTCTCCCCTACTCAAAGTTTTTGCAAGTGAGCACTTTTTCCAGTGTTTTTCATTCACATGTGTACTTTGCAAATTATATTTTATCTTCTTGTTATCTTTAAAAAAGAACTATATTGCAAAACTGAGATTGCTGTAAATTCTTGCACCAACCTAAAAATAAAATGGGGTGAACTAAGAATTTCTCTTCCATCCCCACGCCAGGTGTAATTCAGGCTGATTTTGGAAACCTTAACACAACAAGCTGGAGACAAACTTAGATGTCTCAGAGTAGCACTGACATCAGCAAAGGGGTACCAGAGGTACTAACTAAGGGTCATTTTTGAGCTATTTCTTGGCACCTGCCAGGCTTCTTGATTTACGTAGCCTAAAGGGAAGTTTCTTTGAATTAAAAGAAAAAGAGTATCTTGAGCCTCCAGTATATACCGTATATTTTTTTGTTTTCAAGATTGCCTCTGGAGACTTTGTAAACTCCACTGAGATGCTCAGGATTAAATATGACACGTCAGTGCAGTCGACAACTTCATTTGAAAGAGCGTTCACTAGAAAATAAAATGAAGGATTAGGGGAATTGAAATGCATCCTCAAATTGGAGGAAGCTAACATCTGGCTACTTTCAGCCCAGGAGAGAACTAATTCAGTACACCTTCTGTTCTGAGCTGAGGTGATTGGAGCCCCTAACCCCTAATCTGGATTGGAGCCCCTCTGCCAAATTTCTGGGTTCAAGACCAACTTCCTCAGGGCCTCATCCAGATTTATCATCTCCCCAGACTGTTAGATGTCCCCAAATGAACCCAACCCAATCCCATTCTTTATACGTTACCTGCAGATGCTGAAGATGGTGCCTGTTGTGTGGACAATCCCATAGTGACAAGAGAGGGGTGACTATTTTGACTGTGATGTGGGGAAGGGGGAATTTGACATCCAGAAGATATATTTTGGCTGCTGCCCACCTCCCACTACGTAGCTCGGTTTGTTCAGGCTTCAAGCCAGATGCTTTCCTTTGCCCCCCCAGGGAGCAGAGGGATGTTTCAGGCAGATAGGAGGTGGGGAGAACAAAGTGCAATAGACTGCCGTTATCCGAGTCACAGGTTCTCTCCCCAGGAGAACAAGCTGGCCTTGTTTAATTCTCACCTCGCAGTGGGAATCGCATCTATTGTGTGCTCCCAAGTGTTTAGTATTCTAATGCCGCTTTGTTTCTTTTCCTCGAATGCTCAGCTCTGAGACTTCTGTGCGAAAGGAATTACTCGAGATTCTCCACTGTGCAGGCAAACTGAGATGGTGCGCGAACTGTGGATTGTGGTTTAACCCAGTTTTTTTTTTTTTAACAAGCTGCTATCACTGGATTCACACATGCCAAGCCACAAACCAAGGGAAGAGGATTGAAATGTTTGAACCAGCGTTTCTCAACTTTTAACAGCTGGAAGATGTATGGACTTCATGTGTTGAAGTTCACACATCTTCAAGTTGCCAAACACCGGTTTGGACAATTCTAGGAGGCAGTTGTCTGAGGGAAGGAGGTTAAAAAAGTGGATGAAATCAAGCTGAGATTTAACAGGACTGTTTTTGCTTGATCTTTTCTCCTCCTATTCCTCCAGCCCCAGAATGGGACTACTGAATTCTGGTGAGGGCCCAAATGTACTGGAAAATGGGCAGATGAGCTACAAGAGGGCTGAAGGTTGCCCACCCCAATCTAGTCATAGGCCCAGATCTAGATAAACCACATTACATCTTAGCCCAGGTACAAGATATGAAATCAGTGACTTCACCGTGACCAATGAAAATTAAAAAGAAATATTTTTGAGCAGCTAAGCTTTTTAAGAGCCAACTTCTACTGGGCCAATCAGCTTGAATCTGGTAGGCATGGGCAAGAATGGAAGAATCTTTTTTGTCTGAAATGGTATAGGGCAGAGGTCTTCAAACTTGGCAGCTTTAAGACTTGTGGACTTCAACTCCCAGAATTCTGGGAGTTGAAGTCCACAAGTCTTAAAGCTGCCAAGTTTGAAGACCTCTGGTATAGGGTTTCCTGCCTGAGCAAGGGGTTGGACTAGAAGACCTCCAAGGTCCCTTCCAACTCTCTTGTTCTAGTCTGTTGTTCTGTTCTGTTCTGTTCTGTTCTGTTCTGTTCTACTCTATTCTATTCTACTCTACTCTACTCTACTCTACTCTACTCTACTCTACTCTACTCTACTCTACTCTACTCTACTCTATTCTATTCTATTCTATTCTATTCTATTCTATTCTATTCTAGTTTGTATTTATACCCCCCTCCTCCTGAAGCTTTGCAGAAACACCTGGTTGGCATACCAGAGTGAGCCAGATGTCTCTTTTGATTTAAGCCAGAGGAACACTTATTTTTGTCAGATTCTCTGTAGTCATAAACAGTCTATCTGCAAATACTTATGGCCGATATGTAATGGGTGAATGAATTGTTGCTTTCATGCGCCTGATTGTCGGCTTCCTAGAAATGTCCCTCCCACTGTTATAGTATTCAAAAGCAACTAGACAAACTTGCTTTGAATTAGCACGATAGTTCTTAAAAGGTGTTTCAATCCTGCAGTATGCTAATGCAGCGAAGGACCAATCAGAGAACGGGATTCAGACGTTGCTGACTTATAATTCACAGCACCCTCAGATGCACCGTATCATAAATGATGTGGGATGCTGGATTTATGGTTCAGATAGAAGAAAATGTTTACGTCTCAGGGTTGAACTATGGGGTCGTTGGTGCTGATGATGCTACCTAGTTTGGTAATGAAATGTTTGCAAGAAAACCACCAAGGTCAGAGAGCACCAAGGACCCCACCACTCATTGTTCATCCACATCAGAAGCGCAACAGGTTTGCCACACTTGATTTACATGATCTGGCAGGTTGGTCCTGCAACTCTCTTCTCTGCATTCTCCCCATTGGTTTTTGCTAATAATTATTTTATTCCTTGGCTGTTGTTGGGGTGTTTAAATCCCTTAAAAATATGTTAACAAACAAACAAAAGAGCTACCAAACCAAACAGAACAAAACCCTCATTTGCCTTGAAAAAAGGAGATACCCAAAATTGTTCCACTGCCTGTTTTCTTCTTGTTTTATGCCCGATTTTATTTTTGGATGGCTGACAAAACGACCTGTTGACATACTTCCTTCCTTATGATGAAAGGGCCTTGCTACCTCCCACGTCCTAATATATTAAAATGTACTTTGAATTAATCCCCTGGAATTCTGCTTAGTTGAGTTGGTCATTGACTTAGTTAAGCAGCTATTTCTTGGGTTTTCGGAGAGCGGGGAGGCGATTTTGTTCCATGTCCTCTCCGACAAGGTAAAGCTGAAGTAGCAACTCAGGAATTTCTGTCCACACCCTCAGCCCATCCCCACTATCCCCAGGTATTTCCCCCCTCCCCTTTTGCCAAATTCTTCAAGTTGTACTCATTCCACCCGCAGTTTGTTCAGACTTCTCGATCTGACCTTTGGCCATAGCCAAGATAGATGTTTATGACCTCTCTTCAGCTTATCATGCCTGGGAGTCAAAAGTCCACCCAAAGAGGGTTCTTGCTATTGCAGAAATGCCAGGCAGGCATTAGCTTATAGTTGGTATCAATGTGAAATATTCCTCCTCCCCTTTCCCTTTGCTCAGGCTGCTATTTGAGTTTGGAGAATGCAGTTGCTGAGAAAATTCAGAACAAACACAGGACAGGACAGTCTAGGGTTGGATGGGAATGAACTGAGAGGTTGCTAGAAGCTACACACACACACACACACACACACAGAGTCCTCTTTTCCCCACGATAGATACTTCCCTCCTTCCTTGCTGACCAGGTAGCAGAGGTAATAAAAAAAAAGAGAGAAGACATCTGTAAATCATTGGCTCTGTGGCTGACAAGTAAAGTGCCTCCTAAATCAGGTTGGAATGAAACCTGCCCCTTTCATGTTTCAAAGTAAACTTCCCATGCATGCTTATCAGTGTCTCTGCTATAATCGGTGTCTGAACTATAATCCAGAGCTCCAAACTGGTCCAGCCTCTTGTCCAACACCCCCTTTTCAATACAGGTAGTTCTCAAATTTTGACCCCAATTGGGGCCAGAATTCCTAAGCAAGGCTGTTGTTAAGTGAGTCCCGCTCAATGGTATGACCTTTCTTCCCACAGTTGTTAAGCGAATCACTTCACTTGTTAAATCAGGGGTGTCAAACTTGATTTCATTGAGGGCTGCATCAGGGTTGTGTTTGACCTGCGTGCCCAGGGTAGGCGTGGCCAGGGTGGACGTGCCCAGCTTGACACCACTCGTGTTGGGGGCACCTGTGGTGCAGTGGTGAGTTCCAACCGGTGTTACCACTGGTCCTCTTCGCACATGCGCTTTGCACGCGATCGCTGCATGCATGCTTGCTTCGGTTGCACGCGTGCTGAACTTGCGCTCTACACAAGCGCATTAGGTTTCTGCCCAGCTGAGGTGCGGCAATCCATTCTGCCGCGCCTATCAGTTGGGCGAAAAAATGAGAAATAAAGGTAAGTTTAATGCAGGGGCGGGCGGGAGGTCCCAGCTCCCAGTCAAAGAGTACCGGTTCGGTGTTGTCACATCATCACCACTACTGGATCACCCAAACTGGCCCGAACTGGGAGCAACCCACCATTGCTGTGGTGGCCCGAGCGCTCTGCCAGCAAAAACGGGCTCCTGAGTTCCATTTTTGGCCATGATGGTCTCCTGTAGCCCTCTGCCAGTGAAAATAGAGCTCGGGAGGGCTGTTCATGGCCCTCCCAGGCCCCATTTTCAGCTATGACGGCTTCCTGCAGTCCTCTGCCAGCAAAAATGGAGCTCAGTGGGCTGCAGGAGGTCATCGCGGCTGATAATGGGGCTTGAGGGGGCAAGCGTGGCCCTCCCAAGCTCCGTTTTTGCTGGCAGAGGCACTGCAGGCCAGTCCTTCGCTGTTTCTAGGGCGGCCCCGAGGGCCATAACTAAGTACCCTGCAGGCCGGATCCAGCCCCCAGGCCTCAAGTTTGATACTCCTGTTACTATGTTGTGGGTGTAGTAGGCAAAAACAGACAGCATACCATGTTTCCCCCAAAATAAGACATCGCCTGATAATAAGCCCAATCAAGCTTTTGAGCGCATGGCAATAAGGCCAAGTGCTTATTTCAGGGTTCAAAAAAATATAAGACAGGGTGTTATTTTCTGGGAAACACGGTAGATACAACAGCATTTATTGACTCAACTGCTCAACAACAGGCAATTTCCTGTAATTTATACTCTGGGCCCACAGGGCCTCAATCAATCATAATACTTGAAAAAGCCCCCCAAATATGAATGTTCTAAGTTTCCTCCCAAAACAGTTGAAGTTAACAGTTAGGGTTATCTAAAGGTCAGTTTAGCAGGGCTTAACATAACTACAGTATATGTATTCAATACATAACACCTGTATTAAGGGAATCATGTGGTGGTTAAGCTAATCTGCCTCCCCCATTGACTTTGCTTGTTGGAAATCACACAACACTAGGATGCTCCAACCATCGTAAATCCATGCCAATTGCCAAATGCCCGAATTTTGATAGATTTGGCTGTGGGGATGCTGCGATGGTTGTAAGTAAGTGCAAAGACCAGGTGTAAGTCAAGTTTTTTCAGCGCTGTCGTAACCTTGGTCAGTAAATGAATGGTTGTGAGATGAGGTCCACTGAGAAGATCAAATGCTCCCCCACTCCCCTGATCTTTGACTCCAGCAACTGGTCCTCAAAAGGTATACTGCCTCTGAGTTTAGAGGCTCCACCCTTGGGACAAAATGGATTGGGAGGGGCATTTTATATCAGGAAAACAGAATGGAGGAGCCAGGCTGATCTCTTCCCAGGAATGGATCCCCACCATGTAAAAATAAAAGATTCTGCCTTTTCATCTTCAGTTTTCAGTGAATTAGCATAAGAAGAGCAAAGACTATCCTGTTGGGTCATCCAAAGAAAGCTACTTATGTCTTTCTTGAAGCACATTAACAATTCATTTGGAGTCTTGTCCTAAATAGTTTGAGGATTACTGTTAACTTGTTACATGTCAGCAGAGCTTGTATTACTGAGGCAAACTTGATGTGTAGCATGGAAAACCAAATGCTGAGGAAAAGAAAAGGGAACACCCATTGCTTGTCCGCCTCGTGTCTTGGCATCTTGCAAAGAGGAAAGTAGACTTGAGGGGCTGCCACAAAGTAAAGAGGGAGTCAACCAGGGGTGAAATCCAGCAAGTTCTGACCAGTTCTGGAGAACCGGTAGCGGAAATTTTGAATAGTTCGGAGAACTGGCAAATGCCACCTCTGGTTGGGCCCAGAGTGGGGTGGGAATGGTGATTTTGCAATATCCTTCCCCCAGGAGTGGGGAGGGAATAGCGATTTTGCAGTATCCTTCCCTTGGAGGAGGGTGGGAATGGAGATTTTGCAGTATCCTTCCCCTGCCACGCCCACCAAGCCACACCACATCCACCAAGCCACGCCCATAGAACCGGTAGTAAAAAAAATTGGAATTTCACCACTGGAGTCAACCCATTCTCCAAAGTACCTGAAGACAGCACAAGATGCAACTGATGGAAACTAATCAAGGAGAGAAGCAACCTAGAACTAAGGAGAAATTTCCTGACAGTTAGAACAATTAATCAGTGGAATGACTTGCCTCCAGAAGTTGTGGATGTAAGAGATTAGACAACCATTTGTCTGAAATGGTATAGGGTCTCCTGCCTGAGCACAACTAGAAGACCTCTAAGGTCCCTTCCAACTATGTTATTCATAGATCCACTTTGGCCATCAACAGCTCCCATCCAAAGTGGCCAACAACAGTGCCTCCATATTCAGAAACAATTTATTCCGGTATTCTACCTTTACATGATACCTATGAAATACATTTCTACTAAAAGGTAAAAAGCTTCATCTAAAATTATTTCAAAAACAAATGGAAGATTGTACTATTAATGACTTAATCATGACGGTTTCCAGATGCAGAGGCAGTCTATCTCTGAATTATGAAGAACTTTTGACACCATATTCTGAGCTTTTCAGAGGCTGCTGATTGAACCCTTCTGGAAAAAGGATGCGGGGATAAATAATTTGGGGCACATTGATTGAATGTAGCAGAGACTTTTATATAAGTCTTGTTTAGTTTCCTTCCTTATTTGCCTGATTTCAATTTTTTCCTAACATTTTGCTTAGGAATTAAAACATCAACTCAAAAAAAGTTCTAAAGAAGAACACTTTGTTCTCTCTTGTTCTAGAGAGAAATAATGGATTAAAGTTACATCACAAGTTTTCGCAGAGTACAGTCAAAAAAGTCAACTGCTTTTTAATATGTAACACATAAAAGCAGTTGCACATTTCAATGTCCGCAGAAGTGATGGACTTCCTATCATTGGATGTGTTCCCTCAGAGACTAGATCAGTGTTTTTTTCAACCTTGATAATTTTAAGTTGTGTAGACTTCAACTCCCAGAATTCCCCAGCCAGCATTCTGGCTGGGGAATTCTGGGAATTGAAGTCCTCACACCTTAAAATTGCCAAGGTTGAAAAACACTGGGCTAGGCAGCCATCTCTCCTTAGTGCTTGGATCTGGATACTTGAACTAAGGAAAGGTTGGATTCTGTGACCTAAATGGCCCTTTCTAACTCTTGTGATTCTGATTCTAGAGTATCTATCTATCTATCTATCTATCTATCTATCTATCTATCTATCTATCATCTATCTATCTATCTATCTATCTATCTATCTATCTATCTATCTATCTATCTAATCACAGTTTTAAACCGCTCATCTTCCTCACAGAGGGACACTTCAAATATCTTTCGGTTTTTCCTGTACCTTACAGAGTAGTCATTTGCTTCCAGAAAGTCAAATAAAAGGAGATGCAAAGATTTTAGGAATACAAATCTACCTGTTACTAGGAATAAGCAAATATTCAGTTCCCCTCATTTTCACAATCTTCATTAATATGTTTAAAGATTGCATTAACATTTCTCAAAACCCAAGATTACTATGTGCAATTCTGCATGATATTCACCTGTTAAAACCAAGTTCTGTATTATGCTTGCTTGCTGTTTTTACATTTACACTGTATGTACATTCACTTCTATTATTTTCCATCATTATTAATCAAATGCATTGCAAACTTGGCAGAGCTGTGAATTTCAAACCATAGTTAAATTTCATCTGAGCTTAGAAAGGAAATTAGGTAAATTTGCCCTCAAACACCTTCTAACCCAATTTCTCTCGCACGCTTGGCTGATATCACATTTTAAGGTCGTTCGGGGGCCTGATTCTGGAATCGGGAGCCATGTTCAAAATTTGGCTCGGAATCCTATCTTTGCCCTCTTAGTTCCTCCATACAAGCCCACATTTGAGCAAACCCTTCCCACATCCCCCGAAGACTCACCTGCACGGGATCCCAAAGACCCATGTCTGAATTTGCACAGGTAGCGCCCCAAATCCATGCCTAGCACAGGCAAAACCAACAATGTTGGCCGGTCCCAGCCTTCTGAGTCCAGACCAACATTTCCCAACTTGAATGCCTGTCTGCTGTGGGAGGCCTGCTCAGGGGCATTTCATCGGAGAGGTATTTGCAAGTTCGAGCTGCGTTGGCAGTTTTGAACAAGAGTTAGAATGGGAGGGGCAGAAGCACTACTAGTCTGTGGGCTGTGTCACACTGATAAGCTTTCTCCACCAGGATCTCACCTCCCCACACACACACTCTAACACAGACACAAATTCCTAGAACTTGAAAGAGCAGAGATGCAATTAATTTCAGGCCAAAGTGTGCCCCCTCCCTCACTTTGCCACCTGTCACGGAAAGGAAAGCGTTCCTACTGATTTTTCAAGGAAGAAAGTCAACACTGAGAAAACAACAAAGAAGAAAATTAGCCAAGCCTCCCACTGCCCCACAGCCCTAAATTCCTATCCTGAATCTGCCTGAAGGTAGATATTAATTATCTGAGGTCACACGTTCAGGTTGCATTTGTTCAGAAATTATCCCTAATTATCTAAAAAACAGAACCACTTTTGTAAAGCCAGAGTACTGTCTAGAGACTGTATGAAAATTAAAGGTGAGGCTGATTCGTTTAATCCTGCTGGATTCCAGAGATGACATGTTTTTTCAAAGCACTGTGCAAAGTCCTCTCTGTTTCGTCAGACTTTTGTGGGGATTTAATTAACCCTTTTGGCATTTTGAAAAGTCCTTTCCAGCTCTTGTAGTTTCTTCTCTGTTTCTGGGTTTGTTTTGGTTGCTTTCTGCTGGTTTTGATCTCCTGTGTAACAATGGTCGATTGGGAGACTGTTCTGCAGGTTGTCTGCAGCGGCAGAACCAGTTCGGTGACATCATATTGTCACCGCTACCGGCTCGGCGGAACCAGGAGGAACCGGGAGGAACCCACCACTGAGCAATAGCAGTTATATTTATATTTTGCTCCATAAGGCTTTACAGCCCTCTCTGAGTGGTTTACAGCCTATTGCCCCCAACAATCTGCATCCTCATTTTGCTGGCCTCGGAAGGATGGAAGGCTGAGTCAAACTTCAGCCGGTCAGACTGTGAGCAGAATTAGCCTGCAATACAGGCAGTCCTCAATTTACGACCACAACTGGGCCCCAAATTTCCCTTGCTAAGTGAAACATTTGTTAAGTGAGTTTTGCCCCATTTTACGACCTTTCTTGCCACAGACGTTAAGCAAATCACTGCAGTTGTTAAAGTTAGTGACACAGTTGTTAAGTGAATCTGTCTTCCCCATTGACTTGACCTGTATGAAGGTCGCAAAAGGGGATCACATGACCCCGGGACACTGAAACCGTCATAAATATGAGTCAGTTGCCAAGCATCCGAATTTTGATCAGTTATGCTATATAACAAATGTAGCAAACCCTTTGCGCTGCTTAGTCTTTTCCCTTTTAGCGTTGAACCTACAATGGGCCACACAGTTTTAGGGATTGTAATTTTAGTACAGTTAGACCATTTATAATTGACATACTGGATTAGTTGTTATTTTATACAAGAATTTTTAATTGTATATTTACTGAGCATTTTTATTTGTTCTGGTCTCTGGTCTAAGACTGTAATAAGCTGGTTGATTGATTGATTGATTGATCACATGACCATTGGGATGCTGCAACGGCCGTAAGTGTGAAAAATAGCCTTAAGTCACTTTTCTCACTGCCATTGTAGCTTTGAGAAGTCACTAAATGAACTGTTGTAAGTCAAGGACTACCTGCATCTTTGCATTCTGAGCACTCTACCACCAGGACTTTTGCCATATTTACCCTGGCAAGGCTGGAAAGATGCCATACACCCATTTATCCTCTGAGGTATTTGTATATATTTATCAAGGGCTACCTCTACATTCAGGAGTCTCTTTCTCAATCCTGCAGTAATTAATTGCAGGCTCAAAGTAGTCCAATCTTACCAGTGGTGGGTTCCTCCCGGTTTGGCCCGGTTCGGCCAAGCCGGTAGCGGTGATGATATTCTTTAAACTTGGACTTCTGGAATTAAAAGGCTCTGGATTAAATGGTACTCCAGACAAAAGATGGAGAAGAGTATCTTGCTTTTAGACATGATAATAGCTGTCTAGAAAGGTGAGTTATGAGCTATTTTTACGTCATCAGAAATTTAATTTATTACCTGTTAAAAATGCAAAGACAAGGAGTACAAGGAGCAAATAAAAGACCTTCATGTTGGGGTTGGTTCTGGACCAAATCTTACTTGTGGGACAGAAACCAGCTCTCAGCCCTCCTTGTAACTTCTTGAAAAGCATCCCCCCCACATGCTCCACCGCCTTAGGAGGCAGGGGAGGGCTGCAGGTTGATCCCAAGGGGGTCTGGGGCTACTGGTCTACCAGTTAAAAGCCTGGTAGACCAAAACCTCTGCTAAATCCTAAAAAATTGTCACATGACCATCAAGCCACACCCACAAAATAAGCCAAGCCCACAGAACCGGTAGTAAAAAAATTTAGAACCCACCCCTGAATCTTACCCCAAGATAGCCCAGATCCAGGAAAGAATAGATGTGTCAGCCTAGTTCCCAGAATATTTCTTTATGACAAAGGAAAACTTGTTAGATGCCAGTATGTGACCCTGTAAATCTCACCTTAATGGCATGTCCAAGACAAAGTCCACAGCTACTGCTGAAAACATCAGGCACCACCCTTGAGACAACTGCAATTTTATGGCCCAATTGAAACTAGATTGCTTTCATTTTTATTTTCTTGCAGCCCAACAATTCTTGAAGAACTTTTTTAAAAATTCCCACAGGACGAGGCTTCGCACCCCCATCTTGCCACAAGAAACACATTCCTGCTATGCTGCAAAAGTGTTGTGAGATGGTGAGAACTCCCCAACTTCTTGTCCTCCAGATCTCTTGACCATGATCCCAGCCAGTGGTGAAATCCAATTTTTTTTTCTACCAGTTCTGTGGGAGTGGCTTGGTGGGCGTGGTGTGGCTTGGTGAGAGTGGCTTGGTGGGCGTGGCGGGGAAGGATACTGCCAAATCTCCATTCCCACCCCATTTCAGGGGAAGGATACTGCAAAATCCCCATTCCCACCCCATTTCAGGGGAAGGATACTGCAAAATCCCCATTCTCCCCCCACTCCTGGGGGAAGGATATTGCAAAATCTCCATTCCCACCCTACTCTGGGGCCAGCCAGAGGTGGTATATGCTGGTTCTCCAAACTACTCAAAATTTCTGCTACCGGTTCTCCGAACTACTCAAAATTTCCGCTAACGGTTCTCCAGAACCTGTCAAAACCTGCTGGATTTCATCCCTGATCCCAGCCAAAAGACACATCAGATATGTAACTGTAACCCAAAATATTTAAAGAGCTCCAAGTTTCATTAACTGTATAACCGTAGTTGCTAAGATCTCCCTGAAAGATCCTGGGAGCGGTTCTTTGATTTCTGATAAACTGAATTAGCCATCTTTGAACTGTGTCAAGCCAAAACAATTGTTTGGCAGGAATTAATGCAAGCCTTCTAATGCTAAATGGGTATAAGATTCAATTCCCAGAACTGGATTGCAAATATCCAGATGATCATTAGATGGCCTCAAAATAGATATAGAATATTCTAACTGTAAAGGTAAATTGGTCACTTCATGTGCATGTCTATGTCATTTACATAGTAGCAATATGGAAGTAATGTGCTACTGCCTATGTATGTATGTATGTATGTACCATATGTATGTATGTAATGTACACTATGTATGAAATGTATGTACTTGTATGTAATGTATGTATTTAAATTTATTGGCCCTCCAACTCCGCTGAATTCTGGATGCTTTTTCAACTGATCTACAGTCTCGGGATGTCTTAGTCAGTGGTTTCTGATGCAACTGCTAACCATGCCTAATCTTGGTTAGTGTTCTGTTCAGGATCAGACAAGGTCAGCTAGAAGTTGCTAGCTATCTCGGTTTAGGAAAATGAAGACCAATAAAGCACATGGTCGTGATTGATTGCAGCATTCTACTAAGATCCAAATAAATATCTAAACTCAAATGGCTTGAAAGCTCTTCCTATCCCTCTAACTAGCCTGATGGCTCTTGATCAATGATGGTCGAAGATATAAGGAGTTGCTCTTCCATCCTTCCAGCAGTTTCTGCCAGCTCTTTTTGTTTCTGCTTACATGGCTTGAATCCAGTGCGTGAAGCTTGCTTATTAATTAATTCACTATTCGATTCAGATCTGGCCTTTCCTCCAGGGGTTCGAGCATCCCAACCTCCAGTTTTATCCCCAGGACTATTTTGCAGAGTAGGCTGAGCTCAAAAGATGATGGGCTCCAAGCCTTTGTATTGACATTTTCTCACTTCATATCAGAGGTGGGTTTCAACAGGCTCTGACCAGTTCTGGAGAACCGGTAGTGGAAATTCAGAGAACCGGTAGTAAAAATTGTAACTGGCCCGGCCCCCATCTATTCTCTGCCTCCCGAGTCCCAGCTGATCAGGAGGAAATGGGGATTTTGCAGTATCCTTCCCCTGGAGTGGGGTGGAAATGGAGATTTTACAGTATCTTTCCCCTGCCACGCCCACCATGCCATGCCCACCAAGCCATGCTACGCCCACGAAGCCACATCCACACAACCGGTAGTAAAAAATTTTGAAATCCACCACTGCTTCATATCATATACACTGAACCGCTCACCTGCCAGTTTTTCATAACTGTACATACACTATAGGTAGTCCTTGACTTATGACTATAATTTGAGTGTAGAATTATGACTGTAAGTTATTGAGGTTGTTAAGTGAGTCACCCTGTGGCCTGAGACCCAACCTTATCACATTTTTTTGCAGTCGTCGTTAAGCAAACACCACAGGTTCAATGTTCAATGTTCAGTGTCTGAACTCTGCAGACAATAAGTGAATCCATTATTCCCAGGGGCATTTTTTTTACTGGAAAAAAGAAGTAAATGCCAGAAACTGCCCAAAAAAAATGTCAGACGTCATGGTCACATGACCATGGAATGCTGCAGGTAGCTGTAAAGGTGAGCCAGGTGCCAAGCATCCAAAATGTGATCACATAACTGCAGGGGAGGGGGAGATCAGCTGTCATAAGTTTGAAATTGGTTTGTAAGTACCTTTTTGGGAGTCCATTGTAATGTCAGTGGCTAAACAACTGATCATACCTTGAGGATTACCTGTACCATAGTTTAATGTGAGAATGCAGCTGCTAGATTCTTTAATAGGTTTGGGGATAAGTGTTGCATGAACACCTGAGCATAAAACTGAACTGTCATAAGCTGAAGATATAATTCAGATGAGGTCACCTATAGAATAACAGAGTTGGAAGGGACCTTGGAGGTCTGCTAGTCCAACCTCCTGCTTAGGCAGGAAACCCTATACAACTTCAGACAAATGGTTATCCAACATCTCCTTAAAAACTTCCAGTGTTGGAGCATTCACAACGTCTGGAGGCAATTTGTTCCACTGATTAATTGTTCTAACTGTCAGGAAATTTCTCCTTAATTCTAGATTGCTTCTCTCCTTGATTAGTTTCCACCATTGCTTCTTGTCCTGCCCTCAGGTGCTTTGGAGAATAGCTTGATTCAGTGGTGAAATGTAAAATTTGTTATTACCGGTTCTGTGGGCGTGGCTTGGTGGCGGTGGGGTAATGTGACTGGGTGGGTGTGGCCAACTTTTTTTTTTAACTTTTAAAACCGCCTTGAGTCTTCGGAGAAAGGCGGCATACAAGTTGGACAAATAAATAAATAAAAACCATTTTTCTACAACCTCTTCAGCCGAAGAGGTTGTAAAAAAAATGCTTTTAAAAGCCTCTGACGATCCCAGCTGAGCTGCGCGATCATCAAAGGCTTTTTTTTAACTTTTAAAAGCATTTTTTTCGGCCGAAGAGGTTGTAGACAAAATGCTGTTAAAAATAATTTTAAAAAGCCTCTAATGATTGTGCGGCTCAGCTGAGCATGGGGAGGGGCAGGGATTTTTGCTACCGGTTCTCCAAACCACCTGCCGCCATTGCTACCGAATCGGGCAATCCGGTCTGAACCAGGAGCATTTCACCCCTGGCTTGACTCCCTCTTCTTTGTGGCAACCCCTGAGGTATTGGAACACTGCTATCATGTCTCCCCTAGTCCTTCTTTTCATTACACTAGACATATCCAGTTCCTGCAACTGTTCTTCATATGTTTTAGCCTCCAGTCCCCTAATCATCTTTGTTGCTCTTCTCTGCACTCTTTCTAAAGTCTCCACATCTTTTTTACATCGGGACGACCAAAACTGGATGCAGTATTCCAAGTGTGGCCTTACCAAGGCATTATAAAGTGGTATTAACACTTCACGTGATCGTGATTCTATCCCTCTGTTTATGCAGCCTAGAACTGTGTTGGCTTTTTTTGGCAGCTGCAGCACACTGCTGGCTCATATTTAAATGGTTGTCCACTAAGACTGCAAGATCCCCCTCACAGTAAGTATTATTGAGCAAGGTACCACATATTCTGTACCTGTGCATTTTGTTTTTCTAAATGTAGAATGTAGAACCTTACTTTTTTCATCATTGAATTTCATTTTCACTTTTCATGATTGCATTGTTCACACATCCAGGCTCTCTCTTACAAACACACTTAATATACAGCATCCACTTCCAGCAACTCAGGTAGAAACATTTATGGATAATCTTTGCCAGCACTCCAATCTGATCAGACTTTGAGTGGTGAATAACAAAGCATGGATAACAATCATAAGACAGCCAGCCAGAGTGGCACCAAAAGGCAATGCCTTTACTTTTCAAAATTTGGCATCAAGCCCTGTTGCCTCCCTTTGCCCCATCAGAAGAGATGCTTCCAGAGATAGCACGTTTCAAGGAGTGGGGTCTGTTGCTGACAAAGCCTATTATTTACCCTAAACTGCTTGCTTCTCTCAGGCAATGAACCCAACCTTGGCAGCTTGAAGATGTGTGAACTTCAACTCCCAGAATTGCTGGTTTTTGTAACTAGAGTAAGTCCTTTGATTGTATAGATCTCATGAAAATGGGGCATATACAATGGGCCAAAACATCTGGTTATTCTTTGGAGGAATCCTTACAGTGAACAAGAAGCTACTCTGAGAGCTGAGTTTAGAGAGCTAGAATGGTTTACAATACAGCACAGAATTGCAGTAGGATGCACCTTGTCCTTAAATGTATTTAACTTCCACATAATGTACCGTATTTTTCAGAGTATAAGATGCAGCTTTCTCCCCCAAAAAAGAGGGTAAAAATCTGGGTGCGTCTTATACTCTGAATGTAGCCCTGCCCAGCCTCTCAAAGGGAGATTTCAGAGGCTGAAAAAAGCCCCTAAAAGAAGCTTCAGAAAAAAAGCCTCTGAAAGAAGCTTCAGAAAAAATGCCCCCGAAACAGAGCTTCAGAAAAAAAGGGCCTCAGAAGCTTTTTTTCTGAAGCTCTGTTTCGGAGGCTTTCAGAGCCAGAAAAAAAAGTTTTCAGACATTTCAGAGGCTGAAGAAAAAGCAAGGCACAGAGCTCACAACCAAGGAACCTGTTGCTAAAATTCACCTCTAGGAACAGCTGATTGGAGGTATTTGGGAGGCCAATCCACCCACCGATCAGCTTTTTTATTTTCCTCCCCAAAAACTAAGGTGTGTTTTATACTCCGGTGCGTCTTATACTCCGAAAAATACGATATTCTATTATACATAATCCTCGATTTACAACTATTTGTTTAGTGATCATTTAAAGTTACAATGGCACTAAAAAAAGTGACATGACTTGTCCTTCCACTTATAACTGTCACAGCATCCCCATAGTCAAGTGATCAAAATTTTGGTTGCTTGGCAACCGGCATGTATTTACACCAGATATGAAGATGATGCTACTGTGCTACCTAAAAGTAAATGAGACATGAAAAGAAATCTGGGTTAGCACTGAATATTAAGTTGTCAAAGGTAATGTCGACCAAAATATTTAGTGGGTGTACTTATTTCTTTGTTTGCAGGGAGGAGGATTAAGAACTGATAATGACAAAGATATGTTGAAGAAGTAAAGAGGAAATTAATCCTGAGGAGAAAGACTATAACAAAAGCAGGCAAGTTTGTAAAAGAGAAGGATATTTTTATGGCAATAAAGATCATCACCACAATAATTTAAAGCAATGGTGTTTCCAAGAGAAGAGAAAGATTGCTTATAAAAGCTGGAGATCAACAAAAAACAAAAGAAAGAGAATAGACATTTTTGAACTATGAATCTGGAGATGGTTTCTCAAACTATTATTGGTGCCTTTGAATTGTGAGGCTGAAGAAAAGGAATGAGGAAAATCTGAAGAGCAAGAAGAAATTAGTCAGTGCGCAATGAAATAAAATCAAAATGTTTTTGATAAGCCCTAAGAAGTGAGGGAATGCTTAATTATTTTGGACCATAAAGTGAGGGGAAAAAATTGTTGGAGAAGATTGTCAAGTGTGGACAAATCGATGCCAATCAGAAAAAGCCTTGGCAGAAGATAAGTGGGTAGATACTATTTCAAATATCTGAAATTTGGAGGTTCCAAGGACTCAAAGCAAAAGTTGCTGACTGACAATACAGGTATTCCTCGACTTACGACCAAAACTGAGCCCAATTTTTTTGTTACTAAGCAAGGCAGTTGTTAAATGAGCCGTGCCCCATTTTAGGATCTTTTTACTATGGCTGTTAAGTGAATCACTACAATTGTTAAATGAATCATGCAATTGTTAAGCACAACTGGCTCTACCCATTGACTTGGCCTAACAGAAACTCCCTAGGAAGGTTCCAAATGACTATCTCAGGACCCATTCTAAATACACACTGGTTGCCAAGCACCCAAAAATTGACAACATGACTGTGGGGATGCTGCAATGGTCGTAAGTGTGCGAACTGCTCATAAGTCCCTTTTTTCGGTGCCGTTGTAACTTTGAATGGTCATTAAACAAATGGTTGTAAGGGTGGATTAGAAGACCTCCAAGGCCTCATTCTATTCTGTTCTGTTCTGTTCTGTTCTATATTTTCTATTCTATTTTCTATTCTATTTTCTATTCTATTTTCTATTCTATTCTATTCTATTCTATTCTATTCTATTCTATTCTATTCTATTCTATTCTATTCTATTCTATTCTATCCTACATTTTCTATTCTATTTTCTATTCTATTCTACATTTTCTATTCTATTTTCTATTCTATTCTATTCTATTCTATTCTATTCTATTCTATTCTACATTTTCTATTCTATTCTATTCTATTCTATTCTATTCTATTCTACATTTTCTATTCTATTTTCTATTCTATTCTATTCTATTCTATTCTATTCTATTCTATTCTATTCTATTCCTACCTAGACTGGCAAAATGTCCCCTGGGCTATGAAAAGTGACAAGCAGAGGTTAAAAAAAAAAAAAGTCAAGATAGCAGCCAGAAATATGCAATTGAAGCCCCACCCTTTTTACATACTTCAAGAAAATAAAAACCTTGGCCACAATCCTATAATCGAAGCCCTGTTCTTTTTTAGGTGTGTTATGACACACATAAAAGGAGCAAGGTTTTGATCACATGATTATGGCCACCATCTTGGTTTTTTTGACCCCGCCCAGCAGATACTCCTGGTTAGAAGCAATTGAACAACAATTAAGTGGACTGTGGATTACATGAAGAACTGAACACTGAAAAGCTGATGCCTCCCTTGAGTCAAGGATCAGCAAGTGGCCTTATAGGCCAGCATTTCTCGACCTTAACCATTTTAAGACATGTGGACTTCAACTTCCAGAATTCCCCAGTCAGCAATACTGGCTGGAGCTTTCCGGGAGCTGAAATCCACACATCTTAAAATGACTAAGATGGAGAAACACTGGACTAGACCCACACTTCAACAATGCAGCAAAATTACTCAGTTTCATTAGAAAAACCATCTCTTTAGAGTTCAGCCAGTGTCCTGAAAGGAAAACAATGCCACTTTTATTCGGATTGCAATCCGTGCTCAGTGATTAATTAGGTCACTGGTTCAAAGTGACTTTCTAGGTTTATTGTGAGAATAAAATGGGATGTGTGCTTGTATAATAGGGTCTCAGCTCTCCCCAACAAGGGCAGGATTCAACAATGGCAATCAAAATTGAATAAAGGACCCTCACGTTTAAAATCATGCCTAAATCATTGTGCTTCCTAAAGGCCTCTATTTGAATACAAGTAGTCCTTGATTTACAGCCGGTTGCTTAGGGACCATTCAGAGGTGTGACAGACTAAGCTACTTGGTACCTAGATTTGAAGTTTCAATAGCTGCCCTCCCTCGCAATCATGTGACTAATTTATGATGGGTTTGCCAGAAACCTGCTTTTACTACAGGTTTGCAGCAAAAACCACCCCATAGTAAACAAAGGGTCTGCTTAAAAACCAGGGCATTCGCTTTATGATAATAACATTTGTTTACCCACCATTGCAAAAAAAGTTCATAAAATCAGGCATGGTCCTATTGTGACTCACTTAATGACTGTCATTACTTATGACCGAAATTGCAGGCTCAACCAGGACTACTTGTAGTGTAGAAAAACAAGGTACTAAGTAGGCTATTAAATCAGATAATTTTTTAGATATTTTGATATTTTCTTGGTAAAGAAGTCTATCTGATGGTTGGATTAGAACCTGCATGTTTTGAGGCAGTCTATCCTGAGGAATCACTGCTAGTGAACAATGCTGTTCCCCCATATAGGAGAGAGGTTTCCCTCTCTGAATACCTCCCTACCTGCAGCCATATCCAGGTGGGAACATCTGACGGATGGATGTTTTAAATACCTAGGAAGCTTTGGCAATGTCTCATCAAACCTAGTCCTTCAACTGTTATTTAAAACTACTATTACTCTAGAGAATTCTGGATGAGGAACAGCAATATCGTTCAGCCTGGCTCCAACATGAAAAAAAAGGAAACCCAGGAAGAATCTACCTCACAGGGCTCTTGGGAAGCTAAGATGGGATCAATGCCAACCCTGCATTGTGAAAGGCAGCAGGAACCATCTTATAAATTGAGTGGGGGAGGGTTTTTTTCAGAGTGGTCAGAATAGCACCCCCCAAAGTGGGCATGGCCAGGATAAAGAAGTGGACCATACCAACAATGATGCAATCTAACCCAGATTTAAATTTGATTCAAAATTAAACAAAGTAAAAGTTAATAATACACACACACACACACACCCCATTCAAATTTCAAACTAATGAAAACTGAGTCAGATTGATCTGGTGGTTAAGGCAGCAGGCTAGAAAGCAGAGGACTGTGAGTTCAAATCCCGCCTTAGCCATGAAAGCCAGTTGGGTGACTTTGGGCCAGTCACTCTCTCTCAGACCAACCCTCCTCACAGGATTATTGTGTTGAATTTTTGCCCCCTTGAGTTATTCGTAAAAGGAATATAGGTGGGATATACACAAATGGTCTTCCGAATGCGATTCAAGGTGTTGGTTACCACCTTTAAAGCGCTCCATGGCTTAGGACTGGGGTACATACGAGACCGCCTGCTGCCAGCAACAGCCTCCCACCGGCCAATACGCTCCCAAAGAGAGGGGCTCCTTAGGGTGCCGTCGGCCAGACAATGCCGACTGGCGACACCCAGGGGAAGAGCCTTCTCTGTGGGGGCGCCAGCCCTCTGGAATGAGCTGCCCCTTGAGATTCATTTCATCCCCGACCTGCGTACCTTTTGCCGCACCTTGAAGACCCTCTTGTTCCAACAAGTCGGCCTGGCCTAATATGAATTTTAGAATGGGTGTATGCGTGTTTTAATCTATGGGCCAAATTTTTATATATTCAATTTTAAATTGTTTTAAATTTTGTAAATTTATATGTGTTTTAATATGGCTGTACACCGCTCTGAGTCCTTCGAGAGAAGGGCGGTATAGAAATCTAATAAAGATAAAGATAAAGTTAAATAAACAAACACACTTTGGAGGAATCTGCTGATAGCCACATTTTGATCTTCATCTTCTTACCTGCAACTTGGACCCCAGAGCTGCACAGAAGACCTGCCACGGTGGGGTGTATTTAAAGAGAGCCACTCTTGAACCAGCCTGTTTGAGTTGAGGGTTGCAGATGGCAGGAGGAGGGTGCTCCGGCCCAGCTTCGGGATACTGGTACTGATACTGGTCATAAGAAAGGCTCCCATTTCTTGAACCCCACATGGTTTCGAGTGCTGCATGCAACTAGCATCTGCTGAGATTCAGAGTCAAACTGAGGAGCTGGAGGAAAAGGAAAGTGAATCGGCACACACCTGTTCCGGTAAACTCCCTGTCTCATGGCCACTCCTCGACAGATACTTCTTCACATTGTTTCCTCCCCGTAAGAGAGAGAAGCTGGAAGGAGGAAACAAGATGAGAAACCGTAGATAAATGTGGGTCAAAAGCAATCAGTGCAAAGCAAACAGTGTCTCCTTTCAGAGTTGTAACATTGAATAAGGAGGAAGATTTTTCTTAACAAAGGGAGAATTGGCAGGAGTTTCATGTCAGGAGGACAATCTTTTTCTCTGGCAGCAAAGGTTACTCAAGTTAATTTACCAAACTTTTTAAAATTACTTTTAAAAAAAATCTGAGATAAAACAGGGAATAAAACCATATTAACGTCCAAACAACCGTAAATTCTAAGTTGCATAACAAAAACTTAGAAATTGAATGAAAGAACTTAACATCTTTGTGCATAAAAAAATTGTAAAGGTTTCACCTGTCCAGTTGTGTCCGACTCTGGGGTACAGTGCTCATCTCTGTTTCTTGGCCGAGGGAGCCAGCGTCATCCGAAGATGTTTTCTGTGGTCATGTGGCCAGCATGGCTATACGCCTAAGGAACATGGAATGCTGTTACCATCCCACTGAAGTGTGGAAAGTATTTATCTGCTTGCATTTACTTGCTTTCGAATTGCTAGATGGGCAGGAGCTGGGACAAGTAACGGGAGCTCATCCCGTCGTGCAGCACTTGGGTCTCAAACCCAGGCCATCAGTTTTCCAACCGATAAGCTCAGTGTCTTTTGAACCACTGAGCCAGTGGTGAGTTGCTCCCGGTTCGCACCAGTTCGCAAGAACCGGTAGTAAAAATTTGTAGTAGTTCGGAGAACCGGTAATAACATTGGCTGGCCACGCCCCCAAACCAGTCCCCGGCCCGGTCGCCGCTCGCTTACCCCTCCCACCTCATCAGAGGCTTTTTTTTTTTTACTTTTAAAAGCATTTTTTCTACAACTTCTTCGGCCGAAAAAATGCTTTTAAAAGTAAAAAAAAAAAGCCTCTGATGATCGCGCGGCTCAGCTGGGATCGCCAGAGGCTTTTAAAGGCATTTTTTTTTCTACAACCTCTTTGGCCGAAGAAGTTGTAGGAAAAAAAATGCCTTTAAAAGCCTCTGGCGATCCCAGCTGAGTTGCTTGATCGTCAGAGGCTTTTAAAAGCATTTTTTTCTGCAACCTCTTAAGTTTGTAGAAAAAATGCTTTTAAAAGTAAAAAAAAAAAAAAGTTGGCCACGCCGACCCAGTCACAGAACCCACAAAGCCACGCCCACAAAATAAGCCACTCCCACAGAACCAGTAGTAAAAAAATTTAGAACCCACCCCTGCACTGAGTCATCATACCCCCTCATTGTGCATAGCTAACATTAAAATATGATGGTAATTAAAATATTTTTAAAAACCTTGTAAAAACAATATTTTATAATGGAGGCATCAGTGTTACCTAAATATGGAGTGGTTCTAGGGTCTAAAGGAGTGAGAAGGCAGATGCTTCAAAATGGCACAGTACCCCCAACTCAGTTGCCTTGAAAGATAATCTTGATTTAGGCAGGAAGACCTTCTGACAAGCAAAGTCAGTGGGGAAGCCAGATTCACTTAACAACCATGTTACACAACTAAGGTGACCAACTTTTTTACAATGAAAAGGAGGACACAAATAAATTGAAGAAAAAAAAAATTGTAAATAAAAGAAACATTTTATTCATTGCAACAATGAGTCTAATGCGTGCGTGTATGCCGTGTCGTGTTTTGGTAAGAAGTAAACAAAGCCACTTGTGCACGGCGCATTCTCTCAAAACAATTCTCCTGTGCGGAGCGCATGCGTTTCATAATCGCGTCTCGCCGCACTGTACCGAGCCTTAATGAATCGTCATGTCAAATACAAATACGTCACATCACACGCAACGGATCGGCTCAGCATCGATCGAATATGGAGATTTACAGATTAGACTTCAAATATCAAAAAGGAGGACATGTAGGAGGACACTTTTCGAGAGAGGACAGAACTTACAAAAGGACTGTCCTCCCTAAAGGAGGACAATTGGTCACCTTAACACAAATGCAGCAAGTCACTTGACAACTGTGGCAAGAAAGTTCGTAAAACAGGTCAAAATTCACTTAACAACTGTCTTGCTTAGCAATGGAAATTTTGGGCTCCATTGTGGTCATAAATCAAGGTTTACAAGATAAGATGAAAAGTTGCAGGCATGGCACTGTATCATAAAACCTAGATACATAAAACAAAAAAGGCATAAGAACAGATTCCAAACATTATTCCAGTTCAAAAGGCATTCTAGATCATCAGGACTGAAAACATCCAAAGAGAGATTTGGAGGAGTGAATCTTAGATTAAGAAGAACGGGAGCAATACTGTAAAAGAATCAATGATCAGATTGAAAAAAGAACCTTCAGAAAAAAAGCAACACTTCACATTGAAGGCAATTCCCTGCAATTCCCTCTTTGGACTCTAGATGGAGACCCAGGGTAAAAACACAGCCAAGCCTTCCCCCCCCCCCCCCCAGAAACACAAATTTGGCCTTTGGCTTCCCTCAAATTTTTATGTTTTAGTGGCCTAAACTAGACTGGAAATTAGGAATGCATGTATAGAGAGCTTCATATTATTAAGTTGGTCGTCTCTTAAGGTTTGAAGAAAACAAACAGTTGGGCACAGA
Organism: Pantherophis guttatus; assembly: GCF_059756535.1. Lineage (NCBI taxonomy): Eukaryota > Metazoa > Chordata > Lepidosauria > Squamata > Colubridae > Pantherophis > Pantherophis guttatus. The sequence goes on from NC_142063.1 coordinate 20,795,177, forward strand.
GGTGACTCTGCAGTCCCAGTTTGGAAGCACAAATTCAAACATCTTACTATTATTATGGTTGGTCACACAGTCAGCCACGTGTTTACACTGGATTTGGTACTTTTGTTCACTTATGAGTCCTGGGATAGGCAGATATTGTTGTTTGATGATATTAAAGGTATCATCGCAGGATGTAAACTGTTAAAGAAAAGCTGCCTTTTGCAATTACTGATGAGGATTTGGTAAATGCTGATTGTATTTACGTGGTGCTTGGGTGTTTTAGGATTGCACTCAAATCACGTTTTACTATTATTGGCTTTGAGGCAGTCTTGATGCCTATTGACTGCCTGGACAAATCCCTGCAGTTTTCTTTACCATTTTTTTTTTTAATTTGATTTATATGCCGCCCTTCTCCGAAGACTCAGGGCGGCTTACAATGTGCTCAGCAATAGCCTTCATCCTTTTGTATATTTATACAAAGTCAGCTTATTGCCCCCACAAACTGGGTCCTCATTTCACCTACCTTAGAAAGGATGGAAGGCTGAGTCAACCTTGAGCCTTGGCGAGATTCGAACCCTGCAGTAATTGCAGGCAGCTGGTCTTAATAAGCTTAATAACAGGGTGCCTTAAACCCCTGTACTACCAAGGCTCTTTTTTCAGAAGATGCTTGCCCTTGCCTTCTTTTTTCCCAGGGCTAAGAGAGAATAACTGGTTTAAGACCATCTAGCTGACTCCATGCCTAAAACAGAACTAAGGCAGAACTAGAACTCACCGCCTCCCACTTTCTAACCTGCTCTTTTTAATGACTAGTTCAAAGTGAAATCTCCATTGTTTCTTTCATATGTGCGCCTTGTATTTTAGAGTCTCCTCGTCAGGGATGTGCATGGTGACCCTGTCAGTTCATACTGGACAGGCAGAAATAATGGCAGTCCTGCAAGAAACCCAGCTAACAGCAGTTAGACATTTTTATTGCGTGTCCACAGGAGTCACATAAAAAAGGGGTAGGTAGGTTATAGCTTTCATCTTAACTTTTTTGACCCTTCTAAGGACACCCCAGCTTCAGAAGAAGGTCCCTGCCTTCCATAAGTTCCTAATTAAAGTGAATGAAACTTCAGTATTCAAAGGCAGTCTACCTCAAATGATGCAGCTTGGGGATCAAAATACATAAGAAGCTCCCTGATTTTCACAGGTTCGTCATTATAGCTAAATGAAACTTCAGTATTCAGTACAGTGGTGGGATTCAAATTTTTTAAGTACTGGTTCTGTGGGTGTGGCTTGGTGAGCATGTCATGGCTTGGTGGGCGTGGCTTGGTGAGTGTGGCAGGGGAAGGATACTGTAAAACCTCCATTCCCACCCCACTCCAGGGAAAGGTTACTGCAAAATCCCCATTCCCTCCCAATCAGCTGGGACTTGGAGGCAGAGAATAGATGGGGCCAGTCCAGTCAGAGGTGGTATTTACCGGTTCTCCGAACTACTCAAAATTTCTGCTACCGGTTCTCCAGAACTGGTCAGAACCTGTTGAATACCACTTCTGATTCAGAGACAATCTACCTCAGATGCAAAGAAATGAGGAAATCAGTTATGGTAAATAGTTTCTTACAAAATATAGAATGGAAAGCTGAAATAGCCAACAAAATTAGAGGCCTAGGATAAGGGGAAGAAAGAAAAAGAAAACTCACATTCACAATACCTCCCTTTGCTTTTGCTAAATTTTAGATTGATTTTTATATTAATTTCAGAGATCTGGAAATTAAATCTGGAAGATCATCCTTGCTCTCTGTAAACATTTTTAAAAGCAGCACCTTCCACATTCTTTCTCCAGAGAAAAAGAATATTTGGGGACAAAGGCCAGACACAAGGGAGTGCCATAGAAAACAAAGTGGAATGGAGAATCTGACATTGCTGCTCAGGAAACCAAAGTTCACATTGTTAAAAGGGCACTTTGTGAAGGGAAATATATGAGAAAGTACTGGAAAGTCCCAAGGAGCAAAGCTTGCAGGGGTGCGGCGAGCAAACTCTCGAGAACACTTGGGGCACAGAGGTTTGCTCTAAATTGGTTCTTCCCAAATACCCTGAACCACTTATCAGCAAGTCTGATGGAACTTTGAGGATTGGTCAAAAGTCCCCCCAGCACCATCGTAACTTTGAACTGTTGCTGAATGAATGGTCGTAACTCGAGGATTATCTGTAATATAAGAACAAGATCATTGAATGATGTTTATGTCAACTTCAGCAAATGACCATTGGCAGTTTCAACAATTTCAATTTTAATAGGAATGCTTTGGGAGATTTTCAGATAGATTTTAGTATGTGTGGCAATCCCAAAGGCAACTGGACTCGTTTTTCTTTGAAGACGTTTCGCTTCACATCCAAGAAACTTCTTCAGCTCTGACTGGACAGTGGGGAATGGAAGGATCCACCCTCCAGTCAGAGCTGAAGAAGCTTCTTGGATGAGAAGTGAAACATCTTCAGAGAAAAATTTGTCTGGGCCAAAACTATTTAATTTGATTTTAATTCCACTTTTGAATTTTGTATGTATATATTTTATTGTTTGGCTGTGCCCTGAGTCCTTCGGGAGTAGGGCAGTACAGAAATCAAATCAAATCAAATCAAATCAAATCAAATCAAATCAATCAATCAATCAATCAATCAATAAATAAATAAATAAAACAAGAAAGTCCAGTTGCCTCTTGAAAAAGCACCTTTGGGACAACCATGACTTGGATGGTTGAGAATCACCATGTAGACGTGGCAATCTTTAAGTCAATTTGAATTTCTCTATGGTTATTGGGTTATATGTGTCATTACCCCAACGGAAAAAAAAGCTTTTATCTAATTTTGGATAATTTACTCACCTTTGGGAAGGACTGCTGTATCTACTGATGGCTGCAAGTTCTCCTGGCCTGGAGCAGCTCCCTCTGGTGTTCATTATTTGTAGAGGGAACATCTTTCCTAGCTCTTCTTTAGGTGTGATCCTTGGTGCTCTCTGAGCTTGGTTGTTTTCTTGCAGACATTTCATTGCCAAACTAGAACTCATTTGTGCTAGGACTGATGATGTTACCTAGATGGGTAATGAAACATCTGCAAGAAAACAGCCAAGCTCAGAGAACACCAAGGACCCCACAATTCAACCCTGAGCCTCAAACATTCTCTTCTATCTTCTCACTGTTCCTGGGGCTTTCTCATAAAGTATCAGTGGGTATAATGGTATATGGGAATGACCTCCAGAGACAGGAGGAAGACCAGCGGTGGGTTGCTACTGGTTCACCCCGGATCGGGCAAACCAGTAGCGGTGAGCACGCACGCACCCACGAGCAAACCGGTAGCAACGGGTTTTGAAACCTGCCCCCGAGGAAGACCCTCAGTGTGGACAATGGTCTGATAAATATAATCCAAAAGTCCAAAAGACAAGGACTGGTGAAAGCATCTCTGAAGGGACCCTCCCTGGTTTTCAGAAAAGGAAAAATTAGGGATGGGATAGTACCATAATGGCGAACCTATGGCATGTGTGCCACAGGTGGCACACAGCGCCCTCTTGCGGGCATGTGAGCCATCGCCCCAGTTGAGCTCCACCGCGCATGTGCACCTCTCACCAGCCAGCTGGTCATCGGGTCTCTGTCATGCATGTGCTGGGGGTGGGGGCCATGCGGGGAGGTCACGTGTGCATGTACGAGGGGGAGGGGTGTGTGCGGGGGTTCACGTACATGCACGGGAGTGAGCGCGCATTGCATTTTGGGGGGTTGGGGCAGAGGTGGGTTTCAGCAGGTTCTGACCAGTTCTGGAGAACCAGTAGCGGAAAGTTTGAGTAGTTTGGAGAACCGATAGCAGGGCCGGATTTAGATGAAAAGAGGCCCTAGGCTATTCCACTTATGAGGCCCTTTCACCTATAGTGAAAGTGTAATTTTAATTTTGCTAACAATTTGAATGTAGGCCCGTCTTGATCTTGAGGCCCTAGGCTGAAGCCTAGTTAGCCTATAGGAAAATCCAGCCCTGACCGATAGTAAAAATTCTGACTGGCCCCGCCCCATCTATTCTCTGCCTCCCAAGTCCCAGCTGATTGGGAAGAAATGGGGATTTTGCAGTAACCTTCCCCTGGAGTGAGGAGGGAATGGGGATTTTGCAGTAATCTTCCCCTGAATTGGAGAGGGAATGGAGATTTTACAGTATCTTCCGCTGGAGTGGGGTGGGAATGGAGATTTTACAGTATCCTCCCCCTGCCATGCCCACCAAGCCATGCCCACAGAACAGGTAGTAAAAAAATTTGAAACCCACCACTGGTTTGGGGCCTGCGCGCTTTGGACACTCCATCCAAAAAAGATTAGCCATCACCAGGATAGAACTTCCAGACTTGCAAGATTTTGTAATAATAACCTTTTTTTAAAAAAAAAAAATAGAGCTAGAATTCCTGGCTGTCCTTCTTGTCTGGAGTACCATACAAGGCTAACATCCATCTTACAAAAGTGCCCATCCTGTTCTCATTTTTACTCTCCTGAAAACTAGGACGAGTCCTTTTGTCATGGATGCTCTCCATACTCTTCCATGTCCAGACTCAAATTTTATCTATTTAGGCCGCGCCTCTTCCTCCTGCCTCCCAAGATTACACCAGGGAATCCCACATCTGGAACAACAGATACTTCTTGATCCTTGGCCCTCCCCTCACAGGTCTCTGAGGGATTTGGCCTGTGGCTTTTGGAAGATCAACTGGGTGATCCCCATTTTTTCAAAAACCTGCAGGAAACCAGGATGGAGGCCCAGCTCTAGTCGGCAACAGCAAAGCTGCTAGAGGCAATGTGTCTCCAGAAGGGTAAACAAAAGGAGGGGAGGATGGGTCGCTGACGGGACAGAATGCCGGCTCTGGAATGTTGCTGACCAGGAGCCTTTGATGGAGGAATGCTCTCCTGCCATTAATAAAACAGAGATTCAGCGAGAAAAGGAATATTCCTGATTGGATCAAAATGGCTCTCTTTAGCCTGCATTCTAGTCCAGTTTTGATGCTTTCTAAACAAGCAAGCCCTGAAGGCAACCACTTTTTTGTTGTATCCCTGTTGTATCATCTGAGGTAGACTGCCTCTGAATATTGAAGTGCTATTTAGCTATGCAAGTAGTCCTCGACTAACAAGCTTCACTTAGTGACCATTCAAAGCAGGGGTGGGTTCTACTTACCTTTACTACCGGTTCGCAATGGGATTGCGCTCACGTGGTCACTTCACTCCCGCACGCATTCTGCGCAGATCGCTGATGACAACATCTGGGGCGGTGGGCGGGGCCTCCCACCAGTTTTACTACCGGTCTGAACTGGGGGCAACCCACCACTGATTCAAAGTTATAGTGGTATTAGAAAAAGTGACATTACCATTTTTCACATTTACGACTGCTGCAGCACCTGACTCGTATTTATATCAATTGCAGTGGCAACTGACTCATATTTATGACGGTTGCAGTGTCTCGGAGTCATGTGATCCACTTTTGTGACCTTCTGACAGGCAAAGTCAAAAGAGAAGCCAGATTCACTTAACAACCGTGTTACTAACTTAAGAACTGCAGTGATTCACTTAACAACAGTAGCAAGAAAGGTCATAAAATGGGAAAAATTCATTTAACAATGGTTTTGTTTAGCAATAGAAATTTTGGGCTCAACTCTGGTCCTAAGTCGAAGACTTCCTGTACTGTTGGACTTGTGAAAGGGAGGCACTTTCTTCTTTATTGACTCACAAGCTGTTCTGAGATTTTTTTCCCCCAGCTAGAGGACCAGGCTATATGCTATTATTATTTATTTCTAACATGTTCTCCTCACAACACCCACCCTATGATGTCAGTTGGAAAAGCAGGGTGAGCAGGACCTTGACTGATGCAGTGTTTTTCAACCTTGACAGCTTGAAGATTCGTGGACTTCAACCTCGCCATCGCTGGGGAATTCTGGGAGATGAAGTCCACTATCTTAAAGTTGTCAAAGTTGAAGAAAAGTGACCCAATGAGATTCCATAGTGGATGGGATCTTGAACCTGGATCTTCTGGGTCACAACCAGCCTTCATTCTTCTACACCAGTGATGGCTAACCTTTTTGCCGTCACGTGCCAAAAGCGGGGGGAGCGCGGCGAGGTCGCCCATATATGTGCCCATACCCATAATTCAATGCGTCCCACCCTTGCACATGTGCCCCCCCCTTTTAGCACATGATCGCATAGTGGGCCCGGTAGGCCCATTTTTCACCCTCCCCAGGCTCCAGAGGCTTTCTAGGAGCCTGGGGAGGGCGAAAACAGCCTTCCCCATCTCCCCGGAGGCCCTCTGGAGGCTGGAAACAGCCCATTTCCCAACTTCTGGTAGGACCGGAAGGCCCAAAAATCAGCTGGCCGGCGCACACATGTGCGCTGGAGCTGAGCTACGGCAACGCTTGCATGCCAACTGATATGGCTCCAAGTGCCACCTGTGGCACCCGTGCCATAGGTTCGCCATCACGGCTCTACACTATGCTGGTTAAAAGAAGAAACACTCACCATACCTTGCTCTGTGGGAATCCAGACATTACGTTGTTGTTTTTCAATCAGCTCATCATATTATGGCATAATGTTTCAACTCCTACCCTCAAAACGACACTATAGAGCACTGCACACCAGAACAACTAGACACAAGGACAGTTTTTTCCCCAAACACCATTACTCTGCTAAACAAATAATTCCCTCAACACTGTCAAACTATTCACTAAGGCTGCATTACTATTACTATTAGTCTTCTCATCCTTCCTATCACCCATCTCCTCCCACTTATGACTGCATGATTGTAACTTTGTTGCTTGTATCCTTACGATTTATATTGATATTATTTCCTGATTGCTATTTGTACCCCATGACTATCATTAAGTGTTGTACCTTATGATTCTTGATGAACGTATCTTTTCTTTTATGTACACTGAGAGCATATGCACCAAGACAAATTCCTTGTGTCTCCAATCACACTTGGATTCTATTCTATTCTATTCTATTCTATTCTATTCTATTCTATTCTATTCTATTCTATTCTATTCTATTTTATTCTATTCTATTCTACTCTACTCTACTCTACTCTACTCTACTCTACTCTACTCTACTCTACTCTACTCTACTCTATTCTATTCTAATGTAGTTTATTTGCTAGGACAGATTACATAAAATGAACACAGTTAACACAGAATACAGTAATTGGCTTTTTTAAGCCTAGGGTTATGGTGGAACTGTGTTATGAGTTTATATCCAATGTTTGTGGGTTCTACAGTATCCTTAATCAATTCAGACAAAGCCCCAGCAAATACTTTTCCATAAACTAAACATATTAAACCAACCTTTTTTTAGAGTTAATGACGATTAGGGTGGTGGTTTCTTGACTTGCTTGTATTTTGTTTAACATATAGTGCACACTCAATTATGTTTCAATACATTGAACATATCCAGAAAATAATCCATGGAATTTTAGATTAATACATTGAGAGCCAATTTGATCTAGTGCAGTAGTTCCCAACCTGGGGCCTACGCCCCACAAGGGGGCAATTTGATTTTTAATGTGGGCAATTTGGAACCTTGTTTAAACCAAGTTAATGGCCTTTTAGGCTTCCTCCGCATGAATAGGAGTTCACTTTTTGAATAGTAAGTATTATATGTCACCGGGGGTGGGGCATCAAGATTTTAGAGATGCTTAGGTGGGGCATGGCCGAAAAAAGGTTGGGAACCACTGGTCCAGTGGTTAAAGCACCAAGCCAAAAACCGTGAGTCCCTCCTTAGCCATGAAAGCCAGCTGGGTGACTTTGGGCCAATCACTCTCAGCCAGTGGTGGGTTTCACTTACCTTTGCTACCGGTTCGCTTCTGTGTGCGCCATTTCTGTACATATGCAGAGCGTATTTGATGGGCAGGTGGGCGGAGCTTCCTGCCGCCGCCACTACTGGTTTGCCCTAAAAACCGGTAGCAACCCACCACTGCTCTCAGCCCAACCTACCTCACAGGGTTGCTGTTGTGAGGAAAATAGGGGGAGGAAGGTGTTGCATATATTCAATAGATAGATAGATGATAGATAGATAGATAGATAGATAGATAGATAGATAGATAGATAGATAGATACAGTGGTGGGATTCAAATAATTTAACAACCGGTTCTCTGCCCTAATGATTTCTTCCAACAACCAGTTCACCAAACTGCTCAGAAAATTAACAACCGGTTCTCCCGAAGTGGTACGAACTGGCTGAATCCCAACACTGGATAGATAGATAGAGGTAGATAGAGGCAGATAGATAGATAGATAGATAGATAGATAGATAGATAGATATAGATAGAGATAGATAGATAGATAGATAGATAGAGGCAGATAGATAGATAGATAGATAGATAGATAGATAGATAGATAGAGATAGATAGATAGATAGATAGATAGATAGAGGTAGATAGAGGCAGATAGATAGATAGATAGATAGATAGATAGATAGATAGATAGATAGAGATAGATAGATAGATAGATAGATAGATAGATAGATAGATAGATAGATAGATAGAGGTAGGTAGGTAGGTAGGTAGACAGACAGACAGACAGACAGACAGACAGACAGACAGACAGACAGACATGAATTTTTGGGATTTTGAGTCTGAGTTTCCCCAACCTGATCCCCTAATCCAAATCTTACAAGCGTAGTATTCTTTCCTAATACAATATTGTCCCCAGTGTCTGAAATTTAGAGGTAGACTGCTCTGTCTCCATGACAGCCATATAATAATCATAAATTGTAGCTGATTTGGAGAAAGGTTCTGCTAGACTGCACAACATTTTAAAATAAAAAAATAAAGAGAGGCACAAGACAGACAGACACAAGAACAAACAGAGAAAAAATTGTCTTGACAGCATTATATTTGCCATAGTGGTCATTCAGATGTCTTACATCAGTGTTTCTCAACCTTATCAACTTTAAGATGTGTGGACTTCAACTCCCAGAATCCCCCAGCCAGCATGCTGTCTTACATGGTCACAAAATGCAGAGAAAAGGCTGCTTCAACTGCTCTACAAAATCAAAATCAGATGGTCTCTTATGGGGGTGGGAGAGGAGGCAGTTCCCCTATCAAAATTGCTGGCTACATGCCATCAATTCCCTCATTTTCCCTCCTTTTAAACATTGCATCCTGAGGAAGTGAATTCCATCCGTTAACACCATCTCTGGATGAAATGGCGCTTCCTGTTCTCCACTCTGCCTCTTCTGCCAAATTCTTTCAACAACTCCCAAATTCAAAACCTGCCTTTTACCAATCCTCTTACAAGGAGAGGAGAAAAAAAATACTTTTCAGTCAACTCCCCTCTTCACAATTTGAAAAACCTTTAGGACTACAGGTAGTCCTCAACTTATATCCGGTCACTTAGCAACCATTTGAAGTTCTGATGGACCCCGAAAAAGAGACTTATGACCCAGATTCGAATTTCTGCTATCTGAAGCTTAATTTACAACACTTTTTTTCCTAGAAACTGATGTTTACTTCCAGTTTTCAGCAAAAAATGCCTGAGAGCGACCAATGGGTTCACTTAACGACTATTGTGTTAGCTTAATACAAGTAATCCTTGATTATAACCACAATTGAACCCAACATTTCTGTTGCTGAGCAAGATGGTTGTTAAGTGAATTTTGTCCCATTTTATTACGTTTCTTGCCACAGGTGTTAAGTGAATCAGCGCAATTGTTAAGTTAGTCACAGGTTATTAAGTGAATCTGCCTTCCGCATTGACTTTACTTGTCAGAAGGTCGCAAAAAATGATCACATGATCCCTGGACACTGCAGCTGTCATAAATCTGAGTCAGTTGTTGAGCATCCAAATTTTGATCATGTGACCGCGCGGATGCTATAACCGTTTTAAGTGTGAAAAACGGTCATAAGTCACTTTTTTCAGTGCTCTGAACAGTCACTAAACAAACTTTTATAATTTGAGGACCTGTAATCACTGCAAAACAAGGTTATAGAATCAATCACATGATGATGACTTTACAACTATCACAATTTATGACCAAAATCAGTGGGGTGGGTCTCAGTTATGGTCGGTATGATGCCCCAAAGGGTGTAAAATCTATCAACCTTGATGTTGGAATCAAGGTCAAGGGAACAGTGGTGGGAATGATGGGAGGGTTCCCTACTTTTTTATAAGGTAGGTTTACAGTGACCAAGCCAGTAATCTTTTAAGGATGACCCATGTCTCTTGAAATTCTAGGCTGTTGGTTTGAGTTCTGAGCTTGGCAATTTGGTTGCAAATGTTTTGTCACCATTTGAGGAGACCTCGTCAGTGCGTTTTGAATTGTCAGTTGGGACAACCCAAGCTACTAATATTCAAACACATTCCTTAACACTGTTTCCCAAGAAAGAATTTTTACTTTGTCATTGCTATATGTTAAAAAATATTTATTTGCCCTCATATCCATCTTTGGAATACTCGTTTTGCTGAGTACCGATGCTCAATTTTTAGAATTGGCCTGCTCTACTACTCATCTCTATACAATGTGGCATTTATCATTCTTAACATACGCCACTTCTGCAGATTTTTCCAAGGGCAACCTAAGGATCATTCTTATTCTTATTCTTATTATTAAAAGGAAAGAAACACCTCTGAACATTTTTATTCCAGATGATTCACACTTTTTATTTGCTCTGTTCCAGTATATTACAAACAAACAACAGAGAAGTGTGCATGTGTGTGTGGCAGGGTGTATTTAAGGTAGATCTTCAAACAGTTGGCCATGATGTTTGGAAAGCTTGGGAGAAAGGGGGAAGTGCACTTCTGCGAGCCAAAGAATATGAAAGGAATTAACAGTGGAGAACTGGGCACACAAAGGTTATCATCACCATGTCATACACATTAGATGAGACAGAGACTGGGTTGTGGGGGAGAAAAAGTGGGGAAGGGGGTTTAACTACACCAGCACCAGAATCTCTGAAGCAGCACCGGATAGCCTCTTCATTCCTTGATTCTCCTTCAATCACCTTGACAGATGTTCTCAGCTTCAGAGAAATCCAGGTAGGAGTGTTTGCTGCTGTTTGTCTTGGGTCAAACAACCCAGATGAAGATCATTGTTGAGTAGTGGAGGAAAGAAGACATTGCTGATGGAGATTGGTTGCTGGAGATGCTGATGTTGAGGGCCTTCCCAATGGCCCAAAGAACAGCTTGAGATGTCTAGAGCTTTTGAAGACTGCCCCTTGTCCATTGCAGAGAAGACTCCCAAGTGATGTCTCCACAAAGTGCCAACAATTTTATGCAAACAGCATGCGGGGTCTTTTGGCTTGTGAGCTGTTGACAAAATGATGGATGGTTGGTAAGCTGTGAGTTTTCAGAAGCCCATTGAGCAGATGATCAGGTGACACACCTGGAGAACAGAAGGAGGACTAGTTTCCAAGTCACAAACTACAACAATGGACTGTTGAGTCCAGAGCCAAAAAAAATAATGGCAGCTTGAGCAGAAAGTCTGGAGACAACACAGTCTTTCCTTGGCTTGGAAGTCATGGGGTTCACCTCTTCCAGCTTTTTCATGTCAGATAGGGAAATTTGGCAAGGAGGCATCAATGGATTTCTCTTCCCCTGGAAGAATGGATTCATATCACAGACCCACCAAATTTGAAGGGATTCCCAGAATCTGTTGAACAGGGATTTCCTCCACTCCACCCACAATTCTTGATCTCTCATTTTAAAACACCCTATTTCACCACCCATACATTGTATTTATTATGCAGGATAATTCAGTTTTATTGTAACAGAATAATACATGATAACTTTTTAAGTAAAACCAGCCTTGCCCAACTACGGAAATTGGTTGAATCCAGCTTAAATCCCAAGGAATTCCTTTTATAATTCAGTTAGTATGATCATGTCCCTTCATCATAACTACCAATGCAGTATTTTTTGAGCTTTTAAATATTACTTCCTTGGTCTCCATCCCCAATCTCTCACCCATTTGGAAATGCAAAGGTAATTTTCAGCCAGAGGGGGGGGGGAGGGAATAGTAATAAAATAAGGCATAGTCCACATGTGGATTATTGTCTGGCACTGATCGAAGGCAAATGACCAAGCTCTAATGCAGTATTTCTCAATCTTGGCAACTTTTAAGATGCGTGAACTTCAACTCCCAGAATTCCCCAACCAGAATTCTGGGTGTTGAAATCCACGCATCTTAAAAGTTGTCAAGGTTGAGAAATACTATTCTAAATGACATAGCAGTAGCAGCTCAGCCCCTCTACCTCTATTTTTTTATTGCCTACATTATCATGTGGAGCCCCAACTATACAAGTGAGAATCCATACAAATGTTGTAGAAAGCTCATCTGTATTAGTGCTGAGATTTCTGCATCAGCCCCAGCTCTGTGATTTGCCCTCAAAAGGTAACCCATATCACATTCTTAGATGCTAATCATCTCAATGCCGGAATGCTAAATTCTTTCTCTATCTCTAAAGTTTAGCTGCAGGGAGACACTACATAATGGTCAAACCATGGAAACTTGCTCCTTCCTCTTTTAAGATTGCCTTCAACTCTTCATCAAGGTTTGCAAATTTAGGACATTTTTAAAGGAAGTGAATTTGAAGAACACCCATCACTCAACAGGACAGCCTATCCTTTGCATGTCAAAACTTCCAGATCCAATTGGCTGCTTCATTTTAGAGCTACTATGGATATCCCTGATCACAATGAGCAAATAATTTGAATTAGGAGGGGTTCACAGCTCATTGTACAGGCAAAAAGTTCAAGTTTGATCCTTGCCCAATGTCTCTGGTGAAAGAGGTAGCAGGGCATCTCTGTGTGGCTTCTTCCAATATGCCTGCTTGCTTTGCTAATTACAGGAAAGTAAGGAAACAGAACATGGGATGAGAAAGATAACTGGATGACTTCCTTCAGAAAAAATATGATTGTCAAGCCAAGCAGAAATGTGCAAAAGCAGCTCACCCAGTGAATGCTCCCTCCCCTAAAACTTTGCACGGATGTATTTTACGAATACAGATGGAAGAAGACGTTTGAATGATATTGTTATGGAAAACTCTTCTTCCAGGTTCTTTTGGTCAATGCAAGGAAGTGTCCTCAAAATGGCTTTCCTTAACTTGGAACCCTAACATTGCAAGTATAATTATCAGATTCCATTGCCTGTTTATCACAAATCTCAACACTGCTAGGGAGATGGAATGAGGAACATACTCCAAAATACTAAAATACTTGGATACTGGTCTGTAGGATTCTAGTGTTTTGGGATGAAAAAAACCCCTTCAAGGTATTTATGGGAAGCACCCTTATGTGCACAGGGGGTCTTCTCCACCATGTAACAGTTTCTTCATTGCTTTTCCATCAGGTCCAAGGAAGACTTGTCAAGGCCCTCTCCTAGGACTTGTGTGGGTTCGTGGAGATGTTGTGGATCCTGATACAACATTTGGAAGCTATACTATTTTGAGAAATTGATGCAATGGTTTGTTCAGAGCTTGGGAAAGATTCAGGAGATGCTTTGAAAATAATTATGTATACACTTTTCAATTATCTGGAAGGGGAAGAACTAGCTCATCAGTTCAAAGAACAAAAACAAATGAGAAAGTCTCCATCCAAACAAACCAAAAGATAAATTTGGTTTTAAAGTGGAACTTGTTCAGATTACTAGAACCTTATCTTTCACCTTCTCAGCAAATCATGCTTAGAAAGGCTCAGTGGGAATCTAGCTTTCAGCTGAATTTGGTGGGAACTGATGTTTCTTGATTCCTATCCTTGAACACTAATCTATATTTTCAAAGATCATCCATCTTAGAGCATTTGAAAAGAAAGCTGTGCTGATAATCTAAGAAGGAGTAGAACAACAGGAAGTGCAGTTATTAAACTGCTTCGTGGTGCCCCACAGACAGTTGACCAGCATGAAGGGGTCTAAGCTGGGGAATAGCTTAGAAAGCAAGGCCAATCCATGGATCTTAGTTAAGCAAAAGAGAAATTAAGATGCCCTATAACTAGGTATGATCATGGCTGGATGATTAGCCTGGAGATTTTATATATATGCACATATATGGAGATTTGCATATATTTTGCCTCTGATTTCATATATATGAGATAGACCTTCCACAATCTACATTTCCCAGAATTTTGGTTGACAGGTCTATGCCAGATGGGAACCCTGGAAGCTATGGTCTCCGTACAATTGGGGAGTGCACGTTCAGAAAAGGTAGCCGCAGCAAAACCCAAATACTACTTATGTTATTTGTCTCAGTACCTGAGGTGGAACTGTTTGCTTTGGCAATTCAGGTTGTAATATCTCAGGAATGGAAGCCGAGACATGTGGCAGACTCTAGTTTCTTTAGGGGTATGGAGATAGTCAGCACCTTTTGAATCTGATACATCTCATCTCCAAAAATTCCAGCCACCACAAATTAGAAGAAATGTTTGTGAAACAGCCTTGAACTAAAGAACTCTTTAAAGCAATTCTGGGACTTCTGGGAGTTGAAGTCCACAAATCTTAAAGTTGCCAAGGTTGGAGACCCCTGCTTTATAGGATGTAAACAAAAATGGGAAAGGCCCAGATAACGATAAGGAGGAGGGAAGGGAAGGGAAGACTTGATGTTAAATATCTAATACCCTGTTTCCCCCAAAATAAGACATCCCCAGATAATAAGACCAATCGGGCTTTTGAGCGCATGTCAATAAGGCCAAGCGCTTATTTCAGGGTTCAAAAAAATATAAGACAGGGTCTTATTTTCTGGGAAACACGGGTGGTACCAAGGGCACTTTTTCCCTTAAAGGACTTGATGGGGAAGCAGAGAGAAGGAAGTATTTTCAGAACAATGCCCCCCCCCATTGACATGAGGGACCTTTATCCTTGATGCAGTTTATCAGGAACCATGGTGCCAGTTGGCTAGCACCAATTTTATCTCTTCTACAGTTTCCCTATTATTCTCTTTGTGCTAATGGCTGAGAATTTCTCCTTTTTGCCTCCAAATGACATCCCATCCTGTGTCTTTACTTACTGTTTGTTTTAAATGCATTTTGCCTCTTCCATCAGGGAAGCCTGTGTGACCCTCCCATTCCCCCCACCAATCTGATCTGGGGCTTTCACCGAACTGTTCTTCTACCTCTTAACTATTTGCAGGTACATTGTCCGATGCTGAGCACCTGACAGTCCCGCACAGCTCTCTGTCCCACTGACCGAATCCATCGTATCTTTTCCCAATCTAGATGCCCTTCAGATGTGTTAGATGACAGTTGCCATCATCTGTAGCCAAATGGTCCAATGTGTAAGTCCTAGGTTGGGGAAGACTGGTCTAGCAGCCACAAAATATACATTTAGCGTCAACAATTCTTATCATCGACTGGGATTGCTCACTGAATCATAAAGTCTACTCGGACATCAACCATAGGCTTAGAGTCTTATAGTCCAGAGTAGTTGTCATCATGGCATTTGGGGGAGAAAAAAACATACAAAATCAACCCAGTTTTTCTTTTTCAGAGCTTCAAAGCTCAACAATTACATCCTTGTCAAAGCTCCTGCAATCAACAGGATGGGAAGGCCAATAAATTCTTGTGAAGATGTCATGGAATTATTTTGTAGGCAAAACCAGTTTCTAACATCTGGATGTTTTGGTTCAGGACCAAGTTCTGTGGTGCACAAAAAAAAAAAATCAGTTGACCTCTTTTTAAAACTTGTGAAAAACTTGCTTAATTGTTTTCTGATCTTAACATTCCCACCATAGAAGATTTTTGTCACCAGTATCCTTAAGGAAATTAGGATGTGAAGGACTTTGGGAGATATCAAAGATGACTGGATTTCAAAAGATTCAGAAATTTCAAGAGGAAGCCAAGAATGGTGAGTCTCCTTTCTTGATCAATTAATTTTCTTTTTTAAACATTTCAGAAAATGGAAACAGGGCTGAACTGTGAGGAAATATTCGCTCTTTTTCATTTCTAATCAAAAGGTTTCCAGGTATATTCAACCATTACAATTTAAAATGTCCAAATAGGAAAGAAAAGGGACTGGACTGATTGGATCACTTCCATCATTAAATTTTGGGTCTGTTCCTTTATGAAATAATGAATAAAGGGGTTAATGGAGGCAGGGGAAAAAAAACCAGACTGGCAATTTAGTGTCATTGTTGGCTATTTTACATGATTTCACCAGCACTGCACTTATATTCCCCCAGTCACTTGAAAATAAAGAGGGAAAAATATCCTTGGGGGATGCAAATAGCACATCTTGTTAAGTAAAAATAGCAACACTTTGAACTCAGACCTTTGTAGAATTGAGAAGGTAACTGGAGAGGCGGAGTCAAGGTGTCCAGGTGAGAATGATGGGAAAAGGCAGTCCTGATTGGCTGTATAGTTGAGGGAGGGACTTGGCAAGAGCCTCTTACATAACCGAGCAGCATTTACAACGCTGTTTCTTCATGTCAAGATCCTGGTCTGCTCCTTTGGGGTCCGTGTCATTGGCTGATGGCTGTGCTCCAACTTGGTTTTCGTCCTTCTGAGGCAAGGGTTCCATCGCGCTGCCATTAGGTGGGGCGTGATCTGCTGTGTGGTCTCCGGCTGCTTTATTCTCAGCATCTTCTATCACCACCAGTTCGGCCTTGATTTGCTCTCCTTCGAGCCCCAGCACTTTTTTGGTCTCATTTTCATCTTCCACATTCTGGTAGCCCATGAAGATCATGGTGACAGGTTGTTCTTTGCTAGGCTCTGGGCCATCACCCCCAAGCTTTGGGCTCTCCATTGGTTTAGCCTGCACACCTGTGATTTCCTTCCGGGGGGTGACCTTCTGGCTTGGGAGATTGCTTTGGGCCTCTTTGGCAGCCTTCTCAGAGACTTCACTCAGGGTCACTTCATCGGCCTTATGGATGAGCTCATCCACTTCGGATGAGCTGAGTTGGTGGACACCATTCTCAATAGCCCCATCTTCGGTACGAACTGCATGGACCACTGCAAGAGAAGGTAGAGAAGATACACAATGAGGACAAAGAGAAGCCTGACCAGACCTTCACTGTTGCTTTCAAAAATGACTTACAGGCACATATCATTGTTTCTTGTGGTGGAATGTAGACTATTGTCGCAGGAGGGAGGGAGGGACTCTTTCCCAGAGAGCAGAAACAACATAGCTTGGAGTATTTGATATGCAAGAAGAGGTTGAAGGTGAACCCCCATCTAGCAATTCAGAGAATACATCTTGTATGCAGGTAATTGATTAATCCATTGATTAATGGATTAATCCATTAATTCATCCAAGACAGACACAGACTTCAACGGATAGTTAGAACTGCAGAAAAAACAATTGCTACCAACCTGCCTTCCATTGAGGACCTGTATACAGGTCAAAAAGAGGGCTGTGAAAATATCTACAGACCCTTCACATCCTGGACATAAATTGTTTCAACTTCTACCCTCAAAATGACGCTATAGGGCTCTGCACACCAGAACAACTAGACACAAGGACAGCTTTTTCCTGAGTGCCATCATTCTGCTAAACAGCTAATTCCCACAACACTGCCAAATTAACTACTAAGACTGTATTACTATTCTTCCTCTCATCCTTACTAGTACCTATCTCTTCCCACTTA
The DNA here is from genome assembly GCF_059756535.1 of Pantherophis guttatus. NCBI lineage: Eukaryota > Metazoa > Chordata > Lepidosauria > Squamata > Colubridae > Pantherophis > Pantherophis guttatus. Next base: position 20,812,695 of record NC_142063.1, read on the forward strand.
TGACTATATCCATGTTGCTTGTATTTTTGCAACTTATATTGTTTTTATTGTTTCCTAGTATGATTTGATTGCTTATTAGTATCCTATGACTATCACTAAGTGTTGTATCTTGTTTCTTGACGAATATATTTTATTTTTTCTTTATGTTCACTGAGAGCATATGCACCAAAGTCAAATTCCTTGTGTGTCCAATCACACTTGGCCAACTAGACACAAGAACAGTTTTTCCCGAATGCCATCACTCTGCTAAACAAATAATTCCCTCAACATTGTCAAACTATTTATTAAGTCTGCACTACTATTAATCTTCTCATCTTCTCATCGTTCCCATCACCCATCTCCTCCCACTTATGACTGTATGACTGTAACCTTGTTACTAGTACCCTTACGATTTATATTGATATTATTTCCTGATTGCTTATTTGTACCCTATGACTATCATTAAGTGTTGTACCTTATGATTCTTGATGAACGTATCTTTTATTTTATGCACACTGGGAGCATATGCACCAAGACAAATTCCTTGGGTGTCCAATCACACTTGGCCAATAAAAATTCTATTTTATTCTATAAAGAATTCTATTCTATTCCATTCTAATCCAGCAAAATTAATATCAAGCCCAAAGACCCAAGAAAGACCCAAGGAGTAAGTTCAGAGTACTTTCCTTATTGTTGTTCACCTATAGACAGAAATCTTGCTAAACTAAATCAATTATCTACAGTACATAACTATTACCCTATGAAGTGCTAGGGAGTGTCCACCTTCGCTCTCTTCCTGCATACCAAAGATTCTAAGCTATGTTGTCTCTTGGCTCTCTGGGAAAGAGCCCCTCCTTCCCGCAACTCTGGACTACATTCTATTACATTTCTACTTCCAAAGGTGCTTTTCAAAAGGAAGGAAAGAAAACAAGTCCATTTGCCTTTTGAAAAACACCTTTGGGACAACCATGACTTGAATGACTGAGAATCTCCATAGATACATTTCTACTCCTTAAGGAACGCTGAAGTGGCACTAGAGATTCAAAAATGCCAAGAATTTGTCCTTTAAAGCAGAATGCAATTTTATTTTGGAGGGGTTTGATAAATCTTGTAGACCTCTGACAGAACAACAGTTAAGCACCTCAAATACCAACCACACCTACCTGTTCTTCACTCAAGTGTTTTGTTTTCTCTCTGTGTATGCTAATATGAGGCCAGTTCCCAAGCAATTCGATGAAAGAACCTTCACTTTTCTTTCGGAGATGAGAATGTGAGAATGGCGTGATCATGAGAGGCCAAAAAGGATGTGTGAATGTTTTGTCTTCCATTATAATATATTCCATTATATAGTATAATTAGAACTGCAGAACTGCAGAAAAAACAATTGCTACCAACCTGCCTTCCATTGAGGACCTGTATACTGCACGAGTCAAAAAGAGGGCTGTGAAAATATCTATAGACCCCTCACATCCTGGACATAAACTGTTTCAACTCCTATCCTCAAAACGACGCTATAGAGCACTGCACACCAGAACAACTAGACACAAGGACAGTTTTTTCCCCAAACACCAACACTCTGCTAAACAAATAATTCCCTCAACACTGTCAAACTATTTACTAAGTCTGCACTACTATTAATCTTCTCATCGTTCCCACCACCCATCTCCTTCCACTTATGACTGTATGACTGTAATTTTGTTGCTTGTAGCCTTACGATTTATATTGATATTGTTTCCTGATATTGCTATTTGTACCCTATGTCTATCATTAAGTGTTGTACCTTATGATTCTTGACGAATGTATCTTTTCTTTTTATGTATACTGAGATCATATGCACCAAAGACAAATTCCTTGTGTGTCCAATCATACTTGGCCAATAAAAAATTCTATTCTATTCTATTCTATTCTATTCTATTCTATTCTATTCTATTCTATTCTATTCTATTCTATTCTATTCTATTCTATTCTATTCTATATTGATATCTAACTTTCTTGCAGTCTGCAAACTCCCTGGCTTCCTACTTGTTATTCAATCCAAAGTGAGGAACATCTTCTGTGGGGCTCGTTCAAAGTTCTTCTCTTGAGAAAGAATTGGAGATCCCCCCCCACCCCCCCACCCCCATGGATAAATTCAGAAAAAAAAAAAAAAACCCAAGCATCCACACATTTGGTGGAAAATTTAGAAAAGCCACTTATGCCCAGCTATCATAAATGTACTTTTTATTTTAGGTGCATAAAAATGGATGTTGAATTTGTCAGAAAAAGCAAAAGCAGTAAGGATAGGAAATGAGTGGGTCCAAACAATTCTAGGGGTTTTTCAACCATGACTGTCCTTCTTACTCATTCCTTGACCTGCACTTTCATAATAAATAATCAACAATCCCTTGTATTATTCTATTCTCCACACTGGAATGGGAGATAAGAAAAGTAAGGAACATTTTGAGGAGGGTTTACAGAAAACGGAAAACGTGACTTAAGTTTTTTTATACCATAAAGGGGGGGAGGGGGAAAAGTGCCCGTCATTTGAACTTAACTCCTACTTATGATCACACAATGCTCTAGAATTGTTTTCTTCCCAGATTTTTTTGAACTGTCCACCATATAGCCTATCACCCCAGAATTTCCTAGGGATTTCCCATCTGAATAGTATCTGTATTGTGATCTGTTGTGACTCTGCTTAGTGCTGGAAAATCAACCAATGCTGACAAGATGCTGACACCTGTGGAGACTTAAAAACTTTAGGCTAAAATCATCATCATCATCATCATCATCTCCATCTCAAATATCTCTATACAACTGCAAAAATTGTCCATTGGGATTTATATGGAAAATTCAACTTTACTGTTTGCAAAAAAAAAAAGAAAAGAAAAGAAAAGAAAAAAGAAACACTGGGATTTTTATGCCTGAAAACAGTTTGCAAAATGAGATCCAAATTTTGTGAGGTTTCAATATGCAAACTGTTACCAATAAGAACATGATCTCACAGGCACTGCTATTACAGAAAGGAACGCTGCTGAATTGTTGAAAAACTCTGGGAGAAAATATCTGAATACCATAATTTATATACTAAAGCTGAAAAATAATGGAGCATTAAACATTGATTGTTAATACCAATTATAATGTTGGCACAATGTGAAAAGGATTCACCAAATATTTAGAAATGTTAAATTTACTGGATGTCTGTAAAAGACGTTTTATAGCAAAATCTCCATAACTCAGGTCATTTAGCAGGACCTAAGCAATTGGAGATAACATCCAGTCAATTAGACTTAAGATATTCATTTGGGTAAATAGGATAATATTAATAATTATTCATAGGATTTCTTGGCTTCTGAGCTTTCCTCGTATTTCCAGCAGACAGCCTGCCTCCTGAACACAGAATGGTTTTGCAATAGTTTTTCTACTTTGTGTGCCAAAACACTGCAAGCAAGATGGATACAAGGGAAGAGATGGGATTTTTCTAATCCAACCAGCACAGTGAATCTGTGCTTCCCCGTTGACTTTGCTTGTCAGAAGGTTGCAGAACCTGACCCCATGACCTTGGTACACTGCAACCGTCATAAATGTGAGCCGGTTGCCATGCATCACGAATTTTGATCACGCCATCATGGGAATGCTTTAAAGATTGTAAAGTGTGAAAAAATGGTCTTAAGTTACTTAAGTTTCAGTGTTGTCGTAACTTCAATCCGTCACTAAATGAACTGTTGTAAGCCGAGGACTACCTGTACTGCCCTGGAACCACTGCACCATCAGAGCCCCCAACACAATTCCAAACACAACCTCCAACAGCTGCACTGTGGGAAGGAAGCCAAGTCTTCTTGAGTCAATAACAATGTGCTGCTCTGGATTCCATCTGAGTCCCAGGGAGCATGAAAGCTGTTTGTAGGAGGCCAGACGCATCCTTGGTCTGTGGACCCTCCCGTCCAGTGCATACCTTTCAGCTCGTCCTCGTACACTTTGACTCCCTGAACTGTGTTCTCTTTGGGTAGTCTAGTGGTGCTGGACAGGACTTTGGTCTCCCCTGTGAGTTTGTCCTTCTCCACAGTGATCTCTACAGAGTACATAGCTGGTGACATAAACAGGACACAATGAGCAACAAGAACGTTTTTCTGCCCCTCTGCTCACCGACCTCTCCCTCCCTGAGCTCAGAAACGACGCATTTGGTACGAGCAGGGAAGGTGGGAGGCGCAGGGCAGCTGGGAGACTTGTGGACAGGCCCAAAGCATTAGAGGCAGAGAGAAGAAGCGATGCACAAGGCAAGCAAAGGCCTTTGAGTTCCAAGGAGCAGCAAACCAAAGAGATTTTGCTTTCCCAAATTCTTGGCAAAGCCCATCTGTGGCTCTCCTTGATGGTATCTCAGTCAGCATTTCTAAAATGTTGATCTGGGGGTGATGTAAACCTGTGTTTTTTTCAACCTTGGCCACTTTTAAAATGTGTTTTAAAGGAATTCTGGGAATTCCACTCCCAGAATTCTCTAGCCAGCCTGCATGTTCTCAGTAGTTTACAGTTGATCCCTTAGCCAAAGATGAGATGAGGGTTTAGCTGAAAGGTTTTTGATCAGAGTTTTTGCTTTTGGAAAAGGAGAGCAAGATAGGAAGCGGGGAAAAAAAGTAGTTAAGCTTAAATGAAGCCAAGGAAAGATGAATTTAAGAATTGTTCAACATAGAATGGCCCTGCATAAGTGCTGAGGTGCATATGCAGGAGAACAGAGCAAAGAAGGAGAAAAGCAATAGCAACAGCACTTAGACTTATATACAGCTTTACAGTGCTTTACAGCCCTCTCTACAGCGGTTTATAGAGTCAGCATATTGCCCCCAACAATCTGAGTCCTCATTTTACCAACCTCGGAAGATGGAAGGCTGAGTCAACCTTGAGCCTGGTGAGATCTGAACTGCCAAATTGCAGGCAGCCAGCAGTCAGCAGAAATAGCCTGCAGTACTGCACTCTAACCACTGCACCACCATGGCTCAAAGAAAGGCGATTTGTTCATGATGGAGTAGTAAGTATGAGCAAGAAGCCATTTTTTTAAAAAAATAAGACTTCCATTCAGCTAAAGTCAACTTTGGTGACTTCCTGGACATTTCCTCTGTGGTCACCTTACAAGGGAAGTGGGCAGCATAAACATTTAATAAATAAATACAATTAACATAAAGAAATTTTATCATTTCTTTCTTCCAGGATGTTTTTTTTTTTTTAAACTTCTCAGTTTAAACAACAGGCGTGGATTTTCCTAGGGATCTTCTATCCAAGAACCTTGTTTAGCTTTTTAGGATTAGCCAAATTTGGCTTTTTAAGGTTAGGATTAAGCACAGCAAATTTCCCAAGCAGAGAAGAATGATGAGTAAAACCAAAACCAAAAGCAAAGGATGCTGAATTGAGCATCAAAGCAGACAGGAATTTGGATGAAAAGCCGGGTTAACTTCTTTGTCAGTGGGAGAGAAAGAAAGATATGACCGGAAGTTGGAGTGAAAAGGTAGGAAGCATGGCAAAGCAGATGTGCAGAGAAGGGGGCTGAACCAGCCAAGGTAGATAAGACTGCGTTGTCCCTCATCACTCAGCAAACCTGCAGCCACCATTTGAACATAACACCAGCCCAAAGTTCATTTGCTTATTCTGACAAAGATAATATACTTTGTCACTGTTCCGCAAGCAGAAAAAGAAATATATGACTGTGTTTGCAGGCTGTCCATGATCTCAGGTCAGGAAGGAACATGAAACAGCTGTAAAACTATTTTTTTGGCAACAGGTCTGCATACTTTCAGCAAAGGAGTTCTGAGGCAGGACAGCAAAATGTCAAAAACACAAACAACATGATGTTGTGTGTGCTCAGCTGAAATGCAACTACTATTTTGGCTTGTTAATTACTTAGAAACAAAAATGCAAAGCATCAAGTGGCGAATGAGATTTAGATTAAACAATGGATTGAATTTTTGAAAGCATTTTCCCCCAAAGTGCTAAATTATTCTCAGTCTGGAGCCCTTAGATGTGTTGGATTACAAAGTCTATATTTTCCAGCTAAAGTACCACAGTGGCTAGCTAGGATGGGAGATGTAGTTCTACATGTATGCAGCCTGCCTGATTAAGGAAAGGTGTCACTGAATTTGGGTTCATTCCAGTTGACAATTGTCCCTGAAAGCACGTAAAATTTGGACATACATGGGCTAGGACTCTTTTAAAAACAAACTGCTTTCTCAGCATATTTTTACAGTTTTAATTCAGGATGGCTCAGTTTTCCATTTCCATCAGTCCTGCTTGTTGAAATGCATACCCGTGTTTCCCCGAAAATAAGACCCTGTCTTATATTTTCGCTTGGCCTGATTGCCATGCGCTCAAAAGCCCAATTGGGCTTATTATCAGGGGATGTCTTATTTTGGGGAAAACAGGGTATTTAAATACAGTATAATTTCCAAACCTAAATGTAAATGCAATATGTACTTTACCTCAAACCACACATTTCTAAATGCGGTTTCTCCTAAAACTGTGATATAGTATGAACTTTTGCAACGTAAGGAACTAACTACAGTAATTGGTCACAAAATAATTTTCTGGGCAAAAAGAGCTAGGACAGTGTCGCCTGGTGATTAGGTGGATTGGCAGCAGGGAGACCCAGATTCTACCCCTCCTCGGCTCAGAAGCTTATGAGAGACTTTGAACTGGTCATCACAGCCTACCTCACAGGGGTGTTGTGTAAGGGAAAAATGGGATGAGAGAATATTATATACTTTGACTTGATTTCCTTAGGAAAAACAAGACAGAGATGTAACAGAGTAATAAATAAATGCATGTTACATTTGCCTGTAAATTTTGAGAAAGGTGGACTTCTAAGGCTGCAGCCATCTCCCTGCCTGTTCCTATTGATTAAAATGTCCTATTAGAGCCGGACACCCAACAGAGCAGAAAGGAAACAAATTCATCACCATGATCGAAGCTGCCTTTGAGCCCCGAGCACAAAACCGATCAAACTGTATAGCTCACTCAGAGGTTTTCCAGTTCAGGATAGCTGCGATGCAGCTAATGGGTGACATGCCATTAGTTAAAACAACATTTATCAAGGGCAGATCCAGGGCAGCTCTGTGGTGACTGGGTTTGTTTTTTTCCCTCACCCTCCTGGCCATTCTTCCTTTGACCTTGTGGAAATGGAGGACATGTCATTCCAGGCTGTATCAGGGCAAAAATCCAGGCCAACCAAGTGCAAAAAGGAACACCAAATTTGGCCTTTTAAATGCATCCAGAATAGCTTTTCAGGGGGTGAAGTTGTAAATAGCTGATAAAACATGACCTTAGTCCTGAGCTTTAGGCATAGGACTTATGTATTTTACTAAATTGATATACTGTCCATCTCAACTATCAAACAACTGTGGAGTAGGGTACAGTAGGATAGGACAGTACACAGCCCAGAATCACTTTTGTGAGATGGACAGCTGTATATTTTATTTTTATTTATTTATTTATTTTATCAAGCATGTATAAAATAACAGATATCAGTATAAACATGATTATGAATACATGAAATGGATACGAATAAAATGGGGACATAGGACAGGGACGGAAGGCACGTTGGTGCGCTTATGTACACCTCTTACAGACCTCTTAGGAATGGGGTAAGGTCAACAGTAGACAGTCTAAGGTTAAAGTTTTGGGGGTTTGGGGAAGAAACCACAGAGTCAGGTAGTGCATTCCAGGCATTGACCACTCTGTTGCTGAAGTCGTATTTTCTGCAATCGAGTCTGGAGCGGTTTACCTTAAGTTTGTATGTATTGTGTGCTCGTGTATTGTTGTGGTTGAAGCTGAAGTAATTATTGACAGGCGAATGAAAATGAAAATGCAATATTGACTTTGGGATTTGCTGATTACATTACTTTGGTGTTATAGAAATGGCTAGTATTTGCTAAGTGCTTCATGTAAAAGTAAAACATGGAAGCCTTAATTTTAATTTGTGTTTTATTCTGCTGAAAAAAGTTGGAAGTCAATGCTTTTTTCCCCTCTTTTGCCCTTTATCCTACACTTCTCCTTCCCCTTTTTCCCTTTGCCATTTCCCTATTATCTTCATTTTCATTTATATTTTAGATTATGAGAATCTTAACTTAAAGAAATAATTTAAAAAGAGGTGGGGTAGTTGTTTCAGCCCCATCTCAGCCTCAGATGGAAGACTTAAATAAACTGGGATCATCTCTCTCTATAAAACTGGCACAAAAATAATTGAGTTGGACTGAAGGGACGGAAATTGATTGTCGGAAGATCTGGGAACCAACTTTAAAAACTTTATGGAAACTCATAAGGTTGTCTTTAGCTGTTCTGGCATTAAAATTCCTTTAAACAAGGCAAAAAACTTTGATCGTTTTGCCATGAGTATCATCTCATGCACTTCACTGCAACCATTGCAGTCAAATGTCTCCTAGGAATGGAATCAGCCAATCACCTATTGGTAATTTTAGGCTGATGAATGTACCTTTCCCTTCCTTAGGGATCAGAGCACAGTCCTCCAGGACTGTTCTGTTTTCAGAGTCTGATTCTTTTAACCGAGCCTCTCCCCCGGTACCCACCAGATCTTTGAACTGATTCCTGACTCAGAGGCCTGGTCCAGGGGTGGGCTGCTGGGGGTTCGCAGGGGTCTCTAGATGAACCTCTAGCTAAGATTCTGTGCAAATCCCCCAAATCCCACTCCTGGCTGGCCCCGCCCACCCCACCCTGCCTCTCCCAGGAGTTCCCACGTGGCCTGTTTTGGATGCAGGTAAGTGCAGGGCGCATACAGAGGGTGAAAAATGGGCCTACTGGAAGTTCGGGAAGGCCTCCAGAGGGCCTCTGGAGGCTGGGGAGGCTGTTTTTGCCCTCCCGGAGGTTTGAAAAAAGCTTCCGGAGCCCGGGGAGGGCACAAACGTGCACCACCCACCCACCCGTGATGCAGGAGGCCAACTAGGCCATGCCCACCATGGCCACGCCCACCTAGCAACCGGGCAGAGAACCCCTTGCTAAAATTTTTGAAGCCTGGATCCTGCCTGGATCAACCTGAACGCCAGCTGACTGGACATGGTGGGCGGTTCATATATGAAGTTGAAAGAAAACCCACACTCTCTTTGCTGCCTCATAATTCAGTTCCCCCTATGCCTGAAAATTTGAGCTGCTCTAGGCTGCTTTTGAACACAGATTTAGTGCAATTCTAGAACAGCACTATACCTGTGTGCAGAAGGAGCCTAATGGACAGCTTTACTTTGGTGCAAGTGTTCTACACAATTCCTTTCAGCAGGAACCTGTTCTAACCTTTTGTCAAAATGTTTAACCTCCCACCCCAATGTATGTTAAGGAGAGTGATGGGTATTTGGCTCCCCACTAGCTGGTGATCTTTGGGAGGCTGGCAGAGAAACAAAACTAGAAATCCCTGTTCTTAATGTGAGTTGTACACTGTAAATAGAGACAGCACCATTTGCCAGGATCAAGACTGCAAGGATAGGGATTGTTACCACTACAGCAACTTTTACGCCATTACAGTTTTCTGGTAGCTCACTATAATTGTATGTGGGAAAGATCTTGGGGGACTGGGCAAGGGAACACTGTCGAGGGAATAGATAGATAAAGTTAGATAACAGAAAGTGTAGCCCACAACTGGACAGTGGGCAGGGGAAAAAGCTCAAAGAAATCCTTGTTGTGCTGCAGAGAAGACAAGGGGGAAGACTATATTCTGTCCAGGCTACTTTACAATAAAGCAGAATTAGCTCATCTGGTTGTGTTTCCTATCTGTTTATCCTGCGAGGTCGACACTCAAGGACTCTTCGCACTTTGTGAGGTCAACACTCAAGGACTCTTCGCACTTTGTGAGGTCAACACTCAAGGATTCTTTGGCCTTCACGGCCACGTCCCCATGAAGGTGCTGCGAGCAAACTATTTAATGACTGCAGATAGATTCACTTACCATTCCAATAGCATCTTTTTTTTTTTTTTAAAGGCTAATCAGGCCCTGATAAGGAAAAATCTCCCTGACCATAAAATCTACAGTGCACAACAGTGGAAGTCCATCTATGGATCTCTCCATCTCTGTAATTGTTGGGCTTTCCAGTTCTGGAAGAGGCTGGAGAGTCACCAGACATGGATGATTTAACTGATATTCCTGCATACTACGAAAGGTTGGACTAGATGTTCCTTCAAGAGAACATCTAAAAGAACTACATTAGTTTGGACAATGTCTGAACGTTCATCTACCTGAAAAATCATTGTCTCCTGGGATAAATTTTTCATGGCAAATTAGGTTATTTATATCGGTTATTTACATTTAAGGAGCTCCTTCTTTAAACAAATATTTACAAATATTAAATTTGCAAATTAACAAATTTACAAATTAAATTTGTAAACAAATTTACAAATATTATTAAATATATTATATTTATAATTTGTAAGATATATAGTATGGGATGTATTGGTTCTGCCCTGGTCAGTTCCATTTTGAGTGCTGCATTCAGATATGGTACCAGATTACAGAAAGGACATCTATCTATCTATCTATCTATCTATCTATCTATCTATCTATCTATCTATCTATCTATCTATCTATCTATCTATAGACAGAGATAGATAGATAGAGGCAAGCATCAAGCAGCGTAAATGCAGCAAGGGTGAGACCTCTTCTCTGGCTTTGGAAAGGAACAAAGTACCAATGCCTTGAGACAGAGATTCCGCTAGTAAGTTCCTTCTTGGCGAAAGCAGGCAAAGCAGCATGCGGTTAGGGCCAGCCCAGTGTGGCTGGGGTGTGCGTGGGCAGTGAGACCCGAAGAAGTCCCCAGGTCTGAGCCAAGACATCAGGACTAAACCTACCTGCTTTCATCAAGCCGCTGCCCTTGCCTTCCACCACTTTTATGGGACTGTTGGAGATTTTGTTGTCTGCTTCAGGAAGGGGAAAAAAGGGAAATCAAAACTTGAAAAGTCAAACACAATCATCTTCCCCAGATCTCTTTCTGCCTCTGCACCCTCTCCTATCCACCTTTTCTTTCCCCCAAATAAAAGTTTATTTCTTTTATTTATGTCTCTTTATTTATGTCTCCATCTCTTCCACGGAGAGAACATTAACGGGCATAATTGTTCCTTCTCCCTCATTTTATCCTCTTCGTGATCCTGAGGTTTAGATTTTTCTGAGAAATTTGATGGGAAGGAGGAGGTCGTAATGTCCATTTCATCCTTTTGGCATCCTTAACAAATCAGGAACGGGCAACTATGAAGATGGCCCAGAATAACTTTTCAGAGGGAGACGGTGGCATATACATTTAATAAATAAGAAAAAATAAATAAATAAATGAATAAATGATGTGTGGGAGGGTTCATTCTTTGCACTAAGCCAGGGGACTCCTAACTTACTAAACCAGGGGACTGGTGGACGTCAACTCCCAGGATTGGCTGGCTGAGGAATTCTGGGAGTTGAAGTCCACCAGCCTCAAAGTTTCCAAATTTGGAAACCCCTGCACTAAGTCATGGCTCATTCAATCATTGTTTATTAACTAAGCCACAATTTAGTTGAGTTTGCACATTATGCAAACCGTAAACCAGTGTTTTACAAAGACTGAGATGACACAGCATGCTAAAGCCCTGGCTTTTTGCTCAGGCATTTGGTGAAGGGGATTGAAGTCCCCTTTGGGTTGTGTGAGTTAGTTTCGTTTCCGTTCTTGCCTTGTTTTTATTTATTTATCTATTTATTGAATTTATATTGTCACCTATTCGCCATGGCGACTCAAGGCGGCTTAGAGAATATAAAACCACATATAAAACAATAAAACTAAAAAAAAAGAAACGAATAAATTAATATAGTATAATAATAAAATCACACCCCACCCCTCACTCCCCCACCCCGGCGACAGCAGATCACACGAGCCACTTAATGGGCTCCATCCCGCTCTGGGTTCCCCAGGCTCCCTGGCAGAACCAGGTCTTCAGCGCCTTCTGGAAGAGTATTAGAGTGGGGGCACCTGGTGCTTCCCCAACAACTTTTGCATTCCTTCCCCAACGTTACGTACATTTCTATTTTAAGTAGCCATGATGATGGTGATGGTGAAGATGGTGATGATGGACTATTTTAAAAAGGGGTGAATCCCTGATTGATTCCTGCACAATTTCATGCATAGGCAAGAACAGGCAGCTCTTATATAGGGGCATCTATGTGAGATAGAGCAGCGGTCACCTACTGGTGGTCCCTGGACCACTGGTGGTCTGCGAGAAAATGTTGGTGGTCCGCAGAAAAATTATTTGCATTTTTTATATTGCACTAAATCAGAGGTCCTCAAACTATGGCCCCTGGGCCGGATACATGCAATGAACGTTTGTGTTGCTGCAGAGAGTCTCCCCCTTCGGGGTCTTTTTGTGTGGGTTTGGGGGGGGGCAGAAATTCTGACTTGAGGTCGGCTTCAGCCTCCTGGTGCAGGGCTTTTGACAAAGGCTGGAGGGAAGTGCTGCTGGTGGCAAGGAGCCAGAGGGCCTTGTTCCAGTGGGACTGCCTCATGGCCTGGAACTGGCTGACCATCTCAGCCCATTGAGCCTCCAGGTGCCGGTACCTGGCCTTGCACTCCTGCAGGTCTTCCCTCTGCTTGGAAAGCCTATGCTCGTAGTCCTGAGTGAGGTGCTTCTGCTGAGCCTCCTTCTCAGTCAGATCCAATTTGAACTGAGCCAGCTGTTCTACCAACTCTTTCTCATGGTGGCTGCTTAGCTCCAACAACTGCTTCCTGTTGGGGCCCTAAGGAGCCCTGGCAGGGAGGCGAGGAGTGGCTGGCAGGGAAGGGGTGAGTAGAGGCCAGCAAGGCACCCCACGATGTGAGTGACATCGAGTTGGCCATCAAGTTGGCCACGCTCACCCAGTCACATGACCACCTAGCCACGCCCACCCAGCCGGTCATTAGGCAGATCATATTAGTGGTCCGTGGGATTTAAAATTATGAATTTAGTGGTCCCTGAGGTCCAAAAGGTTGGGGACCCCTGGGATAGTGGGCTCAAATAAGTGAAATACCATAAGCTCACAACTGAAGCACTGTCCCCATTTTATGTATATTGTGCCTGCCCCCTGCAGACAACCCTGAGCTGCTAGTTACTATTTCTAAAATCCAAATTCAAGACATTTTTCTTTAAAAAAGGCAGCAGGTGCAATCTGTGTTGGCACCTACCTTTGGCTGAGCCTAGAGGAGTCTGTGGGAAGAAGAGACATAGGTAGGTTACCAAAATAGAACAAAAAAAGAGATGTTTCTTTGCACATTTATATCTTGGCAGTGAGTCAAAGCTGCATGCGTGGCATTCTGGGTACATGCAAATGCTTTTAAAAGCTTCCCTATTACATAGCATCAGCTTCCTGCATTTTTTATAAAACCTTTCAGAAACATGAGAACCGAGTCAGTTCTCTCTGGATGGCGTTGCATGATGGGTTAAGCAAATCCCGTATCCATGAGCCAAACCAAAAGGAGAAGTTGGATTCCAGCTTTAGTTAAAACTGGAGCCTGGCTTACATCTAGCAATCAGATTTGCCCGCTAAGCTCTCTTCAGTGAACTGCGATGCCCATACGGACATGGCAGGGAGGGTCTTTCATTCCATCCTCACAACAACCCTGTGTGGAGACCGCGATGAGAGAAAGAAGCTGGTTCTGACCTTCGGCGTGTGGGGTAGCTTCTCTTCCTTGACCACCACTCTGGTTGTTTCCTCAGCCATGTTCTCTTTGGTGGAAGATGCCGAGATGCCATTTTCCAGTTGTTCCAATTCTTTCTCCAACCTAGACCAGGAAGAGACATGAATTGTCGAACATTGTTTAAAAGCCTGCAGAACTGGAATACTAATTCCGGAAGAATATATCCTATTTTGCCACACAGATGTGCGCATCATGTGATATAACTTTCTTTCTTCGGGATTAAAAAACTGACTTGCCTGAGCCTCCTAAATAAACTATCAGGTCTCAAATTTAACTCAACATACTATATTGTAACCCAGGGGTGTCAAACTCACCGCATCACGTTGCCATCATGTGACATTTCTGGGGTGGGCGTGGACTACGTGAGACGCATCCGGCCTGCGGGCCGCCAGTTTGACACCCTTGTTTTAACCTAAGTTGCAGTTCTTTTTTAGAGACACCATTTAGCTCTAATAATCCAACTTCTCGCCCTAGTACTAGATTTGGAGTGTGCCACCTAAATTGTAATTATTCTTCAGAAATAAGGAATTAAATCAGAGGCCTCAGGCAAACAATAGTTTGGTAGCCTGGCCCTTGCCTCAATTCTTCCTTTCCTGCTCCAACTTCACAGATTTTTGGAGTGTTTAGTTCCTGAATAGTGATACCAGCACAAATACTCATTTTTTGTGGCACCAAAGTTTCCTCAAAATTCTTAGCCCAAATCAAGGGATTTAAGAAAAACAAGGTTTGCCTGTCCATATCAGATGGATTATATCTTCCTTAGCCAGCATAACTATTGGGTGAAAATCAAGGGAGTTGTCATTTTGGGAAGCAGGCTGATCTAAACTAGGGACGAGTTTTTGGAAAGTACAGATGTGGACTGTTGCTATGCTACATGTGATTACATTCTACTTTAAGATTAGAGGGTTTTTTTACTTTGGTATGTTTTAGTTTGTTTATTTTGCCTGTTGTCTAGGATTGACTTCCTACTTGGTTTTATATTTGATGCTAATACATCCCTGAGGACCACGTTGGCAAAATTGAAGCACAATAAAATAAATAAATGAGAAATGCAAAATTCATTAATGTCACTTTTCATCTCAGCCTCCTGCCAAAGAGAGCAGTTGGGACGCCAGAAATCCTGTTTTTCATCTTTTGCAACAACTTAGTGATGTAGTTTTGGTTGTTAAGTCTTCTAAGCAAGTTTTGCAGATAAGTAGATGTTTAATCCCAGATATTAAGTCCAACATGCCAATCAACGTACATGATTAGATCAAGTGATATGCCTGTTGGAATGAAAAATTTCAAAACTTTCAATGGGCGTTGAATAGATATCAGTATTTGCACTAAGAGAAGCTCTCTAAAGAGACTTGGGCAAAAACTACACTGATAGAAGTTGTTGTCAAAATGCAATCTCTTAGCCGGTAGGCACATGCTAAATTGTGTAGCACAATATCAAGTATTTATAATATGAGTCCCCAGTTAGTAACTCTGGACAGACCACCTATCACTGACAATTGCACTACAATTGTATGTTTTCATGCACCTGAGGTTTTAGCTGGTTTTTTTTCCTGAAAATATGCAAAGGTTTAAATCACTTTTTTTGTTGTTTCTATACATTTCACACAGGCTATTTTTAAAAAGAACTCTATGTGTTCCTGCTCACTTTTGGAGGTATCAGAGATTAAATGTACCTGGCCTTTCCTGTCACACCCTTGATGCTTCAGCCATTCTCTACTCAATTTCACAACTCAGCTTTGTCAGTCGCAAAGATGCTTTTTCAATTTTTCTTTGAAGATATTTCGCTTCTCATCCAAAAAGCATCTTCAGCCGAGCTTCTTGGATGAGAAGTGGAACATCTTCAAAGAAAAACAAGAAAGCCCAGTTGCCTCTTGAAAAAGCACTTTCGAGACAACCATGACCAGGATGACTGAGAGTCTCTATAGACATTCAGTTTTATCAGAAAACCCAATGTGGTGGGTTTCCATCTCAGCTGGTGAGCTTGACTATCTAAAAATATTCCGAAAAATCTAAGCAGTGTGGATTCTGGACTTCCTGGGATCTTGGCAAGACTGTGAAATTATAATTCATCTCAGAATATGGCAGTGGAAAATGGAAAAAACTTTCTTTGAAAACTCCACATATTCAGGAAGTCACCAAAAGTTGAGCTCAACTTGAGAAAATCTTTTTAGCCAATTTCACGTTGCATTTTTTTTAAAAGTCTCCCCTGCTTACATAAGTAGCATGCATCATGTCTTAATGAGTATAACTGATTGCAACACAATTTTGAAACACATTGTACTTGGCAGCACACAGAGGTTATAGTTGCTTAAAAGACCATTAAATAAAATCAGCCAGGGAGGGGAGAAAGATTTTACAAGAAAAATAATGCTGGGATAACAGGTTGGAGGGGTAATACAGGTAATCCATGATTTATGACCACAACCCAGGCCAAAATTTTTGTTGCTAAGCGAGGCAGCGGTTAATTTCATCCCATTTTACAACCCTGTTTGCCACAGTTGTTAAGTGAATCACTGCAGTTGTTCAGTTAGTAACACAGTTGCTAAGTGAAGTCCACACATCTTAAAGTTGCCAAGTTTGAGAAACTGATCTGAGCGTGGAGAATGTACAAAAGAGAGGGGAGAAGAAGGGGCAATGGGCTAGGCACTGTCACTGCAAATTAACACCCACGTAATTGCTGGACTTAAAGAAAGCAAGAACTGGCTCAATTTATGCAACCCCTCCCTGTTTCTCTTGCCATTATTCGGATGCCAGGAATCCTGGCCATTCTCCCCTCTCTTTGGCCTTCCAAATTCGGAGGTTAGGATACAGCCAAAAGAAGACAACAAGGGTGGGGAGGCAGAGGAGGTTACTGTAACTGAAAGAATAATTTGACAGCACAACTATTTTACAAAAGGGAAATTGGTTGCATCTTGCTGAATAAACTGAGAACGGGAAGCAGCAGAGCAGTACACCACGGGGATGCTGCCATGGTCATAAGTGTGAAAAAATGGTTCTAAGTCACTTTTTTCAGTGGTGTTGTAACTTCGGTCACTAAAAGAATGATTGTAAGTCGAGAACAACCTGTAGTTCCAGAAGATTTGGTGGGATAGATACTGTGTAATACAGGTCGTTCTCAACCTATGACCGTAATTGAGCCCAAAATTTCTGTGGCTGAGACATTTGTTAAGTGAAGGGGTTTTTTTGCCCCATTTTAGGACTCCTCTTGCTACACTTGTTAAGTGAATCACTACAGTTGTTAAATTAATAACACGGATGTTAAGTGAATCTGGCTTCCCCATTGACTTTGCTTGTCAGAAGGTCGCAAAAGGGGATCACATGACCCCGGGACACTGCAACCGTCATAAATGTGAGTCAGTTGTCAAGCATCCGAATGTAAATCACGTGACCATGGGGATACTGCAACGGTCATAAGTATGAAAAAATGGTCATAAGTCACTTTTTCCGGCACCGTTGTAACAGTCACTAAGCAAACTGTTGTAAGTTGAGGACTACCTGTAATTATGTATAATAATACCTATACAGGAATATATTCTCAAGTATTCTGATTAGTTCTCTGGTGGCCTCTCAACTTTTTCTAAGTGGCTATGGAGATTCTCAGTCATCCAGGCATGATTATTTATTTATTTATTTATTTATTTTATTTTATTATATTTCTATACCGCCTTTCTCCCGTAGGACTCAAGGCGGTGTACAGTCAAGAAAAATATAGACACACAAACATCATAAAATTGCTAATTAAAATTATTACTTAGTTTGGTCAATTAAATAAAACCCAGAATTAGATAACATTTAAAAAATCATTCACATGTTCGTATGTTTAGCCCCGCCTGTTGGAACATCAGGGTCTTGAGGGCACGGCGGAAAGCACGGAGATCAGGGATATTCCGTATCTCCGGGGCAGTTCATTCCAAAGGGTTGGAGCCCCCACAGAGAAGGCCCTCCCCCTGGGAGTCGCCAGTCGACATAATTTGACTGACTGTACCCTGAGTAGTCCCTCCCTGTGAGAACGAACTGGTCGGTGGGAGGCTATTGGTGGCAAAAGACGGTCTCGTAGGTACCCAGGTCCTAAGCCATGGAGTGCTTTAAAGGTGATAACTAACACCATGATTGCCCTAAAGGTGCTTTTTCAATTGACTTTCTTTGTTTTTCCTTGAAGACGTTTTGCTTCTCTTCCAAGAAGCTTCTTCAGTTCATTTTTCTAAGTGAGTTTCATCATCTTGATGATTCACTTTCCTCCAAACTGTCCTCAGCTCTGTTCCAGTCTCCCCCACCCCACACTGTCCTGGCTATGCACTACCTAGTGAAACAGTAGGAAACAGCTGAGCAATTAGGGAAGGAGGCCATGGAAGTAGTGGGTCCAGGAGAGGGGGCAGGATATGGGAAGAGAAGACTGGTGGGCTAGACAGGAAAATCTCATGGGCCACTAACAGCCCTCCAGTCGGAGATTCCCTCCCCGATCTTGCCAAAATTACTGCTCTGTCCAGATTTAGACTTTTGGCTCATCTCATTGGATCAACCTGCTGCTCAGTTAAATGTACAGCATAGAAGAATGGTGGAGTCGGAAGGGGACACAAGGATCATCCAGTCCAACCCTCTAGAGCTGTGTTCCTCAACCTCAGCAACGTTAAGATCAGTGGACTTCAACTCCCAGAATTCTCCAGCCAGCATGGGGAATTCTGGGAGTTGAAGTCCACTGGTCTTAAAACAGTGGTAAAATCCAATTTTTTTTACTACTGGTTCTGTGGGCATGGTTTGGTGGGCATGGTGTGGCTTGGTGGGCGTGGCAAGGGAAAGAATACTACAAAATCTCCATTTCCACCCCACTCCAGGGGAAGGATACTGCAAAATCCCCATTCCCTCCCCACTCCTAGGGTAAGGATATTACAAAATCTCCATTCCTACCCCACTCTGGGGCCAGCCAGAGGTGGTATTTGCCGGTTTTCCAAACTACTCAAAATTTCCGCTACCGATTCTCCAGAACCTGTCAGAACCTGCTGGATTTCATCCCTGTCTTAAAAGTTATTGAATTTGAGGAACACTGCTCTGTACTACGCCGGAAAACTAATTAATTAATTAAATAAATAAATAAATAATTTTATTTCTATACTGCCCTTCTCCCGAAGGATTCAGGGCGGTGTACAGCCTATTAAAAAACACAAAGACAAACATCAGTTAAAAATAATTAAAATTATTACATAATTCGGCTGAAATTTAAAACCCCAAAAATTTAAAACCCAATTTAAAAATCATTAAATTGATAGCCTGGCTTGGCGGAACAGCAGGGTCTTGAGGGCACAGCGAAATACACGGAGATCGGAGATCTTGCACATTAACCCCCTTCCCCCCACAATGAGAAGTAGCTGTCCAGCCTCTTCTTCAAAACCTCCATAGACATGGAGCCCATCCGGAATAAGTAAACTATTCCACTGTTGCATAAAGTTTTTCTGTATATTTAAGCAACAGACATAGCTGAATGTTTATTTATTTCTCCCAGAATGGGCTTTTGTCCAGAAATCAGATATTCTATAGACAGAGAGCATTCTGGTTATGTGTGGTAAGTGGGAATGACAAAAAGTGCAGAATCATAACTTCTTATTTCAGTTTTTAGAAGTGCGCTAATTAATACTGGTGACACCCTCTAAACTAGTGACCAGACTACGTAAAGGGTCTGGGAACTTCATGAAGGCTGTCTACCCACCCTAAACAGGAGTTAATAAACTAGTCCAAGGATATCCACAGCTCCTCTAGTTCCATCCTGATCGCATCCATCATTTGGAAAGGTTTTTAGAAGCTTTCCCTGTTAAGATTCCACCTTAATATGTACCAATTTCTCCCAACCTGCCATCCTCAAGGTATAAAGTGACTGCTGACTATCTTCAGCTTAATTTACAGCTTCTGGGAAGTGTAGCCCAAATACATGGTTTGGAGACGGCTTCCATTACCTCTGGATGTTCTCTTCCAGTTCCTTGGCCTTCAAGTAGTCCTCCTCCAACAGCTTCTTTGTGGCTTCACCCTCTTCAGCTGTGGATGATGGAGCTCCTTCCAGCAGCCATTTCTCTCGCAGAGTCTTTGACTTGAAGACAACAGGAAGGAAAAAGAAGAAGGGATTCCTTATTATGGAGTTCTTGGTGCTCACTGAGTTTGAGGCTGTGAAGAGCACCAAGGACTCTACAGTTCAACCCAAAGCTACCTACACAAATAGTCCTTGATCTACAACAGTTCATTTAGTAACTGTTCAAAGTTACAATGGCACTGAAAAAAGTGACTTAAGACTGTTTTTCACACTTACAACTGTTGAGGTATCCCCACAGTCACATGAACAAAATTCAAATGCTTAGCAACTGATTCATATTTATGACGGTTGCAGTGCACTGGGATCATGTCATCAGCTTTTACAAGCAAAGTCAATGGGGAAGCCAGATTCACTTAACAACCATGTAACTAACTTAATAACTGTAGTGATTAACTTAACAACTGTGGCACGAAAAGTCATAAAATGGGGCAAAATTTACTTCACAATGTTTCATTTAGCAACAGAAATTTTGGGCTTAATTGTGGTTGAGGACTACCTGTATTCTGTTCTATTAGATTCCTTATATACCCTCCCTCCCCCAGTGTTGTTCTGTTGCATAACCTGATAGCTGTGATGGCTTACAGGCTTAATCAGGACAGGGAAAGACCTAGCAATGCTTTGCACAATAGGCTAAACTCAGCTAATATTAATCTTTTGTGGGAGGTTGTGCAGCTCAGCGTAATGCAAACCCAGTCCTTTGCCTAGGGTAGGATGAAATGTCCTGCATGAACCCTAGAACATGGGTTCAGTTATTTATTCATCAAATGTATTAATGAAATTTATATATATTGTTTAATGAAAAGAAGGACTAGGGGTGACATGATAGCAGTGTTCCAATATTCCAAAGAAGAGGGAGTCAAGCTATTCTTCAAAGCACCTGAAAGCAGGACAAGAAGCAATGTGTGAAAACTAATAAAGGAGAGAAGCAACTTAGAACTAAGGAGAAATTTCCTGGCAGTGAGAACAATTAATCAGTGGAACGACCTGCCTCCAGAAGTTGTGGGTGCTCCAACACTGGAAGTTTTTAAGAAGAGGTTGGATAACCATTTGTCTGAAGTGGTGTAGGGTTTCCTGCCTAAGCAGGGGGTTGGACTAGAAGACCTCCAAGGTCCCTTCCAACTCTGTTATTCTGTTCTGTTATAGTCGCTCATCTCCCCTCCACAGGATACTCTGGGCAATGCACAAGAATAAATAAAGCAACCAATAAAAACAGATGGAATTCTAAAAGCCACAATAATATATTTATTAAGAATTAATCACAAAGCCAGAAGAAATGTGAAGGCAGTAGCAATTAACAGCCCTTTCTGGTTTTTCTTAGCGTAAAAATGTATGACTTTAGAAAGTTGCAATAACGTTTACATTCTGCCTTTAAAGTATGCAGGAATAAACTTTTTGCTAGATTTCATTACAACACCCGGTTGAGGAAAGAGCATCCTGGAAAATATCTATGCCATTACTAAAAGTCAACAACAACCTGATGGTACTGAATCATTTGGATTTTCTCCACTTTTCCTCAGCTGGTTGCCGAGGACACCCATTATTCCATTTGGGTAATGGACCCATATTTACTTTACTTTTACTTTTATTTGATTTATATACTGCCCTACTCCCGAAGGACTCAGGGCGGTGAACAGCCAACAATAAAATACATACATACAAAATTTAAAGAGCAGAGATAAAATCGAATTAAATAGTTTGGCCCAGACAGATTTAAAACCCCAATCAATTTAAAACAAATTTAAATTTTGAATATTAAAAATACTAAAAATTTTTAAAAAATTAAAAATGTTTAAAAAGAGGGAGAAAGTTAGGCCAGGCCCGCCTGGTGAAATAAAAAGGTCTTTAGAGTGCGGCGGAATATACATTTATGATTGTATAGCACACTTTTCCTTCATCTAAAATTCTCCACCAGGCTAGAAAGCGGCAATCTGAGTTCTAGTCCCGCCGTAGCCATGGAAACCAGCTGGGCCAATCACCAGGAGACTGAGAGTTCTAGTCCCAACTTAGTCACGAAAGCCGGCTGGGTGACGTTGGTCCAGTCACATACTCTCAGTCCAAATCGCCTCAAAGTGTTGATGTTGTGGGGCAAATAGAAGGAGGAAGGTGTGTTGGATATAAGTTATTTGTACAAATCATAAAAGTGGGATACAAATTTTAAAAAAATCTTTTTTCAAAAGAGCAAATTAGGAGCTTGGAAACCCCTCAAATACCTTTAAGTGCTGTAACTGGCGCCTGTCATCTTCTAATTGTCGCCGTTTGTTTTCAATCTCCGTTTGGCGTTTTCTCTTTTCCTGAAATTCCAGAGAGAAGAGGGAAAGAAGGGGAAAGGAGGAGCGAGAATTAAACATTGGGTCCCCAAGAGAAAAAACGTTAGGTGTTAAGAGGCTGCACAGAGGCTTAAGTTCACTGCCCCTACAATTTTCCTTGATTGTCAGTTTTGGGAATGGAGGTCAAAAGAATGGGAAAATAACCTTTGGGAAGGGGGAAATTTAAGAATATTTGGTCCTTATTTTAAATGACGATTTAATTAAGCAAGGACCTTGCACCAATTTTCTTAGAGATCTTGATATAAAAGAGATCCACTAAAATTAAATTGTCCTGACCAATAATGCCTATTTCTGTCGGCTTCTTTAAATAACGTGTGCCAAACAACTAAATATCAAATCAAGCAATGATACCACCTGTTATTTCTAGAAAACAAGTAAATCCAGCTTGTGCTTCAATGCATTTCAGTGCTGTTCATTGAAGCGTCTTTTGTTCTCCGGTGGAAGATGATAGTTTTAAAAGAAGAACCTGTTTTTCTTCAGAACACCCTAGAGCAAGTTTTTAATTTAAATTGGTCAAAATCCAGTGCAGAAGTGATATTTTGAGGCTCCAAACTCAGATTATGACCATTGTACTTAGCCTGGTATAAATAATGATGTTTCTCCAAAAACTGCATAGATTGTCCAATGATTGCATGTAATTTTTCAGGTGTCGGATCCCTGGAAAAATGATGGCATGAAATTGCTTCATTCTACTGAGTCTCCTGCAATTAATTTCCAGAACTGCTAGACCAGTGATGGGTTCCTCCCGGTTCGGTCCGGTTCGGCCGAGCCGATAGCGATGACAATATGACGTCACCGAACTGGTTCTCTCCCACCCCCCACCCCCCCACGTTATTCTTACCTTTTATTTGGTCCCACCCCCAATCTATTGCTGCCTCCTGAGTCCCAGCTGATGACTAGAGGGTGTTTAAACTCTTGCCGCGGGGCTTCAAAGGGCTGTCCTACAGCTGATCAGTGTTAAAAGCAAACAAATGAGTTGGGTCGTAAGTGCGAGGACTGGTCGTAAGTGCGAGGACCTTCCAGAAATGACTCTGACCAGCTACCCACGCCCACCTAGTCACATGACCTCCAAGCCACACCCACGAAATAAGCCACGCCCACAGAACCGGTAGTAAAAAAATTTAGAACCCACCCCTGTGCTAGACTATACTATAGGGCAGAACCACCTATGGAGGAAGTAATCCACCCTATAAGAGTCTTAAATAAGGGTCAAAATGAGTTTACAGTCTTCCTAGAAACATTTAGCTCCATAAGATGCACAGGGAGCAGCACTGGTTGGCCTCTTTGTATGTTGAACTGGAGACTTAATATTCAATCCATCCAATTGAAGGGAGAATGGGCTGAAGAACACCAAGGAGACAAAGGAAATGATGTTGGACTTCATCCTCATGGCACAAGTCACCCTGAATAAGTATTTTTAGAGGGCACATCCTCATGATGAAGGCTTCATTTCATCCCCAGCCCAGGGGTGAAATCCAGAAGGTTCTGACAGGTTCTGGAGAACCGGTAGTGGAAATTTTGAGTAGTTTGGAGAACTGGCAAATACCACCTCTGTGTTGTGGCCTGTCAGCAGCCTGTGCAGCTGGTAACTGATTCCGACAGCGAGGAGGCTGGTGTGGTGCTGCGCCAGCAGCCGGTGCAGCTGGCACTCGAGTCGGACAATGAGGAGGCTGGAGAAGATGTGGTGCCAGAGGCGGAGATTCAGCCAGGGCCTTCAGAACCTCCAGAAGCTCCCATAAGTGAAGAGGAAGAAGAGGAGGAGCCTCTTCTTGATGCACGAGCGCGCAGAGCTGCCAAAAGGCAGGAGTGGTTTCTCAGAAGGAGGTCTCCTCGAGAGTAAGGCTTGGGGCTAATTGGCCACTCCCTTAGCCTATTTAAGGAAGGGCGACGACTGAGGCAATTTGCAGGGAACAACTTCATTCACTCTCCTTCGCGTCCTGATCTTAGTTCTCTTATCAGGTTCCTGCAAATTGCTTCTGGGCTTTCTGCCAACCATAGTAAGATTACGATTATTTATTCTTTGGATTCTTGTAGGCTGTTAAGAAAGTTAATTAACAGCCTTTGTTTGAAAAAGACTGATTTAATTTAGTAAACTAAGGTTTGTACAGACTTTGTGTGTGCTGCATTCTTTGGGGTCAGTAGCTGGGGCAGAACTCTGGCTGGCCCAAGAGTGGGGTGGGAATGGGGATTTTGCAGTATCCTTCCCCTGCCACGCTCACCAAACCACACTCACCAAGCCACACAATGCCCACCAAGCCACGCCCACAGAACCAGTAGTAAAAAAATTAGATTTCACCCCTGCCCCAGCCCACTTCAAGGGTAGACTGCATTTAACATGAGCTGTTCTGGTTTAAAAAGTAATGTCTTTTCCTTTTTTTTTTTAATAAATTTTTTATTATTAAAATAACATTACAAACAACATATACAATACTTCACCCTGTGCTATACATAAGAAAGGAAGATTTGGTTCTTCGGATATATCCTCATGATCGCCAAAATCCACGTTCTCGGGGTACAGGTACCAAAGCATCCAATTTTCCCAGCGCATAGTCCATGAATGGTTTCCAAATTTTCCAGAAAATATCTTCTTTATAGTCACCATTTCTAATTTTAATATCACATGTCATTTTATCGTTTAAAGCTAATTTCCACATTTCACAATACCATTCTTCTATTCTAAAATTCACATCTAATTTCCAATATCTGGCTATTATAATTCTACCCATTATAATCATAATTCTAATCAATTCTTTCTCATATTTTGTTGGTTCTATTTCCTTAATTATCAACAGTAATATAGTTTCTGGTCTCAATATTATTGCTTTCCCCATCATTTCAAATATCATTTTCTCCAATTGTTGCCAAAACTTTTTAACTTTATCACATTTGTACCACATATGTTCATAAGTCCCTATTTGACTCCATTAAGTTTGTCATTGATGGATAACAAAATTAGTAAACAATGTTGGAGATGTGATATGGAATTAGGGACTTAAAAGTAATGTCTTTTCCTTGTCTTCCCCCAGCACAAGTCTTGCTACACGGACAATGATGATGGCTCAATCACAATACTGGTGATGGTACAACCAGGAGTTGGGATTTTGGAGCTCCCACTGGCCACTTTCTGTCCAGTTGGCTGACTCTGCAAAGTGCCAACATGACCTTATGTGAACTCCTTATATGAATGGGTGGAAGAACACTGGGATGGTTTTAAACATGTGTTTAGTGGCCTTTTGGAAGAGCAGAAGGCTTTGAGTTAAAAAAAAAAAACAAACAGACAGACTCCCACCCTCTGCATAGAAAAAGTGATTTCAATTGGGAAAGAGAACTGGCTTCTGCCTCTTATGCTTTGCTGGTTTTGTCCCAAATGAGGGCACTGCAGGTTTTCTGCTGCTTCTGCAACTTTTCTATAGCTGCGCTTTGTACTGTTTTTATCATTGGGGGGGGGACGGACGGGGGACGGACGGGACAGTGGTGCCAATTTGCCTACTCCATCATCATTTTGTGTGCTCTATAGGAGACTTCTGGGTGCTGCTGGTCACACACCCTCCCTCCCAGAATGTATTATTCTATCGCAACATTTACTGATTTGCAAAAATTGGAAGCTGGCATAAAACTGATCAGAGTTCTGCCAATTTCCAGATCAGAGGTACAGTTAGAGGCATAAATTGGAAGAGAACAACACCCCGATGCTCCTTACCAAACCTCCACCACCTCAGAAGCTGTCTCCCACTTCACCCTCCCTGACCTGTGTTATTTTTGGACACAGGCTTAGAGGTCTTTCAGAAGACCACCAGTGAAATCCAACAGGTTCTTACAGGTTCTGGAGAACCGGTAGCGGAAATGTTGAGCAGTTTGGAGAACCGGCAAATACCACCTCTGGCTGGCTCCAGAGTGGGATGGGAATCGAGATTTTGCAATATCCTTCCCCCAGAAGTGGGGTGGGAATGGAGATTTTGCAATATCCTTCCTCTGCCACGCCACCAAGCCACACCACGCCCACCAAGCCACACCCACAGAACCGGTAGTAAAAAAAATTGGATTTCCCAACTGCAGCAGACCTCATGTTCAGAAACAGCCTGCAAGAGTAACCAAGCATAAAGCACCTCTATGCCAGCAACCTGTAACCTGGGCAACTTGAAAGTTCAGGTAGTCCTTGACTTATGACCATTCAGTTAAAAAGGACCTTATCCAAAAGTATTTATGACCTACTTCTGAAGTTCCAATGGCCTCCCTCTCCACACAGTCACATGACCACATTTTGGACATTCAGCAATGTCCAGTCTGCATTGGCCATTTGCAGCATCCCACAGTCATATTATGACTGCAATTTACAACATTTTTGCTGAAAATGGCAAACTGTGGGTTTGCTTAACGAATCTGACATTCACTTAACGACTGCTGCATTGGTTTAATGACCACTGCAAAAAGGGTGATAAAATCAGATCAGTCACATGATACCCTGCTTTATGACCATCACTGACTTACAACTGTAAGTAAATCTTTCTCCCAGGCTCCCACTCACTCACATGCAGACTTGCCTCACCCATTGTCTGCTCAAGAGAGCAGTGGGTAGGGTTTTTTTCCCCCAACAGCTGAATGAGACAGAAAACAAAACAGGGGAGTCATTGATAACTGTCTTTAAATCGTCTCCTGGTAAAGCTGTAAGGACAGAACCAGCCTGATTGCTGGGATAGATTAAGAGCTCAGTTTTTAGGGCAATGCAAATTAGGCCGGCATAATTTTCTGTCAAATCAAGAACTAGTGGAAAACACACTCAAGCAGCTGGGAAGAAGTGCTCTCAGGAGCAAAATGGATCATTCGGGCTGATGGATGAATCAGCCAACGTGGCCTACCTTTTTCAAAAAGTCCTCTGAAGATGCTTCAGTGCTGCCTTCATCACAAATTATAGCCTCAGACCAGACCATTAAGGCTACGGAGTCCGCCCCTCGACTCAATGCAGAAATCCACATTTGCGCAACCCTGACATATACTGATTCAGCCTTTCCTTCAACACGACTAGAGAAGAGGAGCCGTAATCACGTTGCTCCTAGCATTAGAAATGTTCAGCTGGAATCCACCCTTCTCTAATTTAAATTGATTATTCCATGTCCTGCAGT
This sequence comes from Pantherophis guttatus, assembly GCF_059756535.1. Taxonomy (NCBI): domain Eukaryota; kingdom Metazoa; phylum Chordata; class Lepidosauria; order Squamata; family Colubridae; genus Pantherophis; species Pantherophis guttatus. The sequence goes on from NC_142063.1 coordinate 20,839,840, forward strand.
CTAAAATGACAAAACAGCTCATGACCACTCTGTGACTACTGAGAACAATCCTCCTCAAGCGTTTCTATCCAGATCAGTCAATCAATCCTTCCCCCCACCCCAAAGTGTTGCTAAACCAAAGAGAATAACAATGAAACCGCGTGAAAATTGCAGTCATAAAAAAATAAATAAGCATAAAGCAACAGGCCAACTTTCAAGCAACAGGCCAACTCCTGATGACTTCCATGACACATCCATGACATTTACCTCCTTTGAGGATTTTTTAAAAATCTCTCAGTCCAGGCTACTGCCCTGGGATTTTCTGGTATCTCCCATCCAAGCATTTAATTAGGAGCCAGGATTATGTGCTGTATTTGTTCTGTCCTGGTCAGACTCATTTTGCATTCAGTTATGAGCACTAGATTTTAGAAAGGATAGCATGATAGATAGATAGATTTATTTATTTATTTATTTATTTTGATTTATATGCCGCCCTTCTCCGGAGACACAGGGCGGCTTACAAGGCATTAAGCAATAGCCTTCATACTTTTGTATATTTTATACAAAGTCAGCTTATTGCCCCCACAAACTGGGTCCTCATTTTACCTACCTTAGAAAGGATGAAAGGCTGATAGATAGATAGATAGATAGATAGATAGATAGATAGATAGACAGACAGACAGACAGACAGACATCACTGCTCTTTCTGTAATCTAGTGTCCATATCTGAATGCAGCACTCAAAATGGATCTGATCAGGGCAGAACCAATGTATCCCATAATATATTTTGTAAGTTATAATATATATAATAATATATAATTAATTAAAAGTTTTAACATATTAAGAAGAAATACAAATTGAAATTAGAATAGAAATCGAATAAACAAATAAAATAGAACAGAGAAAATGAGAGTAAATGAAACAGAAAAAACAAGAGAGAAATAACATTGATACATTTAACTTTACATATTTCTTTCTTCTACTTTTTTTCCCCTTCCTTATTGCACTTCTAGCGAGTTCACACATATTTCCATGGTTTTCCAAATGGAATTTTAATTTAATTAGGGTGGATGGAAACTCGGGGCCCTTTTCCTCCAAGGGAAGACAGACAGAGGCTGCTATTCTTTACAGGACACACATTTGTTCTTATTTTCGAAAGGGAAATCGAACATGAAGTAAATCAGGAAATGCACTGAGCCGGAACAGGGCCTGAATCTCTCTCTCTCTCCCCAAGGCAAACAATAAGGGATTGTTATGAAGGGCTTGATTTTCTTGCTGAAGAAGGACCATACACATTATAAGCAGTGCAAGAAAATAACCTTTTGCAATTTAAATAGTGAGAGCTTGATGCATATTGGCATCTTCTGGTGCCCAGCTAAATATATCTCATGGGAGGATCAGGATGTTAAATCTTTTATTATTAGGAAATGGTTGCCACTTTTTCAATTTTCATCTGACTGCTATTATTTCTGAATTGCTGTTTGAATAGAAGAGAATGTACTTAGCTCAGGGTTGAATTGCAGAGTCCTTGGTGTTCTCTGAGTTTGGTTGTTGGCATGCAGACGTTTCATTACCCAACTAGGTAACAACGTCAGTGCAAGTGACTGGGAGACTCCACAATGCTTTAGTGGAGGGTCAGTTCAGCCATTCATTAAATGCCGAGCAACAAAAGTGTGGATACAGATGTGCGAATGAGCCCTTGACCAGCTGTGTCAATGGCTTCCACCAAAAATTACATTATTGCGTTTCCTATAGATGCTGAGTGATTCTGTCAGTGCCAGCTAGACTACAATATTTCTTCCAGAAATATTTATTTATTAAATTTATTAAAATATGTGGCAATGGTTCAGACTGTTATGTTCACATAAAACACTTCTGATAAAAGCATAGAAGGTGCATCCACATAATGTATTAACTTTGAGTGGTTTTAGTTGCAACAAATTGAACAATTACCAAGGGGAAAACCATACCTCCACCAACACTGGCAGGGCAAGCCACTGTATGCTGGTAATCCTCGATTTACGACTACAATTAAACCCAAATTTTCTGTTGTTAAGCCAGGCAATTGTTAAGTGAGCTGTGCCTCATTTTGCGATTTTTTTTTTTTGCTAGTTGTTAAATGAACCACTGCAGCTGTTAAGTGAATCATGCAATCATTAAGCACATCTCGTTTCTCCCATTAATTTTGTTTGTTGGAAGCCAGCTGGGAAGGTTAAAAATGGTGACCACATGACCCCAGGACAGTGCAACTGTCGTAAATACCTGCCAGTTGTCAAGCACCCGAATTTTGATAATGTGGTTATGGGGATGCTGCAATGGTTGTAATTATGAAAACGGTCGTAAGCCACTTTTTCAGTGTTGTTGTAACCTAAAATGGTCACTAAACGAATAGTTGAAAGTTGAGGACTATCTGTATAAGGGTTGTGGCCCGTCAGCGGCCTGTGCGGATTGTAGCTGATTCGGACAGCGAGGAGGCTGGTGTGGTGTTGCGCCAGTAGCCTGTGCAGCTGGCACTCGAGTCGGACAATGAGGAGGCTGGAGAAGATGTGGTGCCAGAGGCGGGGATTCAGCCAGGGCCTTCAGAACCTCCAGAAGCTCCCTTAAGTGAAGAGGACGAATAGGAGGAGCCTCTTCTCAATGCACGGGCGCACAGAGCTGCCAAAAGGCAGGAGTGGCTCCTCAGGAGGAGGTCTCCTCGAGAGTAAGGCTTGGGGCTAATTGGCCACTCCCTTAGCCTATTTAAGGAGGAACGCCAACTGAAGCAATTTGTAGGGAACAACTTTAGTTCACTCTACTTCGCGTCTGGATTCTCTGCAAATTGCTTCTGGGCTTTCTGCCAACCTTATTAAGATTGTGATTACTTTATCTTTGGTTTCTTGTAGGCTGTTAAGAAAGTTTATTAACTTTAGTTTATTATTGTTTTGAAAAAGACTGAGTTATTTTAGTACATTTAAGTTTTGTACAGACTTTGTGTGTGCTGTGTTCTTTGGGGTCCGTAGCTGGGGCAGAACAATAAGGAAAGAACAAACCCAACACTCACTAGCACTGATGATGTTACCTAGTTGGATAATGAAAGGTCTATGACAAACAACCAAGCTCAGAGATGACCAAGGACTCCACTGTTATTGTCTATTTATCATTAGAGTATACTTCTTGGCCCTGAGATACTCCGCTGAATCATGTTGCACGTATCAAAACACCTCTGATCGCTGTTCCATTCAAAACACATGGGATGCAAAGGGAGTTTATGGCAATTCCCATGGCAGTGTCACTCGGCATAATCTCAGGGGTCTAAATTTATATCCAACAAATGCAGTTTGTAAGGCCCAGACAACAAGGCTGGCTTTCAATGCCACTTACATGGGGATGTTGACTTGGGGGTGGCTAGGGAGGCCAGAAGCTGGACTTAGCTGGAAAAAAAGATCAAAACACCCAGAGGTAAGTTGATGGAAAAGTGCAGAATAGAGTAGTTATAGGGGTCTTATTTCCCCTGACATGCAATGTAGAGGTCAGAGGCAGGGGTGGGCTGCTAGGGGTTCGCCTGGGTTCGGGAGAACCCGTAGCTAATGTTATGGCGGGCTCGGAGAATCTCCAAATCCCACCCCTGGCTGGCCCCGCCAACCACACCCCGCCCTTCCCACCCTGCCCCCCCAGGAGTCTCCACGCGGCCCATTTTGGATGTGAGGTAAGTGGAGGGCCCGTGCGAAGGCTTGGGGAGGGGGAAAAACGGGCCTCCCAGAAGTTCTGGAAGGCCAGAAACAGGCTTGTTTCTGGCCTCCGAAGGGCCTCTGGAGCCCGGGGGAGGCAGTTTTCACCCTCCCAGAGGCTCAAGGAAAGCCTCTGGAGCCTGGGGAAGGCGAAAACACCTCCCCCCCACCTGCTGTGGTGCTGGAGGCCGACTAGGCCACGCCCACCATGGCCACGCCCACCCAAAAACCGGGCAGAGAACCCATTGCTGAAAGCTTTGAAGCCCACCCCTGGTCAGAGGGAACGGCCTTGAAGTACCAGTGGAAGACCAGGTACCAAGCCAACGATCAGATAAGTGGGGCCTGAGCCTAGACCAAAAAGTAATGTGAGTAAATATCTGAGATCCCTCATGAAAATGAAGATAAAAGGAGGGAGAGGGAAAGCATGTTGAGGCTTGCAGGATTAATGTCAGCCCTTCAAGATAGACCAGACAGGAAATCAAGGCCCTGTTGGTCAAGCTTACTTTTATTGTAAAGCTATAGTAATAGAATCTTAAAAATCGGAATGTACTTCCCTCCACCCTCACTATATCTCCATGGGAATTAAGGAGAAGCTTGTCTGAGATGCTTCCTCACATTGTTTTCTTGGCTTAGGTTCAAGCCCCACCCCACCCCCCTCACACACACACACACACACACACACACACACACAAGACACTCATTGGCAAAGATCACTTCTGTCCACCATGAACTTCTCCAGATTTCAAAGGAGGTCCTTGCGCTTCATTTGCTTCCCCCTGAGACTGGAAGGGAGCCGATGCTCTTTTGTCCAAGCTGTTTCACCCTGTCCTTAGCCTTGATTTGCTCCTTCCCAAGATTGCTTTAAAACAATCTCCTCCTTTGTGCGGGGGGGCCCTGCATCAAGCGAGGAACAGTGGTTGGGCGCTGGCAACGTGCAGGGAGGAGGCTTCAAAGTGCAGGATCTGTGCCAAAACGTAGAGCAGGGGCTGGAGAGGGGAACTGCAACGAGGACCCATTTCAAGCCAGATCAACCTGTTGGCTACAGCAACAAGAGGGGTAAGGAGAACGGTCAAAACTAACTCCCCTTTCCTTCACGCTTTGCAGGAGTGTGAAATAAAAAATTTGCCTAGCAATTTTCAAGTGCGTGTATACAACAGGCAGTCCTCGACTTACAAACGGTTCATTTAGCAACGGCGTGAAATTACAACGGCACTGAAAAAATGATTTGCAATCGTTCCTCGCACTTACAACTGTCACAGCATCCTCAGCAGGGGTGGGTTCTAAATTTTTTTACTACTGGTTCTGTGGGCGTGGCTTATTTTGTGGGCATGGCTTGGTGGTCATGTGACAATTATTTAGGATTTAGCAGAGGTACTGGTCTACCAGGCTTTTAACTGTTTGCAGAGCTGTACCGGTCTACCCATTTGTTTTTGCAGGCACTGATCTCCTCATGTATTTTTGCAGGCACTGGTCTACTCATTTGTTTTCTTTTAACACTGATCAGCTATAGGGCGGCCCTTTGAAGCCCCCCATCAGCTGGGACTCAGGAGGCAGCAATAGATTGGGAGTGGGGCCAAATAAAAGGTAAGAATAATGTGGGGGGGAGGGGGCGGGGGGACGTCATATCGTCACTGCTACCGGCTCGGGAGAACCGGGCCGAACCGGGAGGAACCCACCACTGATCCCCAGGGTTACACGATCAACATTCCAGTGTGTATGTACAAGGGTTGTAGGGTCCAGGGATCATCATTTCCGACTTTTCCAACTGACTTGTAACAAGCAAAGACAATGGGGGAAGCTGGATTTGCCTAACAATGAGATTCACTTAAAAAACTGCAGTGATTCGCTTAACCAAGAAAAAGGGTTGTAAAATTGGGTGTGACTCATTTAACAACCACCTTGCTCAGCTACGGATATTCTGGTTCCAATTGTGGTTGTAAGTCAAGGATCACCTGTAACTCCTCAAGAACACCACACCCCTCTGTGACTTCCAAGGGTACCTATACTCTCAGCCAATACAGGTAATCCTCGACTTACAACAGTTCATTTAGTGACCGCTTGAAGTTACAACAGTGCTGAAAAAAGTGATTTATGACTGTTTTTCACACTTAAGTCCATCGCAGCATCCCCAGAGTCACGTGATCAAAATTCAGATGCTTGAAACAAAGATTTGCTCCATCAAATACAATGATCATAAAAAATGTGCAGAAGCAGATAAATTAACAATGGAATTAAAAGACCGAGAGGAAACGATTTATTATGAGACGTGGAATAGATGGTATAACTGGTTGGAGAAACAATCCAAAATTAATGTATAAATATATAAACATAAGAGAAGATTGTGTAATAGATAGGTATAAATTGTAGTGAATATAGAAATTAGTAAGTAATACATAAAATGTATGTGTATATAGTTGGTTATAGATATTATTACAGATGCCGGTATCGGAAAGCTGAAAAAATGTAACAAGGATGTTAAAGATGTAAATGTTGAATAAAAATTATCAGGGGGAAAAACAAAACAAAATTCAGATGCTTGGCAACTGACTCATATTTATGACGGTTGCAGTGTCCCCCGGGTCACGTGATCCCCTTTTGTGACTTTCTGACAAGCGAAGTCAATAGGGAAGCCAGATTCACTTGACAGCCATGTTACTCACTTAACAATGGCAGTGATTCACTTAACAAGTGTGGCGAGAAAGGTCGTAAAACGGGCCAAAACTCATTGAACTAATGTTTCACTTAGCAACAGAAAGTTTGGTCTCAATTGTAGTCATATGTCAAGGACTACCTGTATTAAGGTAAAGGTAAAGATTCTCCCGCACATATGTGCTAGTCGTTTCTGGCTCTAGGGGTGGTGCTCATTTCCATTCCTAAGCCGAAGAGCCACCGCTGTCCGAAGACGTCTCCGTGGTCATGTGGCCGGCATGACTAAATACCAAAGGCACACAGAACGCTGTTACCTTCCCACCAAAGGTGGTCCCTATTTTTCTACTTGCATTTTTTACATGCTTTCGAACTGCTAGGTTGGCAGAAGCTGGAACAAGTAACGGGAGCTCACTCCATTACGCGGCGCTAGGGATTCGAACCGCTGAACTGCTGACCTTCTGATCGACAAGCTCAGCGTCTTAGCCACTGAGCCAATGGTGGGTTGCCCCCAGTTCAGACTGGTTCGGAAGATATAGTAAAACCGGCGGGAGGCTCCGCCCACTGACCCAGACGTCATCATAGGCGATCTGTGCACGCGGGCATGATGCGAACCGGTAGTAAAGGTAAGTAGAACCCACCCCTGCACTGAGCCATAGTGGTAATTTTAAATGTGACATGGGGAAATAGAAAACTGGAGAAAGATGGTATCAGAGATTTTTCTTTTTAGTTCAATGTAAATGAATCCCTTTTTTTAAAAAAAAAAAAATCTTGTTTTCACATAGGTTCAAAGACTGGGATCTTCAGCCCAGAAAAGAATCTGCAGGTCACAGAACTGTAATGACTGACATGAAAAGCAAATGCAAGGCTGAGATGCTTTAAGCAGGTGAGTTAAAGATCCAGGTGCTGCATTTCCCTGTTGTGCCATGGTTAAGTGTTATCCATGTGTAAGTGTTTTACAGCTTAGTGTGTATTCTTTAATGCAGCCCAAGCAAAGCCTTTTCAAATGTTATGCAAATACCAGTGATGATACATTTAATTATTGGCCCATCACCAAGTGTCTAAATGTTAAATATATGTGTTTATGTATTGTAAAGCAAGGTTATCCTGAAATAACCATTGGACATGATATGCTTATAACCGATGTAAAGCTCGGGATCTCAGGGTATTATTTTTTTCCCATTCCAGTGATTTGAGATCATGGAAACTCACAGGACCAGGGTTCATAGACAGTGCGTTGCAAGAGCCTTGGTAGTACAGGGGTTTAAGGCACCCTGTTATTAAGCTGGTTATTAAGACCAGCTGCCTGCAATTACTGCAGGGTTCGAATCTCGCCAAGGCTCAAGGTTGACTCAGCCTTCCATCCTTTCTAAGGTAGGTGAAATGAGGACCCAGTTTGTGGGGGCAATAAGCTGACTTTGTATAAATATACAAAAAGGATGAAGGCTATTGCTGAGCACATTGTAAGCCGCCCTGAGTCTTCGGAGAAGGGCGGCATATAAATCAAATTTTAAAAAAAAAACAAAAAAAAAAACTGAACCAAGCAGCTTCCTTGTCAGTACCCTGTTTCCCCGAAAATAAGACCTTCCCGGATATTAAGCCCAATCAGACTTTTGAGCGCATGTGCTAAAATAAGCCCTCTCCAAAAGTATTTAAACACATGGTCCCCGCCATTTCTTCTGGTTAGGGTTAGGGAGACAAGAGCTGGAAATCAGGTAAGATGGCAAGAGGAGCCTTGCGTCTTGCTCCACGTGCACCAAAATAATAAGATCTCCCCGAAAATAAGACCAAGCGCTTATTTTGGGGTTCAAAAAAATATAAAACAGGGTCTGATTTTTGGGGAAACACGGTAGATGAAACCATCAGGATCACCCTACTGGTCCATCAAGTCTCAGGTCATTAAGCAAATCCAGCTTCCCTCATTGTGTTTGCTTGTCAGAAGCTGGCTGGGAAGGTTACAAATGGTGATCAGATGCTACTGCAAACTTTGTAAATACATGCCAGTTGCCAAATACCCAAATTTTAATCCCATGACCGTGGGGATGTTACAATGGTTGTAAGTGCAAGGACTGATCCTAAGTCACTCTTTTTCACCACCATTGTAACTTTGATGGTCGTTGAACAAATGGTTGTGAATTGTGAACAAAGATGTATCTATGTTATGAGAGACAGTTTGGTGTAGAACATGTGTGTCAAACTTGCCACATCACGTTGCCATCGCATGACGTTTTGTGATGTTTTTCCCCAGTGGTGAAATCCAAATTTTTTTACTACCAGTTCTGTGGGTGTGGCTTGGTGGGCATGGCTTGGTGGGCGTGACAAGAATCCCCATTCCCTCCCCACTCCTGGGGGAAGGATATTGCAAAATCTCCATTCCCACCCACTCTGGAGCCAGCCAGAAGTGGTATTTACCGGGTCTCCGAACTGCTCAAAATTTCCGCTACCGGTTCTCTAGAACCTGTCAGAATCTGCTGGATTTCACCCCTGGTTTTCCCCTTCATGGAGCTGGGGTGGGTGTGGCCTGCGTGTGACGCATCTGGTCCGCAGGCCGCCAGTTTGACACTCCTGGTGTAGAATTTAAAGTTGCTAGACTAGGAGCCAGGAGACCATGAGTTCCAGTCCTGCCTAGAGCACAAAACCAGCTGAATGACTTAGAGCCGGTCGCCCTCTCTCAGACCTAGGAAGAAGAAGGCAAAAGGCAAACCATTTTTGAAAACATTGCCAAGAAAACATAATGGACTTGTCCAGGCAGTCACCAGGAGTCAATAGTGATTCAAAGGCTGTTATCAGCTGTGATGCTTTTATAAAGTACAATACAGATTTAAGATAAAAAGTTTGCTGTATGTCTGTTTATGTAATGGTTGCTGGGCTAGAAGATGGGGGGTTCTGCCTGTAGAACGGGGCTGAGTAACTGCCAGAAGAAAGATATGATCAAGAGCAATATAATACCCGTAGAATACAGCTTTTCATAGGCTCATAACATTGGAAAGGACCAACTCTCTGCAGGAGAGGGCGGGAATCTTCATATTGTCCAACTGAAAATCTCCAGTGGTGGGATCCCATGGCTACAGGAGGTAGGTTGCTCCATTGCCTAATAGCTCTCATAGCCAGGAGATTTCACCTTAGTTTGAATTTGGATCTTCTTCTGTAGAACTTCCACCCACTGGTTCTTGCCCTACCTTCAGGAGCTATGGAGATTAAATCCCCATCTTCTTTCCTGGTCAGCCCTTCGAGTACTGAAAGATTGCTGCCATGTCTCCCCTTAGCCTTCTCTTGATAATGGTCAATTCCAGTTCCCATCCAGTCAATTCCAATCTAATAGTCACTGTCTGTTCCAACCCAACCTAATGTCAATTCCTTCCCAATAGTCAATCTCAACTCCTATCCAATAATCAATTCAATTCTAATTCTTACCCAATAGTCAATTCCAATTCCTACGCAATCAAATTCTAATTTCTACCCAACAGTCAATACCAATTCTTACTTAATGATCAATTCCAAATCCTACCCAGTCACTAATTCCAATTCCTTCCCATAGTCAATTACACTTCCCACCCAATAGTCAATCTCAGTTCCCACCCAATAGTCAATTCCAATTCCTACACAATCATTAATTCTAATTCCTACTCAACAGTCAATACCAATTCCTACTTAACAATCAATTCCAATTCCTACCCAATCATCAATTCCAATTCCTTCCCATAGTCAATTCCACTTCCCACCCAATAGTCAATCTCAGTTTCCACCCAATAGTCAATTCCAATTCCTACACAATCATTAATTCCAATTCCTACACAATCATTAATTCTAATTCCAACCGATTTGTCAATTCTAATTCCAACCAATTCCTGTAGCCATCCTTAATGGGGTTGAAAATACTTGTGCACTGAAGACATTCTGAGGCTCATAATGGCAACTACTCTATCTGCAAAGGGAGGGGAAGAAGACGGAGACAGAACCTCACTTTTAAGTCATTCATAATTTATCCTTAGAGGAAGACTGTCATATTTCTGTTCTCCTCCCCTCCCTGCACAAATCATCTGTCCTTTGAGCCAAAATAACACCCTCTTTGTTTTGGAAATCTGTGTAAGCCAGGCGCTTTCAGGGAAAAGAGACACAGCATCCAGTGAGCAGAGAGGAAGACTCTTCATTCACAGAAGCACAATGCCAAAAGGGTGGGGGTGATCTAAAAACAGAATGGTGATTTATCCAGACCTCAGAACATTGATGCCACCGAGGCACATGGCCTCAACACTGCTCCTTCCCTAAGCTATTCCTATTATCATTGCCAGACTCCAGCTTTCGGGGCAAAATTATTCAGGGGTGGGCTGCTGGGGATTCGCAGGGGTTTGGGAGAACCTCTAGCTAAGATTCTCTGCAGTTCAGAGAACCCCCAAATCCCACTCCTGACTGGCTCCGTCCACCCCGCCCCGCCCCTCCCAGGAATCCCCATCCGGCCTGTTTTGGATGCAGGTAAGTGCAGGGCGCGCATGGAGGCTCAGGGAGGGTGAAAAACGGGCCTACCGGAAGTTCAGAAAGGCTGGAAATGGGTCCGTTTCCTGTTTCCAGAGGGCCTCCGGAGCCTAGGGAAGCCGTTTTCACCCTCCCAGAGGTTTGAGGAAGGCCTCCGGAGCTCGGGGAGGGCAAAAATGCCCCCCCTCCATGGTGGAAGAGGCCAACTAGGCCACGCCCACCATGGCCACACCCACTCAGCAACCAGGCAGAGAACCCCTTGCTAAAATTTTTGAAGCCCACCCCTGGTTATATTTGATCCACATTTAATCAAACTTTGTAGCTTAAATGGTGGAATGTTTGCAAAACAAATCAACATCTCTGGGGAAACACATTCAGTCTTTGCATTCGTGAAAAAGAATGGTTCCTATGATTTCCAGGATACAGGTAGTCCTCGACTTACAACCATTTGTTTAGCGACCATTCAAAAATACAACAGCACTTTAAAAAATGAGTTACAACCACTCCTCACACTTATGTCCCCATTGTCATGCGATTGCTATTTGGGCACTTGGCAACTGGCATGTATTTACAACGGTTGCAGTATCCCAGGGCCATGGGATTGCCATTCGTGAGCTTCCCAGTCAGCTTTTGACAAGCAAAGTCAATGGGCAGCCACTTGATTTGCTTAACAACCATGGCAAAAAAAAAACAGGTAGTAAAATTGGATAGTCACCTTATGTCTTGCCTAATGACTTAAGCACCACTTAAGATAAATGTTCTGATTCCTATTATAGACATAAGTTGAGGACTACCTGTACATATTCCATTAATTTGGCTCCATTTATTTGACTCCATTCCAGCTCAGCTCCATAGATGGGAAGTGTTGCCACAAGTTTCTCTCTGCTTACTTGTATGTCTGCAGATCCATCCATCCATCATCCATCCATCCATGTATCTATGATCCGCTTCTTCTGTCCTTCCTTCCTTCCTTCCTTCCATCCATCCATCCATCCATCCATCCATCCATCCATCCATCCATGTATCTATGATCCGCTTCTTCTGTCCTTCCTTCCTTCCATCCATCATCCATCCATGTATCTATGATCCGCTTCTTCTGTCCTTCCTTCCTTCCTTCCTTCCTTCCTTCCTTCCTTCCTTCCATCCATCATCCATCCATCCATGTATCTATGATCCGCTTCTTCTGTCCTTCCTTCCTTCCTTCCATCCATCTATCCATCCATCCATCCATCTACACATATCCACACACTCCATTGCTGTATACTGCAGCTTTCTAGGCATTTCAGAGAAGATCATCACCCTGAAAGCATTACTGTACAAACACAAGCAAAGTCAGGATGGAGCTGACCTCCTTCCCCCCACCCACCCCGCTTCTCCACTTGAACAAGACTCTCTACACAATAACACCCTTTTCTGGTCCCTCACATAGACCCTTTTCTTCGTTGCCTTTAGAAGTCGGCAAAGTTACAACATCAGCCGGATGCTGCAGCTCACTCACAAGGGCCCCCTGGTAACAGCCTCTGTTGCTCTCCAAAGCACTAAAACGACTAAGGTTGGAGCTGGTTGGGGAGCCCATGCCAGCCTTTGTTTCATCTCCTTGGCACAACCATTTTTGGAATTGTCCTATTCAAAGTGAGCTGAATCAGTAGCTCTTTGGGTTGAAAAATGTACATTTGGTACCATTTAGGAAAGTCAAGTTAAATACTCACCCAACTCAAAAAAATAGGGAGAAGTTTGATTCCAAAAATTCTTCTTTTCAAAATTTATCTGGACTTGGGACATCAAAGTCATCTGACTTTTTTCCCTGATGAAATCAATGCATTTTTCCTGTCTTTGTTGCCAAACATACAGATGTACTTCCATTTCTTAAGTAAAGTGGTGTGTTTCCCATTAATGATGTACATATGTGCTCCAATAAAACATAGGAAACCATACAGTCCTGAGGCAAATACATTATATTGTTCTTTGTCCAGTTGTGCTGTTCTACTAACATGCGCCAGCAGAATGCTGTATAGGAAAAATCCAAATGTAATCACACAAATGACCATGCTGAAGTCTGTTGTTTCATTGTGTTGCATAAATTCTTGGGTAACAGCAATCTGGATACAAGAATGGCGAGATGAAATGAACTGGAGGAACTCAAAAGTTGGAGCATCTATACTGTCCGCTTGCCAGAACTATTCATTATTTGTGGGTCCTTGATGCCCTCTGAGCTTGGTTGTTTTCTTACAGGCATCTCTTCCAGCTGTTATATACAAGTGGTTTGTATCAGGGGTGGGTTCTAAATTTTTTTACTACCGGTTCTGTGGGCGTGGCTTATTTTGTGGGTGTGGCTTGGAGGTCATGTGACTAGGTGGGCGTGGCTAGCTGGTCAGAGTCATTTCTGGAAGGTCCTCGCACTTACGACCAATCCTCGCACTTACGACCCGACTCATTTGTTTGCTTTTAACACTGATCAGCTGTAGGACGGCCCTTTGAAGCCCCGCGGCAAGAGTTTAAACAGTTTTTTTCCCTCTAGTCATCAGCTGGCACTCAGGAGACAGCAATAGATTGGGGGTGGGACCAAATAAAAGGTAAGAATAACGTGGGAGGGTGGGGGGGGTGGGAGGGCGGGGGGGGAGAACCGGTTCGGTGACGTCATATCGTCACCGCTACCAGCTCGGCCGAACCGGACCGAACCGGGAGGAACCCACCACTGGTTTGTATATAAGCAGAGACAACCTCACTGCCTTCTAGCGCTGATGATATTACCTAATGAAACGTCTATAAGAAAACAAACAAGCTCAAGAGAGCATCAAGGATCCCACAATTCAACTCTGAGCTACATATATTCTCTTCCATATATTTCATATAACTTTTCAGGAACTACCATAGCATAGTAGATACATGAGAACACTGGTGTAATAGGTTTTGGTTACCACCTTTAAAGCGCTCCATGGCTTAGGACCTGGTTATCTACAGGACCGCCTACTACCACCAATAGCCTCCCACCGGCCAGTACGCTCTCATAGAGAGGGACTCCTCCGGGTGCCGTCAGCCAAACAGTGTCGACTGGCGGCCCCTAGGGGGAGAGCCTTCTCTGTGGGGGCACCTACTATCTGGAATGAGTTCCCCCCAGAGATACGGAGGATCCCGGATCTGCGCACCTTCCGCCGCGCTGTGAAGACCTTTTTATTCCATCAGGCGGGCTTGGCCTAATCTCTTCCCTTTTTAAATATCTAAATTTTAATCTGTTTTTAAATTATTGGGGTGTTTTAATCTGTCTGGGCCAAAATGATTTAATTTGATTTTATCTGGTTTTTAAATTTTGTGTATCTATGTATTTTATTGTTGGCTGTTCACCGCCCTGAGTCCTTCGGGAGTAGGGCGGTATACAAATCAAATAAACTAAACTAAACTAAACTAATAGCTTGCAAAGTTATCTGACCTTATGCACTCTGAGAAAGTGGACTGGATTCTTGGCAGCACAAGTTTGGCCACCCTGTGGACTGATCCTTATCCCTCGTGGTTTCTTTGGGCAACTAAAAATAGTAAGTGGTTGGATTCAGGTGTCCTAAAGGTCCTTTTTCAAGAGGCAACTCGTCTGTCTTTGTTTTTCCTTGAAGACATTTCGCTTCTCATCCAAGAAACTTCTTCAGTTCTTGGATGAGAAGTGAAATGTTTTCAAGGAAAAACAAGAGAGTTAGGGTTCAGGTAAGAGCTGAAGAAGCTTCTTGGATGAGAAGCAAAATGTCTTCAAAGAAAAAACAAAGGAAGCCCATTTTTCTTCACATAAATGAAGGAAATCCTCGAGATACAACCATAGTCGACAAACCACAATTTCAGCTGGTAAGCAAAATGGTTGTTAAGGGAAACCCACCCAATTTTATGACCTTTTTGCAGTGAATCGCTGCAGCTGTTAAGTGAATCGCATAGTCATTAAGTGAATCTGGCTTCCCCCCTCCCCCCTCCCCCTTCCTTCACTTTGTTTGAGGGAAGCCAGCTGGAAAAGTTGCAAATGGAGATCACCTGGCCCCAGGATGCCTCAATTGTTGGAAATACATGCCCGTTGCCAGGCATCCAAACTTAAATGACGTGACCTACAGGGATAATGCAACAGTTGTAAAGTCTGAGGATTGGTCACTTTTTTCACTACAGTTGTGACTTCAAATAGTAACTAAAAGTTTGCAAATTGAGGACTTTGTAGTTTCTAATCCCTCGATTGTCTATAGGGCCCTTATATGAACCTATTCCTTTTGATTGGAATATTTCTGCAAGGGCAGCATTTGGAATAATCAGAGTCGATATCTGAGGTGCAGAAAAAAAAGTGGAATAATTTAGAAACTACGTCTGTTGACCTCAAGGAGTGGGACCCAGTGCAGTCTGAAACAAACAAACTTTGCGCAGGCTGGTTGCATCCTCTTCTTTCTAGTCAGAATGAATCTTTGCTTTATTGGTTACAAGCCTGTTTGTTTTTCCAAACAGCAGCATCTATTGATCCCGGGAAAGGCAGGCAACGGATCTGCAGCTTTGGAATTAAGCCTGAAGGACTCTGATAATCATTCCCTTCATAATTTGTTCTCTCTCCATCCCTCCCTCCCTCCCTCTCTCTCTCTCCCCCTTTCCCTCTGCCTCCTTCTCCCCACTCCCTCTCTCCCTCCCTCTCCCTCTCCCTCTCCCCCTCACACAAACACACACAACACCAGGACTCTAAGCTGCTTTCCAATAATAACCAGCAGGTGAGGAAGCCATTTTGTCCAAATACCATTTTCATGGAATTGTTGGAAGAGTCTTATAATGGAGGGGCGGGGGGGGGGGGAGGGGGGAGGCTATCTTGCTGGATTTTCCCAGAGAGCAGTTTTGGAGCTCAAAACTCTTCAGACCTAAGCCGCTATTCTGGACAAGGGCATTGTGAACCATATATACCGTAGGACCTGAGGTGGGTCTTTTAGAAAGCCTAATATCAGGTGCAAAGAATCAGGAGCATTTATAACAGAGGTGGGGAACTATGACCCTTTTATGACTTGTGGACTTCAACTCCCAGAATCCATGCTGGCTCAGGAATTCTGGGAGTTGAAGTCCACAAGTCATAAAAGGGCCATAGTTCCCCACCCCTGATTTATAAGGTTGCAACATAGAAGATTAATTCAAGCCTATAAACCAGAGGTGTCCAAACATGGCAACTTTAAGACTTGTGGACTTCAACTCCCAGAATTCCCCAGCCAGCAATGCTGGCTGTGGAATTCTGGGAGTTGAAGTCCACAAGTCTTAAAGTTGCCATGTTTAGACACCACTGCTATAAACAAAAGTACTGGCCAGCACTGAATTGGCACTCGATAGGTGAACAGTGTCAGATGTAAATGCCTTATTCTCCAATGTGTAAATAATGTATATATGGAACATCAGAGGTTAACTTATTCTTTGGACTTTAATGTATTCATAACTTACCACTCCCATTCCTAGCTCCACCCCTTGTATATATAAGGAGCCACCCTCACCATTCTCGTCGCTTCTACCTTGAATATTCAGTGAATATAGAATGCCTATCATAATTAAAAAGAAATATATTTAAAGCTTTAACTTCTATTATCTTTATTGAGTCTGATCCTGAAAATATTGCAACAAGCTGGTAGCAGAGGATGGTTAATTGACTCAATAAGTAATTAAAAATGTCCAAGAAAGATAGGCCCAACACCAGGGCCTACAGCAAAGAAATAGAAACTGATCAAGAGATGATCAACGAATCCACCAATGCGATTTCGAGAGAATCCGAAGAATACACCACTGAAGAAGAAGAACTAATGAGTGAAAATAATGACCAGAAAGAAATCGAAATAGAAAATAACGAACTCAGGTCAGAGATATTAAAGATACTAAAAAGCCAAAAGAATGATGAAAGTCTCATCGCGGACCTCCAGGAGATGCTGAAGAACAGCGGAGCAGCGAGAGAGAAAAACGTCATTAAAGAAAAACCCAAAGATCAAAAAACCGTAAGTGAGATGACTACTGAGAAAATAGTTGTTAAAAAGAAAAGATGTGATCCCGCGCGAAATTTTGAATGGCAGCCATCTTGGTTTCAACGAACTTCAAAAGAGAATGGAGCAGAGCCAATCAAAACGCTCAGTTCAAAATTTCTGGCGCGAAAAACACTATCAGACGAAGAAAGTGAGAAAGAAGTCTCAAACTCTTCAGATGATCCAAAATCAGAAAGTGAAGACGATTTAACAAAATCTCAAGTAAAATCAGCAATGAAAA
This sequence comes from Pantherophis guttatus, assembly GCF_059756535.1. Classification (NCBI taxonomy): domain Eukaryota; kingdom Metazoa; phylum Chordata; class Lepidosauria; order Squamata; family Colubridae; genus Pantherophis; species Pantherophis guttatus. The sequence goes on from NC_142063.1 coordinate 20,856,879, forward strand.
CGCTTTTTGCTGCTTTTGGGCCAAGACTGAAAATTACCAAGACATCTACGAAGAAGCAAGAAATCAAACCGGCGACTCAAGACCTGCACGCTCCCATCCTGACTTCGAAAGCGACGACGCCCGAGCCCAGAGAGCCATGCCGATTTCTCCCTACACCACAGACAAAATCGAATACCAACGCACACAAAAAGAAGAAAAGAACCGTCACCACCACCAGAACCCCAAAAACCGAGCCAGAGACCGACTCATCTGAGGAGGAGCGGATCGAGAGAGCTGAAAGGGAGAGAACCTTCCACGACGCCACCAAAGAAGAAATGAACAACGCGCATGTGCGAAACTACGTAGACGACCCAGAAGGACTTGAACTGGCCAGAGAACCGCGCAGACTCATTGCAAGCATCCCAATGCCGTTCTGTAATTTCCTGCACTTGAGAGATCACGGACTGCCCCAGGTTGTAAGTAATGGACAGAATAATGTAGGTAACTTACCCAGTGACTTCCCAAAACTTAGAATTGATGGCATTAATTTACAAGAGTGGTACCAACAGCTTCAGGTTATTTTCATGAAAGAAAATTTACTATTCTTTATAACTAGCCCTCCAAGAAGACCTTGGACTTTAAAAATAGATTGTTTACATCATAGAGCATTTTTCATAATAATATCTAGCGTGTCCCCTGCAATGTATCATAGCATCAAACCAAACCTAACTGTATCAGAAATAATTCAATGCATGTTTAATCTATTTCACAGCGATAGCGTAGCTACAACCACAAGAATGTCTAAGGATTTCTTTTCCTCTAGAGTAAAACCAGGGGTTTCTATAAGTGAGCATTTGATAAATCTAAACAAAATAAGAGCTGAGCTACAATTGAGGGGGGAAGTGATTTCAGATCAAACAATGAAAAGTGTTATTATCAATTCACTTGATCCATCATGGGATAGCTTTATGTCACACTTAGATACCATTAATTTGGGATATTTATCCATAGAAAGTCTATCTAACAAATTGATAGCAGAAGACAATTCAAGAAAAAATCGATCCAGTAACCAAACAGACCACAAACCTTTTAGGAAAGTAGTCTTTCAAGATAAACATAATGAGGCCTTTAGATGTTACAATTGTGGATCCAGGGAACATAGTAGAAGAGACTGCCCCAAAGTCTCAAGAGAGAGACATAGACCAGAATATAGGAGCAAATATAATTACAGACAATCTTCCACAGATAGACACAAATATAGAAGCCCACCAAATTACAAAGAAGGTAGAGGGGGTAGAGAAAATTCAAAAGAGAGGAAATCTGGGTCACTGAATGGGCTAAATAAACAAGACAGCACCAGAACACAGCAGGATGAGAATAACAATTGGCTTATTGATTCTGGTGCAACAAATCACACCACCAACAACAAAAGTATATTATCTTCATTTATAGAAGATAAGTTTGTGATAAAGGTAGCTAATCAAGAAAAGGTTCAAGTACTAGGCAAAGGAAATGTGACCTTGCCTGGTCTAGGGAAAATAGAGGGGGTATTATTAATCCCAGAAATACCTCACAACATACTAAGTGCCATAAAATTAAGCAGAGAATCTGATATCAATATAGTTTTCTCAAAGGGGAAAGCAACTATAGAAAAGAACAAAACAAATGTAGGTACTGTAATGATAAAAGGAGGTCTACCCTATCTGATAACTAAAGAAAGATGTTTACATAACATTGATTCAAATATGGAAGATTGTATTGAAGCAGATGATGAAAATGTCAGTAACAGTGACAATGATGAGTGTAGAATAACTCATGATCACAAAAACACATACAAGGAAAAGAAACCAAAAATAGGTAAACCAATTCATGATGAGTGTGCTCACATCTTACACAGGAAGTTAGGACATGCAAGCTTTCCTGTAGTACAAAAAATGACTGAACACGCAGAAGGTGTCAAAATAAAAAATTGTGAAAATTATTTGGAATGCTCAGTATGTAAGTCCACCAAACTAAAAACCAGTCCCAGACCAAAAAAATCTAACAGATCAACTAACAATATTTTTGATTTGGTACATATGGACTTAGTTGGTCCATTAAGTCCCTCAATTACCTATAGAAAACGTTACTTCCTAACAATAGTGGATGACTACAGCCGATATGGTTTTGTTTACACATTAAAGCACAAGGATGAAACATTTCAGAAATTTAAGGAATTCTACAAACGTATAGAAACACAACATAATATCAGAATAAAGCAAATTATGACAGATAGGGGATGTGAGTTCATGTCTAAAGAATTCTCCCAATGGTTAAAGGATAGAGGAATGTTACATTTCACGTCCAATCCTTTTTCTGCATTTCAAAATGGAGTTGCAGAGAGGAAAAATTCCACACTACAAACCATGATTAGGTGCACATTAGAGGATGCTGGTTTAGGCAAACAATTTTGGTCAGAGGCATTACATTATTCGAATTACACTCAAAATAGAACCTGGTCCAGTATTGTGAATAAGACACCATATGAGGTGATGTACAATAGAAAACCCAAATTATCACACATGCACATATTTGGAGTCACTGCAGACGTACACATACCTAAACAATTGAGGAGAAAGGGAGAAAACGTATCCAGGAGATTAAGATTCATGGGATACGAAACTGGAACCAAAGGGTACAGATTTATTGATAGTAATAACAAATTTATAGTATCCAGAACAGCTGTGTTCCATGAACAGGCCAATTGGTCAAAATTGCACCTTAATGAAATATTTCCTAATAAATGTAAAGATACGATATCTTGCGAGGAAGGAACAACAGAAAATCAAAATATTAACAAAAGTAAGAACAAAACCAAAACTTGGACTAATAGTCAGCATAAAATAAAGACAGACACATTAACAAAAAAGGAAGCTAGATATTTGCATGATAACCATAGCAAGCCTGAAAGAACTATTAGAAACAATAGAAACCAAATACCAAATAAATACAAAGATTACATAATGCATATGAATGGAGAACAAATAACACCTAATACATATGAAGAAGTATTGAAACTTCCACATGAAGAAAGAGAAAAATGGGAACTAGCTATGGAAAAAGAGATGGAAAGTTTACAAGGATTAAATGTATTCACACCTGCGATCGCACCTAAGGATAAAACAATTATAGGTACCAGGTGGATTTATAAAATTAAGAACTTAGAAGGAGGCAATACCTTATACAAGGCTAGACTAGTTGCACAAGGCTATGCACAAAAATATCCAGAAGACTATACTGATACATATTCACCCACAGTGAGAACAGAGAGTGTCAAAACAGCCCTTGTAGTAGCATCTGCACTCAATCTGGACGTATTCCAATATGACATACAGACCGCATACTTACATGCAAAATTAGATAAGGAAATATATGTAAGAGCACCACACAGTCAATACACTAATAAGAACGAAATTTGGTTATTAAATAAGAGTCTGTACGGATTAAAGCAATCCGGCAAAAGATGGTACGATTGCTTGGTAAAAGTACTTAAGACCATGGATTTCAACGCCACCACTGCTGATAACTGTTTCTTTGTAAAAAAGAGTAATGATCATATTGAATTTGTATTAATTTACGTGGACGATATTTTATACATTGGAAAGCATAAAGAGAGCAGGGAAATCTTTGTAAATAAGTTAAATGAACACTTCTCACTGAAATCTCTGGGTAAAGTGAATAAATACCTTGGTGTGCAAATTAACAAAACTAAAAGGGGATTCAAACTTACACAGAAAGATAAAATCATCGAACTCCTAAACAAATGTAACTTAAATAATGCTAAAACCTGTGACACCCCTATGCAAACTGATTTCCTTAGAAACGCTGATGAATCTTCCCCTGAGTTTAAAGACAACACATTTTACAGATCAGTTATAGGTTCACTCCTTTATATATCTAATTGGACTAGGCCAGATATTGCATTACCTCTCAATCTATTGTCAAGATATGTTAGTAAACCAACCTTGTATCATTGGGAAGCTGTCAAAAGAATTCTAAGATATCTGAAGGGTACATTAGATTTTTGTTTAATGTTGGAACCCAATAATGACAGAGAACCAAAAATTACTTGTTATGCTGATGCAGATTGGGCTGGTGATACATCATGCAGAAAGAGTACTTCTGGTTATGTTTTTCTATTGAATGATTGTCCAGTTTACTGGTATACTGGTAAACAAGAACTAGTAGCCACTTCTACTACAGAAGCGGAATATGTTTGTTTGTCCAAGGCTGCAAATAACCTTGTATGGTTCAATGATCTGATCACTGATGTTTGGAAGAAACCCACCTTACCATTTATTATGCATGAAGACAATAAAGCGGCCATTGAAATATCCAGATCCGATGCAATTGGACAAAGGTCCAGGCATATTGATATAAAGTTTAAGCATGTGAGACAACTGTCTCAAGACGGATTCATTAAAGCAATACATTGCGATACTTCTGAACAATTAGCTGACATATTAACAAAACCCTTACCTTCTAAACAACACAAATATTTAACTTCTAAATTATATGTATTATATTGTCCTGAATCAGAATGTAATTGGTGTTGTATAACGAACCGGCATTTAGAGGGGGATTTGTCAGATGTAAATGCCTTATTCTCCAATGTGTAAATAATGTATATATGGAACATCAGAGGTTAACTTATTCTTTGGACTTTAATGTATTCATAACTTACCACTCCCATTCCTAGCTCCACCCCTTGTATATATAAGGAGCCACCCTCACCATTCTCGTCGCTTCTACCTTGAATATTCAGTGAATATAGAATGCCTATCATAATTAAAAAGAAATATATTTAAAGCTTTAACTTCTATTATCTTTATTGAGTCTGATCCTGAAAATATTGCAACAAACAGAATTCAAGGGGGGGCTGGACTTGGATCTCTTGTAGCAACACAAAGATTCTAAATTGATGATGCATTTAACTCCGCCTCCCAGCTCCGCCTGATCTTCTCCTACATTAACCTCATCATTAATACACAATATCTAACACCAAAGAATCTTGCAGCAAAACCCAACAAGTTATGGAAAACTCTACACGTCATTGACATCACCGTACAAGTCCCTCCTTCATTTGACCCTGCTGCAGGGTGGGACTTATGTAGCAATGGTACTGGGCATGCTCATTTGCTACAAACTGCACATCTTCCCTGTTTGCTGTCAAAATAGAGATCAATCATCCAGCCAGCTTGTTTTCTGTTTCTAATTGACAATTATTAATTCGATAGAACAACCAGACAGCCTTCTGGCATGTTTTTTCCACTGGCAAATGATAATTAAAGCATTGTTTTAATCTACTGCCCTTCCAGTTTGAATTTAATTTCATTTTTTCTGGGGATGAAGTTATGTCAATTGACTCCACAAGTGTAATATTAAGGCCCTGGCCCTGCCATCTTAGTGCTTTAGGCTATCCAAACTGTACACTCAGGAACTCATTCCACAGCTCTTACTGGTGAAAAGTTCGCTCAACAGTGAGACACTGGTGAAGCGGGCACAGCAGCACCTGCATTTTCTTCCTCGCATGAGAAAAGTTCCCCTTCCTTCCCCTGTCCTTATCACTTTCTATAGAGCAGGGGTGTCAAACTCAAGGCCTTAGATCTGGGTGCTTAGATCTGGCCCACGAGGCCACCCTGGAAACAGCAAAGGACCAGCCCATGGTGCCTCTGCCAGCGAAAACGGATTTCGGGAGGGCCGCATGTGGCCTTCGAGAGCTCCGTTTTCACTGGCAGAGGGTTGCAGGAGGCCATCTCAGCTGGAAATGGAGCTCGGGAGCCCATTTTTGCTGGCAGAGCCCTCGGGACCCCACAGGCATCCCCGACACGAGTGATGTCGAGCTGGCCACGCCCATCCTGGCCCCTTGAGGTCAAACACAACCCTGATGCGGCACTCAATGAAATCGAGTTTGACACCTGTGCTATAGAAGGATGATCGAAAGCATCCTGTCATATTGCATTACTGTCTGGTTTGGAAGCATTACTGCTTCAGAGAGGAAGGCGGTGCAGAGAGTGGTGAGGATGGCAGAAAAGATCATTGGTAGAATAGAATAGAATAACAGAGTTGGAAGGGACCTTGGAGGTCTTCTAGTCCAACCCCCTGCCCAGGCAGGAAACCCTACACCACTTCAGACAAATGGTTATCCAATATCTTCTTAAAAATTTCTAGTGTTGGGGCATTCACAACTTCTGCAGGCAAGTTGTTCCACTTATTAATTGTCCTAACTGTCAGGAAATTTCTCCTTAGTTCTAAATTGCTTCTCTCCTTGATTAGTTTCACCCATTGCTTCTTGTCCTACCCTCAAGTGCTTTGAAGAATAGTTTGACTCCCTCTTCTTTGTGGCAACCCCTGAGATATTGGAACACTGCTATCATGTCTCCCCTAGTCCTTCTCCTCATTAAACTAGACATACCAATTCCTGCAACCGTTCTTCATATGTTTTAGCCTCTAGTCCCCTAATCATCTCTGTTGCTTTTCTCTGCACTCATTCTAAAGTCTCAACATCTTTTTTACATCGTGGCGACCAAAACTGAATGCAACATTCCAAGTGTGGCCTTACCAAGGCATTATAAAGTGGAATTAACACTTCACGTGATCTTGATTCTATCCCTCTGTTTATGCAGTCCAGAGCTGTGTTGGCTTTTTTGGCAGCTGCTGCACACTGCTGGCTCATATCTAAATGGCTGTCCACTAGGACTCCAAGATCCCTTTCACAGTTACTATTATGGAGCAAGTTACCACATATGCACCACCTGTGCATTTGGTTTTTCTTCCCTAAATGTAGAACCTTGCTTTTTTCACTGTTGAATTTCATTTTGTTAGATAGCGCCCAATGTTCAAGTCTGTCAGGGTCCTTCTGTATCTTGAGCCTATCTTCTGGAGTGTTGGCTATTCCTGCCAGCTTGGTGTCATCTGCAAATTTGATGAGTTCCCCATTTATCACCTCGTCCAAGTCATTGATGAAGATGTTGAAGAGTACTGGGTCTAAAACAGAGCCCTGGGGTACTCCACTGCATACTTCCTTCCATGTAGATGCAATTCCATTGAGGACTACACATTGAGTGCGGTTGGTCAGCCAGTTATGAATCCATCTGTCTAGCCCAGATTTTTCTACTTTATCTAGTAGTAGGTTATGGTCTACTTTATCAAATGCTTTACTGAAGTCCAAGTAAATTATATCGACAGCATTCCTCTGGTCCACTAATTTTGTCACTTTGTCAAAGAATGCAAGAATGCAATAAGATTAATTTGGCATGATCTGTTTTTGACAAACCCATGTTGGCTTTTGGTTATTATTTGGTAGTTCACTTCCTTCTGTCCAGGACATGGCATATGAATGATGCTTGAGCAGAGACTGCAGGATTATCTGGGACGCTATACATCCTCTTCACAACCTGTTTTCCTTGTTACCTTCTGGGAGGAGGCTTCATGGTATCCGAAGCAGAACATCCAGATTCAGTCACAGTTTTGTCCCATATAGCATCAACCTTGTGAACTCTCAAGTTTCCTCTTTCCATCAGTGCTCTCCTCTCCTCTGCCTTCTGCGCATCCGTGCGTCAGGCACTGGACCCAGCTGTTCCTCCTCTTCCTCATCAGCCACCTCCAGACCTGGGGACTCTCCATCTGAGGGCTGACGGATGACCCAGGCTCCGCCTCTCTCTCTCTCTCTCTGACAGCTTCATTCCCTCTTCTCCCTCGGAGCTCTCAGGTTGCCCTGATGCTGACTCCCATACCTCCTCCTCATCTGATTTGGTTGCTGGAGGGGCTGGTGGCTGACAGGCCACAACACACATATATATATACATACATATACAGTATATGTCTGTGTGTGTGTGTGTGTGTATGTATATAACATGTATATATGTATGTTATGTATGGGTATGGGTAGATATACACTTTCTGTTGAGAGCACACAACAGAATTTCATTTTTAATGTGCGCCAGTGTACTCATCATAAAAAATGACAATAAAGGTTATCTTATCTTATCTACGTTTATCCTGTCATTCAACCAAAGTTGAGTCATCAGGAAGCTAATACTAATAGAGCTAATAGAGCTGCTCAGAGCTACGGTATAATACTTTACTTGTTTCAAAAGTTCCGAAAGTACTTAGCACTGAGTATTAAGCAAATGTGGAGAATATAATTACAAGCCGGTGCAAATATGATTCAACGCATGAGCAACTTACCGCTATAGCCTGGAGCCTCTCCTGCTGAATCGTGCTTGTTTCGATGATCCTGAAAGAAAAACAGAAACAGATGAAGAATTCACCTACTGACGCCCGATTCTTCCCACCCCCACATGTCTTCCAAAGTTCTATCTGCCTACACTTCAAGGTAGGCTTTTCTCCAACTTTCTGTGATGAATGCATAACTCCTGTTTTATAGCATATTGTAATGGCATATGAGAAAGACCTTGAGAGATGGTGGGAAGAAATGCTGCCTAGGGAACAGCCAGATAAGAGAGCGCATAGCCCACAGCAGATAATGGGTGGAGAAAGAGGTTCAGAAGGGACCCTCCCTAGCTTCTGAGGCTGTAAAAGGAGGCAGTAGGAGATTTGCACTTTCAGATTTGCAATATTGATGTCAGTCTTCCCAGGTAGACCAGACAGGGAGCATGACCAGACGAGCTAATTCTATTTTATTGTAAGGCTTCATTAACAAAATCTTACAAGCCTGAAAGCACAGATCTTTTGCTGTCTTTTTGCAGCCCGAGAAGCCAGGAGGGTCCCTTTCTCTGCCCATTCTTTTAATAATAATGAAACAATTAAACAGGAAGTTAGCATGCTGGAAAGCTATCACTAGTCTCAAACATAATCTGTCTTCCCGAGAAAGCAAGCTTCTGGATGCAGGATATCACCTGGACACATTGTCTTCAAATAAATAAAGAGGCTCTTCATTTGGAGGTGTGGCCACCAAATAAATAGGTAGTTGTGATTGGCTAATGATCAATTTCATAGAATTAAAGGATAAGGAGGGATCTTGCAGGTCTAGTCCAATTCCCTGCTGATTCTGTAATGCTCACAGGTCTCATCTCATGTTTTCAAAGTTGCCCCAGTTGTAAGTCACTGGGTTTGTCCAGCTACACAAATCTCCGGTCCTTGCCTATGGCCCAGGATTACAATGGTTTCCAGTATAACCTCAAGGGTGTCAAACTCGCGTCGTCACGTTGTCGTCATGTGATGTATGGTGACTTTTTCCCCCTTTGCTAAACCGGGGTGGGCATGGCCAGCGTGTGATGCATCTGGCTCATGGGCTGCGAGTTTGGCACCCCTGAACTATAGGGTATCACAGAGTAAGCATGTACCCCAATGCAGTTTCATAAATCCCATTAGGATAAGATGAATGTCTCTGTAAATCTACCCATGTTATGCAGATAATACTTATATGACAATTATAAGACCTTGTTTTGGTCCAAGGATCCTCCTTCACCTGTCTTTCATAGTCGACCTAACATTTTAAGCCTGGCAAGGTGGCTCAGTGGTTAAGATGCTGAGCTTGTCGATCAGAAAGGTCGGCAGTTTGGCGGTTCGAATCCCTAGTATAGGTCTCTTGTGTAAGCAGGGGGTTGGACTAGATTACCTCCAAGGTCCCTTCCAACTCTGTTACTGTTATTATTTTTATCATTATGATTGATGCACCCACACAAATATCTGCTAACTAGCTTCTTGGGGCTAATAGCCACATACTGGGCCTTAAACAGGGGTGAAATCTACTTACCTTCCCTATTGGTTTGGAAGTGTATGTGCTGTGCACATGTGCATGCATCATATGTGTGGGCGGACCCTCTGTGCATGCACAAACCCTTCTGTACATGCCCAGAGAGTAAAAAACAGGTTACTTCCTGGTTAAAATCAGGAAGTAACGACAACCGGGCGGGTGAATGGAGCCTCGCGCTGCTGTTGCTACCAGTTCTCCGAACCACCCGCCACCATCCCTACCGGTTCAGCCAAACCTGTCCGAACCGGTAGTATTTCACCCTGGCCTTAAACCAAACACAGACATGGCAAAATAATTATAAGCATCTTCAGAACTTCTAAGAGACTAAAGAAAAAGAGACAGCGAGAGCCGAGATCTCTATGAAAGTCAATGGGTTTGAAAAAGGCTTCAGGTGGTACTAATCTTTACTTTTAATTGATCCCCAATTATGCCAACTAATTGAGAAGGTTTTATTTATTTTATTTTTCATCTACTCAACAGTCACAACTGCCTGGGTGGACAGCTTCTTCACAATGTCTTAAGATTTTTAAGACAAAGGAAATAAAAATGTAAAACAGCGAAGGGTAATTAACAATTAAATAGCACAGGAAAGACATAAAATTTATAAAATACACTATGACAATCCCAACATAAAGCTGCACAATTTGATCAAACTGTTCCCTTTCCCATTTCCTTTTTATCTACGAGATTACAAAAAATGGGAACTAAATTATAGGAAGTCAAAAAAGTAAAAAAGATCAAGATAGGGAGGCATAACTATAAAATCAATGCCGTTTTCCTTTTCAACCTGTATTGTATGAGTGATGCACATAAAAGTGGGGGGGGGGCACCCGCCTTCTGTGGGGGCACCCGCCCTCTGGAACGAGCTACCCCCAGGAATACAACTGATCCCGGACCTCCGTACTTTCCGCCGAGCGTTAAAGACCTTCTTATTCCAGCAAGCTGGGCTGGCTTAAAATTTTAATGGGTTATTTTATGGGGAAAGGGTTTAAAAATTTAGGGAAGCCAAACTGATTTAATTCTGTTTTAATTCTTTTTAATTTTTATACTGTATGTGTTTTAAATTTTGGCTGTTCACCGCCCTGAGTCCTTCGGGAGAAGGGCGGTATACAAATTTAAATAATAAATAAATAAATTAAAAAAAAGTGGTTCAATCCTGTACTAATGGCCACACTTTTATATATATTTCTGATAAAGATGAACTTTTAGAACAGAATTGTATTTGCCTGCATTTATTTGTTAAAAGGGAGGGGGAGGGAGGAAGAAAGGGGGGTGGAGAGGGAGGGAGAGAGAAAGAGAATCACAAACATGATTGATTATGTGGAGATTTAAACCCAGGTTTTTACAAATTAAGGATTTCAAAGTTTGGACAGACAGTTTTGTCAATTTTACCTATTAATCCCTATTCACACTGGCCTAATTCAAGCTCTTTCCACACTATTCAGAGGTGGGCTGCTGCCGGTTCAGACTGGTTTGAGCAAACTGGTAGTTCCGACCACCGGCTGTGCCTGCCCACCTGCCCCAGCGCTATCCCATCCTATACTGTGTGGGTTCTAAAATTTTTTACTACCTGTTCTGTGGGTGTGGCTTATTTTGTGGGCGTGGCTTGGTGGGGGGTAATGTGACTGGGTGGGCGTGGCCAACTTTTTTTTTTAAGCATTTTTTCTACAACCTTAAGAGGTTGCAGAAAAAAATGCTTTTAACAGCTTCTGACGATCAGGCAACTCAGCTGGGATTGCCAGAGGCTTTTAAAGGCATTTTTTTTCCTACAACCTCTTCAGTTGCAGAAAAAAATGCTTTTAAAACCTCTGACGATCCCAGCTGAGCCACACAATCATCAGAGGCTTTTTTTTAAAACTTTTAAAAGCATTTTTTCAGCCGAAGAGGTTGTAGAAAAATGCTTTTAAAAGTAAAAAAAAAAAGTCTCTGATGAGGTGGGTGGGGTAAGCGAGCGGTGACTGGGCCGGGGACCAGTTCAGGAGCATGGCCATCCAATGTTATTACTGGTTCTCCGAACTACTACAAATTTTTACTACCGGTTCTTGCGAACCGGTGCGAACCGGGAGCAACCTACCACTAATCTCACTCTCTGGCTCGCTCGCCCCACCCATGTAGCCCAGCTGATTTCCATGCCTTGCCTGCTCTACTCACCGCAGCTGCCTGAGAAGGTGTGCTAGAAGCCACATGCAGGAAATCGCTGTTTGAAGCCGCGCACAAGCTGCACACTCGCATTTTCGGTTCTGCACTAGGCGAACCGGTTGTTAAATGATGTGAATCCCACCTCTGCATCCTATTTATAATGAAGTTTATGACATTTTGGAAGTTGCAGAGGGAAAATCATCCATGTGATGGTAATGAACACTGGAAAACAGACACACCTCCAAACAGGAACTTGGTCGCCTCCAGATACAACTTTCATTAGCATTCAGCATTCTGTACAACTTTATAAGTACTTATTTTTAAAGATCCGGAATCTGTCATCTTCCATTTGTATACCTTCCTGCCATTTTCCTATCTTCTCCCATTACTATACCTGTCAATCATCATTCTAGAAAAAATTTGAAAAGGAACAAAGACAGACAAGCTTAGTAGACTGGGTTAGTTCTCATCTTCGGGGGTGGACACAACTGAACTTCTGCTCGACTTACAACCACAATTGAGCCAAAAATTTCTGTTGCTAAGCACAATAGTTGTTAAGTGAATTTTACTACCTTTCTTGCCACAGTTGTTAAGTGAGTCATAGCAGTTGTTAAATTAGTTACACAGTTGTTAAGTGAATCTGACTTCCCTATTGACTTTGCTTGTCAGACGGTCGCCAAAGGTGATCTCATGATCCCGGGACACTGCAGCCGTCATAATTATGAGTCAGTTGCCAAAAGCTTCTGAATTTTGATCACATGACCAAGAGGATGCTACAATAGGTTGGAAGCGTGAAAAACGGTTGTAAGTCACTTTTTCCAGTGCCCTTGTAACTTTGAACAGTCACTAAATGAACTGTTGTAAGCCAAGGATTACAAGAGAGAATTGTTTGCAGGAATGTTGTACGTTGGGAAGCCTTTCAAGCAAGAAGGGTGGAATCAAAAATTCTGTGTCAACAAAGCAAAGTTGAAGGATTCTCATGAAGGAGCAAAAGACATATCTAGCCCTGATCACTCATGCATCACTTTGCTGTCACCCCTTAAAGAATATGAAAGGCATTGCTTAGTAAAAAACTAAATCTTAGTAAATCTTAGGAAAATCTAAAACTTAATAAAACTTAGTAAAACTAAATCTTAGTAAATCTCAACCAACAAATGCTTTGTCTTACACATTGGCAAAAAAAAAAAAAAAATCAGAACACACAATACAAGCTGGGTGGATATGACCTCATAGAAGACCCTCACTCTGTCAAGGACCTAGGAGTACTCATCTCAAACAATCTAAGCCCCAGAGCTCACTGTAACAGCATTGCCAAAAAGGCATTAAGAGTTGTTAACCTAATCTTGCGAAGCTTCTTCTCTGGTAACATCAAATTGTTAACTAGGGCATACGAAACCTTTGCCAGACCAATTCTTGAATACAGCTCATCTGTCTGGAACCCGCACTGCATATCCTGATCTCTTCCCTTTTTAAATACGTAAATTTTAATCTGTTTTTAAATTATTGGGGTATTTTAATTTGTCTGGGCCAAATAATTTAATTTGATTTTTATCGGGTTTTTAAATTTTGTGTATTTATGTATTTTATTGTTGGCTGTTCACCGCCCTGAGTCCTTCGGGAGTAGGGCGGTATACAAATCAAATAAACTAAACTAAACAAGAAGAGTCCTCCATTCCTCTACCCGCAATAAAATACCTTATGCCACCAGACTTGAAATCTTGGGCTTAGACAACTTAGAACTACGCCGACTTCATAGGTATGACCTAAGCGTAGTACATAAAATTATCTGCCACAACATCCTACCTGTCAATGATTACTTAAGCTTCAACCACAACAATACACGAGCAAATAATAGATACAAACTCAAGGTAAACCGCTCCAAACTCGATTGCAGAAAATACGACTTCAGCAACAGAGTGGTCAATGCCTGGAATGCACTACCTGACTCTGTGGTTTCTTCCCCAAACCCCCAAAACTTTAACCTTAAACTGTCTACTGTTGGCCTCACCCCATTCCTAAGAGGTCTGTAAGGGGCGTGCATAAGTGCACCTACGTGCCTACCGTCCCTGTCCTACTGTCCCTATTTATTCGTATCCATTTCCTGTATTTATAATCATGTTTATACTTATATTATCTTATAAATGCTTGACAAAAATAAAAATAAATAAAAATAAATAAAATAAACAATAAAGACATTATGTGTCCGTCTACAGTTAAACAGCTTCTACAGCTATGCGCAAGAGTATTGCAGAGATGTGGGGGAGGGGAGGTGTTTCTTTGAGGGGGCACAGATGGTGCATCAAAACTCACTGGACGCAACAGACAGACACTTAATGGCCATTTCCTTCCTCACCTTCTGACCCCATCTTCCCTCCTTTCTGCACATTTTTTTTTGTTGTTGTTGCTAAAAACAGGCACTTCCTTCTCAGTGCTCTTGGGGTTTTTGGCCTTTGTATTGTTCTGGAGGGTGGGGAAGCCTCCTCTTGTGCCAGAAGGATAGCCAAAAAAAAAAGGAGGAAAAAAAAAAACCCTGGCCTGCTTCTCCACTTTAAAACAAGCACAGATGCATGGGAAAATGAGCAAGGATGAAGAATTTTGCACGCTGGGGTGAATGGGATCATCTATTCCTAGTTCCTTCAATTGTTTGTCTAGTTAGGGCTACTTGAGCTGGGCTGCCAAAATCCAAATGAACAAGAGATGGGAGATACGAGTCTCTTGTTTCTTTTTGCTGCCATCCAAGGGTGAAATCCAGCAGGTTTTGACAGGTTCTGGAGAACCGGTAGTGGAAATTTTGAGTAGTTCAGAGAACCGGTAGCAAAAATTTTAAGTACTTCGGAGCAGTGGTGAAATGTAAAATGTATTACTACCGGTTCTGTGAGCGTGGCTTGGTGTGTGTGTGTGGGGTAATATGACTGAGTGGGCATGGCCAACTTTTTTTTTTTTTTACTTTTAAAACCATTTTTTCTACAACCTCTTCAGCTGAAGAGGTTGTAAAAAAATGCTTTTAAAAGCCTCTGATGATCCCAGCTGACTTGCCTGATCGGCAGAGGCTATTTTTCCTTTTAAAAACATTTTTTTCTATCACCTCTTTGGCCGAAGAGGTTGTAGAAAAAATGCTTTTAAAAGCCTCTGATGATCCCAGCTGAGCCGCGCGATCATCAGAGGCTATTTTTTTTACTGTTAAAAGCATTTTTTCGGGCAAAGAGGTTGTAGAAAAAATGCTTTTAAAAAAAAAAGCCTCTGATGATTGCGTGGCTCAGCTGGGCAATGGGGGGAGAGCAGGGATTTTTGCTACCGGTTCTCCGAACCACCCACCTCTATCACTACCGGATCAGGTGATCCGGTTCAAACCGGGAGCATTTCACCCCTGCTTTGGAGAACCGGCAAATACCACCTCTGGCTGGCCCCAGAGTGGGGTGGGAATGGAGATTTTGCAATATCTTTCCCCCAGGAGTGGGGAGGGAATGGGGATTTTGCAGCATCCTTCCCCTGCCATTCCCACCAAGCCACGCCCATCAAGCCGCACCACGCCCACCAAGCGACGCCCACAGAACCGGTAGTAAAAAAAATTGGATTTCACCACTGCTGCCATCTAATGGTTCTCTGGGTTTTTCTAGATATAAGGCCTGTGTAGCCTTATTGTGAGTGGCAGTTATCGAAGCTGGCAACTGGAGATGCTAATACCAGGCATGGACCATTGGGAAACATTCTGAGTTTTGGTGGCCACTGAAGGGAAGCCTAAGTCAAAAATATCATCTCAAGTTGCCCAATTTTGTGCTATCGTTCGTACAACATAGCACACCATTAATTAAGTTTGGATACTCATTTTGTACTTTTTATATTCTTTTTATTTTAGTAGATTATATATTGTATATTTTTATTTATTTTAATGACATCTGCACCTCTGTAACTGTCTGGTTTGGCTCTGCAACCCAACAAGACAGACACAGACTTCAGAGGATAATTAGAACTGCAGAAAAAACAATTGCTACCAACCTGCCTTCCATTGAGGACCTGTATCCTGCATGAGTCAAAAAGAGGGCTGTGAAAATATTTACAGACCCCTCACATCCTGGACATAAATTGATTCAACTCCTACTCTCAAAACGATGCTATAGAGCACTGCACACCAGAACAACTAGACACAAGGACATTTTTTCCCTGAACGCCATCACTCTGCTAAACAAATAATTCCCTCAACCCTGTCAAACTGTTCCCTAAGGCTGCATTACTATTACTATTAGTCTTCTCATCCTTCCTCCCACTTATGACTGCATGACTGTAACTTTGTTGCTTGAATCCTTACGATTTATATTGATATTGTTTCCTAGTATGATTTGATTGCTTATTTGTACCCTATGACTATCATTAAGTGTTGTATCTTATGATTCTTGACTGTATCTTGTCTTTTTATGTACATTGAGAGCATATGCACCAAAGACAAATTCCTTGTGTGTGCAATCACACTTGGCCAATAAAGAATTCTATTCTATTCTATTCTATTCTATTCTATTCTATTCTATTCTATTCTATTCTATTCTATTCTATTCTATTCTATTCTATTCTTTTTAGATCCTATTAGTGTATTATGATTCTCTCTCTCTCTCTCCCTCCCTCCCTCCCTCTCTCACACACACACGTTAGTTTCCTGATAGTCTTCAAGGGTAGCCCCAGGTAAATTGAATTGCAGTAATCCAGACACAAGGAAACAAAGGCATCTTCAGAAAAACCTGAAGCCATGGTGATTGGAAATTCTAGGAGTTTAATATATCATAAGGCAGAGGTGGGCAACTAGGGCAACTTTGCAACCTGCGGACTTCAACTCCTAGAATGGCTCACTTAGGAATTCTGGGAGTTGAAGTCCACGGTTGTAAAGTTGCCATAGTTCCCCAACCCTGCCCTAAGGGCACCATTTTGGAGAAGATAAGATTTAAAATATTTAAAATATTTCTAGGCCATAGTAAAACAAGGTAGGTTCTTAAGGAGGGGGAAAGGCCACACTTCAAGCTCATGGGAATCTACCTTTTTATTTTTTAACTACAGGTAGTCCTTAACGTATGGCCACAATTGAGCCCATAATTTATGTTATTAAGTGAAACATTTGTTAAGTGACTTTTGCCCCATTTTGTGACCTTTCTTGCCACAGTTGTTAAGTGAATTATTATAGCTGATAATAAGTTAGTAACCCGGTTGTTAAGTGAACCTGGCTTCCCCATTGACTTTGCTTGTCAGAAGGTCACCAAAGGTGTTAACGACACAGCAACAGTCATAAGTACGAACCAATTGCCAAGCATTTGAATTTTGATCACATGATCATGGGAATGCTGCCAAGGTGATAACTGTGAAAAACAGTCATAAGTCACTTTTTCAATGCCATTGTAACTTCGAACTGTCACTAAATCAGCTGTTGTAACTTGAGGACAACCTGTATAGCTCTGGGATCCATCTGAGGCATTAAATAGAATAACAGAGTTGGACGGGACCTTGGAGGTCTTCTAATCCAACCCATGCTTAGGCAGGAAACCCTACACCACTTCAGACAAATGGTTATCCAACATCTTCTTAAAAACTTCCAGTGTTGGAACATTCACAACTTCTGGAGGCAAGTTGTTCCACTGATTAATTGTTCTAACTGTTAGGAAATTTCTCCTTAGTTCTAAGTTGCTTCTCTCCTTGATTAGTTTCCACCCATTGCTTCTTGTCCTATCCTCAGGTGCTTTGGAGAATAGCTTGACTCCCTCTTCTTTGTGGCAGCCCCTGAGATATTGGAACACTGCTATCATGTCTCCCCTAGTCCTTCTTTTCATTAAACTAGACATACTCAGTTCCTGCAATCGTTCTTCATATGTTTTAGCCTCCAGGCCCCTAATCATCTTTGTTGCTCTTCTCTGCATGCTTTCTAGTCTCCACATCTTTTTTACATTGTGGCGACCAAAACTGGATGAAGTATTGCAAGTGTGGCCTTACTAAGGCATACCAAAATGGTATTAACACTTCACGTGATCTTGATTCTATCCTTCTGTTTATGCAGCCTAGAACTGTGGTGGCTTTTTTTGGCAGCTGCTGAACACAGCTGGCTCATATTTAAATGGTTGTCCACTAGGACTCCAAGATCCTTCTCACAGTTACTACTACTGAGCGAGGTACAACATATACGGTACCTGTGCATGCATACAGGGACATCCCCAAGATCGTAAGAGTCACGATAGTGACCAGGACTGCCACTTCAATCGTTCTGATTCTATTCCCATGCATGCCCCTGTAGGCATCTCTCTTTCTCTCTGCTTTTTTCCTCTAGCAATGCACATGCACACACAAAGCACAGAAACACAGGTGCGCGTGCATGCACACAGACACAGACACAGACACAGACACACACAATGGAAGGATTCTAAGGCCAGGCATTTATATTCAACAGTAGAACCAAAGGGATCTTAAGAGCCTTTCCACAGAAGAATGCTTTGCCAATTCTTCACTCTAGACCTGTAATTGATAGAGCTTGAGGGAAGGGGGGTGTTATTGTCCTCTGTTAGGGAAAATAGCATCAGGCGGGCAAGGCAAGGAATGCCCTGTGTGGTTCATGAAATTTGCGGAAGGCCACCCTGATAGAATTAAATGCTTCTATAGATTTTCTTCTCACTGCTGAGGTCATCTAAGTAGAAACCTCAAATTAACGCCTGTATTCAAAACAGGCTCCTGGGATTGAATTCAATATACCGCTTTTTCCCTATGGCAGAGGTGGGGAACTATGGCCCTTTTATGAGTTGTGGACTTCAACTCCCAGAATTCCTGAGCCAGCTGGCTCAGGAATTCTGGGAGTTGAGGTCCACAACTCATAAAAGGCCTATAGTTCCCCACCTCTGCCTTAGGGTGAATGGATCTCATGCTTGCCAATGTTCTAAAAAGAGAAATAAAGACATTGTAATTTCAGCACCCTTTGCACAGCCCCCAATCCGTTATCTTTTGCTCCTGTTCCCAAAAGACGGATTCTCAGGTTATAATGGGATGGTCTTTGTCTAGATGCAACCAAGTGAAATGGCCACATCATTATTTCTTTATTGTTTCTTTGTTATGTTTATGTCCAGAATGCAGGTCAGCAATAGGAAAGGTTTCAAAGAGCCACATCCCAATTTTGATGGGACCAAGTTGGTAGTGATGATGGTGACGAAGGAGGAAGAAATACAGGCAGTCCTTGACTTACAACGATTTGTTCAAGGACTGTTTGAAGGTGTTTTTTTTTAATATTAAGTTTTTTTATTTTTTATTTTTCCAATATAAACATACATGTTTTGTGGACGGTACATTGATTGGATCAGGTCTTTTTTATACAACGTTAACAATAATACAAATAGTATGTAGAATTCTAATCTTCCAACTTCAAACAATACTAGTCTCATTTCATATTCCTTTTACATTTTCCCTTTAATTCATTTAAGCATAAATAACATTTCTTTGCACCCTGTGTTTATTATCCCTTAGTAAATGTTGTCATTCAATATTTTAAAAATCACTCATTATTCCACCATAACATCAATATTCCAAATGTATCGGATTACAAATAACACCAATTATTAACAATATTCAATCCATCACGGGAGTATATCTCAAAGTCCCAACCATTTCTAATCCTTAATATTTTAAATTCATAATTTCTTTTAACACACTGTTAATATTAGTACTTCAGTTAAATTGTCTAGTCTTAAATTACATCTACTAACCTAAAATTTATTGGGGTTTTGGTGTTTTCCCATTTTATTAATATATTTTCTCATTATCCATCATTTATTTTTATTTTATTTATTATTAAATTTGTATACCGCCCTACTCCCGAAGGACTCAGGGCGGTGAACAGCCATAAATAAAACATATAGATACAAAATTTAAAATAGAAATAAAACTAATTAAATAAATTTGGCTGAGACATTTTAAAACCCCAATAAATTAAAACCAAATTTAAAATTCCATTTAAAAGAGGAAAAGTTTAGGTCAGGCCAGCTTGATGGAATAAAAACGTCTTAAGCGCGCAACGGAAGGTACGCAGATCCGGAATCCTCCATATCTCCGGGGGGAGCTCGTTCCAGATCGTAGGTGCCCCCACAGAGAAGGCTCTCCCCCTGGGGGCCGCCAGTCGACATTGTTTGGCCGACGGCACCCGGAGAAGCCCCTCTCTATGGGAGCGTACTGGTCGGTGGGAGGCTATTGGTGGCAGCAGGCGGTCCCGTAAATAGCCAGGGCCTAAGCCATGGAGCGCTCTGAAGGTGATAACCAAGACCTTGAAGCGCACTCGGAAGACCACCGGGAACCAGTGCAGCTCACGCAGGAGAGGCGTTACATGGGAGCGCCACGTCGCTCCCATCACTACCCGCGCGGCCGCACTCTGCGCCAGTTGGAGCCTCCGAGTGCTCCTCAAGGGGAGCCCCATGTAGAGAGCGTTACAATAGTCCAGATGAGAGGTGACGAGGGCATGAGTGACCGTGCGTAACGAGTCCCGATCCAGAAAGGGACGCAACTGGCGAATCAGGCGGACCTAATGAAAAATCCTCCATCTCTTAGTCTTTCTAAAATTCCATCGTTTATTGGTTTTTTGGTCAATCTTTTCTCTCTCTCTCTTGGAATCTTTTATCTCTTTTTAATTTTTTTGTGTCTGTGTCTACTAAACTTACCCTTCTGGGTGCCTTTTGCCTCTTTCTGCTACATTTTTTAAACACCCATCCACAAAATTTCCTTTTGTTTTTGTTTTTTAAAGGGGTTTTTCTCTCTTCTCTCTGTACTCTTATAAATTATGATGTTATATATTTGTCTTCTACTACTTAGTCTCTTCTCTTTGTTCCTAACTTCTTGCTTCTCATTTTTATTATCCTCTTCCCCTGCTTTTTCTAGTTCTCATCTACTTCTTGAATATCGTGTTCCTCTTTTCCCACCAATTGTTGAGTAGTTTCTATGTTAATTTCTGTATCTTTAAACAATTCCTTTGTCTCTTTGTCATTTCTTAAGGATTCACACAGACTTTTTAACAATATTTCTTCATACATCTCTAGCTCCATTTATTATGAAATAAAATGTGGGGTATTGAAGATATAACTATGGATTGATGTAACTTGAATAAATAGAAGTTTCTTAAATATTGAGATATTGGAATAATAGAAATATACTTTTTATAAGGGACTGTTTGAAGTTACAACAACGCTGAAACAAGGGACTTATGACCGGTTTTCACATTTACAACTGTTGCAGCATCTCAATGCCTTATTCTACTGCACCAAAGGAATCAGAAGTCAATCCCTTTTCCTTCTTTTTTTTCCTTGCTTTCCCTGACTATCCCCTTCCCTTTTCCCTTCCCTAATTTTCCTACTACAGTATTTACATTTGTATTTTCTTTGTATGCTATATCATAAACTAATAAAAAATCATTTTAAACAAACTGTGGCAGCAACTCCATGGTCATGTGATTAAAATCCAGCCGCTTGGCAACTGGCTCATATTTATGACGTAGGCAGTGTCCCAGGGTCACACAATCCCCTTCTGCGACTTTCTGACAAGGTCCAGAATGGGGTAGTATTGGAGTGATGGGCATGTCTCAGTATGCCAAGGCTACAGCCCTAATCTAGGAGTTTCATAGGTATTTCTCATTTAGCAACTGCCTCATTTAGTGTCCATTTGCAGGGACCTTGGAGGTTTTCTAGTCCAACCCCTTGCTCAAGCAGCAACCCCATACCATTTCATACAAAAGTTTGTCCAATCTCTTCTTAAAAACTAAGGAGATGCTCTAGTGTTGGAACACACAGCTTTGCTTAATGACTAAATTTCAGCCTGAACTGTGGTCAGTAAATCAGGACTACCCATACTGACTTCCAGTAGGTTTCTGGATACATTTTTGAGGTATTGGTTATCACCCATAATGCCCTTAATGGAATAGGACTGTTCAGTCCCCTATTAATTCTTTGCTTTCCACTAAATTCCCACTAAATGACAGAATTGGTATGTTCCTGACATCTTCTATCAAGCAATGCCATTTGATAGACTCCACAATAATGACCATTCCATCACAGCTCTTGTCCTACGAAACAATCACCTGCCACACACACCTACGCAAATTCGGGTGGCCCCACCCCTTTGGACTTTTGAAAGGTGCTAAAGACTTGGCTATTCCTGAGAGAATTGGGCCGGAGCAGGGGTGTCAAACTCGATTTCATTGAGGGCCGCAACAGGGTTGTGTTTGACCTCCGGGGGCAGGGATGGGCATTGCCAGAGTGGGTGTGACCAGCTCAATGTCACTCGTGTCGGGGGCACCTGTGGTGGCACAAGTGCTCTGCCAGCGAAAACGGGCTCCGGAGCTCCGTTGCGACAGCCTCCTGCAACCCTCCGCCAGAGAAAATGGAGCTCGGGAGGGCTGCATGCGGCCCTCCCAAGCTCTGTTTCACTGGCAGAAGCATCGTGGGCCAGTCCTTCACTGTTTTCAGAGTGGCTCTTTGGGCCAGATCTAAGTACCCTGCGGGCCAGATCTGCCCCCGGGGTCTTCAGTTTGAGCTCGAGTTTTAATGGAGAGATGTTTTATGGACATATTTCATAGAAGAAAGTAGGATGGCAATATTTTAAAATGCAACTGAACAAGCAGAATCAAACAGACGTAGACAGAGGTGTGCGTCACATACCGTAACAACCGGTTCAGCCAGCACCAGAAATGTGAGCGCACGCCATCCACACATGGGTGCAGTGTCACAAAACATGGGCATTCGCTCACGCGCGCCGTCCACACATGCATTCAGTGTCACAAAACACGGGAATTCGCTCTCTCGCGCAGTCCTCATATGCATCAAACAACATAACGATATAGGATCGGATTGCGCCCGGGCAGGTGGGTGGACCCATCTGCGGTTTGCAACTACCGGTTCACTTGAACCGGTCTAAACCGGCAGCAGCTCACCACTGGATGTAGACTGAATTTGCAATTTTCTGGCAGCTTCCTCTCCCCTCCTTCCCTGTTATTCCCACAACTTTGACCATTTGTTTCTACTACATAAATATAAAATCATCAGCAGCAAAAACAAAATTGTAATTCGTACCTTATCTGGCATCTGCCAGACTTATACCAAAAATAACAACATTCCATCACACATTTCTCTGCTCGGTTTCTAGCTATTTTTCAAGCAAGCAAAGTCCTGAGATCTTTCTGTGTAAAGTGATACGGTAGAACAAGCCCTCAACTGCAGATAAGAGGCCATTTCCTTTGGCCAAAACTGGCTGCAAAAGGACCAGGCCTTCAGCAACAAGAAGAAAATAAATCGTTCATTAATCAAACGTCTGCATGCCCAGAAGCTTCCTAAAAGTGAACAAAAAAATCATTGGAATCTGGGAGGAATATGGTACAGGCAGTCCTCGAATTATCAACCATTTGTTTAGTGACCGTTCAAAGTTACAACCGCACTGAAAAAACGCTTATTACAATTAGGACTGTTGGAGCATTCTGATGATCATGTGATCAAAATTTGGATGCTTGGCAGCAGGCACGTATTTATGACATTTGCAGTGTCCTGGGGTTATTTGATCATCTTTTGTGACTGTAGGAAGTTAAAGCCCACCCCTCTCCTAGGAAATGAAATATTTTAGGGAATATTAAAAGGGCAGAATATTTCCCCTAAAAGGGAGGCAGAAACTCAGCCCCCCCCACCTTTGTTAATGGGCCATTAAGGCCTGGGCCAATCTGTTCTACATAACAAAGATCTACCTCCTTCAGGCAGAGTCATTTAATTGCCCTTCGATGCATCACCCAGCAAGATTCAACCAAACTTAATACACAGACAACCTAAAAAGCTAGCCATGACCTCTGACAGCAACCAATCAGGATATTCTTCCTGTGCCCCAGGAAGTTCAAAGCCAGAGAGGGTATAAAACCCAGGGACTCTCAGCATCTCTTCCTTTTTTTTCCCACTCAAGATCTCCAAGCCATGTGATCCTGTTCATCAATAAATAGTGTTTCCAAGCAACTTCCATGAATCCAGTGTCTTTTTCCCCACTTGGAACTGAACCCAGAAGGATATTTCTTCCAACATGACCTTCTGACAAGCAAAGTCAATGGGAAAGTCAGATTCGTTTAACAACCGGGTTACTAACTTAACAACTGTAATGATTCACATTACACAACGGTGGCAAGAAAGGCCGTAAAATGGGGCAAAACTCACTTAACAACTGTTTTGCTGAACAACAGAAATTTTGGACTCGGTTGCGGTTATAAGTCAAGGACTCCCTGTAAAGCAGTTCAAGAAAGCCAATAGATTTCAGCTTTGGAGTCTTCTCTGAAACTCAGCAAGGTTGGGTCTCATAGTAAGCGAAGTCCTGGCTTTGGATTTAAGATAAGGAACAATGAATTTAACTTATAAAAAAAAAATCAGATTTTGGCTGAACATCAAGAAATAACAGTAAGAACTGTTCAACAATAGAACTGCCTGCCTTGGCAGGTGAGACATATGGATAGTGTGGAAACAGAGATTGGATGGCCATTTTTCAGGTTGCAGTAATAGTACTGGATTCCTGCCCTAGGCAGGGAGATGGACTAGATCAGGGTGTCAAACTCATGGCGGTATCATATGACATATTGGGACTTTTTCCCCCTTTGCTAAACAGGGCATGGGCATGGCCAGCGTGTGATACATCTGGCCCATGGGCCAGGAGTTTGACAGACCTGGACTAGATTATTGCTCCCCAAACCTGGGTAAATTATCTAAAATTGGATAAAAGTGTTTTTTCTTTGGGTAACGACACCTGAACCCACCACCCATCACAACAGAGATATTTAAGTTGACTTAAAGATTGCTATGTGAACTAACATATATTGGAAAATCTCCAAAAATATTCCTACTAAGCCAAAAAATGGATGAACTTACCCATGGCAATTTGTTGAAATTACATAAATTACACGCCTGGCTGAGGAATTCTGGGAGTTGAAGTCCACAAGTCTTAAAATTGCCAAGTTTGGAACCCCCCCCCCCCGGAGTAGATGATTTCCAAGACCCTTTCCAAGCTTTCTATTATGTGATTCCAGATGTGCAGGTGGGGGGGAACATAGCACCTGTCTAAAATTATTTTAAACAACCACATCCCTCTTCCAAGACATCATTCAACCTCTGAAGAAAAAAATATGGCTACTTTAAAGGGATGTATCCTGTTGTACAATTAGGAACACAAATGCTCCAAAACACTTTTTCTGATTACTTTCTGAAGCTCAGCTCCAGTTAGTACTGGGGTGATATTTCTGCAGGAAATTCCAGAACTGTAGGCCAGACATGAAGGTGGAAAACATTCCAGAATAGGACAATGCCAAAGTACTTCTGCATTGAGATCTGGAAAACATCATGGATGTGTCCATGTAGCAATCAGGAAGGTCTCGACTTTATTTCCAGAGTTATGCTGCAGGACAGTGCTCTGGAACAAGTTAGTGGTCGTAGGAAAAAAATTGTGGCCACTGGCAAATATAAGTTCTATCTTTCTAAAGCAAAAAATATATATAAAGGGAAAGAGAGTGAGCTAATTAGAACATTTGCTATTGAGAAACAAGCTCAGAGAGAGCCGCATCCTACTTTTGGGCCTCCAGTTATGATAAATGGGCTTGGCTCGGTGTTCTCTAGCTGGATTCTTCTGAAGCTGTTTTGTTTTGCCCAAGTTTCTGTGGAGTCTGGCAATGACATTTAGAAATGAGCAGAGCTACCCCTGGCTGGTCTTTTGAAAATCATCATCATCATCATCATCATCTCCTCATCAACACCACCATCTATAAAATTTCTATGCTGCCCGATTCCCAGCAACTTCAGGCAGTTTTATCGCCAAGTGGCTTCGTTTTATTCGTCTCCCTGGAAGGCAGCAGCAGCAGCAGCAGCAACACTTGGGAGTCATGTGAAATGAACAATCACACACGCACCCATCTCGCATCCTGTTAGTCACACTTGGCACCTTATTTTACTGTTCCAGAGTTACTGCGTGAGCGACACCAAACAAAATCCGTCAGCAGTTTAGAATGTACACACCAAGCATCTCCGCGAAGGTTTTGTTCCAACGCTGTGATTGTTTTTTCCACTGAACTTTGCCTGGTTGAGATCATGGAAGGCCCATCATTGCCAGACGTCTTCTGGCATTCTCAGGGAGGTTCCCGTTCGCTGACCGCCACCTTTTTTAGCAGGTGGGGTTTTTTTGTGTGTGTGTATGTGTGTGTGTGTGTGTGTGTGTGTAAAATATAAAAAATGCTGGTGAGGTAGAAAACTTTCTCCCCATCTCCTCTCCATCCACCCACTTTATGCTCCACACGTCAACATCTTTCACAGAAGGGGGTTGTGAAAATTTATTTCGAGCCAGTGACTTTGGAGCATTCCAGCCCAAGCAGGGGAAAGAAAACAACGCAAGAAATGGCTTTTTGCTGTGTGAAGGAAGTCAGTGGTGGGCTGGAAAAGAAGGTTGAAGAATCGTTTCTGTTTAGGGGCAGGGGTGGGATTGAAAAATGTTAGCAACCGGTTCTCTGCCCAGTTGCTGAGTAGGCGTGGCCATGGGGAATGTGGCCTAGTTGGCTTCCTGCACCACGGCGGGGAGGGGGCGTTTTCACCCTCCCCAGGCTCCGGAGGCTTTCCTCGAGCCTCCAGGAGGGCGAAAACGGCCTCCCGTGGGCTCTGGAGACCCTCTGGAGGTCAGAAACAGGCCTATTTCCGGACTTCCGGTAGGCCTGTTTTTCACCCTCCCAGAGCCTCCATGCGGGCATCCAAAACAGGCTGCGTGGAGACTCCTGGGAGGGAAGGGGCGGGGTGGGCGGGGTCAGCCAGTCCTTGCAACTACCGATTCAGCAAACCAGATTAAAATTAACATCCGGTTTGCCTGAACTGGTCTGAACCAGCTGAATCCCACCCCTGCTTAGGGGAAATAGCGAGAGAGTACCTAACTCAGTGTGAGCTGCAGAAAATTTGTCTTGCTTAATTTCAGATCTTCTTGAGACCAGAGCTTTGCTATCCGTGTGGCCGAGGTCCAGGTTTTCAAGAGAAAACCAAATTTCCAGTCTCCAGTTTTCTGTCTTTTGTGAAATATGTAGATCCAATACAGAAAGAACAGCTGAACTTAAACAGCCTTTTGAAATTCTTTCCATCTAGTTGGAACAAAGAAATTGGGTGGACAATTTCACTAAAAGTCTCCGGGGAGAGGAAAACATTCTCCCAACAGTTTTTTTAAGGACAGGACATCACTTTACTGAAAATTCCACATAGGAAGAGACCCCCTTCTGTGTCTTTTCTTGGCATTAGAAACTTGGGAAGTCAGGGATCTGCAGACCGCTGGAGAGAGAGGTTACAGGTAGCCCTCGACTTACACCCATTCCTTTAGTGACCATTCAAAATTAAAACGGCACTGAAAAAAAAAAAGACTTATGACCAGCTTTCACACTTATGACCATTGCAGCATCCCCATGGTCACATGATCAAAATTTGGGCACTTGGCAACTGGCATGTATTTATAACAGTTGCACTGGCTAGGTGGCTCAGTGGCTAAGACACTGAGCTTGTCGATCAGAAAGGTTGGCAGTTTGACGGTTTGAATCCCTAGTATAGGTCTTCAGCGTGAGCAGGGGTTTGGACTAGATGACCTCCAAGGTACCTTCCAATTCTGTTACTGTTAAATGTGTCCCAGGATCATGTGATCATCATCTGTAATCTTCCCAGCAGTCTTTTGACAAGCAAAGTGAAAAGGTATAGCCAGATTCGCTTAACAACTAAACTATTCACTTAACAACTATAGCGATTCATCCTGGAAATGTAGGCATAGCAATGGAACCTACTTCCACAAATGGTGGACATGTCCACTGGCAGCTAAATATTGGATGAAAATACGACAATGGTTGCTTGAAATTACACACTGTAGAGTGGAATTGAAACCTGAAACCTTTCTGTTGGGGGTTAGACCCGCAAATATTGAACTGATTAAATGGTATCTGATGCTGCACATAATCACTGCAGGGAGACTGGCATTTGCACAAGAATGGAAGAACGAGGAGTTACCAACGGACTCAAAAATAATTTATAAAATTATGGAATGTGCAGAGTCCAACAGACTTACAAAACTGATCAAGGGTAAAAGAGACTCAGATTTTTATAATAGTTGGAACATGTGGTATGATTGGATCCAGAAACAATGGGAGAGAGATAAAGGATAATGTTGGATTATAATTATAGATGATGGTATAATTATGGTAATCAATAAGTATTGGAAATGTAAATTTGTATATAAGAATATGTAAATAATTGCTATTTTTATTTTCTGATTATTGGTGTGTGGTGGATATTTTGGTGATGTTACACCATGATAGAAAAACTATTATACATTTGTTTTTGTTTTTGTTTTTTTGAACTATAATAAAAATTTAAATTTTAAAAAAAAAAAACAACTATAGCAATTC
Source organism: Pantherophis guttatus (assembly GCF_059756535.1). Classification (NCBI taxonomy): domain Eukaryota; kingdom Metazoa; phylum Chordata; class Lepidosauria; order Squamata; family Colubridae; genus Pantherophis; species Pantherophis guttatus. The sequence goes on from NC_142063.1 coordinate 20,885,177, forward strand.
ACTTCTCAACTATAGCTAAAAGAGTCAAAATTTGGAAATTTGGGGGCTCAATTGTGGTCGTAAGTCAAGGACTACCTGCATTATGTAGTAAAGGACAGAACATTCACATACAATCCTTGGCTATCTCATAACTAAAAAAATATGGCCATGCGCTTCCTCGGATTCAAAGGTGAAACATGTCACGGAGGGTGCAGGGGAATAGTCCCATCTCTTAAATCAGGCTTAAATGTTTGGAAAAAGTCTTTGTCCAGCATTTATGCAAAGCCAAAGAAGTCATGTTAACAATGGGGTTGGGATGGTGGTGTAAGGAGAACCCACATCCATAGTGGGCAATGCTTCTATAAGGCCAGTGTAAAGGCTACAGAGAAAGTGTGCCCACTTTGGAGATTTCCAAAACTGTTTTTCAAGCACACCAGCAGGTGGTGGGGAAGAAAGGAGGAAGGCAAGGTTGATACAACCTTGGAGCCAGGTCACAAAAGTTGCAAGGTTAAGAGTTTCACATCAGAAGAGGGAAATTCCCCTCCATTCCTAGGTTGTCCTTAAGGTTGCATGGATGAAGCCGCCACAATAAAAGAACATCCATTTCAAAAGAAATCTAAATTGCAGCTGCACTAGAAGCTCTGTCTCTAGGCACAGGTTTGAAGCAGGGGTGGGTTCTAAATTTTTTTACTACCGGTTCTGTGGGCGTGGCTTATTTTGTGGGTGTGGCTTGGAGGTCATGTGACTAGGTGGGCGTGGCTAACTGGTCAGAGTCATTTCTGGAAGGTCCTCGCACTTACGATCAGTCCTCGCACTTACGACCCGACTCATTTGTTTGCTTTTAACACTGATCAGCTGTAGGACGGCCCTTTGAAGCCCCGCGGCAAGAGTTTAAACAGTTTTTTTCCCTCTAGTCATCAGCTGGGACTCAGGAGGCAGCAATAGATTGGGGGTGGGACCAAATAAAAGGTAAGAATAACGTGGGGGGGTGGGAGGGCAGGGGGGAGAACCGGTTCGGTGACATCATATCGTCACCGCTACCGGCTCGGCCGAACCGGACAGAACCGGGAGGAACCCACCACTGGTTTGAAGCCTTTCCTAAAGCTTCATTTTTCCCAACTTTTCTCAATAAACTGAAGAACAGGCAGTTGATTCTAGCCCAGGGCTTCTCAACCTCTACCATTGCTCCCAGTTCCCATGATGGTTCCCCTTGGCACAGCCCTTGCAGGATAAGACAGGTGTATCTCTGAGTCCCACTAGACAAACCCAGCTTAGTCACAGACCTTCCAGATCCAAACAACAGCAAGAGAATCTGAGCAGGAGGGCAAACACTAAGCAGACCACCATTCCCAGCCTTCTTCCTTCTTTCGCCTTTGTTTTGCAACCCTGGGGTATATTTATTTCTGAAACTCATCTTAGCCTCTCCTTTGCCGTTGTACTCTCCCAGAGCATCCTGTTGCCTGGCTAATATTGGTTGCCACGGCAACATCATCCTAAGCACCCACCTCCCAGCTCTCCAGCATAAGAAATGACAACTAAGTGGTTTTCTTTGCACTTAGAGGAGATTGAACTGACCAGTTTCTATCAGGGGTATATGGAGCCAACCCATAAACATATCCCATCATCCCCATCTCACCTACTATGAGGTATTACCTCGCAACCTGCTACAATTTTTGGGGGGTTTGCATAAATGAATGTCGTGCTAAAACATTTCAGATGAAAAGAATGTTTCATATTATAAGAAAGAAGTCACTGTACCAGCATGAACATTCAGAAATTTAAAAGTTATACGTTAGAAACCCTTTATTAGGTCACCAGATAGTGAATTCTTGAGTTCTGCAAAAGGTTTCAAAGCAAAGAGGGAAAACCTGGGGAGATGGAAAACATGACTGAATTGCAAGCGTCCGTGTTGGTTTATTCAGTAAACCATGGTTCCAGAAATCGTAACTTAGTGTGGCATGGCAAATCAGTCATAAATGTTCATTTACCAAAACAGAGTTTATATAGCATGTAGAAAGTCATAGGACATTCAGATATCGTTCCATTTGGCATTGCAAAGATGGTTCAGCCAATCCGAAAAAATCTACTACGGCATAAGGAAGATGAAACTGTTTATGCAGGGAGCAGTATAAAAGGAAAATGAAACCTACAAATAAAATATTTTTGAAATTAAATTCTAACAGGTGGCTGCTCCAGGGAGTGGTTTCAGAAAACTGGAAGATTGAAAGTTAGAATTGCTGGATTGCCTCCGGGCTCCGCCTCATTGTGAAAACAAGACAGCAACCGAGAAATCGGCAAGTCGAATGGGGGGGGGGGGGGTTGGTGACGCCTGAACCATCACCCGTTACCGCGGGGTGGTTGATGATGGGCTGGGTGCCCCCCATCCACCTGCGGCCACTCTTGGGGATTGGAGCCTTCAAGACACTGTCAGGCTCCTCCTCCCTTCGTCCAGGGGCGGACTCCGAAAGGGGTCCGTCCCAAGTGGTACCTTTGACTCCTTTCGGGGGTGAGGGCACCTGTCTGCTGTTGGAGGAAACCCAGGCAGAGCCCAGGCAGGCACCCTGTATCCAGCGTAGGCCGGATACCTTTAAATAATAAATAAGACTTTTTTTAAAAAAAAGAAGTAATGGGATAAATAGATGTATTGATGGAAGGAGGGGAAAGGGAAGGGAGGAAAGGGGAGAGGAGGAGAAGTGAAGCGAAGCGAAGCAAGCTAACAATGTGAACAGAGCCTGAATCAGTTGTTTTTCTCCTTCGTTCTTTCTCAAGTAGAGAGTGTTACTCAGCTGACAAGAGCAATATTTTCCCCAGTGCTGATCTGAGACGTTTTTTTTTCCTTGCATGTTGTAAAGGAAAGGCCAAATGACCCTTTGCCTACACATCCACGATACAGAACAATCGTGTTTGTTTGCCCTGCTGTGGCTGCAAACAGTTTTGTTTTTCAACACTCCTGCTGACTTCCAAAGTAGGCAGCTGGTCCTCTTCTGCCTTTTTTCCCACCCTCTGGGAACAGCCCATCCCACCCTCCCCAGAACCCTGGCTGGGGAGACGTTGTAGCTTAGCCCACTTAGTCTTGGCAAAGAACCGTAGCTAAAGTTATGGGACAAGTTCAGGCACCTACCCTTTGTGACTTGAAAACATTCAGTCTTTGGTGAAACGGAACTTAATGCTCTTTCTTGACACAGGATGAAAACAGCATCTCTGCTTCTGCTTCTCTGCATCCACCCACATCCCTCGGTCACTTCCAACCAAATATCTAAACCGCAGTGTTTGGGAGCAATGGACCAAATAATTATTTTCAAGCTCATTGTGCTAAATTAGACACAATGTTGCAATCTACAAGCCCTTCCAGAATCACGATGTTGTTTTTTTTTTTTAAAAGATATCAATCCCTGTAATGATAAAGGGTGAAAAAGAGCAGCCCCAGTAATTCTTTTTAAATTGCTATGAAGACTCTTAAGCATGGGAAGAAAGACCTCATCCCAAACTGTCTATCTTCCGGCTAGATGTTTTATTTCCTTTATTTTTTTACATACTTGCTGGAGACAGATCTATCAACAGCTCTGAGCTACTAATGAAAATAGGGTGGAACCGCCAGTTGTAATAGCATCCTACCTCCCCAAAAACAGTGTGAGGAGGAGAATGCTACCTTCATACCCACTTCTGGGCTTCCCCTGTAGATCATAACTGGGCCTTCTTTCAAGACTCTTAAAATAGGAATGAGATCTCTTTCTGGAGAAGAATACACTACATTCCCTCTCTGACTGCTAGGATATCTAAGTGAAGCTTCTGTGTTCAATGTCAGTCTATTCCTGATTATGTCTGGGAGATAACAACAGGGAAAGACTGATTAAGTGGACCTTTAATCCAGTTTAACACAGGCTCTGTTTTTATACTTTTAAAACTTGGCTAGGGTTTTATCTTGCTCAGCAGTGAGAAGTACTTGTAAGAAGGATCTGGACAGTTTGGTACTATAATATACTTCCATGTCGGAAGCTCTGAAGTGTTTCCAGGGTGAAAGGATCAACCTGTGGCATCACTGTTGCCCGAGGGACACCTAGTAGGGAGCTCCTTTTGTGTCCCCATTAAGTTGCCCACCAAAGTGGTACCCATCTATCTACTCACATTCGCCTACTTTCAAACTGCTTGGATGGCAGAAGCTGGAGCAAGTGACGGGAGCTCACCCCACCAGGTGGCAGCAACTGGGTTTCAAACGTGAGCCAGCTGATTGTCAAACCAGCATCCTAACCACACAAGCCACTGCGCTCCCTGATATTTTGGTAGGCACAGATTAAGTATGAGCCAGCAGTGTGTTGCAGCTGTCAAAAAAAGCCAATGCAGTCCTAAACTGTGACAAAGCAGGGATAGTGTCAAGACAACAAGAAGTGATAGATATACCTCGCTAATGAGGCCACACTTTAAATACTGCGTCCAGTTCTGGTCACCATGATACAAAAAAGATGTGGAGATCCTAAAAAGAGTGGAGAGAAGAGCTCAAAGATGATAAAGGGATTAGAGGCTAAGCTATACAATTTCCTACTGTGTTTCCCTGAAAATAAGACCCTGTCTTATATTTTTTTGAACCCTGAAATAAGCACTTGGCCTTATTTTCGGGGAGGTCTTATTACTTTGGGGCGCGTGGAGCAAGATGGGGATTCTTTTGCCGTCTTACCTGATTTCCAGCTTTGTCTCCCTAACCCTAACCAGAGGAAATGGCGCGGACTGGCTATGCATGTGTTTAAATATTTTTGGGGAGGGCTTATTTTTGGGGGAGGGTTTATTTTCAGGGACGGGTTTATTTTCAGGGAAGGGTTTATTTTCAGGGAAGGGTTTATTTTCAGGGGAGGTCTTATTTTTGGGGAAACACAGTAATAGTGAGAACAATCTGTTGTTAGAACAGCTTGTCTCTTGGAGTTGTGGGTGCCCTATCATTGGGAGTTTTTTTAGGGAAAAAACTGGACACCCATTTATCCAGGATGGAATAAGGACTGCCTTAGGCAGTCTGTTGGATTAGAAGGCCTCCAAGGTCTCTTCCAGCCCTATCATTCTATTTCTATTTTCCAACTCCTAAAGTAGAACTAACAAGTGGGGGTTTTAAAAAGTGAGATCCAGATTCAAAATATCTGACCATGAAAGCTATTATGCAGTGGAACAGCCGACTTCAGGAGTCATGGGGGCTCACCATTACTGAAGATTTTCAAGCAAAGATTAGATACCCATTTGACTAGGATAAACGAAGGATTCCTGTCCTGGGTAGGGGGCTGGACTAGAAGACATCTAAGCTCCTTTCCAACCTCATGGTTCTATGATATTTCAATGGAGCCACAATGGTGTTGAGAGACAGGATATCTGAACATCAAAAAACCTGAAGAGAAAGGATCTCTCTTGAGTTATGTAAAACCTGCCAGTTTCCTTCCCAGAGACTAGAATTAAATCCATCCTGATCTGATCTAGCAACGTTTACATTTTCAAGAACAGATTGCATTGCTTTGGCTACCTTCGTGAAATTGATTTTGGCTCCGATTGTTTTATTAACAAGTGTGATGGGGTAGATAGGAGCTTATTGCTTCTACTGCTGATGGAGTCTTTAGGAACAAGATGTGGGATAAGCTCTTTTATTTATTTATTTTCTGTCTGGGATCAAAGCAATAAAAAAAAAACAGACTGAACAACTATATAAAGCAGATGCGATCTAGTGAATCTATGGACTTTAACCAGGAAGACACTGATAGAACTTGGAAACATCCATATACAGTAGAGATAGTCCTTAGTTAAGTACCGTAAACCGGGACTGGCAACTCCGCTGCTAAGATACATGGTTGTAAAGTGAAACCTCATGCACTGTGCTGACTTACGATGGTAATTCCATTGTGTGACCATTAAATGAATCCCACATGGTTGTTGAGCATAATGTCAAATGACTTCAACCTGCAACCTCCTGCCAACTCCCCCCTTGGCTTTGTGTGTGGGAAACAACTTAGAAAGGTCACAGATGAGCGTAGGATGCTGCAACCATCACAAATGTGCACTGGTGGCCAAGTGCCCAAACTGCAATCACATGACTGCAAGGATGTTGTGATGGCCATGAATTCGAGGACCAGTCATAAATGTCCCTTTTTAGAGCTATTTTAACTTTAAACAGTTGCTGAACAAGGTCAATAAGCAAGAACTACCTGTATAAAGGAAGCTGCTGGCAAGATAGGTCTTGAAGAACTCAGCTGCCTATCCAGGGTTAGCAACAGATTAACAGAGTTGGAAGGGACCTTGTAGGTCATCTAGTCCAACCCCCCTGCCCAAGCAGGAGACCCTACACCATTTCTGACAAATGGCAGTCCAGTCCCTTCTTGAAAGCCTCCAGTGATGAAGCTCCCACAACTTCCGAAGCTGTTCCATTGGTTGCTTGTTCTCACTGTCAGAAAATTTCTCCTTATTTCTAGGTTGAATCTCTCCTTAATCAGTTTCCATCCAACATTCCTTGTCTGGCCTTCAGGTCTCTTGGAAAACAGCTTGACCCCTTCCTCTCCGTGGCAGCCCCTCAAATATTGGAAGACTGCTATCATGTCTCCCCTGGTCCTTCTCTTCACTAGACTAGCCGTGCCCAGTTCTTGCAATCGTTCTTCATATGTTTTAGTCTCCAGTCCAGTCCCCTAATCATCCTGGTTGCTCTTCTCTGCACTTTTTCTAGAGTCTCAACATCTGTTTTATAGCGTGGGGACCAAAACTGGATGCAGTACTCTAGGTGTGGTCTTACTAAGGCTTTATAGAGTGGTATTAGTAGCTCACTTGATCTTGATTGTATCCCTCTGTTAATGCAATTTAGGATTGCATTGGCTTTTTTGGCTGCTGCTGCACACTGCTGGCTCATATTTAACTGGTTGTCCACTAAGACTCCAAGATCCCTCTCACAGTTACTGCTATTAAGCCTGGTTTCACCCAGTCTATATGTGGACTTTTGGTTTTTCTTGCCTAAGTGTAAGACTTTACTTTTCTCTAGACTGAATTTCATTTTGTTAGATAGGGCCCAATGTTCAAGTCTGCCAAGATCCATCTGGATCTTGAACCTATCTTCTAGGGTGTTCACTATTCCTGCCAGCTTAGTATCATCTGCAAATCTGGTAAATTCCCCACTGATTTGTCAGCCAACGATGACCCATGGCTGTACTGCCCCACCCTGAAGTCCATTTACTCAAGAATATCTTCTGGACATGTCCCAGATAACGCTTAGGCCAACGTTTCTCAACCGTAGCAACATTAAGATGTGTGGACTTCCAACTCCCAATTCTGGGAGTTGGAAGTCCACACATCTTAAGCTTGTTAAGGCTGAGAAACACTGATTTAGACATTGACCCCTCCTGTTGAAGAATCCCTGCCCAGAGCTGATTATGCATGGATTGTTAGAGGAGGCCTCATTCATTCATAAATGTCATCATTGCTTTTATCAGTGGGGCAGGTAGAAAAGACTCCTAAGCAGAGTTGCTCAGCCACAAAAGCATGTGATGTTACTAAAAGTCTGGGAAAGAGGTTGGAAGGAGGTGGAAACCTGCTTTCCTTTCTGTACACAGCCCTTTTCATCAAATATTCATGCCTTCCATTTTTCTCTGGGCCTTGTCATTGCTCTTCCCAACCCGGCTTTCCTTTTAATGCACATCCTTAGCACTTTAAATGGCAATTGCTTGCTTGCTTGCTCTCCTCCTCTTCGTTCTTTTTCTTTCCACTGGACTTTACAGCGTCCTGAAGGAGAAAAATAAAAATCACCCCGTGGCTAGAAAACGCTGTGTTTAAATACAGGCTTTGTTTCAGAACTGAGGCCATGAAAGCAAGGGATGATTGATGGTGAGGTGATAATAAGGCTTTCAAGATACACAGCAGAAAGGAACTTGAAAATATAGGTAGTCTTCATTTAGCAATGACATTTGGGAACAGACGCCTGGGCACTAAGGAAAGCAGTTGCTAAGTGAAACCAGAATTGTGCTTACAATCTTATTTCAGCTTCCCTTTGCTTTACAGATCTGCAAAGGATAGGTTATACTTTTTATCACCATTGCAAACATTCACTAAACAAGGCAGTCACTAAATGAGGATTACCTATAATGACAGAGGCTGAATGTCTTCCCCTTTTTTCTTCAATAATGTGCCTACTTCTCTTAACAGTTTAGAGAGCTTGTACCCAAAGAGTTAGTTCAATTGACTAACCGTGTTTCCCCGAAAATAAGACCCTGTCTTATATTTTTTTGAACCCTGAAATAAGCGCTTTGCCTTATTGCCATGTGCTCAAAAGCCCGATTGGGCTTATTATCAAGGGATGTCTTATTTTGGGGAAAACATGGTATCATAGCATAAAGCAAGGAAAATGTATCTGTCCGCTTATGTGCGGACACTTCAATCCTCTTATATATTTTTTTTCACTGTCTGCAACCGGTGAGAAGATTCCCAGAATTCCGCAGTTAGCATTTTGGTGGACTACCTTGACTGGGAATTTTGCAGTTCAATCACATCTGGAAGGCCTCGGATAAAGAAAGTTATAAACAGAAGATAAGAGACAAGTGTTGGAATTCAGCTCTGGAATTCTCTGTCACAAGAGGAAATGATGGCCAGAGGTCTGCTTTGCCTACAATAAAAGAGAAAACAAATCCGTGGAGGATACAGGCTGTTTCAGTCACAGTGTTTTCCTACCACAGCAGCTTTTAAAGATGTGTGGACTTCAACTCCCAGAATTCTGGGATGGTGACTTGGGAATTCTGGGAGTTGACGTCCACATATCTTAAAGTTGCTGAGGTTGAGAAACACTGTCCTAGAGAGTACATGCTACTCTCTCTCTCCCTCTCTGTTTTTTCATATAATGTATTTCCTATAAATTTTTCTTTCAGTCAAAAGTTCCACCACCTAATACAGTAGCTTCCTTTTTGCAAAACTCCTGGAGGCATCTAGCTGGTTGCCACTGGAATCACGATGTTAAAACTGGTTATATATTTACTTGATCCCAAAAAGGTTCCATTTTGTTAACGCTATCAAGAATTACTATCCAAAATGGCTCATGCAGGACAGGATCCTGTCTTTGAACAACTGTTGCTGAGGACAAGAGCCATTTATATCATTTTTTTTTCATTGGGATGGAATAGAAAAAAAATGTAAGCCACCCAGGGTTGCTGAGAGCAAGTTGGGCAGCCCTATAAATTTTCAAAAACAAATACCCTGCCAACTCAAAAGCTGTATTTATGACTCACCAACCAACTCATCGCCTACGGACTGGGGCAGTGGTGGGTTGCCCCCGGTTCAGACTGGTTCACAAGAACCGGTAGTAAAACTGGTGGGAGGCCACGGCCACCGCCCCGGATATCATCATTGGCTATCCTGATGATGTCATCAAGGTGCGCACGCGATCCCGTTATGAACCGGTAGTAAAGGTAAGTAGCACCCATCCCTGGATTGGGGCCATGAGAGGATGTGTTAGATAACCCAAAGAGAATCTGTGTTGCTCTCCATCTGCCTTCATCACAAACACCTCTGAGAGGTTCACCAGATATATTCACTTGTGTTTGATTCTGAGCAGAGGTAAACTATCTTTTTACAAGGGTATCTATACTCTCAGCCAGTACAGGTAGTCCTGTACTGTTCATTTAGTGATTGTTCAAAGTTACAACAGCACTGAAAATAGTGAGTGATGACCATTTTTCACACTTTTGACCATTCCAGCATCCCAATGGTCACATAATTTACATTTAAATGTTTGACAACTCATATTTATGACAGTTGCAGCGCTCAGGAGTCATTTTGCGACCTTCTGATAAGCAAAGTCAAGAACCAAAAATTCACTTAACAACCATGTTACTAATTTAACAACTGCAGTGATTCACTTAACAAATGTGGCACGAAAAGTCATAAAATGGGACAAATTCACTTAACAAATCTTTCACTTAACAGCAGAAAGTTTGGGTTCAATTGTTGTTGTAAGTTGAAGACTACCTGTATAGATAGTCCTTGACTTATAACTGTAATGGAGCCTGCCCATCATAGTCATGCATTGTGATGGTTGTAGAGTGACCAACACAGTTTTACAACATTTCTTGCAGCAGTCATTAAGCGAGTGCGGCAGTTGTAAAGCAGCCATCACAGTTGTTAAGTGAACAGCATGTTCATTAAACAAAATGATCTTTCATTAAGCACGTGGCTTTGATGAAAACCAGAGGCAAATGCCAATTTTAGCCAAACCATCATAAAACCCAGTCATGTGACCACATAAACAGCCATAAATGCAGCCAGTTTCTGAGCACCAGAAGTTGAATCACATGACTTGGAGGGGGAAAACCATTGGAACTTTGAATCCAGGTCATAAGTATCCCCTAGATCAGGGGTGTCAAACTCAATTTCATTGAGGGCCGCATCAGGGCTGTGGTTGACCTCGGGGGTGGGAGGGGCATGGGTGGGTATGGCCAAATGGGTGGGTGTGGCCTGCTTGACGCCACTCACTGGGCATTGCTGACTGTGTGGGCGTGGCCAGCTTGACACCACTCCCCAAACTGCTGGCATGTTTCCTCTTCGCACTGGGTAGACTGGGCCAAAGCCATGCTGGCCCGATGTTTCCTCTTCGGGCTGGAGTGATGCGGGCCAGCCCCTTACATTTTCCAGGACAGCCCCGCGGGCCGGATCCGACCACATCGTGGGCTGGATCTGGCCCGCGGACCTTGTGTTTGACACCCCTTCCTTAGATAGTTCCACTGTAACTTCGAATGGTGACTTAGAGACAGGTTGTAAGTCAAGAACTACCTGTATAGTGGCTCTGTATAGTAAAAGTTTCACCTCTTAACAGAGCAAGGGTGTCCAATCTTGGGAACTTTAATTTAATTTAATTTAATTTAATTAATTAAATTTATATGCCGCCCCTCTCCGAAGACTCAGGGCAGCTCACAATACATTTTTAAAAATCATTATAAAAAAAATTTAAAAATTAAAAACATTAAAAACTCATTCACGCCATTCATGGCCGGATCTCACCAGATCACAAGAGCGAGATCAACGGCCCCAGGCCTGCCGGAAAAGCCAGGTCTTCACCGCTTTCCGGAAGGCCAATAGGGTGGGGATGGTCCGGACCTCAGGAGGTAACTGGTTCCAGAGAGCTGGGGCAGCCACAGAGAAGGCCCTCCCCTGCGGGCCCGCCAGCCGGTATTGTTTAGCTGACTGGACCCGGAGGAGACCAACTCTGTGAGATCTTAACGGTCGCTGGGAGCTATGTGGCAGAAGGCGGTCTCAAAGATAACCTGGCCCTAAGCCATTTAGGGCTTTAAAGGTACCTTGAATTGTGACCGGAGACCGGAGCCAGTGCAGCTCACGGAGAATTGGTGTAATGTGGGTGTACCTAGGTGGCTAGCTGGCTGGGGAATTCTGGGAGTTGAAGTCCACAAGTCTTAAAGTTCCCAAGGTTGGACACCCCTGTATTCATCTGATTTTCCTGTTCTGGCCAACATGAAGCTTCCAGAAGCAAGCAAGTGAGCAAGCCTGTAAAAATCTGCATGTGATTAAACACCCGGGCGAAAGAATGTCCAAATTTCCACTCAGCATGAAGCTCGTTGGTTTATCTCGGGTCAGTCGGTAACTAACCCAGCAGAATGGTTGATGAGATAAAATGGGTGGGTCCCGTGTGCTATTTTCAGCTGCCTAGAAAAAAAAGGTCATAAATCTAATAGCTTATCTCTGTTGTTTATCTCCAGGAAGCAGTTATTGTCAGGTGTAGACTGCCTTTGGGCACAAGAGTTGAATCTAGGCCTCACCGCCAGCAAATTATGAATAATGCTACCTGGGTTTGTTACTGGATCTCGCCATATACCTGTTTCATCTGGCAGTATGTATGCAGAGAACATGTAAGTGCCAACAAAAGGCCCAGTTACAGACAGTAGAACTTTGCTTACTCCCAATTAAATAATCATGAAATTGTGCTGTGAACACCTTTTGCCATGACATACTCATTCACCTAAATGATAGGCTCAAGATCCAGATGGATCTTGACAGACTTGAACACTGGGCCCTAACTAACAAAATGAAATTCAATGTAGAGAAAAGTAAAGTCTTAGGCAAGAAAAATATAGATTGGGAGAAAACAGGCTTAATAGCAGTAACTGTGACAGGAATATTGGAGTCTTAGTGGACAACCAATTAAATATGAGCCAACAGTGTGCAGCGGCAGTCAAAAAAGCCAATGCAATCCTAAGTAGCATTAACAGAGGGATCCAATCAAGATCACGCGAGGTACTAATACCACTCTATAAAGCCTTAGTAAGACTACACTTAGGATACTGCATCCAGTTTTGGTCACCACACTATAAAAAAGATGTTGAGACTTTAGAAAGAGTGCAGAGAAGAACAACAAAGATAATTAGGGGACTGGAGATTAAAACATATGAAGAACGGTTACAGGAACATGGCTGAAGAGAAGGACCAGGGGAGACATGATAGCAGTCTTCCAATATTTGAAGGGCTGTCACAGAGAGGAGGGGGTCAACCTATTTTCCAAAGGCCAGACACCTAAACCAGGGGTGTCAAACTCAATTTCATTGAGGGCCACATCAGGGTTGTGTTTGATCTTGGGGGGCCGGGGTGGGCGTGGTCAGAGTTGGCATGGTCAGCTTGACGTCACTCATGTTGGGGGCGCCTGTGGTGGCCAAGTACTCTGCCAGCAAAAACGGGCTCCCAAGCTCTGTTTTCGGCTGTGACAGCCTCCTGCAACCCTCTGCCAGCAAAAACGGAGCTCAGGAGGGCTGACTGCGTCCCACGCATGTGCTGTTTTGGCAGAGGCACCGTGGGCCAGTCCTTTGCTGTTTCCGGGATGGTCCTGTGGCCTAGATCTAAGCACCCCAGCCGGCCCGCAGGCCTTGAGTTTGACACCCCTGACCTAAACTGACTTGCTAGAGCAAATTTACTGCTTCAGCAACTTCAGGGGAGTCACACATTGAATGTGACCAGATCAGCAGTTGAAATGGGACAGTCGCAGCCTGCCGACTGGCTAGCTAATCAGTAGGTCTCTTTTTCAACCTTCTGGATTCTGGAAATCATGTGGTTAAAGGGGAATAGGAAGGTCGTTTAGCTCCACCTTTGAGAGACACAAGACTGCTAGAGAGAAATCTACAGTTTTTTTTTATTAAAGACTGGAGTCTGTTTATGGATTATATTACAAAAGTAGAGAAAATAGTTCCATGACAAAGGGCTATAAGGGAGATAATAGAACATTTACATATTGGCTACAATGGTGTGAAAGTATAAGAAATGGTTGGTAGACTTATAAGAAAAATATAGTTATTTCAACTCCCAGAATTCCCCAGCCAGTCAAAATTATTATTTTTTTAAAAAATGACTGAAGACTCATGAGATGGCCAAATCAACACAAGATGTTGATGTTCTCCCAAGAAATGTCATAAAATTATATTTATTTAGCTGATTGGTATGCTCCTTCATTGGTATGCTCCTATGATTGCATTTCAAGTGAGAATGCCAAAATCTTGCAGCTTGGGGTGCATTAATCCTTTTTTTTTTTTAAAGTGTATTTATATAATGGCATCAAGCCAAACAGCCTAAAGACAAACAAAAAAAGGTGATAACTACTCTCTTTAATTGTTTGTTTTGTCCTTAGAGCCATACAGTTAATATTACAACTGAGAACATTGGAGAGAATGGCAGCATTAATGCTTCCATTTCAATGTTTTTCTCCAGGTTGCTTCCCCACCCCCCCCAATGCTTTCTGATGATTTCCTGCTCCAGAGTTATTCAAAGGAGCTGATAATGCTGTCCTGATTGATGAGCTGCTGGTAATGCAGTTTTCCCCATTATGATGTCCTCCAGATGTGTTAGACAACAGCTCAATTAATGGATTACTGGTTCTGTAGTCCAACACGTTTGGGAGGCACCCAATTGAAGAGTTGTATTGTGGTCTGAGGTACAGAAGCACCTCTGGGGGTTGAAATCTGATTCCCTGTTTACCTTACTGTTGCTCTGCTGCTCTCAAAACAGATTGGAATAACTCCCATGGGATTGGGAGGAGAAGCAGAGGAAGAGAGATTCTGGATCTTTCCCACCCCCCATTCTTTCCCTGCATCCAACAAGCCAACTCCCCTATGTAAAAATTTATTGCATATAAATAACAAGTCCCATGATTATAATATGGGAATATGATGACTATTTGAAAAAGTGAGAGGTACATCCAGTAGTGGGATTCAGCCGGTTCAGGCAAACTGGTAGCGGCAACTGTGGGAGGCTCCGCCCACCCACCCGGACGTAATGCGCGAGCACTGTGCATGTGCAGAAGGCTGTGCACATGCGCAGAGGAAGCGCGTGCACTCACATTTGCAAACCGGTAGGGAAGGTAAGTGAATCCCACCTCTAGGTAAATCCTTAGGTGCTGTTAATTCCTTGAAGACAACGCAAGGCAAGATGTGAAAAGGAGTCCTCCTTAGCCATCATCCTGTTTTATCTCTAATTCACCGAATCAGACAATAGGGAAATGTAGAGGCTCCATTTGGGATCAGACTACCATCAATTTTAAACTGTACCTTTCTGGTTCCAAAAGAGAATGGATAAATCTGTCTGTTTTAGTTTCTCTCTGTTTCTGATTTTGATTAATTTGTCCAATTTTTTGTGGGTTTCATTCTATTGACTCTTGTCAAATTTGATTTGATATTTTTAAAAAGAAGTTGGCACTAAAATTGGTTAAATATTTTGGTGCACTATCTCCAATACTACGCAATACAGCATTGTTTCCATTTGCCTAATATACAGAAATTTGGTCTTTTTGAGGGTGTGTGTGTGGGGAGGGGGGGGAGGAATCTACAAGTGCATTTTTTCCTAAATGCATTTAAATGTGTTTAACATAAACATGTATTTTTTGAACACGCTGTTCCCTAAATATACATTCTTTATTATTATTTGTGGATAATACTTCAAAATTCAGGGAATTGAAAATCTCAGGTGATAACTAAGTTTTGTTTCAAGTCTTCCTTCATGAACTAAATTAACCTCTTCCACATCCCCAATCCACCCAATGACCAACCAGAAATTGGGGTGGGGGTGGTACCAACCAGTATATGAAGACCCATTGTACAACCTACAACAAATGATATTCTACTCTGGAGTAGATTGCTCAGGACTTCTAATTCAAAGTTCCATTCAGATAACCTGATTAATACTTGTTGCCATGGAAGACAGATCTCAGAAAACCAAAGACTGTGGGTGGGTCAGCTTCACTGAATCTTTTTTCCCACAGTGGCCAATTAGAGGCTTCTAATTAGTTCCAACCATAGCTTTTCCCCACTGCTTATGGTATTCAGAGCTAAATTGCTCTTGAATAGGGAGGCTCCGTTTAGCACTCATGTGCATTGAGCACTAATAAATCTCCCTATGAAGGTAAACATTTTGCTAACAACTGAACCAGATCAAAGATCTGCATAAGTCAGCTTTCTGTTTCTGGCCAAGATCTCTTAGTACAGGTAGTCCTCAACTTACAACTTTGTTTAGTGAGTGTCCAAAATTACAACAGCGCTAAAAAAAAATGGCCTACAGCTCACACATATGACTATCCCCATGGTCACATAATCAAAGTGGCCAACTTTGACCCATGTTCAACTGCTGTTCACATGGAACCCTTCTCCACTTCAGGCACTTGGCAACTGGTATGCATTTATGATAGTTGCAGTTTCCCAGGGATATTTGATCTCTTAATAACTGCCTTGCTTAATGTCAGAAGTTCCAGCCACAATTGTGGTCATAAATCAGGGACTACCTGTATGCATCACATGTCGAATACTTCTTGTCCTAGTATTCCTATGCCAGCCATGCTGAGAATTGAAGTCCACATATCTTAAAGTTGCCGAAGTTGAGAAACACTGTCTTAGAGATACTCTTTAATAACTGCTTTGCAAATTAGAGACATTGTAGGCTGTATTAAGTCTGTGGTAATAACGCCCCCTCCGTCTTATAGAATCTTTTCTGACAATTTTTATTGAAAGTCATAAGCTTTGGTGGCAGCCCACAAATGTTTATGCCTTTTAATAAATTTTATTAGTTTCACAAGATGCCACCCGACCCTTACTGATTGTTATATAACCATTCAGAGCATTCTGCTCCTTCATTTTAAAATTAATTAGATCCACATCATGGCCACTTCCCGTATTACCTAATGGTGTCAAAATTATTCTGAAATCTGCTCTAAAAAGTTTGGGAACTGAGATGTGGGAAGGGTTGTTGCCAGAAGGAATAATTTTTTGCAAAGTTTTTCTAGCTAGCGGACATGCTCTGCGCATCATAGAAAAGAATAATTAATTATCATTCTCTAGTCTGTTTTTGGAATTTTAACTATCAATAACAGTTGTAATAGCAGTACTAACAGCAGGGACGGTGCTGTTATTGTTTGCATTGTTATGACAACATTATCATTATTATTTAGTCTTTCAATCTTGGGCGCCAACTCCAGAGATGTTTTGCAGTTCGTTTTTTTTTTTTTAAGTTTTGCTTAAATTATTTTAGATTATCAGTTTTGGCTACTCGTCAAAAAAAGACTGTGATACAGCGAAGTTTGCTCAATTTCAGACTAAATTTTGAGATAGTGAAAGATTAGGAAAGTCACATGCTTATTTGCAAAACAGATTGTGGCTGGGAAAGAACTCAGTGAACCCGACAATATCCTGTACACAACTTTTCATCTCGTGGGATTGAATTGTAGAATATGCTCAAACTAAATTGTGGTGGATGTTGGCGATAACCCTGTCCAGGAGCTTAATGGTCAGTCCACCCAGAGATAATAAGAGAAATTAGCTCTTAAGCATACTAATAGAGCCTTACACACAGAAGCACAAACTCTCTCACACATTGTAGGAGAAGGAGCTTAACTGGAATTTAATCTGTAGTCTTGATTCTTCACACCTGACATGTATCCTTAAGATTTATATTGACTGTTTCCTAATAATGATTTGATTACTTATTTGTTCCCTATGACTAGAATTAAGTGTTGTCCCTTATGATTCTTGACGAACGTATCTTTTATTTTATGTACACTGAGAGCATATGCACCAAGACAAATTCCTTGTGTGTCCAATCACACTTGGCCAATAAAGAATAAAGAATTCTATTCTATTCTATTCTATTCTATTCTATTCTATTCTATTCTATTCTATTCTATTCTATTCTATTCATACATTCACATGCATACATACTAGTGCTAATGACTAGATGCCTGCAAAAGAATATAAACCCACCCATTCAGAATTGAAGAAGCTTCTCGGACAAGAAGTGAAATATTTTCAAGGGACAAAAAAACCCAAGTAAGTACAGTTGCCTTTCGGAAAAGCATCTTCGGGACAATATGTGATTTACATTCTTAGGGCTGTGGGAAAATTAAAAACTGGGGCTCACTTTGAACTGGGGTTGTCTGTAGTCAGGGCCGGATTTTCCTATAGGCTAACTAGGCTTCAGCCTAGGGCCTCAAGTTCAAGAGGGGCCTACATTCAAATTGTTAGCAAAATTAAAATTACCCTTTCACTATAGGTGAAAGGGCCTCATAAGTGGAATAGCCTAGGGCCTCTTTTCATCTAAATCCGGCCCTGTCTGTAGTCCCACTGCTCTTAAATTGGGTGTTGTCTCAGAGCTCTGTAGCATTTACGTGAAAGCCAGTTGGAAGTAATGCAGTGTTTCTCAATCTCAGCGAGTTGAAGACCTGTGGACTTCAACTCCCAGAATTCCCCAGCCAGCTTGGCTGGCTGGGGAATTCTGGGAGTTGAAGTCCACAGGTCTTCAACTCGCTGAGATTGAGAAACACTGGGGTAATTGCTCAGGTGGCTAGACTAGAAGCAGATGGCTTCATGTCTAAGGCCTGACTAATCCAGTTTCTTGAACCATCAAACTGGCTCTTCCATAAACAACAACAACACTCTGTAACAACACCCGTTTAAAAAGCAGTGGGATCCCGGACAGCACCTTGAACGCTGAGGTTCAATTCTTCCAAAGGAAGAAATAAAATGATGGGTTGCTCAGATGCTGCCTCAAGTTCTTTGGGAAACAAGTGGGCAGTGCATGCTCTTAAAAAAGATAACCGTGCAATCAAGGAAAAGCTAAGAAATGCACTTCTTAGATCCACAGCTGACAAGCAGGGACAAGTGTGTGAAAAACAAGAGCCAGAAATTAAGGTTGCAGGGCCCCTCTCGAAAGAAGCTCAATTCAGACCGCCTAGTTAGAAGCAAAGGGACCAAGTTCAAAATTCGCTTCGCCTGTCAAAGGAGAAAATCCTTAATTTGTTGAAGCTCCAAAATAAGGGTAGCAAAGCTAAGATCAAAAGAGTCACTCAGTGGGTGAGATGGGCAATCTCCAAATTTGATATATAAAATAAATAACGTTAAAAGGTGGGGGGAGCTGTTTTCTTTCTACGGTCTTATGTTTCTTCCTGGAAAAATGTACTTTATTTATTTATTTATTCATTTATTTATTTAACTTATATGCCACTCATATCATCAAAGGTAACTTTCTGGCTAGGAGGTCTATATTTTGATATGTATACAACTGTGAATTATTATTATTATTAAGCCCTCCCTGGTTACCCCTTTGTTGTGGAAACAGGGTTGGGATACTCTATGAGGTTGAGAGCTATACAGGCAAAAGTATATTATTATTAGTGTAGATGGTTAGTTTTATGTAGCTACTGGAAAAATAAAAATCAATTAGCTGGATGCTTAACAGTAGCTGCCAAAAGACAAATGAAATATTTAAATGAAAGCAGAGGGAAATCTCATCTTTTTTCATCTGCTCTCCCAGAATTCCAATAAACTCCACAGAAGATAAAAACATTCAGAGCCCAAAACCAGCCTCCAGGGAAGTTTTTAAACCTTTCAAAGCCAGGTTTACCACAGGAGGTCTGCTGTTTAGTGAAGAACAAGAGAGCTTTCCTTAAAACAAATATTGCACTGTTTTGTCTAAAGGACATTTCAGTCCTTATCTTTTGGGAGTACATTAAGGTCAATCCTTTTTTATCCCCATAAAATACAACATTATAAATCTCAAGATGCGTTCTGGTTATAACCACAGAACATTCTGTGGTAAACACCCAAAACATTCAAACAGCAGAAGGGAAGGGTCCAAAACAGAAACTTGAAATTTCAATTCACTGCAGCAATTTTTCTAGCAATCTAGAAGACACCCCTGGCTGAAGTCTAATTCTGTTAATTGGCACACGTGGATACCAAGACAGTTCGGCTGGGAAGCCTCCCAAGAGATTGTGCCCGGCGCCAGCAATTCCTACTGGAGATTACTGGGGACAAAAAGCACATTTTCAGTTCCTCGTCAGAAAGTGGGCAACGAAATGTCAAAATCCTTCCCTTTTTACCCCCTTTTTAAGCAAAGGTTTCAGGCAAGGGTTGCAAGACCGACTAAAGAAATGTGCCCATCTCTCGCCCCGCCAACTTTGTCGTCCTGTGTACCCATTGAAAAAAAAGAAAGAAGAAGAACCAATTAGAAACAGGCTGGCAAAAACCTAGGGGCAGTTTTTATTAATAAGGAAGGAAATAAAAACAAAGGTATGGGTAGGCATGCATCCCTTCCAATGCCCTTTACTTCGTACAGCTGTTATACAGGGAGGCCCTGACTGGAAGCCTTCCCTTAAAATCCATTCCTTTGTTTTCTGTCAATCCGGGGCTTTGAAGGCATCCTCCTTGTCAAAGGTGCTTTCGCTCAAGAAATTAAAATGTCAAATAATAATAATAATAATAAAAGAAGGCTTGTTATTTTTTGCTTGAGGCAAGCCCATGGTGGTTTGGGAGGGCCCCCCCCTCTCTCTCTCTCAGGGAAGGAGGCTGAATTGATGGGCCTACCTCACCCCACCCTGAAAGGCATCTCCACCTGGGTCGGAGGACAGCAAAAAAGAAAGAAAGAAAGAAAGAAAGAAAAAAACAACCAAGCCAACCCAACCCCAAGCCAATTTGGACTGGAAGGAACAGACAGAGACAGTGGGAAGCCACCAAGTGCATCTCTTTCAGAATCGCCTGAGTCATTGCTTGGATTGGGAGGGGGGGGTGGCTGGGTGGAGGCAGTCACGCACTACCACGCAAACACACACACACACACACACAGCAGATGAAAGCTTGCAACAACAGGTAAAAAAAAGAGAGAGAGAGAGGGAGAGGCTGCGAGAAAGAGATGGAGCGTCACCCCCTGAGAAAATGGACCAGCCTTTCTTTCAGCTCCCTTCCCATTCCGGGGTGTGCAGCCGGCCAGCCTTTTAGCCAAGAGTTTGACGGGCAAAACACAACAAGGCTGTGGAGACTTGAAGTCCGAGGTGCCCATTGCAGCAGCATCGCTTCCTTCCTGGGGGGGGGGGGGGGAGGCGAGATCTGCCCCGGCCAAAACCTTGCAACGTCTCTTCCCCGCCCCATCAGCCACAGCCAAGGGGTACCCAGCATATTGCAAGGGAGCCGCTGCTCCAAGCACGGGAGGCGGAACGAAGACGGGGAAAGACTCCCGACACCAAAAGGCAACCTTCCAGGCGCGGACCGGGAGCGAAGGAAGGAGAGAAAAGAAAGAAAGAAAGAGAAAAAGAAAGAAAGAGAAGAAACGCTTACTCCATTTTTCAGGACTCCGCGGTGCTCCCCTCGGCTACTCCCGGCAGTCTGGCGGTCTTGCAAGGTGCAAGAAAAGGGAGGGGGAAGAGCCGGTTTAGCGGGATTAATCTTCCTCTCCTCCTCCTCCTCCTCCTCCTCGTCAAGAGCTCTGATTTCCAGAGGCCGTCAGAGAAGGTGGCGGTGACGGCTGCACCTGACGACTCCACATCCCATCCGGCGTTGGTTACCGTCCCGAGCGGATGGGCTGTGCGAGCCGAGGATGCGAAGCCTTGGCTATTATGCGCGAGTGTGGGATGGATGTGTGTGTGGTGTGGTG
Source organism: Pantherophis guttatus (assembly GCF_059756535.1). Taxonomy (NCBI): domain Eukaryota; kingdom Metazoa; phylum Chordata; class Lepidosauria; order Squamata; family Colubridae; genus Pantherophis; species Pantherophis guttatus. The sequence goes on from NC_142063.1 coordinate 20,906,051, forward strand.
TGTGTGTGTGTGTATGTGCGCGGGTGCAGTTGAGCCCCCACCTCCCCTCCCAAGCCGGCCTTCCTCCAGCATTGCAATAGCGCCCCTTGCTGGTCGCCTCCCGCCACGGCGGGTGTTTTCTCCAAAAAGCAGAGAGGCAGCCGGCGAGCTCTGAATGCAGGCGAGAGGCTTCTGAGGGAGCCGAGCGGTGCGCGACGGCTGGTGGGAGCCGCCCGGTTGTTTCAGCGCTTCTGCCCTTACACTTACTGCCCTTACGCTGCTTTCTTACACTCCGGAGGGAAAGAAGATGCGGCTTGCTTTTCCTCATCGCGCTCGGTTTTTAAAAGCGGGTTTGCTTTGGGCTTAGCGCAAGGGGCGCTTTCTGGGCTTGAGAAAGGGCGCTAAATTCAGGGCTTCGCTTTATCAGGGCTGGCTGGCTGGTTTGACAAGCCACGGTTAAAATGAGCCATGAATGCAAACCATGATGAGCTTCGGTCTGGGCACAAACTGCCCGAGAAATCCGCGAACGAGAGGATGGGTTTCGCGGAACAGCCGAGAAATTCGCCTTGTGGGCAAGAGGATGTCTTCTGACTGGAAGAAAAAGAAAGGACAATTCGACACAAGACCCATTCCTAGCCAGAGGAAATCCCTAAGCAAATTAGCTGGCTTGCTTGGTTGCATTTATGTGATAGATTGCATCACTGTGGGACAAAGGCACTCTGGGCATGTGCAGAGTGTTTCCCTCTCTGGAACAAAAAGAGAAAGTAGGGAAATCACAGCAACAGACACAGGCCAGCGTTTCAGCAGAAACACAATTAACAAACATAGAAGAGCTTTCCACTTTTATGTGGTTAGGCCTGGGTTTCTCAACCTCAGCGATTTTAAGAAGTGGGAGAGCTCCCAGAATTCTGCAGCCATTCTGGGGAATTTTAGGAGTTGGAAGTCCGCACGTCTAAAAATGGCTGAGATTTGAGAAACAGTGGTTCAGACCAAAATGAACTGAAAACTTTGCAGGGAGAGGGAGGAACAGCTGAGTAGGTTGGCTAAGACGTGATCCACTCATATTTACTCCTCGCCAAATATGCTCTCCAGTGAGCAAATGAAGTTGCCTTATAATCACAGCTTCACACAAAATACTGAATCCAACCCTGGTTGGCGAGCGTCAACTATGTTCCCATAATATTCTGGGCCCAAGCAGATAAATTACCTTAGGGCTTAGCCTTAGGGTATACAGCAGGGGTCCCCTAACATGGCAGCTTTAAGACTTGTGGGCTTCAACTCCCAGAATTCTCCAGCCAGCTGAGAGTTGAAGTCCACAAGTCTTAAAGCTGCCAAGTTTGAAGACCTCTGGTATACAGGGATGGTCTGGTTTGCTTCTGTCACCTAAGACAATACACAGAAGTAGAGGGGCCTTCAAAGATCATCTGTTCAATTCCCAGCCAATACCCAAATTCAACATGATGACTACTCTGACGGGGGATTATCTAGTGCAGGGGTCACCAACCTTTCGAGCCTAAGGGACCACTAAATCCATAATTTTAAATCCCGCGGACCATTAATATGATCTCCCTAATGACTGGCTGGGTGGGCGTGGCTAGGTGATCATGTGACTGGGTGGGCGTGGCCAACTCAATGTCACTCAAATCGAGGGGCACCTCGCCAGCCTCTACTCACCCCTCCCCTTCCTGCCACTCCTTGCCTCTCCGCCTGGGCTCCTAACCCTAACCCTAACCCCAACAGGAAGCAGTTGTTGGAGCCAAGCAGCCACCATGAGAAAGAGTTGGCAAAACACTTCAGTTCAAATTGGATCTGACCGAGAAGGAGGCTCAGTAGAAGCACCTTACTGAGGACCACAAACATAGGTTTTCTAAGCAGAGGGAAGACCTGTGGGAGTGCAAGGCCAGGTACCGGCGCCTGGAGGCTCAGCGGGCTGAGATGGTCAGCAAGTTCCAGGCCATGATGCAGTCCCACTGGAACAAGGTCCTCCAGTTGTTCGCCATCAGCGGCACTTCCCTCCAGCCTTCGCCCAGGAGGCTGGAGCAGACCCCATCAGAATTTCTGTCCTTCTCCAACCCACACAAAAAGGCCCCAAAGGGGGAGACTCTCTGCAGCAACACAAATGTTCATTGCATGTATCTGTCCCAGGGGCCGTAGTTTGAGGACCCCTGATTTAGTGCAATACAAAAAATGCAAATAATTTTTCACCAAAATTTTCTTGCAGATCACCAGTGGTCCACGGACCACCAGTTGGTGACCGCCGATCTAGTGCCTCTTAAGGCTGAGTCACACAACCCTTTGTCCCAATGGTGCTTTTCCCGCAAGGCAACTGGACTTTCTTAGGGTTTTTTTTTTCTTTTGAAAACATTTTGTGTCTCATCCAAACCGTTTCTTCAGTTCTTTTTGGGTGAGAAATGAAATGTTTTCAAAGGGGGAAAAAGACCCCCAAGAAAGTCCAGTTGCCTTTTGGAAAAAAAAAAACCTTTGGGACAACCATGAACCTGGATGATTGAGACTCTCCACAGACATACAATCGTTGTCAAAGATTGTTACGGAGTTGCTTGTGTTTATTCCCCCTGGCTTAACTCATTTGAAGGAGGTGAAAAATACATCACACCACCCACATGAGCTGCATTTGCACAACATGCTAAGCTAAAACCAAAGCGATGAGCAGTGCCCTCCCATCCCAGAAGAATATTAATTGAGCTTAGGATGTTGTGTGAATGCATCCGCTAGGTTTATAGCTGGCTTAGCGTGCTGTCTATATGTAGTCCATTTCTTATAGTAATTTCTTTTCTGCAATAAACACACCTGACTCTCTCAACCTTTTCTTGTGAAGTTAGACTCTGCGCAATTACAGATAGTCCCTGACTTATGACTGGTCGCTTAGTGACTGTTAACCAGGGGTGAAATCCAGCAGGTTCTGACAGGTTCTGAAGAACCGGTAGGGGAAATTTTGAGCAGTTCGGAGAACCGGTAGCAGAAATTTTGAGTAGTTCGGAGAACCGGAAAATACCACCTCTGGCTGGCCCGAGAGTGGGATGGGAATGGAGATTTTGCAATATCCTTCCCCTGCTATGCCCACCAAGCCACACCACGCTCACCAAGCCAAGCCACGCCCACCAAGCCACGCCAACAGAACCGGTAGTAAAAAAAAACTGGATTTCACCACTGCCGTTAACATTACAACTCAAACCTGAAAAAGCTACTTACAACCAGGGGTGAAATCCAAAATTTTTCCCTATCAAATTCTGTGAGCATGGCTTAGTGGGCATGGTGTGGCTTGGTGGGCATGGATACTGCAAAATCTCCATTCCCACCCCACTCCAGGGGAAGAATACTGCAAAATCTCCATTCCCTCCCCACTCCAGAAGAAGGATATTGCAAAATCTCCATTCCCACCCCACTCGGGGGCCAGCCAGAGGTGGTACTTGCCAGTTCTCCAAACTGCTCAAAATTTCCGCTACCGGTTCTCCAGAACCTGTCAGAACCTGCTGGATTTCACCCCTGCTTACAACCTATTTTGAGTTACCTCAGAGGTGGTTTTTCAAAAGACAGCTGGATTGATTTTTTTCCCCTGAGGAAGAAGAAGAAGAAGAAGAAGTTTCGTTTCTCATCCAAGTAACGTCTTCTTCTTCTTCCTTAGGGAAGAAAAAACAGTCCATTTGCCTTTCGAAAAAGCATCTCTGAGACAACTATGACCTGGATGACTGAGAATCTCCACAGACAGTTTTGGAGTTCTGACATGCTCCCCCCCAGTCATTATTTTGAGTGCTCAGCCACCTGCACACATCTGTAGACGTTTGCAGCACCCCGCAGTCACGTGACTGATTTATGATGCTTTTGCCAGAAATTGACTTTTACTCCCGGTTTCCAAAATAAAACCCAAAACAACCCCTATAGCAAACAATGGCTTCGCTTAACGACCAATACATTCACTCCCTGGCCATGGCATTTGCTTAATGACCACCACAAAAAAAGTCATAAAATTGGGCGTGGTCACATGGGTGAGCCACTTAATGACCATTACAACTCACAGTCAAAATTGCAGACTCAGGGTCGTAAGTCAAGGACTACCTGTTACTGAAGTCTCCTTCAAGATGATTTTTTTCCTGATGGCTAGAGTGACATGGCAATAATAAATAAAGTTGTTTGTCATCTCTTCTTCCTCCTCCTCCTTCTGTTCCTCTGATCCTGTTTAGTTCTTTTCTAATCAGCCAAAATCAGCCAGGTGCTGCCACCAGTTGGCCTTAATTAAAGAATTCTTGCCAAATCCATTGCCTCTTCAATGTATTTCAGGTGTGATATGGCTAACTTGTTTGTTTGTGTCAGAACCATCACAATGAAAATAAGGCATACTTTACAGCGTAGCATTTAAAATATAAAAGACAAAATTAAAATATGTACAAGTTAAACAGATTTTGCCCCAAAATTAGCAACATTAATTGTGCTGTGTTGTGCTGCCATGATATCTGCAACAGGGGTGGGTTCTAAATTTGTTTACTACCGATTTTGTGGGCGTGGCTTATTTTGTGGGCGTGGTTTGATGGTCATGTGACAATTTTTTAGGATTTAGCAGAGGTACTGGTCTTCCAGGCTTTTAACTGCTTGCAGAGCTGTACCGGTCTACTCATTTGTTCTTGGAGGCACCGGTCTATTCATTTGTTTTTGGAGGCACCGGTCTACCACCACACTGCCTTTTAACACTGATCAGCTGTAGGGCGGCCCTTTGAAGCCCCGTGACAAGAGTTTAAACAGCTTTTTTTCCTTCTAGCCGATCATCTGGGACTCGGGAGGCAGCGAATAGATTGGGGGCGGGGCCAAATAAAAAGTAAGAATAACGTAGGGGGCGGGAGGGCCCAGCTCCCAAACAAAGAGAACCGGTTCAGTGACATCATATCGTCACAGCTACCGGCTCTGCCGAACCGGGCCGAACCGGGAGGAATCCACCACTGATCTGCAAGTGTACACTGAGCGCAGGTATAAATATGATATGTGTTGTTGTTGTTGATTGTCACCACAATTGCAATGGGCAGAAGCCACCAGAGAGCCCCATATGTTCAGGGTGCCTCTGGACCTTGTACCTCTGTGCAGCTTATTCAACAATTTCCATACTTCCCAGCTTTCATCAGACCCAGCTGCCAGCTCCTTTGTTGGTTCCACCCAGTATTGGTTCTATGTATAATCAATCAGTCCTCAACTTGCAACTGTTCATTTAGTGACCTTTAGAAGTGTAAAATGACACTGAAAGAAGTGACATCATTTTTCACACGACCACTGCAGCATCCCCAATGGTCACGTGATCAAAATTTGGATGCTTGGCAACTGGCCGATATTTATGATGGTTGCAGTGTCCCTGGGTCATTTGATCCCCTTTTGTGACCTGACAATCAAAGTCAATGGAGAAGCCAGATTCACTTAACAACCACGTTACTAACTTAAAACTGCAGTGATTCGATTAACAACTGCGGTAAGGAAGGTTGTAAAACGGGGCAAAACTCAACAACTGCCTCACTTAGCAACAGAAGTTTTGGGCTCAACTTTGGTCGTAAATCAAGGATTATCCATAAGTCCATTCTGCTTTCAAATTCTTCGAAGTCTTCTGTCAACCTAAGGAAGCTTTTCCTGGATTTCAATCTCTGATGCGCTGGTTGTAGGCCATAGAGAAGGTGTCGTCTAGATCAGGGGTCGGCAACCTTAAACACTCAAAGAGCCACAAAGCTCTTAACCAGAAGCCCCCCATTCAATTCTGGAGCCGACCGGAAGTCGGGTTCCCCCACCATAGAGTCTCCTCCTAGTGCGGCATCCTTTTTCCTCTACCATTCCTAACCGAAAGCCCTATCAATTGTGGGGCTGACTGGAAAACCCGCCCCTTGCCATAAAGTCTCCTCCTGGCACACCATGCGTCCCCCCTCCCTTAACTGGAAGCTCCTCTCAAAATTGTGGTGCTGACTGGCAACAGGGAGCCACAGTAGAGGAATGAAAGAGCCACATGTGGCTCCAGAGCCGCGGGTTGCTGACCCCTGGTCTAAATATTTATGATTTGAGCCTCTGTCTGTATGCTGCTGCTTGTCTGCGAACAGCAGGGGGGGCAGTGCCAGCTAGATGGTAGATCTTATCTACAGTAGCAGCCAAAATTGTGGAAACCTTTTGGGAAAAGTGTATTTTTGAAGTTTGATGGCTAATAACACCACTTTTTTTTTTTGGAGTTTCAAGATAATCATATTCCACTGCTGGAATGGCCTGGGAATAGCCCAGACTTTAACCCAATTGAAAATCTATGGATTTTGTTAGTCAGAAGTGACCTAGCAATAAAACCCAGTTAATAGAAGCAACCATTCAATCTTGGTTTCACATTATAACAGCTGCAGAACTAAAGGACTTGGTTCACTCCATGGGAAGACGTTGTAAGGTCATAATTCATGCTAAAGGTTACCCAACTAAGTATTCACTGACATGATAATTTTTGTACATCTCATTTTTTCTATGGTGATAATTGTTGTATATCTCATTTTTTCTACCTGTTTCACTTTTCTTCTTTATACTGTAACTGCTATTCTAACAGCAAATCCTTCATAAAAGCTATTGCATTACATTCTTGATTAAATTATCTTTCCATTGATATATAATTTTATGGTATTACTCCAAAAAAAGTGGTAGTTATTAGCTAGTTTTAGAAAATACACTTTTCCCAAAAGGGTTCCACAGTTTTGGCCACTACTATAGAGGGGTCATTTAAGACATCTAGTAATAACTGTTTAGACCAGGGGTCACTAACCTTTCGAGCCTAAGGGACCACTAAATTCATAATTTTAAATCCCGCGGACCACTAATATGATCTCCCTAATGACCGACTGGGGGGGCGTGGCTAGGTGATCATGTGACTGGGTGGGCGTGGACAACTCTATGTCACTCATGTCGAGGGGCGCCTCGCCAGCCTCTACTCACCCCTCCCCTTCCAGCCACTCCTTGCCTCTCCGCCCGGGCTCCTTAGGGCCCTAACAGGAAGCAGTTGTTGGAGCTAAGCAGCCACCATGAGAAAGACTTGGCAAAACACCTCACTTCAAATTGCACAAGCATAGGTTTTCCAAGCAGAGGGGAGACCTGTGGGAGTGCAAGGCCAGGTACCGGCGCCTGGAGGCTCAGCGGGCTGAGATGGTCAGCAAGTTCCAGGCCACGATGCAGTCCCACTGGAACAAAGCCCTCCAGCTGTTCGCCACCAGCAGCACTTCCCTCCAGCCTTCGCCCAAAGCTCCGCACCAGGAGGCAGAAGCAGACCCCAAGTCGGAATTTCTGTCCTCCTCCAACCCACACAAAAAGACCCCAAAGGGGGATCTGTCCCAGGGGCCGTAGTTTTGAGGACCCCTGATTTAGTGCAATACAAAAAATGCAAATAATTTTTCTGCGGACCACCAAAATTTTCTTGCGGACCACCGGTGGTCCATGGACCACCAGTTGGTGACCGCTGGTTTAGACCTCAAACCAGCCTGTGTTTCCTCCAGCCCTTTTTGCAATGATCACAGCCCACCTCCCAAATTTTACTGCTGAAAGCCCCCTTCAGAATGCCAAATTCTAGTGGAACATGGGGGTTTTTTTGGTTTTGTTTTAATAGAAATAAGAAGCAAAATAAGTGCTTTAGGCCTCTGCTAGATGTAGCTGTTTGATTTAACTCCAGCACAAGCCCTTCAAAATATAATATTGTAAAATAAATATAATAATAAAGAAAAAAGATAAAGAAAGGTTGATCTAGCCCCTTCTGAAAATGCCACAGTGTTTCTTTCATTTTGCCAGCAACTATGAACTTCAGATTTCTTTTTCAAAAATGAGGGGAGGGGGCAGGACTCGACTGGAAAAACAAATCCACTCCTAAGAGATAGAAAAATCAATCTTTAGATGGCAATATAATAGGCCACATTTCCCTGAAAATATTGATGATTCAAGGACCGTTTTTGCATACCGCAGGATTGATATGGTATTGAGCAGAATTTTCATCAACAACAATGTACTGGCGTCTCATCAATTACTAACCAAACACCTTCAGCAAACCCACAAAGCAAAGCAAAAGTAATATTTTAAATATTTATTTTTTTTTATAAATAATTCAAAGCAGTGAACATACCTAATGCTCTTTCGTCCTGCTATTTGCCCCACAACAACCACTCTGTAAGGTGAGTTGGACTGAGAGAGAGTTGACTGACCCAAAGCCGGCCAGCCAGCTCTCATGCCTAAAGTGGGACTAGAATTCACAGTCTCCTAGTGATTGGCCCAAAGTCACCCAGCTGGATTTCATGCCTAAAGTGGGACTAGAATTCACAGTCTCCTAGTGATTGGCCCAAAATCACCCAGCTGGATTTCATACCTAAGGTGGGACTAGAATTCACAGTCTCCTAGTGATTGGCCCAAAGCCAGCCAGCCAGCTCTCATGCCTAAAGTGGGACTAGAATTCACAGTCTCCTAGTGATTGGCCCAAAGTCACCCAGCTGGATTTCATGCCTAAAGTGGGACTAGAATTCACAGTCTCCTAGTGATTGGCCCAAAGTCACCCAGCTGGATTTCATGCCTAAAGTGGGACTAGAATTCACAGTCTCCTAGTGATTGGCCCAAAATCACCCAGCTGGATTTCATACCTAAGGTGGGACTAGAATTCACAGTCTCCTAGTGATTGGCCCAAAGTCACCCAGCTGGATTTCATGCCTAAAGTGGGACTAGAATTCACAGTCTCCTAGTGATTGGCCCAAAGTCACCCAGCTGGATTTCATGCCTAAAGTGGGACTAGAATTCACAGTCTCCTAGTGATTGGCCCAAAATCATCCAGCTGTATTTCATACCTAAGGTGGGACTAGAATTCACAGTCTCCTAGTGATTGGCCCAAAGTCACCCAGCTGGATTTCATACCTAAGGTGGGACTAGAATTCACAGTCTCCTAGTGATTGGCCCAAAGTCACCCAGCTGGATTTCATGCCTAAAGTGGGACAGTCTCCTAGTTTCTAACCTGGTGCATTAACCATTAGGCCAAACTGCCTCGCCATAATAGTTTGCATTGTTGGTTTATCTCCCAACAAGGAACAGTCAAGGAACTTGTAAAGATGAAAGACACATTGGCTCTTAGAAATATAGTATTTGCCTTGTGGCTAGTGAACTGACTAGTCCAGCTGTGGTGTTTTTAGCAATCTTTGTGGAATTTTTTTTTTCAGTATTTCTGTTTTAGAAAACTTAATTACACATACTGGTTCAGACAACCTAGCTGTCTTTAATAACTTACAACCAATTTGAATTCAAGAACTTCACAAATTTTATTTTGGTTTGCAGATCATTCACCTTTAATATTTTTGTATTATTACGAATTTTATATTAAAATGCACCGAGAAAATGAAAGTTGTTCATATACCGGTAATTAAATTAACCTATTACATCATTAGTTAATTAATGGGTACAAATAAAGGTCAAGGGGATTTTTATTTCATTTCCTGGAGCATTTTTGTTTAATTCAGAGTTTAAAAAAAGCTTCCGCAGCTTGTTCTCAAATTGATCTCTGTTGAACTCAGGACTGGGTGGAGATTTAACCCCAGATTTTCTATAATCAAGGCAGGCAGAATGAAAATTGGGGTGAGCATTTTTTTTAATTGAAGAGAATATTAGAGGTTTGGTATGACGGGTGATGAGTTCTAGCAAAATAGATATGCTAAGTGTAGTGGAGACATTCATAATCCCCATTAATCCTAATTTATCATCAAATAATACAGAATTGGTAGTCTGTCTTTAATTTTCTTGAACAGTCTTGGACACTGCAGTGATGCTCAGCAGAAAATCACAGGGCTGGAAGAGACCTCAGTGGTCTTCTAGTCCAACCCCTTGCTCAAGGCATAAGACCTGAACATCCCAATTAAATGGTTGTCCAGTCTGTTTTTGAAAACTTCCAGTGGTGGAACACCCACAAGTCCAGGAAGCAAGCTATTCCATTGATGAATTGTCAGAATATTTCTCCTTACTTAAGTTGGATCGCTCTTTAACAAACTTCCACCCATTACTTCTTATCCTGCCCTCTGGTGCTTTGGAGAGTACTGTAAGTCAATCCCCTCTTCTTTCTGACAGCACTTCAAGTACTGGAAGACAACTATCACGTTCCCCCAATCTTTCCCTTCAATAGGCTGGACATACCTAGCTCCCTCAACTATTCATCATATGATTTAGCCTCCAGATCCTTTATCATCTCTGTTGTTCTTCTCTGCACACTTTCTGGGATCTCAGCATCATGCAGAAGAAAACAGAAGCAGATCTGTAAGTGGACTGAGTTTTTCACCACTTCCTGTTCAACACATAAGCTAAGCACTTAGAAAATATCTTCCTAAATTCTCAGTCTGCCATCCTGAGCTATTTGGGGCATTTTTTCAGAGCTGCGGTGGTGCAGTGGTTAGAATGCAGTACTCCAGGATACTTTTGCTGACTGCTGGCTTCCTGCAATTTGGCAGATCAAATCTCACCAGGCTCAAGGTTGATTCAGCCTTCCATCCTTTCCGAGGTGGGTAAAATGAGGACCCAGATTGTTGGGGGCAATAGGCTGACTCTGCAAACCGCTTAGAGAGGGCTGTAAAAAGCACTGTGAAGCAGTATATAAGTCTAAGTGCTATTGCTTCAAGTCTTTTGCTCCAAGTTCTTATAAAAAGCAGAGTGATCTGAATCAAGCTCATTAAGTAGAGTGAGACTGAATTCCAAAACCAGCTGGGAAGAGACAAAGAGCATGTCTACATGTTACTGGTGATGTGAGGCCAGGAGGAACCATCTGGGAGAAAGATGTACAATTTAGAAACAATAAATCTCATTTATGAGCTCCCTAGTCTAGTTTGTGGCTTGAAAGCAAGCAACTGGAGGAGAAGAATGGTTGAGAAATCAAGTGAAGGTTTAAGCTCTGGGAGAGAGATACATAAACAACACTGCAGCTCCTTCGGCCAAATGTCTTTTGTGAAGAATAGCTGGGAAAAGCAGAAGAATCTGATTATCTTGGAACGTCCATAACCTGAAGCACTCCATCTTCAAATACCAGTTATTCATTATACAAACTAGGAGGATATAGTTAATTGTCCTCTCCTCAAAAGTTTCTAATTGGCCTCGGTTGGAAACAGGATCTGATGTTTATCTGACTTTGAACTGAGATTTTGAAAAGGATTTTAAACAAAGGTAACTGTATGCATCAAAGGCAGCAGATAAAGAAAAATGGATGGGGTGTAAAGGTAATTTACCTTGAGAATCACCTCAAACACAATGTGGTGAAGTTGCTAACTTGAACCCTTGCAACAGGGACTCTGTCAGGGAAGAGGATGCCCTAGATTAGATGAGTATTTTGGTCAGATACATCAAGGTTCTTATCTATCTATCATCTATCTACATCTATGTATCTATATCTATCTATCTATCTATCTATCTATCTATCTATATCTATCTATCTATCTATCTATCTGTCTATCTATCTATCTATCTATTGTTCTATCTATCTATCATCTATATATCTTATCTATCATCTCTCTATCATCTATCTCTCTATCATCTCTCTATTATCTATATATCTTATCTATCACCTATCTATCTATCTATCATCCATATATATTATCTATCATCTATCCATCCATCCATCCATCCAATTTCTTAACTGCCCATCTGTCTCAGAAAGGGGTTCTGGGCAGTGTACAATATACATTCCTATGTTCTTCAGAGATTTGGGAAAGTCCATTGTGGTGCTTGTTCAGAGAAGACATACAAGTTTTGGGGTAGAGAGAGAAATGGAGTAGTCCACACTGCTTGTGATTTTTTTCAGCTGGCTTAGAAGGGGACAGGTACCGTATATGTGGTACCTTGCTCAATAGTAGTAACTGTGAGAGGGATTTTGGAGTCTTAGTGGACAACCATTTAAATAGGAGCCAGAAGTGTGCAGCAACTGCCAAAAAAGCCAACACAGTTCTAGGCTGCATAAACAGAGGAATAGAATCAAGATCACATGAAGTGTCAATACCACTTTATAATGCCTTGGTAAGGCCACACTTGGAAGGTTGCATTCAGTTTTGGTCACCACAATGTAAAAAAGATGTTGAGACTCTAGAAAGAGTGCAGAGAAGAGCAACAAAGATGATTAGGGGACTGGAGGCTAAAAATATGAAGAACGGTTGCAGGAACTGGGTATGTCTAGTTTGATGAAGAGAAGGACTAGGGGAGACACGATAGCAGTGTTTCAGTATCTCAGGGGTTGCCACAAAGAAGAAGGAGTCAAACTATTCTTCGAAGCACCTGAGGGTAGAATAAGAAGCAATGGGTGGAAACTAATCAAGGAGAGAAGCAATTTAGAACTAAGGAGAAATTTCCTGACAGCTAGAACAATTAATAAGTGGAACAACTTGCCTGCAGAAGTTGTGAATGCCCCAACACTGGAAATTTTTAAGATGTTGGATAACCATTTGTCTGAAGAGGTGTAGGGTTTCCTGCCTGGGCAGAGGGTTGGACTAGAAGACCTCGAAGGTCCCTTCCAACTCTGTAATTATATTCTATTCTAAATGGATCACATCAGAGGTGGGTTTCAGCAGGTTCTGACCAGTTCTGGAGAACTGGTAGCGGAAATTTTGAGTAGTTCAGAGAACCGGTAGTATTTATTCTCACTGGCCATGCCCACATCTATTCTCTGCCTCCTGAGTCCCAGCTGATCGGGAAGAAATGGGGATTTTGCAGTAACCTTCCCCTGCCACACCTACCAAGCCACGCCTACCAAGCCATGCCACACCCACCAAGCCACATCCCCAGAACCAGTAGTAAAAAAATTTGAAACCACCACTGGATCACATGACTCCCCCAAGGCACTGCAACTGCCTAAATCAGTTGAAGTTCATAAATCGTAAAAGGGCCAAAGTTCCCCATTCCTGGTCTAAATATGTCCCAGTTGCCAAGTGCCCAAATTTCGATCACATGAATGTGGCAATTCTTAAAAGTTGCTGAGGTTGAGAAATATTGATTTGAAATCATGTAATCCCCAGGACAGAATTGGGGAGGTGCCTATCCTGCAACAGAACCAGCTATCTGGAACAAACACGCTGTGCAGATATGTCAGAGTTTCTCAACACTAGCAGTGGAATTTTGGCAGTTGAAATCCATATATCTTAAAAGTTGCAGAGGTTGAAAATCGCTGAGCTAAGCTATTAAACAAGTCTTCCTCTTATCTTGTTCCTTGTTTACAGCATTAGCTTAGTCAAGGCCAGTAAGATATCCGGTTTTATTTATTTTGCCCTCTTCCTATGGTACTGTAGAAGTAAAATTGCAATGCCACAGCTGTTTTTGCTTGTTTCGGGAAATTAATTTGCAGCTTTCCTTGATCCAATGAGCACAGAGTGTCCAAGTCAGTAGGGCAAGAAATATTCCTGGTAGAGCCTGTTGTAAAAGACTGGACAGCTACAAAGCAAGATATTTGACTTGGGTTTTAAGGAAAAAGTCAGCCACAAAATATCCCTGTTCAGTAGACCGCTTTGCCAATGTTGCCACTTTCAAGGCTATATGAATTTGCTGGTTGCAAATGTTGACTTTGAAGGCTGTATAAAACCTGTTGAATGCTGGGAGTTGAAGTCCACACATCTGACTGACCTTAAAGCAGTGGTGAAATCCAATTTTTTTTACTACCGGTTCTGTGGACATGGCTTGGTGGGTGTGGTGGGGCTTGGTGGGCATAGCTTGGTGGGCATGGCAGGGAAAGGATACTGCAAAATCCCCATTCCCTCCCCGCTCCTGGGAGAAGGATATTGTAAAATCTCCATTCCCACTCCGCTCTGGGGCCAGCCAGAAGTGATATTTGCCAGTTCTCCAAACTACTCAGAATTTCTACTACCGGTTCTCCGAACTGCTCAAAATTTTCACTACCAGTTCTCCAGAACCTGCTGGATTTCACCCCTGCTTTAAAGGGTATATGAAATCTGTTGACTGCATACGTTCTTTGCAGAGCTCACAATACATCTCTTTCTTCAACTCCTCAAATAAACCTTTTCTTTGCTCGCCACTTGAATTTTGAGTGACAATCTGTTTTCTTCCACATCATCGTACTATTCTCTTCTGGGGAGGACTCAAGGCAGCTAATAAAATATAACCAAAAACAAACAATAGTACTGGAAAGTTAATGATGTAAATCACAATTCATAGTGAAATGATACAGAAATAGTTACCTTGCTCAAGAGTGAAGAAGGCTGGAGTTGACTGGTCATTTTCAACAAAAGAAACTTCTTTGTGCCCGTTACCTTTGGTGGCATTGTTGGGTTGGTTACTATTCCTCATTCAGAAGTGAGAGACGGTCCCGTTCCTTCCTTTTTGATTTATATTTTATTTTCATTATAATTAAAATACTGCCATTTTAAAATAAAAATACAGAAAAGCAAAAGTTAGAAAACTAGGAGAAAAGTACAAGGAGTGGGAAAAAATGGTGACATCTGACTTTTTTCACTGCAGGAAAAAAGAAAATAGAACCTCGGCTTTTTGCTTTATATTTAACTACATTTCAAGCCAGTTCTATAATAACAAAATCAGTCTATTCTGCAAAACCTAAAATCAAATTTTCTTTTTTTGTTTTCAGTTTCAAGCAAAATGTCCAGAAATGGTTTCCAAGTAGAAATAAAACAAGGTAACTTCTCTTTCAATTAAAACAGTCTTGGCATCTCCACTAATTCTAAGGCCTTCTTCCTTCTGTTGGAAGAAATGTCCATTTGGGTTCAGTTCCAAGTGGGAAGAAAGACACTGGAAACATGGAACCTGATTGGAAAGATAGTTTAATGGTGGCTAGGACCACATGGTTTGAGGTCCTGGGCAATCAAACACATGGGTGAGAGAGAGACAGATTTATACCCTCTCTTGGGCTTTGAACTTGCTTCCTGTTCCTGTGAAAAAATGTATTCTGATTGGTTGTCAGACTCCCATGGGGACATGCAGGGGTAACTTTGTAGGTTGTCTTGAGTCCCAGGCTTGGTTGAATCTTGCTGGGTGATGTAATGAAGGGGCTTTGGGCAATTCCTATTATGGTTTAGTGGCTTTGTCCTGGTTTGGATCTTGAGTGAAGGCTAATCCTATCACCCTGGAGCTGAAGGTCTTTTGTCTTGTAGATAAAATGGCATCAAAATATCTGCTGGGGCTGAGTTTGTGTGTCCCTTAAGATTTCTATTTATCTTTTAGGGAAACATTCTGCCTTTTTAATATTTCCTAGAATATTTCATTTTTCTAGGAGAAGGATAGGTGCTAACTTTCTACACTTCCTAACTTTGCATTGTCTGTGGAATCATAAAATTGGAGGAAGCCAATTAAGTTCAAACTTCATTCAGTACAAGAATCCTAATTAAAGCGTCCTGACGATAGCTGTCCCATTTCCGCTCAAACAAATCAGTAAAAGAGAGTCCACTTATCAGTATTTATCTGAATAATTGTTTCCACTACCTCAGTCTCTTCCTGTACTGTTACAAGGTTTTCCTTAGCAGCCAGGACTCCCAGATTGAGCAACCAAAAGAATTTTGCAAGCTCAAATACAACTTGAAAGACTGGGGAGATTGATGTGTTTCCTTCCAGGCTCAATTCAAAGTGTTGGATCTTATCTAAGGCTCAAAGGTACAAAGTCATGGTCTTCTGATTGTTGCTGCATGATCTTGTGGTAAGCTGCTCCTGAACATAGGGGTTCTATTTTGTTTTTATGGGAGAAGCATCAGTTTCAAAGTCCCTTTGTCGATGCAGAAAACTAATGCTCATACAGCTTTCTTAATAGATAATTATCTGGCTTTTGAATATCTAATCCAGGGGTTCCGAAATGGGGGTGCTTGCACCCCCTGGGGGTCTGAGACAATATTCCTGGGGGTGCGAAAACTTGGGTTTAGAAGTTTCAAAATTATAGTGTATATGTATAATTATAAGCTTGTTGATCGAAAAGTTAGCAGTTCAGCGGTTCAAATCCCTAGTGCAGCATAACAGGGTGAGCTCCCGTTACTTGTCCCAGCTTCTGCCAACCTAGCAGTTCAAAAGCACGTAAAAAATGCAAGTAGAAAAATAGGGACCACCTTTGGTGGGAAGGTAACAGTGTTCCGTGCGCCTTTGGTGTTTAGTCATGCCGGCCACATGACCACAGAGACGTCTTCGGACAGCTTTGGCTTTGAAACGGAGATGAGCACTGCCCCCTAGAGTCGGGAACGACTAGCACATATGTGCGAGGGGTACCTTTACCTTTATATATATGCATATAATTTTTTAAGGTGTGCAAGAATATATCAGAAGCGTTCTAGGGGTGCAGGGTATAGAAAACGTTGTGAACCTGTGGTCTAATCCAAGCAGGACATGATAGTAATGCCAATTCTCTGCTATTTTATTGCATTAATACGTTATACAGCTCTCAAAATTCCCACTGTTTTATTCTATCCATGTTAGGATATTAAGTTTAGTATTGTAGCTGGAACAGTCAAGTGTGCAGTGGGCACACAGTTGCAGCTGATTGGTTGGAGAGTGCTGACTGTGGCATGAGGCAATCTGCGCTCTGATTGGTTGCTCTAAGTATAAAGGGGGAGTTCCCCTTTTTCCCCACCTTTTTTTCTTCTGTGTATACTGTTTGATTTACCTCATGATGTTCTTATATTCCTAACTGTCTCTCTCTCTCTCTCTCTCTCTCTCTCTCACACACACACACACACAATGTATATATATATACTGACGCAAGTTTGTTTCAGTGTCTCTGACTTCATTTGGGCAAATGGATGAAAATCAGATATACACACAGAAAATGGCTCTCTCACATGCACCTAGGGAGAGCATAGAGTCACACTCAACCTTTGAGTTAAATGCATTGTCAGATGTAAATGCCTTATTCTTCAATGTGTAAATAATGTATATATGGAACATCAGAGGTTAACTTATTCTTTGGACTTTAATGTATTCATAACTTACCACTCCCATTCCTAGCTCCACCCCTTGTATATATAAGGAGCCACCCTCACCATTCTCGTAGCTTCTACCTTGAATATTCAGTGAATATAGAATGCCTATCATAATTAAAAAGAAATATATTTAAAGCTCTAACTCCTATTATCTTTATTGAGTCTGATCCTGAAAATATTGCAACAATCTGGTAGCAGAGGATGGTTAATTGACTCAATAAGTAATTAAAAATGTCCAAGAAAGATAGGCCCAACACCAGGGCCTACAGCAAAGAAATAGAAACTGATCAAGAGATGATCAACGAATCCACCAATGCGATTTCGAGAGAATCCGAAGAATACACCACTGAAGAAGAAGAACTAATGAGTGAAAATAATGACCAGAAAGAAATCGAAATAGAAAATAACGAACTCAGGTCAGAGATATTAAAGATACTAAAAAGCCAAAAGAATGACGAAAGTCTCATCGCGGACCTCCAGGAGATGCTGAAGAACAGCGGAGCAGCGAGAGAGAAAAACGTCATTAAAGAAAAACCCAAAGATCAAAAAACCGTAAGTGAGATGACTACTGAGAAAATAGTTGTTAAAAAGAAAAGATGTGATCCCGCGCGAAATTTTGAATGGCAGCCATCTTGGTTTCAACGAACTTCAAAAGAGAATGGAGCAGAGCCAATCAAAACGCTCAGTTCAAAATTTCTGGCGCGAAAAACACTATCAGACGAAGAAAGTGAGAAAGAAGTCTCAAACTCTTCAGATGATCCAAAATCAGAAAGTGAAGACGATTTAACAAAATCTCAAGTAAAATCAGCAATGAAAACACTTTTTGCTGCTTTTGGGCCAAGACTGAAAATTACCAAGACATCTACGAAGAAGCAAGAAATCAAACCGGCGACTCAAGACCTGCACGCTCCCATCCTGACCTCGAAAGCGACGACGCCCGAGCCCAGAGAGCCATGCCGATTTCGCCCTACACCACAGACAAGATCGAATACCAACGCACACAAAAAGAAGAAAAGAACCGTCGCCACCACCAGAACCCCAAAAACCGAGCCAGAGACCGACTCATCTGAGGAGGAGCGGATCGAGAGAGCTGAAAGGGAGAGAACCTTCCACGACGCCACCAAAGAAGAAATGAGCAACGCGCATGTGCGAAACTACGTAGACGACCCAGAAGGACTTGAACTGGCCAGAGAACCGCGCAGACTCATTGCAAGCATCCCAATGCCGTTCTGTAATTTCCTGCACTTGAGAGATCACGGACTGCCCCAGGTTGTAAGTAATGGACAGAATAATGTAGGTAACTTACCCAGTGACTTCCCAAAACTTAGAATTGATGGCATTAATTTACAAGAGTGGTATCAACAGCTTCAGGTTATTTTCATGAAAGAAAATTTACTATTCTTTATAACTAGCCCTCCAAGAAGACCTTGGACTTTAAAAATAGATTGTTTACATCATAGAGCATTTTTCATAATAATATCTAGCGTGTCTCCTGCAATGTATCATAGCATCAAACCAAACCTAACTGTATCAGAAATAATTCAATGCATGTTTAATCTATTTCACAGCGATAGCGTAGCTACAACCACAAGAATGTCTAAGGATTTCTTTTCCTCTAGAGTAAAACCAGGGGTTTCTATAAGTGAGCATTTGATAAATCTAAACAAAATAAGAGCTGAGCTACAATTGAGGGGGGAAGTGATTTCAGATCAAACAATGAAAAGTGTTATTATCAATTCACTTGATCCATCATGGGATAACTTTATGTCACACTTAGATACCATTAATTTGGGATATTTATCCATAGAAAGTCTATCTAACAAATTGATAGCAGAAGACAATTCAAGAAAAAATCGATCCAGTAACCAAACAGACCACAAACCTTTTAGGAAAGTAGTCTTTCAAGATAAACATAATGAGGCCTTTAGATGCTACAATTGTGGATCCAGGGAACATAGTAGAAGAGACTGTCCCAAAGTCTCAAGAGAGAGACATAGGCCAGAATATAGGAGCAAATATAATTACAGACAATCTTCCACAGATAGACACAAATATAGAAGTCCACCAAATTACAAAGAAGGTAGAGGGGGTAGAGAAAATTCAAAAGAGAGGAAATCTGGGTCACTGAATGGGCTAAATAAACAAGACAGCACCAGAACACAGCAGGATGAGAATAACAATTGGCTTATTGATTCTGGTGCAACAAATCACACCACCAACAACAAAAGTATATTATCTTCATTTATAGAAGATAAGTTTGTGATAAAGGTAGCTAATCAAGAAAAGGTTCAAGTACTAGGCAAAGGAAATGTGACCTTGCCTGGTCTAGGGAAAATAGAGGGGGTATTATTAATCCCAGAAATACCTCACAACATACTAAGTGCCATAAAATTAAGCAGAGAATCTGATATCAATATAGTTTTCTCAAAAGGGAAAGCAACTATAGAAAAGAACAAAACAAATGTAGGTACTGTAATGATAAAAGGAGGTCTACCCTATCTGATAACTAAAGAAAGATGTTTACATAACATTGATTCAAATATGGAAGATTGTATTGAAGCAGATGATGAAAATGTCAGTAACAGTGACAATGATGAGTGTAGAATAACTCATGATCACAAAAATACATACAAGGAAAAGAAACCAAAAATAGGTAAACCAATTCATGATGAGTGTGCTCACATCTTACACAGGAAGTTAGGACATGCAAGCTTTCCTGTAGTACAAAAAATGACTGAACACGCAGAAGGTGTCAAAATAAAAAATTGTGAAAATTATTTGGAATGCTCAGTATGTAAATCCACCAAACTAAAAACCAGTCCCAGACCAAAAAAATCTAACAGATCAACTAACAATATTTTTGATTTGGTACATATGGACTTAGTTGGTCCATTAAGTCCCTCAATTACCTATAGAAAACGTTACTTCCTAACAATAGTGGATGACTACAGCCGATATGGTTTTGTTTACACATTAAAGCACAAGGATGAAACATTTCAGAAATTTAAGGAATTCTACAAACGTATAGAAACACAACATAATATCAGAATAAAGCAAATTATGACAGATAGGGGATGTGAGTTCATGTCTAAAGAATTCTCCCAATGGTTAAAGGATAGAGGAATGTTACATTTCACGTCCAATCCTTTTTCTGCATTTCAAAATGGAGTTGCAGAGAGGAAAAATTCCACACTACAAACCATGATTAGGTGCACATTAGAGGATGCTGGTTTAGGCAAACAATTTTGGTCAGAGGCATTACATTATTCGAATTACACTCAAAATAGAACCTGGTCCAGTATTGTGAATAAGACACCATATGAGGTGATGTACAATAGAAAACCCAAATTATCACACATGCACATATTTGGAGTCACTGCAGACGTACACATACCTAAACAATTGAGGAGAAAGGGAGAAAACGTATCCAGGAGATTAAGATTCATGGGATACGAAACTGGAACCAAAGGGTACAGATTTATTGATAGTAATAACAAATTTATAGTATCCAGAACAGCTGTGTTCCATGAACAGGCCAATTGGTCAAAATTGCACCTTAATGAAATATTTCCTAATAAATGTAAAGATACGATATCTTGCGAGGAAGGAACAACAGAAAATCAAAATATTAACAAAAGTAAGAACAAAACCAAAACTTGGACTAATAGTCAGCATAAAATAAAGACAGACACATTAACAAAAAAGGAAGCTAGATATTTGCATGATAACCATAGCAAGCCTGAAAGAACTATTAGAAACAATAGAAACCAAATACCAAATAAATACAAAGATTACATAATGCATATGAATGGAGAACAAATAACACCTAATACATATGAAGAAGTATTGAAACTTCCACATGAAGAAAGAGAAAAATGGGAACTAGCTATGGAAAAAGAGATGGAAAGTTTACAAGGATTAAATGTATTCACACCTGCGATCGCACCTAAGGATAAAACAATTATAGGTACCAGGTGGATTTATAAAATTAAGAACTTAGAAGGAGGCAATACCTTATACAAGGCTAGACTAGTTGCACAAGGCTATGCACAAAAATATCCAGAAGACTATACTGATACATATTCACCCACAGTGAGAACAGAGAGTGTCAAAACAGCCCTTGTAGTAGCATCTGCACTCAATCTGGACGTATTCCAATATGACATACAGACCGCATACTTACATGCAAAATTAGATAAGGAAATATATGTAAGAGCACCACACAGTCAATACACTAATAAGAACGAAATTTGGTTATTAAATAAGAGTCTGTACGGATTAAAGCAATCCGGCAAAAGATGGTACGATTGCTTGGTAAAAGTACTTAAGACCATGGATTTCAACGCCACCACTGCTGATAATTGTTTCTTTGTAAAAAAGAGTAATGATCATATTGAATTTGTATTAATTTACGTGGACGATATTTTATACATTGGAAAGCATAAAGAGAGCAGGGAAATCTTTGTAAATAAGTTAAATGAACACTTCTCACTGAAATCTCTGGGTAAAGTGAATAAATACCTTGGTGTGCAAATTAACAAAACTAAAAGGGGATTCAAACTTACACAGAAAGATAAAATCATCGAACTCCTAAACAAATGTAACTTAAATAATGCCAAAACCTGTGACACCCCTATGCAAACTGATTTTCTTAGAAACACTGATGAATCTTCCCCTGAGTTTAAAGACAACACATTTTACAGATCAGTTATAGGTTCACTCCTTTATATATCTAATTGGACTAGGCCAGATATTGCATTACCTCTCAATCTATTGTCAAGATATGTTAGTAAACCAACCTTGTATCATTGGGAAGCTGTCAAAAGAATTCTAAGATATCTGAAGGGTACGTTAGATTTTTGTTTAATGTTGGAACCCAATAATGACAGAGAACCAAAAATTACTTGTTATGCTGATGCAGATTGGGCTGGTGATACATCATGCAGAAAGAGTACTTCTGGTTATGTTTTTCTATTGAATGATTGTCCAGTTTACTGGTATACTGGTAAACAAGAACTAGTAGCCACTTCTACTACAGAAGCGGAATATGTTTGTTTGTCCAAGGCTGCAAATAATCTTGTATGGTTCAATGATCTGATCACTGATGTTTGGAAGAAACCCACTTTACCATTTATTATGCATGAAGACAATAAAGCGGCCATTGAAATATCCAGATCCGATGCAATTGGACAAAGGTCCAGGCATATTGATATAAAGTTTAAGCATGTGAGACAACTGTCTCAAGACGGATTCATTAAAGCAATACATTGCGATACTTCTGAACAATTAGCTGACATATTAACAAAACCCTTACCTTCTAAACAACACAAATATTTAACTTCTAAATTATATGTATTATATTGTCCTGAATCAGAATGTAATTGGTGTTGTGTAACGAACCGGCATTTAGAGGGGGATTTGTCAGATGTAAATGCCTTATTCTTCAATGTGTAAATAATGTATATATGGAACATCAGAGGTTAACTTATTCTTTGGACTTTAATGTATTCATAACTTACCACTCCCATTCCTAGCTCCACCCCTTGTATATATAAGGAGCCACCCTCACCATTCTCGTAGCTTCTACCTTGAATATTCAGTGAATATAGAATGCCTATCATAATTAAAAAGAAATATATTTAAAGCTCTAACTCCTATTATCTTTATTGAGTCTGATCCTGAAAATATTGCAACATGCATGCATCTTGACATAAAAGCAAGTATGTAACCTGGAGCAAATCCTGAACTCAATTCAGTCTCTATTTGTGCTAGTTCTCACAATGAGTTCTCATTTTATTCCAGCTCATATATTTCCTTTTAATGCATTCCGTTCTTTTATCAAAGAACTAAAGCACTAAATGTCCTTGCTTTATTAGCATAAAGGATAATAAAAATATTTTCTCCCTGTCCAAAAAGTCACACTGTTGTTGCAGAAAGCTCAGATCCTTTTATCTGGCGTGCGAGCAGAGGTGGGTTTCAGCAGGTTCTGACCAGTTCTGGAGAATCGGTAGCGGAAATTTTGAGTAGTTCGGAGAACCGGTAAATACCACCTCTGACTGGCCCCTCCCCCATCTATTCTCTGCCTCCTGAGTCCCAGCTGATCAGGAGGGAATGGGGATTTTGCAGTATCCTTCCCCTGGAGTGGGGTGGGAATGGAGATTGTACAGTATCCTTCCCCTGCCACGTCCACCAAGCCACACCCACCAAGCAATGCCACGCCCACCAAGCCACACCCACAGAACTGGTAGTAAAAAATGCTGAAACCCACCACTGCGTGAACTATATCAGATAGGTGGAAAGTGGGGAGGGGGGGAAGAACTTTTATTTGCCAATAAAAGGATTAGCCAGACGCAAATTCCAAATGGGTACACCCTATTTGGAATGAGGGCCCCTTTTTAATTTTTTTTTGTTTATTAGGCTTGTATGCTGCCCATCTCGTATAGAGGTGACTTTAGGTCAGAGTTCCCCAACCTTTCTGGCTTCGCAGACTGGTGGGAAGAGGAGATTGGCTGGCAAACACGTATGTGCTCGCGCAACTCCATTCACACAAGCAGCATGCACGCACACCTGGCGCTCACATAAATGGAGCATGTGTGCACATGCTCGCTTGTGCACGTGGAGATGCATGCACCCGCGCACCTGCTCGCCCACTGTTTCTGAGGCCCAGTTGCAAACAGGTCATGGTCCATTAGTGGGCCATGGCTGAGAGATGGCATACCTGTTGTGGCCCGCCAGCGGCCTGCGTGGATCGTGGCTGATCCAATGAGGAGGAGGCTGGTGTGGTGTCGCGCCAGCAACCTGCGCAGCTGGCGCTCGCGTCGGACAGCGAGGAGGCTGAAGTTTCTTGCTGGAAACAACTTGTAATTATCATTAGAGCATTTTTGGAAAAGTCTTATCATATCTTGTTTTCTGGGCTGGTTGCCAACCTTTGCCAGACTTTCGTTTATTCTTGCTATTCAATAAATTTGATAATTTTTGGAAAAGTCTTATCATATCTTGTTTTCTGGGCTGGTTGCCAACCTTTGCCAGACTTTCATTTATTCTTGCTACTTAATAAATTTGATAAGGACCATTGGTGTGTGTCAATATCTTCGGGAATCCAGAGCTGGGGCAGAACAGTACCTCTGCTCTGGGTGGCTTACAAATATTCAAAGCCAATAAAACATTACTCAATAAATAACAATAACAATAGTTTACAATTAAAAGAAGGGGAGGAAGGCAGCAAGATGCACAAGGGGAGAGATGGAATAAACTGATAGTCCACCTCCAGAGTGATGAACTGCAGTTGTGGACCTGGCCAACTAGCAGACTCAGGTCTTCAGGCGGGCACCTTCACCTTCACCTTCTTCACCTCAGGAGGGCACAATCAGAGGTGGTTTTCAGCCGGTTCAGACCAGTTCTCGCAAACTGCTAGCGGAAATTTTAAGTAGTTCGGAGAACCGTCAAATGCTACCTCTGGCTGGCCCCACCCTCCCGCCCCCACTGTTCCCTGTCCTATATTCCCTTGTTTTTTAGCTCAGCTGATTCGCGCGGCAGAGCGGATTGCCGCACCTCAGCTGAGCTAAACAACAGCTCATCTCACCAGCGCTGAGACCGAGGGTGTCTTTGAGTGCTGTGCATGCATGCAAAGAGCGTGTGCGCGCAAAGCGACTCTCATAGAACCGGTAGGAAAAGATTTGGAATCCCACCACCGGGCACAATGTTCCAAAGGGCAGAAGCCATGGCAGAAAAGGCTTTTCTCCTGGACTCAGCCAGCCAGAATCCTTTGACTGACAGGGCCCATGGCATGCCCCTTCTGCCAGCGGCAAGTGCGGAGAGCCCATCCCATTGGGGTGAGACATGTGGGAAATAGTAAAGTGTTGTTTTTGCACCAAGCATGTCTGACACTCTTGAGGAACATGTACATAGCCAAGACCAGTGAAAAGAGCAAAGGTTAAGTAACAGGAAACACCTGCAACTCTAAGAACGGGTGGTTTAACCACATTAGCTTGTAGGAAAGCTTCACTTTATGACTCTGTCAAATCTCTGAGTGATGAATGCGTTTCTCACAGATGGTTCCCCAGATAGTCTGGATTTTTATACAAGTTTGAAAATTGCCGTGAGCCAATCATGGAGACACACAACATTATTTAATCAATCATTAAGAACAGAATCAATGTTATGTCTAGAATCATAAGAACAGAAGGTATGAATCTGTTCATAAGATTCAACAGAATAATGATTCAACAGAATCATAAGGATCATTAAGGAATGTTTAGTTTAATGAAGAGAAGGATTAGGGGGTGATATGATAGCAGTGCTCCAATATCTCAGGGGGTGTCACAAAAAAGAGGGCATCAAATTATTCTCCAAAGCACCTGAAGGCAGGACAAGAAGCAATGGATGGAAATTAATCAAGGAGAGAAGCAACCTAGAACTAAGGAGAAATTTCCTGACAGTTAGAACAATTAATCAGTGGAACAACTTGCTTCCAGAAATTGTGGGTGCTCCAATACTAGAGGTTTTTAAGAAAAGTTTGGACAACAATTTGTCTGAAAGGATATAGGGTTTCCTACTTGAGCAGGAGGTTGGAGTAGAAGACCTGCAAGAACCCTTACAACTCTTGTTATTCTATTAACAACATCATACATACATTTTCACTGGGCATAGTAATTGCGTTCATCTAAAGGTTACAGGGTAGGTTAGAGAGTAGGTCAAGACCTCTGTCTCATCAATTTTATCAGTAAAAACCTTCCTAACCAACTTGGTGCCAGGGTCTCATCGATCACCCTAGGAACCAGGTATTCCTGAGCAGGAAGACAAATGGCTAATCTCCAAATGTTGTTATCTCTGCCTAACAAAACAGTTAACTCCCTGCAAGTTGATGCCAGACCCCTAACTTATTTCTTCATTATTTCTATGTGCTAAATAATGTGCTAAATAATAATACCTTAATACCTGAACTAGCAAGCAGTTTATTAATACATACATGCAATTGGACTAAGGATAAATAAATGGCTGGATAGATTGGTCCATCTTAGCAACAAAAGATATATACCCCTTCACTAATTGGAATAAAAAGACACTTGCTCAAAAACAAATGTTTTCCACTTTCATTAAAAATATTTCCATCCTTATCAAGACAAAAGCTTCCTTATCTGTCTTTGAATGAATCAGTGCAACTCTTATTAACACATTCTTTCTGGTGCCGTTTGCAAAAAAAAAAAAAAAAAAACAGTGTTAAACTAACAATGAAAAGTATTCCCTGTAATCCTTTTGAAATTAATTACTTCACTAGCAAAACGTTTCCTTAACCTGCTGCACACAGCAATTTCCTAGAAAAGGGTGGGCCTGTTTAGGCAAAATAAAAACCCATCAATGTGAAACTCATGGTTGCTCAGTTGCTTTGTTCCTACTGTGAATGCAATTTTTGAAGAATTTAATCTTTTTTTATTATAGCATATTCTACTTTCCCATAATTTGGAGCCTGAAAATTCTTCATTTTTTTTTTTTAAATTGATTTATATGCCGCCCTTCTCCGGAGACTCAGGGCGGCTTACAGTGCATTCAGCAATAGCCTTCATACTTTTGTATATTTATACAAAGTCAGCTTACTGCCCCCACAAACTGGGTCCTCATTTTACCTACCTTAGAAAGGACGGAAGGCTGAGTCAACCTTGAGCCTGGTGAGATTCGAACTTACAGTAATTGCAGACAGCTGGTGTTAATCACAATGCTTTTAGTCTGCTGAGCCACCAGGCCCTTCATACAGTATATATGTATACTGTGGTCTATTTTGTTACTTGTTTTCTTATTTGTTGACAAATTAATAATAATAATAATAATAATAATAATAATAATAATAAACCGGTAGTCCTCGACTTACGACCACAATTAAGTGCAGAATTTATGTTGCTAAATGAGAAATTTATTAAGTGAGTTTTGCCCCATTTTACGACTTTTTTTGCCACAGTTAATTAATCACTGCATTTAGAATAGAGTAGAATAAAGTAGAATAGAACAGAACAGAACAGAACAGAATAGAATAGAATAGAATAACAGAGTTGGAAGGGACCTTGGAGATCTTCTAGTCCAACCCCCAACTTAGGCAGGAAACCCTACACCACTTCAGGCAAATGGTTATCCAAAATCTTCTTTAAAACTTCCAGTGTTGGAGCATTCACAACTTCTGGAGGCATGTTGTTCCACTGATTAATTGTTCTAACCATCCACGTCTAACCCAAGCCACGCCCATCAAGCCGCACCACGCCCACCAAGCGACGCCCACAGAACCGGTAATAAAAAAAAATGGATTTCACCGCTGCTGCCATCTAATGGTTCTCTGGGTTTTTCTGGGTAAAAGCCTGTGTAGCCTTATTGTGAGTGGCAGTTATCGAAGCTGGCAACTGGAGATGCTAATACCAGGCATGGACCATTGGGAAACATTCTGAGTTTTGGTGGCCACTGAAGGGAAGCCTAAGTCAAAAGTGCTCTGTGCTTTGGGAAGATGGTGGGCCTAGTTAGGATACCTGTCCAAAAAAATAGAGCAGGGCTGAGTAGGGGAAAAAAGTCTAATGATATATAGGGTATCTTTTGGGGTCATGGAACAGTAATGCAACCCCAAGTTAAGGACAGCCTCATTAGTAGAATAGAATAACAGAGTTGGAAGGGACCTTGGAGGTCTTCTAGTCCAACCCCCTGCCCAGGCAGGAAACCCTACACCACTTCAGACAAATGGTTATCCAACATCTTCTTAAAAATTTCCAGTGTTGGAGCATTCACAACTTCTGCAGGCAAGTTGCTCCACTGATTAATTGTTCTAACTGTCAGGAAATTTTTCCTTAGTTCTAAGTTGCTTCTCTCCTTGATTAGTTTCCACCCATTGCTTCTTGTCCTACCCTCAGGTGCTTTGGAGAATAGCTTGACTCCCTCTTCTTTGTGGCAGCCCCTGAGATATTGGAACACTGCTATCATGTCTCCCCTAGTCCTACTTTTCATTAAACTAGACATGCTGTAGAAATTATGACTGACCTAAATTAATTGTTCATGATCTGCAAGGCTGCAAGAGCTTCCTCTTTAGTCTAAAGAGGAATTAGAAGCAATTGTTGGTTTAGCTCACAATCTGCTTTGTCCACAGGAGTCTTCCAACCAGTTCACTCCCACCCCTTCTTTTCTCCACTTCTTCAGTCATCTGCAATTTCCTGCCACTTTTTTTACCCACTGTAACTTTTTTCGGCCTGCTGGAAGCCAGGCAGCCTTTCCCCAGTGTAGGATCTAAGAGCTTAATGTCTGTGGAGATTCTCAGTCATCCAGGTTATGGATTTCTTCTTGAGAAAGAAGTAAACATTTTCTTTGGATGAAAAATGATAGCAATAGCACTTAGACTTATATACCGCTTCACAGTGCTTTTACAGCCCTCTCTAAGCGGTTTACAGAATCAGCCTATTTCCCCCAACATTCTGGGTCCTCATTTTACCCACCTCGGAAGGATGGAAGGTTGAGTCAACCTTGAACCGGTGAGATTTGAACTGCCAAATTGCAGGCAGCCGGCAGTCAGCAGAAGTAGCCTGCAATACTGGACTCTAACCACTGTGCCACCTCGGCTCTTATAATGATGAAGGATGAAGCTTCTTGGATGAGAAGTGAAACGTTTTCTTCTTCCTCATCAAGGAAAAAAAACCAGTCCAGTTGCCTTTTGATAAAGCACATTTAAGAAATCTAAGAGCTTATTTCTTAAGCCACATATTCAGCATTAGAAATCAACCAAGATTAGCTCCTTCTTATAATGATGGGCAAACTTCCTAATATATCCCTTGGATTACTAACTTAGCTTTGCTTAGCTCCAAACTGCCAACTTTTTATTTATTTATTGAATTTCTATTTAATTTCTATACAGTTCTGCCCATCCCACTTGCGTGTCTCTGGGCAATTTAAAGTTAAAACAGTAAAAAGATATAAAAGTGATAGTTAAAAACAAGTTTTAAAAAAATATGAAAACAAAGTGAAAAGGAACAATTGCAACATTCAATACCTTGCTGTGCATGTACTCTTTTTATATTAAAGTTGATGTAGCATCACAACATGGCATCACCCTGGTTCAGTTACAGGTTACAGTCATCGTTTAGTGACCAAAGTTGGGACCAACATTTCAGTCACTAAGTGCAACCATGACTGTATTTTCAATCTACCTTCAGCTTTGCTTTGCTGACCTGCAAATGTTATAAATTCAAGATGTTGCATTCTGATCAGCTCTTTATCACCCATCTTGCATTGGATTATTATTACAATATATTAGCAATAGCACTTAGACTTACCGTATTTTTCTGAGTATAAGACACACCGGAGTATAAGACGCACCTTAGTTTTTGGGGAGGAAAATAAGAAAAAAGCTGATTGGTGGGTGGATCAAATCAGCTGTTCCCAGAGGTGAATTTTAGCAACAGGTTCCTTGGTTGTGAGCTCTGTGCCTTGGTTTTGTTTTTTTTTTTTTTGCTTTTTTTTTTTGCCTCTGAAACTTCTGAAACTCTGTTTCAGAAAAAACTTTTTTTCTTGTCTCTGAAAGCCTCCGAAACAGAGCTTCAGAAAAAAAAGCCTCTGAAGCTCTGTTTGGGGGCTTCTTTTCTGAAGCTCTCTTTGGGCAGGGCTGCATTCGGAGTATAAGATACACCCAGATTTTCACCCTCTTTTTTGGGGGGAAAAGGTGCGTCTTATACTCCGAAAAATATGGTATATACTGCTCCACAGCCCTTTCTAAGTGGTTTACAGAGTCAGCATATTGCCCCCAACAACCTTGAGCCAGTTAGGATTGAACTGCTGGCAGCTGGCAGAATTAGCCTGCAGTACTGCATTCTAATCACTGCGCCACCATGACTCTCTCTCTCTCTATATATATATATAAAAGACAGTTTGGAGAAGGGTCTAGCTATCTTTCACTGTTCATGCCCTGACTCTTGGTACATTTGTTTGTTGGTTTGTTTTATTAAATATCTAGGTTGCTCATCTCACCAAGGCAACTCTTTTATCTATCAGTCATGCTTTGATCTTCTCCTGGTCTTTGGCACCTCATTGTTTCAGTCCACCCAAGCATGCTTTTATTCCCCTCTCCCCCTACACCTGTGCATTCAAATAGACAATATGGCCTTCATTAGACCAAACATTTGTCATACACTTCATTAAACTCATTATCCATCATGATCACAAAAAAGGCCATTTGCAGGGGAAGGCTGGAAACAGATTATATTCATTCGAACCTGGATTCTGTCTGGTTAAATGAGTCTTGGTTCCTGTATGTCCAATGTACACTTTGTGCTTAAAAAAACAGTACTTAAACTGAGGAAAAAATATTTTATCTTGCTCCAGATCAGTGGTGGGTTGCTCCCGGTTCGCACGGGTTCGCAAGAACCGGTAGTAAAAATTTGTAGTAGTTCAGAGAACCAGTAATAATATTGGCTGGCCACGCCCCCGAACCAGTCCCCAGCCCGGTCGCTGCTCTACCCGCCTACCTCATCAGAGGCTTCTTTTTTTTTACTTTTAAAAGCATTTTTTCTACAACCTCTCCGGATGAAAAAATGCTTTTAAAAGTTAAAAAAAAAAAGCCTCTGATGATTGTGCGGCTCATCTGGGATCGTCAAAGGCTTTTAAAAGCATTTTTTCTACAATCTCTTCGGCTGAGCAACCCACCACTGATATGCATGTATGTGTATGTATCAGTGGTGGGTTTCAAATTTTTTTACTACCGGTTCTGTGGGTGTGGCCTTGTGGGCGTGGCAGGGGAAGGATACTGTAAAATCTCCATTCCCTCCCCACTCCAGGGGAAGGTTACTGCAAAATCCCCATTTCCTCCCAATCAGCTGGGACTCAGGAGGCAGAGAATAGATCGGGGCGGGGCCAGTCAGAGGTGGTATTTACCGGTTCTCCAAACTACTCAAAATGTCCACTACCGGTTCTCCAGAACTGGTCAGAACCTGCTGAAACCCACCTCTGGTATGTATGTATGTATGATGTATGTCTGAGATATAGTTTAGATATAAGCAGTGCTATAAGTATAATCTCCATGCTAGCAAAGCCAAACATGCTGAATTCAGCCAGGTGTAACATCCAGAGGAACCCACCTTTCATTCCCTTAATTTGGTTATCTGTGGGTTTACAATATAAGTAAGAGAGTGTATTTCACCAGTTTCCCTACTTTTGCAGAAAGGATTGACAATATGGTAACATATCTCATGCTGGCATACTTTTCTGCCAAAGCAAAAGGGTCAGAGGATGGCCCTTTAATGTGGCCAAAAGCTAGATAGGTTGTCAAGGGCTGTCTTCTGTGTTTGCATAAAATTAATCCCCCCTTTCGTTAACATGGGAGGAAAAAAAGGGAAGTTTCATTTTCTTGCAAATGTGACACCACCTATTACAGGAAAGCCATAGGAAAGTCCCTTCCTGAAAAAAATAAACATGTCCAAGCATGTCTATTTTTTGCATCACAGGGAACTCTTTTCATTTGAATGTCTTCTTACAACAGCCACAACAAAAATGAAAATCATTATTGATGTTAAAACGCACTTTTGCTTTTCATTTATACATTTTGCATTTTGCAAATTGGAAGAGTACAGCCAAGAAAGAAAGAGGGAAACCTTCACCATTGCTGGGTTCTATCTATCTATCTATCTATCTATCTATCTATCTATCTATTGGTTCGATTTATATGCCGCCCTTCTCCGGAGACTCAGGGCGGCTTACAATGCGTTAAGCAATAGCTTTCATACTTTTGTATATACCTGCTTAGTAGGGCTTTCGCCCCCCACCCCAAGCGGTGTTCTTTTTTATACAAAGCAGCTTATTGCCCCCACAAACCAGGTCCTCATTTTACCTACCTCGAAAGGATGGAAGGCTGAGTCAACCTTGAGCCTGCTGAGATTTGAACTTGCAGTAATTGCAGGCAGCTGGTGCTATTTAACAGCACTTTAGTCTGTTGCGCCACCAAGACTATAGACTTCCAGACCACTCAAGACTTCCCCTATAAGGGGAAGTCCCTATCCAGGAGTCGTAGTTGATTTGAACACTGAGATCTAAGGTATCTGGTGGGTCCCTTAAAACCACCTAAATGGGGGGAAATAGCCCAGTTTTCTCAGGTTCAGGGATTAATCCCAATGTCCTGTCCAGTGTCTAAGGTGGGTGGGCTTTATGCTGGCTAAGGAATTCTAAGAATTCAGGTTCACCTATTTTAAGTCCACTTACCTTAAAGAAGCCAAGGCTGAGGAACACTGGTCTAAACCCTTAATTAACCAAAATCAAACCACTGGCTTGTGTGTGTGTGTGTGTGCGCGCATGTGTTATGTGTGTGCTATGTGTGTGATCTTCTCTAGCACAACTTCTGCATTCAGGCTTTGGAAATCTTTAATCTTTAACCCCTTTTATGGCTAAATGATGAACAAAAATAATACTGGGACTGTAAAACCAGAAATGTTCATTCTTTGATGAAACAGCAATCAGGAAATCTTAAAATAGTTTCAGAGCACTAAAGTAGGTGACAAGTATGTCGCTGATCAAAGTGTCCCCTCTACCAGGCAAACAGATAAGCTTACGTATCTTCTCACATTAAGGAATGGATTCAAGATATTTGACGATTTTTTGAAATGTCTTTATATTCTAAAAGTGGGAAGATAGAACAATAGTTTTTTACATTATTTATATTTAGCCATAACTGAGCTGTGCAGGAAATATGCCTCTGTAGTAATGGGGGACCCTGACATCAATTGGGAAACAAATTCTGCAGGGAGTGGGAGATCAAACAGGTTCTTGACATTCCTAGCTGACAACTTTATCATATGAAAGGTAGAGGAGGGAACTGTGTAGGGACAGCTGTACGGGACTTATTACTAATAGGCACAAAATGGTTGGAGTAGGAGTTACAGGAATTTTGAAGCAGAGGGACCATGACATACTTGAATTCACCATAATGCAATTACAGGTAACTAAACCAAGACAGATGAACGTTTTAGATTTTAAGAGCGCTGACTTCAGCAAGCTCAGAAACAGACAAAGAAAGACAGAAACAGAGAAAGTAAGTTTGGGAATCCCTGAAAAATGAAATAATGAAAGCCCAATCACAAACAGTACCACTGTCAGGTATGCTTCCTTCAGTATCCAGGAAAGAAAACCCCAAACTCAAGCATTTTGAAGAATTTGGTACTTTTACTGAATATGAAAAGATTAACACCCCAGTGAAAAGCTGGAAGTGACCAAAACGCGCGAAATGCATCTACTAAGCTTCTCCCCCCCCCTCGTGTTTATATTTTCTCAGCCAATCTAAAGGTCTTCCAAAGGTCAGGTGGCAACACGTCTGGCAGCGTCATCCATCAGGAATGTCGAGACAGTTGGTCAGCCATCCCCTTCTGAAATCCAGTTTCGATTCCCACGAAGTCCCCTCCTACAAAGACAAACCCCCTCCTGCTCTCTTCCCCCCCTCTGCTCCATACCTAATCCCTCCCCATTTCTTATGGCAGCTAAAGCAGGAAAGCTGAGGCTGACATTCGGCCCCTCTTGCAGAAGAGACGTTAGTCCTAAATAAAAGGAAGAAAGAGATAGAGAAACAGAATATATACAATGATCAAGGTTTATCAGGGTATTTGGCATAGAACTGTTGTACTTTCCTGGGAGCTCGGACATCCCGTTTATTTACCCATTCAGCCTGAGATAGGGGAAAATGTTTCCAGGCAATTAGATATTGGACTTTACCATGGTGTTTTCTAGAGTCCAAGATTTCCTTAACCTCAAAATGTTGCTCCCCTTCTATGAGGATGGGAATTGGAGGGTTGCTATGATCAACCCTTAGGGGAGATGAGTGTTCAGGTTTCAATAAACTAACATGAAATACAGGATGTATCCGTCTCAAGGTTTTTGGTAATTCTAATTCAACTGTCACTGGATTTATCAGTCTAATCACACGGAATGGTCCTACATACTTAGGCCCCAGCTTTTTAGACCTCTGGGTGGTTTATAAGTATTTGGTAGACAAATAGACTTTATCCCCCACTTTGTAAATTTGAGCTGGGGACCTTTTCTTATCGGCTTGTGCCTTATGAGCTCGGTGTGCCTCATCTAATGCCTTCCGAGTCACTGTCCAGGTGCTCCTTAATTGTTCCATCCAATTTATCAAGGAGGGATTTTGGGGATCATCTTGAGGTAACTCGGGAATGGGTACAAAATCCTGGCCCGATGCAACCTTAAAAGGGGTGAATCCGGTGCTACTATGCACAGAATTGTTATACGCCACTTCTGCAAATGGCAACAAGTCTACCCAATTGTCCTGTTGGTAATTCACGTAACACCTAAGGTATTGTTCGAGCATCCCATTGGTTCTTTCACAAGCACCATTTGTCTGAGGGTGGTGACTGGAACTCAACCCCTGTGCGGAGCCTATCAATCTTAAAAATTCTCTCCAGAAACTGGAAGTAAATTGCACACCCCTATCAGAAATTATTCTTTTCGGAGACCCATGTAGTCGGTAAATCTGCCGAATAAATAATTTTGCGAGGGTTTTTGCTGAAGGGATCTTTGAGCAAGGTATGAAATGTACTTGTTTGGAAAACAAATCAGTTACTACCCAAATGACAGTGCAGCCCTCACTGTCGGGTAAGTCCACAACAAAATCCATGGATATTTCCTTCCATGGGGCGTTCGGTCTAGCCACACCTTGCAGTAATCCAGGGGATTTCCCTGGAGGTCTTTTAGCCGAGGCACATACTGGACAGCTAGCCACATATGCCTGTATGTCCTTTTTTAGTGCAGGCCACCAAAACTGTCTCTTAACAAGATGTAATGTTTTGACAAACGCAAAGTGTCCTGCGGCTTTGGCATCATGCGCATATTTCAATACGGTTGGTCTTAATGTGGTCGGAACATACAATTTTGATCCAACCCAAGCTAGTCCGTCGCGAAGTGTGCATTCATTCGAGTGGATTTTAAACCACTCGTCAGCTTTTAGCGCTTCTCGTAACTTTTCGAGTAAATCCCCTGAGAGTTCTGGATCGGTTTTACTCTGCGCTCTGGTAGTGACAGGTGTTGCCAATTGCGTTAAGGGGATCATTGGTTGAACCAGTTCCTTCTTTATGCTGTTGTACTGTGGTAATCTGGAAAGTGCGTCCGCCATGAAATTTTTCCCCCCAGGAAGGTAACGTAAAGTGAAATTGAAACGCTTGAAATGTTGGGCCCAGCGTGCCTGTTTGGGTGACAATTTGCGTGGTGTTTTTAATGCTTCTAGATTCTTATGGTCAGTCCACACCTCGAAAGGGTGTTTTGCCCCTTCTAAAAATTGTCTCCATGTTAACAGCGCCCATCTAACTGCAAACGCTTCCTTCTCCAATATGGCCCATCTCCTTTCTGTCTCAGATAGCTTACGGGATGTGTAAGCACAGGGTTGTAATATTCCATTCTCATTCTTTTGCAAGAGTATCGCTCCTACGGCAACGTCGCTAGCATCCGCTTGTACTACAAAAGGTTGTTCTATGTCGGGGTGTTTGAGCACAGGTTCAGCTGCAAACAACCGTTTCAGTTTTTCGAAAGCGGCCTGACAGTCCATAGTCCATTCTAGTGGTTTCGAGGGTTTGGGTTTTATTTCCCCTTTGGTTTTGAGCAAGTTTGTAATTGGCAGTGCGATTTTTGTGAAAGAGGGGATAAATTGTCTATAAAAGTTAGCAAACCCTAAGAAACTCTGTAACTGTTTACGGGTGCGTGGTGCGGCCCATTCCATTACTGCCCGGACCTTTTCCGGGTCCATCTCTATTCCCTCATGCGATATACGATATCCAAGATAGTCGATTTTGTCTTGATGGAATTCACATTTAGAAAGTTTGGCATAGAGTTCAGCTGCTCTGAGTTTATTCAAGACCGCTCGAACCAATCTTATATGGTCGGCCATGTTGTCAGAATAAATTAGAATATCGTCCAAATAGACCAACACCCCCTTATATAGATGCTCATGCAACACTTCGTTGATCAACTGCATGAATACGGCCGGGGGCCCCTGTAGTCCAAAAGGGAGTACTCTAAATTGGAAACACCCCAGTGGGCAATTAAATGCTGTCTTCCATTCATCTCCCTCTTTTATTCTCACTCGGTAGTATGCCTCTCTTAAATCAAGTTTGGTAAAAAATTTTCCCTTTCCTAAATGGGCCAACATGTCCTTCATAAGTGGGAGGGGATAGACATTTTCCACGCAAATGGCGTTCATGTTTCTATAATCAACAACTAATCTGAAGGATCCATCTTTCTTTTCGCGGAACATTACTGGCGCTGCTACCTTGGGTTTGGCTCGTTCGATAAATCCCCGTTCTAAGTTTTTGTCAATAAAATTCCGCAATTCCTCCAATTCTCGAGGTGTCATGGGGTATATTTTTGGTTTGGGAAGCTTCACCCCTGGGACTATTTCAATGGTGCAGTCAGTGGCCCTGTGGGGAGGCAGAGTATCAGACGCTTTTTCACTAAACACTTCCTTGAGGTCCCAATATTCCTTCGGAATTTTCTCTTCTCCCTCAATATAGTTAATGGCTACTGCGGCCCTTCTGGTCTTATGTCGTCCCTTAGGGAGGGGCCTTCCTTTTCCGGAGGTGGTTCTGCCATACAGATGCGCAGGACCCCCGTTTTCCAATTTACTCGTGGGTTCCATTTACGAAGCCAGGGGAGTCCTAGAATTAGGGGCCTTTCCATGCCAGGTGCTACGATAAAGCTGAGCTTTTCTATATGATTCCCCAACTGTAGTTCAAGGGGTTCGGTCATAAAACTAGCTGGGCCCCCTCCTGCAATCGACCCATCTAATTGACAAAATGCAATGGGTCTTTTTAAAGTTTTCAGTCTCAGTCCCATTTCCTCCACTACTTTGGGGCTAATTATGCATCTAGTGCACCCCGAGTCCAACAGGGCTAACAATTGCGCGTGAGTTCCTGTGGAGGGCACCCTTACTTCTACGGGGATGAGTAAGGGTTCTTCCGTGTGACTCACCCGTTCATCGGTGTCCGAGTCGGAGTCCGTCTCGCTGTCGTCATCGTTGGTCGGAGTTCCCAACTCACGCTGGTTCCGGGGAGTGAACTCAACGACTTCTCCTTTCAGGGCGGTGCCGCGGGTTTTGGCGGGTATTTTATCGCTTTTCTTTTGGCTGGCCCCGGTGGCTTTTGGCGGTGGTTTGGAGAAACATTCGGCCGCCCGGTGACCCTCCTTCCCACATTTGAAACAGGTGAAGGGCTTTGACTTGGGTTTGAATTTGGTCTTCCCGCCAGTCATCTTGGCCGCCCCCTTACGGTAGAGAGAGGATGACTGGTCCCCCATCCGCCTTCCTCGGAGTTCGCTCCGTTTCAGCTCGATCTCCACATCCTCAGCTACTATGTACCATCTATCCAAATCATCGGGGACCCCCATGCTCCTGCAATCTCAATATATCTCATCATTCAGTCCATCCTTGAAACTCTCCAAAAGCGCCATTTCTGACCAGCCTGTCATATAAGGTGCCAGTTCACGAAACTCTTGGATATACTCTGCCACCGGCCTCTGACCCTGCTGAATGCTCTTCATTCTGAGTCTTGCCTTTCGTTCAGCTAAATGGTCTTCAAAACGTCTTCTAAGGGCCCTCATGAACTGGTTGTAATTTCTCAGCAGGAGGGAGTTGTTATTGTGGAGAACCACCATCCACTCAGCCGCCACTCCCTCTAGGGCATTCGCAACGCTTCTGACTTTAGCCGCATCCGTTTCGTAGTCCTCCCCCCAATCCTGCATGTGGTTCCACACTTGAGTCAGGAAAAATCCCAAGGTTTTAGGATTTCCATCAAACTTCCCAGGAAGGGGGGGGGATTTTTGGCTTTTTACGTCTGCGGGGGGGGGCCTGCAGGGCTGGGGTTCTCTGGCCGGCTGCCTCTCTTCCTCGAGCTGCCGAAGCCTGGGATGTTCCCTCCTCAAACTCTTCCTCTCCCCCGCAGGCTGTCTCTTCGGCCTCCCCCCTGGGGTCTGCTTCCCCCTTCTCCACAGGAGTTTCAAAAGACTCACGGTTTTTTCTGCTTTCTTCCACATCACGGATAAGCTGCAAGGCTTGATCTATCATGAGACGTTCCTTCTGCTGTTGCATCCACACTGCCTCCCTTTTTCGGGGTCTGGAAGTCGTCACTCCCCGGGGGTTCTCTCCCCAGTCCGGCAGTCTCCCCACACCTTTTGACCATCTGGCCTCCTCCGGTTCCAAACGGAGTTTTTCCAGCCATTCTGCAGTTTCTCTTTCCGACTGGAGGGTGGTTGAACTCGCTGCCCCCATCTTCCCTTCTTCATCACTCCCTCGGTCTGACATACTTTGGATTTTCAGTCCCCTCGGGTTTTGTCCGGGATGACTGAGATGACTTCCAGCTTAATGTCAGGTATGCTTCCTTCAGTATCCAGGAAAGAAAACCCCAAACTCAAGCATTTTGAAGAATTTGGTACTTTTACTGAATATGAAAAGATTAACACCCCAGTGAAAAGCTGGAAGTGACCAAAACGCGCGAAATGCATCTACTAAGCTTCTCCCCCCCCTCGTGTTTATATTTTCTCAGCCAATCTAAAGGTCTTCCAAAGGTCAGGTGGCAACACATCTGGCAGCGTCATCCATCAGGAATGTCGAGACAGTTGGTCAGCCATCCCCTTCTGAAATCCAGTTTCGATTCCCACGAAGTCCCCTCCTACAAAGACAAACCCCCTCCTGCTCTCTTCCCCCCCTCTGCTCCATACCTAATCCCTCCCCGTTTCTTATGGCAGCTAAAGCAGGAAAGCTGAGGCTGACAACCACCAAGAAAGAAAAACTAAAAACATGAGACAAGACCAGCATGGCTGCACAAAGAGCTCTCTGACAAATTGAAGGACAAAAAGATTAAAAAATGGATACTTAACTAAAGCAGAATACCAACAAACAGCCTGAATCTGCAAGAAGGGAATCAGGAAAGCTAAGGGCCAGAATGAGCTAAAACTAGCAACCAATGCCAAAAATCATTTAAAACCTTTCTTGCAATATGAACAAGAAAAAAGTCTGGTAGGTCCACTAATGGGAGCAGATGGCCAGAAGGTGAAAGGCAGCTGGGAGAAAGCAGAACTGCTCAATTCCTTCTTTACATCTGTTTTTATGTAAACGGAAGAAGCAGCCCAACCTATCCAAAGCAGAACAGAGGGAGATAGTAGAGGCATACAAGTCAAAATAGATAAGGAATTAGTAAGAGAATACCTATTCACCCTGGATGAGTACAGATCACCTGAGCCAGACGGTTTACATCTGAGTTTTGAAGGAGCTGGAGGATGTAATTTTGAAGTCACTGAATGTAATCTTTCAAAGCTCATGTAGCACAGGAGAAATACCAGAGGACTGGAAAAAAACTGATGTGGCTCCAATCTAGAAAAAAAAAGAGGGGGTGGATTCAGGAAATATAGATTTAGCTTGACATCAATACTTCAAAATATCCTGAAAAAGTTAAACAAGTGAGGATTTGTAAGCACCTAGAAATAAACAAGCTTGCGTTTGTTAAAAACAGATCATGCCAGACAAACCTTATTATCTTTTTTGACAAAGTAGCAATAGCAATAGCTCTTAGACTTATATACTGCTTTACAGTACTTTACAGCCCTCTCTAAGCAGTTTACAGAGCCAGCATATTGCCCCCAACAATTTTGGGTCCTCATTTTACCCACTTCGGAAGGATGGAAGTCTGGGTCAACCTTGAGCATGGTGAGATTTGAACTGTCAAATTGCAGGCAGCCGGCAGGCAGTAGAAGTAGCCTGCAGTACTGCACTCTAACCACTGCGTAACTGTGGCTCATAAGTAACTAAATTAGAGGATAGGGAAATGCTGTGGACATAGTATGCTTAGACCTCAGTAAGGCATTTGACAAAGTAGACCACAACCTACTTCTTGATAAGATAGAATAGGGGTGTCAAACACATGGCCCATGGGCCAAATATATCATGTGCTGGCCATGGCCATGCCCAGTTTAGCGAGGTGGGGAAAAATTGTGATACATCATGTGACACCGCCATGACAACGTGAATTTGACACCCCTGAGATAGAACAATGTGGGATGGACAGTTCCACCACCAGAAGGATTTGCAATTGACTGACCAACTGCACTGAACAGGTGGTCCTCAATGAAACTACAACTACATGGAGGGAAGCATGAAGTGGGGTACCTCAAGGATTGGTTTTGAGCCCAGTATTCTTCAACAGCTTCATAAATGATCTGGATGAGAGGATAGAAAGGGAACTCATCAAATTTGCAGATGACATCAAGCCAGGGGAGTAGCTAACACTTTGGAAAATAGACTCAAGATTCAGAAGGATTTTGATAGACTTGAGCGTTGGGCCTTATCCAACTAGTGATGCAGTTCAGTGGTGAGGGAAGTAAGGTCCTGCATTTAGGCAGGAAAAAACAGATGCATAGTATAGAATAGATGGTACCTGGCTTAACAGTAGTAACTGACAGGGATCTAGGTGTCCTAGTGGACCACCACTTAAGTATGAGCCAGCAGTGTGCTGCAGCTGCCAAAACACCCAATGCAATCCTAGGTTGCATCAACAGAGCGACAGTGTCAAGACAATGAGAAGTGATAGTATCTCTTTTACACCATACTTGGTTGTTCTGTCCCCCCACCTCACATAGGCAGATACACGAGCAAAAGACGTCTACAGTAATTTATTTTTACAAGCCGACCTGAATCCCTTTGGCAGATAAAAATTCTGGCAGCTACTTTCCGAATGCCTGCCAAGTTTCTTATCACCTCTAGAAACAGGAGTCAGCATATCTGTAGTCTGTTGCTGGAGCAACCAAGAGTTCAAAGAGTAGCAGAAGTCATTCACAAAGTCCAAGCCTTAATTCCAAAAAATATCCCATCCGAAGTTCACGATATGCAGTTTTTGTCTGTCACAGAGCCTGCAGAGCAACCCCACCCACTTTTATCCCCTGTGGGGCATGGCTCAGTGACTCAGCAATCTCTGGCCCTTCCCCACCTCTTCCTTTGCTGCGCATGCCTCTCCCTCCGACGCTGCCTGGGATCAATCCAAGATTGATCTTCATCACTCCCTATTAGTGGGTGCCCTGACATGCTTTCCTCCTGGCCTTCAGCTGGAACCTGAGGCATTGCCAGAAAGGAGGGTCCTGGAGAGGGAGGCCTTGTCAGTTCCTCCCCATCACTTTCAGAGTCATCTTCCTCCGTGAGGACAGGCTCAGGAGCCGGAGTCACAACACTTGGTGTAAAACCACACTTGAAATATTGAGTTTAGTTCTGGTCACCATGATAGAAAAAAGATGTGCAGAGAAGAGCAACAAAAATGATAAAGGAAGCTAAACCTTATGACAGACAGTTGAGGGTATGTCTAGCGTCTAGCCCCGTGTTGGCGAACCTATGGCACGCGTGCCACAGATGGCACGCGGAGCCATATTTGTTTTTTCCTGTCCCCACCCTCCAGAGACTCCTAGAGAGGCTTCTAGATACTTCTAGAGAGGTTCTGGAGGCTGGGGACAGCAAAAATGTCACTTCCTGTCCCACCGAGAGTTGGGAAATGGGCTCTTTCAGCCTCCGTAGGGTCTCCAAGGGAGTGGGAAAGGCTGTTTTCGCCCTTCCCAGATGCATAGAGAGGATCTGGAACCAGGTAAGAAAGAAAAACGGGCCTACCAGGCCATCATGTGCCAGCAGCGGGGGTGGGTGGGGTTGCGTGCGCACGCGCGTGGGCACATGTGCGCATGACCCTCCCCTGCGCCTCCCTCTCCTGGCACGCAATGGCAAAAAGGTTAGCCATCACTGGTCTAGCCTATCAAAGAGAAGGATTAGCTGGACATGATAACTGTCTTCCATAGTCACAGAGAAGAGGGGATTGATTTATATTCTGTAATGCACCAGAGGGAAGAACAAGAATTAATGGATAGAAGCTTGTTAAGGAGAGTTTCAAGTTAGAAGTAAGAAGAAATTATCTGACAGTGAGACCAATTAATCAACAGAATAGCTTGCCTCCTGGAGTTGTGGGTGCTCTATCACTATGGAAAGGAACAAGTTGCCACAGCCAACATGCCATGGCCAAATCACCACTGCCAATTCACTGTGGCCAATTTGCCATGGCCAGCTCACCACAGCCAACTCGCTGCATGACAATTCAACAATTTTAATTATTTTGAATAATTTAAAAATTATTTTAATTTTTGTCATTCACATTTCATTTTGTCCGTCTTTTGGCATCTTTTCTTTAATGATTCTGTTGCACTATTTCTTCAATATTAGTGTAACTTTTGCTCCATGGCAAGTTGTCCTGCAGCAAATTGGCCATGGCGAATTGTCCTGTGGCAACTTGGCTGTGGCGAGGTGGCCACAGTGAGTTGGCTGTAGTGAGTTGTCCTAGACCCCTATCATGCAGGTTTTCACAAAAAAAGGACTGGCCAACTATTTGACTGGGTTGGTATAAGTCTCCTGCCTTGAGCATTGGGTTGGACTAGAACAAGGGTCTCCAACCATGGCAACTTTAAGCCTGGTGGACTCCAACTCCCAGAATTCCCTAGCCAGCAAAGCAAAGCTGGCTGGGGAATTCTGGGAGTTGGAGTCCTCCAAGCTTAAAGTTGCCAAGGTTGGAGACCCCTGGATTAGAAGACCTCTCCCTTTCAGCCCTATGAATCCATAGAATTCTATGGAATTAATTTTATATTAAAATATGTATTCTACTTTTATTAGTTTCCTTTTATTTTAATCTGAATTAAAACTTTAATTTTTAAAATTAGACTAATACATTTTTTTGCTGTTTGTTATAGCTTGTTACAGTTCACCACTATTTTTTTAAAAAGGAAAAAAAAGAGACCAGAGGTAGTCAGAAAAGAAAAACAGTTCACGCCAAACGTACATGGATTTCCAAGATGTAGGATCAAGCTATGATCTCCTTTTTTGATAAAATGATTCTTTTAACTGCTGATGGATCACAGTGAAGTGAATGCTGAGCTGCAGTCTACAATAGGACCCTTGCATAGGTCTTTGGAGATTCAAGATGTTGTAAAATGTAGTGCAGAATCATATTAACAGCATCATCTGTCGATCTATTTTCTCAGTAGGCAAATTGTAAGGGGTCTAACAGCAGATCCATGATGGTTTTCAGGTGGGCCAGCACTAGCCTTTCAAAGGTCTTCATAACAACAGATGTCAGAGCAACTGGACTGAAGTCGTTCAGTTCCTTAATGGAGAGTTTCTTCGGCCCTAGGATGATAGTAGAGCATTTGAAGCAAGAAGGAACATAGCACATCTCTAAAGATTTATTAAAGATGCAGGTGAAGATGGGGGCTAGTTGGTCAGCACAAGCTTTTAAGCAAGAAGGAGTTATCTTCTCTGGGCTTGGTGCTTTTCCTGGCTTTTGTCTATGAAATAGACTTTGCACCACATTCTCTGTAATCACCAGAGGTGGTGGGCCCAATGGGATGGGGTAGGTTGTAGGAGGCTTGGCTGATGTTGGTGTGTCTGAGATGGGCATTGTGGAGATGGGTGGCAGTAGTTTTCTCTCAAACCTACAGTAAAACACATTCAGGTAATCTGCCAGTAGTTTATTTCCTTGAGCATGTGATGGAGGTTTGCTGTAACCGGTGATATTTTTAAGAGTTTTCCACATGTTTGCTGGTTCATTTGTTGAGAACCGATTCCTTATCTTTTCAGAGTAGCTTCTTTTTGTTGCTCTGATCTCTCTTGTTAATAAGTTTCTGGCAGGGACGAAATGCTACCGGTTCGAGCCAGTTCGCCCGAACCAGTAGTAAAAAAATGCTTTAAAAAGTACATTAGCTGTGCCATGCGATCATTGGAACTTTTTTTTACTTTTTTAAAAGCATTTTTTTACTACCTATTCACCCAAAGCATAGTAAAAAAAATGCTTTAAAAAGTCAAAACAAAAAGTTCCGAAGATCAGCTGTGCCTGGTAATGTCGGAACTTATTTTTTAATTTTTTTTAGCATTTTTTTTTACTACCAATCAGTTGTGAAAAAAATCAGCTGTGCCTGACTGTCTCTGACGTTCCTGCTTGTTGCAGGGGCCATTTTGTGTGAAGTCCAGCTGCTTTTACATTGTGTGTGAGTCAGTTGTGCAGCTTTTGTGTTATTTTTTTGTATAAAGTGTGATAGTTTGTTTTTGAGCTCTCTGTGACTCTGTGAGGTTCCTTCTTGTTGCAGGGACCATTTTGTGTGAAGTCCAGCTGCTTTTGCATTGCGTGCGAATCAGTTGTGCAGCCATGCCTGCCAGTCACATGACCACCAAGCCACGCCCACCCAGTCGCATGACCACCAAGCTATGCCCACCCAGTCGCATGACCACCAAGCCACGCCCACCAAGCCACGCCCACAGAACCGGTAGGGAAATTTTTGAATTTCACCACTGGTTTCTGGCCTGATTGTATAGCATTCTATCACCTTTTCTGTGGGCTTTACTGATTTAATTGCTGGTTTCATGGTTTTAAGTCTTTATCTGTAAGCAGGTACCAGATGAATCATACAATGATCAGAGTGACCCACAACTGCTCGTGGTAAAGATCGATAAGCATCTTTTAATGTTGTGTAGCAATGGTCTAAAGTATTCTTGCCTCTAGTAAGACAATTGACATGCTGAAAATATTTTGGTAGCTCTTTCCTTAAGTTTGCTTTATTAAAATCTCCTAAAATA
Organism: Pantherophis guttatus; assembly: GCF_059756535.1. NCBI lineage: Eukaryota > Metazoa > Chordata > Lepidosauria > Squamata > Colubridae > Pantherophis > Pantherophis guttatus. The sequence continues at coordinate 20,950,583 of NC_142063.1, forward strand.
ATTGGAAGAGAGTCTGGATATTTAACTTCAGCCCACATAATCTGGTCAGATGGAGTTCGTAATGCATTGTTTACACAAGTTTGTGGGGAAACAATTCTAAAAATTCTATTCTATTCTATTCTATATATAAAGATAGGCTTCCTCCCTTCTTTTTACCAGATGTTTCTGCAATTCTATCTGCTCTGTGTATCTGATATGCAGGCTGCTATCATCAATTGACTCATTTAGCCAGGTTGCTAAATGCTGAGCTGCTGAGTTGTAAAAATTAGAATTGTATCTATTTAGAAGTATTTCATCCATCTTGTTAGTGAGTGAGCATACATTAGTCAAAAAGAGTGAAGGGAGATGGGTTTTTATCCCACTTTTCCTCAGTTTATTCAAAATTCCCGCTCACTTACCCCTTCTTCTTCTTCACTTCTGGCAACTTCTCCATTTGCTTTGTTTGTTTATCCATTGTTCAGAGGAAATTGCTTCTTCCTGTGTTAGAAACTCTTCTGCATTTGTAAAGGGGGGGAGTGTTTCACAGAGAGCTGCTCATCAAGGAAACATTGCTTGATGCTTAGTAGTTGGTCTCTTGAGTATAAAATCCATAGTGAATCACAGAGGACGATTTAAAAAACAGAAAAACTATCAGAGAGCATTTGTATACCTTGACTTCTGTAAAGTATTTTATCAAGTTGATGAGATGGCTGATTTTAATCATATTTATATTTATATGAACTAATAAACTATTAATTGATAATTTATGTATCCATGTATGTAGTGATACACCATTTCAATTCATGTATTGCTTATTATTTAGCACACATAGCCATACAGCTATGGCATTGGTAGTCCCTTAACTGCTGATTAACCTGTCTATTAGGCAGATGCAATAGCAAGAAAGAAAGAAAAGAAAAAGAAAGAGCCTTGGTAGTACAGTGGTCTAAAGCACCCTGTTATTAAGAACAGCTGCCTGCAATTACTGCAGGTTCGAATCTCGCCAAGGCTCAAGGTTGACTCAGCCTTCCATCCTTTCTAAGGTAGGTAAATTGAGGACCCAGTTGTAGGGGCAATAAGCTGACTTTGTATAAATATACAAAAGAATGAAGGCTATTGCTTAGCGCATTGTAAGCCGCCCTGAGTCTCCGGAGAAGGGCGGCATATAAATCAAATTAAAAAAAAAAAAAAAAAAAAACCAGACCATCTGATGGACTGGCTGCTTAAACAATGCAAGGTTATGGCATATACTTGAAAGGAGACCGGGAAGATTGTAATTGTGGAGTTTGTGCGGCAAGAACAAAGAATGCTTATTCACAGAGAATATGCACGGGTAACACTTGTAGTGATTCTAGGTGGTTAGAGGATTGATAACAGTAATAAAGAGTTAGACATCCTGCATATACTTCAGCTAAAAGTTAGGAATAGAGATGGAGCAAACAGAAGGTGTATTAGATGACTCCTGAAGCAGTCATTAGCCAAGGCTTAGGAATAGGGATGGCTGGAGACTAATAGAACAAATTGTTAGATCATTACTAAAATGTTGATTAGATGATATTTCTTATTATCCCGCCTTGTCCCGCCTTCTGCTTTAGTGAAAACGTATAAAGCTTTCTTAATCCTTTGTTCTTGGTCCTTGGCATTTTGGCCAGGGCCCCTTTTCCTTGGAGCGCTCCAGTTAAAAGGAAATTGAAACCTGCACCTCGTGTCTAGTGTCCTTCATTGGCCTTGGCACCAGGCTCAGACCCAAATTCGGGACAACAATCTTTCTTTTTATTTAGGAATGCTTGCTTGTTAGGATGATAGGCAACACCCTGGTACTGAGATGCCAAGGTATGTTCGTTATTGATAACGTAAAAGATTTAGTATACCTGCTAACCTTTAGCTGAATTATGTTACTATGGCTACTGAGAATGCATGCATGACATTGTTTTTCATGAATGGTTTATAGTGAAATGTACACCGTTCAAAATTGTATAAAAGAGGTTTACTCCAAAAGAGGTGGAATCTGCTTCTGAAAAACTTTTTATTTGCAAATAAAAGTCTTAAACCTTTCCACCTTTTTCGTGTGGTTTATTGGACCCACAGGCCAGGTAAAGGTTCGGGTCTTTCTGAGATTACAAAATCTCCCATAAGCTTCGCCTCATCTCTTTTGGCTCTGCGGGTTGGCTTGGGGACCCAATGGAAGTGCTCCATGTTGGAAATGGCTGGTGGAGTGATTGATAGAAAAGCCAACACAGTCCTAGGCTGCATCACCAGAGGGCTAGAATCAAGATCACATGAAGTATCGCTTTATAATGCCTTGGTAAGACCAGTTTTGGTCACCACAATATAAAAAAGAGTGCAGAGAAGAGCAACAAAGATGATTAGAGGACTGGAGGCTAAAACATACAAAGAACGGTTGCAGGAACTTCTGTAGTTAATGAAAAGAAGACTTAAGAGTGACATCATAGCAGTGTTACAATATCTAAGGGCCTGCCACAAAGAAGAGGGAGTCAACCTATTCTCCAAAGCACCTGAAAGTAGGACAAGAAGCAATGGATGGGAACTAATCAAGGACAGAAGCAACCTAGAACTAAGGAGAAATTTCCTGATAATTAGAACAATTAATCAGTGGAACGGCTTGCCTCCAGAAGTTTTGGGTGCGCCAATCCTGGAGGTTTTTAAGCAGAGATTGGACAGCTATTTGTCTGAAATATTATAGGGCTGTGATAGTGAACCTATGGCACACAGAGCCATATCGGTGGGCATGCAAGCTCATTTTTGGGCCTTCTGGGCCCACCAGAAGTAGGGAAACAGCCTGTTTCCTGCCTCTGGAGGGCCTGGGTGGGGGAAGGCCTGTTTTTTGCTCTCTCCAGGCTCCAGAGCCTCTCTAGGAGCCTGGGGAGGACAAAAACGGCCTCCCCCCCTGGAGGCCCTCCGGAGGCCGGAAACGGCCTGTTTGCTGTTTCAACGGAACTTGGCAAATGGGCCGTTTCCGGCCTCCGGAACACCTCTGAGGGGGTGGGGAAGGCCATTTTCGCCCTTCCCAGGCTCCTAGAGAGGCTCTGGAGCCTGGGGAGAGCAAAAAAACAGGCCTGCCGTGCCATCGTGTGCCAAAAGCGGGGGGAGCGCGGGGGGAACGCACGTATGTGCGGGGGACATATAATTATGGGTATGGGCACACATGTGCACGACCACCACCCCACACTCCCAATTTTGGCACACGATGGCAAAAAGGTTAGCCATCACTGTTATAGGGTCTCCTGATTGAACAGGGGGCTAAACTAGAAGACCTCCAAGATCCCTTCCAACTCTGTTATTCTGTTATTCCACTGCCATAACGTTTGGACTTTTGGTATATAGTTTTTGAATCCTGTTATTTTAATTTTTCTATATTTATCACCCTCCCAGAGTTGTTTTGGAAAGGGAGATAAATGTAACAAATAAATATAGAAACAAACCATGGCCAAGACCATGTTATGGATATAGAGCTAGTTGGATTCTTATACCGCATGTTAATGGCTCCATTTTAAATCAGAAGTACCAAGGGCCCTACCACTGGACCCTCTTCCAGGCTGTTTGACATATTTATACATGAGTGGATGAGAGCTAGAAACAGTTTTAGCAAATTTGAAGGGGACATTATCACGATTCAAGAGGACTGTGACCAGCAGAAACACTGGGCTGAAACTTGCAACATGAATTTCAACAGAACAAAAACAAACTTCTCTATTTCTTGTTGAAAGAAAAAAAATGAAGGCAACGATATAGGATTGGGGGACAAACTGAAGGATCTGGACAACTGAAAAATGTGAGTTATGACCATTTTTCACAGTTATGACCTTTGCAGCATCTCCATGATTGTGAGATCAAAATTCAAACGCTTGGCAACTAGTTCATATTTATGACCGTTGTGTTGTGGAATGATGAGACCAAACAACATTCCTGGGTCAGCCAGAGACAGTTTTATTGCGCAAGGTTCAGAGCCAGTTTTGTACCTGAAGCTTTGAACAAGGAGAGAACTCTGATACAACTGGTTTTATACATTTCTAAGACAAAGGATTCAGTGAGATCATACATTTTCCATATATGGTTAACATGAGATCATACATCCGATTTTCCCTATATGGTTACATACATTGGATAATATGTTCATCTAATTACTTAAACCATTAATTTTAGTTTATAAAATTATCTTAGCCACACAACTTTTCTTAAGTGCTTGTAGTTGTTAATGGGAGAGTTACTGCTGTCCTTGGGTAAATTTATTGGATTAAGTAACTCTTTGTAACATATATGTCTTTGTGTCATTCATAGTGAGGTCACTCAGATGTTTTCCATATGGCGGTCCTTTCGTGACATCCAGGTCTTATCAGAAGATATATTACCACTTAATGAGGTTTAACTGTTTGTTAATGTAATTTCCAACAAGCACTTTTCTATCTTATAATAATGTGAATAGAGAGGTTCTCTCAAAGTTCATGTATCTAAGCACGTCTTCCCCCTATAACAATGTGAATAGAGAGGGTCCTCCAGAGCCCATATATCTGACTCTGTATGATTCCTTTCTTTTATCCACATTACCATGATTGTGAGATCAAAATTCAAACGCTTGGCAACTAGTTCATATTTATGACTGTTGCAGTGTCCCAGTGTCATGTGATCCTTTTGTGACCTTCTCACAAGCAAAATCAAGGGGGAAGCCAGATTCACTTCACAACCGGGTTACTAACTTATCAACTGCAGTGATTCACTTAACAACTGTGGCAAGAAAGGTCGTAAAATGGGGCAATGCTCACTTAACAAATGTCTCTTTTAGCAACAGAAATGTTGGGCTCAATTGTGTCGCACGTTGAGGACTACCTGTATCAGCTCAGGATCAAAAGAAATCATTGTGTCCTCTCCAGTCTACATTGATAACTTGAATATTGTGTCTCCTTGTACTTTGTCTCGTAGTGATTTTGATTTTTTTTGGGGAAAACCATTTGCTTCAAGACCTTTGGAATAAATTTGATCCAGACCCTTTCACCCAAAAGCCATTTTAACTTGCCCTTCCCTCTTTCCATCCTAAATTATGTAGGTCTGCTCAATACTTCTGGGTTGGCCCCTGGAAATCAGAATTAATTTTTTTTTTTTTGGAAAAGTTTTCCAGTTTTATTTCTTATACACATAATATAAAATGTACATTTTCTTATACATAATGAAGCCTACATATACACGTTTTCCTTAAAGAAAGCATTAAAATAAGGCATTTTAATTACATTCGGAGTTGCTCTTCTACCCTTTCTGAAGTGCAGTCCTGGTGCCCCTGAACCTTTTGCACTATGCTGCATGCCACTCCACCTGGGAAAAGTGGGCACTGCGGTGCCAAAACCTCAGCAGCACCAGGTGGCCCATCTCCAAAGGAGAACAGTCGCCATCTCTCCCACGCATCTCCTCCCCCTTTCCCTCCCGCGACATCCCAATCGCCCTCCTCCCCCCTCAGAATGTGATTTTCGCTCACTTTCGTTTCTCCCTCGGTTTAGCTTTGGCGCGTCTCCTCTGGCTCCAAACACACACACACACAGAGCGTTTTTGCTTGGGATTTCCGCCGATTTCTCTTTCGATGGGTAAACAGATCCCGGACGTCTGCGGGCCCCTGTCCCCAAAGGCTAAACTGCAGGCTGAGCAAAAGGACGCGACTTGTTACACGGGCATGAAATTGAGGATTTGCTGCGCGGTCCTCTTTGCCATCCCTACCCTCCTATGCCTCGTTTTCCTGAGTTTGTACCTGCAGCATCTCTATTCGGACCCGGTTAACCAGCTGAAGGAATGCAAAGCGGAGTTGCAGAACCAAACTTCCCAGATGCGGGCTAGCCTGGGCTCCATGGAGAAGCGCGTGGAAGAGACGGGGAGCGACCTGGAGAAGGCGAGGGTCGAAAGAGATGGACTGCGAGCCGACCTGGAGGCCGCTAACCGGAGCCTGGTGAAGGCTAGGGAGGACTGGGGCTCCTGTCAGGAACATCTGGTAAAGCAGTCTAATCGATTATCAGTATTAGTATTATTTATTTATTTATTTATTTATGTTATTTTATTTATATACCGCCCTTCTCCCGAAGGACTCAGGGCGGTGAACAGCCATAATAAAAACAATGTACAAAATAGAATTTAAAAGCAGATTAAAATAATTAAATCATAGGCCGAATTTAAAACTCTTATTTTAAAACGAATTTTAAAACCCCATTAAAACCAAATTAAAATCATTTATTAGTATTAGTATTATTATTAGTAGTAGTAGTGGTATTAGTATTAGTATTATTAGTATTAGTATTATTAGTATTAGTATTATTACTACTACTACTACTACTACTATTATTGGCAAATTCTAACACGATCCTCTTAGCAAGCTGAGGATGTTGTACATACTAATCCATAGTTTAGTTTATTAAAGTTTAGCTTGGCTTGGCTTGACTAATTTTAAGAGCCTTTCCCAGACATGACTTGACTTGATTAATTTAGGAGCCTCCCCAGGCAGTCCAGACAATGCTGGGTGAGTCACAATATAACCAACCAACAATCAAATCAAATAAAAATAAAGTAAAATAAGAACAACAAAAAGAACATGAACAAGATGGCAGTCCAACCAACAATGCACTAAAGCCCCATCTGACACACACATACATATCACCCCCCCCACACACACACACATTCAATTAGGGCAGGCTAATAATGTGTGCCTGGTCCCCCCAAAATCTAAGAAAATTAAGTGTATGTAGGCTTCCCAAATTTCAGTTGTTCTCTCTGGTCGTTTTCAATAGCAATGGCTAGATTTGTCCTGCTGGCTGGGACTTGCAGTCGAAAATATCTGGAGGGTACCAGGTTATCTAATTCTGACTTAACCTCTAGGCTCCTATCTTATGAGTTGATAAGCAGGCATAGCAGGGCCAAGGATCCATGCAAGGAAAACTGCAAAAGTCAAAACAGGAAAATTTGATGGTTACCTGGAACTGATTTATATCTTCCTGTCCCGCCTTGATTTCCTATAGTGTTTGCATTTTTTTTTCATAATGTTTTAATCCTGTAGGGCAGTTTGAATCTTTTGGCGTGATGGTCTTATTAATTGAATAAACTTATCATTATTTTTGATTATTACAATACTTGATTAAAAAATGGCTGGCCCACCTTTTAGATGGAATCATTTCAGGCAACTAGTCTGTTGGCAGGAATTTTAAAAAGACAGCAAAAATAATGAAATGATAATATCTCAGATTTTACGTAATAAATTTTCTGGCAAATAAGTTTCCAATATTTACCACCAGTCTGTCTCTTTTTCCAGTATATTGTAAGCACTTTTAATGGTTGGATTAATTTGTAAAAAGGATAAAACAAATTGTAAGAACTAAATAAAAAGTGGAAATGGTTTCATTTGACAAAAACAATAACATTCATCTAACTGCTGAACCTAATCAATGATTAACAAGAAACAATGCTTATCTCCAGCTATCAGTTGTGAATTGTTGACTGTAGACTTACAGTTGTAGGCTAAATTAATAATCCAAGAAGCAACACAAAGGAAACTCTTGAGCATAAAGCAGATCCCTCCAATCTGAGATTCTTTCAGTCTATTAGATGATAGCTTATTTTTCTGACCTGAGGCCATGGAGGTGATGGGGGACCTGCTAAATTGGGGATTCTGGCCACAGAGGAAGTTCTCTGTTAGACAACTTTAAATGGTAAAACATTTAATGGATAGACAAAAATCCATTCACGGTAACAAAATCAACTTTATTTCTCCTAAGTGATTGTTTTTATAATGGTTTGAATTTTTTTTCTTTCTCTTTCACTCTTGGTTTCTTCATATACCATCAAGAATTCTCTAGGATTGAGATAGGTTAGAAATGTTAGAAAATAAATGAAAGCATACAGAGATAGATAGGCAGGCAGGCAGATTTCAAGCATAATTCCAAGAATGCAGCAGAGCAATTTGAGTTTCTCAAAATGTTCCTGGTACAAACTTCAGTAGGTTTAAAACAATGGTGAAATTAATTATACTGAGTCAGTCATGGCAGGGAGAATAGGCATATGTAGAAGGGAAGGTCAAGTAAACAACCTCTGGGCCTCTTGGTATCTGAAAAAATTCCATTTTGTCCCTCTCACTCACACAGACAGACAGACAGACAGACACATAGAGTTTTCCTGAACAGATACTTCAAAAAAGTGAATCTTCAGCTGTCCTTTATGAACACTGGAAAACCAGCTCTGCCAGGCATGTAATGTGTAATAACTTCCCGAGAAACCTCTCAGGCCATTTTCTCATTCAGAATTCCAAGAACCGAAATACTTAGACTGTCTCAAAGGTGATTTTTCCAAAGGCAACTGGGCTTTTTCTTTTTTTTCCCTTGAAAATGTTTTCAAGGAAAAACAAAAACAAAGAAAGCCCAGTTGGCTTTGGAAAAAGCACCTTTGAGACAGTGGTGAAATCTAAAATTTGTTACTACCGGTTCGGTGGGCATGACTTGGTGGTGGTGGGGTAATGTGACTGGGTGGGCGTGGCCATTTTTTTTTTTTTACTTTTAAAACCCATTTTTTCTACAATCTCTTTGGCGAAGAGGTTGTTAAAAAATGCTTTCAGAAGGCTCTGACGATCCCAGCTGAGTTGCCTGATCGGCAGAGGCATTTAAAAGAAGAAAAGCCTCTGCCGATCAGGCAACTCAGCTAGGATTGTCAGAGCCTTTTGAAAGCATTTTTTCTACAACCTCTGAAGAGGTTGTAGAAAAAATGCTTTGAAAAGCCTTTGACGATCCCAGCTGAGCCGTGCGATCATCAGAGGCTTTTTTTTTACTTTTAAAAGCATTTTTTCGGCTGAAGAGGTTGTAGAAAAAATGCTTTTAAAAGTAAAAAAAAAAGCCTCTGATGATTGTGTGGCTCAGCTGGGCATGGGGGTGGGGGGACAGGGATTTTTGCTACCGGTTCTCCGAACCACCCGCCTCCATCGCTACAAGATCAAGCAATCCGGTCCGAACCAGGAGCATTTCACCCCTGCTTTGAGACCACCATGACCTGATGACTGAGAATTTCCATAGACATCCAAAATACTTAAAAGAAAGGGAACATTTTAAAAATATAATAGTGGCATAATTAAAAATTAGAATAGGGATGCAAGCTAGAGAGAGGGGGATTAATGGAATACACATTTTTATCTAATAAAGTGAAGTAATAACAAGAGGGGAGAGAATTCAAATGATGGCATTATTAAATATGCTTGAATAATATGGTGATTGGCATAAAAATAACATATTAAAATATTGAATAACCAAATAATGAAAGATTATAACTTAACATAAATATGTGTACTATTACCAGAATTAAATAAGCTTGTCAAATGTAGTAAATACGATGAATATTATTTTATTTGTACTAAAATGTAAGACATTCAGGTACCGTACTATTCACGCATTGATATGTCTGTAAAAAAATGAAAAAATAAAAAACTTGCGGGGGGAGGGAAGTATTACCATTGTGCTATAAATGCTATGCGACTGGTTTCCATTTGTTGCATGAAGCCGCTTTTGGGTCAGTAAGATTTATAGCATCTATAAACCAGTGATGAAATGTAAAATTTGTTACTACCGGTTCTGTGGGCGTGGCTTGGTGGTGGTGGTGGGGGTAATGTGACTGGGTGGGCGTGGCCAACTTTTTTTTTTACTTTTAAAACCATTTTTTCTACAACCTCTTCGGCTGAAGAAATTGTAAAAAAAATGCTTTTAAAAGCCTCTGAAGATCCCAGCTGAGTTGCCTGATTGGCAGAGGCTTTTAAAAGCTTCTGATGATCAGGCAACTCAGCTGGGATGGTCAGAGGCTTTTAAAAGCATTTTTTTCTACAATCTCTTCAGCCGAAGAGGCTGTAGAAAAAAATGCTTTTAAAAGCCTCTGACCATCCCAGCTGATCTGCGTGATCATCAGAGGCTTTTTTTTTTTACTTTTAGAAGCATTTTTTCGGCCAAAGAGGTTGTAGAGAAAATGCTTTTAAAAATTAAAAAAAAAGCTTCTGATGATTGCGCGACTCAGCTGGGCATGGCGGGGGCAGGGATTTTTGCTACTGGTTCTCTGAACCACCTGCTTCCATTGCTACCGGATCAAGCGATCCAGTCCGAACCAGGAGCATTTCACCCCTGCTATAAAGCATAGGAGCCCCTCTTAAGAGGGAAGGTCTTGAGGTATCTAGTATGAATTCAAAAGTGTTAATACTCTTTCTCTCTTGTTTCTTCAACTCCCATATTTGCTCCTATAGGGAATACTTGTGGCTTGCACATGACAGCACTATTAGACTTTAGGACACTAATCCTGTCTTAAAGAGAAGGTGCAACACAACAATGTTGGAATTGACAGATATCTTTCCTTTTGGTCTCCATCTAGAAAAGTGTGGAAAAAAATGCCACATCCCAAATGAAGGAAGCTGTCCGGCGAGAAATGGAGAAAAACAAAGTTGCTGAAGGTGAGGTGGAGCTATGGGGAGCAGGGTCGGTGATAATAGATTGAATTTTGGAAGAGAACTCATAGCGAGTAGATTAAGACAATGGGGAAAGCTTTGTCCCTGCTTAGAACACGATTTGACTGCCCCCAAGTGACATTTTCATCAGTAATTTAAGTCATACAAGACAGTAGAGCTGTGGTGGCGGAGTGGTTAGAATGTAGTATTACAAGCTAACTCTGCACTGTCAGGAGTTCGATTCTCATCGGCTCAAGGTTGACTCAGCCTTCCATCCTTTCCGAGCACCCAGATTATTGGGGGCAATATGCTAACTCTAAACCGCTTAGAGAGGGCTGTAAAGCACTGTGAAGCAGTATATATGTTTAAGTGCTATTGCTACTGCTGTTCTGGAATTCGTGTCATTTTCTGAATCCGCACCGTTGTTGGGATCTTTATGAAGACAAAATTCATCAGCACACTTTTTTAGTCAATGGAGAAAATATAGTTGCAAGATACCTTCCCTTCACCTCATTAAAACCTGGTTTTAATGTATTTTATTCATTAGCACTGATGATGTTATTTAGTTGGGTAGTGAAATATCTGCAAGAAAACAACCAAGCTTAGAGGTCACCAAGGACCCCACAGTAACTAGTTTAGCTTAGCTGATGGTGTCCACTTTAATAGGAATTTTGTGTATGTGTGCAATTTGCAACCTTCTCTTGTTTTCCCTTTATTTCCCTTTCTCCAGTCAACTCCTTTTTTGATCCCCAGTCTTATAGCATCTCTTTAAGGAGACTGACTTTTCTTGGACAATCAAAGTCAGAGCCCTACATTGGTTGCCCTTGATATACTTGGCAAATCAGAAATGATCTAAGAGCTAAACCCATCTTTTTTTTTTTAGTAGAACTGTAGTCTGATGTTTACCTGTTCCAGCTTGATATTAATAACTTGGAAAGGCTCCAGTATCATTTGACTTTGGGGGCACCAAAACTGAATTGTATCTCTTCAGATCTCTAATTGCTGGGTCAATTTATCAGATGCTTTAAGGGGCACTATGGTATCTTGGATATGCTGTGTGAAAGTTTGGAGGGGAAGTGTTTAAGCCCAACTTTTCAATAGTATCAAGAAAACTCTAAGTCATGTTTGAATATAAAGGAAAGACATTGCAGAGAGTAAGAAAAGATACTGCAATATAAACTTAGTTTAAGAAGCAGAAGATAATCTGTTACTCTTGGTTCCTTTCTTTAGAGGAGATTAAACATCTTAAGGAACAACTCTCCAATTTACAACAGATGAAGGATCAACAACAGTAAGAACACAAAATTATGATTCTATATATTCACCTTTAAATTTTGAAGAATTTCCAAGCTGGGAATTCTCAAGTAGACAACCAGGTGATTCCAGGAAATGTAGAACCAGGTAAGAGGGTAATGTTCCTCGGTTCTCTTTTTAGTCTCAGGTGTTCTGAGGCAGATTGTCTCCAGATGGGTAAGTTCCTTTCTTAGCGACCATGGCTAACTTTCTTGAATAGCCTGGTCACCATTCCATTTACCTATTAATCTATTTCTTACTACAGTTGGCATAAATTGGCAATCATAAATTCAAAGTTCACCAAGACTCTTTGGGGGTCCACAAATTCAGAATTATTTGCCAGACATTGAAAATATTTGCAAAAAATTAAAACAGTGTCACTTTGTCATTATTATTTTGCACTAGCTGATAACCTGGCATTGCCCAGGTATTTATTTATCCCAATTCTCTATTAGACAGGAATAATCAAAGCCTTGTTGAAAATGTCCAGACCAAACGTAATTTCTAATGTTGGATTTTCCCCCTTACCAGAGGGAACCCCCTTGTGGAGTACTGGGAAGCCGTTACCATGACAACTCCATTGTGCTGTACAGTAGAAGCCATTTTAAGGCAGTACAGTAGAAGCCATTTTAAGGCACAACAGGCTGTATCTTAACAGAACACCCACCCTGAGGAGTGTTAGGGGTGTCTTACCCCACAGTATTTTTTTCCAGAGGGTAAGTCATCTGTGTACCAAGTTTGGTTGAAATTGCTCGAGGCGTTCCAGAGTTATACACACAAACACACACACACAGAGCCATTTTTATATATATAGATTATTAAAAATACAATGTTTTTGTCATTAAAAATATTTTATTTATGTTAAAAGCTAATGGATTTTACATTGTACTTTATACATAAGTAAATATTCTACATTTCTTAATGCAGAAAATACGGATAACTATAACCCATAGAAACCAAAGCTCTTTTGGAATCCTCCGTAATTTTTAAAGGCGGGAAGAGGTCCTGAGTGCAAATGTTTAAAAAATATTCTTCTAATGCGACAATGTTCTCTTTCCACAGAAAGGAGATTCAGCATCTGGAGGATCAGCTTATGAAACATAAACCTCTTGAGCGCTCCAAGGGAGGCCTTCTCCTCGGGTCTTCTATGGTCCTTCTCCCACTTCTCCTTGCTGCCCTCCTCCTCTAGTCCATTTTGGACACTGCCAAGTTTGGGTGGTGCGCACGTGTCAACTCTCACCCTACTTCATCTGCATAACCATACTCCTTCTTCTGCATGTGGGTTTTGGAGACTTGTGAGCTGTGCCCTGTTAGGACAGAAACCTGATTCTGATGCCAGACGTGGACATTTATCTACTGTGATAACTGAAATTTTGGCCACAGCAGTGGATTTGCTAGAGCTTGTATTACATTGCACTGTTACACAGAACTTGGCAAATAAAGTTCAATTTTGATTATGATAATAGTAACCTGTACCTGGTGAATGTCAAATTGGGAACAACTTTCTTTGCTTTCTGATGGTTTGGTGGCTTCTCGTGTTAATGTTCAGAAGACCAAGATGCTTTGATCATGCAGGAGGTCTCAGTTTCAACCCCTGCTAACTGCTAGCCATGATGGGAAGAAAAGCAACACCCCATAAATACATATAAACACATGCCTGAAAATGTGGAAAGTTGATACAAGCTAATAGTATCATTTTCCCCAAGAATAGAATAGAATAGAACAGAACAGAATTTTTTATTGGCCGAGTGTGATTGGACATACAAGGAATTTGTCTTTGGTGCATATGCTCTCAGTGTACATAAAAGAAAGATACGTTCATCAAGAATCATAAGGTACAACACTTAATGATAGTCATAGGGTACAAATAACAAATAACAATCAGGAAACAAAATATAAATCGTAAGGATACAAGCAACAAAGTTACAGTCATGCAGTCATAAGTGGAAGGAGATGGGTGATGGGAATGATCAGAAGATTAATAGTAGTGCAGACTTAGTAAATAGTTTGACAGTGTTGAGGGAATTATTTGTTTAGCAGAGTGATGGCGTTCAGGGAAAAACAGTCCTTGTGTCTAGTTGTTCTGGTGTGCAGTGCTCTATAGCGTCGTTTTGAGGGTAGGAGTTGAAACAGTTTATGTCCATGATGTGAGGGGTCTGTAGATATTTTCACAGCCCTCTTTTTGACTCGTGCAGTATACAGGTCCTCAATGGAAGGCAGGTTGGTAGCAATTGTTTTTTCTGCAGTTCTAATTATCCACTGAAGTCTGTGTCTGTCTTGTTGGGTTGCAGAGCCAAACCAGACAGTTATGGAGGTGCAGATGACAGACTCAATAATTCTTCTGTAGAACTGTATCAGCAGCTCCTTGGGCAGTTTGAGCTTTCTGAGTGAAGATGAAGGAATATAGATTTAATTCCTTATTAAGAGGCTCACTCCTTGTGGTCTCCTTTAGTAACCTTCTTTAGAGCTCCGAAGTAGAATATATTAAAAAATTAGGTAACCAGGAGCTTAATTGGAAATTATATTCTTTTTTTCCCTCTTTTATGGTGGGAAAACAGATTAAGATCTTTTAAGATGTTCAAATGGTGAAAGAAATATAGCAAGTACAGGTTGTTCTTGACTTACAACTATCCGTTTAGTGACTGTTCGAAGTTGCAACAGCACTGAAAAAAGTGACTCATGACTTTCACACCTAGCACTGTTACAGGATCCCCATGGTCATGTGATCAAAATTCAGATGCTTAGCTCATAATTTATGACGGTTGCTGTGTCCTGAGGTCATGTGATCACCTTTTGCAACTTTCTGACAAGCAAAGTCAATGAAGAAGCCAGATTCACTTAACAACCATATTATCACTGCAGTGATTCACTGCAGTGGCCAGAAAGGTCATAAAATAGGGCAAAAGCCACAACTGTTTCACTTAGCAACAGAAATTTTGACATCAGTTGTGGTCATAACTCGAAGACTATCTGTAAGAGATGGTTTTTTGAATGGCTGGCTGAGGAATTCTGGGAGTTGAAGTCCATACATCTTAAAAGTTGCCAAGGTTGGGGAAACCTGATTTAAACAATGCGGATGTGTCACACGCTGGCCACGCCCACGCCCGGTTTAGCAAAGGGGAAAAAAGTCCTGAGACGTCATGTGATGCCGTCCTGACGATGTGAGTTTAACACCCCTGATGTAGTAGAATCAAGGATGAGTTTGCAAGGATAGAAAAGAGGTTTTGGTACAAAAAAGTTATAATTGGAGCCCCTTTTTCCTCATATCTCATGTTATTGATTTCTTTCACTTACTATTTCTACTCCTTTTCTGTGCTTTGCAGGGAATGTGGTGACGGTTACCTAGGTTCAAAGAGAATTTAACAAACATTTAGGAAAGCTGCAGAAATGTCATTAAATACTACACCACCACCCCCCGTTTGTTCTAAACATCACAAAAAGAGAAACAAACTTTTCTTTTTTCAACTTACACTACCAATCTGATAATAAGAAACACTTCAAAGATTTGGAACAACCCGCTTTTGAAAAAAAGTTCTGTGTTGAGAGATTGAAAACTGAGGGGAAAAGTGACACTAATACCCATGGGCCTGGATAGCACAGAGCCAAGCTGATCTGGATCTTTTCCAGGAGTACGTTATGAGTTTAGGCCTGCTGGTCCTTAGCATGGAAAAGGGAACTATGATCTCTCCCCTGGATGGAGTATGTGATGGGGAGATTCTGCGGAGATTCTCAGTCATCCAAGTCATAGTTATCTCAAAGGTGCTTTATTCAAAAGGCAACTGGACTGTTTATTCGTTGATGAAGAAAATGTTTTGCTTCTCATCCAAGAAGCTTTATCAGTTGAGACTGGATGGAAGGATAGGTTCTGAAAGGATGGTCTGTCTCTCTCTCTCTGTGTGTGTCTCTTTCTCTCTCTCTTTCTCTCTGTCTCTCTCTCTGTGTCTTTGTCTCTCTGTCTCTATCTCTTTGTCTCTGTCTCTCTCTCTTTGTCTCTCTGTCTCTCTCTTTGTCACTCTCTGTCTCTGTCTGTAGTGTGTGTGTGTGTGTTGTGTGTGTGTGTGTGTGTGTGTGTAAAGATTGTATTTCTTTGCAGTCATCTGGTCGTTATCACTCTGAGAGCTATTGAGGCCACTTGGAGGTTTATCTGTCCACTCAGGGTCACCTGAGTTGGTTGTGGCATTGTAGACTGGAAATAGGTGGATGTCTTATCCCTCCTCATCGATTGAGAGAGGGCTGCTCGATTCTAACACAGATGGATTCTTTTACCCCTCTCTCAAACCAGTGAACCTCTCTATGCAGAATGTGGCTGTCTTCAAAATGATGGGGTGTTCATACCATCAAAGAGACTAAGTATTAGCCCTTCCGTAGAGAAGGCTTAGAGGTGACGTGACAGCTGTCACCCAGTACTTGAAAGGGCTGTCACAGGGAAGAGGGTGTTGATTCATTCTCCAAAGCAGGGGTCTCCAACCTTGGCAACTTGAAGTCCTCCAGGCTTAAAGTTGCCACGGTTGGAAACTAGGGGTCGGCTGCTGGGGGTTCGCAGGGGTTCAGGAGAACTTCTAGCTAAGATTTTGTGCAGTTCAGAGAACACCTAAATGCCACTCCTGGCTGGCCCCGCCCACCCCGCCCCTCCCAGGAGACCCCACACGGCCCGCTTGGATGCAGGTAAGTGCAAGGCGTGCGCAGAGGCTCGGGGAGGGAAAAAAATGGGCCTACCTGTAGTTTGAAACAAGCCCGTCCAGCCTCCAGAGGGCCTCCGGAGCCTGGGGAGGCCATTTTTGCCCTCCTGGAGGCTCGAGGAAAGCCTTCAGAGCCCGGGGAGGGCAAAGACGCTCACCCCGCTGTGGTGCAGGAGGCCAACTAAACCATGTCCACCATGGCCACGCCCACTCAGCAACCGGGCACACAACCCCTTACTAAAATTTTTGAAGCCCACCCCTCTACTCCAAAGCACCAAAGAGCAGGACAGGAAATGGGTGGAAGCTCATCAGAAGGAGATTAGCAGGGATGCTGCAGCTGCTGCTCCTCGCTTTATGCATAGATCATGGGGAAATGCTTTTCGTGACTCAGAAAGGGGCAAAACAAAAAAGAAACAGAAATCAGAACAAAAAAAGAAACAGAAATCAGAACAAAAAAAGAAACAGAAATTGTTGGTTTAAACCCTTTTGTTGACTTGTAAGTGGCCGGGAAAATCCATTGCCGTCACCACAGCAATCTCTGTTGAGTGTAGTTTAGTTTCTCCTTCTTCTCCATTTGAGGCATCGTTTTGGAAAACTGCTCTTTGCTGGCTCTTCATTTATTTATTTATTTTGACACTCCGGGCTGAGAGATCACTTTCGTTTCTGCTGGCTGCTGGAGCTGTTTCTTCCAAATCACGAGGACGCGCAAAAAGGGGAGGAGGATGCATTAAATGGGACCATTAAAAGGGAGAGCAGAATCTTTCTCTTAAAGAGGCAGCCAGAATTTCTGTGTCTCTCGGCTTTCAACCGACATGGGTGGATTGCTAACATGCCGTCAGTGTTCCAAGCGCATGGAGAGTCTAAAGGACCACAGTTTCTGGGACATCTGTAGGACATGTGTGAGAAAGTACTTTTGGTTCATCCTTGTCACTGTCATCGTGCTTACTTTATCTATCATTCACTACTCACGGGCCCCACCAGATCTAGTCGGGAAGTGCCCTAAAGACCAACCCAAGTTGCTTCACAACATCTCCCAAGTGGAGCCGGAAAAAGTGATTCTGAAGGAGCAACTGATCAAGATGGAAAAGAAGATGCAGAAGCTCAAGAATATTATGAACCAGACTCAAGAAAAATCTTTGCAACTTTTGGAAAAGAAGAAAGAAGAAGCGGATGCCCTGAGCAAGGAATTGTCAGGTTTCAACCAATCCCTTGTACTAACCAGACAGCTCCTGGAGAAGGAAAGGGAGAAAGCCCAAAGTTTACAGAATCAACTGGAGAAGGAAAAGGAGGACCTCCGAAAGATTCAGCAGCAGAGAGATTCTTGCCAGAAACGGCTGGTAAATGGGGGAAGGGGGGAGAGATTCATTGTAAAGTAAGATTAGAATTAAAAAAAAGGAAAAATGGGGGTGGGGGGAATATTGTAAAGTAAGGTTAGAATAAACAAGCATGATGTCATTTTTGGACCTAGCAGAGTGGCTTATTTTGTTCCAACCAGCTTTTTTTTTTTTTAAATTTGATTTATATGCCCCCCTTTTCCGGAGACTCAGGGTGCCTTACAATGCGCTGAGCAATAGCCTTCACCCTTTTGTATATTTATACAAAGTCAGCTTATTGCCCCCACAAACTGGGTCCTCATTTTACCTACCTTAGAAAGGATGGACGGCTGAGTCAACCTTGAGCCTTGGCGAGATTCGAACCTGCAGTAATTGCAGGCAGCTGGTCTTAATAACCAGCTTAATAACAGGGTGCTTTAGACCACTGTACTACCAAAGCTCTGTGGTAGTACAGCTGACTTTCTTCAGATAACTAAATAGGCAGATGTGTTGTTCCTGCTATGATTGTGCCTTGGCTTTCATGTTCTCTTCCAGAATCACTTGGCAGGTTCTTGCTGGAGCTCGTGTTGGTATGTCCTGGGCTGCCCTCTCCTTCATTGCTCTGTCCTGGCATTTCTTGATGGTCTGGGGCAGTGGTGGAATTCAATTTTTTTTACTACCGGTTCTGTGGGCATGGCTTGGTGGGCGTGGTGTGGCTTGGTGGGCGTGGTGTGGCTTGGTGGGCGTGGCAGGGGAAGGATACTGCAAAATCCCCATTCCCTCTCCACTCCTGGGGGGAGGTTATTGCAAAATCTCCATTCCCTCCCCACTCCTGGGGGGAGGATATTGCAAAATCTCCATTCCCACCCCACTCCTGGGGGAAAGATATTGCAAAATCTCCATTCCCACCCCATTCTGGGGCCAGCCAGAGGTGGTATTTGCCGGTTCTCTGAACTACTCAAAATTTCCGCTGCCAATTCTCCAGAACCTGTCAGAACCTGCTGAATTTCACCCCTGATCTGGGGTGCTACTTCAAAATCCGCTTGTACAGGTAGTCTTCGACTTACAACCATTCATTTAGTGACCCTTTAAAGTTACAACGGCCCTGAAAAAAGTGTCTTATGACTGTTTTTCATACGACCGTTGTAGCATCCCCACATGATCAAACTTCGTACAAACTCGGCAACTGGCATGTATTTACGATGGCTGCAGTGTCCCAGGGACTCACATGATCCCCTTCTGCGACTTTCTGATAAGCAAGTCAGAAAGGAAGCCAAATTCACATAATAGCCGTGTTACTAACTTAAACATCTGCAGCAATCCATTTAACAATTACGGCAAGAAAGGTCGTAAAATGGGGCAAAACTCACTTAATAACTGTCCTGCTTAGTTAAAGAAATGTTTGACTCAATTATGGTCGTATGTTAAGGACTAACTGTATAGGAGTTCTGGGCATCGCCAACACATTTACAAAGCGCCATCTTGGAGAATGCAGGTTTGATTGGAGATCCCCAAATTATTGCAGCCTGTGAACCCATCTGGAAGTGCAAGAAAGAGATGTGAATGCAGAAGACAAATTGCTGTCTGAAAAAGAAGGGATGCATAAATGGCACTCCCCCCCCCCTTTTTTTCCCCCTCTCTCTCTTTAGGATCACCCTACAAAACTCTCTCCATATATCTTTTCACATTTTTACATATGTACATACATCAGTATTGTTGTTGCTGTGATACTTTTGACCAACAGATCCTCCCAAAAGATTTAGGGAAGTTGAAGACATTGTTGTAATACAGGTAGTTCTTGACTTATGACCACAACTGAGCCCAAAATTTCTGTTGTTCAGTGAGACATCTGTTAAGTGAGTTTTCCCCCATTTCTTGCCACCGTTGCTAAGTGAATCACTGCAGCTGATAACTTAGTAACAGGGTTGGTAAGTGAATCTGGCTCTCCCCCATTGATTTTGCTTGTCAGAAGGTTGCAAAAGGGCAATGTGCAATGACACAGCAATGGTCATAAGTATGAACCAGTTGCCAAGCATCTGGATTTTGATCCCAGAATCATGGGGCTGCCACAAATGTCATAAGTGTGAAACAGAGGTGGTATTCAGCAGGTTCTGACCAGTTCTGGAGAACTGGTAGCAGAAATTTTGAGTAATTTGGAGAACCGGTAAATACCACCTCTGACTGGCCCCGCCCCCATCTATTCTCTGCCTCCCGAGTCCCAGCTGATCGGGAGGAAATGGGGATTTTTGCAGTATCCTTCTCCTGGAGTGGGGAGGGAATGGAGATTTTACAGTATCCTTCCTCTGCCACACCCACCAAGCTACACCCATAGAGCCGGTAGTAAAAAAAATTTGAATCCCTCTCCCCCTTTCTCTCATTCTCTTTCTCTCTCCCCCCCCCTTTCTCTTTCTCTCTCTCTCCCCCACACTCTCTCTCTCATTCTCTTGCAGGGGGCCGATCTGGTGTCTGCAATGGAGATCAAAATCCAGCTTCTTCTCTCTGCTGTAAGTGCAGCATCAGGATTCTGCCTTGGTATATTTGCAGCGCAAGGCCGCCCTCGTTTCCTGCCGACTCGGAGCGGTAAACAGCATCTGGTTCGGGGAGCAGCCGGATTTTGCTCTCCATTGCTCTCTCGGCCCCCTGCAAGCTCTCATCTCTCGAGAAGCCCAACCAAAGTTTCCCGCACCACTTCAGGGAGCGCTTCTCGAGAGACGAGAGCTTGCAGGGGGCCGAGAGAGCAATGGAAAGCAAAATCCGGCTGCTCCCCGAACCAGACGCTGTTTACCGCTCCAAGTCCCAAGCGGCAGGAGATGAGGGCTGCCTTGTGCCGCAAATATACCAAGGTGGAATCCTGATGCCGCACTTACAGCGGAGAGAAGAAGCCGGATTTTGCTCTCCATTGCAGACACCAGATTGTATTGCACCACCTGCAAAAATGCAAAAATTTCCAAATATAGCCCTGCCCTCTAACAGCCCTCCTGATATTCAACTGTTGTCTATCAAGGAGGATACTTGGCCATCTTCATGCTTGAAAGGATTCTATAGTGTAACAGCAGATGTCTCCCACCTTGGCAGCTTTAAGACTTGTGGACTTCAACTCCCAGAATTCTCCACAATTCCCCTGAATGGGCTAGGTGGGAGTTGAAGTCCACAGGTTGTAAAAGAGCCACAATTGCCCAGCCCTGGGCTAGGGTAGGCTGACGCCGCGTGGGTGGGAGGCAGGGCAGGGCGAGGGGCGGGCGAGCCAGCAATTTAACAAACGGTTTGGTGTGCTGCAAGGCCAATAAATTGCAAAAAAACACCGAACCGTTTGTTAAATTACTGGCTCGCCCGCCCCTCGCCCCGCCCCCACTATTTATTGGCAAGGGGCGGGGCGAGCCAGCAATTTAACAAACGGTTTGGCCGAACCGCCTAGAACCGGCAGAATCCCACCACTGCCAATAAGTATATGCAGTTCTGAGGTCCCGGCTATCATGGCATTTATTTCCTAATTCTAGACATCTAACTGATTATCACGTGATACACCTTATTTCTTCATGTTCTTTGGTAATGAGTAGAGCAAAATACTCCTTTTTGAATCACGTGATCATTCCATTTTGTGTTGGTTTTTTTTCCCCCATTAGAACACGTTGGAAGAAGAACTCAAGTCTCCAGGTAGTAAAACTAGAGAATACGAAGGTAAGTGATAACCATGTGGCTGACTTAATACAGGACTTTCTCCACTTCCAGGTTAAACAACTTTCCACTCATCCTTAAGTTGGCAGAAAACTGAATACAATTACTATAAATCGGGGGTGTCAAACTTTAAGACCTGGGGGCCGGATGTGGCCCGCGGGGTGCTTAGATCTGGGCCATGGGGCTGCCCTGGAAACAGCGAAGGACTGGCCCGTGATGCCTCTGCCAGTGAAAAGGGCATTCGGGAGGACTGCTTGTGGCCCTCCAGGGCTCCTTTTTTCGGCTGTTGTTGTGACCCAGGCCCAAGTAGGTCGTAATCGACGCAAACAGTTCCAAAACAAACAGACTTGGCCAAACTTGCCACTAGGCAGTTTTAAAAGTGCATGCAGCCCATGTCCACTTTACTTTGGTGTTCTTTGGCATTACTTAGCACTTCCCGGTGTTCTTTCCAAACTTAGCAGTTTCGAAAAGCTGTCTTATGACATGGGCTGGGGATCAGGTGAAGGCAATGTGAATGACATAGTAAAGGAACTGACAGCATGGTAAGATGCGAGAAGGGGAAGGTATTTTTAGTGCCAACGTGTGTGGGCTTAAACTGGGTGAAGCCACCTATAGTGGGCCGCATGTTAGCCTGCATTGCTAATAGATGGAATGCTGGGAACACGTAGTTCAGCAACAACGGATTCTCCTTTTGTGACCCTATGCCTTGCATGTATGTATAAGAGGAAGTGAAATACCATCTGGGTAACATAGTATTTTCCTTTTTCTTTTTAGGTAAAATAGCAGAGCTTGAGAGGCAGATTAAACAAGAGAAACAGAGAAACCAAGACAATTTTAGACATGAAAGGTAACAAACAGAATTTTGCTTGTTGCTGGGATTCACAGGTCCTTCATATCCTGCATCCAGAAACAGCCAGCCAGATGTTTCTAGGGAAAATCCCCTCTCCCTAGAGCCCACAACGTCCCAAGGACCAGGAACGGCTGCTAAAAGTCCTTAAAATTAAGAACAAAACAAAGGTACTGGTGTCAGACCAATGGATGCCATTCTGCCCAGAATCCTTTTCATACAATGGCCAGCCAAATACTTGAAAAATTATGTTTCAATTCATGTATGTTTTAAAATAGATTTATACAGCTGTCATTCTTACGAAACGTTATTCTGGGATATTCATTTAGCTCAGCTGTCAGGTTTCGATGTCATCTCAAATAAATTGCACTCCCAAACAATTAATCTTTGCTGAAATATTCCATTTATTGAGTACGACAGATCTGGCCCCGACTTCGTCGTAGCTGATACTAACCCTCTGACCCCAAACCCTTCCCTTTCCATTCCCCAATTCTCATCATTGGCCATCTTCCAAGTCAGGCTTCCCAGCTCCTGCCTTCAACCCCAGGAATGTCCCCCTCCCATCCCATCTCCTAGGGGATATTATCTACAGAGAAAATAAATAGGTGAAAAGTCAAGCCTCGTCTCCTCCTCTTTATGGCAGCATTAAAATGCTGACATCAGCATTTATCAACCTTAGTAACTTGTATGTGTGGATGTCAACTCCCAGCATCATGCTGCCTAGGGAAATCTGGGAGTTGAAGTCCGCACATTTATTTATTTATTTATTTTATTGAAAAGTTTTATAAGAAATACAAACATTTTCTCCCCCCCCACCCTTCCCCCCTCAACCCCTCCCCCCCTTCCCCCCCACCCCCCTCCCTAGACTTCCCAGAACAGGCACAGGGTATAGCATTCACAAACATAAAACTAAAATATGCTAACAAATTGTTGACTTCATATTCTCCCTAGGTCTTTAACTCCTTATAACTCAAAAACTATAAGCATAAACTAAAAATTAAAAATATTTCATTCATAAGCTATATGAATCTTCTTGTTCTGATACTTTTTTTGAATATAGTTGATCCATCTTCCCCATTCTGATATGTATCTTTCGTTTGAATGGTCTTTAAGATATGATGAAATTTTTGCCATCTCTGCCAAATGCACAACTTTTAGTGTCCATTCCTCAATGGTAGGTGGATCTTCCTTCTTCCAATACTGTGCCACCAGTAACCTGGCAGCTGTTATTAAATTCAAAACCAATTTAGTCTCTATTACAGTACAATCTGTAACTATTTCCAACAAAAAAACCTGTGGTGCAAATTTAATCTTTTTCTTTAAAATATTTTGAATAATCCACCATATTTTTATCCAAAAAGCCTTAATTTTTTTACATGTCCACCATATATGAAAATATGTAGCATCTTCACACTCACATTGCCAACACTTAGGTTGTAAATTTGGATACATACAGGCTAGTTTTTTTGGATCTAAATGCCATCTATAAAACATTTTATAAAAGTTCTCTCTTAAATTTTGGGCTTGTGTAAATCTTACATTTCTAACCCATATCTTTTCCCATGTTTCCATCGTTATTGGTTCACCTATATTCTGTGCCCATTTTATCATACAATCCTTGACTAGCTCTGTTTCTGAATCTATTTCCACTAATACATTATACAACCTTTTTATATGCATTTGACTCATGCTGCCTAGGGAAATCTGGGAGTTGAAGTCCGCACATTTAGAAGTCACCAAGGTTGAGAAACACTGATCTAGCTCAACATTTTCAGTCTGCCGATACAGCAACCTAACTAGGGGTTCCAGAATAAGGTATTTCATGAAGATCCACTTTATGATTCTTTATCAAATAGCAATGGCGTGGCATGCATAATGCAGTTGCCCTCTCTGTTCCAGTTTTTACTAAGCAGAGTGAAAATTCACAGCATTTACTAAGCAGGATGGACTTAAATGTATGTATCTCTGCTTAGCAGTTCCTAATAGATTTTCCCTCCATGGAAGTGGGGAAATTTCTTCCAGCACCCTGCTTCGTTTCCAGGCTAAACCACAGGTGCATGATGGCAATATAGATCACAGGTGTCAAACTCGCTGCATGACATTTCGTGACATTTTTCCCATTTGCGGAGCTGGGATGGGCATGGCCTGTGCGTGACGCATCCGGTCCATGGGCCACCAGTTTGACACCCCTTACTTTTGGGTCTTCATCAGCTGAGATTAGATTCTGTTAGAAACAGTACAAGTTCTCAGACGGAACTACTCGAGACCATAACTCAAAAGCAGCAAAGGATTGATTCACGTATTTGCAAACACTGGTTCACACAAGGTGGACCCAGAATGAGGGGTTCATCAGCTTCTTATCCCCTCACACAAGCTTGCTCCCCCTTTGGTACAGCATCCTACCAAAGACATCTACCTTGTATGGAACCTACTTCTATATAATGTCACCTGTGTCACATTGCCAGTTTAACAGTTAAACCATAACCTACCAGTGGTGGGTTCCTCCTGGTTCAGCCCGGTTCTGCCAAGCCGGTAGCAGTGACGATATAACGTCACTGAACTGGTTCTGCCCCCCCGCCCCCGCCCCCCGCTCCTCGCGTTATTCTTACCTTTTATTTGGCCCCACACCCAATCTATTGCTGCCTCCTGAGTCCCAGCTGATGGGGGGCTTCAAAGGGCCGCCCTACAGCTGATCAGTGTTAAAAGAAAACAGATGAGTAGACCGGTGCCTGCAAAAATAAATGGGTAGACCAGTGCCTGCAAAAATACATGAGTAGATCAGTGCCTGCAAAAATAAATGGGTAGACCAGTGCCTGCAAAAATACATGAGTAGAACAGTGCCTGCAAAAATAAATGGGTAGACCGGTACAGCTCTGCAAGCAGTTAAAAGCCTGGTAGACCAGTACCTCTGCTAAATCCTAAATAATTGTCACATGACCATCAAGCCACGCCCACAAAATATGCCACGCCCACAAAATATGCCACGCCCAGAGAACCGGTAGTAAAAAAATTAGAACCTACCCCTGTAACCTACCCTAGTTTTTTCCTAGCATAAGTTCTATTTTTATCTTTGTGTTTCCTCTACTCGCAGTGTTAACTGACATTTAGCTGTTAGCTGCTTATCTGGTGTCAAAACAGCTTATAATTTTCCATTTAGCACATGTTAAGCGTTTACTTTAGAAACCATAACAATTCCTTTTTATATATAAATGACAATTCCACAGTTCACTGTCACTTGGCTAAATTTGTTAAAAGGAAAAAAAAGGACTATAGTATTCCTGGCTCCGTTATTTCTTTTGATCTCCAGACTTTCCCTAACCTTAAAGCAACATCAGGACCTGCTGATTAGGACCCTGCCGTTTCAAACCTAATTTCAAAAAGAGCTTTGGAGCACACGGAGTTGTGAACATCACACCTTTCTGCAATCCATCAAAGTAAATGCTTTCTTCCCACCCATCCCTAAATCCTGTTGCAGTTTGGCTGCATAAGTATCAGAAGCAGTATCATTACTTTCAAAAACTACATTTTTTTTTTGGTAACAAAGCTGGAGCCCCTAAACTTACAGCCATTAAGATCTGGTTTTCTACCCAGGTACTGATATAAAATGAATCTATCTGGAGCTGGTTGTGGGGCATCCCAAGGGAATAACTGAGGCACCAGGTTTATATGGTTTATGAATTTATACTTATGGTTGTTGATTATTGTGAGCCACCCAGAGTTGTGTTTAAGATGGGCGCCCTTACGCATCTTTAAAATAAATAAATAAATGATAAAATAATAAACCCCTCATTCCTCAATTGGGCAACTCCCTATGTTTTGAAATGCCATCTCCAAGGATTCTCAGCCTTCAACCCTGGAGGCAATTCTGGCACATGAGGGGCCAATTACAGTGGTGGGATTCAACATTTTTTACTACCAGTTCTGTGGGCGTGGCTTTGTGGGCAAGGCAAAATCGCCATTCCCTCCCCACTCCAGGGGAAGGTTACTGCAAAATCCCCATTTCCTTCCAATCAGCTGGGACTCGGGAGGCAGATAATAGATGGGAGCAGGGCCAGTCAGAGGTGGTATTTACCGGTTCTCCAAACTACTCAAAATTTCTGCTACCAGTTCTCCAGAATTGGTCAGAACCTGCTGAAACCCACCTCTGGCCAGTTGGTTTTTCTCTTTGATTAGTTCCCATCCTCTGTTTCTTAATAAGAGCCTTGATAGTACAGTGGTCTAAAGCACCCTGTTATTAACACAGCTGCCTGCAATTACTGCAGGTTCGAATCTCTCCAAGGCTCAAGGTTGACTCAGCCTTCCATCCTTTCTAAGGTAGGTGAAATGAGGACCCAGTTTGTGGGGGCAATAAGCTGACTTTGTATAAATATACAAAAGTATGAAGGCTATTGCTTAGCGCATTGTAAGCCGCCCTGAGTCTCCGGAGAAGGGCGGCATATAAATCAAATTTAAATCAATCAATCAATCAATCAATCAATAACATAAAATAAAACAAAGTGGTATAAAAGATGGAAACAATTCTATAGTCCAGGTCTCTGTGATATGGGTATGGAGCAATGGTGGGTTTCAAAAATTTTTACTACTGGTTCTGTGAGCGTGGCTTGGTGGGTGTGGCATGGCTTGGTGGGCGTGCCTTGCTGGGCGTGGCAGGGGAAGGATACTGTAAAATCTCCATTCCTACCCCACTCCAGGGGAAGGTTACGGCAAAATCCCCATTTCCTCCTGATCAGCTGAGAATTGGGAGGCAGAGAATAGATGGGGGTGGGGCCTGTCAGAATTTTTACTACTGGTTCTCCAAACTACTCAAAATTTCTGCTACCGATCCTCCAGAACTGGTCAGAACCTGCTGAAACCCACCTCTGGTATGGAGGGAAATCATTTGTCAAGAGACCTGTTATTACAGGCAACTGTACGGTCCAATCAATAGACTCTAATGAACCCTTTGAGGAGTGTTTATGGGGTTGGATCAAAAGAGTCAAGAGGGTGACTGCAATGACATAACCAGTGCCTGGTCTCTGAACCTTTCCTTTCTCTTCTAGAGAGCAGTACCAGAACAGAATCACGGAATTACATGATCAAATTAGAAGCCAGCAACAGGAAAAGAGTTCCACTAAAAATATCTTAGAAGATGGAACTATCATGCCCTGGGCGTTAGTGATTTTTCTCCTTTTCATCTGCTGTGTCAAATGTTGCAGGCAAGAGCAGTAGCACTGCCATTCAAGAAGTCCTGGAAGAAACTGTGGATATGGCGGCAGCTTAAAAACAAAGTACTGCTTGTGGGAAAGGAAACACTACTCCTTTTTACTTGCCTATTTGAAATATAAATGTCTTTGTCAAGCATTGGGTTTGTTTCCCAACAGAGATATATTTTTATTTTTTATTTTTTTTAAAAAAAAATTCCTAAATCGTTTAAAGCTGTACTTTAAATGTATTATTTAGAGCCACGGTGGCACAGTGATTAGAGTGCAGTACTGCAGGCTACTTCTGCTGCCTGCCGGCTGCCTGCAATTCGGCAGTTCGAATCTCACCAGGCTCAAGGTTGACTCAGCCTTCCATCTTCTCGAGGTCGGTAAAATGAGGACCCAGATTGTTGGGGGACAATACGCTGACTCTGTAAACCTCTTGGAAAGAGTTGTAAAAGCACTGTGAAGTGGTGTATAAGTCTAAGTGCTACTGCTATTATGGTTGGTCACATAGTCAGCCAGATGTTTGGACTGGATTTGGCATTTTTATCCACCTACAGTATCAAGTCCTTCCCAAGGACTTGGGATAGGCAGATGTGGAGGTCTGATGGTGTTGCATCCTGATTGTCGCAGGATGTAAGCTGTTCTGAGAGAAGCTGCCTTTTGCAATTGACTGGTGGTGATTTTCTCAATGCCGATGGTGTTCAAGGAGTGCTCCAACCAAACACAGAGAGCATCAAGGATCTGGAACTACAAATATTCTCCTTTAATGGTATTCCAGTTGTTTTGGGATTGTCGCCAAGATTCCTATTACAGGTAGTCCTTACAACAGTTCGTTTCGTAGCCGTTCAAAGTTCCAACGGCATTGTAAAAAAATTGACTTACTTTCCCACTTGCAACCATTGAAGCATCCCTGAGCATCCCTCAGGCACTTGGCAACTGACTCGTATTTATGACGAGTTGCAGTGTCCCAGGGCCATGCGATCAACTTCTGCAACCTTCTGACAAGCAAAGTCAATTGTGGCACTAACGTCACAACTGCAGGGATTAATTTAACAACTGTGACACAAAAGGTCATAAAATGGGACAACATTCACTTAACAAATGAAATTTTGGGCTCCACTGTGGTCATAAGTCGAGGACTACCTGTATTAACAGTACTCTATCTTTGCTTTCTTTTGCCACAGTTTCTCTATTTCTATTTGCAGATCTTTGTATTTTGTCATCTGCTCTGTTCTTTCTCTTCTCTTCTGTTGTCTCCAGGTACTATCTCCATCCACTATCCGAACTTTGTTTTTCTTATCAACAATTGTTAAGTCTGGCATGTTATGTGGCAGGTGCCTGTTTGAATTCTTAAGTCCCAGAGCACTTTGGCTTCTTCATTTTCTGTTACTATGATTATAAACACAGCAATGTGAAATCACACTTTTCAGTTCTTTAGCTGGCACATTGCGTTCTTCTCAAGAACCGAGGAAGTCATAATATATTGGCATAACATACGTGTGGATCTAAGCAGTGTGGCCTTTTGTAATTGACAGGTGGAAATGTTGTCAATGCACAGATGTTGTTATTACCATTATTTTCTAGAATATACTAATATTTCAAGTAAACCACAACATGTGAAATAAAAACACAATACATACGTATCTATATAACTGTGTCCTCATCTTGAAGGCAGATGTTTGTTGTCTAGGAACTATCCACAATAAATCTGTATTTAACCCTTCCCAAATACTTGGCAGTCTTGAATCATTTGTGTCTCTGTGGACTTCAAAGTAGGATCTACTAAAATTGGATTGGGTATCCAGCCATTGTGTAATATGAGCTAAGCTTCATGAACATGGTTTAATTTGTTTGGACATTCTCTTATAGTTGAGGATAATATACCAACCCCTCCTTTGGTGAAAGCTATTTCTCTTGTATCTCTAAATTACAGTTATTATAATTAATGGCATGCAAAAGGGGTATTTTGGCAAGCAATTTTCCTAATCCAATGGGGCTTTTGCATAATTCTCCCAATTGTGTCCTTAATTAATTCTTCCATGATTCTATGCCCCTCCATGGAAGCTTCAGTCAAACTAACAATTTACAATTCCTCCATATGGTTTTAGGTTTAAAACTTATAAAATGCAATAAAACTCCACATTGTCCCTCTCATCCCATCACATGGCACCAATTGCTTCACGAGTAACTATCATATCCACTCTGTAGGCCTTCCAGAAAACTTCCAAAATACTAATGTGATAACAGTTCTAATAGTATATGGAACTACCCGAGACTTTACTTGAAATCAGCAAAGAGTTTAATGACATGTTTGCAAACAAGGGAACACAAGAAGTGAACAACAATTAATAACAACAATAATAACTTTATTATCATTGTACATGTATACACAGTATATCCATACAACGAAATTCACTTAGCATCCAAAAACCAGGTCCAACAGACATAACAATCCCCAAACACACTCCCCACCACCACAATTCCCCACCCCTAAACCACCCAAACATCCACATAACAGACCAAATAATACTGTCCAACAGCTCACCAATGGTGGCCCTTTAGTTCATTGTTGAGTGCAATTATAGCTCTGGGATAAAAACTATTCAGAAAATGTGTGGTCTGAGTTTTAATTGTTCTGTATCTTCTGCCAGAAGGCAACAGTCCAAAAAGATTGTAAACAGGATGGGAAGAGTCTCTGAGAATGTTATGCAACTTTCTCAAACAGCGAGATTCAAAGATGTCATCCAGGGCTGGTAGCTGGAGTCCAATGATATTCTGGGCAGTTTTAATGATTCTCTGTAGAGCTTTTTTTTGTCCGCTACAGAACTGCTCCCATACCATGCAAGAATAATGTAAATGAAGCGGGCTCTGATAGATGACCACTGGATAACTTTCTATTCACTCTATTCTAAAAAGCAATGCATCCGGTTGGAAAAAGTACAAACTCAGCCAAAATCCTTTTGGTACCTCTAGGAGGCCTCTAAGTTGTCAGAAAAAAAGGAACATTCTAATGACATACATCTTAAAGGTTGGTTAGGTCAAGGGGATCCACATGAGTTAAAAGTTGTCTATCGTCAGAAGATGATTTGAGTCTATGCTTCAGTAATCTACAAAAAGAATTATAACTGTTTTGCAAAGAAACTCAGTAATTAGGAAATGTCAATTAAAAATGACAAATGTATATGACCATATGAATTGCTGAGTTAACAGAATCCTTTGTCTAGAAGGGTATAAAACCATTGTACCTAATTTCTGTCTTTGTTCAACGCTTCATGTACAGAGCTTTGAACCTATTGCGCAATATACAAATTGTCTCTGATTAATCCAAAAGTTGTGTTTGTTTTATTAAATCCACAACAAGAATGCCGTATGTCAGGATACTCTCAATGGTGCTGCGATAGTAGGACAGAAGTAGATACTGAGATAGATTTATCTTCCTGAGCAGTCTCAGGAAGTACAGCATAGTTGATCAATTTGATCACTCACACAAAACCCCACATCTTCCCCCCTCCCTTTTTCCTGTTTAAAACATTTCTTCTTCCTTTAACCCTAGTTAACTTTTATTTATTTATTGGTTCGATTTATATGCCGCCCTTCTCCGGAGACTCAGGGCGGTTTACAATGCATTAAGCAATAGCCTTCATACTTTTGTATATACCTGCTTAGTAGGGCTTTCGGGCTCCCCAAGCAATGTTCTTTTTTTATACAAAGTCAGCTTATTGCCCTCACAATCCAGGTCCTCATTTTACCTACCTCGGAAGGATGGAAGGCTCAGTCAACCTTGAGCCTGTTGAGATTTGAACTTGCAGTAATTGCAGGCAGCTGGCAGCTAAGTGCTACTTTAACAGCACTTTAGTCCGCTGCGCCACCAAGGCTCTTGCTCTTCTACTTGTGGTTACAGCTGGCATTTTGCAGTTTTGACACTTCTAGCTTATTTGTCTGTAAAAGCTTATACTTTTCAAAACAGCTTATAATTCTATTTCTTATATAAAGCATTGCAGAAACAATACACATTTTAGAAACAATACAGGCTTCCGGTGGCGACATTATGGCAGTGCAGAGGAAAGAGGTCCTTTAACTCTGGTTTTTTTCACGATTGGGGGACCCTTCAGGGCGCGGAGAGCCTGGAGAGCCACGCGAAATAAAGGGGAAGCCTGGGGGAGTAGCGAGGTGAAAGGCGATCACCCGCTGCAATGAAAGGAAACCCTTTAAACCTGACGTGAAAGCGTCTGCTATTGCGAGATGGCAGACCCGAGGCCATGACTAGTCACAGACGATGCGGAAGCAAGGATATATTTAACAGACTGTGTCACTGAAGTGAGTAAAAATATCCCAAAACTGTAATAGAAGAGAAGAGCCTAAAGAAAGAGTAAGTCCTTGATTTTTGGTGATAGAAACAATACAAACCCCATTTTGTTTTACATATGATTATATTGATTATGTATTTCCATCACTAACAAGGATAGCAGTAGTACTTAAACTTACATACTGCTCCATAGTGCTTTACATCACACTTACGAGTGCTTTACAAATATCAGCATATTCTAACAATCTGGGTCCTCATTTTACCAAGGAGATGGGGTCCAGAGAAAGGGCTGCATCACCAAAAGAATTCAGCCCCAAATCTGAAAATTAAGAAATCCATTGAAGGTCTGGGCTAGATCAACCAGAAAGATCTCCTGAAGAGATCAGTGATACAAGCATGGGCAGTAAAGAAGCGGACCTTGATAGAAAAATATTTATCTATCAATATCTATCAATATTTATCTATTACCTAGGCCAGGGATCTCCAAACATGGCAACTTTAAGATTTGTGGACTTCAACTCCCAGAATTCCCCAGCCAGCATGAGTTGAAGTGCACAAGTCTTAAAGTTTCCAAGTTTGGAGACCCCCCGGCCTAGGTGAAAAGGGTTGAACAAGATCCCATTTTGAAGTGGCTCAGGCAAATACTTCCCTAATTCACAGAACTATAAGGACGAGGAGGAAGTACAGCAGAATCCAATTTGCAGAATTGCAGATTTGCAGAATCCGATTCTGTTATCCTAATTGATCTTAATAAAAGTAGTTTAAGCCTTCTGTGCAGCTGATTTCTTGGCTTGGGCTACCCTGTTGGGCTTACAATTTTGATGTAAGAGAGCTTGCATTGTGAGTCATATGGTTCAGGACCAGTGGTGGGTTGCCCCCAGTTCGCACTGGTTCTATAGAGACCCACTATTCCCCACTCAAGGTGGAGAATATTCCTAATACAGGTAGTCCTCGGCTTACAACAATTCACTTAGTGACTGTTCGAAATTACAATGGCACTGAAAAAAGTGACTTGGGATCATTGTTCACACTTACGACCGTTGCAGCATCCCCATGGTCACGTGATTTACATTCAGATGCTTGACAACTGATTCACGTTTACGACGGTTGCAGTGTCCCCAGGGTCATGTGATCCCCTTTCGTGACCTTCTGGCAAGCAAAGTCAATGGGGAAACCACATTCCCTTAACAACCACGTGTTACTCATTTAACAACAACAGTGATTCACTTAACAAATGTGGCAAGAAAAGTCATAAAATGGGAGAAACTCACTTAACAAACGTTTCACTTCGCCACCTAAATTTGGGGCTCAATTCTGGTCATAACTTGAGGACTACCTGTACTCCTTTCTCCTTTTATTTTCCCCACAACAACAACTCTGTGAGATGGGTTAGACTGAGAGAGAGTGACTGGCCCAAAGTCACCCAGCCGGCTTTCAGGCCTAAGGCGGGACTAGAACTCACACTTTCCTGGTTCCTACCTAGTAGAATCAGAGGTGGGATTCAGCCAGTTCTGTCCGGTTCGGGCGAACCGGTAATGGTGACTGCGGGAGGCTCCACCCACCTGCCCGGATGTAATGCACAAGCAAAGAGCACGCGCACGCGCTCACATTTGCAAATTGGAAGGGAAGGGAACTGAATCTCACCTCTGCCTAGAACCTTAACCACATGTCCAAACTGTCATAAACAAACAAGTAAATAAATAAATAAAGGCACAAGGTTCTCCATGTCTGCTGTCAATCCCCTCCTGTCTCTCTTTTCTTCGTCTTCCCAATCACTACAGTCCCTGACTTTGTCCCCCACCCCACCCTGTAATAAAGCACCACAGATCTTGCCCACTGGATGATGACTTTGGATGGCACCAGTAGTGAAATCCAAATGTTTATACTACTGGTTCTGTGGGCGTGGCTTGGTGGGCATGGTGTAGCTTGGCGGGCGTGGCTTGGTGGGCATGGCAGGGGAAGGATACTGCAAAATCTCCATTCCCATCCCACTCCAGGGGAAGGATACTGCAAAATCCCTCCCCACTCCTGGGGGAAGGATATTGCAAAATCTCCATTCCTACCTACTCTGGGGCCAGCCAGAGGTGGTATTTGCCGGTTCTCCAAACTACTCAAAATGTCCGCTACCGGTTCTCCAGAACCTGTCAGAACTTGCTGGATTTCACCCCTGGATGGCACCAGGGAGAACATTTCTTTGAACACTGCAGCAGCTAAAGATGGTTTGGGCTTGTCCCTCTCCTGCAATGAAGACAGGGCCAGACTGTGGTGGGGGGTGGGGGGGTGGAAGGCTCATTAGATGCAAATGGGGACCCAGCAAAAGTCTGAGCAGGGAGGTTTCGATAAAAATACCGGCTGCTCTGTGCTTATCTGACCTTTCTGCCAAATCCTGAAACTCTTGGAAAGGAAGCCCCGATGAGGTAAGCACTTGAGAGGGGCAGGTCCTTCCGAAGCACACAATTGCAACAAACCTCCAGGGCCGTGGAGTGGCAAGGGCAGAGTGGCTTTGCTGGCTTCCAAGAACCTTCGGTTGCCATGGGTGGAAGAGATATCCCGCTCCTATCTGCAAAAGGAAAGACTGGGAAGGCGTGCGCCCTTTGCTTGGGAATCGCCACGGTCCTTTTCCTGTTTTGCTTTGTCATCTTCCTGATTTTGTACACGCAGGAGCGCCACGAAAAGATAATGGTCCACGAGGCTCTGGAAAGGAACGCTCAGGAAAGGGATGCCATGTGGATACAACTGCTGTCTAGCAATCAGACCCTGATTGAAACAGAACGTCTTCTGGAGATGAAGAAAAAGGAAAACCAAAACCTCAAGTCTACCTTGGCCACCACTAACCAGACTTTAAGAGAGAAGATGCGGCTTTTGGAGAAGACAGAACAGGAAAGGTCCCGGTTACAGGAGCAACTGGGAATGGTGAAGCACAACCTCACAACGATGGAAGGGCACTGGAACTCCTGCCAGGCTGAGCTGGTAAAATTTTTTAATAATATTTAAAGGCAAAGTACGTACCTTAACTGATTTCCTCAAAGAATTCTAATCCGTCAGCTGGGATGCCATCCAGATTGATGGGAATGGCGACTTCCACAATTAACCTGCAGGATAGTCTGGCTGGGAATTCTGGAAACTGTAATCACAGTGTATCGGGAAAGCATGGCATTGGGGATGGTGGTTCTCCTTGTGTGTTTTAGGGTCTTCGCCCACTCTACCCGTCCTTGAATCAGAAAGAAAAAAAAATCCTACCAGCGTGAAATTGTGGTTGATTGTTCTGTTCCCAGCCTTTGTAATCTTCTGATTTTCCTTCAGGATAATAGTAGACAAAACGTAATCATTCTTACACACACCTCATGGCTGTCCTTGGGGTGGGGTAGGGTGTTAGAGTAAGAGAGAAAACATTGCTTTGCAATTCTGCGTTGCAAAACACTGCAACCAGTATTGCTAAGGATAACTTAAGCCTGCTTCACTCATGAGCCAAGGCAAGATAAAGGCAATAATAAGGGAAAACAGCAGAAAAAGAAGTTTCTGGCCTGTATTACTTTTGTGGTTAGGTGTAAATAAGAAAAGGCCTTCAGAATAGTAGTTCATCTCTCAGAAAAGCAGATGAATGAAAATCTACAGAAAAGCCTTAATTTACCTCCACTGACACATTTTATCACAACTTGGGGCCCAAGGATGAAATCCAGCAGGTTCTAATAGGTTCTGAAGAACCAGTAGCGGAAATTTTGAGTAGTTCAGAGAACTGGCAAATACCATCTCTGGCTGGCCCCAGAGTGGGGTGGGAATGGAGATTTTGCAATATCCTTCCCCTGGAGTGGGGTGGGAATGGAAATTTTGCAATAGCCTTCCCGTGCCATGCCCACCAAGCCACGGCCACAGAACCAATAGGGAAAAAATGTGGATTTCACCCCTGCTGGGGCCTTTCTGAAGTTTTTGATCCTAATTCATTTATCCTTTGCCAATTGGCTGGGGATGATGGAAGTGGTTGTTCAAAACATCTGAACAGGGCCAACTTACTTCCTTCCTTCCTTCCTTCCTTCCTTCCTTCCTTCCTTCCTTCCCTTATTTACTTACTTGCTTACTTACTTACTTACTTATTTACTTACTTACTTACTTATCTGAAACTTCTGGAACTTACACACAGAAATACATCAGGAGACAATAGCTGTAAAGCAAATGTAACAATCTTGACAAGGTCACAACGAGGCAACACAGAATTGCCTTTAATGCTAGATTCCAAGCATAGTTTTCCTCCAACTCCTTGTCTGCAGCCCATTGCTCATTGTTAGGTTCGGCTACCAATTTTGGGCAGTGCAAGGAATGGTCTCTTGGATTCCCAAACTACAAAATGGTTTGCACTTTAAACCCCCACCCCAGGAATTTCAAGAAATGGGCCAAAAATATTGATTTATGCCTGGTGATGCCACTGCATTATTGATTAGACCCCCAAGCAATCATCGAAGGCTGGCGGGGGAAAATTGGTGGAAATGTTTTGTGCTCTGGTAATCTAATTGACAGCTGGAAAAAAAACATTTATTGTCCTGATAGATAAAGACCTTAAGATCCTACCCCAAATTGTTTAGTCTACTTAGTTTAAATTTTAAGATGAATGGTTTAAGTGCTGTGCTGTGGATTTCTAAACATATTGTGCTTGCTGACACGTAACCTCACAGGACAAGGCAAACGCAGACATAAAAATGGAACTTAGATACAGGAAAGAGGAAAATGGTGGCTTGATTTCTGTTTTTAACAATGAATGCATATGTGGCAAACGTCAAAGTTGCCGATTCATAACAAGAATTGATAAAAGCAGCATAAATCACCCTTATAACATATTGGCACATGAGTGTGACTCAACCCCCTTGTTTCTATAAAGTAGGGACCAGGGAAATGAGGGACACACAAGCTTGTGTCATTTCTTCTGTACAGACTAAAAGTTGTCCTATCACTCTCCAGCCTGTTGTGTGGGTCATTGTGCTTCTACAAACTGGGCACAAACCCAGCTTTTCTGAGACATCAGTCCATTACCTGAAAATCATAATCATAATCGTAAGTTTATTTTGTCAAGCATATATAAGATAACAGGTAAAAGTATGAACATAATTTGAATACATGAAAAGAGTAAGTAAAAAGGAAGTAAAAAGGAACATTAGGACAGGGACGGTAGGCACACTGGTGCACTTATGCACGCCCCTTACAGACCTCTTAGGAAAGGGGTGAGGTCAACAGTAGACAGTTTAAGGTTAAAGTTTTGGGGGTTTGGGGAAGAAACTACAGAGTCAGGTAGTGCACTCCAGGCATTGACCACTCTGTTACTGAAGTCATATTTTCTGCAATTGAGTTTGGAGCGGTTTACCTTGAGTTTGTAGCTATTATTTGCTGGTGTATTGTTGTGATTGAAGTTGAAGTAGTCATTGACAGGAAGGACATTGTGGCAGATAATTTTATGTACTATGCTTAGGTCAGACTGAAGTCGGCGTAGTTCTAAGTTGTCTAAGCCCAAAATTTGGAGTCTGCTGAGGTTCAAACATGGAACAAATCTGCAAAGTGGATTTTCCCGAGGGGGGTGGGAAGGCACTACTATTTTCCTGCAATCTCAGTGAATGCAGGCTTTCTGTTGTGAGTTGCGTAGTGGGAGATTTAAGGGCACAGTCCTTTCCATAAAAAAGCGGAAGGGTGTGCCTCAAAGAGGAAAACCGGATTCAATTAATGACCCCATGATTCACTAAGGTCTCAATTGTGGTCATAAATCAAGATAACCTGTCATTCGGGATTCAGGACTTTCTTAAAAAGAGTCAATAAAGTCAGGAAGGTAGCCCTGATTCTGCAGTCAGGGCCTTATTGTTTTTAGGAGCACCAGAGTCTACAACACATGAAAAACAATTTCAGTTGCACAATTGTGCCTTGATAGTACAGTGGTCTAAGCACCCTGTTATTAACACAGCTGCCTGCAATTTACTGCTGGTTCGAATCTCTTCAAGGCTCAAGGTTGACTCAGCCTTCCATCCTTTCTAAGGCAGGTAAATTGAGGACCCAGTTGTGGGGGCAATAAGCTGACTTTGTATAAATATACAAAAGTATGAAGGCTATTGCTTAACGCATTGTAAGCCACCCTGAGTCTCCAGGGAAGGGCGGCATATAAATCAAATTTAAAAAAAAAAATTGTGACTGCTGTTTTGACTCCCTGGCTGCCTTGCAGAGCACCAGTTATCCTCAGTTATTGTATTCTCTTAGAAGACTTGCAATATGGATTCCAGAATAAATTGTAACTTATTACTCTTCATTACATAAGACTTGGATACCTAGCACTCCTCCAGTTCTCTTCCTGTCTGTTGCAAAGCCTCATGGGACTTGTAGTCCAATCCTCTCAAAAGTCAATTTTTGCCCAACTATGAAATGAGAATTTGTTTGTTTGTTAATCAAATTTATATCGCTCAGAGCCACCCAGAGTTGCTTTTGAATGACATGGGCATCACATAAATCTAATAAATAGATAAATAACCATAGCCCTGCCCAAACCCCTGTCTTCCCAATTTCCAGCATTGTAAGTTGGTTAATTTTTATTTTCATTTCTAGTACAATATTCAAGAAAATATTACGACTTTCATGGCAACAATCACCCAACAAGCTGCAGAAGGACAGAAACTCAAAGGTGAGGCAAGAAAAGGAATATGTAAGAGGTTCCTTCCAGAACTAGACAAACGGAGTGTGAAAACAATCCCGCAAACATGAACAAACCTTCATCCATCAAAATGAAGAATTTGGCTCTGGGTTTGCTGGCTCTCATTTCTCAAGTCCTCCAAGACATGAGAAAGTTCATTTCTGGTTCTATCTTCCTGGGCTGGAAATGAAAGTCTCGTGTTCTGACTTCACATCTTTTATCAGTCATATTTGCATGAGTTTTCATGAAGGTGATCATTAGACATAATTGAACAAAAATTGTACATGTTCACTTTCTGTTTAAACATGGGTGCACTGGAATTTAGTCAAGCTCTGAATATACTTATTTATTTGAGTTTTGTTTTCCAGGCTTTATTACTTTCTAAGTAACTCAAGGCAGCAAACATATCTCATACTCCTCCCCTCCTATTTCCCCCACAACAACCACCTTGTAGGTGAGTTGACCTAAGAGAGAATGACTAGCTCAAAGTCACCCAGCTGGCTTTCATGCCTAAGGCAGAACTAGAACTCACAATCTCCAGGTTTCCAGACCAGTATCATACATTAAAGTTTTGTCTTTTCAACAGTCTATGTACCATCCCAATTAACCCCTAAACACAACTGCTAGAACTCAGCAACAATGTTTTCCATTTTCAGTTGAGAGAAACAAATGTATTCTAATTTTGGTTTTCTATAGTTTAAGAAAAATCAGAAAAACATGAGGTCCCATTCCCAAAACATAGGAATCCTACCCAGGTGCTGCGAGGATCCTCCCATTTCACCTCCTCTCCCATTCTGTAGTGATTCTCACATCTCAAATATGTTAACCAGGGGTGGGCTCCTGGGGGTTCGCAGGGGTTTGGGAGAAACTCTAGCTAAGATTCTGTGCAGTTCGGAGAACCCCCAAATCCCACTCCTGGCTGGGATTTGGGGGCAAGTCATTCTACTGATTAATGGTTCTCACTATCAGGAAATCCCTCCTTAGTTCTAGATTGGATTTCTCCTTGATTAGTTTCCAATCTTTCTTGCCTTTCCTTCAAGTGCTTTGGAGAATAGATTGACACTATCATCTTTGTGGCAGCCTCTTAGATATTGGAGCACTGCTATCATGTCACCCCTAGTCCTTGTTTTCATTACATTAGCCACACCTAACAATGTAGTTTACATTGTTACTGGTTCCCTCTCCAAAGAAGTAACTCCTCAGTCTTTTGGAATAGGTGAGGTTAGTTAAACACGGTACAAGGTTGTCGGCAAGATGTAATCAAA
The DNA here is from genome assembly GCF_059756535.1 of Pantherophis guttatus. Lineage (NCBI taxonomy): Eukaryota > Metazoa > Chordata > Lepidosauria > Squamata > Colubridae > Pantherophis > Pantherophis guttatus. Next base: position 20,990,231 of record NC_142063.1, read on the forward strand.
AAGTAAAGATGGCAGCCACAACAGTGTGGTCAAAGTTTCATTTTTTTTTAAGTACTACAGTAAAACAGTACTACAGGAGCCTGAGTGGCGTAGGAGGCTAATGCCTCCTACTGAGGCAGCATTTAACATCCAGCTGCCTGCAATTACTGCGAGTTCAATTCTCACCAGGCTCAAGGTCGACTCAGCCTTCCATCCTTTCTAAGGTAGGTAAATTGAGGACCCAGTTTGTGGGGGCAATAAGCTGACTTTGTATAAATATACAAAAGTATGAAGGCTATTGCTTAACGCACTGTAAGCCGCCCTGAATCTCCGGAGAAGGGCAGCATATAAATCAAAATTTTTAAAAAAACTAAAAAACAAATAAACAACTAGCTGTTGAATGCACTGATTTGGAAACTTAAATTTCAGGGAAGGGGAGGAGATAAGGAGGGGATACAAAGCAATTATCCATATTGAAATCTGATGGGCACTTTCTTGCCTGCTTTAGATCTAATTGCACATCTTCTGGAGCAAGTCAGCAGCAAAACAACACAGTTGGCAGATGCAAAGCGTGAATTCCAGGAGGAACGGTAAGATCAGCCAGATAAAACAGGGTGTGTCTACCTTCGTCTCCATAAAAATACAAAGATTTGCTTGCTGGATTGGGTCAAAAATCCATCCACCTTATGATCAGATTTCCAGCAATGGTCATCCAGGCGTTTCTACAAAGTCTACAAGTGGATGACGGAACCACAGTCGTCGTCTTCTGCTGGTCCCCACAATTGTTGGAAGGTAGATTGCTTCTGTTTAACGGAGCTCTACTTTTCTAAAACAAAAATTCTCATGTCTGCAAGTTTCTCTTAAACCTGTAACAAGCCCTATAGCTGTTGTTAGGTTAGTTACCATCATTTTGACGTTAGACCACAGGGGTCAAACTTGATTGCATCATGATGGGTGTGGCCTGTGCGTGAGTCATCTGGCCCATGGGCCGCCAGTTTGACAATCCCACCTTAGACCATAGGAATATTGTGAAAAAAATTGACCACATGAAGGCAAGAATTCTTTGCCATTTGTATTCCCAGTGGTTATTTTGAGTTTCACTATCTTGAATGTGGCAATTATATATATATATATATATATATATATATATAATTGCCAAGTCCATCAGAAAAAGTCAATTGAGTCTATTCTGTCTGTAGTATTAAGGGAGGGAGGGAGGGAGGGAGGAAGTTACTGCTTCATCCTAATGCTATACAGTTTTCCTTAGGGCCTAACTGGTGTGTTGGACTACAACTCTCATAATTCCCAGCCAGTATGGCCAAAGTAAGACATTAGAAGGAGCCTTCAGAATGCCTTCTTCTGATGTTTCATATTGGAGTAAGAAATTCAACTCTCTACTGTATTTATAAAATTTACCAATATGTATTAATTTCAAAAAAATGGAAAGTACAGGATGTCATTTTTCAAGACCTAGGATATTCAGAGAGATTTTGCCCTACCAGCCTTTCTGGCTGCACATTATGAAAGCTGTTGACTTTTCCTTCAAGTCTCCATTTCACAAAAGTTTTTCCACTCCCTGTAGCTTTGTGTTTCATTTTCCACTGACTTCATTGTTTCTTCTTTCAGTCATCCTCCTATTGTGTGAATACGCAAATCAGCTCTAACAGGAAGGAGGTTGGCAGTTCTTACAAATTTATTTTGGCAACTACCAGAACTTCTCAAATTCACATCTGAGAAAATCGTCCGACACACTGGACATTTTTAAATATAGACACTAAATGGTGGATAGTTTAGTGTAATGTTTCTCCACCTTAGCAACTTTAAGAAGGGTGGACTTCAACTCCCAGAATTCCCAAGTTAGGAAAGCTGGCTGGGGAATTCTGGGAGTTGAAGTCCACCCATCTTAAAATTGCCAAGATTGAGAAACACTGGTTTAGTGGATTTTGGAACTGACCCTGAGGCTGGATTATATTATCTCTAAGCTCCCTTCCAGCTTATGCATCGGTTGACTCCACTTCTAGGCTCCTCTTCAATTCCTGAAGTGATAAGAACTTCCTTCATTTCTCTTCTTTGGTAGCTATTGCAAAAATAAATGCAGAATCTTGCTGGCAGTCACTTGAAGTCTGTGCCTTTACAGTGTTCACTTTCACAACTAATTTGACCAATTACTTATTTCCCCAGAAACAATTTTGACAGATATCGGCAAGAGGTTGCAAAGCAGGCACAAAAAAATGATATTCCATGCAACAAAGGCATCCTTAGTGATTTCAACCTGGTTTTTCTGCCCTTCATCCTTGTTGAGCTTCTCCTCTTCCTATAGCCTGGTGGACAAGAAATGGACATTTCAGCCTCTTTTATCTGCGCTTCTGTGGTGGACAATTGGTTTGGGGGATACTCCTCTGCTCTTCAAAGCTTCTCCAACTGTTGGAGGTGTGACTGTGAGTTCAAACGGCTCATCATCATTTTAACACTAAAACACTTTGTAGTCACTTAAGGGCCAGCATTTACCTGTCTCTCTCGCACTCCTGGAAAATAAAAACTTTTCATGGTATCTCATTTCTCCTGGTGGGTTTCCTATGTTTTGGTCTTGATATATACTGGAGTCTCTTATTGGGTAAAAAAAGTTGGGAAAGTTGTCCATGAAGTACAAAAATGCAGAAAATTATTAAGCATCAGGGAAATCAGGAGTTTCAGGCAGTTCAAATGAGTATAGCAATAGCACTTAGATTTACTGTATATTCCGCTTTACAGTGCTTTGCAGCCCTTTCTAAGTGATTTACAGAGTTGGCATATTGCCCCCAACAATCTGGGTCCTCATTTTACTGACCTCGGAAGGATGGAAGGCTGAGTCAACCTTGAGCCTGGTCAGATTCGAACTGCAGGCAGCCAGCAATCAGCAGAAGTAGCCTGCAGTACGGCACTCTAACCACTGTGCGACTGTAGCTCATAAAGATTTATTGCAAATTTAAGCTCTCTACAAGAATCTGACCAACTAACAGTCAAAGGAAATGAGTGGGAGATAAGAGAGGCATTCAAGATGGGCAGGACTTAGATCTCTTGCAGGTGCACAAGGACTTGTGATTTATGATGCATTTGACCCCTCCTTCAGGCTATCTTGGTCATCTCCTACAAAAACATTGTTCATGGGCCATTGGCAAACTGTGGCTGAAGTTGTGTCTACTATGTGATGCCAAAGGAGAGAGAGAGAGAATATGTGCTTTGGAACTTGGGACATTTGCATATTGACTTCTAAGCAGGCAACAGGAGCATGGGGGCACTGTTCCATCTCCAAATGTCTTGTATCTCATGCACTTTAGCACTGATGATGTAACCTAGTTTGGAAATGAAATGTCTGCAAGAAAACCACCAAGCTCAGAGAGCACCAAGGACCTCTAAGTTCAACCCTAAGCCGGCCATTTGTAAGGCTTGGAAGCTGCATTTTGCCACTTGGAGATCCAGCTGCACAGCAGAATTTGCTCAATGGCCACTTTAAATACGGCTGAATATTCTGTATTTTTGGTTGCTGATTACATTATATGGTTTTAATATGATATTTAATATGGCGTTTATGTTTTATATGCTCTTTCAATATATTTTGTCAATTGTTTGGGGTTGTGTTTTAGCAGTTGTGAGCTGTCCAAAGTCATATAGTTGAGATAGGCAGCTATTCAAATTGATATAATATGTAAATAATCCAGGACTACTTGGAATAGCTATACAATACCAATACTTCAGGAGCTATGCTATTGACGGTTTGTTTCCTGATACTGGTTTGTTGTGACTGACTGTTGTTCTTATTTGCCTTTTCCAATCTGTAGGATGAAAGGAAAAAAATAGTCAGCAAGAAATAATTACAAAACAATCCAATCAAGGGAACTCAGAATCCAGTAAACAAGTATTAACCCTAAAACAACTAGCAATATTTAAAATAGTATACTTTTTAAGCAGGAAAGATTATCATTAGTATAGCCTCCCTGCCTTGTGGATCCTGGCTATTGGTCAGTTCTGCTTCAGCTCCAAGTAGATCTATATCAGTGATGTCAAACTCAAGGCCGGGGGGGGCAGATCTGGCCCACGGGGTGCTTAGATCTGGCTCTCAGAGTTGCCCTGAAAGCAGCGAAGGATCGGCCCATCGTGCCTCTGCCAGCGAAAACAGGCTCCGGAACTCCATTTTTGGCTGCAACAGCCTCCTGCAACCCTCTGCCAGCAGATCTCGGGAGGGTCGCGTGCGTTTTCGCTGGCAGAGCACTTGTGCCATCACAGGCGCCCCCGACATGAGTGACATTGAGCTGGCCACAACCACCCCAGCCATGCCCACCCACCTCCGAGGTCAAACGCAACCCTGATGCGGGCCCTCAATGAAATAGAATTTGACACCCCTGATCTATAGGGTTACCAAACGAAAAGAGGTAATTTATCTTTTTATCTTCATATCCTCCATCTGGTAGTCATAGCCTTAAAAATCAAATTGTGTCTGGTTTTAAGAGCAGCTGTTCTCAATCTTTTGAGCCTGGAGGAACCCTTGAAATCTTTTTCAAGCCTTGGGGAACCCACTGCACATTCAGGCTCAAATATGGGCCGGAAGTTACAAAATTATTATATTCATTGCATAGGAGGCCTGTATAAATAATGCATTATAACAAGTGTTCTTAAACTAAAGATAAATAAACTTTTTCCTTTCCTCTGCCTCCTTCTCCCTACTCCCAGACTCTGTGTGTGATGGCTTCCAGATCTCTTGCACCTGCCCTGAGATTCTCACCTGTTTGCATGTGAATAGTCCCTGCCCCCCACTTCCCTGTGCATGCACACACTATCACACTCTAGTGGGGAAACCCAGGATTGGAGGTTTTCTGTTTGGTCTCTGCTTTTTTAAAATAAATCAGGATCTCCCAAGGAATTCTTAGTGACCTCTCACAGAAACCTAGAGTACCATGGAACCCAGGTTGAGAAACCCTGTTTTAATATCCAACTGAGCATCTTTTCCTAGGGTAAAATTAATAAGCATCACCTGAAATTGACCAAACCTTAATAAATTGCACACTGAAGCCTTTGCCTCACAACCCACTCCAGCACCCTAGGCGAGGGGTGTCAAACTCATGGCCCATGGACCAGATGCGTCATGTGCTGGCCACGCCCACCCCCAGTTTAGCGAGGGGGGAAAGTCGCAGTACGTCTGTTAAGAAATTCGCAGAGCAACCCTAGAATAGCAAGGGTGTGCACATGAAAGTGACTGAGAGCAGTTGCGAATAATCACAGCCAACACACAGATACACTGAGTTGTGTTTACTTGTTAGGAAATAGTAATAAGGCACTGTCCAATAAACAGTCCAAGTCATACACAGATAAAGCAGTAGATAGTACAGCAATAGTCTAGGGATATTCCAATAACAAAGTCTTCTTACCAGTTGTTGTAGTCATACACAATAAACAGTTGCAAACAGTAGCAAACACAGCAAAGAGCAGTAATGATCAGCAAAGAGCAATAATGGTCAGCAAAGAGAAACAAACCATGTTTCAAGCTCCCTCTTAAGGACATTGGCTACAGAGCTAACCAATCAGGACACAGTATGATGCAATACAGCAATACAGTCTTAAAGCTATATTGAGGTTTTATATATTGGCAACCCAATAAGTTAGGTAATTATCATTTCCTAACAACATCACATGATGCCACGAGTATAGCACCCCTGCCCTAGGCCAACAGCTCCTACTAGCAGGGTTTTTTTTCAGTGTGTTCCAGTGGTAGGATTCAAATTTTTTTTACTACCGGTTCTGTGGGTGTGGCATGGCTTGGTGGGCATGGCTTGGCTTGGCGGGTGTGGCTTGGCAGGCGTGGCAGGGGAAGGATACTATAAACTCTCCATTCCCTCCCCACTCCAGGGGAAGGTTACTGCAAAATTCCTATTTCCTCCCGATCAGCTAGAACTCAGGAGGCAGAGAATAGATGGGGGCGGGGCCAGTCAGAGGTGGTATTTACCAGTTCTTCGAACTACTCAAAATTTCTGCTATAAGTTCTCCAGAACAGGTCAGAATCTGCTGAATAGCACCTCTGGTGTGTTCCTTATGTGCTTGTTTGCTCTCTTGTAATCCCTTCCTCTCCAATGAATGTAAATACAAATAATGAATAGTGTGTCCTCCTTTCCCCCCATTTGTCCTCTTTTCTAATTAGCCATGTCATGCTTTGCCTATTCAGATATCTTGTGGCCTTAGACAGATCTGCAGAGCACATGTTCTGTCTCCAGAAAATATGATAGGAAGGCACTTGGCAGCCCAGCCTCCCTGCAGTGAGAACTCCCTAACCCTGGATCCAAGAATAGCATCTTCACTCCTGACATTTAGGAAATTGTTAAAAACTTGTTCTTTTGAAGAATATTTGGGCCATGAAAATGAGGGATGTACATGCTGGAGGTAAAGTATGGCATGGAATGGGTGTAATGCTGTTAATGAACGTTTTGAGAGAGTTTGTACTCTATGTCATTAGAATGAAATTTGAGATACATTATTATTGCATTTGAGAGAAAAAACAGTATCTATATTTATGGCTGACTGGATACCCCTTATAGACTTTTTTCATGAAATAGAAAAAAAAATGCACTTATGATTTGTGGTTTTCAGGATTAGAGAAAAATGGGTAATAGAAAAAAAAATAGCTTTTTCTGGAATCATAGAGTAAGAGATACAGTAATTATGTATTTGCTGAAAAGGAAATTAGGAGCTCCTCATTCTATTCCTTTTTACCCTTTTTCTGCACTTTTTTCTTTCTTTTAATTATTATGTTATTTCATGTTCTCTGTAAGACTTTAAAATATTTTAAAAGGGGCGTAAATTTGGGTGGAGGCTGCTTAGATTTGTACCAACTGAAATATCACACCAGCCTATGCAATATACAGCATAAACTCTTGCCATTGTGAATCATTATTATGGCATCCTCTGCTGTGTGAATCTAATTGTTTTGTACAGTAAGCCATAGTTTTGTGACTATGCTTGAACTCAGTCTGCAAGAAAGAAATGTAGGAGACAGAAACTGGGGAGAAATATAAACCATGGGAAATGGATAGTTTGTGTGATAAATGAAGCTCACACTCAAATTGTTGGAAATAACAAAGTGTTTTATTAGAACTTTTGCAAAAACTGGTGGGACCTCCAAGCATACAAGCAAGAGAGACCACAGATCTCAGTATATTGTATACATTCCTATCACCGGCCGCTTGTTCATCCTTCCCAGGCCCCAAAACTTGCTAAGCACTCTCAGCCCCCTTCATTTCTCCCCTCTTTGGTATTCCCTTATCACTTTTCTTGTTTATCTGTACCATGCAGTACCTGGCACATGTCTCAAGCCAGAAGCTGTGCATGTCACTACCTGGCAGGGTTCATGCATCATTTTGATATGCAGATATGCAGCAGCATAGTTTTAAACCACTAACTCTAGCTAGCTTGAACGAAGAATAAACCTTATATAAAATGTAAACTATGTCGTTCATAAGCTTTCCACTAGTCTATATTATATTAAATTACAACTTATTATATTGTATTGTTAGAAGAAATATCCTTCTGGGTTCAGCTCCAACTTGTAGGGTTGCCAGGTGTCCACTATTTGAGTGGACAGTCCACTTTTTTCACATTATGTTCATTATTTTTTTTCACACATTTTTTTGAATAAAAAAAATGTCCACTATTTTTTTTCACAAAATAGTGGACATTTTTTTATTCAAAAGCTTTATGATGAAACGGTACGTAATCTAAAGCTGTACAGTCTAAGAGAATAAGGATAGGAGAATCATGTTTTGTCTTTTTTTTCATAAGTTAGAATGAGACAAAGATCGAATGCTCATTGCAATAATCACATTTTACACAACAGTGCAAAAAATGCATTAAAGCAGTTATCTTTTGATATCGAAAATGTAGTGCTGAAGGTTTTTGCCGAATTTTCGAATTCTGCGAAGAAACGAGAAGAGTTGAAATCATTTTTTGAGTTTTGCGAGTCAGAATTCCATGAAGTTTTGCGTCATGTTCCAACACGTTGGTTAAGTTTGTTTAAAGTGGTCAAAAGACTTCTTTTAAACTGGATACCTCTAAAATTGTATTTTATTTCTCTTGGATCTGATGAATGCCATAAGGTTATCCGGAACCTTATTTCGGATCAGGAAAATGAACTTGCAAAGGATTGCAATTTCAGAATTGTATTTATATTTCACGCACTTCTTCATGTCAATAATGCAGGACACCTTACTGAAGCTGGAAAGCAAGAAAATTCTTGCATGTGATCTTCACATTATCATGTGTAAGCTGCATGATTCTTTGCAAAAAAAATACGATGAGCAGTTTTTTGGAATGAAAGTTTTATTTGCCTTACGTAAAAAAACATTTGCCTGAGAATGCCATGCAAAAGTTCAAGAAAGAAGCCATCAACGTGTATCAAAGAGCCATTGCGTACCTAGAAAAGTGGTATAATTTCACCGATTCAGTATATGAGACGCTAAGTTGTTTCAATCTAATTGATCGCAATAATCCTCCAACTTTAGAAGAAATGACGAACATCTGGTTATTATCACCATGGCGAGAAGAACTTCCACCCAACACTCTCTTCGATGAAATTTCTGCCTTAGAAGAAGTTTATGTTCATCTGCAGGGCGATTCATCCCTTGATAAGCGGACGTACTTTTTCAAGAAAGAGCCAGCTCCGAGTTTACTGAAACTGTTCCAGTATTGTGCATCAATTCCGGTATCAAATGCAAACGTTGAACGAATTTTCAGCGTCATGGGAAATTTGTGGACTGACGAACGTAACCGACTGCTTGTATCAGTTCGAAGTGAACTTTGTTTATTTTTTTAATATTTCTCAACGTTGTACTGAAATTAAAGAATTATTCCTTAAACACAAAGAATTGATCAAAGCTGCACAGTCAAATAAAAAATATACACGACAGCAAAGTAAAATGTAATTTAATATTCTACATATTATTATAATATATTTGATGTTTTGAATTTTAAGTAAAGTTTTGAAGTGATTATTTTAATATGTGTTAAAATGTTTGTAAGAAAATATATAATTTAATTGTAGTTTTTTTTTTATTTTTTTACTACTTAACCCCCCCCTCCCCCCCGCTTGTCCGCTATTTTTTTGGAAGCAGACCTGGCAACCCTAGCTCCAAGTGGGAAAAAGACACTGGAAACATGGAGACTGCTTGGAAAGATAGATTTTTTTTAATGGTGGACAGGATCACATGGTTTGAGTTCCTGAACAGAAAAGGGGCGAGATACAGTGAGTCCCCGGGTTTTATGCCCTCTCTGGCTTTGAACTTCCTGGGGCCCAGAAAGGGTATCCTGATTGGTTGTCAAACTACCAGGGGGTGGGGGTCTCAGCTAGCCTTGCTGGCTGATGTAATCTTCCCAGGTACCATGTGGTGAGTTTCTGTTGCTAAATGGGTCCTATTGTGTTAGTTTCTGTTGCTAGATGGGTCCTATTGTGTTGCAGATGATGGTCTATTGACAAAGATGGGAGGGAATTGAGTTTCTGCCTCTGGCCCATTGACAAAGGGTGGGGGCAGAAAGATAGGAGCTGTTTCGTCTTTAAAACATGCTTCTCCATTTCTCATCCAGGGAAACATAATATTCTGCCTTTTTAATATTTCCTAAAATATTTCATTCTTCTAGGAAAGGGGTGGGTGCTAACTTCCTACAGTATCCCACATTAGGAAAAGGCTTTTCTTTGGGCTGTGTATTCCCAGACCCACAAAATTGCCAATCTCACCTTACTATCTTCAGTTGTACAGTATGAATTCAGCACTGCCGTTCCTAAATACACCGTTCTGGAATAGCGTGGAATAAACCAAGGACTACAGTGCTTCCCACACCTGGATAAATTATCCCAAATTGTCTAGAAGTTGTTGTCTTGTTTTCCCTTTAGAGCAGTGTTTCTCAACCTTGGAAGCTTGAAGATGGGTGGACTTCAACTCCCAGAATCCCCCAGCCAGCACTGCTGGCTAAATGGGTCCTATTGTGTTAGTTTCTGTTGCTAGATGGGTCCTATTGTGTTGCAGATGATGGTCCATTGACAAAGATGGGAGGGAATTGAGTTTCTGCCTCTGGCCCATTGACAAAGGGTGGGGGCAGAAAGATAGGAGCTGCTTCTTCTTTAAAACACGCTCCTCCATTTCTCATCCAGGGAAACATAATATTCTGTCTTTTTAATATTTCCTAAAATATTTCATTCTTCTAGGAAAGGGGTGGGTGCTAACTTCCTACAGTATCCCACATTAGGAAAAGGCTTTTCTTTGGGCTGTGTATTCCCAGACCCACAAAATTGCCAATCTCACCTTACTATCTTCAGTTGTACAGTATGAATTCAGCACTGCGGTTCCTAAATACACCATTCTGGAATAGCGTGGAATAAACCAAGGACTACAGCGCTTCCCACACCTGGATAAATTATCCCAAATTGTCTAGAAGTTGTCTTGTTTTCCCTTTAGAGCAGTGTTTCTCAACCTTGGAAGCCTGAAGATGGGTGGACTTCAACTCCCAGAATCCCCCAGCCAGCAGTGCTGGCTGGGGGATTCTGGGAGTTGAAGTCCACCCATCTTCAAGATACCAAGGTTGAGAAACACTGCTTTAGAGAATGATACACACAGCCAATCACAACAGCGACTTTCTGAGAAGCGGTTTGGGATAACGAACCAAGGGAAAACTTCCGAAAGTCCCGCCCTAGCCAGACCTCAGCCGCTGAAAGGCAAACCCGCTTGGCAACGGGAATAACACCTGCACAGACCAATAGGAGGCGAGGAAGGGAAACGCAGCCGGCGCTTCTCTCTCTGGAGCCGGCGGGTCTCGGGAGGCGGACCCTTGACCAAAGCTCCGGCAGAACTTCATTTCCCAGAAGCGCTTGCGGGCGGCTCCAGTCCATCTCTCTCTCTCTCTCTCTCTCTCTCTCTCTGGCTCAGGTAGCAGGTGGGCGGGAGAGCGGGGAGTGGTTGCAGCTGCGGACGCTTTGCGCTTAAAACGCCAGGAGCGCCTCTCCGCTGCGCTTGGTTGGGGGTTTTGTTGCGGCTTGGTCGAGGCTCAGCCGAAGAGGAGGAGGAGGAGGAGAAGGAGGAGGAGAAGTTTCTGGGGGCGCGGAGACCCGAGGTTGTGGGAAGAGAACGGAAACCAAGGTCCGCTTCTACAGGCGCTGCCCCGGGAAGCCTTTTTGCCCACGAGCCGCCCTTCTCCTGCTCTTTTGCGGACGGTCTGGGAGGCGGAGAGCTGCTTTAAGAGGGTCGGGTCCTGTCGCCGCTTGCACCTCTAGAGCAGGATTTTCAACTGACCGTGCTTGGGGCTTTTTTTTTTTTTTTTTAGTCGTCATTCTACCGCCTTTGCCCCAAAGCTGGCAATTTTGTGGGGGTGGGGTGGGGGAGTTTCCTGGGGGGGGGGGTCGATCAAGGTCTATCATGCCTTTAACATATCAGCTTCTCCTGTCTCTTGCCTATCAGAAGGCAGAAATAAAACCCAATCGGGGTCAAAATAGAGCCTCACTGTGCCCTCTGAGCCCAAGCGTCAAGGTCTGCTGTTTGGGGAAGCCCCCCCCAGCCCCCCTTCCTTCCTTCCTTTCTTCTGTCCCTTCCTTTTCTTCTTTTTCCTTCCCTCTTCCTTCTTCCTTCCCTTCTTTTTCCTTCCTTGCTCTCTTCCCATCTTCCCATCTTTTTCTTGGTCTTTCCTCTTTCCCTTTCTCCTTTCCTGTCCCTTCCCAGCCCTCCTCCCTCCTCCCCCCCCAAAAAAAATCCTGGTGCTTTTGAATCTCTTAATTTTCCCCCCCTCTGTTGACCGAAGGGTTCCGTTCCAATCCCGCGGTTGGCGAAGGGGACCTTCCGGGGATCGGCCACCCCCCCCCAACGCCCCACCAGCTATGGCCACGGAGGAGGAAGGAGGAGGCCAGCCCGAATGCCGCTGGGATAATTGGAAGGCGTGGGCCGCCCTTGCCACAGCCGAGTTTGCGATCATCCTCATTTTAGCGGCCGGACTAACGCACTTGGCAATGCAACAAGATGGGGAGGACTGGGCGGATGAAGGCATGTTGTCCCCCTTGCAGAGAGCGAACCAAACCATCCAAGTCACCGCAAAGCGCTGGGAATCTTGTCGAAATCACACGGTACGAGGGGGGGAGAGCGGGTGCGTGGCTGGGTTGTGATTGCCCGGGTGGGGTGGGAATCGGGGAAGGGAGCGGATCCCGGGCATCTGCAGCCCAAATGGATTTAATCTGCAGAACGTGGATTTAAGAGAGCGAACTGCACTCCCGTTAGGTCTGTTCTTTGTGTACCGTAAGCCAAGTTTCGGTTTCCTTTTCCCGGCTGAGGTGCGTTATGATGCGCCCAGCTCATTTAACTGAACGTCTGAATATAGCTGCCGCCACTTATCCAAGACACCGGAACGTTTGGCTTTTCGGTTTGGAAAGTATTTTTCTTGACACGTTTGCTCAGAAGTAAGCCCTGGTGAATTCACGTGGGGTGGGGGTGAGGGCTTACTCTCCTAAAAGCGTGCAAAACAATCTAGTTTTTTTTTGTTTGTTTGAGGTTAAGGACTTTGTGGGAAAATTAGAATGCGGCTTTCCTTGCTTATTTGCTTTTAAAATGAGACGGAAAGCAATTGAAATGCATCTTTGATCAGGGGCCATCTAGCCACCAATAATTATTTTGCCACTGGGAATGTTTCCAAACCATTTAAAAATGTTGGAAATTGTGGAAACTGTTACCTACAGCACCTACAGTAGTCAGTTTGGACAATGAAGATGCTGAATCCTGACTCTCGACTTGAACTGGATCATTTTTATGTCTCAAACACCACAGGGAGGCAGAACAGCGTCTCCAGAAATTGCCTCATTTCTGTTTCTATTTCCCAGGAAAACTCCAGAGTTGGGGGAGGGCAGAGGAATGAAGGACAGGTGTTCCTTCCAACCACAATAAGGTATCAAGAACTCACTGAGTTCTCAAGCCAATCACTGAGAGGGATGTCAGTTATCTATTGCTTGCAATACCATTGAACTTTGAAATCCCAAATTCCAATTATCTTTGAAGACATTTTTGTAGACACAAAACAAGAGCAAAGTCCAAACTTTACTTCCTATGATTTTATAATCCTGCAAAATTCTTCAAAACTGAGTGTTTATATACTTTGCCTCTATCAAATCTCTAAAACCAAAATCCAAATCTCCAAATCCAAACAATTCAAAACTCTTTTTAAACATCTAAACTAAAACAAAAATTGAAATTTGGACAGGGATTATTAGGGTACCAACAAAAAACAGAAAAACAGTGACAATGTTTTGTAATCTTGATGAAATATCCTACTTATATTTCAGGAACAATGTTTTCTCCAACTTTGATTTGGGTAACTCAGCTATGCAAATTGGGGGGGACAGAGGGAGGAGAGGACCTTCCGATTTAGCGGCACAAAGTGGTGGATAATAGAATAGGTAGTTTCTATGAAGAAAAATGAAATGGAAATGTTTTGTCTTGAGACGACTGGAAAGGGAGGCGAGTTAAAATAGTGTAACAGGGTGTAGCTTCTATTGGTGGGTGGTTCTACAGAGAGCCCTGGTTAAGAGTCAGGAGGACCAGCACATGGGAATGAAATAGGAAACTTACAGCTCCGGGTGTAGCTGGATTTTGAAGCTGTAGAGACAATCATGATGGTTTTGCCTTTCACTGAACAAAATATTTATAGCCCAGCTTTATTTTTCAATGCACAATTCAAGTTGGCAAATACTCTTCTTTCTCCCATTTTCCCTTTTACAACTCTGTAGGGGTAGTTGGGCTAAGAGAGTGACTGGGACAAGGTCACCCAATTGGCTTTCATAGCTAAGGCGGGACCAGAACTCACAGTCTCCTGATGATTGGCCCAAAGTTACCCAGCTGACTTTCATGCCTAAAGCAGGATTAGAACTCACAGTCTCCTGGTTGCCTTAACAACTAACCAAGCCTGGTCTCTTAGAATTAGAAACCGACAATTTTGGTAGGAAGGAGATAAACTGAGAACAAGTTAATTGCAGGTTCCTATTAACTTTTGCAGAGAGACAGTAAGACGTCTAACCTTACTGGGATCAAAGACCAAATAATTTATGACTGTTTTCTTTTATTTTTCTTTCCCTACAAAAGCCACCCTATTAACTCTATTTGTATAAGCAGGGACTCTGTATCTCCAGTCTTCGTTGGAAAGGAAGAAGAGAAAACATTGGGAAAAGGCAGAGGCAGGCATGGGGAGCAGATTAGATTCTTATAAAAAGCATACAACAAATCTGTTTTAATCACTTTAAGGACACTTCTTGTTTTATATACTATATTTTATATCACCTTTTTTATTTATAACTCGAGAACCTAAATGTACCTATTAGTATTTCTGCCTTCTGTTTTCTCCACAACAACAGTACTGTGAGATGGGTTGGGCTGAAAGAGACTTGATTGGTCCAAAATCATCCGGCTGGCTTTAAAAATATTTTATATATATAGATATTGATCTTAGGGATGCTGGTTTTCTTTTTTGTAATGGACTGTGAAGTTTAATAAAATTCAGTTTTTGCCAGCCCTGATCTGAGCATAAGGGCTACTAAAGTGGCATATAGAATTGAGTCAAAATCTCTGTGAGACACAGTTGCACTCAACACAGATGTAGAAAACTTCCTCCTCAGTAGATCATCTTCGAAGTTTGCTTGTAAGGAGGATGTTCTCTGAAAGGATTGTGTGTTTTATTTCTTTTTCCTCCCCTGTCTGCTACAGAGAATGCTAGAAGCAAATACATCCAACCTGACGTCCCAGATGGCTGAGCTAAATGCTCGCTTGCGTCTGAAAGAATTAGAAAATAAAGTTCTAGAAGGTGAGAAGAGCTGGGTGGGGGGTTTGTTTTCATACTTCCCAACTCAATGCAATGGAATGAAATTACAGATAGGGAGTCCTTGATTTATGACTGTAATTGTGCTCAGAATTACAGTTGTGAATTGTGCTAGTCATTAAGCAGGTCATCGTTTGACCTACCTGATTTTACAACATTTTTTGCAGCGGTCATTAAAAGAATGCCACCAGCATTAAGCAAATGCCACAGTCGTTAAGCAAATCCATTGTCCTCAGTGGTGTTTTTTTTTACTGGGAACTAGAAGTAAATCAGTTTCGAGCAAAAAATAATTATCTTAAATTGCAGTCAGATAACTGCAGGATTCTGCAAATGGCCATAAATGTGGGCCAGTTGCTAAGCATTCAAATATGATCACAAGACTGCAAGGGTTAAGATGGTGATGTCAAAACTTTGAATCTGGGCCATAAGTTTCCTTTTTTGGGGTCAGTCATAACTTCAAATGGTTGCTAAGAGACCGGTCGTACAGACGTCACAAGTCTTTGCCCATCAATATGATCGCTCTACCAAAGTGAGCAGAATTGAACTAAATTTTGCAAGGAGTAGGAAACTGGCAGAAGAAAAATTGTGTTAGAAAATAGATCTGGATTTAACCAGATCTGGATTCTGTGGGGAGGGGCAGGGAAATGCCCCAGTGTATCTCTCTGAAAGTAGAAGGGAATGGTAGCTTAGAACGGGGGTCTCCAAACTTGTCAAGTTGATCAGCATGGCTGGCTGGAGAATTCTGGGAATTGAAGTCCACAAGTCTTAAGGTTGACAAGTTGGAGATATCCTGTGTAGGATGTTGTTGACTACTCCAGCCTTAAATCTGCTTCTCTTCTGGTCACATGACCCAGAGAAGAGCTATTGGAGAGAATTCCAAAAAGGTTCTACGTCTTTTCATTATTATTTTTTTAAAGATGAAAAAACTTTCTATTGATAAGAATGGAGGTTTTTAAGAAGAGATTGGACAGCCATTTGTCTGGAATGATATAGGGTCTCCTGCTTGAGTAGGGGGTTGGACTAGAAGACCTCCAAGGTCCCTTCTAACTCTGGTATTCTGTATACTATGAGAAAAAAAATTAGATTTCAGCTTCCGAATGCTGTCCTATTCCTTATGGTGCTTTAGCTAACTGTCCAGATGTTTGGACTGAAACATAATTCCACTACACCCCGTTTTGTAAAACTGCAAATTTTAATTGGTTAATTGTTTAAGCATATGCTAACAAGATGCTCAAGGTAATGGGGGAAATCTTTTTTAAAAAAGTTGAAATATTGAATTTACCTGCTCACTAAAAATGCAAGATAGCAGGTATGCCATGAAAACAGGATTCTTCCCACAGAATGCCTCTTTCAGGATGATGCATGCATTTGCTAAAACAAGGATTCGAAGATGGGGAGGGGCAGACAGATTTGATTGAATCTTTTCTGGGATGGTAGCAGAAAGGAAATTGATATGTGGTCAGTTGATTTGGGGCTTCTTATCTAGCTTAGTTTCTGCCTGGAAACCACTTTTGGACTTTTTGCTTGAAAATGAAAGAAATGAAACTTTTATTTGTTTGTTAAATTTATACAAGACAACTCTGGACTGGTCTGATTTGGGGACTTGGCGACAAGAACTATCTACAATTATAGAAATACTGTTTCATATTTGAATCTGTCCTGAAGAAAGATGGAAGTTACTCTTTTTTTTTATTTCCAGCCCTTTTCCCCCCTCTTCTGCATTCCTAATTTTGTTATTTTTCTGATCTCTTCTTTCTCTAATTCCCCTTTTTTCCTGTTTCTTTATATTTTATCCTTTGATGAAATTTAATAGTTTTTTTAAAATGCTTTGTAGATTATGGTAGCTCTTCTTTTTTTTATAGTAGCTCTTTTAGCAAGTATATAATAGCTATATAGTATATAGTAGCCAGTATATAGTAGCTACATAGTATATAGTAGCTCTTTATAGCAGCTCTTTTTTTTTCTCTGTCTGGTAGATGAACTTGCGCTCTTGAAAAATTGGACTCAGAAGCTTCAGGATTTAATGTAAGTAAATTTTGCATCTACAAATAGTCCTCAATTTACAACCATTTGCTTAGTGACGCTTCGGAGTTACAATGAGCCTGAAAAAAGTGAATCACTGCAGTTTTCATACTTACGACTATTGCAGCATCCCCAAAGTCACATGATCAAAATTTGGACACTTGGCAACTGACTCATATTTATGACACTGTCAGTGTCCTGAGATCTGAAGGTCATGGGATCACCTTTTGTGAACTTCTGACAAGCAAAGTCAATGGGGAAAGTCAGTTTAATTTAACAACTGTATTACTACCTTGACAACTGCAGTGATTCACTTAACAACTGTGGCAAAAAAAGGTCATAAAATGGGGCAAAACTCACAGCCTCCTAGTTTCTAGTCTGGTGCCTTTTAACCACTACACCAAATTGCCTGTTGTTAACTGTCTTGATTAGCAGTAGAAAGTAGAAACTTATGACTTATTGTCATAAATCAAGGACTATCTATAATGTATTGATAATATGATAACAATTGGGGTGGGGTAGGACTCTGTTGTGAATGTAAAAATTGGACTAAGATTTAATCATCATTGTACTCTCTAAGTTATGCTCTGCAATTAAGGTGAGAAATTAATTCGTTAAATTTAAATTAATGCATATACTGTAACTACCAAACTGAAAAATGCCCCTCAGAAATATTTATTATTAAATTATTTATTTATTAAATTTATATGCCATGCATTTCATTACCCAGAGTAACTTTGGATAATTTAGAAATACCTAATCAATATCAGGCTCAACACAATAATAAAGGTGAGGTAGGACTATTTTATAAATCAGGTTAGCTTTTCAGGAGCATCTGTGGGCGATGTCAAAGAAGCCCCTCTCCCCTTTTCCACACGTACTGTGGAGCTTTGATTGTATGGTTGCCATCATAACTTTTTTTTGACCCCGCTCCCTCATACAAGGATGCCCTGTATCCAGTGATGGGATTCAACCAGTTCACACCACTTTGGGAGAACTGGTTGTTAACTTTCTGAGCAGTTTGGCAAACTGGTTGTTGGAAGAAATAATTAGGGCAGAGAACCGGTTGTTAAATTACTTGAATCCCACCACTGCCTGTATTCCTTCATTTACTCAACCCAAACTCTTCTCCATAGACTTTCTTGACTGACTTTCTGTTTTTGTCTTTCTTATAGTAATCGCCAAAAGGAGGTTATTGTCCATTTGCAGCAGCAGCAGTTGTTGATACCCGACTGTGGTCACCAAGTCTATCTCCATGTTGGCCTAACCTCCATGTTGCTCATTACTATTGTCACCCTTCAGGTTTAAGAAGCACAGTTGGACGTTACATAGCACAATGTGAAAACAACCAATGCTTTGCTTTTTCATATCAGTGGCCTCCTTTGTGCTGTCTGATGCCATATCTAGCATATCATCTGGGGGAGAAGGGTGTTAACATTATCTAGAATAATGGTTCTCAACCTTGGCCACTTGAAGAAGCGTGGACTTCAACTCCCAGAATTCCTCAGCCAGCCACGTTGGCTGAGGAATTCTGGGAGTTGAAGTCCACACCTTTTCAAGTGGCCAAGATTTGAGAAACACTGATCTAGAATACAGTGGCGTCTGCAGCATGTGGTTAAAAAAATAAGCATGGTGGCCACAGTCACAAATCCACATGGTCCATTTGCAACACCATCTGGCCACCATTTTGATTTTTTTTTCTTAACCACACCTTGCAGACATCCCTGCTATATAACCCAACTTTGGAGCAAGACCTTAATAATTTTTAAGGACTATCCAGAAATGTACCTTTCTTATCCCAACAATGTGATTCCTCCCCTATATCCTCCCCCGAAAAAACCTTAAGTTCAGCCATGCTTAAATTATTAGTTTATTTCTCCTGGAATTCAGGGAAGGCAATAAGTATTTTCATAATGCTTTATTCATGTTAAAGTGTCTACCCAGAATTTGGGGAAAAAAGGGTTGAATCAGTTGTGATTTCTGTCAGCTCTTTGAGATTTGAATTCCGCTATATTCACTTTCTGCCTTACTTTTGAATTTTTTTAAAGTATTAAAAGTTTGTATGCAGCTTTATGTGCATGTCATGTAACATGCATAATTTTGCCTGATCTGCATAGCTTGCACCTTAATTGTAATTTTATGTTATTTTAACTCTTTTGTGCACTTTGACATTTACTTTGCCTTTTTGGATTGTTTTGTATCAAAAAGTGGGTAAGAAATTTAAATAAAAACAAACAAATGTGTTCAGTGCCTTCTTGAAGAGAAATGTATTGCAAAATTTAAGGTTTGTGCAAACGTAAAAAAAAAAAAGGATAGTGTTTTCAGGTAGCATAAAAGCGTGGAAAATGCAAAACTAAGATGGTTCCCTGAAAGTTGCTAGCCAAATGAATTCCCAGCCTTAAATTGTGGGACAGCCATTCTAGCAAATGCAGCTTTTCCCAAAATCAGATACGCCAAAAGAAAGTGTTTCCATGGATCTATGACAATTAGCCATGGCCAACTCGCCACAACAAATTCACCAAGACTTACACTAATATCAAAGAAATGGTGGAATAGAATCATTAAAGAACAAAACATTAAAGAAAAGGAGGGATTGAATATAATGTGAATGACTAAAATTAAAATTTTTTATTTATTTTAGAATAGAATAGAATAACAGAGTTGGAAGGGACCTTGGAGGTCTTCTAGTCCAACCCCCTGCCCAGGCAGGAAACCCTACATCACTTCAGACAAATGGTTATCCAACATCTTCTTAAAAACTTGCAATGTTGGAGCACTTACAACTTCTGGAGGCAAGTTCTCCCTCTGATTAATTGTCCTAACTGTCAGGAAATTTCTCCTTACTTCTAAGCTGCTTCTCTCCTTGATTAGTTTCCACCCATTGCTTCTTGTCCTACCCTCAGGTGCTTTGGAGAATAGTTTGACTCCCTCGTCTTTGTGGCAGCCCCTGAGATATTGGAGCACTGATATCATGTCTCCTCTAGTCCTTCTTTTCATTAAACTAGACATACCCAGTTCCTGCAATCGCTCTTCATATGTTTTAGCCTCCAATCCCCTAATCATCTTTGTTACTCTTTGCACTCTTTCTAGAGTCTCCACATCTTTTCTTCTCTGCCCTCAACATCTTTTTTACATTGTGGCGACCAAAACTGAATGCAATATTCCAAGTGTGGCCTTATCAAGGCATTTTGAATAATTAAATTTAATAGTTAAATTTTCCTGCGGCTAGTTGTCCAGTGGTAAATTGGCCGTGGTAAGTTGTCCCATAGCGAGTTGTCCCATTCCGAGTTTCCATCTATATTTGGTTGGGGAATTCTGGGAGTTGAAGTCCCCCCATTTTCAAGTTCCCAAGATTGAGAAACACTGTGATAGAGAATTTGCTGTCATGATTGATTACGTGGTAGCAAGCTGATGTTGACTCTCGGTGACCACATAGAGACCCTTCTAAACGATGATGCCCCATACTGGTCCATCAGGTCTTCAATGAGGTACATATCCCTGCTATCACAGAGACCATCCATCTTGTGAGTCGTCCTCCACTTCTCTTTCCTTCCACTTTTCCCAGCATCACAGATGTCTCCAGAAACCATAATCCTACTGCAACTACAATTGTCTTCAGTTTACAGCCGTTCGTTTAGTGACCATTCAAAGTTACACCAGCACTGAAAAAAGTAACTTATGACTGGCTTTTACACTTACAACCATTGGAGCATCGTCATTGTCATGTGACTGCATAATTCAATTGACAACTGCAGTGATCCACTCAACTGTTGGCAAAAGTCATAAAATGAGGCTCAGTTCACTTAATGGCCTCATTTAGCAACAGAAATCTCTGGAACCAGTTACCTCCTGAGATCTGGACTACCCCCACCCTATTGGGTGTTACCTAGCGATGAAGACCTGGCTTTTCCGGCAGGCCTGGGGCTGTTGATCTCGCTGTTGCAATCTTGCGAGATCCGGCCATGAATGGTGTGCATGGGCTTTTAATGTTTTTAAATGTTTTTATAATGTTTTTAAATAATTTTTCTATGTTCATCGTTCGCATTATTTTTTGCTGTAAGCCACCCAGAGTCCCTTGGGAGTTGGGCGCATAGAAATCCGATAAATAAAATAAAATAAAATAAATTGTGGGCTCTGCTGTGGTCGTAAATCAAGGACTACCTGTACAGAACCATAATCCAGCTATGATGAGGATATGCTACACTTCTCACTGGTTTAGCATGGGATATAAAGAAAAGTGATTAGTGAACTTCAGTCAAACAGAGCATGTGTATTAGTTCTTGCTGGCCAATTCTTTGTACTTGGTTCCTCCTAATGTGAGCCAACTAGGCAATTATGTCCATAATTTAACTAGTATTACATTCAAATCAAATCAGTGACTTCTCTAAATTCAGGGTTATGGATTGATTCTGGCTTCAACAGTGATAAATCTAACTGCATAAAGAAAGGGAATAGCTTATGAATGATTATTATTATACAGGATGTTTATTCATTTACTGTATTTATACCCCACTTTTATTAAGAGCCGTGGTGGTGCAGTGGTTAGAATGCAGTATTGCAGGCTACTTCTGCTGACTGCCGGCTGCCATCAGTTTGGCAGTTCGAATCTCACCAGCCTCAAGGTTGACTCAGTTTGGCTCAATTGGGCAGTTTGGCTAATTCTGCCCACAGCCAGGAGTTCGATCTTGACTGGCTCAAGGTTGACTCAGCCTTCCATCCTTCTGAGGTCGGTAAAATGAGGACCCAGATTATTGGGGACAACATGCTGACTCTCTAACCCATTTAGAGAGTGTTGTAAAGCACTATGAAGCAATATATAAGTCTATTGCTATTTTCAGAAATAATTCAAAGTGGCAAACATTACCCAACACACCGCCCTCCTCAGTGGTGAAATGTAAAATTTGTTACTACCGGTTCTGTGGGCGTGGCTTGGTGGAGGATAATGTGACTGGGTGGGTATGGCCAACTTTTTTTTTTTACTTTTTTAAAGCATTTTTTTACAACCTTTTTGAGTGAATAGGTTGTAAAAAATGCTTTTAAAAAGTAAGAAAAGGCTGACGATTACAGTTGTGCGCGATCATCAGAGCCTTTTTTTTTTACTTTTAAAGCATTTTTTTTACAACCTATTCAAATAGGTTGTAAAAAAATGCTTTTAAAAGGTTATCAAATGCTTATAAAAGGTTATATGATCATCACAGCTTTTTTTTTAACCTTTTAAAAACAGGAAGTAATGACACCCGGGCGGGTGGGTGGAGCCTCGCGCTGCCATGGCTACCGGTTCTCCAAATCACCTGCCACAATCGCTACCGGATCGCCTGATCCAGTCCGAACCGGGAGCATTTCACCCCTGTTCCTCCTCCTATTTTACACACAATAACAACCCTGTGAAATGGGTTGGGCTAAGACTGGCCTAAGATCACCTTGCTGGCTTTATTTATTTATTTATTTATTTATTTATTTATTTATTTATTTATTTATTTATTTATTTATTTATTTATTGGTTCGATTTATATGCTGCCCTTCTCCAGAGACTCAGAGCGGCTTACAATGCGTTAAGCAACAGCCTTCATACTTTTGTATATACCTGCTTAGTAGGGCTTTCGGCCCCCCCTAAGCCGTGTTCTTTTTTATACAAAGTCAGCTTATTGCCCCCACAATCCAGGTCCTCATTTTACCTACCTAAGAAGGATGGAAGGCTGAGTCAACCTTGAGCCTGGTGAGATTTGAACTTGCAGTAATTGCAGGCAGCTGGCAGCTAAGTGCTACTTATCAGCACTTTAGTCTGCTGCGCCACCAAGGCTAAAGAACTCACAGTCTTTTGTTTTCTAGACTGGGGCCTTAACCACTATGCCAAACTGGGTAACGCCTTTCTTTTTTGAGAAATACCTTGGAATTGTTTTCTGAAAGGTATTCACGCTTTTTTGTAGCTTTGTCAAATAGATGTGTCTGCCAATTCAGGAATCAGATTCCAGAATGGTGCTGGGTGTTTCCTCCAATAGGGTCTAGGACAACTCGCCACGAGACAATAGTGAGTTGGCCACGGTGAGTTGTCTCATTCCATCTCCAATAGGTTGTTCTTATGCCCAGGTTCTTGCTATGCTCCATCAAGACGCAGCCAACTATTGGTGGCACCAGTGGTGAAATCTAAAATTTGTTACTACCGGTTCTGTGGGTGTGACTTAGTGGGGGTGGGGGTAATGTGAATGGGTGGGCGTGGCCAATTTTTTTTTTTAAAAAAAAACTTTTAAAACCATTTTTTCTACAACCTCTTTGGCGAAGAGGTTGTAATAAAATGCTTTCAAAAGGCTCTCACGATCCCAGCTGAGTTGCCTGATCAGCAGAGGCTTTTTCTTCTTTTAAATGCCTCTGCTGATCAGGCAACTCAGCTGGGATCATCAGAGGCCTTTAAAAGCATTTTAAAAGTAAAAAAAAAAGCCTCTGATGATTGTGCGGCTCAGCTGGGCATGGGGGGGGGCAGGGATTTTTGCTACTAGTTCTCCGAACCACCCGCCTCCATCGCTACCGGATCGGGTGATCCGGTCCGAACCGGGAGCATTTCACCCCTGGGTGGCACTGAATAAAAGTTCTGCAGGTTGTCTTGTTGCTGCAACATGCAATTCCACCCTGATGAGTTAATGACAGACAGCCTCCTTTCTGTATAGGAATCTATCAATGGTTGTCCTGCAATCGTCCCAGAAAGCTCCTGTCCTTTACCTGACATGCAAGCCCAATAACCAAATCAGAGGGGGGGAAAGGATTAAGACTTTTATTTGCAAATCAAAGGTTACCCACAAGCAGATTCCAAAATGGGCACACTACTCCTTGGAGTGGACCCCATTTTATACAATTTTGAAAAGCATACATTGCCATGAACCAATCATGGCATTGTATTTTTCACAGTATAAGATGCACCTTTTTCCCCTAAAAAGGGATGAAAATTTAGGTGCGTCTTATACACCAAATGTAGCCCCGCCCACCCACTGGCCCCCATCCTTTGGCCTCTGCCTCCCAGCATATCTAGCAGACAGTGTACTAGTACTCAAATCTCCACACAGTTCCGTTCAATGAACACTTAAGACAAGGAGTCCTACTAAAACAAAGAGACTGCACACAAATTAATTAACAATTCCTTTTCATCTCTGAAGGAAGTATCTGTCCTTGGGCAGCATTTTTTTTTTTTTTGTTAATCAAGTTTTTTATTTTATAACATATAAAAATTCCATTTTCAAATTAAACAGTGTTGTCTGGGTACAAATAATTTTAGGAGATAGTAATCAGAATATTTGCAATAGTGTTCATTACATTAATATTGATTCTATAATAATAGTAATAATAATAACGATATTTGCTTATCCATTTTAACATACCTCCTTCATATCATTGATTCTTTCCTTATAATTCCCTGTTTCTAACTCCTGTTTTTATCAACTAACCATTGATAAAATAAATCAAAAGTCAAAAAGTATTCAGTTTCTTCCTTTTCCTTAATTGTAAGTGTTAGCCTATCCATTCCTGCACATTCTAGTATTTTTTTTAATCACTTTTTCATCTGTAGGGATCTCTTCCCTTTTCCATTGTTGTGCACATACGATTCTAGCTGCAGTCAGTACATGTAAAATCTATTTTGATTTCTTACGCCTGGGGCAGCATTTTAGAGCCACAAGAAAAAAAAAATCTTGTTTAATTATAGGATATCACCAAATCAAAGAAAGCTTTGTTGAAAAAACTACATGTACAGTGTTTTATCCTATTCAGAATACTCTTGCTAGGCCTAGTTGCTTGTTCTTGCTCAAATCCTCTGTAGCACATATACAGAGGAAGAGCTAAGAAAAGTTAACAGTCAGAAACCCATAAGACAACATCAAGATGCCGATACATCTTAGGAAAGCACTGTGAATAAAAAAAAAACAGAAAATCAGATGGGATTTTCTCAAGAAAAACAGGATGCCAACAGGAAACTAGAGATAGCAAATATGGAAACTACCTAACACGATGGTTAGAATTAGAACAGGATAGAGAGGCAACATTATACTCATAGACATCAATTTATCTCTCCTGCACTCTACCTTTTTGGGACTACAAACAGGAAGCTGCTATGCTGCAAAGTAAAGCATCAGCATATAGCCTCATCCTTATTTCTACCACTTCATCGGTAACATATAGAAATACAAACAGTAGGTTGCTGCAACGCGGTGTATTGTTTGGAACTGAGTCTGTTGCTTCCACCCATCAAAAGACAGAGGTAAACAGGGTTAGAAGACTGGAATAGGGGCTGCTTGTGGATGAATGAACTTGCTAGTTGACCCTCTGCTAGATAGTACCTTAGAGACCGACTATGCACACACCACGGCAGCTGTTTTGCAGCAAGGCAGCTTTTCCTGGAAGTGCCCACAGCAATATGTCCCGAAAATTCCAAATTTCCAAATGCCTTCAAGGGCCTCCCAAAGATTAAAGAGTTTGGGGGGAGAAAAAAAAAGAGTTTGGGAGACAGAAAGTTAGAACAAATGGCATTAAAGGATACGAATCCAAGGGAAATGCAGCAACTGCTCTGCAAAGGAGATTGCATGCATCTCCCAAAGAATTCATAGGATGAGGTTTACTATTCCTTTCCACTCAGATACCATGTTCCCCAAAAATAAGACCCTGTCTTATATTTTGTTGAACCCCAAAATAAGCGCTTGGCCTTATTTTCGGGGAGGTCTTATTATTTTGGGGCAGGTGGAGCAAGATGGGGCTCCTCTTGCCATCTTACCTGATTTCCAGCTCTGCGTTTAAATATTTTCGGTGAGGGCTTATTTTCAGGGGAAGGCTTATTTTAGCGCATGCACTCAAAAGCCTGATTGGGCTTATTATCAGGGGATGTCTTATTTTCAGGGAAACAGGGTAGAATGTTTAATTTTTCCAGCAACAGAGCAACAAACAAGGAAAATGCCAGGCTGATGACTCCAGTTCCCAAAATTTCTGGTCTATTCTGACTGAGAATTCTGGGAATTGAAGGCCAGCTTCTTGCTCCATCCCCCCAAAATTGGGACTTTTTAAAAACGCCACAGGACGCGGGACAAATTATTAAAAATTGGGACTGTCCCGCCAAAAGCAGAATCCTGAGGTCATGTCATCACATTTTGTGACCTTCTGACAAGCAAGGGACCCTGCAAACATCACTAATACGAGCCCAGTTGCCAAGACCCTGCTTTCATGCCTGACGGGGCTAGAACTCACAGTCTCCTGGAAATTGGACCCAAAGTCACCCAGCAGCTTTCATGCATTAGGTCAGACTAGAACTCTCAATCACGTCTCCTGGTTTCTAGGCATGTACTTTAACCACTGTACCAAACTGGCTGTCAGAAGGATGTTTACCATCACTTTTGCCAGTTAGGGAAGAGCTTGGCAACATTAGAGGTGGTTACACGAATTCAAAAGCATGACTCCTAGGTTTACAGTCTAAAATTGGCCAAAGCAAAACAAAGATATTGTACTCTACGGTTGGGATAAAAAAAGGCAGAAAAAGTGTGGGTTAACACTTAACAAAGAAGAGGTTACATTTGAGTTTCTCTGGACTCTTCTCTCAAGATGCTCTTTCTGACATGCTAGTCTGCTCATAGCCGAACATATTGCAGCGAACACTATTGTGGTCTTTTTATTGTGGTTTGCGGTGAGCCACAGATGAAGGGTTTCTCTTTCTTTGGGGAGGCCCACGCAGAGCAATTTTAGCAAATGAAAAGCAGGCAGAGCTCGCAGCACGTCAACAGAGAGCGGTTGTAAGAAACCTCACCTGAGCAAGCCATGGAGCCCTCGGCCACGCGAGCCACGCTAAAAGTGCTGGGTTTGTGTGCCCTATTGCTGCTCCTGGTGGCTGCAGTGACCATCTCGGTGGCTGTGATGGTCAGGCAATCCGAAGCAGCCCGCCAGCTGAGAGGGTGCCAGGACCGGGCATCGAACGAGACAGCAGCCCTGACATCGCGGGTGGCCGAGCTGGAGCAGGAAAGAACTAGGCGAGAAAAACAACTGGAGAAATTGGCACAGAGGGAGAAAGACCTGCAGAAACAACTGAACCAAGCCAAAGAGGGCAAGAAGAGACTTAATGCCACCTTGATGGGCTGCTTGGATAACATGGTATGTGTGGGGGCAGTGGGGAATGATCTTTGGGGGCGAGTGGCATGCTGGAATGCTGATTACTTTCACGGTAGCTACAGTCAGGTCCAGAAATATTGGGACATCGACACAATTCTAACATCTTTGGCTCTATATACCATCACAATGGAGTTGGAATGAAACAAACACAATGTGCTTTAACTGCAGACTGTCAGCTTTAATTTGAGGGTATGTACATCCAACTCAGGTGAATGGTGTAGGAGTTACAACAGTTTGCATATTGTGGTGGTGTATAGAGCCAAAGATGTTAGAATTGTGTCGATGTCCCAATATTTCTGGACCTGACTGTAAAGCCCTAGAAATACAGAGCCCTGCTTCATCAGTTTAAAGCTGTGTCTCTCAACCTTGACAACTTTAAGATGTGTAGACTTCAATTCCCAGAATTCCTCAGCCATCCACTGTGCTGGGAATTCTAGAAATTGCAATCCCAAAAGAAGCAAGGGACATCCAATTAGAGAAGGCAGGTTTGATCCAGCAACCTTCCAATTGGGTGGGAATAGCAATTCAATAGTTGCCTTGAGATGGGCGGCATATAAATTTAATAAGTAAAAAAAATAACATTTCTGCAAGATCCAATGTGACTCGGTTACCAAGACCACAGGTTTATTCTTGCAATTTTTTCCATGCCATCTGTGTACCAGAGGTGGGTTTCAGCAGGTTCTGACCAGTTCTGGAGAACCAGTAGCGGAAATTTTGAGTAGTTCGGAGAACAGGTAGTAAAAATTCTGACTGGCCCCACCCACATCTATTCTCTACCTCCCAAGTCCCAGCTGTTCGGGAGGAAATGGGGATTTTGCAGTAACCTTCCCCTGGATTGGGGAGGGAATGGAGATTTTACAGTATTGCCACGCCCACCAAGCCATGCCACACCTACCAAGCCACGCCCACAGAACTGGTAGTAAAATTTTTTGAAACCCACCACTGCTGTGTACCCATTGTATTGGTACTTTCCAGTGTCTTAGAAAACTATGATAGACTGCCCCTGTATAGGAAGGTTCTGTTTTAGCTACCATGCCTAAATAGAAGCTGACAGATCTCCAAAAATAAAAGTAGTTCATTTGGTTTAGTGATCATTACTATAACATACTAAAGGAAGGACTTTTAGTTTGTGCCTCTTGAATTTAATGCCCCCCCCCACAGGTTCTGTGGGTTCCCATTGAGCAAGCCAATTGGGGTACTGGATGGGTGAATTAAAGAGCCAACTGCTCCGGATCCCAAACTCAAAAGCAGCCCACTCATTCAGCCCAGCCTACCTCACAGGGTTGTTGTTATAGGAAACATAATGAAAGAGTTCATTGCCTTGAGTTACGTATAAAGAAATAAGGGTGGGATAAAAAGTATATAATAAATAAATTTCAAATTTAAGATTATTTCTTTAATTCAAAAACACAGATCTCATTCTTTTTGTGGCCTTGTTTTCTTTCAATGTGTCAGCATGTTTAATTATAGTTAGAGGCTTCAAAAGTTGAAAGTCGCCCAGGCCAGCCTGACTCTGAAAGTTTCCTGCCACTGAGTGGGATGGTCCCCTTTTAATGGCCTGTAATTTGCTTTTCTGCTAGTGGTCCTTTAAAGTCAAGATAATGTCACAATGATGCAACCAAAGTTATGCCATTTTTATATGCTTCTGTTGTGCCACTGTAGCTGCCATCTTATTTTGACAGCCTTGATTTCTAGTACATCAGTCTCCCAAACAGAGGTGGGTGGCTGCCGGTTCAGACCAGTGGTGAAATCCACATTTTTTACTATCGGTTCTGTGAGCATGGCTTGATGGGCGTGGTGTGGCTTGGTGGGCATGGCAGGGGAAGGATACTGTAAAATCCTCCCCACTCTAGGGGAAGAATTCTGTAAAATCTCTATTCCCTCCCCACTCCTGAAGGAAGGATATTGCAAAATCCCCATTCCCACCCCACTCTAGGGGAAGGATACTACAAAATCCCCATTCCCACCCCACTCCTGGATGAAGGATATTGCAAAATCCCCATTCCCTCCCCGCTCCAGGAGAAGGATACTGCAAAATCCCCATTCCCTCCCCACTCCTGGAGGAAGGATATTGCAAAAACTCCATTCCCTCCCCACTCCAGGGGAAGGATACTGCAAAATCCCCATTCCTTCCCCACTCCTGGAGGAAGGATATTGCAAAATCCAGGAGGTATCTCAATAGGGACTGGCTGGCCATCAATGAATAATGCTTAAGGCATCTCCTGCATTGCAGATCAGTTGGACTTGTTTGAATTTGTTTTTCAAACCTGGCAAATTTAAGACGTGTGCTTTGGTTTCCCAGAATTCCATGTTGGTTAGGGAATTATGGGAGTTGAAGTCCACACATCTTAAAATTGCCAGGTGTGAAAAACACTGGGCTAGATAATATTTGTAGCATACTAGTTGCATTCTTTAAATTGTCCCAAAGAATCTTGCAAAGAATCCTTTTTGCAAAGATGCACATATCCTTTGTTTAGGAAACCTATTTTTGAAACAGTACTGTAGGTGAGAGAGAGCAAAGAGGTCATAAAATGGAGGCCACAACCGCTTATTCCTAGCCTGGCACAGACACCCTCTGGAGACTTTTTTCAGCTAAACCTATCATTTAGCAACGCCTCCAGGTGGACATTAAAAGGCCAGTCCCATTTTAAAAAGACTAAAAAAAGAAAAACTCTGACCAGCCCCAGCTGGAAGGAAATGCTATTGCCAGAAGGAGATTGTGGGCCTGCCCTGCATCTGTTAAAAGAAATATAAACAGACTCAATTATCAAGTTTGCCGAGAAAAACAAAAGACTGTAAAGATTGGCCAGAAAAATCAATCTTCTCCCCTCATTGTTTTCCAAAGTGATGGAATAAGAAGAGGAAAGGACTTTCCAGATGTGAAGGGAGTTGATAGCAAATAAATGCAATCATCAAAAGGATCTCTTTCTGTTTGCATCGATTTTCATTTGGGTCAGTTTCCTTGCCAATGAGTCACTTAACATTAAAAAAGGAATCTTGCTCTGTGTGGAATTCTATCAATATTGTTCTGTAGCTCAGAAATCAGCCATCCCTATTCTCTGCTTGAGGTTGTCTTCCTTTGCCCACCACTTAAACTGAATGTCAATTTACCTTCCTTTATTCCAAATAGTGGGCTGACTTGCAACATTTCTTAAGCCTAGAGCAGACTTCTGGAGCATTACTGCACGCCAGGGAACATATGCATCTGTCATTCAGAGGCTGTTGCATAGCTGTTGCATTGATTTATCCTTAAACCCTCCAGCTGCTCCATTTTGTTGTTTGAATGTGCCTTGACTTCTGCCCACTTCACAAGAAAAAGTCGAAGAACCAATCAGCCAGGTGTCCACTATTTGACCGGACAGTCCACTTTTTTCACATTATGTTCACTATTTTTTTTCACAAAATAGTGCACATTCTTTTTATTCAAAAGCTTTATGATGAAATGGTACGTAAGTTTTGCAAGTCAGAATTCCATGAAGTTTTGTGCCATGTTCCAACACATTGGTTAAGTTTGTTTAAAGCGGTCAAAAGACTTCTTTTAAACTGGATACCTCTAAAATCGTATTTTATTTCTCTTGGATCTGATGAGTGCCATAAGGTTATCTGGAACCTTATTTTGGATCAGGAAAATGAACTCACAAAGGACGATGAACCAACAATTTCAGAATTGTATTTATATTTCACACACTTCTTCATGTCAATAATGCAAGACACCCTACTGAAGCTGGAAGGCAAGAAAATTCTTGCATGTGATTTTCACATTATCATGTGTAAGCTGCATGATTCTTTGCAAAAAAAATACGACGAGCAGTTTTTTGGAATGAAAGTTTTATTTGCCTTACGTAAAAAACATTTGCCTGAGAATGTCGTGCAAAAGTTCAAGAAAGAAGCCATCAACGTGTATCAAAGAGCCATTGCGTACCTAGAAAAGTGGTATAATTTCACCGATTCAGTATATGAGACGCTAAGTTGTTTCAATCTAATTGATCGCAATAATCCTCCAACTTTAGAAGAAATGACAAACATCTGGTTATTATCACCACGGCGAGAAGAACTTCTACCCAACACTCTCTTCGATGAAATTTCTGCCTTAGAAGAAGTTTATGTTCATCTGCAGGGCTATTCATCCCTTGATAAGTGGACGTACTTTTTCAAGAAAGAGCCAGCTCCAAGTTTACTGAAACTGTTCCAGTATTGTGCATCAATTCCAGTATCAAATGCAAACGTTGAACGAATTTTCAGCGTCATGGGAAATTTGTGGACTGACGAACGTAACCGACTGCTTGTACCATCAGTTCGAAGTGAACTTTGTATATTTTTTAATATTTCTCAGCGTTGTACTGAAATTAAAGAATTATTCCTTAAACACAAAGAATTGATGAAAGCTGCGCAGTCAAATAAAAAATACACACGACAGCAAAGTAAAATGTAATTTAATATTTTACATATTATTATAATATATTTGATGTTTTGAATTTTAAGTAAAGTTTTGAAGTGATTATTTTAATACGTGTTAAAATGTTTTTAAGAAAATATATAAATTAATTGTAAAAAAATTTTTAATTTTTTTACTACTTAACCTCCCCCCCCCCCCCGGTTTGTCCGCTATATTTTGGAAGCAGACCTGGCAACCCTATACGTAGCTCTGACTGAAGCTCTTTCATAAACTGAAGTGAAAGTACCAGTCCTTCAGTAGTGCAGGTATTAAAGCAGGGGTGGGCAACTATGGGCCCTTTATGACCTGTGGACTTCAACTCCCAGAATTCCTGGCATGGAATTCTGGGAATTGAAGTCCATTGGTCATAAAGGGGCCATAATGGCCCACTCCTGTGTTAAATTATTTGCCTGTGGTGGGAGAACCTATGCAGGATCCCACTTGACTGTAGAGCAGCCTTGGCTAGTGTTTGAGGGAATGGCTAATTCTCTCCAACCCAACTAAAATACAGCATTGTCAGGGCCAGGGAAATAAAATGGCTAGAGCAGAGGTCTTCAAACTTGGCAGCTTTAAGACTTGTGGACTTCAACTCCCAGGATTCTCCAGCCAGCTGGAGAATCCTGGGAGTTGAAGTCCACAAGTCTTAAAGCTGCCAAGTTTGAAGACCTCTGGGCTAGAGCTACTCTGTAAATGTTGTCTTGTGCTGTCAGGGAAAAAAAAAATCACAATCAGGCATGCCTGCCTTGGTCAAAACGATCAAGATGGCAAATACGATGTTGTGAAGAAGCTCTGCCTTTTTTAAAAAAAATGTGGTACAACTTCCATTGTACTGCCATGGCCACCATTTTGACTTTTTTGACCATATGTCCCCCGGGCCATAATAAACAAAGGCCTGGAGAGGGTGGAGTCACACTGGTCCTGGGTGGAGTCAAAGCTAGTAATAGGCCGAGAAAGACAAAAGTGGGTGGGGAAAAATGTCTTTTTGTTATACTCCACAGCTCTGTTTCTCAGTCCTGGCAACTTGAAGGTGGACTTCTACTCCCATTGTGCTTGATTTTATTACTTTTTAATGCCAGAGTTGTTAAGCAAATCACTGCAGTAAATCAAGATGGTCGTTTGTTTGTCGGACGTTGGCTGGGAAGGTCAGAAATGTTGATCATGTGACCCTGGGGTGTTGCAACTATGGCAAATACATATTGCTTGCCAAGGGCCCAAATTTCGATTACATGACAGTGGAGATGCTGTGACAGTTGTAAATGCAAGGACCGATCATAAGTCATGTTTTTCAGTGCTATTGTAACTTCAGTCGCTAAACAAATGGTCAAGGACCACCTGTGATTATTAACAGCAAAGAAACAGGATTTCTTTTTTTACCTGTGATAATTTATTCTTAAATGAAAGGAATACAATCTCTGTGCATAGTTAGGATATTCTTGCCCAGAAACAGAACATAGAATTCTAAGAGCTGTGACTTAATACATATTATGGAAGACTGTGCAATAGATTAAGACAGAGTCACCTCAGTTTAAGTTCCATGCAGGTTTTTGGCAATAATACGGACATGGATTTCCATCTTTTTTCTGGGATATTTTTTCAATTCCCAGTCAAATTTGCAGCTCAGGAAATTTGCAGACCAGGAAGCAGCCCAAGTTTGCAGCCCAGGAAGTCTGAACAGGTCCAACTTTGCTTAAGTTTGGGGAAATTTGCTAAGGTTTGTTAGATGGTTGAGTTATATTACAAATAGTTCTCCCTTCCTTCCCTCAAGTTTTATACCATTAATTTCTGTCTGTCTTGCAGATCCACTTGAATGCTAACCTGTCAGCTCTTCACAATGAAATGTCCACCCTTCAGGCAGAAAGCACGAAGATGGACAGCCAAAATGGTGCCTTCCTAGGTAAAGCATTAGATTATTATTATGGTTCACTGCAGAGTCAGTGACATGTTTAGACTAGATTTTGCATTTTTATCCACCTATTGAATCCTTCCCAGGACAGGCAGATGTTACTGTTTTGTGACGTATTATTATTATTATTAAAATTTATTTGTTTACCCATCTCATTGCCAGAACTCTGGGCGGTGTACAAAGTTTAAAAAAATGATTCAAAACCCACTAAAAATATAACTACAGAAAATCATTAAAGACATTAAAATGTCTTTTTTATGTTTATGTTATGGATTTATGTTTAAAACGATAAACAAAACCAACAGGTTGCGAAGTTCTTGGACAATGAAAAGGAATACATCCAGAGAATAAGTGTGAACTGGTAAAGGATTGTATCCTGGAATATATTACTCCGATTTTGCAGGCTTTCTACCTGATTATAGTTCTTTTTTCATTTAAAAGTAAAATGGGGCTCTGATAAGATTCCGAAAAAGAGATAACCTTCTGCCATATATCCACCAGCCTTTATAATTTTGGTGTGGCCAAGAGTGGGACACAAGGCATCAACTAACATTCCAGTTACTTAATTCACCCATTTGTGGATTCACACAATGCATGGAACTATGAATGCATTGCATGGTCCGGTTTCACAAAACATTCAAAGGCACAAAAAACTAAGGAGTGTTAGAATCCTAGGCCTGAAAGGAGCAATATGGTCTACTCACTGCTCTGTGCAGAAAGGCAGATGAAAACAACCCTGATCTATCTGTCTGCAACCTTAAACACTCAAAGAGTCATTTGGACCCATTTCCCACAGAAAAGAAAACACCGGGAGCCACAAAACCTGGGTGGGCGCAGCCAACTCCACATCACTCACTTCCACCAGTCACATGACCACCCCCCCAGCCACACCTACCCAGCCGGTCATTAGGGCAAAAAACTGGTTGTTAAAAAATACCGGGAACCACAAAACCTTTTTGACATCTCTCTCTCTCTCTCCCTCCCTCCCCACCTCTCCCCCTCTCTTTCTGTATCTCTCTATTATCTCTCTCCCACTCTCTCTGTATCTGTCTGTCTCCACCTTGGCTGCTTCTCCATCCCCCACCATCGCCCTTACCTTCTCAGGCCAGGTGAGGAGTGACTGGGAGGGGAGGGTGAGGGGTAGGGACAGCCAGTGGTGGGATCACCCGACAGGGAGCCACAAAGGGCCTAAAGAGCCGCATGTGGCTCCAGAGCCGCAGGTTTCTGACACCCGGTCTATCCCAATGTTTCTCAACCTTGGCAGCTTTCAGATGTATGGACTACAACTCCCAGAATTCCCCAGGGGAAACCACTTTTTCAGAATTAGTTTGCCATTGCTTCCTCCCTAGGGCTGAGAGAATTTATTTATTTATTTATTTATTTATTTATTTATTTATTTATGTATTTGATTTGATTTGATTTGATTTGATTTGATTTGATTTGATTTGATTTGATTTGATTTGATTTGATTTGATTTGATTTGATTTGATTTGATTTGTATACCGCCCTTCTCCAGCAGGACTCAGGGCGGTGAACAGCCGAGATAAAACAGAGCATACAAAATTTAAAAAACAGTTTAAAAGGTAATTAAATAATTTCGGCCCATAATTTAAAACAACCCAATTAAAACCAATTTCAAATTAAAACCGAAATGGATGGGATCAAGCCAGCCTGGCTAGGTGAAATAAATGAGTTTTCAGGGCCCGACGAAAAGTCCAGAGGTCTGGTATCGTGCGTATCTCTAGGGGGAGGTTGTTCCAGAGGGCAGGTGCTGCCACAGAGAAAGCTCATCCCTGGGGGTCGCCAGACGACATTGTCTGGCGGACGGCACTCTGAGGAGGCCCTCTCTGTGCGAACGTACTGGCCGGTGGGAGGCTATTTGCGGCAGAAGGCGGTCTCGTAGATACCCCGGCCCTAAGCCATGGAGCGCTTTAAAGGTGGTCACCAACACCTTGAAGCGCACCCAGAAGACCACTGAGAGCCAGTGCAGCTCGCGCAGGAGAGGTGTCACATGGGAGCGCCCCGTCGTTCCCATAATCCCCCGCGCGGCCGCATTCTGGACCAGCTGGAGCCTCTGGGTGCACCCCAAGGGGAGCCCCATGTAGAGAGCATTGCAGTAGTCCAGGCGGGAAGTGACGAGTGCCTGAGTGACCGTGTGTAGGGAGTCCCGATCCGAGAATGCGTCTGGCTTAAAGCGACTCAGGTGTCTTGTACCTAAGAAGACTAGAATTCACAGTCTCCTGGTTTCCTAACTACTAATCGCTTTAATGACTAGACCAATCTGACTCTAAGGAGTTAAGGGAGACCAAGGTATCTATGGATGTTCAGATTTCCCCTTAGCTTCAGGGAATCAAAACATCTAACTCAAGCTGGATGCAGTGCCCTTGGCTTGAAGCCCTTTCTCTTTCCTGTTCCCTGAAGTGGAGATGACCAAACTTGAAGAGAAACTGGAGGAAGCAGTTGGAGCACGAGATGTTGTAGAGGCAGAGAAAGGACACTGTGAAGCACGGGAGAAGGCCCTCCAAGAAAGCATGTGAGTAAAATGATTGGCTCTAAGTCAGGGGTGTCCAACCTTGGCAACTTTAAGACTTGTAGATTTCCATTCCTAGAATTCTGGAAATTGAAGTCTACAAGACTTAAAGTTGCCAAGGTTAGACATCCCTGCTCTAAGTGGACTCAGAAAGATCTGAATGTCTCCATGAAGAAGATCCTCTCTTGTGTCATCACACACAAGATTTTGTGAAGAAAACCTTAAAGAATTTTAATTATTTTTTTTTTTTTTACCTTTCCCCCCAAAAGATTCTATTGCAGAGCACTGGAGTAGAAATGAAACAAAACTCCAAATATATTCCGCTTTTTCAGGTAGCAGGTGCTGTGCTGACAAGCATCATTCTTCCTCTTGCAATGTTTAAAAACAGCCAAAAATATCACAGGAGTATTGAATCTCCTGAGAATTCAGGAATCTCATCCCCCTTCCTTTGCCCAGCATTTCCTGGATACACTTAAAATCTTGCAAATTTTCCAGAGACAACACAATCCCCACTTTGTGAGATTTCAGCGAGGTTCTCTTTCTTATTATTTGGCTTTGCTTTGGAGAAAGAGTAGAAACCTGGTGGATTTTTTTGAAGTCTGTCTGCCTCCTGAAATAAGGAGCATCAAGGCCATTAAAGGGCTTATTGTCAGCAGCTCCCTTCAGAAAGTAGGGCATGGAGTGAAAGGGACAGGAAAGGCAATGGAAATAAGGACGTTGAACTGAGTTAACACTGTGTTTCCTTTCCCAGTTCCAAATTGAAGGAAGGAAGGAGGAAGGAAGGAAGGAAGGAAGGAAGGAAGGAAGGAAGGAAGGAAGGAAGGAAGGAAGGAAGGGGAGAGAGAGAGAGAGAGAGAGAGGCAGGAACAGACAGAAACAGACAGACAAAAATTGAATATCTGTAGTTCAGGGTTGCTATGTGAGATCCCTGTGGTTCTCTGAGCCTGATTGTTTCCTTGTAGGTTTTTCATTGCCCAAGTAGGTAACATCATCATTGTGAGGGACTATGGGGTTTCTGCTTATTTATATGTATTAGCTTGCCCTGCCACAATGGATGGATGGATGGATGTCCCAGAGGTGCTTTTTCAAGAGGCAAATGGACTTTCTTTGTTTTTCCTTGAAGACATTGTCAAAAATTGAAG
This sequence comes from Pantherophis guttatus, assembly GCF_059756535.1. Classification (NCBI taxonomy): domain Eukaryota; kingdom Metazoa; phylum Chordata; class Lepidosauria; order Squamata; family Colubridae; genus Pantherophis; species Pantherophis guttatus. Next base: position 21,027,226 of record NC_142063.1, read on the forward strand.
AAGCTTCTTGGATGAGAAACGAAATGTCTTTTTTTTTATTTATTTATTTATTTATATGCTGCCCTTCTCCGGAGACTCAGGGCGGCTTACAATGCGTTAAGCAATAGCCTTCATTCTTTTGTATATTTTATACAAAGTCAGCTTATTGCCCCCACAAACTGGGTCCTCATTTCACCTACCTTAGAAAGGATGGAAGGCTGAGTCAACCTTGAGCCTTGGAGAGATTCGAACCAGCAGAAATTGCAGGCAGCTGTGTTAATGACAGGGTGCACTAAACCCCTGTACTATCAAGGCTCTTCAAGGAAAAACAAGATTCAGTCGCCTTTTGAAAAAGCACCTTTGGGACAACCATGACCTGGATGATGGAGATCTCCATGGATGGATGGATGGATGGATGGATGGATGGATGGATGGATGGATAACAGGCTATTTATATATCAGCAACAGGAAACCTGAAGGCCTCAGTCCCATCCATCAGGTGGTAAAGAATTCCTTTCTCTGCCTAATGGATGGAGGGCTGTTGGCAACCTAAAAAAAGGAATCACAGCTAAATGGAGAAGGGGGGAAATGGAACTTCTATTCACTTGAGGAATTGGGGTACCTCCAATTCCTCAAGTGACCAATTAGAAATCTGGTAGGGCCACTGACCGCCCTTGCAAAGTTCCAGGGGGAAGGCCCATTCATGGCCTTTTCGGAAGGAGCAGCCTCTGAAGCTGTTGTAGCAGTCGAGAGCCGGTAGCGTTTCCCCTTTCACTGATGTGTCTTCTTGCCATTTCCTTCCAGGCACAGCTACCTGGCTGAGATCGCCACCCTCCAGCATCGCCTGCAAGCCCGTTCCTCCTCTGCCCGCCGCAGGTGCCCCCCCTTCTGGTACTTATTGTGGGGACTGGCCAGTTTTTGCATTCTTTTACGGCTTGTAAGTTTCGGAGCCGAGAGAAGGGGGTCTCTGGGGCAGCATTGCACAAGGGTGGTGAGAGTCCTGAGGAGAGGTGGGGGGAATCTAAGGAAGGGTAATTGGAAAGCAGAGGTTACCTCTGTGTTGTTGGGATGTCAGTTAGTAAGTGATGGATGGCCTTGAAGGGAACTAAAGCCTGGAGCTCTCAGCCCAAACTTCAAAGCTCTTTGCAAAAGTTCATTTTGGACTGTTTTCAAGAAGGAGCTGTCCATTTCTCCGAAATCTGCTGTTGGAAGAGAGAAAGAGACAGAAAACAGCAAATAGAAAGTAAAAAAAAAGGAAAAGAAAGTGCTAGAAAAAGAGAAGAGGGAATCAGAAAGAAAAGGACCTGCCACCCTTGCTTTGGCTCCACCCACCCTTTGCTTTGGCTCCACCTATCCTTGCTTCTGCCCCGCCCACCTTTGCTTTGGCTCTATCCACCCCTTGCTTTGACCCCACCCACCCTTGTTTTGGCTCCACCCACTCCTCATCAATTGATTTAGCCCCACTCACCAAAAGACAGTGATGTGCACTAATTCCAAAATACTTTGTCCGGCAGAAAACAATTTGCCCCCTCCAGGCTGAATAGAATAAGTAGTTCTGTACATAATTGGATCAGAGTTGGAGGGGACCACTGAGAACATCAAGTCTACCCCTCAAGAATCCAAGATTCCCCCCCCCGCACTCTTCCTTTTGGCTCTCCATGTTTTCTTGCTTGTTTATTGGCATTTTGTCATTTTCGTCAAAGAACTGACACATTTTTTTCTTCTGCTTTCTAATCCGATGCCTTTAAACGCTACACCAAAGTTTCTTTTTTTAGCTTCTTCTGCTCTCATTTTATTTTCACTGCAATTGTGCTTTCAGACTTTCCTCTTTTAGAAACTCTCTCTTATTCTGAGTTTTTTTTTTTTTCCTATTACCTTCTCCTGCCTTGGAACACTCCTTATCCTTGCTGTTAATGCATGAAAATCTGCTTTTCTGGGGTTTAACATTCGCTGTTGACTGCATGGTTTTTAATTTGCTTTAAGAATCAAGAACTACAACAGTCTATGGCAGGGGTGTCAAACTCAAGGCCCGGGAGCTGGATACGGCCCATGGGATGGTTAGATCTGGCCCTTGGGGCCACCCTAGAAACAGCAAACGACTGGTTGCTGCCTCTGCCAGCAAAAATGGAGCTCGGGAGGACCACAGGCAGCCCTCCCGAGCTCTGCTTTCACTGGAAGAGGATTGCAGGAGGCCATCACAGCAGAAAATGGCGCTCAGAAGCCCATTTTTGCTGGCAGAGTACATGGCCGCCACAGGCGCCCCCGACACAAGTGACATGGAGCTGGCCACGCCCACCCTGGTCATGCCCACCCTAGTCCCCTGAGGTCAAACACAACCCTGATGCGGCCCTCAATGAACTCGAGTTTGACACCCCTGATCTATGGCCTTTTCTCCCCTGTTCCCCTTCTTTTTCCATTTAATCAATGCAGTCCCCCCTATAGCTCAGGATCAATTCATATATTCAGATGTCTTATTCCACAATAAATCTTGACAATTAAAAGCCCTTTTCGAAATTAAACCAGGACCAGGGAAGGAGGCTTACCAAATCCCAAAATAAAGGTGGTGAGAGTGTGTATGTAGGATAAACTGAAATAATTAACTGAAATGTAGCTAAAATGAAATTAACCCAGAATAGAACATCAGGTTTCTGGTTGCTTCATTATTATAACATAATAAGCTGCATATATTCTGAGAAAATTTTTAAAATTCTAATTTCTAAGATCTAAGATGTCATTTCTAATGCATGAGAACACAGCCATTTTCTATTCTGTTTATAATTCTATTTATAATAAACATGTTTAATTACATAAAAAGTCAAACACTGAGAAAGTATTCGTATGTACGTGAAAGGAAATCCCAATTAAAGGGGATTGTCTTCTAAGTAGATAGTAGGTATAGGAATGAATAGGCTGCTTATTCTATTCTGATTTTAATACCAAAAAATCAATCATCAAAGGGTTTTTTTTAGGAGTTATTGAGTCTAAAAAAAACAGGAAATCAAATTAATTCAGGGAAAGGTTTTTAAATTGTTCATTTTTGCTAATATTTATTTTTATAATTATATACAGTACAGTAATGATATTTTTAGCTCCTAATCATCTAGTACCTTTGTCAAGCTTACTAAGGTATGAATTATTCACTTTGCTATAAAAAGGCAGCACCAGATTTAAGAAAACTGATTTATGCCATCATAAGTGTATGCATTTATACGTATTTATGCATGTATAGGCCGTGGTGGCTCAGTGGCTAAGATGCTGAGCTTGTCGATTGAAAGGTCGGCAGTTCAGTGGTTCGAATCCCTAGTGTTGCGTAACAGGGTGAGCTCCCGTTACTTGTCCCAGCTTCTGCCAACCTAGCAGTTCGAAAGCATGTAAAAAATGCAAGTAGAAAATAAGGGACCACCTTTGGTGGGAAGGTAACAGCGTTCCACGCGCCTTTGGCATTTAGTCATGTCGGCCGCATGACCACGGAGACGTCTTCAGACAGCACTGGCTCTTCGGCTTTGAAACGGAGATGAGCACCGCCCCCTAGAGTCGGAAACGACTAGCACATATGTGCGAGGGGAACCTTTACCTTTAAATGTGTGCAAATTACTAAGGTGCTGTGAGAATCTGCTTTTTTATTATTAGCTCTTGTTATTTTACTTCCTTCTGTTTCCTTCTGCTTAAACACATTTTCATTATGTTTCAGGAAGGGCTGATCTTTTTCCTCTAAATCAACTAACCAGGACCTTGAAAAAGATGGGAACGGATGGAAGATTTCCCCCCCCCCCCCAATCCCTTTCCCCATACTTTAAAGGAGGAGAGCAGATAGACCCTCACAAGACTGAACTGCAATGCGGCTCCTACACATAGTCCTTGACTTACAAGAGCTCATTTAGTGACCGTTCAAATTTACAACAGCATTGAAAAAAGTGACTTATGACCTTTTTTCACACTTACGACCTTTGCAGCATCCCAATGGTCATGGGATCAGAATTCTGACGCTTGGCAACTGTCTCGTACTTAGGATGGTTGCAGTGTCTCCCGGGGTCATGTGATCACCTTTTGTGACCTTCTGACAAGCAAAGTCAATGGGGAAAGCCGGATTCACTTAACAACCGTGTTACTCACTTAAGAACTGCAATGATTCACTTAACAATTATGGCAAGAAAGGTTGTAAAATGGGGCAAAATTCACTTAACATGTGTCTTATTTAGCAACAAAAATTTTGGGCCCAGTTCTGGTCGTAAGTCGAGGACTACCTGTATTATGCTTTCAGGGACAGAGCAAACAGATAAAAATGCTTATCTGTTTATCTAAAGATGTTTAAACTGGTGGATAAAAATATATCAGCCTGAAGGTTTATGCTCAATTAAAATCATTTTCTACTTAGCTGACTACTTTGTTATATAATTTAATTTCAGTACTTCAGGCCCACTGAGCTCTGTCTGTCTATGGAGATTCTCAGTCATCCAGGTCATGGTTGTCCCTAAGGAGCTTCTTCAAAAGGCAACTGGACTTCCTTTGTTTTCCCTTGAAGACATTTCACTTCTCATCCAAGAAGCTTCTTCAGTTCTTTTCCACCATTCAGTCAGCACTGATGAAGCTTCTCGGATGAGAAGCAAAATGTCTTCAAGGGAAAACAGAAAAAGTCCAGCTGCTTTTTGAAAAAGCACCTTTGGGACTGGCTTCTAATTCCCTGGCCAGGGAATTCTGGGAGCTGAAATCCACACATCTTACAGTTGCCAAGCTTGAGAAAATCTGCTCTAAAGCATCCTTTTCAATCAATGTTTTCTATATGTTTTGGATTTCAATACTCATAATCCTTAAAATTATGACTGGGAATTATGAACTTGAAACCTACAATGTTTATAGGACAACAGGATGGGAAGACTTGTTCAAACTTTGGAAAATTTTAACTGAGGGGGAAAACATAACATAGGCCTAGACTAGAAACAGTAGACACTCTAAGTAGAATTTTCTCTAATTAGAAACACTTATTTGTGTAATGTTTTCCTTTTTTATTAATGTAATAATAGAACCTGGAATTCAAAATTTGAAATTTCTGGGTGGAACATTCTGAACTAAGAGATTAAAAAAATAAAATAAAATGCATATCATATATCATCCATACTTAAATCAGGGAGTTCCTTTTCATGTCCAGTTATGACATATATATTCAAAAGGAATTAGACTAGTGTTTCTCAACCTTGGAAGCTTGAAGATGGGTGGACTTCAACTCCCAGAATCCCCCAGCCAGCACTGCTGGCTGGGGGATTCTGGGAGTTGAAGTCCACTCATCTTCAAGCTACCAAGGTTGAGAAACACTGAATTAGACAAATCGATAGAAGAAAAAATAATTGTCCGTCTGATATCATTAGTTATATGGAACCTCCAGTTTTAGAGGTAATCTATCTCTGTACAGCACTTGTTACAAGAGGTCAGTATTCTGGGAGGCAGAATACTCCAAAAGAGCTAGTTTTCGACTTACAACAGTTCATTTAGTGACCGTTCAAATTTGCAATGGCACTGAAAAAAGTGACTTATGGCTGTTTTTCACAGTTACGACCTTTGCAGCACCCCCCATGATCATATGATCAAAATTCAGATACTTGGCAACTGGTTCATACTTATGACCACTGCTGTGTCCCAAGGTCATGTGATCGACTTTTGTGCCCTTCTGACAAGTAAAGCCAGTGGGGAGGCCAGATTCACTTAACAACTGTGGCAAGAAAGATTGTAAAATGAGGCAAAATTTACTTAACAACTGTCTCACTTAACAGCAGAAATGTTGGGCTCAATTGTAGTCATAAGTCGAGGACTATCGGTAGACGTGTTCAGATTTTGTCCAGTTTGAGCTCAGGTCATCTTTTCAGTAGTGCAATGCAGGAGCTGTCCAGCAGAGGGCAGTGCACGCTTATACTATATTCTGTTGATTTATTTTATGTTCATTTTTCATTTCCCTTAATCTGATTGCAGACAGAAATCTTAAAATGACAGGTAACTTGCCTTTGGCTCTCTCACAAAGCTCAGCATGGATGGGCTCAGATGGGAGACCACCAGGAAGAATCCTAGGGCTGAAGGCTAGACTGAGAAGTCAACCATACACCCCAGACAATAGGAATACAAGCTGTAAGGTTGCCAAGAAAAATACAATTCCAGTTCAGCTATAGAGAAGACATTATCTTCTAATCCTTCTCCTGCTAAAATTCAGCAAGAAAAGGCTGTTGTTTTGTTAACTTTCTTTATTCGTGTCAAAATCACCTTCAAATTATGGGCAAATAACATTCAACACTGAGCAAGCAAAATAAGTATAAAATAGGTCATAGAAATAGAGCGTGTATAAAAAGTATGTAAAAATAAATAGGATTAAAGCTAAATATTTTCCCAGTATTGGGCCACATCGACAGCATTTTCTCTCGCCAGCATGAGGCCTTCCTCCGTACGTGTTGTACGCACCATAGCATATGTGAGATGGATTGTTCTTCTACGCATTCACACAGAGTAGCTTCTGTAGGGAAGCTCCATTTTCTTAGATTGTCCTTTGATCTTCCTACTCCAGCCCGCAGTCAATTTAGTTTTATTAACTTGAGAAGAAGAGTTCATTTAAAGTTCCCGGTCTACCCAGAAATTAAGCCATGCTTTCTAATCGCTCCCGAAAAGAGCAATTGGGATTTCTAAATTGATACCAGTCATAAGGCATCAGTTAACGGGCACTTCCACACGAAGCCCCTGCCAGCTCCCATCTCATTCTGCACTGTTTCAAGGATCACTGAGGAAGTAACAGAACATTCTTATCAAAATGGGAAAGAAGAAAAAAATGGATGGACGGATGGAAAAGTAAACTTTAGAGACATGCGGTAAGGCAACACCATTTTGGAAAACAAAATCTTCCCACCAGCTTTAGAAGCCTAAGTACAATTTGCCTTTTGAATCTTCTCATAGCCACACAAGAAGCCAAGATTCCATTAAGGAAGTTTTGTTATGAAGTAGAGACCTGAAAATAAGGAAAGCTAAAATTGTTTACTGCTGTCCTGACCTGCTTTCCTTCATTCATTCGTTCATTCATTCATTCAAACAAACAAAAGTGAAGGAGCAGTTTTTGGTGGATTTGTGTTCGAAGAGATGAAGAGATTAGCCACCTTCCTTGCAACCATAAACGACATTAAGTTCACAAGCCTCACTTTCTAATCACTTTTGGAAATTGCCTATTAACCATCTTTAACTACGGTATTAGAGATCTTCAGAACAACAAGCTTGAAAAGACTTTGTTGACTAAGTCTATCTTGAATTCTGAACAAAAGAAAAAAAATATATGTTTAAAAGCAAAGAATTTGAAATAAACAACAAAAAGCTAAATAAGATTTGGATCTAAAAAATTTATAAACAGATAAATTTAGAATATTGACTTTGCTATAAGATTTTGGAATTAACTATAAAAAGTAAAGTGTCTTGTCTTTTTCTTCTCTCTTTTTTCTGCACTTTTTGTTCCTTTTTTCATTCTCTTTAAGTTTGGTTTGTATTAGTTTTTACTACTGCAATTACATTTTTAATAAAAAATTATATTTAAAAAGGTTGAAAAACAATGATTTAGCCATTTGGTCTAACATATATGTGTGTGTATAAACCCATTAATAAGCTACCCCTTGAATTTTTAACCAAGATAGCATGAAAATGTGCCACCCATAAGAGCCTTGATAGTACAGTGGTTTAGTGCACCCTGTTATTAACACAGCTGCCTGCAATTTCTGCTGGTTCGAATCTCTCCAAGGCTCAAGGTTGACTCAGCTTTCCATCCTTTCTAAGGTAGGTGAAATGAGGACCCAGTTTGTGGGGGTAATAAGCTGACTTTGTATAAAATATACAAAAGAATGAAGGCTATTGCTTAACGCATTGTAAGCCGCCCTGAGTCTCCGGAGAAGGGCGGCATATAAATCAAATTAAAAAAAAAAAAAAAGCTGTCCTAAGGGTTGATATATCTACAAATGGGGACTCTGTGTAAGTATGTATGAGAAATATGGGTAGTATAAAAAAGTATAAGATAAATCCATTTGCAGATACCTCAAACCCATTTTTTGTGCGCGTGGCGATCTGTGTGGCTTACTGCTTAAAATGTTCAGCTTGTCTGCAAGTATATATAGTAATACAATTTAGAGGCCACCCAACTGCAATTGAAAATGAATGGCTGACAGCTAAGAAAAAGTAAATGCAAATAGAGAAACAAATCACAAGCAACCAGAAGAAAAATTCCACACAGCAACAATAAAAACATCCTAAGGGGTTAAAAACCATCCCTTTTCTCCCAGTTATGGGAGAATAGCCAAATTTTCAATGATTTTCTGAATGTCAACAGAGCAGGAGCCATATGGATTGCTGGGGAGACGTGTTCCAAAAAACAGCACCGAGACAGAGAAGACAACCTTCCTGTTTCATTCAAGGAATAAAGCATCCACCAAAGGCAGCTGCCCAACTTGTTTTAAAAACCTCCCAGAGATGAAGGACTCACAATCTCCATAGGTGGGCTATTCCACTGTCGCCTAGATCAGAGGCCCACAACCTTCTGGGCACCAGTTCTGTGTAGAAGGATTTTCCACGGATGGGAGCGGACATGGTTTTGTGTGCTGCCTGCATCCCATGGATGGGGCTTTGCTTGTTTGAGCAGACCGGTTTCCAGCATGGCGTGGCCCAGTGCCTGTCCACGGACCAGGGTTGGGGACCTCTGGCCAAGATCTCACACTCAGGGAGCGGCGCTTCTTTATACTTAAATGAAGATTTAAGATGGACATACTTCAATTCCCAGAATTTCCCATGGCTGGAGAATTCTGGGAATTTTGTAGTTCACCATCTTAAGGTTGCTGAGGTTGAGAAACACTGGTCTAAACGATCTGATCTAAGAAGAAATAAACTCTCTGGAGCCCACAATACTAATTAGAGAGCTTATTTAGCGACATTTAAGACAGGATGTTTTTCCGGCTTTGATGCCTCTGGTTTATTGGGGAGAGAAAGAGGGGAATGATCTCAAGGAAATAGCAGCAAATTGTAGATTAGAGTTATAAAAAGGTAATAGATAGTAAAATACATTGGAATTGCAAGGAAATTATTAAGCAGCAGGACATGAAATATGAGAACAATAGGGCAATTTCCACGGAATAGAGATAAACAGGACTATACAGAAAATAAGCTAACTAGAGATTCTCTTTAGTGATAACTGGGAAGCATCAATGGTGGGAAAAGACAGGCAGTAAAAGATCTAAGAGCTCATGATTTATGGCTGTGTATTTCTTTAAGGAGACATGCTTTGTGAGAATTGGATAAAAGGAATTTACCCTGAGACAGACAACTTGCTTGACTTGAAATCTATTCCCAAGCATTGTTATTTTGCAACAATCTCTACTGTTGTTGTAATTCAGTTGGGCGGAAGATATCAGCCTAGGAACCCCCAGCATTCCTGGGATAATACCACACACACACATAAACACACACACACACACACACACACACACACACACACACACACACAGAGCAGCTTGTTGACTAAATATTGATAAAATTTTTCCTGGGCCAGATTTCATTCTATGTTGGGACTCAAGTTTAGTTGTCATATGAAGTTGTAAGTTTATTGCTACACCAGGTAGTCCTCAGCTTACAACCATTTGTCCAGTGACTGTTCAAAGTTACAATGGCACTGAAAAAAGTGAATTATGACCGGTTCTTGCACTTACAACTGTCACAGCATCTCTATGGTCATGTGATCAAAATTAGGGTGCTTGGCAACTGACAGGTATTTACGACGGTGGCAGCATCCGAGGGTCCTGTGGTGACAATCAGTGACTTTCCCAGCTGGCTTCTGACAAGAACAATCATTAGGGGAAGCTGGATTCACTTAATGACCATATGATTCACTTAACAACTGTAGTGATTTGCTTAAAAACCATGGCAAAAAGGCGGAGGTGAAATCCAGCAGGTTCTGACAGGTTCTGGAGAACAGGTAGCGGAAATTTTGAGTAGTTCAGAGAACTGGTAGCGGAAATTTTGAGTAGTTTGGAGAACCCGCAAATGCCACCTCTGGCTGGCCCCAGAGTGGGGTGGGAATGGGGATTTTGCAGTATCCTTCCCCTGGAGTTGGGTGGGAATGGGGATTTTGCAATATCCTTCCCCTGCCATGTCCCCAAGCCATACCACGCGCACAGAACCGGCAGTAAAAAAAATTGAATTTCACCACTGCAAAAAAGTCATGAAATTGGAGGCGAGTCACTTAACAATTCCCTTGCTTAGCAATGGAAATTCTGGTCCTGATTGTGGTCATAACTCAAGGACTACCTGTACCTGCAGACAACTGTCAGAGGCATCCTAGTTTGAGGTGTCACATCACAAGCAGCGACCCATTAAAAAAAAGACTAAATAAAACCAAGACCTTGTTTAAGGAGTGATTTCTGATCCTAATTATCTATACCTGGGGTCCAGTCCAGTGGTGGGTTCTTCCCGGTTCGGCCCGGTTCGTGTGAGCTGGTAGCGGTGACGCTATTACGTCAACGAACCGGTTCTCTTTCTTCGGGAGCTGGGCCCTCCCGCCTGCCCCTGCGTTATTCTGACCTTATATTTCTGCTGTTTTCGCCCAGCTGAGAGGTGCGGCAGAGCGGATTGCAGCACCTAAGCTGGGCAGATTCGCAACGCACTTGCGCGAAGCGCTCGTTTGGTGTGCCTGCAAGCGAACCAAGCATCGCGCAGCGATCGCGCACAAAGCGCGCAACCGAAGAGGCGATCACGCGCAAAGTGCGCACACAAAGAGAACCGGTAGTAAAGCCAGTTAGAACCCACCCCTGGTCCAGTCCAATTGATTTTTATCAAGACTGGAGAGATTAGAGGTTGTTCTGATAAAATAAGGGGCAGCAAGCTTCCCAAGGACTTAGCCCAGTGGTGGGTTGCCCCCGTTTCGCACCAGTTCTGTAGAACCGGTAGTAAAGGTAAGTATTTATTTATTTATTTATTTATTTATTTATTTATTTATTTATTTAGTTTATTTTATTAAATTTTTATACCACCCTTCTCCCGAAGGACTCAGGGTGGTGTACAGCCAAAAACAAAACCCACAACTATATGAAAGTTAAAAGACAATTTAAAAATATTAAATAATTTGGCCGAAAGAGCTAAAATAGAAACCACCCATTAAAATAGCATTTAGGCCAGCCCTGCTTGGTGAAACAGTAGCGTTTTGAGGGCGTGGCAAAAAGTGCAAAGGTCGGGGATCCTATGAATCTCCGGGGGCAGCTCATTCCAGAGGGCAGGTACCCACAGAGAAGGCTCTCCCCCTGGGGGTCGCCAGTCGACATTGTTTGACCGACGGCACCCTGAGGAGTCCCTCTCTGTGGGAGCGTACTGGTCAAAGGGAGGCTATCGGTGGCAGAAGGCGGTCTCATAAGTACCCAGGTCCTAAGCCATGGAGCGCTTTAAAGATGGCAACCAACACCTTGAAGCGCACCCAGAAGACCACCGGGAGCCAGTGCAGCTCACGCAGGAGCGGTGTTACATGGGAGCGTCGAGTCACTCCCATAATCACCCACGCGGCTGCATTCTGGACCAGCTAGAACCTCCGGGTGCTCTTCAAGGGGAGCCCCATGTAGAGAGCATTACAGTAGTCCACACGGGAGGTGACGGGGGCATGAGTGACTGTGCGCAAGGAGTCCCGGTCCAGAAAGGGACACAACAGGTAGATCAGGCGAACCTGATAAAAAGCCCCCCTGGCCACAGCCATCAAATGGTCTTCTAGGGCCAGCTGCGAGTCCAGGAGGACACCCAAGTTGTGAACCCTCTCTGAGGGGGTCAAGGTGTCCCCCCAATAGTCAGCAATGGGACTAGCTGACTATGACAGGGTGCCGGCAACCCCAGCCACTCGGTCTTGGAGGGGTTGAGTCTGAGTTTGTTTCTCCCCATCCAGATCCGTACAGCCTCCAGGCACCGGGTCATCACGTCAAGGGCATGACATGTAGTAGTCTACACGTCAAGTAGAACCCATCCCTGACTTAGCCTCTTATTCTAAGTCTTAAATATGTTTTCAAAAGACCTCCCCTGCACAGAAATCACACCACCCAAAATTGCCATGTGGTCCCAGAATATGGTGGTGCTTTCCAGAGAAGTTGTGTGTCCATCAAAACGTTGCTTGGATGGCCAGAAGTGACTGATCAATAGTTTGCTTAGTGACCATTCAAAGTTGCAACGGCACTGGGAAGAAAACGTGACTTATGACCATTTTTCACACTTATGACCATTGCAGCATCCCCATGGTGATGTGATTTACATTCGGATGCTTGACAACTGACTCACATTTATGACGCTTGCAGTGTCCCATGGAGATTGTTTTGTTCCCCAGGCATCTGGCTCCACTGGGAACAGGCAGATGAACTCTAGCAAACAGGTTTTCATACAGATCATTTATTAGGGTATCCTCAAACACAGACTTACAATCGTGATGAGTCATGGTGAGTCGTGGTGAGATTTATCCTTTTTTCATAATCTGTCCCATTTCCTAGTGTAAAATGATGGTAGTTCTGTCCCCCTGTTCAGAAAGCATGCTTCTCTCTTCTGTGGTAGTTCAAAATGGCCGGGTCTTTGTTCTGCACCCAGGCAGAGAGCCTCAGTGGCCAATCAGACACACAGATATGGTCACATATAAGGAGACAGCTCTTAATTCTTAAGGTAACTTATTCACTATAACTCACTATCTGAAACAGCACAGTGATATGATCCCCTTTTGCAACCTACTGATAAGTCAATGGGGGAACCAGATTCACTTAACAACCGTGTGAGTAATTTAACAACGGCAGTGATTGGCTTAACACATGCGGCAAGAAAGATCGTAAAATGGGGCAAAATTCACTCAACAAATTTCTCACTTAGCAACCTAAATTTTGGACTCAGTTGTAGTCGTATTTAACAACCGTGTTACTAATTTAACAGATTCGCTTACGTAACAACTGTGTTACTAATTTAACAACAGCAGTGATTCACTTAACAAATGTGGCAAGGAAAGTCGTAAAATGGGGCAAAATACAAATTTCTCACTCAGCAACCTAAATTTTGCGCTCAATTGTAATCGTCGTACGTTGAGGACTACCAGATCTGGTTCTGAGGAACCATCCAGATTCTTCCTACCTTTTTACCCACCAGAAACCCACACCTCAGTGGCTCTCTTGTTCGTGACTCAATTTTGGAGGGCAAAGAGACGGAAAAGGGCTGGACAGGACATACTTGTGCTCTAGTCTGTTTGGCTTCTGCGTGCTGAAAGCAGAATGGGATTTGCTGTTTAGGTAACAAACATTACTTTGGGACAATCCCATCCTCTGCCAAGAGATGTGGTTGACGTCTTTCAGAGGGTCCTCTGAGACCAAGTTAAACGAAGAGGAGGCATTGCTGGCCTTGTTTTGACAAAGGGGGTGAGAGTGGGCCAGCAGAAAACAAACAAGGAAAGAGGAAGCGTTCTTTGATTCACTGATAACAATACCGCTTTCTTGGAATGGCGGCTGTGTTATGCTAACCCATAACCACCACCTTCTCCAATTAAACAGGAAGGAAACAAGGAGCCAAGTGGGAGGAAATATTAATCAGATGCAATATAAACAGTGGGAGATGTATGTCCCCACACAGTTGAACCCGAAGGCTGAATCGGGAACTAACCAAGACAATTGAAAACATGATGGAGAAGAATGCATACGCCATGGCCACTCTGGGCCTCGACACCAAAAATGCCCTTCAACCCAAGCGGGATTGTGGCTTCTACATGAAGTATTTCTTCCTCTTCCTCTCCCTCATCCAGTTCCTTATCATTTTGGGACTGGTACTTTTCATGATCTACAGCAACCCCCGGGAAGCCACCGAGAAACACCTCAAGGGCTTGACGAACCAGCTGCAGGACAGTGAGAAGAAGATCAAAGCCCTCAACGAAGAGATTGGCAAATTCAAGCGCCATCTTAATGCCACGGAGAAGGAAGCTCGTCTGGTACAGACCCAAATGGCCAGGCTGAACGCCACCTTGAGGCTTTGCAACAATGAAAAGGTAAGCCCTGGGGGAAGAAGAACATAAGGAGACAGATAGCCTTCAGGTTGCCATGAGCATCTGCCTTTTTCTATGCATTGATAGACATGAAGTTGAGTTCCTTTTCCAAAGGAAGGGAAAAATGATAAGCGCGTGGACAATGAGGATGGAATATGAAATGCATTGAAAGATTTGTCTGTTAAATAGGGCATTATTTAAGAGCCTTGGTGGCACAGCAGACTAAAGTGCTGCCTGCCTAAAGTAGCACCAGCTGCCTGCAATTACTGCAGGTTCGAATCTCACCAGGCTCAAGGTTGACTCATTACCCTGTGGGGCAATAAGCTGACTTTGTATAAAAAAGAGCCTTGGTAGTACAATGGTCTAAAGCACCCTGTTATTAAGACCAGCTGCCTGCAATTACTGCAGGGTTCGAATCTCGCCAGGCTCAAGGTTGACTCAGCCTTCCATCCTTTCTAAGGTAAGTAAAATGAGGACCCAGTTTGTGGGGGCAATAAGCTGACTTTGTATAAATATACAAAAAGGATGAAGACTATTGCTTAGCGCATTGTAAGCCGCCCTGAGTCTCCGGAGAAGGGCGGCATATAAATCAAATTAAAATAAATAAATAAATAAAAATAAATAAATAAAAAAAAGAACACCGCTTGTGGGGGCCGAAAGCCCTACTAAGCAGGTATATACAAAAAGTATGAAGGCTATTGCTTAATGCATTGTAAGCCGCTCTGAGTCTCCGGAGAAAGGGCGGCATATAAATTGAACCAATAAATAAATAAATAAATGATTAATTATTAAATATTACATTATTTTATTTAAATTCAAATTTAATTTAATTTAAGTTACCCTATGGTAAGATGGGGGGCCCATGGAGACACGCTTTAATAAAGGCATGGGTATTAGTCATGACGGCTACATTAAACTTCCATATTCAGTCTCTGAAGTAGCAGATACCAGAGAATAAATGCCAGGGAAAAATGTTTCTGCCTTGGGCATCTGTGTTACCATTGTTGGAAATAAGGTAGTGTGTTGGATTCTTTCAGCTTCAGATGATAGCCCTGGCACTTAACCCACAAAGTACCCTGTTTCCCCCCAAATAAGACATCCCCTGATAATAAGCCCAATTGGGCTTTTGAGCGCATGGCAATAAAGGCCAAGCACTTATTTCAGGGTTCAAAAAAAATATAAGACAGGGTCTTATTTTCGGGGAAACACGATAGATGTTTTGCAATGCTCAATGCTGTTCAGAACTTTTCTGGAGACTTTCCCCAGTCCTAAGAATTTATTTATTTATTTATTTATTTATTTATTTATTTGAGTACATATTAGATAATATATATAAGTATAAGCATGAATTGAATACATAAAATGAATACAATTAAAGGGAACATTAGGACAGGGACGGTAGGCACGCTGGTGCTCTTACAGACCTCTTAGGAATGGGTGAGGTCAACAGTAGACAGTTTTAAGTTAAAGTTTTGGGGGTTTTGGGATGGGACCACAGAGTCTGGTAGTACATTCCAGGTATTAACAGCTCTGTTACCGAAGTCATATTTTCTGCAATCGAGTTTGGAGCAGTTCACTTTAAGTTTGTATCTATTGTGCGCTCGTGTATTGTTGTGGTTGAAGCTGAAGTAGTCATTGATAGGTAGGACATTGTAGCAGATGACTTTATGAGCTATGCTTAGGTCATAAAACAAAATCATAAAAGTTGGGGGGGGTGTTATTCTAGATTGTTAAACCCTTCTAGGACATTGAACACTTGCTGACAAACCAAAGAGGGTGGCATTGGGGGGTGCTTCAGAAGACAGAATTCAAGTAGATTGACTCTAAGACAGTGTTTCTCAACCTTGGAAGCTTGAAGATGGGTGGACTTCAACTCCCAGAATCCCCCAGCCAGCACTGCTGGCTGGGGGATTCTGGGAGTTGAAGTCCACCCATCTTCAAGCTACCAAGGTTGAGAAACACTGCTCTAAGAGGACAGACTTTTGGGAAGTGACCAGCGCCTTGCAAGAGAAGGTTAAAGGCTTGGAGTGGTCAGTTTGAGAACAATCTTCTCCCAAGAAGTGGAGAAGGACATTTGTGGGAAAACAGCCAATGAGATTACTTGGGCAGTTGGGGGGATTTGTGCCCAACTAGGTCTGGAAGAAACAATGTGACAGATTGTTTCCCATTCCATGTCTCTTGAGACAGTATAGTTTGTGACGGTTACTTTGTGTATAGATTGGATTTTTTTTTTTTTAATTTGATTTATATGCCGCCCTTCTCCGGAGACCCGGGGCGGCTTACAGTGCGTTAAGCAATAGCCTTCATACTTTTGTATATTTATACAAAGTCAGCTTATTGCCCCCACAAACTGGGTCCTCATTTTACCTACCTTAGAAAGGATGGAAGGCTGAGTCAACCTTGAGCCTGGTGAGATTCGAACTTACAGTAATTGCAGACAGCTGGTGTTAATCACAATGCTTTTTTAGTCCGCTGAGCCACCAGGCCCGGTTAATGAGATTAACCACTTTCACAATCACAATGGTGTTTATGCACCTCTTGGAGGCTGACTTAATTTTTTAGAACCCATACAAGCCGTTGATTAGAATCTATTTAATCAGACGATGCTCCAAAGTTGAGAAGGCTGGGAAGCAAGCTGGTGGCTATTCTGTTATTCCCCAGCGACCATGGGAGAAACTTAATGGACTTTCCATCCTTTTCTAGACAAAGCTGAAGGAACAACAGATCAGCAATGCAGCAGCTCTTGCAGCGGCAAATGAAAATAAATTCAATTTGCGTTATTTGAATATTAGTTGCATTGGTGAGTATTGCAAACCCATCTTTATTCTTAGCCCTGTAATAAAAAACCAGAGAAATTTGCAGTGATGTTTCCTACTTATATCTCCTTCTGATTCAATATATACATATGCGTTGTCTTTGGGCTGTCTTTGAAAACAATTCCAGAGGGTTTGTTTGGTGCAAAAGTGCCAATATACGAAACCAGAGAATTGATTTCCCATGCAGATAACTATCCACTCCCTAACGCTATCAAGGTAAAGATTTTAATTGGGTTTTTAAAAAATGGGATTTTAAATTTGGGGTTTTAAATTGAGCCTATCATTTAATAATTTTAATTATTTTTAAATTTTGTCTGTCTTTGTGCTTTTAATCAGGCTGTACACCGCCCTGAGTCCTTCGGGAGAAGGGTGGTATAGAAATAAAATAAAATAAAATAAAATAAAATAAAATAAAATAAAATAAAATAAAATAAAATAAAATAAAATAAAATAAAATAAAATAAAATAAATAATAAAATAAAATAAAATAAAATAAAATAAAATAAAATAAAATAATAAAATAAAATAAAATAAAATAAAATAAAATAAAATAAATAAACGCTGACCATGCCCTGACCATAATGCTTTAGAATAGAATACAGAATAGTCCAATCCCTGCTCAAACAGGAGACCCTATACAATTTCAAACAAAAGGCTATTCAGTCCCTTCTTAAAAGCCTCCAGTGATGAAGCACCCCACAGCTTCGGAAGGCAAGCCGTTCCACTGGTTAATTGTACTAATTTTCAGGAAATTTCTCATTACTTCTAGGTTGGTTGTCTCCTTGATTAGTTTCCATCCATTATTTCTTGCCCTGCCTCCTGATGCTTTAGAAAACAAGTTGACCCCGTCTTCTTTGCGGGAGCCCCTTTCTGGATCGGGACGCCTTGCGCATGGTCACTCATGCCCTAGTCACCTCCCGTATGGACTACTGTAATGCTCTCTACATGGGGCTCCCCTTGAAAAGCACCCGGAGGCTCCAACTGGTCCAGAATGTAGCCGCGCGGGTGATTATGGGCGCAGCTTGTTGCGCCCATGTAACACCTCTCCTACGCAAGCTGCACTGGCTCCCGGTGGTCTTCCGGGTGCGATTCAAGGTGTTAGTTATCACCTTTAAAGCGCTCCATGGCTTAGGACCTGGGTACCTACGAGACCGTCTTTTGCCACCAATAGCCTCCCACCGACCAGTTCGTTCTCACAGGGAGGGAGTACTCAGGGTACTGTCAGTCAAATTATGTCGACTGGTGACTCCCAGGGGGAGGGCCTTCTCTGTGGGGGCTCCAACCCTTTGGAATGAACTGCCCCCTGAGATACGAAATATCCCTGATCTCCGTGCTTTCCGCCGTGCCCTCAAGACCCTGATGTTCTAACAGGCAGGGCTAAACATACAAACATGCAAATGATTTTTTAAATGTTATCTAATTCTGGGTTTTATTTAATTGACCAAACTAAGTAATAATTTTAATTAGCAATTTTATGCTGTTTGTGTGTCTATATTTTTCTTGACTGTACACCGCCTTGAATCCTACGGGAGAAAGGCGGTATAGAAATATAATAAATAAATAAAATAAATAAATAAATATTGGAACGCTGCTATGTAAGGCTACCATTCTAAAAAGTGACTTAGCTTAATGATATGTAATCAGTTCTTTATTTTATTTTTTTTTCTGGTGATAATTGCAAGGAATCTGTGGTGGTGTGGTGGAAGAATAGGGTTCTTGAATGCACACAGTCATGTCCACTTTTTGCAATATTGACCGGATGGCTTTTGTGCTTGTCGCTTGGTCTACAGCACAGGTGACCAGGCTGCAAAAGGAGCTGATGGGCTTGGAGCTGAATAGCAAGATGGAGAGAGAAAAGTTAAGCCAGGACAACAAGTCTTGGCAAAAGAAAGCCGAGGACACAGAGAAAGAGAAGAACGAATGCCTGCTAGACAAACTCCAGCTGCAAACACGGGAACAGAAGTACCAGGAGTTGAAGTCCGCCGTGATCCAAGAGTTAGAACCTGTCCTTAAGAACTTGAAAGCTTCCACGGAGCAGTTTTTGACTTCCTACGAGATCCGTGGCTGTTACCGCCTTGAGATTGAAAACACCTTCCGCTCTATCTTCAGAAATCTGCAGACCCATCTTGATACAGTGGCACAAGAACTTGACCAGAAGGCCAACGAGGTGACTCGAGAGAATGCCCTGTTGCAAACCCAGAAGGCTGCTTGTCAACAACATCTGCAGGAACGGGACCAGCAGCTCAGCCTCCAGCAGCAGCAGTTTAACTTGGAGAAGCAGATCCTCCAAGAAACCGGAGAACATCAAGCTCAGAAAATAAGGGGCGAATGCACGAAGATGCTGGATGAGAACGAAAGCTTGAAGCTGCAGCTCCAGCAGACCAAACAGGCCTGCATCGGCCTGCGGGTAAAGTTACCAAGACCTCAACTTCTGTTCGTAATGGGCAGAGTTAATCCCCTGGCATCTCCACTAGACCAGATCTCAGCAGCTCTGAGATTCTAGGAGCAGCTGTTGCCAGATTGGCCCTGGGCTACAGAAGCAATGGTGGGTTGCTACTGGTTCACACCGGATTGGATGAACCAGTAGTGTTGGCGGTGGGAGGCTCCGCCCACCTGCCCAAATGCTTCTGCGCAGAAGTGTTGCGCGCACGTCCACGAGCGAACCGGTAAAGGCAGGTTTTAAAACCCATCCCTGTACAGAAGCATCTACAAGAGATATGGGCTGCCCCCCCAAAAAACAGGAAGGTGGCTTAGGCTGTGAGATAGAAGCCTGCTGTTTTATACCAGTGTTGCCCAAGTAACCTGTGTAAGAGAGGAGTGGGCTCTCAATTGCACAATTGTAGGCACCATCATTAGGACCTTCTCATCTGCACCCAAGATACTCCTGGCTAGAAGGACTGGTCTCAGCAGTCCTAATTTAGGGTGGGGGGAGGTTAGTATTGAAGAGCTATTCAGATAGTCCTCAACTTACAACCACAACTAAGTCCAAAATGTCAGTTGCTAAGCACAACAGTTGTTAAGTGAGTTTTGCCCCATTTTACAACCTTCTTGCCACAGTTGTTAAGTGAATCACTGCAGTTGTTAAGCTAGTAACACAGTTGTTAAGTAAATCTGGCTTCCCCGTTGACTTTGTTTGTCAGAAGGTTGCAAAAGGTGATCGCATGACCCTGGGAGACTACAACTGTCATAAATACATGCCAGCTGCTAAGCACCCGAATTTTGATCATGTGATTGTGGGGATGCTGCAATGGTCGTAACTGTGAAAACCTGTCATAAGTCACTTTTTTCAGTGACGTCGTAACTTCAGATTGTCACTAAACAAATGGTTGTAAGTCGAGAACTTTCTGTAGATGGTGCGTAGAAATAAGCAAACCTGTTTAAAAATCTCTTTTCTGA
This sequence comes from Pantherophis guttatus, assembly GCF_059756535.1. Classification (NCBI taxonomy): domain Eukaryota; kingdom Metazoa; phylum Chordata; class Lepidosauria; order Squamata; family Colubridae; genus Pantherophis; species Pantherophis guttatus. The sequence continues at coordinate 21,047,446 of NC_142063.1, forward strand.
TGAAACTTCTATTTTGGACTTTGGAGTTTAAGTTAACCCAGCATCTCTGTTACCCTGTATCTCCTCTGCATTCCAATCACCTACATTACTTTAAAGACTTAAAGAATTTTCTAAACTGGAAAAGGAGTTTAGTTGTTGCAATAGAGCGAAATGATAATATGGGGAAAGAAGAACCAAGAGGGTCTATCTCTGATTTTAGAAAATGCCACAAATTCTTTGTAGGATTTTAGGATGCTAAATACATCTTCAATTGTGGGTGGAAAAGAAAACATGTAAAATATAAAATAAGTACCGGGAGGTCAACTAGAGGTTACAGAATAACAGAGTTGGAAGGGACCTTGGAGGTCTTCTAGTCCAACCTCCTGCTCAGGCAGGAAACCCTACAGCACTTCAGACAAATGGTTGTCCAATCTCTTCTTAAAAACTTCCAGTGTTGGAGCACTCACAACTTCGGGAGGCAATTTGTTCCACTGATTCATTGTTCACGTACTCTCTTCTGTTTAGTCTATTTCTGGAATTAAAGGCCAGGTTTAAATTGACTGGCCTGATTTTTACAACTACATGACCACATTGTTGAAATTAGGAGATGCCTTGTCAATTTGGGAGCTGTAGTTTTCCATTTTTAAAAAACAAAAATATAGGCTGTTAATGGTTAACCCATGAAGGTTTTGGAAAGCTCAACAAACTTATTATTTCTATAGACTTCAGCTCCGGGCAACACGGCTTTGAGGAACCCATTAAGTCTGGGCCCACCTAATCCCTTTGGCACCTTTCCAAGAAATTTGGGGAATACAGGAGGTCTCGGAAATCCTGTAGGAAGCTCTAATGTCTTCAGCAGTCCAAGCCTATGGGGGAGACCAAGTTCACCGGCTCAGCCGAGTTCTGGATCTCAGCGAAATTTAAACACGGCTGGTAAGTAATCCATTTCTGGAAAGAATGAGGTTTAGTTCTTTAAAATGCCTCTAACTGACCTGAGAACTCATGTCCTAGCACTCACAGATGGGGATCACACCTTTGAGGGACAAAGTAAAATGATTTTAGCTTTGAATATGTTTAAGACTGCAGGGACATAATTATTGCTTATTACTGGATTATAGTTGCTAGCAAACTGTAAGATTGCATTTGTCCGTCTTCTGACTCTGAAGGGTATCATCTTGTAGAATAACAGAGTTGAAAGGGGCTTCAAGGTGTTTTAGTCCAATCCCTTCACAAGCAGGAGATCCTATATCATTCTGGACAAACGGCTGTGCAATCTCTTCTTTAAAACTTCCAGTGATGGAGCACGCACAACAGTGGTGGGTTGTTACCGGTTCTCCCCGGTTCTTGCGAACTGGTAGTGGAAATTTTGAGTAGTTCGGAGAACCGGTAAATACCACCTCTGCCTGACCCCGCCCCCAATCTATTTGCTGCTTCCCGAGTCTCAGCTGATCGGCTAGAAGGAAAAAATCAGGGCTCACTTGACAAAGAAGAGGAAAAAAAAAAAAAACACCTTAGCTTTAAATTGAGAAGCCAAGAAACCTCCCAACTGATCAGTTACAACCGATCCGCTCCTTGTAAACCGCTCGGTGGTGGTAGATTGGCAATTGAGGCCAACCTGCCTGAAAGCGGTTTCCGATGCTCTCGATGGTGGCAGAGTGGCAAAAAACTGTTTACACTCTTGCCACGGCGCTTCAAAGGGCCACCCTACAGCTGAACAGCGGTGAAAGGCAGTGTGGTGTTAGATCAGTGTGCTCCAAAAACAAATGGGTAGACTGGTACGGCTCTGCAAGCTGTTAAAAGCCTGGTAGACCAGTACCTCTACTAAATCCTAAAGAATTGTTTGTTACATGACCATCAAACCACGCCCACAAAATAAGCCATGCCCACAGAACTGGTAGTAAAAAATTTTAGAATCCACCCCTGACCCACAACTTCTGAAGGCAAGCTGTTCCACTGGTTAATTGTTTTCATTGTTAGGAAATTTCTCCTTAGTTCTAGATTGCTTCTTTCCTTGGTTAGTTTCCATTCATTGCTTCTTGTCTTGTCTTCTGGTGCCTTGGAAAATAGGTTGACCCCCTCTCATTTGTGGCAGCCCCTCAAATACTGGAACACTGCTATTGTTCTTAGCTCTTGCCTAGCCCTTCTTTTCACTAGACTAGACATACTCAGTTCCTGCAAGTGTTCATCATGTTTTAGCCTCCGGGGCCCCCAATCATCTTTGTTGCTCTTCTCTGCACTCTTTCCAGAGTCTCTATCTTCTTTCAAGCTATGGATGATTTGAACTCCAGATATTTAAAGTCCTTGGCTCATGCTAAAGTAGAATTTCCCAACCTCAGCAAGCTTATGACATGTGGACTTCAATTCCCAGAATGGGTGTGCTGGCTGAGGAATTCTGGGAATTGAAGTACGTACGTCATAAATGTGTGGAGATTGGGAAACACTGTTCTAAAGAGATACTGCTTATTTTCCTGCTATGATTGCAGTTCACCTCCCTTTTGGTAAACAATACTTATTTTAAAATAACTAATGTCCATTTTCACCTTATTCCAGTATACAACAAGATGAAAGATGAAAGCTTCATTTTAAGTTTACTTGGGTGACAAATAGAATAACTGTGTCATTGGCATGTGAATAATAAAAACAATAAAAGGTGAATTTCATTATTATTATTTTTTTTACAAAGGTTGAGTTATGGAACAGATCCAGAGATTGAAAAGAGAGCTAGGATTCACCCTTTTTAAACTCCTTCTTCGATAGGTGCTGGAGCAGGGAATCCCCAAAAGTTTTATACCTTACTCACACAGTGTTTCCATGTAGCTTCATAATTAGATGAAGCAGTCAGCAATTTAGGACAGGCAGACATTTTTGCCTGTTGCCTCTTTTTAGAGATTGAATCAAAGGATGTCTTTAAATCAGAAAGGCAGCCTAGGAAGTAGAAGAAATTATTTTCTGCCAGGCCATGTAGCTCAAGTCAATGATGAAACATGAACCATCCCATCCAGTTTTGGTCCCCACGATGTAAAAAAGATGTTGAGATTCTAGAAAAGAGCAACAAAGTATGATTAGGGGACTGGAGGCTAAAACATATGAAGAACGGTTGCAGGAACTGGGTATGTCTAGTTTAATGAAAAGAAAGACTAGGGGAGACATGATAGCAGTGTTCCAACATCTGAGTAGCTGCCACAAAGAAGAGGGAGTCAAGCTGTTCTCCAAAGCACCTGAGGGCAGGATAAGAAACAATGGGTGGAAACTCATCAAGGAGAGAAGCAACCTAGAACTAAGGAGAAATTTCCTGACAGTTAGAACAATTAATCAGTGGAGCAACTTGCCTCCAGAAGTTGTAAATGCTCCAACACTGGAAGTTTTTAAGAAGAGATTGGACAACCATTTGTCTGAAATGGTGTAGGATTTCCTGCCTAAGCAGGGGTTTGGACTAGATGACCTCCAAGATCCCTTCCAACTCTCCTATTCTATTCTATTCTATTCTATTCTATTCTATTCTATTCTATTCTATTCTATTCTATTCTAATTCTAATTCTAATTCTAATTCTATCCTATCCTATCCTATCCTATCCTATCCTAATCTATCCTTTATCCAGCTTGCTTCTCTACACATTGTCTTAAAACAGTGAGTCACCTGGCTTCCCCTGAAGATGTACGACCTAATCTGTTAGACATACTTAGGGGACTGAAAAATTTGGCCAAAAAGTCTTGTCACCATTCATGGAAATCAGGATTATGGTAGTGTCAGCCTTACCAGGTAGACTGGATGTCAACCTGCAAAACGACTTCAGTTGAAGCTATGCTTCCTTCTGCTTCATTTCTTGGTTGCCATTCAAAGGGGAGGGGGAAAAGAAGGGGGCGGGACTCAGGAATGTGGTGGCTCATCTGGCTAGCCATAACATCTACTAGCTGGCTTGAGAACCAAGGTCATGTCAACGGACTGTCAGAATTTTATTTTGGCTACCATCCCCAGCTATCTCTACCCCAACCCACCTTGTTCCCACAGCTCAACTCATCTCTGCTGTGTCAGCCCTGGAGATGACAGGAGAAAATGGCTCCAGGGCTGACACAGACACCTGTTAAGATGAGTGGAACCTACCTCTGGACTGATTGGCCCATGTGAACTGAGAGACATAGTGGGGGTAGAGAGGTCTCATTCTTTTAACTATCCGTAAGCACGGGAATAATTTAGAGCTAGCTTCACCTGTCTAAGTATGACAGTACCGATATGATGTACTCATTTCTTGAACCTGAACAAAATAGCTTGACTTCCTGGAGTTCATTATTCGGAACGATGACATCAGACAGGAAACACAGCCAGATAAACTAATTCAGTTTTATTGTAAAGCTACACATTTCAAGTCTAAAAGTACAATTCTCCCACTGTCTCCTATACAGCCTGAGAAACTAGGGAGGGTCTCTTCTGAATCTTTTGCCCCACCTACTATCCAGCTGCAGGCCATGTTGTCTCTTTTCTGATCATTCCCTAGGCCAGGGAATGGCAACTTTAAGACTTGTGGACCATGGCAACTTTAAGACTTGTGGACTTCAACTTCCAGAATTCCTCAGCCAGCTTTGCTGCCTGAAGAATTCTGGGAGTTGAAGTCCACAAGTCTTAAAGTTGCTACAGTTGGAGACCCCTGCCCTAGGCAGCATCTCTTCACACCATCTTTCAAGATCACTCCCACATAATGTCGCATGAAACCCACCCCCCCTTCTTTGGCAACTGAAAGGGATAACCAATATCAGTAAATAGAGAAGTGAGTCCTGTTACCCACCAATCAGAGTTTATCGTAAAGAGTTCCGTTTCGATCAGGTTTCCCAACAGCTGAAACCTGCAGCTGCCAGCACAGTTTAAAAACCTCAGTAGTGGATATAGAAAGTCAACGAAATAAAGCATCCTGTAATTTATTTATTTAACAGAATAACAGAGTTGGAAGGGACCTTGGAGGTCTTCTAATCCAACTCCCTGCTTAGGCTGGAAACACTATACCATTTCAGACAACTGGTTGTCCAATTTCTTCTTTAAAACTTCCAGTGTTGGAAGTATAGATTTATTAAATTTTATTAAATTTATATGCCACCCATCTCACAATCTAGACAATGACTCTGGGCAGCTTATACTGCCATAAAAGCATAAATACAAAAAGATTAAAATTAACCGGAGTGGGATTGGATCAGGTGTAACATTGCTAAATGTAGCATGGTAATGCTGAACCAATTTTCTCAAATGAAATTACCTGACCCACCCCAGAAGCCCTTTTGGGGGTAAAATTAGGCTGTAAGCCACCAATGCCAAATTTATCTTTAATTGATTGTTCCAACTGAGCCTCCTGCTTTCATCTTTGAAGCAAGATCTTATCGAATTTTTCCAGATCAAATAACGTATCACTCAGTGTCTATAGTTATCATTACAGAACACATTGCAAATTGCAATTAGTTTTGCACACTCTTGATTATATTGGGAGTTTGTTTTACACTTAGTTCTGCTACTCTTTGCTGGAACTTTAACCATTAGATTACACCCACATTACACCAATTCTCTGCGAGCTGCACTGGCTCCCTATTGGTCTCCGGTCACAATTCAAGGTGTTGGTTATTATCTTTAAATCCCTACATGGCTCAAGACCAGGTTATCTTCGAGACCGCCTTCTGCCGCATAGCTCCCAGCGACCAGTAAGATCCCACAGAGTTGGTCTCCTCCGGGTCCCATCAGCTAAACAATGTCGGCTGGTGGGCCCGCGGGGGTGGGCCTTCTCTGTGGCTGCCCCAGCTCTCTGGAACCAGTTACCTCCTGAGGTCCGGACCATCCCCACCCTATTGGCCTTCCGAAAAGCGGTGAAGACCTGGCTTTTCTGGCAGGCCTGGGGCCGTTGATCTCGCTCTTGTGATCTGGTGAGATCTGGCCATGAATGGTGTAAATGAGTTTTTAATGTTTTTAATGTTTTTTAATATTTCAATGTCTTTTTATAATGATTTTTTAAATGTATTGTGAGCCGCCCTGAGTCTTCGGAGAGGGGCGGCATATAAATTTAATTAATTAAATTAAATTAAATTAAATTAAGATCCCTATCTGGATGTTGAGCCATGGCAATTGGACTTTTTTGCTTTTTGGTTTGAAACCTTTTGCTGTTTATCCAAGTAGCTTCTTCAGTAGCTTCTTGCAGACTGAAGAAACTACTTGGATAAGCAGGATAATGTTTCAAAACAAAACAAAAAAAAGAAGCCCAGTTGCCATGACTCAGCTCCACATATATACATACAGTTCCAGACAAACTCTATCTGGATGAGTGAGAATCTTCATCAACGCATTAGATTCCTAGTGATGTTCATTATTTAATGCACAATGTCTAATATTAAACGGATCTTAAATTGGAATGTTTTAATTACAGCCAAAATTATTTAATTATTTTAAACAGTTTTTAGATTTTGTATGTTTTGTATGTATGTCTTGTTTTTACTTTGGCTGTTCACCGCCCTGAGTCCTACATTGGAGAAGGGCGGTATAGAAATTTAAACAAATAAATAAATAAATAAATAATATGTTCAACTCATCTTTTACGACTCAATGAGCTATTAAAGCCGGAAAACTATTGATGAGCTATAAAGATGGGCAATAACCCTTTTAAATTCGTAGTACCATGTAATTCAATAATTGCGCTCTGAAAAGATGTTCTCCACCCAATATATTAATTAGAAATATAATTAATTATTCCGAGCCAGCTATATTAGAAACTAGTCTTGCAATAAATAAGGAGATGATTGTTTCGAGGTGAAAACAATTTTTAAAGGATTATAGTACCTTAGTAACATTTGAGGATATTATTATGTGAGCAATGGTACTAATACCGGTAAAAACCTCAAAAGGTGAATTCTGCCCTCAAGAAGTCATTCATTCAGCCAACTCATTTACACTAGATTGAATTGGGGATCAATTATTTAGTTACTACATTTCCCCCCACTTCCATTTTGGAAATGGTCAGGATGGTCAACATTGCAATTATTTCATGTTTTCACCCCATAACAACAACCTTCTAAGAGAGATAGGGCTAAGAGAGTGTGAGTGGCCCAAAGCCATCTATGGAGCCCTGTGTCTAGGGCTGGAGTTGAATGTGGGTCTCTCCACTGCTTCCCCCAACAACTACCACTGTATGCCTTTCTGGCTCTCTATTTAGTCAAGCCACACACACATTATTAGTTCCCTTATTTTTTATACAGTAAAGCTTGGGGAGGAACAGATCACTGGGCATATAGCAATAGCACTTAGACTTATATATCGCTTCACAGTGCTTTACAGCCCTCTCTAAGTGGTTTACAGAGTTCAGTCTATTGCCCCCAACAATCTGGGTCCTCATTTTACTGACCTCGGAAGGATGGAAGGCTGAGTCAACCTTGAGCCTGGTGAGATTCGATCAGCCAAACTGCTGGCAGCCGGTGATTAGCAGAAGTAGCCTGCAGTACTGCACTCTAACCACTGTGCCACCCTTGGCTCTATGTCGTAATATTGCAATATGTCATAATATTGCATGAATATATACTGTAATGTACTGTAGCAAAGGGCCATAGGGCCCAACCTAGCATTAAGGCAGTGTTTCCCAAAGTGTGGTACGCGTACCCCCAGGGGTACGGGAAGAGTTTGGTGGGGGTACGCGTTGCACCGGAGTTTGGTGGGGATCATGTGGGAATATCCACTGCACCGTGCTTAGCTGCGCCCACAGAACAAGGAAAGAAATAGGCGCGTATCGCAGTTTTTACACGGAAACTGGGGCCATCGTACATCGTATCGCAACTCATTATGGCGGGAACTTCTGCGCATCCTTCGCGCAGCTCGGGTTCGGCCATTTTTAAACTGCGGGAACATTAACAGTTGATGTTGAGCTGCGGAGCTGTTTAAATGCCGGAGAATTGCAGTGTTATCTAAGTGTTTCCCAAAGTGTGGTACGCATACCCCCAGGGTATCATATGTTTTTTATGAGGGGTACTCAGCGTTACAAAAATTATAGAAGGGGTACACATATGTCAAACATTTGGGAAACACTGCATTAAGGTTACCAGCAAGAATTAAATTAGCATTTGAATGCATTAGAAACAATTCCAATAGATAATTCTCAAACTCAGTGTTTTGTTTTATTAACTTACATTACAGAAAATAAATGTTAATTTCAAAATAGTGTCCCTAGCCAGAATGACACTGGCTCATGATTAGAATGAATAAAAATCAGGAAAGAGAAGAATACTGTGTAGACTAAGAATGCACTCAAGGCAATTGAGGCATTAGAAAGATTGTAGGGGACTGAAAATTGAGGCAGGAAGATTGACGTCAGCTTTGACAGGGTTACATATAAATATTGCTGTTCTTAAAGCTCTGCTAGACTCCAGTTTTTAACCACAGAGCATTGAAAATTAGCTCCTGCAGCCCCAAGATATGCATATAATTTCTTGCAAACTGATAGTGGAAAACATCCTTTGACTCCCATTAGCCAGCCCTGTTATTTATTCTGTACTACATCATGATTGATAAACAACTGTAAATTGGTGCAATGGTAGAGCAGAACCCACCATAAATATAATTAAGAAGATACTTGTCCTAAAGATAACATGGCAAAGAACATGAACCATCCTCTCCAAATTAGCATAAATATCAAAATGTGGAGCCACTGTCCAATTGCCTTATATTAGAGAGATATTCTGATACGTGCTTGGACCTTCTGCTTGAGAATTTGGAAATGATACTTATGGAATGACTCTTGGATACCCAACAGAAGGTTTTGCTAGTCTCCTGGAATAAAACAGGCGGAGAAATTCTTCCTTCAGGAACTTATTGGGCAGAGTTGAGATGATCTTCTGATGAGTAATCTGAGAATAGAATAGTAGAATTTAATGATATTCATTGCAGGCTACCCCTAGCTTAAAAGATAGATCAAGCCAGAAAGGACTTCGTATGGTAATTTTGGTCAAATTCAAACTAATAAGAAACTTAATTGAGACCAACTCTTAAACTACGGCAAAGAAGCAGAATATGTATGTATGTATGTATGAAATGTCAATCAAAAGGTTGGCAGTACAGCGGTTCGAATCCCTAGTGCCACGTAACAGGGTGAGCTCCTGTTACATGTCCCAGTTTCTGCCAACCTAGCAGTTCGATAGCACTTAAAAAATGCAAGTAGAAAAATAGGGACCACCTTTGATGGGAAGGTAACAACGTTCCGTGCGCCTTTGGTGTTGAGTCATGCCGACCACATGACCACAGAGACGTCTTCAGACAGCTCTGGCTCTTCGGCTTTGAAACAGAGATGAGCACCGCCCCCTAGAGTCGGGAACGACTAGCACATATGTGCAAGGGGAATTTATTTATTTAGTTCAATTTATATGCCGCCTTTCTCCTGAGACTCAGGGCTGCTTACAATGCATTTAAAAAAAAAACATTATAAAACAATTTAAAAATTAAAATATTAAAACCCATTCACACCATTCATGGCCGGATCTCACAAGATCGCAACAGCGAGATCAACGGCCCCAGGCCTGCCGGAAAAGCCAGCTCTTCACCGCTTTTCAGAAGGCCAATAGGGTGGGGGTGGTCCGGACCTCAAGAGATAAGTGGTTCCAGAGAGCTGGGGCAGCCGAGAGAAGGCCATCTCCCGCGGGCCCGCCAGCCGGCATTGTTTAGCTGACGGGACCCGGAGGAGACCAACTCTGTGGAATCTTACCAGTTGCTGGGAGCTATGTGGTAGAAGGCGGTCTCGAAGATAACCTGAGCCATGTAGGGCTTTAAATCTTCACCTTTACCTTTATGTATGAAATTTATATGCCTCCCATCTCACTATCACATCTCTGGCCACACTAGGATTTATCATCACTAAGAAGCACAAATTGGAGAATGGAAATAGCCCAGCTCTCCATTTCTTCAGGGTAGCCACTGTTCTCTGATCCTGGTGCCAAATTACACCACTGTCTTGAGTTCATTCCCAGTTCTTTCTTAATGTAATATTTAAAACATGCGAGCTTGGATTGCTAGAGTAATAATTCTTCATAATGTATTTTGTCACTTTGACTAGAATGGTCTTCTACAACCTGGTGTCTTCCACATGTGTTGGGATGCACCTACTGAAGAGGATTTTTACCCAAATATTTTGAGTGGGGGAAAGTAGATCTTGTGATTGTGGTAGGAAGACTGGTGATCCTTTCATTACTATGTGCAAATTTATATCTACTTTTTCTTTAGAACAAAATAAATTCCAGGAGATCTTGAAGGCTGCTGCAGAGACTGGAAAGTTGTCAAATTTAGCACCAGTAAATCCAGCGGGACAGCCCAAGTAAGTTTATGAATCTGTGGTTTTCAAGTTTCCCAATCAGAGGGCAGCATCAGGTTAATTTAAGTGGGCTAGAGAGCAGAGTTTGTGCAAATGCTGATTGATTTTGTACCAGAGGGAGTTGCATAAATACTTAGCTCCATCTCTAAGTTGAAATATTTAGTCTCCAACAGCAAAATTTCTGAAAGTGACTCTGAGGTTAAAACGAAATCAAGAACAGGTAGCAAATAGGGGTTTCAAAGAATTAGCTTATGAGAATTAAAGCCATGTAATGTGATGATACCGTAATCTCAGAGGCTTTCAAAAGATTGTTGAAAAAGAGGAAGAAGAAGGTGGGATCAGTTCAAAGGTATTCACCATGATGGTTAAGCAGACTTTAAATCACAAGGAGACCATCTCCGCAAGGTATTGAGAAAGGAAAGGTTGTGGAGTGCACACAATGTTTTTGTGTGCTTCCCAAGAACATCCAGTTAGTCACTGTGAAGAACAGGATGTGGATTAATATCAACCTTGACATGCGTCCAAATTCTAATGACTGGTCAAGTTATTTTGACAAGCCACTTAATTCTTTCCTTGTATTTTGCTTTTTCTTATCCCAGGAGTTAAAGGAAACATTGACAAAGACAACTAAGAATTCAAAACAGCTCCTAAGCATAAGACTGAAGTGTTGAGTAGGGGCAGGAAAACATTCACCTCTGTGGAAAAGACTTCAAACAGTAATTGAAGAGAGAAGGCCTGGAAGAGCTTTGGGGCCAGTGGAGTGGATCTCAAGTCGGGATTCTGCCCTCTTCTATAACATAACTGGCATTTAATTCTAGCTCAGTCTTGCACACTGATGTCTTTTACTGACCCAACATTGATTTCCTTCAGTATCTTTGGGTTCATACAAAAAACGTACTCCTTCATCGGATTGAGGGTCCATTGATGAAAAACCCACATCAATCCTTCTGCCTCAGGTTTCTTTACTTATATAGTTATTGCAAAGATAGAATGTAATCCCTGTGACTAGTGATGGGATTCAGCCGGTTTAGGCCGGTTCGAGTGAACCGGTAAATAAATTGCTGGCTGGCCCCACCCCGCCCCTTCCAGGAGTCCCCATGTGCCCCATTTTGGCTCCCAGGTAAGTGCAGGGAGGCCTCCTAGGCCCAAAATGGGGTGCAGGGGGAGGCGGTGCCTCCCCGCCCCTGTCGCCCGTTTTCACTTCCAGGAGGCTTCAAGGAGGCTTCCTAGGCCTGCTTTCGCTCCCAGGAGGCTTCAGGGAGGCCTTCTAGGCTCAAAATGGGGCGCTGGGGGACGCATCCCCCCAAGCCTATTTGTGCTCCCAGGGGAATGCAGGAGGCCGAGTGCTGCCTGTCACACCCCTGGCCATGCCCACTATGGCCACACCCACAAAGCCGGTCATTAGGGCAGAGAACCGATTGTCAAATTATTTGAATCTCACCACTGCCTGTGACATCACCATCCAGATGAGATGTGAATGCAATCAGTCAATATTTTCAGTGATTTCATGCCACTACTACATTCATTCAAAATGTAAGCAAAAAGGATGGAAATTGTAAATGCACTCTTCACATAAACGAAGAGTTAGTGTTCCTGCAGTTTTGTAAGATACTGTGGCATATTTATGTATATAGTTTTATGTAGGCATGCACTCATATATTGGAGAAGTTGTGTTTCTCTTGATTATTAGCTGGGCTGAAGGTCCCCTGTTCACCACTGGCATCTGATTATCCAGTCCACTCTAACTCTGTGAGTATCCCACTAAAGTTGATTACAATTACTGTATGTCTGATAACAGAGTTGAAAAGCTCTTTATCTACACTGAAGCTCTGAAGAACTAAAGAAAAAACCCTAAAAAGTTCCAAGCAAGATAGATTCATGGTCTATCAGTGATGGCAACTCTCTTTCTCAATATGACTTTGTTTTGGGGTTTCTGGAGGCATCATGCTAGCCTGTTTAGAAACAACATCATGGTCTGTAGATCTTGGTTTGGTCAGTAAACCCATCTTGCATTTGTTCTATTGCAATAACAAATAAAACTGCTATTGACAAAATATATTCCATTCAAATGATTAAGAAGAGCAATGTGGGCTATGGAAGATGCACAACTAATAAACTTCATATGAAAATCTAGCAGGAGTGGTGCTTGATTTTGATAAGAACTGTTGTTTTTACTTCTTTTAACACTCCTTGGAAAGTGAGTTATTTATGAGAAGGAACAAGGGTGATCTAACCTTACATTGCTTTTGTCAACTTCCTCATCTCCCACCCACAAAAGTCTTTGTGTCACAGGGCAGAGTTTCAGTTTTATGCTAGCAAGCAAAATTTCTCAGAGAGAAATTCAAAATAGGGCAAGAGTAAACAACTAAAAATGCAGACTTCCTTTCTAGGCAGTTGAGAAACATGGATGGCCGTAGCTCTGATTCTGTTGGGAAGCAGAGATGGAATGCTCTCCCGTGTTGTATTTCTTGAAATAATACTGTTAGTTCTCAATTTACAACCTTTCATTTAGCAACTGTTTGAAGTTACAGCAGCACTGAAAAAAGTGACTTACAATGGATCCTCACCAGTGGTGGGATCCTGCTGGTTTAACAACCAGTTCGGTGATTGCATGCTTTGCGCTCACGGGCCTGATGCACACTGTGCGCGCGTGAGAAATTTTACGAACACTTACCTTCCGCGGTACTGCTGGGGAGTAACACAGCTGAGGCATGGCAATCCGCACTGCCACGTGAATCAGCTGAGAAGATATGGGACAGTAAAGCCCAGGGGCTGGTGGGCGGGCCACCTGATCGTTGGAGCAAACCGGTTCGCTCCCAGCTGACCGTCGGAGCTACTGGTTCGCCCAAACAAGTCCAAACCAGTAGAATCCCACCCCGATCCTCACACTTACAACTATTGCAGCATTCCTCACAGTCACATGATCAAAATTTGAGTTCTTGACAACTGGGATGTATTTACAACTGTTGCAACATCCTTGGGTGGTGTGATCAGCATTTGTGACTTTCCCAGCCATCTTCCAACACGTCAAGGGAGGAAACACGATTTGCTTAACGACCATGTGATTCACTTAACAACTGCCTTACTTACTAATGAAAATTCTGGTCCCAATTTTGGTCCTTTACTACCTTCACTGCACTCTCTTTCCCTTGCCCCACTCCTGATATTAGGAAGCAAAGCTTCGTTGGTTGATGTTGAGAAGACAATATCAAGAGAATATCTACTGTGGGCAAGGAGGATTAAGTTTGCTTCTGGGGAAAATCCGAAACTACATACACAGATGAAAGCAATAGGAGGGAAGGAATAACAGAATAACAGAGGTAGAAGGGACCTTGGAGATCTTCTAGTACAAGCAGGAGACCTAATACCATTCCAGACAAGTGGCTCGTCTTAAAAGCCTCCAGTGATGGAACACCATAACTTCTGAAGGCAAGTTGTTCTACTGGTTTATTGTTCTCACTGTTAGGAAATTTCTTCTTAATTCTAGATTGCTTCTCTCCTTGATTTGTTTCCACCCATTGTTTCTTGTCTTGCCTTCTGGTACTTTGAAAAATAGTTTGAGCCCCATCTTCTTTGTGGCAGCCCCTCAAATATTGGAACACTGCTACGATGTCACCCCTACTCCTTCTTTTCTGTAGACTGTGTCAGGGGAAAAAAACCTGAATCAGGAGCACTGCTGTACTTAATAGAAATTGAACAGACAGTACACCACAAAAGTCTCACATCAGGAATCAGAGGTTTATTAGAATTTAAAACATAGCAAGTGTAAAGCACTTACATTAATCACATTGCAATGAGGGTTAATCAGGCAAGCAGTCACAAGAGACGGCTTGGGAGTTGGGACCAATTGGCCCCAATTCACACTTTAGCATTACCTTATACCTTCAAACCACATAACCTATAACTTTGAGGACTTTCTGCATTATCATAGCAACCTACAGTATCTTTCAACTCATCATCATATTTCAACATTTCTATTTTCATTCATACCGTTACTGCCTAGTTCCCCATTTCCTACAGCCATAGCTCCTCTCATCCTGAATTATAAGGAACTACGATGAGGGAAAAGAGGAACCATGCACCAGGATATTCATCTCAGCCATCATCATTAATATACTCACGCTGATTACAAATTTTCTCTTTATATTTGTGATAGGCAACTGGTACCGATAATGACCCCAACTCAGCCCCCCAATCAGTGGTGAAATCCAAATTTTTTTACTACCGGTTCTGTGGGCATGATTGGTGGGCATGCTGTGGCTTGGTGGGTGTGGCTTGGTGGGCGTTGCAGGGGAAGGATACTGCAAAATCTCCATTCCCTCCCCACTCCTGGGGGAAGGATACTGCAAAATCTCCATTCCCTCCCCACTCCTGGGGCCAGTGAGAGGTGGTATTTGCCAGTTCTCTGAACTGCTCAAAATTTCCGCTACCAGTTCTCCAGAATCTGTCAGAACCTGCTGGATTTCACCCCTGCCCCCAATCCTTATAGTGTTTAAGGGTTTGCGACACCACAGAACTGCAGAAGCCTAATATATTTTTCTCACAACTGGACAAACCCAATTCCTGCCACTGTTCTTCACATATTTTAACCTCCAGCCTCCTAATCACCTTTTCTGCACTCTTTCCAGAGTCAAAATTGAAAACTTGGAGTTAGGGTTTTGGAAATAATTTTTCCTAAAGCTTGAGCCTAAGAGTTTTGTTCTTTTATTCTTTTAGCATGAGCCTGAAAGCACAGAAGAAGCTAGTGGAACAGGAAGGGGTTAAGTTGAGGATGAAGGAATGTGAGATGACAATGCCTAGCTGAAGCTAAGCAGAGTCTCTTCATACTTGGAGAATCATCGGAAATACCGTGGTGGTTAGCTAAATAAGGAAGGGGGAATAATATAGAAGAACAAATTGAAAAGGATGTTGGTTTTGTTTTTGCTACATGACTACATGCACGAACTGATCAGGAATTGAACTTAAGTTGTGTTTTCCTTTTTCAGAGACAACCAAGGTCCAACTCCTGAATCCCCAATAGACTCCCCACCCCCAGCCTGTTTTTTCCTGAATTTCGCATCTATGTCTACCTCTCCAGCTTCTTCTGAATTGCAAAAAAAATTTCTCTTGTCTGAGAGTCAGTAGTAGATCTGTCTTGACCCTTGCGAAGGGCCATAGCTCAGCCTGGAGCAGGTGAGGGGAAAAATCATGGCTGCAATGTGTGGACTCGCAACTTACGTACTCTCATCAGAGGTCAGGTGATCCAGACATAATGGTGGCAACTCTATGATGACCTCAAGCATAGATTGTCATTATGACCACAATGTGGTTGTCTGAGGGCATTGCTGTTCAGCTATAATGTGACTTTCTTGGCTAAGCCATAATGTGGTTTCCTTAGCTTTGATATGATCTCCACTCATTGATTTGACCCAGTGGTGGGTTTCAAAAATGTTTACTACTGGTTCTGTGGGTGTGGCTTGGTGGCATGGCTTGGTGGGCATGGCAGGGGAAGGATACAGTAAAATCTCCATTCCCTCCTCACTCCAGGGGAAGGTTACTGCAAAATCCCCATTTCCTCCTGATCAGCTGGGACTCAGGAGGCAGAGAATAGATGAGGGCAGCACCAGTCAGAATTTCTGCTACCGGTTCTCCGAACTACTCAAAATTTCTGCTACCGGTTCTCCAGAACTGGTCAGAACCTGCTGAAACCAACCTCTGATTTGACCTCATTCATCATTGTGGTTTGTCAAACATGATTTATAGTTAATACATTATAGACACCTAGTTTGGGTTTAGTTGTTAAATAAACCATGGATAATTACGACAAAGCTTAGGGTGTTCTGTGAACACAACTAGGGCGTTCGTCTGTCAAAATGTGCTTTATTTATTGGGTTGAATTTATTTCTTGAATTTATATAGCCACCTATCTCTGGGAGGTGTACACAATGAAAACAGAAGGTTAAGCCAGTGTTTCTCAACCTTGGCAACTTGAAGATGGGTGGATTTCAACTCCCAGTATCGTGTTTCCCCGAAAATAAGTCCCTGTCTTATATTTTTTTGCACCCTGAAATAAACACTTGGGCTTATTTTTGGGGAGGTCTTATTATTTTGGGGCATGTGGAGTAAAATGGGGCTCCTTTTGCCATCTTACCTGATTTCCAGCTCTGTGTTTGAATATTTTCGGGGAGGGCTTATTTTGGGGGGAGGCTTATTTTAGCGCATGCGTTCAAAAGCCCGATTGGGCTTATTATCAGGAGATGTCTTATTTTCGGGGAAAGAGGGTATTCTCCAGTCCACATGACTGGCTGGGGAATTCTGGGAGTTCAAGTCCACACATCTTAAAGTTGCTGAGGTTGAGAAACACTGAGTTAAGCCATCAACATAATTCAAAGACAATTAAAAACTAGGTAGAAAACTATGGAGACTGGTGGGGTGGAGAAAAGCTGGGATTGAAAAAAGGAGAAAGATGAGCAGACAGCAAACATTGCAGAGTGAAGCTGAGCTTCTACTAGCATCTCTGCCTGCTTTCTTGTGCTTCGCTTAGTTAGGGTGTCAAAATCTGCAAGATGGCAGGTGCTTTGTCATAACTGAATTCTGTTTTATTGATCTTGCCATTTTTTTGCTTTTTAAATATTTTTCCTGTTTTCTTTCTTCTCATACACCTATTAAAATAAAGAGATCTTTAAAAACTTTGCCAAGACAAAATCAAATAGAAAAAAAATGTTTGTGCATCAAAAAGATGGATTTTTTAAATATAATTTTACTGAAGT
Source organism: Pantherophis guttatus (assembly GCF_059756535.1). Taxonomy (NCBI): domain Eukaryota; kingdom Metazoa; phylum Chordata; class Lepidosauria; order Squamata; family Colubridae; genus Pantherophis; species Pantherophis guttatus. Next base: position 21,064,487 of record NC_142063.1, read on the forward strand.
AATTTTAACAAGATAGAAATAACACCAATATTAGAAAAGAAAGAGAAAAGGGGAAAAGTAGCGTATAAGAAAGGAAATAGAAAAAGGAAATAAAAATAGAACAAAAATGGCATCAATGTTTTTCACAGTACGGTAGTTATAAATACAGTTATATTTTCTCTCTATATATATATATTTCTTGTTTCCCTAGTTTATTCTTTTTAATTACCAAATCCATAAATCACAAACTCATTTTTCTCCCCTTTCAGTAAAAATCCATCAATGGTTTCCAGTCACTGATAAATGTAGCTGTTGTCTTTCTCTAATTAAACAACATAATTTTGCCATATCTGCTAGTTCTGTCATCTTCACCAACCAAACATCCTATGTGGATATTTCAGTGTCTTTCTATTTTTGCACATGAAATAGTCTCACAGCAGTAACCATATGTAACCCTTCCTGAATCCTTTGTATCATTATATGTATTTGAACCCAGAAATTTCTATCTTTTTACAAATCCACCAGACATAATAAAATGACCCTTCATGTTATCTACATTTCCAACATAAATTTTAAGTACTTTTATACATTCTAACAATTTTCCTAGAATCATAAACCAACATCATTTTATCAAAACTTGCTTTTAAGTTATAACATAATGTAAATTTTAATCCTTTTAACCAGATACTGAATAGAATAGAATAGAATAGAATAGAATAGAATAGAATAGAATAGAATAGAATAATAGAATAGAATAGAATAACAGAATTGGAAGGGACCTTGGAGGTCTTCTAGTCTAACCCTCTGCTTAGGCAGGAAACCCTATAACATTTCAGACAAACGGTTATCCAACATTTTCTTAAAAACTTCCAGATTTGGAGCATTTACAACTTCTGGAGGCAAGTTGTTCCACTAATTAATTGTTCTAACTGTCAGGAAATTTCTCCTTAGTTCTAAGTTGCTTCTCTCCTTGATTAGTTTCCACCCATTGTTTCTTGTCCTGCCTTCAGGTGCTTTGAAGAATATCCTGACTCCCTCTTCTTTGTGGCAGCCCCTGAGATATTGGAGCACTGATATCATGTCTCCGCTAGTCCTTCTCCTCATTAAACTAGACATACCCAATTCCAGCAACCGTTCTTTATATGTTTTAGCCTCCAGTCTCCTAATCATCTTAGTTGCTCTTCTCTGCACTCTAGATGGAACAGTGGGCAAATGATGTTGTTGAGACTCTTTCTAAAGTCTCAACATGTTATTAGCCCATTTTATCATAGTTTCTTTCTGTTTCAAATTTCATTTTACGATTTATATTGACTGTTTCCTAATATGATTTGATTGCTTATTTGTACCCTATGACTATCATTAAGTGTTGTACCTTATGATTCTTGATGAACATATCTTTTCTTTTATGTAAACTGAGACCATTATGCACCAAGACAAATTCCTTGTGTGTCCAATCACACTTGGCCAATAAAAAATTCTGTTCTGTTCTGTTCTGTTCTGTTCTGTTCTGTTCTATTCTATTCTATTCTATTCTATTCTATTCTATTCTATTCTATTCTACTCTACTCTACTCTACTCTACTCTACTCTACTCTACTCTGTTCTATTCCTATTCTATTCTATTCTATTTAGCAATTAACATCATTAATTGTCATCATTTGTACATCAGTTGTTCAACTTCAGCTTCTGTCTTCTGCTGCTCAATTCCACATGTCCTATTATCTACCTTACATTTCTCCCTTAATTGAGGAGATGGAATATTTTAAGGAACATTTAATAAACCACAGACATAAAAAAAATAATGATCTAAATGACGTGCTTACTACGCGAGTCCTTGCAAATTATTGGCGTCTTCTTCCCTCCCCATAGAAAATTCTACTTATAAGTCTTCCTCTCCTGCCAGGTTTCAGCGAACTATAAGGTCAGGCTCCTTAGTAATGTTCATTCTGAGTAGTCAGACAGGAAAGGAGTTGATGACCTTCATTGTTCTCGTTTTTGGCAGAAATCTGGTGTGGCCACCAGATAAAGAATGTACAGTCCCGGTTTCTCCTTGAAGGAAAGGTGCAATTCAGAATGATTGATGCCTCCTTTTCAGAGGCCATCACATCTGAACAAAGACTAAATAATGGGAAACCTAGGAGAAGCACAGGGCAGAACCCGAAGGAAGAAAGTTCGGAGTTTAAACTTTCTGTTTCCCACAATGGATGAATGGCTGCAAAAGTTGACCGAGTTAGCAGAGATGGCTAAATTGGCTGCTTTGAGTAAAAGAAAAAATAAAACACAATTACTTTTGTTTCTACTTAGAAACCGTTTCTGGACTTTGTGCTTGAGATGGAAAAAAATGAAACTTTTATTTCAATTTGACCGTTTAGATAGGTTTGTTGTTATAGAAATGGCTACTTTATACCATTATCTAAAAGTAAAAAGTTGAGGTTTGATATTATTATCTTATTCTACCGCACCAAAGGGAGTCGGAAGTCAATGCCTTCTCTTTCTTTTTTCCCCTTTTCCCTATATTTCTCCCTTCCTTTCTCCCTCCCCTGTTTTTCCTACTATTTTCTTTTGTATTTTATATCATATTATAACTAATAAAAAATATTCTGTTTCTAGGAGCTTCAACAACAGAAAATCACATATCCTTGACTCATTTTATTAGTGCACAATCTCACTTTGTTATGTGCACAATCTTTCTGAAATCCAATTTTAATGGGGAAAGTACTGCAGACACATTACTGAGTGCAATTGATTCCTTGTCTCTAGGCTCATTTATAGTTTTTTCCCCACCACCACTGTTCAAACAATGTGCAAACATCTATATTTTGGTACCAAGATTCTTTTTGTTTAGTGTTTCACTGATGCACATGTGACATAAATGAAGATTGCGTTTGAAAAATTGCCAGTGCTGACATAATAATGTACAATATACATTTGCATTGTGGTTATGTCAGTGGTGAAATCCAAATTTTTTTACTACCGGTTCTGTGGGTGTGGCTTGGTGAGCATGGCTTGGTGGGCGTGGCAGGGGAAGGATACTGCAAAATTGTCACATATAAATACCTGACCATATGCCCATGCCAGGGGGCAGGGAGCCGCTGAGGTTAACTCCCAGGGACCATCCTTACCCATTGACCCCTCCTTACCTTAGCTCCGCCCCACAGGTACTTAAGGTCCAGCCATGCGGTCCAGAAGCAGTTCCAGCCAAACATCTGTAAGGAAGAGACATGTTATGAATAAAGATCCTTGATTAAGTGATTGCTTGTGTGATGGAGTTATTGGGCCTGATCCTTGAACACCTTTAACAAAAATCTCTATTCTCACCCCACTCTGGGGCCAGGTGGTATTTGCCGGTTCTCCGAACTACTCAAAATTTCCGCTACCAGTTCTCCAGAATCTGTCAGAACCTGCTGGATTTCACCCCTGGGTTATGTTTGGGTGATATTTTCCTGACCAACCCAGGCACTTCTGCTCCCATAAAACACCACATATAAATACCTTTGTACAGTTTGCCTTTTATTTTTTACCAAGTTGATTAATGTGTGTCGCTATCAGTAGCCTTGTTAGAATCATAGGGCTGGAAGGAACCTTGGAGATCTTCTTGTCCAACTTCCCACCCAAGACAGGAGTCCTTATACCATCCTGCACAAATTGTTTTCCAATCTTCTCTTGAAAGCCTTCAGTGACCCACAACTCCAGGAGACAAGCTGTGCCATTGATTAATTGCTCTCACTCTCAAAAAATTCCTCCTTAATTCCACATTGGATCTCGGACAACTTTCCACCCCTGCCATCTCAGTCAACTCAAACTGGAGGCTGCCCAGAGGCAGAAAATTTCAAAAAGAGGGAGAAAATTTCACCCCTCCAAGGGCAGTAGTCATGCAATAATTAAAACCAGACCACTACCAGCCACTCAACCATCCATTTCTTGAAGTGGCCACACATTTAATTTAATTTTTTTTAAATTTTTATTTATTTTTATATGCCGCCTTCTCCGGAGACTCAGGTGGCTTACAATGCGTTAAGCAATAGCCTTCATACTTTTGTATATTTTATACAAAGTCAGCTTATTGCCCCCCACAAACCAGGTCCTCATTTTACCCACCTTAGAAAGGATGGAAGGCTGAGTCGACCTTGAGCCTGGTGAGAATTGAACTCGCAGTAATTGCAGGCAGCTGGATGTTAAATGCTGCCTTAGTAGGAGGTATTAGCCTCCTACGCCACTCAGGCATCACGGGGGTCTTAAGTCATCCTTACGAATTTCTCTCAATCCTTTTTCCTGTTTGGGTGGCCATCACTACATTTACTGAAAGTTTCACTCCACAGGTTAAAGATATTATGAAAAGCAACATAACAGAATAATGGAGTTGGAAGGAACCTTGGAGGTCTTCTAGTCCAACCCCTGCTCAAGCAAAAGAACCTATATCATTCTGGACAAATGGCTGTGCAATCTCTTCTTAAAAGCCCCCAGTGATGGAGCACCCACAACTTCTGAAGGCAAGCTGTTCCACTGGTTAATTGTTCTCATTGTTAGGAAATTTCTCCTTTAGTCCTGGGTTGCTTCTCTCCTTGATTAATTTCCATCTATTGTTTCTTGGCTTGCCTTCAGGTGCTTTGGAGAATAGCTTGATCCCTTCTTCTTTGTGGCAGCCACTCAGATGTTGGAACACTGATACCATGTCACCCCTAGTCTTTCTTTTCATTAAACTAGACATACCCAGTGGTGGGATTCAGCCAGTTCGCACCACTTTGGGAGAACCGGTTGTTAACTTTCTGAGCAGTTTGGCAAACTGGTTGTTGGAAGAAATCATTAGGGCAGAGAACCAGTTGTTAAATTACTTGAATCCCACCTCTGGATATACCCAATTCCTGGATGGGGTCACTAAAACTGTAGGCTTGAGCTTAAATGGACTCCAGAGGATGGCAGAGGACAGGAAGGCCTGGAGGAACGTTGTTTATGGGGTCGCGATGGGTCGGACACGACTCCACAACTAACAACAAAACCCAATTCCTGCAACCGTTCTTGATGTGTTTTAGCCTCCAGCTGTCTAATCATCTTTGTTGCTCTTTTCTGCATTCTTTTACAGAGTCTCAGCATCTTTTTTATAATACGGTGACCAAAACTTGGATGCAGTATTCTAAGTGTGGTCTTACTAAGACTTTATAAAGCAGCAACAATACTTCACATGATCTTAACTCTATCCCTCCGTTAATGCAACCTAGGATTGCATTGGCTTTTAACCTTTTTTTTCCCAACTGTGCTGAATTTCTCCACCATTCTCCTTTGCTGGATGACACCACTGTCGGGTTCATATATGGATAGTCTCACAGAAAAAAAGAAAGCAGCTCTTGTGTTTTTCCACTTCTGACATAATCGTACACTTGACGTTCCCCCTTGTTTGTCTTTAGCAGCTGACAGCTGCTAAAGAAAGCAGGCTGACCAATTGTTGGCTGAACCTCCAGGACTCTTGTTATGTTCGTTAAAACCACTTAAGAGGGAACGTTCCCACCAGACTCTCCCCCCATCATATTTCCTTTTGCATTGTGTGTGACCAAAGATTGTGAAACCAATCGATGGCGCGCAGGCATCAGTTGAGTAAATTAATTACTTTGCCATTGTGGAAACACACAACCCCCCCCCTCGCTTTCTTAGTTGTGTCCTGGCAGAGCTTTAAGTGATGCTGGAAATCCTTCACTTGTTATTCATCCAGCCACGATGAGCCTTTCCTGTTTGTTTGAACTTCTGTCATCTCCTGTATGTATGTGTGGATTCGGTTGTGATATATTGAAATGGAGGTGGTGGGTTTGCTTGGCCCTCCACCTTTTTCCTTTCCAGAGACTCATAAATTGTAGCGATATCTGGCTCGCCCTGTGATGTCCCAAGATAACAATAATGGAATGGAATGGAACAAAAACCAGGATGTATTTAACGAGGTATATGCTCACGCACTCCCCCCAAAAATGGAGAAGTGGCTCAGTTACGGCAAATGTCCTTTTGAGCCACTATAAATAATACTTTCCAAGTCTCTTTCCTCCCCAGAGTTTGCAGTGATGGGAAGCGGGAAATGTCTGCTTGGTCTTCATTTCAGAGCGCCATCGAATGACCCAAGGCAAAGCACACCGGCCAGTGGTGGGATTCAAGTAATTTAACAACTGGTTCTCTGCCCTAATGATTTCTCCCAACAACCAGTTTGCCAAACTGCTCAGAAAGTTAACAACCGGTTCTCCCGATGTGGTGCAAACTGGTTGAATCCCACCACTGACACCGGCCTTCGTGAAAGCGGCTGTAATGCTTCCAAGCACGGCCCAAGAGGCTGTAGGGTTGATTCTCAACCCCTTTTTACTCCATTTGTTCCTTCCCAGGATGGGATGAAAGACTGCAGCAGGGATATTACCCAATAAATTGGTAGCATTAAACTAGCCATCAATTACAACATGCAAAAACTAAAGAAACAATAGAAAGATTATTTTATAGATGGCCAAAATAAATGGATGCAAAATACCACTGGCAAATATCAGGGCATCCATGTTGAGTAGAGAGAGAAGCCAAAGCTCATGTAGTTGGGAGTCACAGAATCGTTGAAAATGGATGTCCTATTCAAACCGGTCAGTCCTAGAGATCAACCCTGACTGCTCTTTAGAAAGCCAGATCCTGAAGATGAAACTCAAATATTTTGGCCACCTAATGAGAAGGAAGGACTCACTGGAGAAGACCCTAATGCTGAGGGCGAAAGAAGAAGGGGACGATAGAGAAGAAGATGGCTGGATGGAGTCACTGAAGCAGTCAGAGTGAGCTTAAATGGACTCCAGAGGATGGTAGAGGACAGGAAGGCCTGGAGGGACGTTGTCCATGGGGTTACGTGGTCGGACACAACTTTGCAACTAACAACAAATCCTTGAAGAGCATTCAGAAGCTTCAATTGATGTAGTGTGCAGTTCTTGGGGTCCCTGGGATTATCCAAGTTACACCACTGCTCCCTGAGCTGCATTGGCTGTCAGTCTGCTTCTAGGTGTAATTCAAGTTGTTCATTATTATTTTCCATCTCTCTCTACCCCCTATTTAATTGTTTACCCCCTCACCTTAACATCTTTTTTCCAGCAATGGCAGATTTCCAAATAAAGAACTGGATTGCAAATGTCTATGGAGATTCTCCATCATCCAGGTCATGATTATCCCGAAGGTGCTTTTTCCAAAAGGCAACTGGACTTTGTTTTTCCTTGAAGATGTTTTGCTTCTCATCCAAGAAGCTTCTTCAGTTCTGACTTCAGAACTGAAGAAGCTTTTTGGATGAGAAGCAAAACGTCTTCAAGGAAAAACAAAGTCCAGTTGCCTTTTCAAAATGCACCTTTGGGACACTGGGTTATAAGTTCCCTATTTTTAGTGCTTGTTTTTTTTTAATAGTCATTTTATTAAAAGTTACAACTAAAAAGATAAAAACTAATACAAACCAAAAAAAAGAAAAAAAATAGAGAGAGAGAAGATGCAGAAATGAAAAAAATAAAAAATAGGAAAGAAAATAAGAGTAAAAAACAAAAAGAGATATATAAAGAAATGACTTGTCCCTTCATCACAGATATAAAAATTTTAATAACATATCACCTTCTCTTAAAATAGAGTAAATGATTTCTTCTTCTCATATCTCATCTCTTATAAATCCATAAAAACTCTTCATTTCAGTCCTGATCAGCAAAAGTCCATTAAGGGTTACCTGGGATAACTACATATCTATTTTAATTTTGATCAAATAAACTAATGTTATATTCTTTTTTGTTCTTGCTCTTTAATCACTACAAATAATATCTTATTAGAACTTGATTTCTTTTCACTTTTTCTTTGTCCCTTTTCACAAAATTCTTCAAAGCATGAACAAATCTATTTGTAAATCCAATATAGGAAAGTTATCCAGTTTCCTCTCATTCTGTTGTTTGTATATCCCTTTTAATTATTAAGACATTAGCCAGTTCCATTTCTAGTACATGTGAGGACCCAAGACATTCTCGGAAATAAATATGGAAGTTTTGCAATACGACGGATTCTCATTTGTTTATTATCCTTGATTAAAACAATATAAAATAATACCAATAAATTCAAAAGAGACAAGGGCACCGGACAGGCGCCTGAAGACATGTTGGTTCCCTTGGGTATTATGTGAACTATTCCAGGGAAAGTGGAAATGACACAAACTCCACCAAGAACAGAAAACAGCGTCAGTTCCCTTGTCCTCATGTCATGATTCAGCTGGAGAGAAAGCCAACTCCGTCAAGCCATAAACTAGGGTAGAGCCGGTCTTGCTTAATCAAAACATGAAATGTTCACTTCAGAATAAGTCTGAGTCTCACTGTCAAATGTTGGTGCGCGATGGGCTTTTGATAAAGAAAAAAAAAATACAACAGGAATAGAAGGATATGGATAGGGAGAAAAAACCCTTTGCTTTTCTTGCCTGCTTATTCTGAGATGCTAATAATAATGTAAAAGTGCAAAGCATCCAGAATAAGTGATTTACACCAGTGTTTCTTAACCTTGGCAAGTGATTTACACCAGTGTTTCTCAACCTTGGCAATTTTAAGAGGGGTGGTGTCAGGCGTGCCTCTGTTCAAAACCCAAGAAAGGAAACCCACATCTCCATGTTTGTAGAGAAAGGGTACTTTTACTGAGTTTGAAATGATAGCAATGAAAGAAAAGCAAAATCTGAAGCAAAAGGCGCGAAAGTTACATGTTGAAAGTATCCCAAATCCCTCCCCCCCCAAGGACCCAGGGTAAATGTCCAATCCCCAACCCAATTGGTGTCATGTGGGCTGCGTCTTCAGGTGTTTTCGCCCATCTGGTATTCCGGGATGGTTGACCTTGACTGGGCAAGTCCCTACAGCTGCGCAATAGAACATGGGAGCAGTCTTCCTTTTTCGTTCACACAGGGCATCTCTCTCCAACTCACATCCCCCACCCAAATGCCAATCCCCCCCCCGTTACTATGGCAGCCGATAGCAAGCAAGCAAGCATCATAGAGGCTGACATTTGGCCCTCCTGCAGAGAGCCTTGGAGGAAAACACAAGACTTCAACTCCCAGCATGCTGATTACAGAATTCTGGGAGATGAAATCCATTCATCTTAAAATAGCCAAGGTTAGGAAACACTGCTCTACACTACAAGGGAATCCTCACAAAAACTATGGTTCTTTTAATAATTTGTTAAAACAGTCATGTCTTTTGCAAGACCTGCACAATTGCTCCAGCTGTTCCCAATTCTATATACATGCATTTGGGGAAGTTATTTTCTGTTGCATGCCATTAATATTTTACGCATGTGATGGTTTGCTCCACTGTTATGGGAAGTTAGAAGGACAGCCAACCTTGTTTTTATTTCTTTATGATCAAAGGATAAAGAGGACTAGTCTTATAATTATATTCTAAATAAAGCTGCTTTTTGGAGGTTTCCTTCCTCTTCACCTTGAGAAGAAAAGACTAAAATCCTTGAACGCTTTTGTGAGACAGATCACTCAGCAACCACTTAAAGTGAATGCCTCTTTCCGGAGTTGAATAAAAGAAAGATACTATTCAGGTGGCTTCTCCCAGAAGGGATGCTAATAACCTGGCAAGGAAGAAAAATCAAAATAGAAAGCCTGAGTACAGCACAAGATTTCCTTGATCAGTTGAGAGGTGTGGAAGAAGAGCAGGGTAGCAAGGAAGAACTAGAAACAGCAGTAGTGGAGGAGGAAGCCCCACACCAACAGAATACGAACGAAGCAACTGCAGAGGAGAAGACAGAAGAAGAAGAAGAAGCCAAAGAGAAGAAAACAAGACCAGTAAGGGCCGTAAGAAACAAACAAGAACCAATAATCAGATAGAGGTATAGAGATGAATGACCTGAAGTTAATATCCGTAAATGTCAATGGACGAAATGATTACAAAAAGAGGAAAAGAATATTAACAAAATTAGGTAAACAAAATGTTGATATAATGTGTTTACAAGAGGTACACATAAAAAAAGAAGAGAGTAAATGTTTAGAATATAAAAAATTCGGTCAAACATTCGATTCGCTAGCAGAGAAAAAGAAGAGGGGGGTGGTAATTTACGTAAAAAAAGGAATTGAAGCAGAATTGAAATTCAAAGATACAAAAGGTAGAATCCTCATGATTGAAATTAAGAGAGGGAATTCCAAGGTATTATTAGTGGGCATTTATGCCCCAAATAAAAAACAGGGAGAATTTTTTAAGAAACTCCATGAACAATTAGTGAAAATGGCATATAACGAAATTTGTATGATAGGGGATTTTAATGGCATTGTGGATCCGGAGAAGGACCACAAGAGCAATAAAGAAAAAAAAAATAAAAGGACAAATTTACCGAGAGCCTTTTTCGAGTTAGTCGATGAATTAGATTTAATTGACATTTGGCGTACCTTGCATCCAAACGATAGGCAATATACCTTCTTTTCAAATGCACAAAAGTCATGGTCCAGAATTGACATGGCATGGGTTAGTAGAAATTTGGGGTTAGAAATTGGAACAGCTGTAATTAACCCAAATGACTGGGCAGATCATAATCCACTAGAAATTAGATGGAAGCTTGTTCAGAGAAAATACCAACGGAGGTGGAGGTTAAATGCTAAATTATTGGGCGACAAAGACTGTATACAAAAATTCAAAGAAGAAATAAACCTCTTTTTTAAGGAAAATGAAAACAAAGGCACATCCCGCGCAATAGTGTGGGATACAATGAAGGCCTATCTGAGAGGAGTCGCGATTTCATATACTGCACATAAAAATAAAGAAGAAAGGAAGATCCTGGAAGACTATTTAAATCATATAGGAGAATCAGAAAGAAAACTCCAAGATAACCCAGAAGATGAAGCTGCCAAAGAAAATTGGATGATGTGGAAGCATAAAGTAAATATCATGGAGCAAGAAGAGCTGGCACAAAGAATGAAAAGAACGAAACAATATCTTTTTGAGAATACTAACAAATCAGGCAGGTGGCTGGCCTATAAATTAAAAAAGGAAAATGAAAGGGGAATAATTCATACCTTAGAAGACTCTAAGGGCGAATTATTGACTAACGAGGAAGGAAAACGGGATAGGGTGAGAGAATACTACGAATCCCTATACAAAGAAGAGGAGATACCGGATGATAAAATAGAACAATATCTGATAAAAGCAGAGCTCCCACAAATAACTGATGATGAGAAAGAAATGCTCAACAGAAAGATTACAATTGAAGAATTAAAAACAGCCCTCTCCAAATTGAAAAATAATAAAGCGCCAGGACCTGACGGATTCCCAGGGGAAATATATAAAAAATTAGAAGAAACACTCCAACCGAAATTAGTAGAAATTTTCAATGACGCATTGCTAGACCATAAAATTCCAGAGTCATGGAAAGAGGCGCATGTTACACTTGTGCCGAAAGAAGGTGCCGACCTAAAACAAATCCAAAATTATAGACCAATTTCGCTCCTAAATACTGACTACAAATTATTCATGGGTATAATGGCAGAAAGAATGAAAAAGATTTTAAATAATTGGATATACAAAGACCAGAACGGATTTTTACCGGGGAGACAAATTAGGGATAATTTGAGAATCGTGCTAGATACATTAGAGTATTATGAAGAACACCCCGGAAAACAGATGGCTCTGATCTTTGTCGATGCTCAAAAAGCATTTGACAATCTAAACTGGAAATTTATGATTAAACAAATTGAGATTATGAAATTCGGAACAAATTTTGAAATGATGATTAAATCTATTTATAATAACCAAAAGGCGAGCATCCTGGTGAATGGGGATAGGACCAAAACATTCCAAATTAGTAAGGGAGTAAGGCAAGGTTGTCCCCTATCCCCCTTATTGTTTATTTTGGCCCTAGAAGTTCTTCTCCGGAAAATTAGAACTAACGAGGAAATAAAAGGATTGAAGATTAGGAAGGAGACCTACAAGACGCAAGCATTTGCGGACGACGTAGCTCTAATCCTTGAAGACCCCATAGAATCAGGACCTAAAGTATTAGAGGAATTAAGTAAATATGGAGAGGTGGCAGGCTTTATACTGAACAAAACTAAAACCAAAGTATTGATCAAGAACACAACCGAGAGCCAGAAAAACGAGATAGAAGAAGTATTAGGATTACAGGTTGCCAAAAAAATTAAATACCTAGGAATTTGGATTACATCAAGATGTTCGACCCTGAAAGATGACAATTATATTCCCTTAATTAGAAAAATGAAACAAGACCTAGATAGCTGGAAAAAAATAAGATTATCACTCTTGGGCAAGATAGCCACAATTAAGATGAACATCCTCCCCAGAATATTATTCTTATTCCAAAATATACTGATAAATTTAGATAAAAAATTTTTTTTAGAATTAGACAAAATCATCAGGGAATTTATATGGGAGGGGAAAAAACCGAGATTTTCCATTAAAATTTTAAGGGGCAAAAGAGACATAGGCGGATTTGGACTCCCGGATTGGGAAACATACTACAGGGCAGCTAAGCTAGTTTGGTTAAGAGACTGGATCACCCTGGAAAATGAGAGGATTCTCACTTTAGAAGGCCATGACTTGCAAAAAGGCTGGCATGCCCACATTTGGGACACGGAGAAGAAAAGGAAGACACATTTCCATAGACATAAAATTAGAGACTCCCTGATACAAACATGGACTCAGATTAGGCAGAAATATTACAAAAAAATTCCAAATTGGCTCTCAACGATGGAGGCCCTAACCCACCCAAATAGGTGGGAGAGGGAGAAAATGGGCAGATACAAAGATATTTTGGACGAAGGAGGGAGGCTTAAGCCAAATGACACCTTACGAGAGCAAGGAATAATTTTAGATTGGTGGACCTACTCACAAGTAAAATCCAGATATCAGAGAGACAAAGAACAATACGGTTTAGAACTTGGACCAAATGGATTGGATAAAGTCCTGATGGGAACAAATAAAAAGATTCTGGCAAAACTATACAATTATCTATTAGGCGACGATAAGTTCGAAGATGTCACAAAGAACCAAATAATTGCATGGGAGAAAAATATAGGACGCAATATAAGTTTTGGGGAATGGGAGGAGGCATGGAACAGAAATCTTAAACTCACTAGAGCGGTGGCATATAAGGAAAACCATTACAAAATGTTGCATAGATGGTACCTAGCCCCGGCCAGACTTGCAAAAATATATCCCAATATACATCCCAACTGTTGGAAATGTGGCCATGGTCAAGGCACCTTCTTTCACATGTGGTGGACATGCCCTGAAGCGAAAGGATACTGGAGTAAAATTAGGAGGTGGTTACAAGAAATAATTGACGAAGATATTGAACTAACACCAGAGATTTTCCTCCTGGGAATAATAAAGAAGTCATATAGAAAGGAAATGACACATTTAATGATCCACATAATTACAGCCGCTAGATTGGCATACGCACAGTACTGGAAAGAGAAAACTCAACCACCAGAAGAGCTTACAATTAAGAAAATACTCGAGTGCGCAGAGATGACTAAATTAACTTATGAATTAAATGATGAGAAGTCAGTTTACTATATGGTATGGGAAAGGTGGTACAAGTGGTTGCATGACAAAATGAAAGAAAGATCTAAAGGTGTGTTAAATATTGGTTAAAAGTGAGTTGAAATGTCACCAAGTACTATTTATGTAAATAGTTAAAACACTGCACATCCGATACAAATTGAAAGTGTTATTATACTTATGTGTTTTATGTTTCTGTTTGAATGTTTGTTTTTCCTTTTTCTCTTTTTTTTTTATTTTTTTAATTTTTTCTGTTTTGTAAAAAACCTCAATAAAGTTTCTATAAAAAAAAAAAAGATCACTCAGCAACCACTTAAAGTGAATGCCTCTTTCCGGAGGAGGAGGAAGAGGAGGAGGAGGAGGAGGAGGAGGAGGAGGCCTCTTCGGAATCAGATTTTGCAAGTGGCATAAATTTCTGAATAACTGGAAGCAACCGATTCAAATCAGGATACAAATGGAGATACTCAGTATCTAGTACCTTCTCCTGAAGGCAACTGAAGCTACTAAAGGAAAGACAGTACGTCAGGAAGAAAAAGTAGGTAGGATCAGGCCTTCTCAAACAGCTGATTTAGGCAACATGTAGGTACCGGTAGTATCCTACTCTGTACATTTAGGCTTGCCCTCTCTCATCCCTGACTGTGCTTTGAATCCAGATTCCTCTCTGAGGGACTTTTTAAACTAATCACAAACAGATTTGAAGAATAACAGAACTGGAATGGACCTTGGAGGTCATCTAGTCCAACCCCCAGCTCAAGCAGGAAACAAAGTCTGGGTGGTCAAATGGGTTGAAAGCCAAGGAGAAGGAAAGGGCCATTTGGTTGCTATTTGTCTGGGGGCAGGGTGTTAAACAAGATGGGAAATAGATGGGTGAGGGAGAGCTGGAAGCACCCAGTGCACTGTGCCCACAAGTCACCCACACATTGGGTGAATGCAGTCAGGGCCTGAAATTAACACTGCTATGGCGCTTAGGCATCCAGGAAGCTCGATGGGAGCACAGCATCTTCAGAACAACTACTGGGAGAAGGGACTATGGGGAAGGCGTCATCAAAATCAAGATGGCGGCTATAATGGTCCGATCAAATCCAACTGCCATCTTGATTTTTTTTTTAACTCTAGCCACAGACTCTCCAGGGCTGCATACAAGCAACAGGAAGAGGAATGTATCATGTCCATTTATGGCTTTGGATAGCTACTCGAAGAATGGCACACTGACTCAGTCGCTTCTACTGACAGCAATAACACAGATGATAAAGCAGCATATAGATTTAAAGCCAGAAATATTTTTGTTAGGTATAATACCAGAAAGCTATGATAAAGGGTCTATATACTTAATGCTATATGTATTGACAAAAGCGAGAATTGTATTTGCACAATACTGGAAAAAATGAGAACACACCACCAGATGGAAATATAATTTGGAAAATATTGGACTGTGCAGAGATGGATAGATTGACATTGAAAATAAAAGATAAAGGAGATACAGAGTACTATTCAATGTGGAATAGGTTTTATCAATGGTTAGAGATAAGAGGTAGAAATTAGATGAAGAAAGATCATTATTATCTGTAAGTAAAATATGAATGTTGTTTATAATTATAAGTATGCTAGTATAATTAATATGATCATAAATAATATAATTATAAATATGGTTATAATTATTATGTGTATTATCATTACTACTATCAGTATATCTATTATTTTCCTTTTTTTCCTTTGTAAAATGAAATGCCCGGACAATATACTGTATTCAAAATACTTATATATAAATATAAGTATATTTTTTTAAAAAGCAATAATAAAGGATGGGTATTACATAAATTATTTTGTAGCAGGGATTCTTAACTTTGTGGGTAGATTTCTGGGGCTCTGTGAACTTAGATGGGAAAAAATAGCCAGTTTATACTCACTAAGTTCTACTGAAATTTAGCTGAGAAACGGTCTGTAGGTTGCACCAGACTCACAAAGGGATCCATGGCACAGCAAAGAGGATCTCAACCTCACATTTGAAAATCTCTCTTGTATCTCTTTGAAGCAGATCTCAGCAGATCTGAAGCAGATCTCTGGAGCCTGGGGAAGGCAAAAAAATGGGCCTACTGGGCCCACCGTGCCATTGCATGCCAAAAGCGGGGTCGCACAGGGGGGGTCGTGCATGCATTCACAGGGGGTGGGGCGCATTGAATTATGGGTGTGGGCATGTGCGTGCTCAAACCCCCCTACTTGCTCCCCCCACTTTTGGCACGCGATGGCAAAAAGGTTAGCCATCACTGCCCTATACCATTTCAGACAAATTATTGTCCAATCTCTTATTAAAAACGTCCGGTGTTGGGGCATTCACAACTTCTGGAGGCAAGTTGTTCCACTGATTAATTGTTCTGTCAGGAAATTTCTCCTTAGTTCTAGGCTGCTCCTCTCCTCGATTAATTTCCATCCATTGTTTCTTGTCCTGACTTCAGGTGCTTTACAGAATAGCTTGACTCCCCTCTTCTTTATGGCAATCCCTGAGATATTGGAACACTGCTATCATGTCACCTCTACCGAACCAAGACAGACCTGGTTACGGACAATCAATTCTTTTAGTTGGGTAGAAGTGCACACCAAACACGTGCTTCGGGCAGAAAAAGGAGCCATTTGAAGAACAGTGAGAGGGTAACAGCTGTGCCGCACAATTTAGATTCGCTAGAAAGCAGGATTTCCTACTTTCTAGCGAATCTAAATCGCACGGCACAGCTGATCATCAGAAATACATTCAGACCACCTGGTAGCTTTTTTTTTACTACCGGTTCACTTAACTGGTAGATTTTATCACTACCGGTTCGCCTGAATCTGTGTGAACCGGTAGGATTTCACCACAGGATTGTTCACTGTCCTGGGGTCATGTGATAACCTTTTGCGACCTTCTGACGAGTCAAGTCAATGAGGAAGCCAGATTCATTTGACAACTGTCTTGCTTAGCAATGAAAATTTGGGGCTTGCTTATGGTCATAAATTGAGGATTACCTGTAGAAATTGTGATTACGAAACAGGATACCGCCTCATTCAGAGTAATGAGGGATACACCCAGCATGAAGCATCTTGTTTTAAAAGGTCTATAGAAGGACGCAGGATGTGTGGATTCCACGCAAATCCTGCAGTTCTGCTGTAGGCTCCTCAACGTGGTCAGGGAGGGGTTGCATTGAGATCACAACTCACAAAATTCTTAGCACATCTGGAAGGCGCCAGGTTAGGGAAAGCTGCTGTAGCAGACACCCGACTCCACCACTCCCAAGGCTGCCTCTGGAGGGAGATGGCGATCGCTCCCCAGGAAATATCTGCTTCCCAATTGTCTTTATGATTACAGATGGGCCGAGAGCCGCCTGAGAAGGGAAACTCCAGTCAGCCACTTCCTGAATTGATTTTCCGCTCAGCGTCCCGCAGCAGGAAATGTGGCTGTTTTCCCAGCATGAAGCCTTCATGCAGACAGGTCTGCCAGGAAGGAGAGAGAGAGAGAGAGAGAGACTGGGGAGTGTTCAGTAGCCATGCCCTTTCTTTTCCCCAGACCAATCGTGCGGGATCCCCAATTTATAGAATGAAAATAGACTAGAAGAAACAACACTCCACCCATGCCTTGTTCAAAACCCTTTCAGCCCTCCCCCCCTCTTGGAGCTTCACTGAAGAAAATCTCTGCTAATGTTATTGAATAAAACACAACTGGATGGCTTCATAGATTGTGCTAGCACCGTAATGGTGAACCTATGGCACGTGTGCCAGAGATGGGACGCAGCGCCCTCTCTGAGGGCATGCGGGCCATCACCCCAGTTCTACTCTGCCGCACATGCGCACGCGCCTCCTGCCAGCCAGCTGGTCTTCGGGTCTCTGCCGCGCACGCACAGGGGTGCGTGGTGCATGTGGGTGTGTATGCGTGCATGCGCAGAGGGGGTGGGGTATGTGGGGGGGCGCATGCGTGGGGGCCACACGCACCTTACAGTTTGGGGGTCTCAGTCCAGAAAAGGTTAGCCATCACTGTGCTAGCAAATCACTGTGCTAGCAAATCTTTTTAAAGTCACAATGGCTGGCGGGTGGGGAGGTTAGTGGACTACTTTAAGATAAGGAAAACTATCAGTAAGGAGACCCCAAAAGTGCTTTTTTTCATGAGGCAATTGGACTTTCTGGTTTTTGTTTTTTTTGAAGACATTTTGCTTCTTATCCAAGATGCTTATTCAAGAAATTTTGGGACAACTATGACCTGGATAACTGAGAATCTCCATACTCAATAAGCAGAGTATTTCTGGATTTTTTTATTTTTATTTTTTTGTGGTCTAGCATCCTGGTTCCTGTAATAGTCACCCAGATTCCCACCCACCCACCCAAAACTTTCATATGCAGGATCCAAAGACAATAACTTTTCTTTCATCCCCAGCATTTAATATTCATGTGTATAATGCTGCTGAGTGATGTTGCTTGTTTGCTACCCAAAGAAAACCTACTAATAAACTCAACTATTTCCATGAATTTGCCTGATCCCTTTTGTCACTATTTATCCTGAATAAAATTCAGTTCTTCCTTAGGCTTCAGACAATTGTTGAGAACTTTAATCCAGAAGATATTAGATTGTAAAATTGGCGGGAGCCACTTAAATTTAGTGGGAGAGGCTGATTATAATCAGTACATTTGGAGAGACCACTTCAACATGTCTTCTATCCTTCTGCCAAAATCCTCTCTTTATCATCACCAGTGCAGCCTCTAATCCTAAATCAGTCTTTTTCAAACTTGTCTGGAGAATTCTGGGAGTTGAAGTCCCCATGTCTTAAATTTGCCAAGTTTGAAACACACTGCCTTAAATAAAGCTCCCACTGCAGATTCTCCCTTCATCTTCCACAAGCATTATAAGTGCAGAACCACCTTCAGCCTCTGGATGGCGCCATGTGCTGACTAGTTCATAGCTGGTGGGTCTCCTTCACTTGCCAATACAAAAGTCCTTGAAGATGATTGCCAAGAGCTCTTCGGTGCCCACTTGGCCGGTCAGTCGCCCTAGTTGTCGCCGTGCCAGTCGCAGCTGTTCTGCAGCCAACACCAGATCGGTAAACTGGTACTCGGTAAAGCATCTGAGGGCCTCCAAGCACTTCTGCAAGCTGAGCTGGTGACGTGCTTGCGTTGGACTGGGGGAACCAGTTCGGGGATCTCCGCACCTGCAGAGTGAGAATATTAACATTTGCAGTTCTTAAGTAGATGATTTATCGGCATGTATGAATTATGCTGGGTTGTTACTTGCATTAATAGGAAATGGGCAGCATCTGAGCATCTACAGCTGAGATACACAGAAGAATGTAGATAGGTACCATGTTTTCCCCAAAATAAGATCGGGTCTTATATTATTTTTTGCTACAAAATATACATTATGGTTTATTTTCCAGTTAAGTCTTATTTTGGGGGAAATACAGTACTAAACACCTCTGTCTGGTTGATGATCTTAACTGGGGCTTATTGCTGGGGTAGAGCTTTATTAGGAGCTTCCTGAAAAAAAAATCATGCTAGGCCTTATTTTCTGGTTGGGTCTTATTTTCGGGGAAACAGTCTTCGACTTATGACCATAATTGATCCATAATCACAGTCATAAGTCATGATGGTCATTAAGCAGATCATCATATGACCATACCTGATTTTGCAACCTGTTTTGCGGTAGTCATTAAGCAAACCCATTTTACTCAATGGGCGTCTTTTTTTTGCCAGAAACTGGGAGTAAACACCAGAAACCGGCAAAAAACACTGAAAACAGTCATCTAAATGGGAACTGGTTGTCAAAACATCCAAAATACAATCACATGAACACAGGAGGGCGGTTAGGCCATCAGAACTCCAGAACTGGGTTGTAAGTAGCTCTTTGGGCAGGTCCATCGTATCTTCAAATGGTTGCTAAGTGACTGCTTGTTAACTAAGGTCTATCTGTATGTACGCCTAATGTTAAAGGTTCTATCTCCAATTCCCAACAGCTTAAATTAAGATATTATCTCAGGCCACATCCACACAACTTCTCTGATGTGCTCCACTCTCATTGTGGAGCTGGCAAGAAATATTACCCTTTATTCTGTAGCCACCACACTACCCCCCTTACTATGTACCCCCAACAAGCCCATGCTGCACTGTTCTCTGTACAGCTTTAATAGCAATAGCACTTAGACTTATATACCGCTTCACAATGCTTTACAGCCCTTTCTAAGCGGTTTACAGAGTCAGCATATTGCCCCCAACAATCTGGGTCCTCGTTTCACCAACCTCGGAAGGATGGAAGGCTGAGTCAACCTTGAGCCTGGTGAGATTCGATCTGCCAAACTTCTGGCAGCCAGTGATCAGCAGAAGTAGCCTGCAGTACTGCACTCCAACCACCGTACCACCATGGCTCATTAATGCACAACATTCTAAGGAACATGATCGGCAGATTGCTCATTGGATAGTTCAGCCACCGCCCAACATCATCCACCATGTAAAAGGGGTGCAAGCCATGGATTTTAAAAAACATATGTTGTTACAATATACACATCCGCCCTCAATTTTCCCCACTGCCTTCTATTCTCCTGTTCTCACATGTGTGCCAGGTGTTCCTGCAATGCATTCAGGAAGGCCACAATCCCATCTCCAGTTTTGCAGGACAACAAGCAGGCAGAGCCTACACCAAGTCTCTCACAGGCCCTCAGGAGATCTGCTTGGTCTTCTTCTCCGAGTAGGTCCATTTTGTTCAGAACCAGAAGGTAAGGCTGCATCTCATTTGGCTCGTTGGGAGACAGGACATCTACCATGGACGTAGTTAAGTGGTCAGGTTGTTCAGCTGCTACTTTCCCATCCAAAATGACCAGAACAAGGTCAGCATCGCGGACCCTACAAGGAAATATTTTTTTAAAAATCAAGACTTAATTCTCTCCTAAGCTACGGCCTCAAGAATCGTTGTTCATTTCCTAATTATAAGCTTCTGTTCCGAGAGCTATCTTAAGGTTTATTTTAAGAGACATTCCCAATGAAAAGATGCAGATCATAAAGAAATTAAAGCTTTCCTCATAATGCAGCCTTAATTACTACACATATAAAAACAGGGTGGAAAGGAAAGGAAAGCTTTAAGAAATTCCTCTCTGGATTCCTCCCCTTCCTCTGTTTTGAACATGATGATAGCCAGATGTTCTCTCTGGACCACATTTATCATGGCTCCAAACTGATTTATTTTTCTCCTACATCCTTACTCTGCATACTTTGCGCTAGGAAAGCAAGGATCACCCACATCATCCAGTATGCTGGGGAGTTCTGAATCCACACATTTTAAAGTTGCCAAAGTTGAGAAATGTTGGTCTAGTTAAAAAAAAAGATGAATCGACTTCCAGTTTGTCTGCTACCGATAAAAGACGGTCCCTTTTCTTGGACCGCCAGCCCCGCTGCCTGTAGAGCCGCTTCGATTCAAAGAAGCGGCTTGAAAACTCCCAAATCTGCAGGATTGGAGGAGGAGAGTGGGCAAGGAGCAGGTTGAGCCCCTGTGAGCCCCCAGAAAATCGCTACTGAGGAGGAAACAGGCGCGGCTCCCTTTCAACTTGCTGAGACTCCGGACGGCGTGGGACGACTCTGCCTTGCGCAGAGCAAGTCGGCTGCAGCAACCTCTCAATTTAAATGAAATTAACTTCAATAATTAGCGGAAACAACAACTTGAACCTTCAAACCTAGAAACTGCAAGTATTATTGCTTTTGTGACTTTTTGATTCAAGTAAAAGTGCGAGCGGGTGAAAGCGGCTTGAAAAATGGCGCCCGGCTTCAACGTTAACAAGCTGAGAGTGAGAGTGGATTTGTAATGTTATTTCAACTAGCTACAAAGTTGCACTGTTTGTAACAAGGAGGAAAAAGAGAAGAGGAAAAATTCTTTTAAAATAAGCCTGAGCTTGCTTCAGTTTACTTCTATCCCCAACTTGATTAAACCTGGGGGATTTTTTTAGAAGACTTTGTGGTGGTAGAAAAGGAAAAAGGATCTCCTTTCTCAGAAAAGCTAGTCTACGTGGCAGAATGGCTTCTAAGAAACAGGAAGGAAAGGCAGCAGGGGGGGATCCCCCACACGTTCCTCCCAGTCAGCAGAGTCAGAAAAAAGATTTTTATGTTGAAAGTTTAAAAGATTTTATTACTCAGGCTCTGGATGATAAATTTCAAAAATCACAACAGGAAATTAAGCAGGAAATTAATGAAATTAAAAAGGTGGTGCAAGAGAAATATGACAAGGTGACTAATAAATTAATGAATGTGGTGTCTGGCCTGTCAGAAGTTATTATTAGAACGGATTCCAAGTTGGAAGAATTTAAATCAGAAATGAATGTTAAAATGAAGGATACTGATTACAAAATTTCTGATGTTGATGATAAAATGCAGAGAGTTGAAAACGAAATTACGATGATGCAGTTCAGGTCCATGGAGTTTGCCATAAGGCTTAGAGGTATTAAAGAGAATGATCGACAAGACCTGAGACAGATTTGTGCTGATGCTCTGGCTGTGCTGTTAAAAATTAATCCTGAAGAGATTTTTTACAAAATAGACAAAATTTACAGAGTGAATTCATAGGTGGCCAGACAAAGACAACTGCCTAGAGATGTGGTGATATATTTTACAGACAGAAGAATGAGAAATGATATTCTGCAAAAGTCTTTTCTCTCTGCTGTGCAAGTGGAGGGAGCTCAGATTGGAGTCTATAAAGAATTACCACCCAAGACGTTAAAAGACAGAAAAGGTTTTTTAGTGAATGAATTAAAAAAACAACAAATTCCATTCCGGTGGGATGCCCCAACTGGTATAATTTTGAGGTATAATGGAGAAAGACATCGATTAAACACTGTTGAGAAGGCGGAACACTTCTATTCTACTGTTCTTAAAGAGAGATCACCATCCCCACGTACATCCACTGTGTTGGAGATAAAGGAGAGTGACAAAGAGAAGCAACTTCAGCAAGAGATGGAAGAGCAGCTTAAGCAGGTGGAACCAGAGGTAGTGGAAATGCAGGGTGCTACAGGAGGCTTTCTGGAGGAACCCCTGTTAGAATCTTCTCCAATTTTGACTACAAGAGATGTGGCTTTGGACCTAGTCCGGATGGCTGAAGCTAAAGACCAGCGTGTAACCAGAGCAATTTCCAAGCAACTTAAAGAAAAGCAACAACAGGAAAGACCCAAGGTACAACAATACAAGAAGAGAGTTAAGAGTACTACACAAGAAAGTGAAGCCATGGGGGAGACAAAGCCGAAGACTTCGGAAGATATTCGGCAATTCTGCTCGTCGCTTCAAAAAAGTCTACATGACGATTAAGTTTCTATCCTGGAATGTGAATGGATTGAATTCACCACAGAAAAGGAAGAAATTATTTACATATTTGAGACAATTTAATAATGACATAATTTGTTTACAAGAAACTCATGTCAGAACACAAGATCAAAAATACTTGATAAACTCAAAACTAGGAACACATTTTATAGCTTCAAATTTGGAAAAAAAGAATGGTGTGGTTATTTATATAAATAAAAGACTGTCAGCTAAAATTATAGAAGCAGATGAAGACGGCAGGTTCATAGCAATTGAACTGCACACAGTAAATGGCCAAATTCTAGTGATTGGAATTTAAGCTCCTAATCAACAACAGGATCACTTCTATAAAACTTTGCACACCAAAATACTGCAATGGGATTATAGATCTATTTTAATCATGGGAGATTGGAATGGAGTAATTGATTCCAAAGTAGTTAAAAAGAGTTTGGCGAAATCAAGGATCAGACTACCACAGACTTTTTTTGACATGAAAGAAGATCTGGAATTAAAAGATATTTGGAGGATACATAACCCAAAAGAATTGGACTTTACTTTTTTCTCTGATAGACATAGATCTTTTTCTAGGATTGACTTTATTTTATTATCAGATGATTTACTTGTTAAGACAAAAAGAACAAAGATTTTTCCAAGAACTCTAACTGACCATAGCCCAGTATGGATAGAAATTGAGATTGGAAAGATTGAGAAAAGATCATGGAGATTAAATGAAAATTTGTTTAGATATGAAAAAAATATAACAGAATTTAAAAAGCAGTTGAAAGAATTTTTTGAAATGAATTTAAATAAGGGTACCCCAATTGAAATAGTGTGGGATGCGAGTAAAGCGTATATGAGAGGGGTACTCATTCATATGAATTCTAAACACAAACTGAATCGACAAAAGAAAAAATCTGAAATGGAAGCAGAAATAAAGAATAAAGAACAGTTACTTATTAAAAATCCAACAGATGAAAGAATACGTGGTGCTATAAAATTTCTGAAAGATCAATTTCAAATGCTTATGGCTGAACAAACTGCAACAAATTTACAATATGCGAAGCATAATACATTTTGTAACGCTAATAAACCGGGCAGATGGTTGGCTTACACTTTAAGGAAGAAGCAGAGTATACGGACTATTGATAGCATTGATATTGGAGGGAAAGAAATCTTTCAACAAAAATTAATTAAAGAAGTCTTCGTAGATTATTACACTAAACTATATGCTAAAGATGATATGCAGAATGGACTTATAGAAAAATATTTAGAAAATAAAAGAGTCACAAAAATTACCAACCAACAAAAGAAAAGAATGAATTATCCTATAACAGTTGAGGAGATTATTGCAGCAATTAAACAACTGAAAACAGCTAAAGCTCCTGGAACGGATGGCTTAACTGCGGTGTATTATAAAACTTTGCAAGCAGAAATGGTTGAGCATCTTAAGAGACTTATTTTGTAATATACAACAAGGGGGTAAAATACCCCCGTCATGGAAAACAGCTTACATTTCTTTGATACCAAAAGAGCAAGCAGGTCCTAAAAAACCTGAGAATTACAGACCAATATCTCTTCTGAATAATTATAAAATATATGCAAAAGTATTAGCCAACAGGTTGATGCCAGTTATTCAAGAGGTGATTCATGATGATCAAGCGGGATTTATAGAGGGCAGATACATGAAGGACAATGTAAGGCAAGTTATAGATTTATTGGAATATCTTGAGAAGAATAAACAGATCCCTGCAGTGCTGGTTTTCTTGGATGCGGAGAAGGCCTTTGATAGAGTGGACTGGAATTTTCTATTAAAGACTTTAAAAAAGATGGACTTTGGGGATCAATTTATACAGGCGGTTTCAGCAATTTATCAAGAGCAAAAGGCACAGATTATTATTAATGGAAGTTTGACAACAGACTTTAATATTGAAAAAGGAACAAGACAAGGTTGTCCGTTATCCCCATTGTTATTTATTTTAACACTAGAAGTCTTGTTGAATACAATACGGGACTCGAATATCTTGAAAGGTATAGTGATAAGGCAAGAGGATTACAGAATAAGGGCATTTGCAGATGATATGGTTGTTACCCTAACACAGCCGATGGAATCAATAATCCAGATGAAAGACATTATAAAAGATTATGGTACAGTATCAGGATTTAGACTGAACCAGAAAAAAACTAAGATGATAGCTAAAAATATGACACAAGATCGAAAACACGAACTTGAAAGGAGGGCAGGTTTTGAGATTGTACCAAAGGTTAAATATCTAGGAGTTCAGGTTGCAGAATCAAATATGAAATTGTTTCAAAATAATTATGAGGTGTTGTGGCGAAATATACAGAAAAATATGGAGACTTGGAAAAAACTGCAGCTGTCTTTACTTGGAAGAATAGCAGCAGTTAAGATGAACATTTTGCCAAGATTTCTTTTTTTGTTTCAAATGATTCCGGTGCTTAAAAGTGATAAACACTTGAAAGAATGGCAAACTGGATTGAATAAGTTTGTCTGGAACGAGAAAAAACCGAGAGTGAAATTGAAAATTATGCAAGATGTTCCAGAAAGGGGAGGTCTTAAACTTCCAAACCTACAATTATATTATGAAGCAGCAGCTCTGACTCAAGCAAGTGATTGGTTTGGAAGGAAAAAGACTGGAATATTGAATATAGAAAGTTTTGATCTTGAATTTGGTTGGCATATTTACTTATTTTATGAAAACAAAATGGATAAAGTATTTAAAAGCCATATACTTAGAGACTCCTTGATGAGAGTTTGGAAGAAGCACCGATTTAAATGGGATTACAAAATACCACTATGGCTGGATCTTGGTCATATCATGTGGAATACAAATATAATGTCACTCGGGGGGGGGGGTTTATATAAAGAAGTTCTTTTTACAGATGTGGGCAGATGGCAACTGAAGACATTAGAGACACTGTTGGATGAAGGGATTAATCTAACTTGGTTACAGTATAACCAACTTCAACTGAGATGGAAAGAGGACCAAAAAATTGGTATTATGTTGCATGAGGAAGAATTGGTTAGACATATAAAAGAGAAAGGTCCAATGCATATTAAAAGGCTTTATAATGTTTTGTTAGAAAGGGATTCGGAAACTGAGCTGGTTAAAGATTGCATGATTAAGTGGGCACAAAATTTTGCAGAACCAGTGATGTTGGAAACATGGGAAAAAATTTGGGTTCAGAATGTTAAATTCACACAGTCGCAGAATCTGAGGGAAAATTTTTATAAAATGTTTTATAGATGGCATTTAGACCCTAAGAAATTGTCATGCATGTACCCTAATGTTCAACCAAAGTGTTGGAGATGTGACTGCTTAGATGCTACATTATCATATCTGGTGGACTTGTAAGAAAGTGAAGGCTTTTTGGATAAAAATTTGGTGGGTTATGCAGAATGTTTTAAAGAAAAAAATTCAGTTTTCTCCACAATTGTTTTTATTGGGTATAGTTAAGGGTTTTACATTGGGTGAAACAAAGTTGATATTGTATATGATAACAGCAGCAAGATTACTGATAGGTCATTATTGGAAAAATGAAGCTGTGCCCACCATTGAGGAATGGACTTTGAAGATGGCCAGCTTTGCAGAGATGGCGAAGATTTCAGCATATCTAAAAGATCACTCACAAGAGACTTATGAATGGGAGTGGAAAAAGTGGATAGACTATGTGCAGAATAAATATCAAAGTAGGAAGTATCAGATAGCTTTTAACTGAAAATGTTATATATAGATAGATTTGATTTTTGTGAAGATGAAAAATTATATTGGGGATGGAGGGGTTCAAGTTTTATAAAAAGGGGATTTTGATTGGATTATATTCTGTGGAAGTCTGGGGGGGAGGGGTGGGTTAGGGAGGGTTAGGGTGGTTAGGGAGGTTAGGGAGGGTTGGGGGGGGGAAATGGGGAGAAAATGTAATTGTAAAACTTTTGCAATAAAAAAAAAAGATGAATCCAGTGTTTCATTCTTCCGTAAGTGAGCTTCTTAAAAGTTTAGCTTTTCACTGTTCCACAGGCAAACTTATTAAAAAAGAAAAACCACCATGGAGAGCAGCAACTAGTGACTGCAAAGAAAGGTGAATTCTGGGAGTTGAAGTCCACAAGTCTTAAAGCTGCCAAGTTTGAAGACCTCTGTCCTATATTGTGATATTTGCTGCATGGTAAAGGGTGGCTCCCAATGTATCAGCCCCTCCCATTCTGATCTTCCCCTTCCACAGTTCCTTTCACCTCTGCCGAGCCCGGCTCACTCCTTCCATCTCAACCACGTCTATGGTCTCTCTCAGGCCTGCCGTGTCGCTCAGCACCACAGGGAAGCCGCCAATGTTCAGGGCAGTCTCTACCACATCTCGTGTGGTCCCTGCCACCGGAGAGACTATAGCAGTTGGCTTTTGACCTAGAGAGAAAAGGTTGGATCAGTCAAGAAGGGGAAGAAAGACAGTGGGTGAATTCACACAATATGCTTAGCTTAGTGTAGTTACAAAATTAACACACTTGCTCAGTTCATGCGACACAATGAACGGCCCTTTCTTGATCGGGATTCCCTGTGCACAGTCACTCATGCCCTCGTGACCTCTTGCCTTGATTACTGTAATGTTCTCTACATGGGGCTCCCCTTGAAGAGCACCCGGAGGCTCCAACTGGTCCAGAACGCAGCAGCGTGGGTAGTGACGGGAGCAGCATGGCGCTCCCATGTAACACCGCTCCTGTGCGAGCTGCACTGGCTCCCAGTGGTCTTCCGGGTGCGCTTCAAGGTGTTGGTTATCACCTTTAAAGCACTCCATGGCATAGGGCCTAGCTATCTCCGAGACCGCCTGCTGCCACCGACGACCTCCCATCGACCCGTGCGCTCCCACAGAGAGGGCCTCCTCGGGGTGCCATCAGCCAAACAATGCAGGCTGGTGACCCCCAGGGGGAGGGCCTTCTCTGTGGGGGCTCCCACCCTCTGGAATCAGTTGCCCCCGGAGATAAGGAGAATCCATGACCTCAGTGCCTTCCACCGTGCCCTTAAAACCTTCCTTTTCCAACAAGCCGGGCTGGCCTAATTCTTTTTAAGTGTTTTTAATTGTTTTGTTTATTGTTTTAATTAATGGGGCCAAATTTATATATATATTTTAATTGTATTTTAATATTTGTATTTGATGTTTTTATTTGGCTGTTCACCGCCCTGAGTCCTCAGGGAGAAGGGCGGTATACAAATTCAAAAATAAATAAATAAAATAAAATAAATAATCCATGGATCTCCAAACTTGAGAAGTTTAAGACTTGTGGACTTCAATTCTAGAATTCCTCAGCCAGCCATGCTGGTTAGGAAATTTGGGGAGCTGAAGTTCACAAGTCTTAAAGTTGCCAACTTTGGAGACCAATTGTCCGGATACACCAACATTCTAAGCCAATACCTGAAACACAAGATAAAAAAGGTTCTCTTTAGAGATCCAGTGATATAGCAGTGTAACAATGTTGAACCAGGTCCAGCAAGATCCAGGTCTAATCCACCCTCATCTACCAAAATTCATTGGGTGATTGTATGCCAGTCAGTTTCTCTCAGCCCAACTTCTGTCCCAAGATTGCAATCAGAAAAATTGGAGGAAGAGGCTATGGTACCCCCTTAAACAAACTCCTAAAGAATGATATAATTCTAAGGAACAAATACATTCACTTAAGTGCAGCATCTTGTCTGAGGCTGCTAAGTTTTAGCTATCTTGGTTAGGTTACATAAACTAATCCAAGCCCTAAGTGTAGACTCTAAATTCCCAAAACCCCTGTGGAGACTTCATATGTGATTGTTGGAAATAAATACCGTATTATTCTGATTTGTTTTGCAGCATGCTCATTTCCTTCTAGATAGTTTTTTTTTTTTTTAATTTAAAATAACATTGGGGAAAAGATAAGCTGTGAGGGAATATCCATGTATTGGGAATCCCAGCCATTAAGAGTTTCCTGAACCATAAGTGGTTGTCATAACATTAAAAAGTCCAATATAGCTAGAATCTCCCTTAAAGCCAATAAACAAACATTTTTGTGAAGGACACTTTAAAGATGTTTCCAGCATCTGGAAACCACCCTCCCTAAACCAGTTTAAACAAATAAAAGCGAACTCTCCTTGACTGTTAACAGAATAACACAAAGTGAATTAAAATGAGTCTCTGCAAAAGGGCAAGAAGGAACAACAGGGAAAGGTTGTTAACGCGCCTTGGGTGAAAATGCATTTGCTTTGCATATTATTGGTTTGTTCGTGCTTTGGTAAATATTCTCATAGCATAGTCATGTTGACCTTTAATATTCTGTCCAAATGAACCTTCCTCTGACGTGCAGTGGAGAGGATTTCAGTTCCTTAAAAAATATCTTTCCTGTCTGACAGCTTGCCTTTACCTGCCTAGGATTTTTAATAATTCACTAGACCAGCTTTGCTTTGCTGGCTGAGGAATTCTGGGAGTTGAAGTCCGCCAGGCTTAAAGTTGCCAAGGTTGGAGACCCCTGAACTAGACAACCAATGATCCATTGGCTCGTCCTTTGTCAATATTTATTTATCTAAAGAGATAAACACAGGCAAATGACTTTCAGTTTCCTTCCAGTTTCTCCAATGACTTTGCTTGTGGTAAGCAGGCAGAGAGTGTCACCTGACTGCGACAGCATTGCAGTGGCCACAAGTTTGCAAATATAATTGGTGGCCTGAAGAGTCTTAAAATTTTAATTCCGTAGAAGTAATGGGTCCTGGATTTGTACATATTCTTTAAGTTAGCATACTTGGGATACTCTGATTCAGACATTGCTGCTGTATGATCCACTATTTTGGCTAGTCGAATGTTACAAATAGACAGCAGTTTGGGTAATACCGTGTTTCCCTGAAAATAAGACCCTGTCTTATATTTTTTTGAACCCCGAAATAAGTGCTTGGCTTTATTTTCGGGGAGGTCTTATTATTTTGGGGCGTCTTACCTGATTTCCAGCTCTGTGTTTAAATATCTTTGGGGAGAGCTTATTTTCGTGGGAAGGCTTATTTTAGAGCATGCGCTCAAAAGCCCGATTGGGCTTATTATCAGGGGATGTCTTATTTTTGGGGAAACAGGGTATATAAATTGCATTTACCAGTGTAGCTCACCCCATGAGATAGGTTTGAGTGCTATGGCCATTTGCTAGTATATTCCCTTGCAACGTTTACTGATTTGGGACATTTACGCGGTTGAGAAAGTTAAGAGTCCTGTAGTTTCTCTTTCTAACCTAAGACTAGAAGAACAGTAAAGCAGCTCACTCCATCTAAAAAATAGCCCAGCTGGCAGGATGCAGTGTTTTTCACCCTTTATCACTCTTAAATGTGTGGATGTCAACTATCAAAATTCTCTGGGCTGGAGGACCCCCAAGATTTCCACCTGATATTCCTTTTCTATTCCACCAGCCTATCAGCCAGACTATTTTTGGACAGAGGTTTGTCTGTCTTGCAGAAGACTAATAGATGGGTTGACCATTTTCCTTGTGGCTTGGGCTTTCAGAAGAACCGTAGACCTGTGTTCGGAAACAGTTGTCAGAGATGAGTACCAATAAAGGAGAACATTATAAAGGAGAACATTTGTAGCTCAGGGATGAATTGAGGGGTCTTTTGATGCTCCCTGAGCTTAGTTGTTTTCTTGTATACTAGCACTGAAGATGTTACTTTGGGTAATGAAATGTCTACAAGAAAATAACTAAACTCAGAGAGCACCAAGGAACTTTCAAAGAGCTGAGTAGCTCAAAGAATAAAAGTCAGTGTATGAAGCAGGCTGTACCTGTAATGGAAGCAAGAATGGTTTGTAAAAGTAGAAAGGAATGAAAATATATAGAATATATAGAATAACAGAGTCAGAAGGGACCGTGGAGGTCTTCTAGTCCAACTCCCTGCTCCAGCAGGAAACCCTATACCATTTCAGACAAATGGTTGTCCAATCTCTTCTTAAAAACGTCCAGTGTTGGGGCATTCACAAGTCCTGGAGGTAAGTTATCCTCCTGATTAATTGTTCTAATTGTCAGGAAATTTCTTCTTAGTTCTAGGTTGCTTCTCTCCTTGATTAGTTTCCATCTGTTGCTTCTTGTCCTGCCCTCAGGTGCTTTGGAGAATAGCTTGACTCCCTCTTCTTTGTGGCAGCCCCTGAGATATTGGAGCACTGCTATCATGTCTCCCCTAGTCCTTCTTTTCATTAAACTAGACATTCCCAATTCCTGCAATCGTTCTTTATGTTTCAGCCTCCAGTCCTCTAATCTTCTTTGTTGCTCTTCTATGCACTTTTTCTAGAGTCTCAACATCTCAGAGAAATACTGTGAATGGTATCAGTGTAAAATGCCTTTAATTAGATGTCCTTTTCTTTTTCTTATTTCATGCTTTAAAAAAAAATTTTTTTTTTGCTTATAATTTCTTATTCTTTTTTAATAGTTTTGTGTAACATTGCTAATGTTATCTTAGGATTGCTCTTTGTTACTCCAAGGACAGTAGTGTTTTTAAAGTGGACTTCCTTGTTGTTGTTTTATTTCCTTGAATTGTTTCAGAACAAATCGTAGTATTGTTAATAGTCTTAACAATATTATTTTCCTGGGGGAATCTTTTACATGCTCTATTATTAAACAAAATTAACAGATCGGGGAAAGGACCCTGAACTTTTCACTACAACAGAAGACATACAGTATATACAAAGATACAGATTTGAGTATTTAGAATTTCATGCGTTGTTGAGAAGGGAAAGGGTATTCAAACAAAACTGCAGCCGTGATACGCAATTCTGTCAGTGTTACATCAATTAAAAAGTGTAGTATGCTGTTTCTGAAAAACTGGATTTTGATTGTTTTTCAATGCCAAAAGGGTGTTATGGGATAATTCAGGAATTAAAATTGATTTTAAAAATGACGATTAGGAAGATTTAGATAGATGTTGTGTTTGTTACTTTAGACCATGATATGGAATTTTTTTTATTATTATGGTTGGTCACATAGAGCAGGGCTGTCAAACTCCTGGCCTGTGGGCCGGATGGGTCACGCACTGGCCATGCCCACGCCCAGTTTAGTGAAGAAGAAAAAAGTCCTGATATGCCACGTGATGCCACCGTGATGCCATAAGTTTGACATCTCTGACATTAGATAGTCAGATGTTTAGACAGGATTGGGCATTTTTTTCCACCTATGGAGTCTTTCTGAAGGACCTGGGATGGGCAGCTGTTGTTGTTTAATGGTGTTAAAAGTACTGTTGCAGGATGTAAGTTGTTCCAAGTAAAGCTGCCCTTTGCAATGGACCAATGGGGATTTTTGTCACTGCCAATGGTGTTCAAATGGTGCCCCAGTTGTTTTAGAATTGCACCCAAGGTGTCTATTACTATTGGTACTATCTTTGCTTTCTTCTGCCACAATCGTTCTATTTGCAGGACTTTGTATTTTGTGATTTTTCTCCGGTTCGTTCGTTCGTTCGTTCTTTCTTTCTTTCTTTCTTTCTTTCTTTCTTTCTTTCTTTCTTTCTTTCTTTATCATTCATTCATTCATTCATTCATTCATTCATTCTACTGTTTCAATTTGTTCTGTTAATTAATTTATTTATTTCTTATACTTATATGCCGCCCTTCTCCCAAAGGACTCGGGGCGGCTCACAGGAATTAAAACAATAAAAACAATAAAAATAGCTACTAAAATAATCAATTAAAATCTCCCAATTAAAAATCACCCATCAGATCAGCAAATTTGTTGGAAAAGTTAATGAAATAATGGCAAAATTAAAACATGATCACGGCCTTCAGAGAGCTCATGCAGTAACTATTCCTTTGTGTTGATGGTCTCAGATTTGTTGTTCAGGGTTTTGAGAAGGTTTCTCTGAAAAGGTGATTGATGAACCTTTCGGCAAAATCCTGAAAGATTCCTGCCTTCATTCCTTGACTACTCTCTGACTACCCACCCACCGATTCCACCATTTCACATGCCCCCCGGTGCTACTCACACAACTGGTTGAGAAGGCTGCTCTTCCCAGCATTAGCAGGTCCTGCAATGACTACGTGGACCCCATCCCTCAGCCTCTGCCCGCGGCGACCATCTTGCAAATGCTCCCTCAGTTCCTTCTCCAATTCCTTGACAGCGTTTTCCACTATGGGGAAAAAAAGACCATCATGGTGGATGCGTTGACCATCCCTTCCTCCATCCTTGACTTCTTTCCCTCCTTGCCACTGTTTTGGAGAACTAGGATCTTGCAAGAAATCCTCTGGAGCTCGTGTCTATGGAGATTCTCCATCATCCAGGTCATGGTTATCCCAAAGGTGCTTTTCAAAAATCAACTGGACTTCCTTGGTTTTTCTGTTTTCTCCCTTGAAGACATTTCACTTTTCATCCAAGGAGCTTCTTCAGTTCTGGCTGAATGGTGGGGAATTCCCTATCCTTCAGCCAGAACTGAAGAAGCTTCTTGGATGAGAAGTAAAATGCCTTCAAGGAAAAAAAAAACAAGGAAGTCTAGTTAGTTGCCTTTTCAAAAAAACTTTTGGGATTTCCTGGAGCGTGTTCACCAAAAGGCAGCTTGGCCTCAGTGAGTTTCTAACAGTGATTTCCAAAGAAAAAGAAAAGAACAAATGCAGGGGTGGTAGCAGGTATGTGCAAGGAGTGATTAAAAAACTCAAGGGGATTGCCACAACTGAGTTACTGAAACTCTGGTTGCTTTTTATGTGTGTCACGTAAATATCATGTTTTCCCAAAAATAACACCCTGTCTTATATTTTTTTGAACCGTGAAATAAGCACTTGGCCTTATTGCCATGCGCTCAAAAGCCTGATTGGGCTTATTATCAGGGGATGTCTTATTTTGGGGGAAACAGGGTAGATGCTGCTTGGATTGTGCCGCTGTGGCTGACATCTTGCCGTTTTTGACCACACCCTGAGGACACATACACACAAACACACCCGAGCAGAAGGAAGACCCACCTTGAGCAAGGACATCGTCCTCAATATTGTCATCTTCACTGAAGTCAATGTAGGCCTCCAGGTGAGCCAGGGTCTGCAGAAGAAAAGGACTCAGAGCTATTTTTCTTCAGGGGAAAAAGAGGAGGAGGGGGAGAAGGCTGCAGAGAAAGGATGTTTAAATATTTATGGAATATTTGATGACTGTTCCATATAAATGAGTAATAGTCTAATCTAATAAATGAGTCTGATAGTGCTTTTTCTGACGGGCTAATTCTATTAAAAGGCATAAAGTTTTATGAACTGATATGACCTCCTACATCAGCTTAGTCACACAATGCATGAAGTGAGTAGCAGCACCTAAGGTTGGAGAGGACCTTGAAGGTCTCCTAGTCCAACCCTCTGCCCAAGGCAGGAATCCTTATATCATCATGGAAAAATAGTTATCCACTTTTTTCTTGAAAACCTCTTACGATGGAGCCCTCTCAACTCCGGGAGACAAGCTGCTCCACTGATTAATTGTACTAACTGTCAGGAAATTCCTCCTTAGTTCTAGGTTGCTTCTCTCCTTGATTAGTTTCCACCCATTGCTTATTGTCCTGCCTTCAGGTGCTTTGGAAAATTGTGACAGCCCCTGAGATATTGGAACACAGCTACCATGTCACTCCTAGTTCTTCTTTTCATTAAACTAGACATACCCAATTCCAGCAACCGTTCTTTAAATGTTTTAGCCTCCGGTCCCATAATCATCTTTGTTGCTCTTCTCTGCACTCTTCCTAAAGCCGTGATGGCAAACCTATGGCACGCGGAGCCATATCAGTGGGCACGCGAGCACAGCTCTGCCAGCTGATTTTCGGGCCTTCCAGGCCCACTGGAAGTTGGCAAATGGGCTATTCCCAGCCTCCGGGAGGACCGTTTTTGCCCTCCCCAGGCTCCTAGAAAGGCTCTGGAGCCTGGGAAGAGTGAAAAATGGGCCTTCCAGTCCCACCGGAAGTCGGCAAATGAGCCATTTCCAGTCGGAAGGCCTCTGAGGGGGTGGGGAAGGCCGTTTTCGCCCTCCCCAGGCTCCAAGAAAGCCTCTGGAGCCTAGGGAGGGCAAAAAACAGGTGTACTCGGCCCAGCGTGCCATCACATGCCAAAAGCAGGGGGAGCCTGGGGGGTTCGGGGCACATTGAATTATGGGTGTGGGCACGCAAAATCCATGTCCACCCCTCCCCCGAAAAGAACAAATTTGGACCTTTTGTTTCTGGAGAACTAAAGGTAGTCCTTGACTTACAACAATTCATTTAGTGACTGTTCAAAGTTAAGACGGCACTGAAAAATGTGACTTATGACAATTTTTCAGAGTTTCGACCTTTGCAACATCCCCATGGTCATGTGATCAAAATTCAGATGCTTGGCAACTGGTTCATATTTATGACGGTTGCCACATCCCAGGGTCATGTGATCACCTTTTGCGACCTTCTGACAAGCAAAGCCAATGGGGAAGCCAGATTCACTTAACAACCAGGTTACTAATTTATCAACTGCAGTGATCCACTTAACAACTGTGGCAAGAAAGGTCATAAAATGGGGCAAAACTCATTTAACAAATGTCTCACTTAACAACAGAAATTTTGGGCTTAATTGTAGTCGTAA
Source organism: Pantherophis guttatus (assembly GCF_059756535.1). Classification (NCBI taxonomy): domain Eukaryota; kingdom Metazoa; phylum Chordata; class Lepidosauria; order Squamata; family Colubridae; genus Pantherophis; species Pantherophis guttatus. Next base: position 21,099,810 of record NC_142063.1, read on the forward strand.
GTCAAAGACTACCTATGTTGTGCAGTGATTTCCATTCCATTTCTGAGCAAAGTTTGCGGAAATGTGGTATCTCAGACAGGCTTGGGCAATGCCAGCTATTGATTGATCTCACTCCTTTCTTCTTAAATACTAACAATAACTTCAACAGAGAATCCAAAATAACATCAAAAACAGAAATTAAAAGCAATGCACAGTTGCCAACAGTTAAAAGCCTGAGGAACTAAAATGTGTTTTTTTGGCTGTCTTTTTAAAGGCAGGCAGAGGGAGAACAAAATGAGAAGATCTTCTCATACTTGCCAGATTTTTTTAAAAAGGCCTGCTCTGCTAATGTTAGCATCTGGACAAGTTCAGATGTTGTAATGGACCAATAGAGCATTTTGGAACATTAAAAACAATTAGACAGGCTGAGAGATTTATGAGGAAGACGTTTGTGTGAACTGAGTACGTGCACTGTGCTATGGTAGTTTGTTTATTCGCAGCTGATTGGGTTTGCATAAGACATTTAACCATAAATGGGGACTAGGACTTCACAGCTAGGAAAGCACCTTCCAGTTTGTTTGTTTGTTTGTTTGTTAGTTTGTTTGTTTATACCGACTTTTATTATTTTTACAAATAACTCAGGGCTGTAAATAATATCCAACACACCTTCCTCCTATTTTTCCCACAACAACCCTGTGAGGTAAGTTGGGTTGAGAGAGAGTGACTGGCCCAAAGTCACCCAGCTAGCTGGCTTTCATGCTTAAGGCAGGACTTGAACTCAGGGTCTTCATTTTCTAGCCTGCTGCTTTAACAACCTGTAGCCAAGATTGCCAAACAAAGGCTATCCTACTCTGGCCATGTTATGACTCACTTGAAAAGTCAATCATGCTTATGTCCAGGGTGAAATCCAGCAGGTTCTGACAGGTTCTGGAGAACCGGTAGCGGAAATTTTAAGTAGTTCGGAGAACCAGCAAATGTCACCTCTGGCTGGCCCCAGAGTGGGGTGGGAATGGAGATTTTGCAGTATCCTTCCCCTGGAGTGGGGTGGGAATGGAGATTTTGCAGTATCCTTCCCCTGGAATGGGGTGGGAATGGAGATTTTGCAGTATCCTTCTCCACCCACCAAGCCACACCATGCCCACCAAGCCACGCCCACAGAACTGGTAGTAAAAAAAATTGGATTTCACCACTGCTTATGTCCATTGCAGTATCTCTGTGGTTACATGATCAAAATTCAGATGCTTGGCAACTGGCATGTATTTATGACAGCTGCGGTATCCCAGGATCATTGGATCACAATTGCGACCTTCTGACAAGCAAAGTCAATGGAGAAATCAAATTCATTTAACTAATTTAATGTTACTAATTTAACCACAGCAGTGATTCACTTAACAACTATGGCAATGAAGGTCGTAAAATGGGGGCAAAACTTATTTAACTGTCTTGGTTAGCAATGGAAATTTTGGGCTCAGTTGTGGTCATAAGTCAAGGACTACCTGTATTAATAATCGTTTTTGTATTTCTATTTTTACTACATTATAAGCCACCCAGAGGCGCTTTGAATAGCAAGGCGGGCAGCATATAAATTCAATAAACAAATAAACTGAGATGTTCTGGTTTCTAAGACTTCTAAATACACACATACACCCAGCCTTGCTCCTTGCCTTCGTGAGGGTGTCAGTCCAACGCTGATAGAGCTGACCCAATTCCCCGTCCATCTGACGTAAGGCCTGCCGACGCTGCCCTTCCGTCTCAGCATGAATCAGGTCTCCTAGGCCTTCAGCTGCTGTGAGGTCTAGCTTGCCGTTCTGGAAGGCCCGTTTGGTGAATTCTCCGGGTTCAGCAAACCGCAGCTCAGGAAGTGCACCTGAAATCCAGAAGAGACTTTCCACTGGGATCCTTTACTGCTTCCCCAGTAAACCTTCCCTTGTACCTCTAAAAATGGTTGGGAAAGAAGAATTAGCCAATATGTTGAAAGACTCACCCAAAGCATTCAAGACGCCACTCACCACAGCTGGGCCGCCATGCACATGGAACTCAACACTGTCCTCACCTGTGAAACTACCTGGTCCTGAAGAAAAAGAACAAAGTTGGAATTAACTCAATAAATTACAAGGTCCATTCAGTTCCTCAGAGGGAGGCTTCTGCTTCATCCCTTAACAGAGTTCAAGGGAGTTTTTCTGGTGGCTGAAGAAACTTAGAAACTTAGAATCATAGGGCTGGAACGGACCTTGGAAGTCTTCTAATTCAACCTTCTGCCCAAGACAAGAGTCCTTATATCATCCCAGATAAATGGATCTCCAATCTTTTCTTGAAAATCTCCAGCGATGGAGCACCTACAGCTCAGGTTGGCAAGCTGATCCATTCGTTAATCGTTCTGTCAGGAAATTCCTCCTTATTTCCAGGTTGGATCTCTCTCTGAAGAGCTTCCACCCATTGCTTCTTATTCTGCCTTCATGTGGTATGGACCAGGGGTCTCCAACATTGCCAACTTTAAGACTTGTGGACTTCAACTCCAAGGGTTCTCGGAATTGAAATCCACAAGTCTTAAAGTTGCCAAGGTTGGAGACCCCTGGTATGGAGAATACATCAATGCCCTTTTTCTTGAGACAGCACTTCAGGTATTAGAAGATGGCTAATAATAATAATAATAATAATAATAATAATAATAATAATAATAATAATAATAGCAACAACAACAACAACTTTATTGTCATCGTCACCACCAAAACATCCATACAGCAGACCAAGTGCTGTCCAACAGCTCACTGATGGTGGCCCTTTAGTTCATTGTTGAGTTAAATTATAGCTCTGGGATAAAAACTATTCAGAAAATGTGTGGTCCGAGTTTTAATTGTTCTGTGTCTTCTGCCAGAAGGCAACAGTCCAAAAAGATTGTAAGCAGGATGGGAAGAGTCTCTGAGAATGTTATGCAACTTCCTCAAACAGCGAGATTCGAAGATGTCGTCCAGGGCTGGTAGCTGGAGCCCGATTATATTCTGGGCAGTTTTAATGATTCTCTGTAAAGCTTTTTTGTCCGCTACAGAGCTGCTCCCATATCATGCATGAATGCCGTATGTCAGGACACACTCAATCGTGCTGCGATAGTAGGACAGAAGTAGATGCTGAGATAGATTTGTCATGTCATCCTTAAGACTTCTCTTTGTCAGACTAAACATACCTAGTTCTCTTAATCGTTCGTTGTATGATTTAGCCTCCAGAGCCCTTATTATCTTTGTTGCTCTTCTCTGCACTCTTTTTCTAGGGCCTCAGCATCTTTTTTGTATCATGATACGCACTTCATAAAAGTGTCCGTGATGGGTATTCAAAAATAGACTGTCCTCGATCTGCAAGGTTTAAAGTCTGCAACTTTAGACTATCTTGGCTTAAGTCATTCAGACAGTAATGACCAGACGTGGGCTTCAGATACTGTAACAAAAGGTTCACCCAGCACCGGAAATGTGAACCTGCGTGCGCCATACGCGCATGCGTGTGGCGTCACAGAACAGGGCAATTTGCTCACATGCGCTATCCACACATGCGTCCGACATCAAACAACACAGCAATTCGCTCATACGCGCCATCTGCACATGCGTGGGGCATCACAAACAACAGTGATATAGGATGGGATTACGCCTGGGCAGGTGGGCGGTCCGGGTGGGCCAACCCGCAGGTCGCTACTACCGCTTCGCCCGAACCGGTCTGGACCAGCTGAATCCCACCATTGGTAATGACACATTCAGATGGATGATGGGACTTTTTAAGTCAGTGATCAAAAACATATCCTCTGGCAATGATTTAACCACATTGGGTAAAAAAAATAATTTCACACATCTTGAATCCATCTCTAAACAATCTGATAAGAAAACACCGACTTCCGATGGTCCCAAAGGTGCTTTTTCAAAAGGCAATTGGACTTTGTTTTTCCTGAAGAAGCTTCTTAAATGAAAAACAAAATGTCTTCAAGGAAAAACAAAGTCCAGTTGCCTTTTGAAAAAGCACCTTTGAGACAGCCATGACCTGGACGACTGAGAATCTCCATAGACACTGACTTCTGATGTTGTAAGAGGAGAAAAATATACTCTCTTTATATTTTCTTCAAACTGGTTTTACCAGCTTAAGCAATTTTTCCATTTGTGTTTTCCCTTTCTAAAGATTTGAAGACCTTTCTTGGAAGGAAAGAGATTTCCTTTCTTGCTTGCTTTTGGTTTCTGTTTTGGAGTGTAAATTTGCTCAACCTTCAGATCAATCTCAAAAATTGCTTTCAAAGGCTTAACAGGCTAATCAAAGATAATGAGAGAGCAGGAAATGGGCAATGGAATATGGTACTGTTAGCTGAGGCTTAAACTGCCATACCTAAGATGAAGCAGGCACATAAGCAGGGTGGACAAAAAGCCAGGAATCTTGTTTAAAAGATCCCTTTGGGAGACAGATAAGAAAGAAATGAGTCATTAAAGGAAACAAAGGAAAATATGTCACCTGAACCAAACAAAGGCCTAAACACATGGGAATCCCTCCTGCCAAGTCCCATCAATTGCTACCAGATTTGCAAATCAACAGGGCAAGACTAATTGCCAGTCTACAATCTAATGTGTATAAACCAGGGGTGAAATGCTCCCGGTTCGAACCGGATCGCCCGATCCGGTAGCAATGGAAGCGGGTGGTTCAGAGAACCGGTAGCAAACATCCCCGCCCCCCCGCCCCCATGTCCAGCTGAGCCGCACAATCATCAGAGGCTTTTTTTTTACGTTTAAAAGCATTTTTTCTACAACTATGGCCGAAAAAATGCTTTTAAAAGTAAAAAAAAAAAGCCTCTGATGATCGTGCGGCTCGTCAAAGGCATTTAAAAGAAAAAACCCCTTTTACTGGCCGGATGCCCTTCCTGACACCTACACAAAGTTTGCAGCAGATTTTTTTTTAAATTTGATTTATATGCCGCCCTTCTCCAGAGACTCAGGGCGGCTTACAATGCGTTAAGCAATAGCCTTCATACTTTTGTATATTTTTACAAAGTCAGTTTATTGCCCTCACAAACTGGGTCCTCAATTTACCTACCTTAGAAAGGATGGAAGGCTGAGTCAACCTTGAGCCTGGCAAGATTCGAACTTACTAATTGCAGACAGCTGGAGTTAAATTTTCTCTTTGTACCCTGAGAGAGAAACATCTGTTCACTACCTAGGATTGAGCTCTCAACCTTCCGAATGGGAGGCAAGCATCTTCACCACTAGGCTACCATGCTGCTCCAGCCAATACCTTAATTGGACTATAGCAATTAAGGTATTGGTCTACACGCAGCTGCCCTTGAAGAACCTCTGGAAGCTTACAGTGATTCAGCATGCAGTGGCCAGGCAGTGATGAACATGTTTCGCTTGACTCCTCTACATTTGGAACTGCATTAGCTGCTAATCAGTTTCCAAGTGCAGTTCAAGACACTAAATTTCTTACTTGTAAAGCCCTGCATGGCTTACGACCTGCTTATGCTGCAGATCACCTGCTCCAAAATGAATTTCTCCATCGAGATTTGGAAAGACACACTCTCTCTCTTTCTCTCTCTCCCTCCCTCCTCCCCTTTCTCTCTCGGATTGTGTCATTGTGGTTTTTTGTTGGTCTGTTATTTTAATCCTTATTTTTGCTGCAGATTGCTCCAGAACCATCTGGAGTGGAGTAGCATAGAAATATCAATAGTACAAATAAATAAACAGAATGAAATCTATGCATTTCAAAGGGCACCAATTGCACCAGTGGATATTAGAAATCATGGGATATAAATTACAATTGAAACCAGAATATTATCTATTAAATATTAGGCCAGATAAGATAGGCACGAATATATGGTGTCTGATTACATATATCACAACCGCAGCAAGAATATGTTTTGCTCAACATTGGAAGGGGAAAGACCTACCGGTTGAAGATTTGATTCTGGGAAAAATTATCGAATATGCGGAAGCTGACAGGTTAACAAAAATTCTGAGAGATCAAAAGGATTCCGTATATTTTCAATGTTGGGACCAATGGTATATCTGGTTGAGTAATAGAATAAAAAAAGGATAAGGATAGTGTAGATTTTATTTTTTATTTGTATATCTTGACTGAAGTTAATATACTGTGTAAAGCTCCCGTCCCGATCTGTGTGTGAATAAATATTTTGTTGTAAAGAAATAAATAAATAAATATTTTTTTTTAAAAAAGGGCACCAATGAAAATGATCACCCCACAGAATTTCAGTCCCAGACTGAGCTAGGACCAAAAGGAATGCTACTTATTCCTTTATTGTGGCAGGTAATTTGCTCTGTTTTGTAGATTGCTGGGTCCTTGGTGTTCTTTGAGCTTGGGTGGCCTTCTGCAGACGTTTCATTACTAGGCTCAATGATATCATCACTCTTCCATGCCCTGATAATCTAACCTAGTAATGAAATGTCTGCAGAAAAACAACCAAGTTCAGAGAACACCAAAAAAACCTCAATCGTTCATCCCTGAACTATGTAGAGTCTATACAACTGGAATCTGTACTTGTTGTTGTTCAGTCTGAAAAACAACCTCCTTCCAGTCTAATTAGATGTGACATCTTTCATGTGGTAGCCTCATGTAGAAGGTCTCCGTTTCATGTTTTCCTTCAAGGGGAGATCATGCTGCATTAACTGGTTGCTTCAACTGAACTTGGTAGTAAGCACTAATTTTCCTCAGAACCATCATGGCATGTACCTTCTTCCTCCGTAGATTAAAACCCCATCTGAATGTTTGATTCCTGTGACAATTTGGGGCAGTGGTGAAATCCAATTTTTTTACTACCTGTTCTGTGGGCGTGGCTTGGTGGGCATGGTGTGGCTTGGTGGGTGTGGTTTGGTGGGCATGGCAGGGGAAGGATACGGCAAAATCTCCATTCCCACCCCACTCCAGGGAAAAGATACTGCAAAATCCCCATTCTCTCCCCACTCCTGGGGGAAGGATACTGCAAAATCTCCATTCCCTCCCCCCTCCAGGGAAAGGATACTGCAAAATCTCCCTTCCCTCCCCACTCCTGGGGGAAGGATATTGCAAAAGCTCCATTCCCACCCCACTCCAGAGAAATACTACAAAATCCCCATTCCCTCTCCATTCCTGGGGGAAGGATATTGCAAAATCTTCATTCCCACCCCACTCTGGGGCCAGCCAAAGGTGGTATTTGCCAGTTCTCCGAACTACTCAAAATTTCTGCTACCAATTCTCCAGAACCTGCTGGATTTCACCCCTGATTTAGGGCAAGAATTCAAAAATTATTACCCTATGGGAACACAGCTGAGCATAAACAGCAAACAAAAAAGTGCTTATTAGAAATAACAAAGCTAATGAGAGCATAACATCACTGCAGAACCTGTCAGAGAAGGTGTGGCTCTAAAAACAATTTTTTAAATATAAGAGATATGCTGCTCTGAAGGATTTGGGGGATTGTTTAATACAAACAGTTAGAACCAAGGAGGGATTTATTTTTTTTTTGCATATCCCAGAGGTCATCCTAAAAACGACCCTATTCTATATAAATGGCATTATTCCACCTGAAGCATTTTAAGGAAATGTGAAAAGTTGAATATTTGGACCTAAAAAGCCATTTATAGAAGACCTCTACCAGCTTGACGGCTGGTCCTGCCTGCAGAAGATAAGAACTGAATTGCTTATTTAAGACCAGGAAAGGCTCCACAATGATTCAATTCCTGTGTTAATTAAAAGTAATTCAACTCGGTGGGCACCAATTTTGGCTTCACTGTTTATATTTATGGATAAATATGCCTGTATGCCTATTTACTTGTAATGATAATTCCCATCTTTACAAAAGGGAATTCAACAAATTACAGACTCATCGGTTTGCTTAATTAACTGCAAATGTGATGCAATGTCAGACGTCTGTGTGTGTGTGTGTGTGTGTGTGTGTGTGTGTGTGTGTGTGTGTTTGAGTGACTGAGAAGTGGAGAGATTGATTGGAACAGGAGAGCCTCCTGGTGGAAGAACAAGCTGGCTTCCAAGAGGATTATTCTACTATTAATCAACATCTAATGCTCTAATACAGGGATGGCGAACCTTTTTGAAACCGAGTGTCCAAACTGGAACGTGTGCCGGAGCTCCGGAAATTCGAAGACCAGCTGGCTGGCCTGCATGCACGTGCCAGAAACCGTAAGACCAGGTGGCCAGTGCGCATGCGCACGCCAGCCAGCTGGTCTTTGAGTTTCCGGGGCTCTGGCGCACATGAAGACTAGCTGGCAGAAGACCAGGTGGCAGGGGCACACATGCGCACCCTGGCCACATGGTCTTCTGATTTTCAGCGCATGCATGCATGCAGGCCGGCCAGCTGGTGTTTGTGAGTGCCGGAGCCCCGTAAAATCGAAGACCAGCTGGCCGGCGCGTGCATGCACATCAACTATCTGGTGTTCTGGTTTCCAGCGAGCAGAGGCAGGCTGGTCAGCTGGTATTTATGCGCACCGGAGATCAGCTGGCTGGTGTGCATGCGTGCTGGAAACCAGAAGATCAGCTGGCAATGGCGCACATGCCCACAGAGAGGGCTTTGCATGCCACCTCTGGTACGCGTGCCATAGGTTCGCCATCACGGCTCTAATACTTAATAGAGACATATTGATCATTAGTAGATAGTGAATTTTTTAAATCAACAGAGGGGAATTAATTTCTCTTACCATAATGTAGCTGAAGTAGAATTCCCATATTTCTCATGTATTTGTTTCAATGCCTGATCTACTTTGAAGGACCCTTTCTGGATCGGGACGCCTTGTGCACAGTCACTCACGCTTTCGTCACTTCCTATCTGGACTATTGTAACACTCTCTACATGGGGCTCCCCTTGAGGAGCACCCAGAGGCTCCAACTGGTCCAGAATGAGGCCGCGCGAGTAATAATGGGGGCGATCTGTCGCTCCCACGTAACACCTCTCTTGCACGAGCTGCACTGGCTCCCGGTGGTCTTCCGGGTACGCTTCAAGGTGTTGGTTACCACCTTTAAAGCGCTCCATGGCTTAGGACCTGGCTATCTACAAGACCGCATTCTGCCACCGATTGCCTCCCACCGACCGGTACGCTCACACAGAAAGGGCCTCCTCAGGGTGCCGTCAGCCAAACAATGTAGACTGGCGACCCCCAGGGGGAGAGCCTTCTCTGTGTGGGGGGGGGCTGCCCTCTGGAATGAATTGCCCCTGGACATACGAAGGATCCCCGACCTCCGCGCCTTCCGTCATGCAGTGAAGACCCTATTATTCCAGCAAGCCACTCTGATGGGATAAATGGTTTTAATTTGGTTTTAATGGTGTTTTAAAATTGGTTTTAAATGAGAGTTTTAAATTGGGCCTATGATTTAATTATTTTAATCTGCTTTTAAATTCTATTTTGTACACTGTTTTATTATGGCTGTTCACCGCCCTGAGTCCTTCGGGAGAAGGGCGGTATATAAACAAATAAATAAATAAATAAATATAGTGCTGAAAGCCTAATAGCATTCTCTTTTCTTCACTTTTATACCACTGAGCATCAAAGTGCGGCAATCTTAAACTTCTTACTCTCCTGTTTTCCCACATCAAGCTCATGTTTTGCTAATAGTTTCCATGTATTTTCATAGTCCTCTACATTTTGATAGGTCCAGCCTTCACTGATTATAACAACTTACAGTAACTCCATAACATACAGGTAGTTCTCGAATTATTAGCACAGTTGAACCCAAAATTTCCCTCTCTTTGATCCTTCCAATAAATATCCAAAATCTAATGCTTTCACATTAGAACTCTGACCTTTTCATTGGGAGGGGGGAGGTGCAATTATTTTATCACAGTAACAGAGTTGGAAGGGACCTTGGAGGTCATCTAATCCAACCCCCTGCTCACACAGGAGACCTATACTAGGGATTCGAACCACCAAATTGCCGACCTTTCTGATCGACAAGCTCAGCGTCTTAGCCACTGAGTCACCTAGCCAGGCTTCTATTCAGTTGAGAAGAACATTGATAAGACATCAGAGAATTATGTACTTGATAAACTTTAATGTTGGACAAAAATCAATACAACAGATATGCTTAGCTACTTTAATATTCTAACCTGGGAACCATAGTACAAGGCCTCGGTCCAGGATTTCAGAAGAGCTGGGATCACAGATCCTACGTAAAGTAGCTGTTCTTGGAGGTGGTGGGTTCTTTGTCCCGGTCATGCAGAGCAAGGCTGAACAGCTAGCTGGGCCACTGGTTCGAATCACAGCCACTCCACATTTTCCTTGGCCAGAAGACAAGGCAAAGATGGTGTCCCTCTTTGCAGGCTGGCAATATAACCTGAAAAACAGGAAAGGAAAAAGGAGAGCCAGTTTGGCCTAGTGGTTAAGGCATTAGGCTAGAAAACAAGAGACCGTGAGCATATTTATTTATTTATTTATTTCATGTATTTATATGCCGCCCTTCTCCAGAAGGACTCAGGGCAGCGAACACAAGTTAAAAACATGTACAACAAAATCCCATTTTAAACCAAATTAACTAATAAATAATAAATAATAAAACCCAGAATCAAAGTCAGCCTATTTGCTTGAACAGCAAATATCACCATGGTTAGTGCATTTCTTTCCATGCTGACAAACATGTCATCCACGTAGCAGCCCAAAAGGAGGACATAAATTATGAAGTTACTCCAATACTGTCAATGTACTTTCTTCACATTCAAAAGAGAAATGTACGAACAAATAAAAGGGACGCCCATGGGATCAATCCGGAGCTCTGTTATCGGCTACAGAGGCCTTCAGGAAAGCTGCAGAAAAAATTGGCCGACATGTGCGAAGTCTGGCTGCAACTATCCGAAAGTAGGTAGTAGGGCAGCTCCAGCCCCCCATGCCCAACCTAGCTTAATTTTTACCCATGCACCCTGGAGTGGGTGGGGTCTTAATTATGGCTTATTTTGGGAGTAGGGCTTATATTGGGCGCGCGTGTAAAAATCAAGCTAGGACTTACTTTCTGAGTAGGTCGTATTTTGGGGGAAACACAGTAGAACACTGTACATTTCAAGACTACACACTTCGATTTTGGTGCCGCTTCGTGGATGACACATTTGTCATTATCAGACCAAATGCACTGAAAGACTTTCGTACCCTACTGAACTCCATCTTCCCAGATATACAGTTCACAATGGAGGAAGAAATGGCCATTTTTAGATGTGCTTGTCACCATACAGGAAGATGGAAGCCTAGAAACCACGGTTTATCGAAAGGCCATCAACACCCCAGGCATTCCGAGTTTCAAGAGTAACCATCTACTGTCACACACAAAGAGTTGTGTGGCAGCGTGAGAACCCACTGTAGTGCCCAGCAAGCTAAACAACTGGAAAGCTGATACCTATGTGAACAATTCAGGCAGAATGGGTATCCACAATAACATCCATTACAAGATGTCTGCGCAACACACGGGAGAGAGAAAGGAAGGAAGAAGATAGACTGTGACTCTACTTTTCTGCAAGGAGTTCCAGAGAAGCATATATTATTTATCCTCACTGCTCTCTTGGGTGAGAAGTTAAGAGTAAAAGTATGTCTAGACTACGTATTATGGGCACTCATCAATTTTGTATATATAGGGTTGCCCTGTCCACTCCATGGAGTTCTTGAATCTTTAAGAACGAGAAAGCTGGCCAACAGAGAAAGTGAAATATGCTCCTGAAGCTGTTATAATTTATAGAGGCAACTTTCTCTTCCGTTGGATTCCTGTCTTCTATTGCAATTGTTACAAAGGACTGACTCTTTTAGAAAAGAAGGCAACAGTGAAGCAGGCAGAATTCCACATTTGCATCCAGTTTTGGTCACCACCATATAAAAAAGATGTTGAGACTCTGAAGGAGTGCAGAGAAGAGCAACAAAGATGATTAGGAGCCTGGAGGCCAAAATATATGAAGAACAGTTGTAAGAATCAGGTATATCTAGTAGTTTAATGAAAAGAAGGACCAGGAGTGACATGACAAGAGTGTTCCAATATCTGAGGGGCTGCCACAAAAAAAGGGAGTCAACCTATACTCCAAAGCACCTGAGGGCAGGACAAGAATCAATGGATGGAAACTAATCAAGGATAGAACCGACCTAGAACTAAGGAGAAATTTCTGACAGTTAGAACAATTGATCAGGGGAACAGCTTGCATTCAGAACTTGTGGCTGCTCCATCACTGGAAGTTTTTAAGAAGAGATTGGACAGGATCCAATCTGGGTCGGCCACTGGGACCAGAGGTTTTGTCTTCCAAACTTTCGGACTCATGCTAGAGCCCATCCTCAAGTAACTTCTCTGATAGGAGTCCAAAAGCTCAGAAGACAAAACCTGGTGGTCCCGGTGACCGACCCAGATTGGATCCTGTCCAATCTCTTCTTAAAAACTTCCAGTGATCCTCCAACATTATCCTGGGATATATACATTTCCCTTCGTTCGTCAGAGATTGGACAGCCATTTGTCCAGAATGGTATTTGCACAGAATTTATTTATTTATTAATCCAATTTATATGCCGCCCTTCTCCGTAGACTCAGGGCGGCTTACAATGCATTATAGCAATAGCCTGCATACTTTTTTGTATATACCTGCTTATTAGGGCTTTCGGGGGCCCCTAAGCGGTGTTGTTCTATACAAAGTCAGCTTATTGCCCCCACAATCCGGGTCCTCAATTTACCTACCTCGAAAGGATGGAAGGCTGAGTCAACCTTGAGCCTGGTGAGATTCGAACTTGCATTAATTGCAGGCAGCTGGCAGCTAAGTGCTAGCACTTAACAGCACTTTAGTCCGCTGCACCACCTAGGCTCTTGGTATAGGATCATTATGGTATATAGAATGGTATAGGATCTCCTGCTTGTGCAGGGGTTGGACTAGAAGACCTCCAAGGTCCCTTCCACCTCTGTTATTCTAACCCTGGCCGCAGGGAATTGCACACCAAGAAAATCACCTCTTCTCACGTGCCTTTTCCAAAGGCTAAACTTTAGTATTTAGAGCCACCCACCTGCAGAAGAGCTTGCAGACCCTTCGATTTCTTACAGGCAGCAGCCTTCTCTGCAAGAAAAGCCACATCGCTCCCCAGGAGGAATTACAGCAAAATCGACCCTTTTCCCCCCTGCCAATTGTCGTCCCCCGGCTCCATCCTGTCCAGCCTTTCTCCCCTATGTGCAAAATCCCCACGCTTCCTTTGCTACCACGACCCGACGTTCGCTTTCGGCTTCAACTGAGGGCAACGTGCCCTTTTGCAACGTGATTGGTCGAGAGGAAAGGGGGCGGGGCTTCGGAAAGGGCGGGGCGCCACGTTCTCCCTTTTATAGTATTGTACCGTAACTCATAGATTTTATGCGTCCTCGTTGCATTGGGTATCGATTTGTTTCAGTCCGCTTACATAGGTGATAAAGAATACGCATGCAGAGTAGTCTTGCATAATTCCATATAACCTTCAGCTTTTTTTTTTTAAGGCGAGGTTTTTCTTGGGCGGAGTGTGCAGTATTTAAAAAAATTCGGGAGGTTAGATGATGATCGAATATTAAAAGGGGAAAGGAAGCCTAGAAGAAGGATTTTTAAACGAGATGACACGAGGCTGCTGTTGGGGAGGAGGAGATTTAATACGCACTCTTCGTATGCTCAGATGTAGGCTTGTCTTGCAATGGCAGGTGGATCCGAGACCAATGCAATCCCTGTCTGTACATTCGCCTCCCTAGGTGGAAGAGGCACGCACGCGCCCACCCGCAAACTGAGAGATGACGTAGCAGCCTTGCTCCGCGTGGTGGGAAGCTCTTGGAAGGTCCCTGGCAGCAAAGTGGGGAGCCCTAAAATAGAAGAGCAGAAGCCGGGATCATTTTATTGCTGATTTATTATAAACCAGTTACTACAATACTACGTTTCTGCATTTTTGGCTCGCGCAAACCACATTGTAGCACCCGCTTCCCCGCAGTTCTGGTTGTTTGCTGCAAGAAAACGTACATTTAAAAAATCGCCCTTCCGCACAGCAGCCGAGCCTAAGAAACAAAAATTTTATTATCCGAGGTTTCCTCGGCCGCTTGGCGCTGCAGGAGGAGGATGCTTTGAATATTTATTTTTTTCCCCCCAAAGACTTAAAACCGCGGAAGTGACCGCTGACTAAGGACGTGGCCGAAAGGGAGACGGGATGATGACAAGGTTTAAAACTGAAAGCCCCAAACGGATTTTTTTTTTATTTGCGTTAAGCAATAGCCTTCATACTTTTGTATATTTTATACAAAGTCAGCTTATTGCCCCCCCAATCTGGGTCCTCATTTTACCTACCTTAGAAAGGATGGAAGGCTGAGTCAACCTTGAGCCTGGGGAGATTTGAACTTGCAGTAATTGCAGGCAGCTGATGTTAATAACAGTGCTATAGTCTGCTGCGCTACCAGGACTCCTGGTACTTAATCTAGAATTTGCCAAGAATGTTTCTAATGGAGCCCTGGTTAAAATTATGCATTTCACAAAAAAGCCGCCTCCCATCTGATAAATGCAAAAGTCATAACATCCTGATTTGGGCCTGATCTTTTTCCTAGAAATACAAACTGGAGAGACGTGAGGCTGATCATGATTTAGGGCAGGGGTCTCTGCAACCTTGGCAACTTTAAACCTGGTGGACTTCAACTCCCAGAATTCCCCAGCCAACTTCAACTCTGGGAGTTGAAGTCTGGCAAGGCTTAAAGTTGCCAAGGTTGCAGACCCCTGATTTAGGGGATGATGATTGTATATTAAAGAAGTTAGGGTTTGGGTGCTTAAAACAGCTGTCAGCCCTGGAAAGGGAACGGACACCGAATGCATGATTGTTAACTTAGTACATTGATATTTTCATATGTATAAATCAGTGGTGGGTTCCAACCGGTGTTACCACCGGTTCTCTTCGTGCACACGCTTTGTGCGCGATCGCCGCACAAAGCACTCGCTTCGCTCTCACACGCACCGAACTTGTGCTTTGCGCAAGCGCATTAGATATCTGCCCAACTGAGGTGCGGCAATTCACTCTGCCGTGCCAATCAGCTAGGCTAAAAACTGAGAAATAAAGGTAGGAATAAAGCGGGGGCGGGCAGGAGGGCCCATCTCCCAGTCAAAGAAAACCGGTTTGGTGACATCACATCGTCACCACTACCGGCTCGGCCGAACCGGGCCAAACCAGGAGCAACCCACCACTGGTATAAATAAATATTAGAATCACATGTATAGATAGTAAATAGAAAAAAGGGAGAAAAACGGATATATAAGGAATGAAAACTGATGTGGAAATGTTGGAAAGAAGAAAATTGTAAACATTTCATTTTTTGTTTTAAAAAAACAATAAAAATTATTTTTTAAAAAAGCTGTCAGCCCTGATTTAATCTGTGATTTAATCTTGATTTAGGCTAGCCAACTTTGAAATCTGGAATCGGTAATCTAGGGAAAATGTGCTCATCTGACTATCATAACTATTTTCATCTGCAGGCTTAATTTATTTTGCTTATTCATTTTATTATGTATTTATTTATGCGCTCCCAAGGAATTCAAACCACATCCCAGCTTTTCCACCTCACTGTGTTTTATCTTTACAATCACAGCCTCAGGTAGATTATTAAGATCTGAGAAAAAAGTGATTTGCCCATATGAATATTTATGAGCATGAAAATTTGAGTCGGAATTTCCCTTTTCTACTCCAACACGTCTTTTTAAAATTTGCTGGTTCCCCCCCCCTTGCTTTTGGCTTTTATCCTCCTATAATATTGTGCTACGATCTTACCTGTGTGGATGCATTATATCTGTGAAAAGGATTGGACTAAAGTTGAGCAGAATTTTTTTAAAAACTTAACTACAACATCTCGATAAACAAAGATTCTCAGTAGGTGGCAGCATGTAGCCAACCTTGGCCGATCTTTAAAAAGCTAAGCAGAACCAGACCCGTGTAGTGCTTGGATGGGAGGCCACAAAGAATCCAAGCTCTACAAGGTTGCCAAACAAATAAAGACTAGCTGAAGATAAAGGCAAACTGCTTTCATATTGTTGCCAAGAAAGCAGCCTGACTGTAGCCTTAAAATCACAGACATCAAGCATATTATAAGGGTGATGTTACCTTTTAACCCAGCATTTCTCAACCTTGATCACTTTTAAGATGTGTGGACTTCAACTCCCAGAATTCCCCAGCTAGAACCATGGATTTTAGAAGTTGAAGCCACACGTCTTAAAAGTTCCCAAGGTCATAAACCCTGTTTTAACTTAACAAAAAACTTGTAAGATGGGCCAGTTATTTCCTTGTTGGAGAAAAATGGGAATGGAAAGTTTTATGTCTCATAAGGTTTTATGTTTGAATTGAATATCTATCTTTAACTTTCCAAATTATTCTGAGAGCAGGGTAAAGCTTGAGTAAAGGGAAAGTCAAGGCAATGGAGATGAAGCTATGACATGAAAACTGAGATAAGAATGTATCTAATTTAGGAAAGTGTAAATCCAGCTTCAGGCACAAATAATTGAAAGCGGCTTTTCTTTTTAAATCAAATAGAAACTGCAGCCAAGACCACCAGGGTACTGATTATTTGTATACAGCACTGTCACAGGTTCCTTTAAACTATAGGTAGTCCTTGACTTATGTCCACAATTGAGGCCCAAATTTCTGCTGCTAAGCAAGACAGTTGAGTTCTGCCCCATTTTATGACCTTTCATGCCACAATTGTTAAGTGAATCACTGCAGTTAAGTTAGTAATATGGGTTAAATGAATCTGGCTTCCTCATTGACTTTGCTTGTCAGGTCGCAAAAGGAAATCAGATATCAGTCATATCATATCATATCACCCACTGCAACCAGCGGTGGGTTCTAATTTTTTTTACTACCGGTTCTGTGGGCGTGGCTTATTTTGTGGGTGTGGCTTGATGGTCATGTGACAATTCTTTAGGACTTCGCAGAGGTACTGGTCTACCAGGCTTTTAACTGCTTGCAGAGCTGTACCGGTCTACTCATTTATTTTTGCAGGCACAGGTCTACTCATTCGTTTTTGGAGGCACCAGTCTACCACCACAGTGACTTTTAACACTGATCAGCTGTAGGGCGGCCCTTTGAAGCCCTGCAAGACTTTAAACAGTTTTTTTCCTTCTAGCCGATCAGCTGGGATTCAGGAGGCAGCAATAGATTGGGAGTGGGGCCAAATAAAAGGTAAGAATAACACGGGGAGGGCCCAGCTCCCAAACAAAGAGAACCAGTTCGGTGACGTCATATCGTCACTGCTATCGGCTCGGCTGAACCGGGCCGAACCGGGAGGAACCCACCACTGACTGCGACAGTCATGAATATCATCCAATTGCCAAGCATCCAAATTTTGATCACATGACCATGAGGGATGTTGCAATGGCCATAAGTGCAAGGTCCAGTCATAAGTAGCTTTTTTTCTGTGCCATTGTAACTTCCGTCACTAAACAAATGGTTGTAAGTTGAAGACTACCTGTATACTCAGGTCAATGGGCTCCCAAACCCCAGAGAGCCAAAACAACCACACAGGTCTCTAGACCCTCAAAGGCTAATATAATACTTAACTTCCCGCTACTCCACTCTTTCCCATTTCTATTGTAGCTCCTATTACTGCTCCTCCACTACTACAGATAGTCCCTGATTTACAACAGTTCATTTAGTGACCAAAGTTACAACGGCACTGAAAAAAGTGATTGATGACCATTTTTCACCCTTAGGACTGTGGCAGCATCCCCATGATCAAAATTCAGATGCTTGGCAACTGGCATGTATTTATGACGGTTGCAATGTCCCAGGGTTACAGTACGTGATCACATTTTGTAACCTTCCGACAAGCAGTCAATTGGGAAGCCAGATTCACTTAACAACCATGTGAGTAATTCAAATAATTGCAGTGATTCACTTAACAACTGTGGCAAGAAAGGTCATAAAATGGGGCAAAATCCAGTTAACTGTCTCACTTAGCAACAGAGATGTTGGGCTCAGTTGTGGTTGTAAGTTGAGAGCTGCCCTGTTTCCCCCAAAATTAGACATCCTCTGATAATAAGCCCAATTGGGTTTTTGAGGGCATGGCAATAAAGCAAAGCGGGTCTTATTTTCGGGGAAACACGGTACCTGTATTCCTTTGGAGTCCTAGTGCTGGAGAACAATCTATTTGCCTTAGGCGGCTTCAGGCTTCACTTCCATAATCAAACCTCCTTTCCTCCCACTCCAAAACCACCACACCCAGCTGCCTCTGCTCAGCTTTTATAGGCACTAGTTGCTGTGCTGGCTAGGGAGGTCTTAAAGGGACAGGGCTCCAGCAGCTCAAATGCTGGTTGTTTTGCAGGCAGGTTGCCCTCTCTCAAATAACCTTTATTTTATTTGTACACCTGGCTGGAATTCTGCTCTTGAATAACAAGACAATTTTGGCAAAAACATTTCTGAAGATAATGATGAAAGGAATACAATAGTGAATTGCCTTTATAGCCAGCTCTTCTCCAAAGAGATCCAGTGGCACATAAAGTTCTTCCTTCCCAGGCCAACTTTCTGACTGGGCTCCCCATCACAATATGCCAGAGGTGAAATAATGGGAGAATTGGGGGTTGCAGTGCATCCTCACCTTAGGGATGTTGTGATGTTACTGGAAAACTTATTTATTTAAATCAAATTTATATAGTTACCCATCTCACCAAACGTAACTCTGGGTAGTGTAGGAAGTTAGCACCCACCCCTTTCCTAGAGGAATGAAATATTTTGGGAAATATTAAAAAGGCAGAATATTATGTTTCCCTGGATGAGAAATGGAGAAGCATGTTTTAAAGACGAAGCAGCTCCCATGCCCCCACCCTTTGTCAATGGGCCAGAGGCAGAAACTCCATCTTTGTCAATGGACCATCATCTGCAACACAATAGGACCCATCTAGCAACAGAAACTCACCACATGGCACCTGGGAAAATTACATCAGCCAGCAAGGCTAGCAAAGACCCCCACCCCCTGGGAGTCTGACAATTAATCAGGATACTCTTTCTGGGCCCCAGGAAGTTCAAAGCCAGAGAGGGCATAAAACCCGGGGACTCACTGCATCTTGCCCCTTTTTCTGTTCAGGAACTCAAGCCATGTGATCCTGTCCACCATTAAACCATCTTTCCAAGCAGTCTCCAGGTTTCCAGTCTTTTTCCCCACTTGGAGCTGAACCCAGAAGGATATTTCTTCCTACATATTAATGCAATGTCATCACCAAAGAATGGTACCATCTTATTTTGGGAGCTTTGCTATCACCTGTGAAGGAACAGGACTTCTGTGTTGTGCTATTTCATGGCTTGCTTAATCATGGTTATCAAATAATCTATGATTGGCCATATGAAGCCAAAATCAAATGACATATGTCAGAGTTTCTGAATCAGGCCTAAATATGGTGGGGCTTGACAGCATTACTTCAGAAAATGCTCACAGTGACTCTTAACAGGAAGATTAGCCTAGTCGTGCCCATTATTGAATGACAATGTTGTTTTTTTAAAACTTGGCAACATTAAGATGTTTGGATTTCAACTCCCCAAATCCCCCAGCAAGATTGGGACCATTTTATTGGTTTATGAAATCTATAATGTTTTTGAGATTTCATTTAAACGTTCTTTGCTGTTTTAAATGTATTTTTTGGAAGTTGCCTGGAGCTGTTAAAGGCATATGTTGCGTAAAGACATTTAATAAATAGTGGGATGCATATAGAACTACCTAATGAATGTGAAACAAAAGTGATGTTGGGAACCAGAATTCTCCAACTGGTATCTTTGGAGTAAACTTTGTAACTAAAATAAGCCTGGCTGAAATTTTGTTAGTTTTCCTCCTAATCCTCAAAGATTAGGATATATGTGATATATGGATATGGATATGGAACAACTTGCCATGGCCAACTGATGATGCAACAGGTTTGATAATTGTTTTGTACCAAATATCAGCTTTTCTAATGATAGTTTCTTTGCATGCAAAAGAAAGACACTCTGTGTAGGCAGTGGAATTAAATAAAAAAACTTTTTGGTTATAATACTTCTTTGTTTCCTAGAGGTTTATCTTGCATTTATTACAGGTAGTCCTCGACTTATGAGCACACTTGTGCACCCAAAATTTCTGTTGCTAAGTGAGACATTTGTTAATTGAATTTTTGCCCCATTTTACGACATTTCTTGCCACAGTTGTTAAGTGAATCACTTCCGTTGTTAGTAACACAGTTTTTAGTTGAATCTGGCTTCCTCTTGACTTTGCTCGTCAGAAAGTCACAAAAGGTAATCACATGACCCCGGGACGCTGCAACCGTCATAAATATGAATCCGTTGCCAAGTGTCTGAATTTTGATTACGTAACCATGGGGATGCTGCAATGGGAAAAACCAGTCATAAGTCACTTTTTAAAGTGCTGTTGTAACTTTGAACAGTTCAACAACTTTGAACTGTTGTGAGTCGAGGGCTACCTGTACTTTTTCAGTAACTCAAGGTGGTGATCATGAATAATAACAAGTATAGGTAGCCTTTCACTTATGACCACACTTGAGCCCAAAAGTTATGTTGCAAAGCAAACAGAATGACACTATTACATCGTAGCAGACTAATCATCATTTGGCTCCCCCCCTTACCTCCCTCAATGTGTTTTAAAAGATATATATGTGTTACTTTGACATTTATTAGAGTACATAGTAGCATGATATGATACTCTCAGCATCAATGAACTGTAACTCATAAAGTCTTATATTGGCAAAACCATTTCTATATGGTACAGATAGTCCTTGACTTACGATCATTCATTTAGTGACCCAAGTTACAATAGCAAGGAAAAAATGACTTAGGATCTGACCTTGCACTTACAACCATCATAGCATCCCTCACGGTCACATGATCAAAATTTGGGTGCTTGGGTGCCACCATGTATTTAGGATGACTGCAGCGTTCCAAGATCATATGATCACCATTTGCAGCCCTCCCTGCCATCTTCGGATAAGCAAAGCCAATGGGGGAAACTAGATGCAATTAATGACTGCATGATTCACTTAACAACTGCAGGGATTTCCTTAATAACCATTGCAAAAAAGTCATAAAATCGGGCGTGGTTCACTTAGCATCATCTTACTTAGCAACGGAAATTCTGGTCCTGACATTGATTGTAAGTCGAGGACTACTTATAAATACTTCTTTGAGTGAAGCTTGACTCCTGATAACTACATAGTCATGGCCATTTAGTTTTCTTGGTAACAATGCAGGTAGTCCTTGATTTACAACAGTTCGTTTAATGACCATTCAAAGTTACAATAGCACTGAAAAAAGTAACCTATGACCTTTTTTCACACTTATGACCATTGCAGCATCCCTCTGGTCACATGATCAAAATTCAGACTCTTGGCAGCTTAACAACTGTGGGAAGAAAGATCGTAAAATGGGGCAAAACTTACTTAACAACTGTTTTGCCTAGCAACAGAAATTTATTTTGCTCAATTTTCATCATAAGTCAAGGACTACCTGTATGGAGTTAGTTTGCTACTGTTTTTGTAGTCTAGAGATTTCCTGATGGTCTTCCATCAAACTACTATCTAGGTTCAATCCTGCTCAGCTTTTTTTGATATCTACACCAGAAGATTTTCCCCATTTTTTCCCAGGAACTAGTGTTTTCTAGTTTCCTATCCACCCAAAAATCAAAGTGGGTCAGTCTTCGGTGACTTCACTTCCTTCACATTTATTGCAAGGTACTTCAAAAAAAGACTTTTTAAAAAAAATCAGCAAAAGGAATGTTTATCTCTAGTTACACCTGTTCTGGAAGGAGTCTAGAAATAACAACTTGACCTTTAGAATGTGAAGTTATTTGAAGTCAAGACAAGGCAAGGAAATAAGGAGGGAGGGCATGAAATGTAAGAATTTAGAGGGAAGTATGCTAATAGGTATGGTACAGATTAAAGAATTCCTTGAAAGAATGGAATACCTAATCCAATTTTAATTCTAAACTGGGGCTAAAAGGCTTGTACACCTTTGTCAACCTGCTCTTTTGTGGATCCAGCCACTTTTTCAAAATCTTTTTCTGAAAAGCAACAACCCACCACCCAGATAGGAAACCCATAAAAACTCTAGTAGACCCCTGAAGTATGTGGAGCATCATTTTTAAAGAAGAGAAGAAACCTCCAAACTGCCCCCATCATGCAAGCTTTGTAAACTGTAATTTGCGGGGTTCATTCTCACAAGATGTGACAGACACACATAGAGGGCATTTTGACTATGAAAAGTTCAGCATTGTAGTAGACAAGCCATCTATCCTCAGCTGTTTATAGGAAGTAGAACATCCATATTCAAAGGCAGCCAATCTCTGAGCTCCTCAGATAATGGGAACAGATTGACAAAATATCGCCTTGGTCGCCATTTGCCATTTCATCGCCATCATGGATTTACTGTTTTCATTTCCATTCTGGGCTCTGTCCTAATTTCACCTCCACTTCTTCAAGGCTGCTTGATTTATTACCGTCATTTCCCTGCTCTTTGATTTGCAACTTCTGCTTAAAACCCCCGTCGTATCCATTACTAAATACGTTAATCTGGATGAAAGCGTGCAGACCGCGAAGGGGCCAATTCAATGTATATTTCGGAGGAATAAATCTCAGATACTGCGTGCTGTGGAGAACCGGGAAAAGTATTAACCCTTCTGCCAAGGGGATCCCAATTCAACCCCGGGAACGTTGCTGACAGATGGCGCTCGGGAGTCGCAGGCCAACCAGATTATTAAAGCGGCTCTTCGCTTTTTCCCCCCCTCCTTTGTCCCTCCGTCTGCGCGCTGGCTGGCTCCGAGGCGCTTTGGGGCGCTGGATGCGTTAGGAAGGGCCATCCGGGGCAGGTGCCGCTCACCTGGGCCGAGCAGGGAAGCCCCCTTTCAGGCGTCCGTCGCTCCTGATGGCGCGCCGGCTGCCGCTTCAACCCAGCTCCGGTCCTGCGCTCGCCACCCTCCCGTCCTGGCGGCTGTGAGACCAGCCCCGGCTGCTTTCTTGGCTCGGATGAGCCGCCCGCATCCCGACGCCGCACTGCGATGCTGTTTTCCTGGTGCAGCCCTCAACCTTGAGCTCGGGAGCCACGATGCCAGAGACTGGGGCGGCAGGACCGGCGGCGAGCGGCCAGGAGAACAAGCGAGGCGGGGGCGCGATGGATGGGGAAGCGGCCGCGCCACCTGCCACCGGGGTCCTGGGTGAGTAAAAGCGATGCCAACACCCGGCCGGCTGTCCCGGGCCGGGGGGATGGCGATGGCGATGGCGCTTGGCGCGCGCGCGCGGGTGCTATCGTGGATAAAAGAAGGATCGCACCGGCGGCTTTTTTTTTTTTCCGCAGTCGCCCCTCAGATGTTGCCAAGCGCGGACTTTTGTCGAAGTTGGGGAAGCCCGGAGGGCGGCTGCGTCCCTTCCAGGGTGGAAAGAAACACCGGCTGCGGGGCGCCGGCTGGGGAAGGCGGGCGTGGAAGGGGCTGCAGTCGCGCCGCCGTCGCCGCCAGTCTATTGTCTCGCAAGCGGGCGTGACTCCCCCGACCCGAGAGCCCACCGGCTTCACTCGAAGGATTGCGCGGAGGGGTGAAGGAGGAGGGGGGGCGGCGAGGCGTCCTCGAAAGCCTGGTCGGGAGTGGCTGGACACGACGCCCGCCGCGCAGGACACGGGCGCCTCGTGGAATTGTTAAGGCGAGCGGCCGGACCTGACCCCCCTTCGCCTCGCGTCTCCTCCGGAGGTCGTCAGCCGGTCTTCGGGGCGCAGGTGGGAGCGGCCCCCTTTCCGCCCCTCCATAATTTCCGTCCCGCCGGCTGAGGCCGAAGGGAGACCGGCCCTGCAGGTCCACTGCGGCGGAGGCCATCCGCGCCCTGGCTTCGGATGACGCCGCCATCGGGGGAGGCTGCTTTCGGCGTGGCCGTGGCGAGGGGGACCTTAAAAGGTCGCGCGGCCAGGGACTCGTGGGGCTTCTAAAAAACCCGGCCTTTCTAGACGCGCTTGGACGTGGGCTGCGGGTGATGGGACTTGTAGTCGAGCGTGCCTGGAGAGCGCCGGCTCCGAAACGCTGGTGCGAAGGAGCCTGAAATATTTCTTGAGCTGGTGCCGAGAGACAAAACCCAACCATTGTAAGGCGGGGGGGGGGGAGGAGACGGACAGGACTAGGTTGGAAAGGAGGCCTCTCCCCTCCCTGTGTACCTGTTGGAAACCTCTGGCCGGAGTGCGGTTGTCTTTCCCCCCCCCCCCCATCACTCTTCCCCTTTTGGCCCATTTTGGATAGAAAGAGACCTCCAGAGTTTAGTGTGTGTGCACACACATATGTGAGAATGGGGTAATATTGGAGCAGCACCTACAGTTCGTATACTGCTTGATATTTTCAAATTTCTCCAAAAGAGACTAAGTGTGGGTCCTGCAGTCCCAGTGTCCTGCCATAAGTGCAACAGGGTTTATATCCTTGGCTAGTTTTGCCTTAGTACAGTTTAGATACAATTTACACACACAACAAACAAATACACACACACACACACTTACACTTGTCCTCCCCATGTTTTTATATAAGAGTTGTCCCAGGAGGGTAAGCGGGATATAGAACTAACAAGTAAAGCAAAAAACATTATTTCTTTCACAGGCCTAATCTTTCTTAAAGGTTAGAAGTGGAAAAACTGGGAAGAACCTGGGGCAAATCTGTGGGAAAGAGTTTAGGATGGGAATTATCTGTTTGAGATATGATTCCGCCTCCCCCCCCCCAAAAAAATATGAATTGAGAATCCCTGCAAGAGAGAAGTGACAAGAGGCAGATCTTTGTGCTGGATGGGTCACTTGGCATATGTGTCCACTGCCTTTCTGGATAGCTAGTTCCTACTGTTTTAATGAAGCTTTTCCTGATCTGCTGCCCCTTAACTTGGTTGAACTTAAGCGCCTTAATTCCCAACTAGTAGGGCTTAAAGTACTGGACTTCAGCTCCCACAAATTGTAGCCAGTACTGTACTGAACTGAAATCCATAATTAAAGCTAAGCACATGGGTTGGATTCATAAACTTAAACCATATTTTTAGCCACAATTTATTGCATAAATCACACTTGGCTGGCTTTACACAATACCTTAAATTATTAAAGACGGTGTGCTAAACCACTAGTAGTTTTAACCATTATTAGTTGCCTGAGCCACAGTGGATGGATTCTTACAATGTATTAAGCCCTAAGCTAGGTTGACAAACTGTAATTGTACCTTATATCTGAAAAACCAAAACCTCACAATTGCATTATGGTTTAGTGTAATATGTGTCTAGAATTTACATGTGGCCAAATTAGATTAAGCATAAGTACATCTGGATATTAGAGAGAAGAAAGTATTTTATCCCTGTCCCATCAGATGAAGGAAATTTTAGCAATACTGAACAGCTATTTCTGAGGACAGAGCCTTAGTGGGAGGTATATTAGTAGCTTTCTCTTCCCCACCTTATTTTTTTTCTAGTAGTTTTTCACCCCATCGAAGTCCCAACATGTAGTTAGTTCTGTGAGTTAATGAAGGAACTGCAAAACTATTGTCCCTGAATAAAACAGCATAGAATCAAGCAAGGTAAAAAGAAGTATGATCTCTTAGGCAGAGATTTTGGACCTGAAGATGGTTGTTTGAACAAAAAAGATAAGTTTTGCAGTTGTACCTATAAGAATCTGCACTCTTGCTGATTAATTGAATCCTCCAATCCTTTGGATTGATTTGGCCCAGAAATACATCTTATTAATATGTAAATTAATGTCACAAGCTAAATCTGTTGGTGCAAATAGGAGAAAGCTCTCATTACCTAGATTCTAGCTACTTAAAAGTAGAAAATGCTTAATTGGTCAAATAAAGTGGAGGGAGCAGCTGTACTGACACGCTATGCTGAGCTTGGTTGATTTTAACCTTGTGTAACATTTTAGCAGCTTAGTGTTTTGTCAGAATCCTAGTCTTTTGGTTCGATTTTGATTCAATATATAGTGTGAATCCTGAAAATGAGTTACCGGTAACTCTGGACTCAGATTAATCATGTTATATGAATCCAGTTATGCTCTAGTTTAGAGACTTTGCATTGAAGTCTGCTGACATACGTGAGAGTACGTGCATGTGCATATATTCTCACTGTAGTACCAACCTCAGCCCACACTACAGCTGTGCCAAGGAGATTTTGGGCACCCACAATGCCCAGCCTGTTTCTCTCATTGCCTGGAGTCAGCGCCCACAATCAGCAAAGACAGGACTCCTTTGTCAAAATCCTAATTCCCATTGGATTGGCTGAAATGGGGAAATAATTTTTCAATCTTGTATCATTTCATCCTTTTTCCAGAATTTTCCCAACAAGTGGAGGCTGCAGTTCTGAATCTGTTTAATTGAGGTTGTGTAACTTCTTAGCGTAGCCTAATAGAAAAACTTGAGCAAACTGTTAGTATGGGGAAGAAGAGATGGACACCCTGAAAATTAGGAAAGAAGAAATAGAGGCTTGGTATTTTATGCTGCAATTCTTTATAGCCTGGTTCTTTCCCCCTTATTTTATATTATTATGATGTAGACTACTCTTGCATAGGGAGGTTCCATGTTGGTTAAATATCCTGAGGAAAAGCTGTAAGGGTAAACACCTTAATTAAATGGATCAGACCCAAGTATGAGATCCTGCTTTTGGTAACAGTTAATTTTTTTTCTCTTCCGTCAATAGTTGGTATTCCAGAATGAAATATAGGACCCATCTTCACAACTTTAAAAGCAATGCCCTCTAGATATATTGGACAATAATTCCAATTACATATGGGTAAGCGTGGTAGGATTTGTTTTCTAGCACATCTGAAAGGCACCAGATTGGGGAAAGTTTGACTTAAAGGATTCCGAAAGATCTGCCAAGTTAAAATGTACTCAACATACAAAGAACATCTACTCGATCTGTAAACAGGATGTCTTGCATCCTGTTTCCAAAATGACTTGCCAGATGCCTCCAAGAAGCCCATCTGCAAGACATGAAATTTGCCAACCCTCCCCTGTGTTATTTTCCTGCAGGGATCTATTAACTGGGAATAGATTTCCTTTGAACAGGGAGTTGCTGTTATTCTACGAGCATCAGTGTGATTAGCTTTATCTCCAACACGGCCCAATTTTATACAATGGATCAGAAAGGAATTTTCCCCTTCCTTGAAATGGAGTCCACATTGGCAGTAATCAAATATGTGTGTTGGACTCTCAGAAGTGGGCACATACAAAATTACACATCCCTCAGCATCTTAACTCTAGACTGCGTAACAATTTCTGAACCGAAATTGTAAAACAAAGAAGAATTTTGTAGAGCAGCTAGTTGCGTGCCACAAACTGAAGAGAGAGGCACCCTAGAGCTCCCTTGAAGTGTAACTTTTTAAAGGAGCACATACATTATTTACAACACACTTTGCCATAAGAAGTGATGATGGTTACTATATATAAGTAGATAAATCCACATTTTTAGTCTAGTTTTCAGTCTTTCTGGTCCTGAACATTCTCCTGGCTTAGGAAGCCTGTTCATCTAATTTACGTGGGCTGGTGTTGTATTCATGCAAAGGGTTAATATCAATTATTTCAAGATCGCTAAACAGAACCTCCATATTTAGACATCGTATACCTCTGAATAACAAATACTACGTAGGAGTTGTGCAAACAATGTGGGGATTGGGTGTGGAGGAAGATATTGCCCAATACTTTGTTCTTGCTATCTTGGAAACAAATACAGGTAGTCCTTGACTTACGACCACAATTGAACCCAACATTTGCATCCCTAACCAAGACAGGTGTTAAACAGGTTTTGCCCTATTTTACGACCTTTCTTGTCACCGTTGCTAAGTGAATTGCCACAGTTGTTAAGATGATTTGTTAAATGAATCTAGCTTCCCCAATGATTTTGTTTGTCAGAATGTTGCAAAAGTTGATGACACCAGCCCTGGGACACTGCAACCGTCATAAATGCCTATCAGTTGCCAAGTGTCTGAATTTCGATCACAGGGATGCTGCAAAACAGTTGTATTTGTGAAAAATGGTCATCAGTCACTTTTTTCAGTGCCGTTGTAACTTTGAACGGTCACTAAACAAATGGTTGTTAAGTCAAGGGCTATTTGTATGGACTTGCTGTGGCTTTTCAGTGTGGCCATTATGGTAACCCTGATATGACTAATCAGCAGGGGTGAAATCCAGCAGGTTCTAACAGGTTCTGGAGAACCGGTAGCGGAAATTTTGAGCAGTTCGGAGAACCAGTAGTGGAAATTTTGACTAGTTCAGAGAACTGGCAGATACCACCTCTGGCTGGCCCCAGAGTGAGGTGGGAATGGAGATTTTGCAATATCCTTTTTTTTTTTAAAAAAAAATTGATTTATATGCCGCCCTTCTCCGGAGACTCAGGGCGGCTTACAATGCGTTAAGCAATAGCCTTCATACTTTTGTATATTTATACAAAGTCAGCTTATTGCCCCCACAAACTGGGTCCTCAATTTACCCACCTTAGAAAGGATGGAAGGCTGAGTCAACCTTGAGCCTGGTGAGAATTGAACTCGCAGTAATTGCAGGCAGCTGGATGTTAAATGCTGCCTTAGGAGGCATTAGCCTCCTACGCCACTCAGACTCCCCAGGATTGGGGAGGGAATGGGGATTTTGCCGTATCCTTCCCCTGGAGTGGGGAGGGAATGGAGATTTTGCAGTATCTTTCCCCTGCCACGCCCACCAAGCCACACCATGCCCACCAAGCCACGCCCACAGAACCGGTAGTAAAAAAAAATTGGATTTCACCCCTGCTAATCAGACATGAAAGCCAGCCTGGTGTAATGGACCAGGTAGTGGAGTAGGAGCTACAGTGTTTAGTTTTCTCTTAGTCACAGAGACCCCTGCACAATTTTTAGCCAGTCGCTTTTTTTCCACTTTACACATCCTGGAAGAAGTTAATAGCAAACCACTTTGCAATTTTGTCAAGAAAACTGCATGGAATTGTCCAGGAAGGCACCAGAAAATAAAAGGGTTGGTTTATCTTCCCAACAGTTTTAGCCCAACAGCAAAACTTTTATTTCTCAGGAAAAGGACTAGATAAAACTATTGCAAAATAGCGGGGTGTGATTCATACTCCAGGGAACCCTTGGGCCCTTTCTCTCAATTAACCACTTACTGAAGGAGACAAGTCCTGCTTGTCTTGGCATATCTGCTTCCAGATGCGCTGATCTTTGTAGCCCATTGGCTTTGGGCCAGGTTCTGCCTTCATATCCATTTTCTGCTGCTGCCTGTTCCAGTCTAGCTGGATTCTTGCAACACGAGCTTCTAGTCCTCATTGCTACATTTAGCAACAATAAGCTAACATTTCCTGGTTGGATGCCATCTGACTAGTTCCAGAACTAGTTGGGCATCCTAGAGGTTGGTGTTCTGACACATCTGGAAAGCACTCTTGCTGGAGAAGGATGTCCCAAAGTTCAGGTGTACATGTGAACACCTGGCTGGAATTCTGCTCTTGAATAACAAGACAATTTTGGCAAAAACATTTCTGAAGATAATGATGAAAGGAATACAATAGTGAATTGCCTTTATAGCCAGCTCTTCTCCAAAGAGATCCAGTGGCACATAAAGTTCTTCCTTCCCAGGCCAACTTTCTGACTGGGCTCCCCATCACAATATGCCAGAGGTGAAATAATGGGAGAATTGGGGGTTGCAGTGCATCCTCACCTTAGGGATGTTGTGATGTTACTGGAAAACTTATTTATTTAAATCAAATTTATATAGTTACCCATCTCACCAAACGTAACTCTGGGTAGTGTAGGAAGTTAACACCCACCCCTTTCCTAGAAGAATGAAATATTTTAGGAAATATTAAAAAGGTAGAATATTATGTTTCCCTGGATGAGAAATAGAGAAGCATGTTTTAAAGACGAAGCAGCTCCCACCTTCTTGCCCACCCCCCACCCTTTGTCAATGGGCCAGAGGCAGAAACTCAATTCCCTCCCATCTTTATCAATGGACCATCATCTGCAACACAATAGGACCCATCTAGCAACAGAAACTAACACAATAGGACCCATCTAGCAACAGAAACTCACCATGTGGCACCTGGGAAGATTACATCAGCCATCAAGGGTAGCTAAGACCCCCACCTCCTGTGAGTCTGACAACCAATCAGGATACTCTTTCTGGGCCCCAGGAAGTTCAAAGCCAGAGAGGGCATAAAACCCGGGAACTTGCAGCATGTCACCCCTTTTTCTGTTCAGGAACTCAAGCCATGTGATTCTGTCCACCATTAAACCATCTTTCCAAGCAGTCTCCATGTTTCCAGTGTCTTTTTCCCCACTTGGAGCTGAACCCAGAAAGATATTTCTTCTAACAGTAGCATACAGCAAAACAGTAAACAAACCGTACTTAGATTTTTAGATTTAAATTTTTAGCCATTCTTAAGAAACATATTTCTAAAATATCTAAAAAGCTATAGACGGCTTTCTTTGGGATTTACTAGCATTTGTTTCAATGGTTAAATGAGCCAAGCCTACAATATGTTTCTCTGTCTGGATTTACATGTCAAGCCCATGGGCTTAGGAAACTACACATGACATTCATGCATGCAAGGAGTTAGTCATTGGCCTCTGTTCTCTCTCACCTTTTAGTTTTGCAGCCAATGTAAATGTGCCACAATTGGCATGTTTCACTTGTGGAGATGGGCAGCTACGGAAATCAAATAAATAAGTAAATAAATAAAATGGTGCCTTTTTGGTTATAGGACAGCCACAAATGTTTCTCCACAGGTATGCCTGGATCCTAAATCCTTATAGACCATGTTGCAAATTCTGGGAACTGAAGTTTCTTCACATCTCACTGGGAAAGGTTTTCTTTCCCGCACATATTTCTAACGCAAGGCAAACCAAATTCTGGTTTTTGCTCCTGTTGCCAATTTTGAACCTTTAATAGCTTGTTAGTGGACAGCAGGCAGAGACTGTAGATCAATGGACTCTGCATATGCTGAGAACAGCCAAAACTACTGGGAAATCCATCATTGAGTTGGTTGCCATAGAAATGTCTAGTTTCAACATTCCCACAGCCTCCCCCTCCCCATTTCTCCATCTTTTCAGCGGAGATTTCCCAATAGTAAGTATACGTAAGGAATATACGTTATTGGTGACGCCTGGCTGGTGCTATCTTGCAACGGGATAAAAGACTCTTTTGTGCAAACTGGTGTGTGTGCGTGCATGTGTGTGTGTGTGTGTGTGTGTGTGTGTGTTTTATGTGCACATCGATGAACCAGAGAGAAAAAAACAGAGTCCCTTGAAGAGGTGGGAGCTTGAATGAAGTGCTGGTTTATAGGTCTGATATGACATTTAGCAAGAATTGACTTGCACTGCGAGAAGAATGCACTAAATAAAAGAATAAACAGCACTTTATTCTTCTTGGTGATGCAAGAAGAGGTAAATCACTGGTACGTATTATGGGTTATTAAATTATTCTGGCTTTTATATGTCTTTTCCTAAGACCACTTTTGTCCTTTTTATTGGAATGGCAGAACAATGGACTTCCAATTATGATAGACTTCCGGGGCTGCAACTGTAAATAAAGCCCAGCCTGAGGTGATAAATACTTCACCTGTTGAATTTTTGCCTGTGTGGCTGTTGAATGTATAGGCAGAATACTTTCTGCAAAGGAGAGGATTGGCAGCCCTATGAAGAAGGAGCTAATCTTAACCAGGGCGCAGTTTGGGGATATGAAAGAGGAAAGGCAGACTGTGTAATCCACGAGTGTCCAATATTTTGGCTTGCCTGAGCCACTTTCAGTGAAGAGGGATTGTCATGGGCTGCATATAAAATACATAATGTAGCTAATGTACATAAATAACAAACTTTATTTATTTTTTTAATATTTTTCATTATAACATTATGGGGGGCCACATTACTAGCTGTGTAGGGCCGCATGTTTAGGTTGGACATGCGTAATGTAATCTAAATTGTTTTCCGCCAAGCTTTATACCATTCTTGCCCCCCTTATGTCAGGCGCTTACTTAGCCTTACTCCTGCACTGAAATGTTTCTGCTCCTTTGTAACCAAAGTGTTTATAGATCCTTTCCAGAAAAGTGAGAAACTGAGATTTCCCATCGGAGTCCAGCTTTTCTTCTCAAAACATGCCCTCATGCTCAGGTTTCCAGGAAGCCACAAGTGGCCCCAAATCCTTCTTGATATGCATTTTTTTAAAAAAAGGCAACGTGATGAATAGAAATGCATTTTTACTGATGGGCTTGCATAGGTTTTTCTGAACAACTTATCAGTAGATTTGCATTGTTCATTTAGGATTTAATGTTGTACTGTTTAATGTTGAAGGGTTTCCTATCACAGTAAGAACAGAGAGTCTGGCTTGTTCAGTATCAGTTTTCAATTGTGGCTAGGTAAGTATCACAAATAAGATGACTTCTCCAGCCATGTGTCTTCAGATTTTCTCACCTGCAATATCCATGATCCTGAGCCAGGATGAACATTCTTCCAGTAGCAAGACATAATTGTACAGGTAGTCCTCGCATACAACCATTTGTTTAGTGACTGTTTGAAATTACAATGGCACTGGAAAAAAGTGACTTATAAGTGTTTCTCACACTTATGACCATTGCAGCATCCCCATTGGTCCCTCGATCAAAATTTAGACGCTTGGCAACTGACTCATATTTATAACAGTTGCAGTGTCCCAGGTTGCATGTGATCACTTTTTGCGACCTTCTGACAAGCAGTCAATGGGGATGCTGGGTTCACTTAACAATTGTGTTGCTAACTTAACAATTGCAGTGATTCGCTTAACAACTGTGGCAAGAAAGTTTGTACAATGGGGCAAACCCACTTAACCATTCTCTCGAATAGCAACATAAATTTTAGGCTCGACTGTGATCGTAAATCGAGGACTACCAGTAGCCTAACCTAATGAGAAAGATTTTTCACTGGGAAAAATCTTTCCCTGTTACTTCCTCTTACACCGGTTGTTCTGAAACACTGTTGCTGAACATGAAAAGCTCCGGTGGCTTTCTAAGGTAGAGAAGCAATAGATAACTAATATAAACCCTGCTGGATCAGAGGAGGGGGCTGCTCTTAATCCAGCATCCCACTCCAATCTCTTAATGTGACAGAACCTGCACCTGGAAGAGCAGTGGGAGGAGGTTTGACAACCCTGAGCTTCCCCAGAGACAGGCCAGCATTCAGAGATTGTGCAGTCCTAAACTGGATGGGGGAAAGGGGAAGCAGTTCAGGGTAGACACGTCTTAGAATCTTTCATGATATAGCATGAAACGGGTGTCAAACTCTATTTCTTTGAGGGCTGCATCAGGGTTGTGTTTGACCTTGGAGGGCTGGGGGGGGGCATGGCCAGATCAATGTCACTCATGTTGGGGGTACCTGTGGTGGCCCGGGCAGGGCTGGGGGGAGCCATTGCCCTCCCGAGCTCCGTTTTCATCCGTGACGGCCTCCTCCAGCCCAGGAGGACCACACGTGCCCCTCCTGAACTCCGTTTTGACTGGCAGAGGCACCGTGGGCTGGTCCTTCACTGTTTCCAGGGTGGCCCTGCGGACCAGATCTAAGCATCCCGTGGGCCAGATGTGGCCCGCGGGCCTTGTGTTCGACACCCCTGATCTAGTAGATTCAAAAGTTATAACTTTAGTTTGGCAAGATTCTGTTTGTTTGTTTTTTATTTGATTTATATGCCGCCCTTCTCCGGAGACTAAGGGCGGCTTACAATGCGTTAAGCAATAGCCTTCATCCTTTTGTATATTTATACAAAGTCAGCTTATTGCCCCCACAAACTGGGTCCTCAATTTACCTACCTTAGAAAGGATGGAAGGCTGAGTCAACCTTGAGCCTGGCGAGATTCGAACTTACTAATTGCAGACAGCTGGAGTTAAATTACTATGCATTAGTCTGCTGAGCTATCCAGGCTCTTTGACTTGTTCACTAGATGTAAACAAGTCAAGGACTGAACTTGATTAGGTTTTGCTGTGTCTTCTCTGTGCTTGGGCTTGACATTTCTGCGAATCAGAGGAAAGGCAAGGCGGGTCTCTCACAGGAGAGAAAGGGAAGGGCATCCAAGTCTCTTTTCAATGCATCTCAGCTCAATTAAGAGATGCTGGTTCCAAAAGCACTCAGTGATTCACCATCTGTACTTCTCTCTTCACAGACAAGCTGTTTGGGAAACGTCTGCTGCAGGCTGGACGTTACATCATGTCCAATAAATCGTGGATGAAAACGGTCCCCACAGAAAACTGCGATGTGCTGATGACTCTGGCAGGTGTGTAAGGTCAGAGAGGCGGTTGCCGTTGATTGTCTCCAAATGTCATTAGAATTGTGGTTTTAATTTTCCTCTCTCTGCCACTTCCTCTAAAGAACTTCTGCAGTTTGACATTCTGAACCAGTCTAGTCTTGATTGCTGAAATACAGTAGCTGGAGGTAACCTTGTAGGATGTGATGGCTTCCAGGTGTTGGGCCTTCTATTCTCAGAATTCATAGTAACCAGATTAGAATTGGATCCAGATGATCAAGTGTAGACCCATTGTTAGAGCTGTGTTGACGTATTGCTTTTATAATTTGTTTTTCCCTGGCTGCTGTGGGTTTTATGGTTTTCTTCGTATGTTTTTTTAAACATGGTTAGTCATCCAGAGCCGTGCATTTAGATAAGTCTCATAAACAAATGCACCAAAGTGATTGCTTTGGGCTTAATAGGTTGAATAGACCCATCCAATTTCAAGTCATTGATAAAACTATTCTTTAAAAATTCATAACTTGGTGAACCATTCAATGGCCAAAGTTTGTGCAATATGGCTGGTTGAATCTTACCTTACTCCTGAGGAAATGATTTATCTAGGGCTCTGTCAGCTGACAAAACTGAAACGACTACATCTCAATTCACCTTGGCCTGACAATCCTTGCTTGCTGTTGCTTCCTCCAAAGTTTACAGCTTTAAAAAAAGGTACAATGTGCCTATCTGAGAATAGATATACATTATATGGGAGGAACACATCAGCCAAAATACTAATCCAGGAGAATTTTATTTAATGTATCTCATTACCAGCATTTGTTTTGTATAAAAGTAACAAGGTAGACAAGTGAGACATCAAAACTAAATGATTCAGCAAAAACAAAATAAATAAATATAAATAAATATTTAACCTTGGATTGACTCCTGGTGACAGCTTCTATGTAGTCGTGTCCCATCCCCGTCCCCCACCTTCTTGTGAAAAATGATGAAGATGACAAGCTTCGAACTGGTAAAATTGCTCTGTCTCTAAAACATTTCCCAGAGTGAAAACCTGCAAGGGTAATAATGTAGATAGACCCAGCCGCAAGTGTCCAAAGTGACTAAAACCTCAGGAAATTGCCAAATTTCATGTGTTCTTATGGAAAATGTTGCAAGATGTCAGTTGGAACATCAACATTTTTGGAGACTTAATGTTCACACATGATTTTAGCTCTTTTAAGAACTTATTATTATTAAAAATAATTTTCAAGGTATATAGGAGGAAAGTCCCATGTTTCACAGTGCTCAGAGGCATCGCATAACTCGAACCTGGCTTGCATTTCTGTTACCAATGCAATGACCCACATGCAGATCGAGAATTCTTCCAAAAGAATTTAAGATCAGCTAATGATTTCAGTTAGGAAGACAGAGATCAAATTAAAGAAAAGTATGGGAAGCCCAGGAATGTTTTGGTCAACCCTAGAATAAAGTTTGTACACTTTTACTTGTTCCCCCTCCCCCGCCAATAATTATTTTTCTACCTATTTCCAAATACAAGTGTAGCAAACTTCCTTATATGGGGAAACTTCATTTGAGACTCTGATTGAGCCTAGAATTATGGTCGTAAGTTGGGCTAGTTGTTAAGGAGGTCACCATTTTACCTTGGCGACGTTTCGACGAAGTCTCATTTGTCATCTTCAGGCTGGTGTTCTCGGCGTTGTGCTTCCAGGAGCAAGACACTTCCAATTTTATATATAAACGTCGCCAAGACACTTCCAATTTTACGTGGGAGAAGACCCGAATAACCAAAGACCTACATACAAACACCCGCGAAAACCTGAGAATATATATATATATATATATATATATATATATATATATATATATATTTATTTATTTATTTATTTGTAATGTTCATGAAGCAAATCCATTATCTACAATGGGCGTTTTTGTCAGAAACCTAAAGTAAACTCCAGTTTCTGACAAAAAAAATATTGCAGACATCCATACATGTGGGCCAGTTGATGAACACCCAAAATGCAATCTTGTAACTGGGGAAGGGCAGGGGGCGTCCTTGAAAACTTTGAATCTGGTTCATATGAATGCCTGGGGAAGTCTGTTGTAATTTTGAACCCTTGCTAAGCAACCAATTGTAAGTAAGGACTACCTGTATTAGTGCTTCTAGGCGTGTCGGACTACAATTTCAATTGCCTTTGATCAGCATGGCTAGAAAGTGATTGGAGTTTTTTTTTTTTTTTTAAATTTGATTTATATGCCGCCCTTCTCCGGAGACTCAGGGCGGCTTACAATGCGCTAAGCAATAGTCTTCATCCTTTTTGTATATTTATACAAAGTCAGCTTATTGCCCCCACAACTGGGTCCTCAATTTACCTACCTTAGAAAGGATGGAAGGCTGAGTCAACCTTGAGCCTGGCGAGATTCGAACTTGCAGTAATTGCAGGCAGCTGGTCTTAATAACAGGGTGCTTTAAACCACTGTACTACCAAGGCTCGTCCAACATATGTGAGTAGTTCCCACTGCTGCTATAAGCCACTTGGAATTCCATGGGGTATGTTTTGAAGTAAGCAGCTATAGCAGGGGTCCCCAAACTTGGTGACTTTTAAGACTTGTGGACTTCAACTCCCAGAATTCCCCAGCCAGCATGGGTAGCTGGGGAATTCTGGGAGTTGAAGTCCACAAGTCTTAAAGTTGCTAAGTTTGGAGACCCCTGAGCTATAGGATTGCAGCCCAACTTAACCATTAGCGTTTGTAAATTGCAGTTTAATTAATTTCCCTATTCTATCTAAAAACTGCATTTCTCAAACATCCAGTTTATATTTTTCCCATCTGAAACTGGGTACTTCAGTTCAGAGGAGGCAACTAGGGGACAAAAAGCTTAACCACAGTTATCTCAGCTCTGTTACCTGATTCCTAAGGGAGGAGTAGAACTCCCAGTCTCCTGGTTTCTAGGTCAACACCTTAACCACTATTCCAAAACTGACTCTCAGTTTAGGTGAAGAATAGAACTAAACCAGTGGGGTTTATTTATTTATTTATTTATTGGTTCGATTTATATGCAGCCCTTTTCCGGAGACTCAGGGCGTCTTACAATGCATTAAGCAATAGCCATCATACTTTTGTATATACCTGCTTAGTAGGGCTTTCGGGGGCCCCCCAAGCGGTGTTCTTTTTTATACAAAGTCAGCTTATTGCCCCCACAATCCGGGTCCTCATTTTACCTACCTCGAAAGGATGGAAGGCTGAGTCAACCTTGAGCCTGGTGAGATTTGAACTTGCAGTAATTGCAGGCAGCTGGTGCTATTTAACAGCACTTTAGTCTGCTGCGCCACCAAGGTTTAGAAACTAGTTTAGGAATTACCAATATATGTGAACAGGACACTTATGATTAATTCAAGGAAGCAGACCATGACCTAACATGACAGGTGAGCTCAGCCAGGGAGTCAGAAGTTTGGGGGGGGGGTTGCCTCCTTATGTTAGCAGAAGGAATAAAGCCAAATATGTGGTTGAAAGGAGATACCAACCCAGGAGAGATGCCAAATTGTAATGGAATATGGAGGTGCAGGAAAGGTGGGAGAAGGAGCACTTCTGCACTTAAGCTTTTGAATCACTGCCAGTGAGGAGGCATTCACAAACACTTGGGAGAAAGAAGCTTGCATCACTCCAAGGCATTCAAAAACGTAGCTAAAAACGAATGACTAATTGCATTGTGCAGCTCTTCAGCCACCATTGCAAAGGATGATCTGTTATGACATTTAAGAATGTTCTGTAGGAGTAATGATTCACCCACAAGTCCAGAGGAACCCTAAAGTTCTCACAACTGATAAATTAATGTCAGGCCCCCAAAACCAAGAAAGACACGTGGTGATTCTTCTAAGCAATTTGGAATCAAATCTCATTGGTTGGCTACACATGAGGGATTTGGAATCAGAATAGAGCTGGAAGGGTCTTTGGAGGTCTTCTGGTCCAACTTTTCTCAAGCAGGAGACACTACACAATTTGAGACAAGAGGCTCTCCAGTCTCTTCTTAAAAACCTCCAGTGTTGACGCACCCACAATTAACCATTCTTCTGGTTAATTGTTAATTGTTAACTGTTCCTCTGGTTAATTGTTAATTGTTAACCGTTCCTCTAGTTAATTGTTCTCACTGTTAAGAAGTCTCCTTAATTCCAGGTTGCTTCTTTCCATTTTTTCTTTCCACATCTATTGTTTCTTGTCTTGCTTTCCGGTGCTTTGGAAAATAAATTCTCTCCTTGATTAGTTTCCATCCATTGTTTCTTGTCTTGCTTTCCGGTGCTTTGGAAAATAAATTGACCTCCTCTTCTTTGTGGCAACCTCTCAAATATTGGAACACTGCTATCCTTCTTTTCTCTAGACTAGCCATACCCAATTCCCTGCAGTTGTTCTTCATATGTTTTAGTCTCCAAAGTCTTAACATCTGTTTTGTAATGTGACCAAAACTAGCTGCAGTATTCCAGGTATGGTCTTCTTACTAAGGTTTTATAAAGTGGTACTAATTCTAATAGCAACTTTCTTTTATTGTTCCACACCTATAGACAGAATTGAGGCAACTAAGTACTCTACTAGCTGCATCCGGCATATACTCTGAGCTATTAGGGAGGTGCTGTCTTCACTCTCTTTCTCTCATACGAAATATCTGGAATCAGCTGCCTCTTATTCCTTTGGAATGCACTCCTGGGAATGCAGCCTACTACATCCCGTCGCAATCAATGCTCGTATTTGATTGTTTTGTTCCGGCAAGGGCTTCACCGTCCACTTTGCAAGCTTTGACCTATGTCTTCAACACTGCACGGCCTCCAATCCTTCTAGCAGTTAATTTGCTAATGGGAAAATTGATGCATCTTCTCTGTTTGATATCAATGCATATGTATGAACATTAAGGCATCTTGCAGTAGGCATCCAGCTGTTTTACATAAGTTTTGCTGCAGATGCATATTTCAGTCACAGCAATAACCTACTGAAAGTCAGTGTTTTGCTAATGTGTCCTTAACTTGAAAACTGATGGCACTTGGTTTTTTCAGTCGGCAAAATAAAGAACGCAGCACCTAGCAAATAGAGAGGCAATTCAACAAATTATGGTTATGGAACATGATACACTCAGTGAAAAAAAGAATAAGGGTGTAATTAGCATTTCCGTTTAGAAATGTGGATATAGCATGGGTTCTTTACCCATGAGTTAAATCACCTCTAACTTTAATGCTATTTAGGGAAAATATCAAACAGGCATGAGTCTATGTGTGAGATTTGTTGTGTGGCTAGCTCTTGTGTATCTTAGTTGCAAGATTTTAGCTGAAGATCAGGAGAAATTCTTGGTCCAAGTGGTTTGTTATTGGAATGAATTACCTAGAGCAGGGGTGTCAAACTCGATTTCATTGAGGGCTGCATCAGGGTTGTGTTTGACCTCGGGGTCATGGCCAGATCGATGTCACTCATGTCAGGGCACCTGTGGTGGCCCAGGCGGGGCTGGGGGGATCCATTGTTCTCCTAGGCCCGTTTTCATCTGTGACGGCCTCCTCCAGCCCTCTGCCAGCAAAAACTGAGCCCGGAAGGATCACACGTGCCCCTCACAAGCTCAGTTTTCGTTGGCAGAGGCACCGTGGTTACCAGGCCAGATCTAAGCACCCAGTGGGCCAGATGTGGCCTGTGGGCCTTGAGTTTGACAACCCTGACCTAGAGTAGTGGTGATGGATTTGAAGTTCTTCCAGTGGAGCTGAATTGCAACTCCCCAGGATCGATAAAGGAGAATATTTGGAACTGAGGGTGGAAATGAGGAGTCCTTGGTGCTCTCTGAGCTTTGTTCTTTACTTATAGATCTTTCATTACCCAAACTAGGCAACATCACCAGAGCATTGTTGATTTTACCTAGTTTGGGTAATGAAATGTCATGTCTGCAAGAAAATAACCATGTTCAGAGAGCACCAAAGACTTCCCAACTCCCAGCATCTTTCACTTTATCCATGGGAGTGGATTCATCTGGACCTAGAGAGAATTCCTCATGCATTCACTCACAAAGGATTTCTTATTTATTTATCAATCAAATTTATATGGCCACCCATCTCACACAAAGTGAGTCTGGGCAGCATACACTTGCAATAAAACCAACGATTACAAGTAGTCCTTGACTTATGATT
Organism: Pantherophis guttatus; assembly: GCF_059756535.1. Taxonomy (NCBI): domain Eukaryota; kingdom Metazoa; phylum Chordata; class Lepidosauria; order Squamata; family Colubridae; genus Pantherophis; species Pantherophis guttatus. The sequence continues at coordinate 21,140,072 of NC_142063.1, forward strand.
GCAGTTGGGACCAGAACTGTTGCTCAGCAAAGTGGCTGTTAAGTGACTCCTGCCTCATTTTACGATCTTGTTGCAACAAGCAATTGTTAACTGCAGTTGTTAAGTGAATCATGCAGTCGTTAAGTGTGTTAGGAAATGATAATTTTCTAATTTGTTGGGTTGGCAATATATAAAACCTCAATATAGCTTTGAGGCTATATTGTGTATCTGGCTTCCCGCATTGACTTTGCTTGGCAGAAACTTGATGGCAGGGTCGCAAACGGCAATCACACAACTCTGGGATGCTGCAACAGTTGTAAATACATGTCAGTTACCAAGCAACCAAATTTTGATAACATGACTGTGGGGATGCTGCAATGGTTGTAAGTGTGAGGACTGGTTGTAAATCACTTTTTTCAGTGTTGCTGTCAGGGTTCCAAGTAATACACCCATAGCAAACAGAACTCTGTGGCAAGCAGGTTCCTCAAAGTACAGGCTTATTGGAGATATTATTTTGACACAGACTGGCGAAAACTGACTCTAAAGGTTCCCACGGTTTTCACCTAATTAAAAGTAAAGTTTTCCCCCCTTTCCCAAACAGTCACATGGTACAATCAAGGTGCTGCCTGGTTGCTTGGAAACTTCAGTCCTCCTCTTTCAGTTACCTGTGGGAATGTCCTTGGTTCCTAGGAGAAAGTATTCTGTTTTTGCTATGTTTTGGATAACCCCCAGCTATCTCTATCTCTATTCGCTCCTCCCTATCCCTCAGCACCATTGTGGCAACACTAAGGCCTACAAGATGGCCTCAGTCAGGCCAGCTTCAGAGTTGACAGTTGTTCTAACTTTGAACATTTATTTATTTATTTTTATTTATTTATTTATTTAATTTATATACCGCCCTACTCCCGAAGGACTCAGGGCGGTGAACAGCCAAACAGTAAAAATACATAGATACAAAATTTAAAAACAAAGTAAAATCGAATTAAACAATTTGGCCCAAACAGATTAAAACCCCAATCATTTTAAAAAACCGATTAAAATTTGCATAATTAAAAAGAGGGAAAAGATTAGGCCAGGCCCACCTGGTGGAATAAAAAGGTCTTAAGAGCGCGGCGGAAGGTGTGCAGATCCGGGATCCTCCGTATCTCCGGGGGGAGCTCGTTCCAGATAGTAGGTGCCCCCACAGAGAAGGCCCTCCCCCTAGGGGCCGCCAGTCGACATTGTTTGGCTGACGGCACCCGGAGGAGCCCCTCTCTATGAGAGCGTACTGGCCGGTGGGAGGCTATTGGTGATAGTAGGCGGTCCCGTAGATAACCAGGTCCTAAGCCATGGAGCGCTCTAAAGGTGGTAACCAAAACCTTGAAGCGCACCCGGAAGACCACCAGGAGCCAGTGCAGCTCGCGCAGGAGAGGTGTTACATGGGAACGCCATGTCGCTCCCATTACCTTAACATTTGCTATACAAATTCTTGTAAATTGAGGACTACCCATAAAACATTATACCAAAGCCATTTAAAACAGTTTAATATAATTTTTTTTAAAAAGCAAGGTGACAAAATGGAACATATTACAATATTATACATGATGTAGCCTACACATGGGCTATCTGTCAACAGAGATCCTGAAAAAGTCATGTTTTAAGGAATTTCTGCAAGATTACAGTGGTTGGGGCGAATCTTATGGGAGAGGCAAGGGGAGATTGGCATCCAAACGTTGAGTGCCAGAGACTAGCATCTACCAAACAGGTTTATACTCAATACCAAATCCAGATACTCCATGTTATGAGATCTTAACATAGATCTCTAAAAACATTCATTCATTTTGGGCAGGGTTCCATTTAAAAGCATATGCAGTATTCCGATATTTTCACAAATTAACAAGGTACATGTTTTGCCCTAGACAGAAGAATTGTAAAAAGAAGCTGGTATACATATTTAGAAGTAAAATGTGACCTAAATTAACAAAGCGGGTATGGATTCAAGGACTAAACTAGTTATTGTGTCCATGGATTTGCTTTTATGAAAGAAGAGATATAGTAATATATCGTAATATAATGGGAAATTCTGCACTCTCTGTAATTAGATCATATAAGCTGTTTTCTAGAATGTAAGTTATTCACTATAAAATGTGTTCAAACAGTGTGATAGAAAATGCAGCAACTCTTGAGTTCACATGACACACTACACCAGACTAAAATGGGTTTTGGTGATGTATGATCTATTGTGCTGCAAGATCAGAATTCATTTCTTAACATTTGATTGGAACCAAGGCATTACGTTAATCCATAGTATGGTTTATTTGGTCAAAACATGTGAGCGCAGCAATTCTTGTTTCATTATCCTAATTTAGGACGCTATCTGAATCTGTCCAGAGTGTCAGTATTCATAGATCATATTGTATAATCATATTGCTTGATTTATGAGGCCCAGATACCACCACTGCCTTCTCTTGTAATTTTCCTTTGTTTTTTCCCTGCATTTTTCTCATAGTTCAGAAAATCCATTAAGTAGAGAAAGACGGAATATTTTTACAATGACTTATGACCGATAGCAAGAACTGCTGGCTATTTAAAAGCACATACTCACCCCGAACATTACTTTATGCTCATTAATTACCTTAATCTTCTTTGTATTCATATTGATAGCTGGCCTTCTCTAAAATAAGCTTGCAATCATCTCAGCTACGCTCATAACAAGATCATATGTGGTCCAACAGTTAATTAATTGGACTTAAATAGCATCATAGGCACATGATAGTTAGAAACTTCAAGAGAGACAGAAAGACACAAAGTTGTGCAAGAGAGTTGGAGTAAAAAGTAATGCGCCAGGGTTTTTTTTCCCCCTCTTACTACATCAGAGCATCAGAAGAGGCTGTGCAGGTTTTAAACAGCAGCAATAGGAGGCAGTAAATGGAATGATTCATGGAAATTATTTTCACTGTCCTGGGAAAATAATACCTTGTTCTTAATTGGGTTGCACTCACTACATATTTTGGGAATGAGCCTAAAACTATTTTCACTAGTGGCCTATCAATCTTATTAGATTTATATTCTGGCATTCCTCCCAGAACTCAAGAAAGTCTATGTGCCTAGATCTCTCCAGTTCTTACTCATAGCGACAATCCTGTGAGGCAGGTTTTGCTGAGAGACAAGGACTGACCCCAAGTCCATCAATGAACTTCATAGTGAAGATGGGTTGGATTCCTGGATATTTACTGCAGCAAAATATATGGGGAGCTAGAATCTCCTAGAAAGACGAGTGCTGGCAGTGTAAATAATCCACTCTGACCTTGCACAGAGATGGGAAGCAGAAAGGAGGGCATCCTGCAAGCTGTGGAAAAGGAGGGAGGAAAAGGTGATGTTGAAGGTTATAGCATGTTAGCAGCAACCAAAACCGTCAGAAGACAATTAACTGTTCAGTTCTAGTGAGCAATAAAGATTCTGCACTGGCCGTGCTGGGAGACATTAGCTTAGGTGTAGCCAGATGAAAAAGAGGAGATTCTGACATTGAACACTAAACCAACACTTTTGGTGATGTGCATGCTAGAGTTATTCCTGGATAGGGATAGAGTCATCGGGCTGATGCAATAGATGTGTCAGTTTTGATGTGGGGATTGATTTAATGCATGATTTGAAAACTGCAGTGAATGCGACAAACAACGGCAAGTGAGGTGGCTAGCTGCTAACATAAAATACTATGTTTCTCCAGAAACAAGACCCGGTCTTATTTTTTATTTTTTTTGTGTGGCTCCAAAATAAGCACCAGGGCTTATTTTGGGGGATGTCTTATTTTTTTTCCACATATGGGAGGCCCACTTCTTCTGCTTGCTCGTGGCCCAACAGGGCAGGAGGCTGCGCGGTGTGCTAGTGCCACTGCTGTGAGGCAGGTGGGGGGTGGAGCTGCTCCACGCACCCTGCACCGGCTTACCTCAGGGCCCCTGCAGCCAGGCCATCCACGCCCCGACAACTGCCTCACAGTGGCAGCACCAGCAGCCATGTCCAGTAGGATCCTATGTAGCCACCGGCCCACTTCTTTTGCTTGCTTGCAGCCATAACAGAACAGGAGATCGAGCGACATGCCATGGCCATGAGGTGAGGTGGTGGGTGATGGAGCTGCCCCACACATCCCACACCGGCTTACCTCAGAGCCTCCACAGGCAGGCCATCCACACCCCGACAGCTGCCTCGCCTTGTGGCTGCGGCACCGGCACTCAGTTGCAGCCACAAGCAAACAGAAGAAGTGGGCTGGTGGCCACGTGGGTTCCTGCTGGACATGGCTGCTGGTGCTGCCACTGCGAGGCAGTTGTCAGGGCGTGGATGGCCTGACTGCAGGGGCCCTGAGGTAAGCCGGTGCGGGGCGCATAGGGTAGATCCACCCCTCCCACTTGCCTTGTCTCACCTTGTGTCGACGGCACTGCAAGCAACCAGATGGAATGGGCAGCCGGCTGGCTGCGCAGGCTCTTAAATAGGGCTTACTTTTGGGAGTAGGGCTTAGATTAGGTGCACATATAAAAATCATGCTAGGGGCTTATTTTCGGGATAGGTCTTGTTTTCGGGGAAACACAGTACCACAGTCTTCACTGATTGCCACTTTGTTCCTGGGCTAATTGAAACCCCAGAAAGATTTACAGTATATAAGAGAACCCCTGTAGTCAGCGGCATCTGCAAAATTGGATTACTGTGTCCAAACTGGCAAGATGGTGAACAGATTGTCACAATAAAGTCTATCAGGTTGCATTGTGACACTGCCATTTTGCTGACTTTGATGCTCAGATCCTTGGAAGTGGCTATCCCCGAGAGATATGTTTGATGTCAGCCAGGAAGAAAATTCTCTGTGTTATTTTGGAAGTTGTTCAGATGTCTATCATGTTGAGCACTGTTATATTCATTCTGGATTTGAAAATTTGTGAGAAGGCTGCCACATGAACAGATGTCTGCCGATTAGGTTGGTTGTTACTGACATGGAGGCACCATATCAGTATACCAAATTATGTGAAGGCCTGTGATTGCCACACATATCCCTTTTATTTTCTGTCTCTTGGGAGTGTCAGTCTTACCCAATGTCATACTGATCATTATTTATGACACGGGACAGACTTAACCGGTGCCTCCTAATTATAGCTGAACTCTAATCCCCAGAAGGCCCAGCCAACGTAGCTAATAATGAGGGATCCTGAGAGTAGTAGGTTTCCAACCCTGTCCCAAAGCATTGGAACCATGAATGTGGGTGTTTGGGGTATGTTTTTATGTTTGGCATGAGTGCGTGAATGAGTGAGTGAATGAATGAATGAATGAATGACATTAACTTCCAACTGGAGGAAGATTGCAAGTGCAACTAGTCTTCGCATAATTCGAAAGCATGCATTTGTGTTTCATCCTACCAGATACAACTGATGACCACACATTACTATGGTTGTTGAACCACATCCGTTTGGGAATCCCAGAGCTCATCATCCAGATTCGGCATCACAAGCACACCCGGGTTTATGCATTTTTTGTCACAGCAACTTATGAAAGGTAAGTCCTCTTGGAGGTTGGCAAGAGGGATAGATGGGCAAGTTGGCCGGAGTAGATGGGCAGTAAAGACTTAGACAGCCTAGTACTTTAATTACTGCTGGAGGAGGCACTAGAAGGCTAGTCTAAAGCAATGTTTCTCAACCTTTGAGCATGCTGGCTGGAGAATTCTGGGCATTGAAGTGCAAATATCCTAAAGTTGATAAGGTTGAGAAACCTTGGTCTAAAGAGATGGAGCAAAACCATGAAAATGAATATATTTTCCATATATGGTGCAGGTTCATATAGAATCAGTCTACAGGTACTCCTTGATTTATAACCACAGTTGAGCCCATTTCTGTTGCTAAATGAAACATTTGTTAAGTGAATTTTGCCCCTTTTATGATCCTTTCTTGCCCCATTTGTTAACTGAATCATTGCAGTTGTTAAGTTAGTAAAATGGTTGTTAAGTGAATCTGGCTTCCCCATTGACTTTTCTTGTCAGAAGGTAGCAAAAGGGGATCACATGACCATGGGACACTGCAACGGTCATAAATATGAGTCAGTTGCCACATGTCCGAATTTTGATCACATAAACATGGGAATGTTGCAATGGTTGAAAGTGTGAAAAACGGTCATAAGTCCCTTTTTTCAGCGCCGTTGTAGCTTTGAACAGTCACTAAACGAACTGTTGTAAGTCGAGGACTACCTGTAATACTCCATTTGAGCCAGGGTTATCTTCTCTGACATCAACAAATCTCAAGGGTCTCAGGACCCTTGCTATCGCCTTTTAATTTGGGGAGCTTGGAGTTGAACCCAAGAGCTTATGCATTCAAAATGTGAGACTTACAGGAAAGATGGCTGAAAATATATTTATATATCATGTGATCGCCATTCATTACCTTCCCAACAAGCAAAGTCAATGTGGGAAACCAGATTTGCTTAACAACCACATGATTCACTTAATAAATGTTTAACCATGGCAAAAGAAAGTCATCAAATCGGGTGTGACTCACTTAACTATTGACTTTAACAATGGAAATTCTGGTCTCAATTGTGGTTATAAGTCTAGGACTACCTGTATAAGATTCTAATCCCGTGATGGCGAACCTATGGCACGTGTGCCGAGAGTGGCACACAGAGCCATCTCTCCGGGCACGCCAGCTGTCGCCTGTTCTTCTGTTGGGTTCTGGTCTTTGCGCATTGCCGGGAGCACTGGAAACTGGAAGAGCAGCTCCCTGGCGTGCCAGAGACCTGAAGACCAGGTGACTGGCGCGCATGCGCATACCGTAAACCAGAAGCTCACATAGACGCGTGCATGCTGGAGAGCTGCTCTTCCGGTTTCTGGTGCTCCCCTCTCCCGCGCGCGTTCCCATTTTGGCACTCTGTGCCATAAAGGTTCGCCACACTATAATCTAATCTGTTAGATATATCCTGAGAGATTTTAGCGTGTAGCTGCCTTGACCCTCTTCCCCCCACCCCCTCCATAAAGGGCTCCACAGTTTCTCTGAGAAAGCTCTATGCCCATGATGGCGAACCTATGGTATGCATGCCACAGGTGGTACACGTAGCCATATCAGTGGGCATGCCAGCTCAGTTCTGGTGCGCATGTGCGCGCCGGCCAGCTGATTTTCGGGCCTTCTGGGCCCACCAGAAGTAGGGAAACAGGCTGTTTCCTGCCTCCGGAGGGCCTGGGGGGGGGGTGGGGAAGGCCTGTTTTTCTTTCTTATCTGACTCCAGATCCTCTCTATGCATCTGGGGAGGGCAAAAACAGCCTTCCCCACCCCCTCGGAGGCCCTCAGGAGGCCTGAAAGGGCCCATTTCCCAACTCCTGGTGGGACAGGAAGTGACTGGGAGTTGGGAAATGGGCCCTTTCAGGCCTCCTGAGGGCCTCCGAGGGGGTGGGGAAGGCTGTTTTTGCCCTCCCCAGATGCATAGAGAGGATCTGGAGCCAGGTAAGAAAGAAAAATGGGCCTATCAGGCCATCGCGTGCCAGGAGCCGGGGGGGCGGGTTGTGTGTGCATGCGCAGGAAGGGCGCATAGAATTATGGGTGTGGGCACACGCATGCGCAAACCTCCCCCACCACCCCCTCTCCTGGCACGCAATGGCAAAAAGGTTAGCCATCCCTGCTCTATGTTGTCAAAACTCTATATTGTCAATGCTCCTCCAGGTGCATTTCCATCACAGAGAGATAGTGCAGAATGTAACTTATTGTAGGTAATATAATCTGTGACATTCTTGTGGCCTCTCAAAGGTCATTTGCTGAGTCCAGTTTCTTCTTAATCAGAGTAAACATAAAACAGTAAAACTACTTGCCGAGTTACAGAAAGCTGTACGTGAATCTTACTATATTTAATGTTGTAGAGCAGTCTTTTTTCATTCTAGTGTTGAATGAAATGGCTGGTGTGCATATATATATATATGTACACACACACACACACACACACACACACATCAAAATCAATACAGAACATATGTATGTATGTATGTATGTATGTATGTATGTATGTATGTATCGGGGTGAAATGCTCCTGGTTCGGACTGGCTCGGGTGAGTAGGTAGCAATGGCGGTGGGCAGTTTGGAGAACTGGTAGCAAAAATCCCTGCCCAGCTGAACCGCGCGATCATCAGAGCCTTTTTTTTTCTTTTAAATGGCTCTGACGTTCCAAGCTCTGACGATCCCAGCTGAGTTGCCTGCTAATCAGGCAACTCAGCTTGGATCGCCAGAGCCATTTAAAAGAAAAAAAATTATTTCTTTTAAATGGCTCTGAGGATCCAAGCTCTGACGATCCCAGCTGAGTTGCCTGCCGATCAGGCAACTCAGCTGGGATCGTCAGAGCCTTTTGAAAGCATTTTTTTACATAGTTTTACATGTAAAAAATGGTTTTAAAAGTAAAAAAAAAAAATTGGCCACGCCCACCCAGTCACATCACCCCCCACGCACACACCAAGCCACGCCCAGAGAACCGGTAGTAACAAATTTTAGATTTCACCCCTGGTATGTATGTATGTATGTATTAAATTTATATGCTACCCACCTCACTGTCAGATGCCTCTGGGCAAAGAGAAACCACGTTATTCCAGCAAATGTAGAAAACCCAAAACAAGCTTACAGCAGAAATTGTGATCCTTCTTTTAAACTTCTAGGACCCCCAGCCAGCGTAGTGAAGGAAAAGGGATTCTGGGAACTGTAGTTTAACAGCTGGAATGGTAACAGGTTTATTGTTCTAATTCTAAGTGGATTGTCTTAGGGTTTTTTTCCCCCATTGCTGAATTGAAATATTTTTCACCCATCTTTTGGTCAGCAAAAAAACTACTGGCATGAATTCCAGTACCAGCTAACATTTTTTTGCAGGCTTCCATTATCAAGATAATCTTTTCTACAAAACAAAAGCTGGAGAGATGAGAAATCCCAGGGCAAACCTCATTTTCTCACTCTCCTGTTTGCCCCTCTCTTGGCAGTTTGCTCCGGGGGGCAGACGAGATTGGCTTGCGGAAGCCTGTGAAGGCTGAATTTGGGGGTGGCATGCGCAGTTTCTCCTGCGAGGAAGATTACATCTACGAGAACATAGAAAACGAACTCTATTTTTTCACTTCTCAGGTGAGTCCTCTGGGGCAGGGAAGTGGAGAAAATCTCCTAGCAATGATGATGTTACCTAGTTTGGGTAATGAAGCGTCTGCGAGAAAACAAGCAAGCTCAGACAATGCCAAGGAACCCTCATGTCAATCCTGAGCTACAGATATTCTCCTTTATTAGAAAAATCCCCTTCCCTTTGGTTATAGTTGCTGTTTGGTAGAAAATTCATTGATTGTTAAGGACCTCTACGGACAATCCTGCTGGGTTGATTGAAAGATTTGCTAGGTCAGACAAACTCCGGTTTCCACAAAGACGTAATACTTCAGTGCTCTCTGGAAAGGAGGACAGAGACCTCTCTGATCTGTCCCCAAGGAGCTTTTTCTTTATTAATAGTTTGCCACTCTGCAGTGAGGCTCTGTAGAGTCCTTATAGATAATGGCCTCCGTTTCTCTTTCTACCATGAACTCGGTTAAAACCAGGAGTGGGCTGTTGGGGGTTCGCAGGGGTTCGGGAGAACCTCTAGCTAAGATTCTGTGCAGTTCGGAGAACCCCCAAATCCCACTCCTGGCTGGCCCTGCCCATTCCACCCCTCCCAGGAGTCCCCATGCGGCCCATTTTGGATGCAGTTAAGTGCAGGGCGCGCATGGAGGCTTGGGGAGGGCAAAAAACGGGCCTCTGGAGCCTGGGGAGGCCATTTTCGCACTCTTGGAGGCTCGAGGAAAGCCTCCAGAGCCCGGAAAGGGCAAAAATGCTCCCCACTGCCGTGGTGCAGGAGGCCGACTAGGCCACACCCACCATGGCCACACCCACCCAGCAACTAGGCAGAGAACCACTTGCTAAAATTTTTGAAGCCCACCCTGGTTAAGGCCCAGGGCTATGTGTTGTGTTCATGTCCCCAAAGCTTTGGACGAGGCATCTGAAATCCCTATGAACACTGCCCACAAATTGCCACGTTTATTGAAGGCAAAGAGGGAGGATCATGTTGACAGGATTGTATTTATTTAGTGTGAAATTCAATAAAATTCAGCGGAAATGAAATCAAATGTCATTCAAGGCTAAGAATGCCTCATGGCTAAACTTGTCATAATCCAGACTTCCAAATCTGGCAGCCTAATTAGCACAATATTTCAATTAGACTAATAGGCGAATTCACCCACTTCACATTCATTGGATGCATTTTGAACACAGGAGAGCACACTGACACACCCTCCTCTGACTCTCCTTTCTTACCCCACAATCTCCACTTTTGAGTGTTTGGTTTCAACGAACTTTCTTCTTCCCTCTGGAATCTCATGGGAGCATCGATTTATCCCCTTATTTTTTTTCATTTAGGGCAGTGGTCTCCAAAGTTGGCAACTTTAAGATTGTGGACTTCAACTCCCAGAATACCTCAACCAGCCATGGTAGCTAGGGAATTCTGGGAGTTGAAGTCCACAAGTCTTAAAGCTGCCAACTTTGGAGACCCCTGAATTAGGGCTTCCCCTTCTAACTCCTGATCTTTCCTGTAAGGTAAAGGTAAAGGTTCCCCTCGCACATATGTGCTAGTCATTCCCGACTCTAGGACGTGGTGCTCATCTTCGTTTCAAAGCCGAAGAGCCAGCGCTGTCCGAAGACGTCTCCGTGGTCTTGTGGCCGGCATGACTAGACACCAGAAGCGCACAGAACGCTGTTACGTTCCCACCAAAGGTGGTCCCTATTTTTCTACTTGTATTTTTTACGTGCTTTCGAACTACTAGGTTGGCAGAAGCTGGGACAAGTCACAGGAGTTCACCCCGTTACGCAGCACTAGGGTTTCGAACCGCTGAACTTCTGACCTTTCGATCAAAAAGCTCAGCATCTTAGCCACTGAGCCACCACGTCCGATCTTTCCCATGCTGTTTACCAAAACAGGGTCTGGGTTATAGGGCACCCCTATCCATGGCCCCCATACTTACACTCTGCTGCTCCCAGCTAATAGCTTTATCACATCTGCAGATCAGACCTGCACCACAAAGCCATATTTCCTGCATGGACAGCTTTGTTGAGTTGGGTTAATTCCTCAGTCCTGGAACAGTCTGTCCTCTGTCTTCGCTTTGGTTGGAGTTGTGTGTCCTGATTCGCAGCTGGCTGGAACATTGCAATCCAGTAGGAGTGAATTAATGGCTTTCAAGAGAGCTGTAGAGACACAATCCAGTCATGGATATGACTTTGAATGAGAGGATGTTAACCCAAACTCTTCATGGCTTTTCTATCCTGCTTTCAGGAACGCCAAAACATCATCAGGTATTGGCTGGAGAACCTGCGGGCCAAGCAGGGTGAAGTGCTGCATAACATCCACTTCCTGGAAGGGCAGCCAATCAGTGAGTTGGGGACAGGGGTGGGTGGGCGGGTGGGCAGCAGATGGGATGTACTCAGCGCTGTGCATCTGCCAGTTAAAAGCAGAATTGGCGGGTTTTTTTGCACACGTTTCCTTGCCATGCTTAATCTTCTCTGTGCCATGTCTTTTGCATTTGCTCAATGCTAGCAAAGTCTGGTTCTGAAATATTTACCTTTTATTCAAATTTCTATAGCCACCTTTCTCACATGTATGATATGGGACAATTTACAAACAATTAATGTAATTTCATTTTAATGTATGCTGATTAGTGTACATTCGAAGTGACAATAAAATCTTTTCTATTCTATATTCTTTATTCTATTCTATTCCTATACCTATACCTATACCTATTCCTCTATTCTAGTCTAGTCTAGTCTAGTCTAGTCTAGTCTAGTCTAGTCTACATTTTCTATTCTATTTTCTATTCTATTCTATTTTATTTTCTATTCTATTCTATTCAAAACAAATGTAAAAACAAGCAATATAACAGTTTAAAAACAAGAGTAAAATAATATAAAAGCATATAAAATAGATACTAAATACATAAAACGTACAGACCCTAGTGGTCCTTTACTCACAACCATTCATTTTGCCACTTTTCGAAGTTATGCCAGTTCTGAAAAAAGTAATTTATGACCAGTCCTTGCACCTATAGGGCAGCATCCCCTTGGTCACATGATCAAAATTTGGTGCTTGGCAACCAGCAAGTATTTATAGTGGTTGCAGCATCCCATTGTGATTTGCTTAATGAACGCAGCAAAAAAAAAGGTTGTAAAACTGAGTGCAACTCACATAATGACTGCCTCCCTTAATGATAGAATGTTTGGGACCAATTGTGGTCACAAAGCGAGGACTACCTATCATCCCGTTCATCAAAACAATGGATGCAGCCACTGGTCCCCATGCTTTTTGCTAAAACCATTTCTTCGAGACTTTGCAAAAAAGCCAGAAGGGGATATAATTGGCTGCAACAAATTAAAACAATAACTAATCTCATAAATCCAGGCATTGCTCATGTCCATTAATTTGGATTGTCTCATCAGTGATTTATTTTAACAGGAAAGGGGTTGGATTGGGGTTAGCAGCTAGAATACTTGGGCCAAACCTGGCCCTTTGAAGGGATAGTCTCAGATCCTCACCTGTCAGCCTTGAAACAAAACTGCTGTAACTGGAATTTTAGCTGAACATATTGTCTGAGACAGGCACCACTTCTTCCCTCCTTCCTAAGGGGCACCTTGTAAATTGAATCGTAGATCAAGACCGTTTTTTAAAAGAACATTTAATATTCACTTGCCAAATTAGATGCTTTTGTTCCTTATTTTCCCTGCCCCCAATTCCCATGTTCAAGCCATCCCTGAAATTGATCATGCTGGAAAGAATTTTAATCAAGTGAAAATTTAATTAGGGCAAAGTGTAGAATTGCAAATGCAGGAGAATGAAGTGAGTTAACAGACAAACATTTGTCTTCGCCTTCCTTCAGCACAGACAGCTGTCGTTTAAATATTTAATAGAAATCAAGTAATTCAAATTTCCCTGAAATTATGGGGTAGGTTGGGGTGGAGTGGGACTAGGTGAGAGGCTGGATAGCTTAAAGCAGCAGTCTCCTTGGCAACTTTAAGATGTGTGGACTTCAACTCCCAGAATTCCTCAGCCAGCTGGCTGAGGAATTCTGGGAGTTGAAGTCCACACATCTTAAAGTTGCCAAGGTTGGAGACCCCTGCCTTAAAGCACCCTTGTCTTAGAAAGATGCTGTAAAGTCGGAGAAGGTTGCCTTTCAATGGCTGGAAATTATGATTACAGTACAAACAGTCCTTGATTTGTAGCTATGCGTTTAGCGACTTTTTGAAGTGAGAACAGCACTGGGAAAAAGTGTCTTACGACCAGTCCTTGAACCTATGACCATTGCAGCATCCCCATAGTCATGTGATCAGAATTTGAGTACTTGGCAATCGGTATGTATTTATGACGGTTGCAGCATCGTGGGGTCATGGATTCGCCATTTGCAACCTTCCCAGCTGGCTTCCAACAACGGCTACATGGCAATTCAGATTAACAGAGTTGGAAGGGACCTTGTAGGTCATCTAGTCCAACCCCCCGCCCAAGCAGGAGACCCTACACCATTTCTGACGAATAGCAGGATTCGCTTAAAACTACAGCAATTCATTAGAATAGAATAACAGAGTTGGAAGGGACCTTGGAGGTCTTCTAGTCCAACCCCCTGCTTAGGCAGGAAACTCTACACCAGAGGTGGGTTTCAGCAGGTTCTGACCTGTTCTGGAGAACCGGTAGTGGAAATTTTGAGTAGTTCAGAAAACCGGTAGTAAAAATTCTGACTGGCCCCATTTATTCTCTGCCTCCCAAGTCCCAGCTGATTGGGAGGAAATGGGGATTTTGCAGTATCCTTCCCCTGGTTTGGGGAGGGAGTGGAGATTTTACAGTATCCTTCCCCTGGAGTGGGGTGGGATTGGAGATTTTACAGTATCTTTCCCCTGCCATGCCCACCAAGCCACGCCCACCAAGCCACACTCACAGAACCGGTAGTAAAAAAATTTGAATCCCACCACTGCCCTACCCTACTTCATTTAACAACTGTGGCAGGAAAAAGGTCGCAAAATCGGATGCAACTCACTTAACAACTGCTTTGCTTTGCAATGGAAATTCTAATCCCAATTGTGATCGTAAATTGTCTGTATTTGCACATAAGAAAACCAGAATAGAAAGACATTACACAGGAATCGTACCTAGTTCAACAATGGAAATGGAATAAATGTGAGGGAGGAATGTGCGGAGGAATAATAAAGATACATTGGTTGTTATAAGAGGACCAAGCATTAGGTCCCACACATGTTATTTTCGTCTATCTTAATCACTGCTGTCAAAAGCATCAAGACATAAAAAGATGAGAGCTTTGTTCATCCTGACTTTTTTGACTGCACTGTGCAGAACTCTGATCACTATAATAATATATCCTAAATATATGCACTTGAAAGGAAGATGATGTTGAATTTAAAACAGTCACCCTCTAAAAGAGATTAAGGGGGGGGGAACCCTGCTTATCCTTCTAAAAGCCGCACAATTAATCCTAACACTGCTATCTTTTTGAAAAATGCCTTAAAATTTATCACATAGAACAGGCCATGGTGGAAAGCAATTTTATCACCCCTTGCTGATTATGGGCTGTTATACCCTTAATTCTTGGCATTTCCTTTTCCAATATAGTAATATATCCATTGTTTTTTGGGGTTGTTTTTTTTTTTTTTGGCTGCTTGTCACCGTTTCCTGCTTGTTTTATTGTCCTAATAAATTGCATGACGCTTAGATTGGCTTGTTTGATTGTGGCAGCTGATAAACTGAACAAACAAAGGAAATCTGGATAAAATCCAAATTGTTTGGATGTGATATGTTTGAGGGCCATAACGCACATCGTTTATTTATTTATTTATTTATTTATTTATTTATTTATGTATGTATGTATGTATGTATGTATGTATTTATTTCTCTCTCTCTTTTATTTCTCTTTGCATTTTGAGTTCAGTTGTTCCTCTTACATATTGTGGTATTTAAACTTGGATCAAGCTCAAGTTGTATTGATTGTTCTCATGCACCCAATGACCGAGCTTGCCTCTGGGCCTGACTTGAACATAGTTAGAAAATAAACAGAGTGAGCGGGGTTAGTCTCTTGTTTGAAAGAATTCACACCTGTAAGGCAAACAAAACATAGGCAGAACAGGACAATCCAGAACCCTCTGAGGGCAGGAAGAGGAACGATAGTGAGGAAAATTCTCACTGTTTACCTTCTAGTAAATCATTACTATTTTATTCATAGACCAAAACAAAAACACCCACAGCGCATTGTAGCTCCTTGCAGTGGTGAAATCCATTTTTTTTTACTACTGGTTCTGTGGGCGTGGCTTGGTGGGTGTGGCGTGGCTTGGTGGGCGTGGCAAGAGAAGGATACTGCAAAATCTCCATTCCCTCCCCACTCCAGGGGAAGGATACTGCAAAATCTCCATTCCCACCCCACTCTTGGGGACAGCCAGAGGTGGTATTTGTTGGTTCTCCGAACTGCTCAAAATTTCCGCTACCGGTTCTCCAGAACCTGTCAGAACCTGCTGGATTTCACCCCTGGCTTCTTGACATTTATTTATTTATTTATTTATTTATTTATTTATTTATTTATTTATTTATTTATTTATTATTTAAATTTGTATACCGCCCTTCTCCCGAAGGACTCAGGGCGGTGAACAGCCAAAATTTAAAACACATACAATATAAAAATTAAAAAGAATTAAAACAGAATTAAATCAGTTTGGCTTCCCTAAATTTTAAAACCCTTTCCCCATAAAATAACCCATTAAAATTTTAAGCCAGCCCGGCTTGCTGGAATAAGAAGGTCTTTAACGCTCGGCGGAAAGTACGGAGGTCCGGGATCAGTCGTATTCCTGGGGGTAGCTCGTTCCAGAGGGTGGGTGCCCCCACAGAGAAGGCTCTCCCCCTGGGGGTCGTCAGTCGACATTGCTTGACCGACGGCACCCTGAGGAGACCCTCTCTGTGGGAGTGAATTGGTCGGTGGGAGGTTATTGGTGACATTAATGCTCAGGGAACATTCTTAACAGTCTGAATGGGCATTCCACCTCAAAAGGCTGGCTCCCTTCTTGCTCTGGAATGCATTTCCAGATTCAGTCTGTTTTGTGGCCTATTGATAGCATAGTAGCTCTCTACCCAAGGATGTGACTGACCGTGGTAGTGCCAAGGAATGGGGCCCAGAGGGCTATGGTTAGTGTGGAGAGCTAAGAAAAGAGATTTCTGGATTTTTGCTCTGCTCTGTTCTTCTTCCTTCTTTTCACAGTCCCTGAGCTGGCTGCTCGTGGTATCCTCCAGCAAGTCTTCCCCATCCACGAGCAACGGATTCTGAACCGGCTGATGAAATCGTGGGTACAAGCCATTTGTGAAGCCCAGCCTTTGGGTATGGCCCCTTGACTCACATAGGTCCCTGCCTAGAACATTTATTAGGATTCGACCTCCACACTTCTGTTTTTTTCTCCCTACATTTTACTAAAGTAGATTTGTTTTGCTTTATTAGAATTGAAAATTAATGCCATCCCCCCCCCTTTGAAATAATAAACTGCCTAAGTGAGTCAGGGCTATTGCTTGCCCAGCACAAAGACCCTGACTCTCTAACATGATCTGAACCCAACCATTTCTCTGTAAATGTGGTAAAGGAGCTAAATTTATTTCATGCTGAGTCAGATCAGCATAAGCATTTTACCATGCAGATTTCACTAAACTCAGAAAACCAGATCTGCTATAACCCAGGCAAACACAAGATGGCAGTAAAGAATTATTTTTCTGGATCTCTGGATCTCTTTGCTGCCATCTATTGGTTATGCAGACCTTGCAATTCAAATATTGTATAGTAGCAGTATCAGGTGACAGCTAGAAGTTGTACATCATTTTCTAAGTGTGTGGAGTTGCCTTTATACTAACTATGAAAAAAGATACTCACCAGAAGTGAAAGAAGCTGCAAATTATGGGGGCAGGGGAGAAGGTTGGAAATGAATTATTTGTTGTGGTCCGCCTGCAGCCTGCGGAGCTGGCAGCAGAATCAGACAGTGAGGAGGCTGGGGAGGAACATGGGCCAGTCCTGGAGTCTGGGGAAGGCTCAGACGAGGGCTCTGCATCAGAGGCAGAGATGGGGCCAGGGCTATCTGGGAGTTATGTGCTGACTCCGGAGACGCCAGAGGCTGACATCAGCAAGGCAGAGGAACAGGTAGAGCCTGTTGCCAGTTCGCGCATGCACAGAGCTGCCAGAAGGCAAGAACAGTTAAAACAAAAGGGACGACTCTGGAGTAGGGCTTGGAGATGATTGGCCCCTCCCATAAGACATAAAGGAGGAGCAAAGGCACGTGAGCCTTTGCAGGAAGCAATTTTGTTCGTGCTGGTCAGTTTAAATTCTGAAGCTCCGTTTTGACTCTGTGCTCCGTGTGGCCTTGCAAAGCTAATTGCCACTTAGGTCTTTGGCAGCGTGTCAAGGGAGATAAAGGTGGGTGCTTGTCAGTCTTATCCTGAAGGATTGTGGCAGACTTCTGTCGGACTCTTTACAAACTATTTGTGACTCATTACGGGCTGGGAATGAATTTATTCACAGCCATTGAAATAAAAAGAGGGTTTTTGGGACTAATCGTGTGCTTTTTACTGTCTCAAGAAGCCTAGGTCAGAATATTATTACTGCAAAGGATGAGGAAGAAAGATAGACATAGAGAAAACAATAGTTAAAAAAACATAGTCAAAGAATAAAGATTGATTGAGGTCAAAACGAGGCTGAGAAAATACAGAAGGTTTTTTTTTTTGAAGAGGGAGAATTATTTGAAGTTTTACATAAATCACAGCAAATCTACCTTGGTAAAATGTTTATTTATTTACTTTTTATGGCCACCTATCTCACAAGAAGTGCCTGGGAAGCAGGATAGCATAAAGATATAAGATTAATAGTCATTAGTAAAAAGTTAATACTTACTTCTATATTAAATTCATATGGCCACCCAATATATGGGAAATGAAGAATGGATGGAGAAGTTTTAAGTGCAAATGCTGGCAGAGAAGTATGGAGTCTCTTGAGAGGAATCTGCCACTGGGAGAAAGTTGACAGAAAATCTCAGCAGGTGGTAGCATCTCCCTGAACTTGGCTGACCTTAAAAAAGCAGAGCTGGGTGATATTTACTATAGGTGTGGGTGGGGCACCCTAAAGGCTAGATGGGATAATCTAAAAATATTTCAGAAGATGTTAATGGCAAATGACTTCACTATTGTATCCAAGAAAAGAGCTTAGACGTTGCCCCGTGGTTGTGAGAATTTAGCTTGACTCCCAGTTAGGCTGTATCATTTGTCTCCTTAGCATAGAAGGGCATTAGCAGCCATCACATTCCCATCAATTTAGGCCGATATTTCTCAACCTTGGCAACTTGACTGAAATGCTTTTGGCTCCGAGTGCCCAAAGCACACCTGCACGCGAATCCCCAGAATACAATGAGACCCACCCCCCCATGCATGCGCCCCACCGCCGCGCATAAGCGTGCATCCCCCGTGCGTACCCTGTGTGTGCCCCACAGATGCACGTGCATCCCCCACACATGTGCCCCGGGCCCGTGCATGCCCCCTGCCCCCTGTGCATCTGTGGCAGTGACCTGAAGACCAGCTGGCTGGCTGGAGGCACGAGCGCATGCACAGCGGAACTGAGTTGGGGCGACGGCTCTCGTGCCCACAGAGAGGGCTCTGTGTGTTACCTGTGACATGCGTGCCATAGGTTCGCCACCTCTGTTTTAGAGAATAGAATGGCAGCCAGTGGGGCTACCGTAATGTGGGAGTCACATCCTTCATATAAATGCAGGTAGTCTTCAACTTACAACTGTGATTGAACCCAGAATTATGGTTGTAAGCCATTGCAATTGTTAAGTGGGTCATTATGTTGCCATACCCTATTTTACATAGTTTTTTGTAGTGGTCGTTAAATGAATCCATTTTATACAATGGACACTTTTTGCAAGTAACCAGCAAACAACTGACAAAAAACAAGAAAATTGTAGGCAGCCAAGTGACTGGTTATAAATTGAGGACTACCTGTGATTGCAGTCAACAGTATGCTGACTGCATTATTGTATTCTGAACAGTCTTCAAGGACAGCCCCATGTAGAATGTGTTGTAGTAATCCAGATGGAATATAAATAAGGCTACTTTGTACTTCTGAATTTGCTTTCACGTTACCTGTCTAGAAAAAAGTGTTTAAGCTGAAAAGTCACAGGGCATTAGAAACAGTTAGGAAAGTGAATGGAGATAGGATTGATGGGATCTGGTATAAACTTGATGGTAGAGCCTTGATGGTACAGTGGTCTAAGCACCCTGTTATTAACACAGCTGCCTGCAATTACTGCTGGTTCGAATCTCTCCAAGGCTCAAGGTTGACTCAGCCTTCCATCCTTTCTAAGGTAGGTGAAATGAGGACCCAGTTTGTGGGGGCAATAAGCTGACTTTGTATAAAATATACAAAAGTATGAAGGCTATTGCTTAACGCATTGTAAGCCACCCTGAGTCTCCGGAGAAGGGCGGCATATAAATCAAAATCAAAATTAAAACAAAAAACAAAAAACTACCTAACAGCTAAGGGAAAAGGTCAGTCTTGTTCCTTGCCCCTTTGTCAAATTAATGAAATGTAATTTGCTCTTTGAAAATTTCTGTAGTATCACAGTTTCAGAAAGAATAATTTGCCTTTTATTTCAAGTTTTGTCCTTATGTTCTCCTGAAACTGTCCCTCTTCTTCCACCAGATGAAATATGTGACTATTTTGGGGTGAAGATTGCCATGTACTTTGCATGGTTGGGCTTCTACACATCAGCCATGGTATACCCTGCTGTCTTTGGCTCCCTCCTCTACACCTTCACAGAGAATGACCAGGTGAGGTGTTGAAGCGCATAGCGATGGCATGATGGCCTTCTGGATTTGTTCTACTTCTACCTGAAGAAGCTGAGAATCAGATTTCTGGTAGGCCTAGAATAATATACGGTAGTCATTTTCATTCTTTCTCTTTTTTCATACTTCATTACTTTTTTCCTTCCTTCTCAACATCTCTTAACAATTAAGATGTAAGCTATTTGGCATCTTAAACCCTAATATCCATTAGAAGCCCCTTAAATACCCTGTGAATTTTGAACTATAAAATATTAGATATTTTGAAATAATTAAATATTTCAAATATTGATATATATTTGAAATGGTCAATATTGTTGGGGTACAAGCCAAGTATCCTATAGCTTAATTGTTATTATTGATGGAGATAAAAAGAAGGAAGGAAAAAAGTAGTGAAGTGAGGAAAAAGGAAAAAGAATGAAGATTACTACTGTAATCTTATATATACATTCTGTAATCTGCCCCTCAGAAGCCCTGTCCGGCCGTCCAGAGCCCTCACCCAGCCCATTGCAAGCCAAAATGGAGCCTCCGGGGGGTGGATCCAGCCCTCCAAGGCTCCGTTCTGTCCGCTGCATGCCTCCCCTGGCTGCTACAGTCTTCGACCTGCAACGGGCTGGAGGAAGTCTGCAGAGGGTGGAACGGAAACTCAAGAGGGCTAGATCCAGTCCCCAAAGGCTTGGATCTGGTCCCCGGAGGCTCCATTTTGGTCTGCAACAGGCTGGGGAAGACCCGTAGAGGGCCGAAAGGAGTGTTGGCGGGGCGCACGAGGCTGAAGAATAGTCTGCTTGCTAGATCTTCACAAGGTAAGTGACCCAGCACAGCAGGTTGGGAGGGGGAAGCAATTTGGGGAGCATGAGGTATTTCAGTGGGTCGGGGAGGCCTTGGGTGGTCTTAGGCAGGTAGCCTGTTCCATCAGTAGGCCCCTATGGCCTTCCCCACCCTGAAATACCTCATGTGCACTTAACAAGCCTCACATTCGATTAGCGAATGCGTGGGCGAAAAGAGGGAGTGATTTCGTTCAAAATACGGGATTCACTCCCACGAATCCTTGGGTTACGAATGGAATGGGCAGACTCCATTATATTCGTAACTCGAGGACTACCTGTACATTATATATACATAGGCCTCCAAGAAATCCAATTCTCAGCTTCTTTAGATAGAGGTAGAACAAAATCAGTGGCATCTATTCACAAGGAACTATGCATAGAATTATTATTATATTCTCACCATTGATTTACCTCAGAATTCAGGGATTGTTTTTATGTGTGAATGAAGAGCAGCAGAAGGGGACAGAAATTTAATAGCAAAGGGGGGTCCCAAAGGTGCTTTTTTCAAAAGGCAACTGGATTCTGGTTTTCCTTAAAGACGTTTCGCTTCTCATCCAAGAAGCTTCTTCAGTTCTCAGAAGTTCTGAGACGTTCTCAAAATTGAAGAAGCTTCTTGGATGAGAAATGAAACGTCTTCAAGGAAAAACAAAGTCCGGTTACCGTTTGAAAAAAAGCACTTTTGGGACAATCATGATCTTGATGACTGAGAATCTCCATAGACAGAAAAGGAGGCTGGGTGGAAAAGGAAAAGGAAGAAGAGGCAGGATGATTCATGAGAAGGAAAGTTATAGAAGGCTGTTTGTGTTTTGGCATCCTGAAAGGAGCAGATTATACGGAAGGGTTTGAAAAACAAAAGCCCTTTAAGAATTTAGTGGGAAAAGGACAGAGAGAGGAAACCCAAACAAAATGCTGATCTACAAGAGAGGTGGATAGCTGTCCCTAACACTATTTTTACAGCCCCTGCTACCCTTTGACATCCAATTCTCCTCCCTCTTTACTATCAATGAGATCCATGCGGATGAAATTGTAAATGGTGGAGAAAAACACTATTTAAGCTCCGTTCGGATTGCAGAGATGCTGCGACAATTCTGAGTGTGAAGACCACTCCTAAGTGTGAGGACCATATATCTTTTAGCACTGTTGTACCTTCAAATAATTGCTAAATGAATGGTCATAAGTGGAGAACTACCTGTAACTGGGCCTCAGTTCCCAGAATTCCCCAAGCCGCATACTGACTAGGGAATTCTGGGAGTTGAAGTCCACACATTTTCAAATTTTCAATAAGCTGACTTTGTATAAATATACAAAAAGGATGAAGGCTATTGCTTAGCACATTGTAAGCCGCCCTGAGTCTCCGGAGAAGGGCGGCATATAAATCAAATTTAAAAAAAAGTCCCCAGGGGGAATAAACGCTGCTCTATGCACGTATAAGCCTATCCACACTTCCACTTAAATGTTCTCTCTAGATTCCTGCATAGGCTGCCAATTCCGATGCTAACAAAGAAGGAGCAGCAAAGGAGAACCTGGAAGAGAGTGAAGTGTCAGCATTTTCTGCTTCTAAATAGGAGGAACCTTCTTGTCCAAGGATGGCGCAGAGATAAATAGATGTTTTCTCTTCCTCTTTCTGTGAAGGGTAATCCGATCCTCTCGTTGTTGCTGAGGCTGTAACTGCGAGCATCATCATTGGCCATATAGGTCAGGGGTCTCCAACCTTGGCAATTTTAAGACTTGTGGACCAACTCCCAGATTTCCTCAGCCAGATTTGCTGGCTGAGGAACTCTGGGAGTTGAAGTCCACAAGTCTTAAAATTGTCAAGGTTGGAGACCCCTGATATAGGTAGTCCACAACTTATGACCACAATTGAGCCCAACATTTCTGTTGTTCAGCAAAACATTTGTTAACCGAGTTTTGCCCTGTTTTACAACATTTCGTGTCATCGTTGTTAAATGAATCACTGCAGTTGTTAAGATAGTAACATAGTTGTTAAGTGAATCTGGCTTCTCCATTGAGGTTGCTTGTCAGGAGGTTGCAAAAGGGAATCAATCAAATGACCCTAGGACACTGCAACAGTCATAAATATGAGTCAATTGCAAAGGATCTGAATTTTAATCACATGACCATGGGGATGCTGCAGTGGGCATAAGTGAGAAAAATGGTCATAAGTGCTGTTGTAATTTCCAACAGTCACTAAATGAACAGTTGTAAGTCAAGGACTACATGTACTTTTTCTTTAGAACTGTTTTTTGCTGTTATTCATTGCTTTATTGGCTACTTTTCAGAGTAGCTGCCAGAGCAGCTCATAATGTTATTTAGAAATCCTAATAGAACTCTGGTTATTCAAAGACGTATAAAATAAATAAATAAGTAAGATACTAATGAAAACTACAAATAGATTAAAATACTCCTTTAAAAAATCCCAGTTAGGATAATTAAAGAAAAACTCTTATGTTTGCCTTAAAAACAAGCCTGAGAATTCACGCATAACTTTTCAGGAATAGATTTCTAGAAAATTAGTGGAAAAGACCCCATGGCCAGTTCTCACCCCCCCAAGACTTTTTATTTATTGTTTTTATTTATGAAATTTATACACCTGCCAACCTAGCAGTTCGAAAGCATGCAACCGCAAGTAGATAAACAGGTAGTGCTTTGATGATATGAAAGGATATGAAAGGAGGAATGTAATAGTAATTTATAGGCCACCCTTCTCACTATCCAAAGGTTCTTTGGATAGGTCCTCTTGCTGAAGGACCATAGAATTGGGCCTCAGCATAGACATTTGCTACGAACTAGAACACGGGTGTCAAACTAAAAGTTTAAAAGTTTGGGGTTTTAAATTTGTCGGGGCCAAAATTATTTAATCTGATTTTATTCTATTTTTAAATTTTGTATTGTATGTATTTTTATTGTTTGGCTGTGCACCGCCCTGAGTCCTTCGGGAGTAGGGCGGTATAGAAATCTAATAAATAAATAAATAAATAAATAAATAAATAAATAAATAAATAAATAAATAAATAAATAAATGAATAAATAAATAAATAAATAAACAAACTAACTCATATTGTCACGGTGGCGTCACGTGACGTATCGGGACTTTTTTCCCCCCTTTGCTAAACCAGGCGTGGGTATGGCCATGCGTGGTTGAGATTGGGGAGGTGTGTGCGTCGACCCGCTTGCAGCCATCTGCACCCCATACTTACCCATCAAACTCTTTGCAACACAGGTTTGCAACAACGCAAACAGGCAGTTGTGGGCAACTCTAAATCAGCCTGTAGTTGCTGCATGATGTTGCATGCAAGTATGGAAATCAGTGGCTTGGGCCATGATGTCACAACACATTCTGTGTCATCTCCTTTTACCCCCTGAGAATGCTAATGGGTCTGAGCAACTGGTGACAACATTCTGGCAGGTTGAAATGGATGCAACTAATCCTTAGGTTGGCCCCGTCTTAACCTTATAAAGGTTAGAACCATTTTTCTTTGGCCCTGGAACTAAATAGGCTAGGAATGTAGAAGGGCTGCAAAGGTGTAAAATGATCAAAGCCCTGAACTTTTGTGAATCTTTTGCTATCACATTCTGCCAAATGAGGGTTGTTGTTTTTTTTTTTTTTAAATGATACAAGCATCTCAGTAACCGGATTACTTTCACTTTAGAATCCAATCTGGCTTTCAGCTGTTAAGGTAAAGACTTCTTTCAGTTCTTAACTAGTAGCCTCTCTGTGGATAGACAAGGAGGCTAATCAACCACCTGATAGCTAAGGAATGCACACGTGGTGCAGTTGTGACTCCTTGAGACTTTAAGCATACCATTACATGGTGTGTATTACAGTAAACTCAAGACTTGTGTCACTTAAGGCAAGATCGCAAGATCTCCCTTCTCCAAATGCAATCATACTTGGCAAACCACCTGAACCTAGGCAGAAATAGTACAGGGAATGCTTGGAATCAGTTAGAGCGTACTGGATCATATCAAAGTCCCACTTTGTATTATTCTAACAGTGGGAAAGCTTTATTTCTCTATGAAGAAAGACAACGCAGAAACAATGTGTAATTCCTTGTAGGATCTTCTATTCAGATAACTTGCCTGTATTCACTGAGATTCTGCTTACTGCCCTGGCAAATCATTTGACATTTTCTCTATTGTGTCTCGATGTTTAAAAATGTAAGCGAAGGACCCTAATTCAACCCGTGGCTGCTAATGCCATCATAAGATAATTAGTTCTTATATGTTTTACCTATCCATTCCCAATGGACAGGAACAAAAATCCAGTGCCTTATATGATGATGATCAGACGTTAACCGAGGATGGATCTAACATCTTTGGAAGAAATATCCATCTGGTTCAGTTCCAAGCCAGGAGAAAGGCACTGGAGACAAAATGAAGGCTGATTGGTCCATTTATTGATGAAGCAGAACCACCAAACGTGTGATTCTGGCTAGCTGATCACATAGAGTTGATGGGGGGCGGGGTATTTATACATTCTCTTGGGCTTTGTACATGAACTTCCTGTTCCTGTGCAAGAACATGTATTCTATTGGCTGTTGTCAGATTCCCATGGGGCCATGTAGGGGTCATGTTTGTCTGAGCTACATTTGGTTGAAGTTTGGACTGCTGATGCAATGAAGGGGCATTGGGCAATTCCTATTGTGGCTGAGGGCTAATCCTACTTTTCTTCAGACCTTGCTGCAGGGAATTTCAAAATGTCCTGTCTTGAATGGATTTCTGCCTGCAGTATTTGCTTATGACTAGAGCTATCTATCTCTTGATCTCTTAAGTGCTGACATCTGCTGAGGGCTATTAAGAAAGTTGGGGGCTGCTTTCCAAGAGCATGTTTCTCCATTTCTCCCTTTAGGGGAGTATAATATTCTGCCTTTTTAATATTTCCTAAAATATTTCACTCTTCTAGAAGAAGGGTGAGTGCTAACTTTTTACAATCTGTTATAAATAGTCCTCAGTATGCAACCATTTGTTTAATGACCATTTGAAATTACAACAACACTGAAAGAATGACTTACAATTGGTCCTTGCTTTTATAACCGTTCAGCATCCCCACAGTCACATGATCAAAATTTGGGTGCTTGGCAATCAGCATGTATGTATGATGTTTTGCAGTGTGACCAACATGTGACAGCCTCTTGCTATCTTCCCAGCTGGCTTCTGACAAGCAAAGTCTCTAAGGGAAGCTGGATTTGTATAAGAACCACATGATTCACTTAACAACTGTGGCAAAGAAGGCCATAAAACCAGATTAACAACCGCCTTGCTTAGCAACTGAAATTCTGATCCCAACTGTTACTGTAGGTTGAGGACCAACTGTCTTCATAACCAATTAAGTAAATGAAAGCTATCTAAGGCTGTGACTTTCCTTCCTGTTGCTGAACTCTGGCAAACATCTGAGCATTGTTAATAGATCAGATTGGATCAGATGGGTGATTTGATCTGTTCAAAAGGGATC
The DNA here is from genome assembly GCF_059756535.1 of Pantherophis guttatus. Taxonomy (NCBI): domain Eukaryota; kingdom Metazoa; phylum Chordata; class Lepidosauria; order Squamata; family Colubridae; genus Pantherophis; species Pantherophis guttatus. The sequence continues at coordinate 21,166,214 of NC_142063.1, forward strand.
TTCTCTCTCTCTCTCAATGGCTACCAGTATCCATGGCTAACAATGCACCCTCCAGCTTCAAAGGCAGTCTACCTTTACTAGGGTAAGCTCCTGTATCCTCCACAATGCTTCTGATCACCAACCAACCCTAAGGATTTTTACCACTAAGCCAGTCCCTATTTTCTGGCTTCAGAGACAGAAAAAAACAGATTATATATATATATGATGAGTAGGTATGAGCACAACTAACAACACAAGGAGTCTCTGTGTGCAAAGGAGATCATCTTGAGATGTCAAATCCAAGGAGTGTGTGAAATGTTCCCATTCTGAAATGCTTCAAGTGCACGGCAGCATTCTGTTTTGAGTGGAATGGACTGTCTGGAACATTTTGCAAAGATTTCAGGCTCAAAACAGAATTGCTGCAACCATTTACTGTACATTTGCAGCCAGAACAGTCCTATGCTCAAAGCAGCACCTGAAATGAGACACGTCTGAAATTTTGTGCTAGGAATGTTTGAAATGAAATGTTTGGCATACTACTGCAAAGGTGCAGAGGGAAGGGCTGTTCCTGTCTTACCAAACCTATCCGGCTGGCCATTGTTGGAAGGTGAATTTTTGAGGTAAACTTCAGGCCAAGATTGCTGCTTATTAATATTATCCTTGGTGCTCTTTGAACCTGGTTGTTTTCTTGCAGATGTTTCATTACCAAAACCAACATCTGCCCAAACATCTACCCAAACTAACATCTAACACAGTGGTGGGATTCAAATTTCTTTACTACCAGTTCTGTGGGCGTGGCTTGGTGGGCGTGGTGTGGCTTGGTGGGTGTAGCTTGGTGGGCATGGCAGGGGAAGGATACTGTAAAATCTCCACTTCTACCCCCTCCTGGGGGAAGGATACTGTAAAATTTCCATTTCCACCCCACTCCAGGGGAAGGATACTGTAAAACCTCCATTTCCACCCCACTCCAGGGGGAAGGATAGTGTAAAATCTCCATTCCCTCCCCACCCCACTAACCTGCTTTCCAGCTCCGTTCTCTTGTGCAGGGCAACAAAAGAAGACCCAGCCCATCAGCTGGGACTCAATCAGCTGGGACTCGGGAGGCAGTGAATAGATCAGGGGCAGGCCAATCAGAGGTGGTATTTGCCGGTTCTCTGAACTACTCAAAATTTCTGCTACCGGTTCACTAGAACTGGCTGAATACCACCTCTGATCTAACATCAGTGCTAGATTAGCAACCCTGAGCTACCAATATTCTTCTTTATTGGTGACATTCTCATCCCGGGAGAATTGTTGGAGTTGATTTATCTGATTGATGGATAGCTGGGATAAACAACCTTCTTTAGAAACTGTTAAAACAGTGGAAATTCCGGTCTTTCTTTGCTCTTCATTAATCATCTCTTCCCTTCCTAATTAGACCAGCCGGGACATTTGCTCTGTTATATTTGCCATCTTCAATGTTATCTGGTCCACGCTGTTCCTGGAGGAGTGGAAACGTCGAGGAGCCGAATTTGCATACAAGTGGGGAACTTTGGACACACCAGCAGAGTCCATCGAAGAGCCTCGGCCGCAGTTCCGGGTCAGTGGTGTCTGATCTAGCTCAAAAAAAAGAAAATACAAGCTTGAAAAATAATAATTTGTGCTGCCCATGTTCATGGATAAAATCTAGGCATGTCACACAGATATCTCAACATTCATAGCCATCCTGTTGTCCACCTCTCATTTAGCCCAGGATTCTCTGCTCTGATTAATTAAATTTATATGTCTTTGTTGTATCCAGCATTATACTCCTTATGATTTTAAATGGGTACCTATTTCTTGCAAAAGTGAGAAAACTATACATCAAGGCTAGGGAGATAGATTTGCCTAAAGGCCTAAATCCAGTCTCTCCTCTAACCTAGTTAACCCTCAAAAACTTGAGAACTGGGAAATATTGAGTGCCAGCAGATGGAAACTGGACCAAAATCTTCGGGTGCACCTCAAGTTGTGGGAAGTTGTGGGATCTTCATCACTTGAGACTTTCAAGAAAGATTGGACTGCTATTTGTCAGAAATGGTATAGGGTCTCCTGCTTGAGCGGGGGTTGGACTAGATGACCTATAAGATCCCTTCCAACTCTGTTAATCTGTTAAATCATAACAGATTAGGATCACAGTGGGCTGTTCCATTATGGTCATAACTTGAAGACTACCTGCAGTTGTTCTCTTGGTCCTGTAACAAACCTAGGGAATCCCCCAAGAGTCCCCCAAGTCTTGCTGATGTCAACCTTGTCATCTGAAACCAGGCTTAATAGCAGTAATTGTGAGAGGGATCTTGGAGTCTTAGTGGACAGCCAATTAAATATGAGCCAACAGTGTGCAGTGGCAGCCAAAGAAGTCAACGCAATCCTAAATGCATTAATAGAGGGATACAATCAAGATCAAGGGAGGTACTAATACCACTCTATAAAGTTTTAGTAAGACCACACCTAAAGTACTGCATCCAGTTTTGGTCACCACACTATAAAAAAATGTTGAGACTCTAGAAAGTGCAGAGAAGAGCAACCAGGATAATTAGAGGACTGGAGGCTAAAACATACAATGAACGGTAGCAGGAACTGGGCATGGCTAGTCTAGTGAAGAGAAGGACCAGGAGAGACATGATAGCAGTGTTCCAATATTTGAGGCGCTACCACCGAGAGGCATTTTTCGGAGTATAAGACGCACCCTTTTTCCCCCTAAAAGGGGGTGAAAATTTGGGTGCGTCTTATACACAGAATGTAGCCCTGCCCACCTACTGGCCCCCACCCTTTGGCCTCTGCCTCCCAACAATTTACCTCCTTGCAGCAAGCAGCAAGAAAAAAGAGCTTATTTCAGCTTCAGCACAGCCTAATTAGCACAAGTTGATTGTCCATTGGATCGGCCTCCCAACTCTCAGCTGTTTCAGGCTGCAGGGATTGCCATTGCCTATTGCTGCGTGGGCCTCCAGTTCTTGCTGCAAGGAGGTAAATTGCTGGGAGCAGATTTTTTATTTATTTATTTTTTTTTGTGCTAATCAAGGTATAATGAAAATGAAAGTAAAGCAGGCTATTTGCTGTTTGCTGCAATGAGGCAAAATTGCTGGGAGGCAGAGGAAGATTTCTTTTTCTTGTTTTCCTCACCAAAAAAGGTAGGTGCGTCTTATAGTCCGGAGTGTCTTATACTCTGAAAAATACGGTATTTTCCTAAGCACCTGAGGCCGGACAAGGAATATCAAGGAGAAATTCAACCTGGAAATAAGGAGGAATTTTCTTACAGTGAGAGCAATCAACCAATAGAACAATTTGCCTTCAGAAGTCGTGGGAGCTTCATCACTAGACGCTTTCAAGAAGAGACTGGACTGCTATCTGTCAGAAATGGTGTAGCATCTGTTTGGGGGGGGGGTTGGACTAGATGACCTACAAGGTCCCTTCCCACTCTGTTAATCCGTATCTGTATGTCCTTTCTTTGCAGGGTGTGAAGCGCATCAGCCCAGTGACTAACACGGAAGAGTTCTACTACCCTCCTTGGAAGCGGTTGCTCTTCCAGTGTTTGGTGAGCTTGCCCATCTGTATCTTCTGCCTCTCCTTTGTCTTCCTTACCATGCTGGGCTGCTTCGAATTGCAGGTAAGGTGTTCCTGGCGTTGTGGGCAGGCAGGGTCCACAATCCAGCCCAAGTGTCTTTTCTCATTTGCTGTTTTCATCAGATGTTCTAGCTGTCCACAACACAAGACTGGCCTTATCTTGCCCCAGCCTAAGATTTAAACAGTGTCATGCTGATCCCTTAATGCTCTGAAAAGAAAAGGGATACTTCAGCTATCTCAGAGCCATGGCATGTAACTTTTATAATGCTTCCTGCACTTTCAGGGAAGATACATTCATTTTATATCTTATTCAGTTTAATTAATTCAGTCATTGTTGGGGGGCAGGCATCATATGGAGGAGGGTGAGAAATAATGCCATTGGCTGTTCATCAGCCAATCAACTTCCTCAGAATATTCTCCTAATCACTACTTATAAATGAGGATAGTGCATTTTATTAGCTAGTCAAGGCTGCAATATGAATTCAGATTACCGTATTTTTCAGAATATAAGATGCACCTTTTTTCTTCCTAAAAGTAGGTGAAAATTTAGGTGCATCTTATAAAGCGAATATGGGTGTTTTGGGGCCTCCTGAACCATCCATGGGTCGCATTTTTGCCCTTCCCGGCCCCAGAAGCACTCTGCAGTGCTCCACATGGCCCATTTTTGCCAAAAATGAGCCTGTTTTTGGCCTGCAAAGTGCTTCTGGGGGCTGGGGAGGTCAAAAACTATTTCTTTTCTTGTTTTCCTCCTGTAAATTTAGGTGCGTCTTATAGTCTGAAAAATACGGTATATAATCACTATTTGGCCACGATATTCTATGAGTAATGTGTAGCAAGGGCTAAAATATTCCATGCAATGCAGACTGACAAATAAGAGTAGTAGAATATTTAATTTCTCTTAGCTTAGCTGTGGCACTTCCCTTGTTTCCCCATTGAGGATAATGCTGGTCTGGATAGCAACCATAATTGGGTACTAATTTACTATCCTAACAAATGATGTTTTGAGATAACAAATATCTAAAACAGTATTCTCAACTTTGGCATCTTTAAGATGTGTGCACTGAAACTCTCAGAATTTCTTCCCCAGCAGAGCTGGCTAGGGAATTCTGGGAGTTGAAGTCCATGAATTTTAAAGGTGCCAAAGTTGAGAAACACTGCCCTAAAGGATCCCTAAAGGTGCAATTCACACCATTCATAAGCAGTGGTTCAGGTATGGCCTGCACATCTCAGGAAAAGCAGTAAGTAGTGAGCTACTTCTGGAAAGTGAGAGGAGCTGAAGCTCGGAGCTGCACCCATTCTTTGGAACAGCCCCTGTGGCTCAGTGGCTAAGACACTGAGCTTGTCAATCAGAAAGGTCGGCAGTTCGGCATTTCAAATCCCTAGTACAGGTCTCCTGCGTGAGCAGGGGGTTGGACAAGATGACCTCCAAGGACCCTTCCAACTCTGTTACTGTTTACTATTTACATTCGACTTGCCTCCTGCTGATGGAGCATTAAGCTGAGCTTTTTTGTGGACCATTTCTAGATTGAGCTAATACCATCTGAGTTAATTAGGCTATTAATTGAATGGCAGGATTAATCTGGTGGATATGTGTTAGTAATCGATGTCATTGATTGACACTAATTGACTTATATGATTACTTTATCGCAGATGTTATTTTTATACAGTTTACTGGCAATATTTTAAATGTGTTTTGTTCACCAACTACCGTAGGAGTTTTGATTGAAATCGAGAAATGTAAATTGAATGAATGGATGGATAGAGAATAGGATGGAATGGAATAGGAATAGGAATAGGAATAGGAGTAGGAATAGGAATAGGAATAGGAGGATGATAGAGACAGACAGGCAAGCAGGCAGGCAAACAGACAGACAGTCAGAAAGACAGACAGGCAGACATAATCTGAGCCTTGATAGTACAGTGGTCTACGCACTCTGTTATTAACATAGCTGCCTGCAATTTACTGCTGGTTCGAATCTCTCCAAGGCTCAAGGTTGACTCAGCCTTCCATCCTTTCTAAGGTAGGTGAAATGAGGACCCAGTTTGTGGGGGCAATAAGCTGACTTTGTATAAAAATATACAAAAGTATGAAGGCTATTGCTTAACGCATTGTAAGCCGCCCTGAGTCTCCGGAGAAGGGCGGCATATAAATCAAATTAAAAAAAAAAATCAACTTATTACCACAACTGGGACCAGAATTTCTGTTGTTAAGCAAGTCAGTTGTTAAATAAGTCTCACTCAATTTTATCACCGTTTTTGCAATGGTGGTTAAGTGAATCCCTGCAGTTATTAAATGAATCAGATGATTGTTAAATGATCCAACTGTCCCCATTGACTTTGCTTGTTTGAAGCTAGTTGGGGAGTTCATAAATGGAGATCACATGGTCCTGGGATTCTGTAATCATCATAAATACTTACTGGTTACCAAGCACTTGAATGTTCATCACGCGACCATAGGGATTCTATGTTGGTTGTAAATTGAGGACTATCTGTGGACAGCTTTGTTGACAGTCAAACGAGCTTAGTTATTGTTTTTTTTTTAAGAAAATGCTTAAATTCATAGAATAGAAATAATTGAGCAATGGGAATTGGTAGAAATAAGCAAGCCTCTGCCTTTGTGAAAAGCCATTTGTATTTATCAGTTGTGATGTAATCCTGGCTCTCCAATCTGTTTCTTCCTCCTCCTTGATCAGGAATTTGTGCTGAGCATCAAGGAGCTGCCACGCCTTGTTCGCTTCTTGCCCAAAATCATGCTGGCCGTCATCGTCACCGTCTGTGATGAAATCTACAGAAAAATTGCCTACTGGCTAAATGATATGGGTAAATATCCACATTGCACATCTTCTGATCTGAAGAAAACATAGCTAAATGGAATCATAAATGGATCAGAAGAAACTTTTTGATTGTGTCCATGTCAAGAGATGCACAGAATCTGGGAATTTGCAGAAGCAGCCCAGATCAATATTTCTTAACTTGGCAACTTTAAGATGTATGGACTTCAACTCCCAGAATTCCCCAGCAACCAAAAGCTGGTTGGGGAATTCTGGGAATTGAAGTCCACACATCTTAAAGTTGCTAAGGTTGAAGAACACTGGTCTATATGCTATGCAACTTTCCTCCCTAAATCAGAGGAAGGCCCACAAGAGAACGAAGAGCAGAGAAAGAGGACAATGCAGCCAGCTTCCAGATGGATGCTGTGAACCAAGGATGCTGAGCATACAGTACTTACCCAAAATCTAAGATTGGAGCAACCTCATAAGTGGGTTTAGGAACCAAATTTTAAAAAAAGTATTGCATGCTAGTAGGCACTTTCGCTCTCCCTCTCTCCCCTCCTCCTCTCTTCCCCTCCCACTCCCCCTTTCCCCCTCTCTCTCCACTCCCCCTCTCTCCCCTCCCCCTCTCCCCTTCTCCCTCCCTCTCCCTCTCTCTCTCTCTCTCTCACACACACACACATTACAGATAGCCCTCGACTTATGACCACAACTGAGCCCAAAATTTATGCTACTAGTGAAATACTTGTTAAGTGAGTTTGCCCCATTTTATGACACTGCAGTTGTTAATTAGTCAAACTGTTGAATAAATCTGGTTTCCCCATTTACTTGGCTTGTCAGAAGGTCAGAAAAGGTGATCACTTGACTTCAGGACACCATGACTGTCACAAATAAGAGTCAGTTGCCAAGCGTCTGAATTTTGATCACATGATATGAGAATTCTACAACGGTCATAAGAGTGAAAATTGGTCCTAAGTCACTTTTTTCAGTGCTATTGTAACTGAACAGTAACTAACTAAACTATTGTAAGTCAAGGACTACCTGTATTGGGATATATTTTTTGTTGGTTTTATGGCAAGGGTCTCCAAACTTGGCAAGTTTTAAGACTTGCTCCCAGAATTTGGCACATTTGGAAACCTCTAGCTAAGGTTCTGTGCAGTTCGGAGAACCCCCAAATCCCACTCCTGGCTGGCCCTGCCCATTTTGGATGCAGGTAAGTGCAGGGTGCATGCGGAGGCTCAGGCAGGGCGAAAAGTGGGCCTACCAGAAGTTTGGGAAGGCCAGAAACAGGCCCGTTTCCAGCCTCCAGAGGGCCTCCAGAGCCCGGGGAGCCCGTTTTCGCCCTCCCGGAGGCTCAAAGAAAGCCTCTGGAGCCTGGGAAGGGCAAAAACGCCCCCCCCATGGTGCAGAAGGCCAACTAGGCCACACCCACTATGGCCACGCCCACCTAGCAACCGAGCAGAGAACCCGTTGCTAAAAATTTTGAAGCCCATCCCTGGGTATAGCTGTAGGAATGATTTTCAGCAGTTTGATTGCCATGGCAAACCCACAATAGCTGGTGAAGATAATAATCAAGTGCTTTGAAAATCTGTTTCTTGGGGTGGGGAGAGTGGATTTTTTGTTTCTGGCTTGGTAGAGCTCACGTTCTTTAATAGAAGGGAGAGACTTCAGTTATGAAAGATAGAGAAGAATCGCAGAAGATCCCTGAAGCTAAGGCTAAGCTGGAAAGGACCCTCACTTTATGCATTTCTTCTGGGCTTCTCATTGGCACTTGCCTGATGTAAGATACGGTACTAGATGAGCCCACTTAGATCTCATCTGGCAAGCCTAACCATACCTGTCAAGTGTCACTATTGTGCCATCATGAAATGCCAAGTGTTAGAGAATCAGACTTTAAGACGCCGTTGCTTAGACAGCAGATACTGGCCCATATCAAATTCTCAGCCATAAGATGATTACTACTCAGAGAATGTTTTCCAGGAATGCCAGTAAATTGTTGACACATGGTACCCAAAGAGGTTTGTTTATCAAATATATAGGCTTGTCCGTCTTACCACAGTGAACTCTGCTTAGGTTCACTGCTGTCATTGAGAAATCAGTTTATTCTGGTTCTAGAAAAGACCCATCTAACTCCAAACTGCCACGTTTTACCTCCTCATCTCCTCCTCATTCCTTTTCCTTGCAGAAAATTATCGCTTGCAGAGTGCCTACGAAAAACACCTCATCATCAAAATGGTCTTGGTAAGTGGAGCCTTTTTGAAACTTCTGTTCCAATTCTAAAAGTAGGACCCAGTCTCAAAAATCCAGCAGGATGAGTTTCTCCAGACAGGAGCCTCTTCCTTTTGATGGCTTCGATTTTCTTTGGCGAGCCTTGGCAAGAAAGTCTCTCAGTTAGCAAGATTACAGGTAGTCTTCAACTTACAACTGGTTGCTTAGGGACCATTTGAAGTTCCCATGGACCTATCTTGAAGATACTTATGACCCAGACTTGAAGTTCTGATGATCAGCCTCCTTTAGGATCACATTTCCAGACTTCAGGCGCTTGGCAAATGGTCACATATCTGGGATTGCAGCATATTTTACAAAAAAATGGCCCTGTTTTTGGAAAAATAAACCATAGCAAACCAAGGGTTCGCTTAACGACCACTGTGTTTGCTTTATGACCACCTTGTTCACTTAAGGACTTCTGCCAAAAAGTTCATAAAATCATATGGCCAACTCACTTTACATTGTAGCTCCATTACAGTCATGACTCAAGGACTACCTGTAATGCTGCTATTTAATTCTGCTAATTATACTTATCCACCAAAATTTGATGGGTGATGGGGTGTGCAAAAATGTACACTTTCTCTTCCTTTATCTGGACTGATAAGCCTCAATGATGTTTCGTCTTGTTTTGATTTTAGCAGGACTATTTTTGTTCAATAATTCAGTGACAGCCCCTTGGTAAATTGCCCAAAGCTAGAGATAAACAATGAGACAGTCTTAATCTTGTCCCAAAGGTGCTCTTTTAAGAGGCAACTGGACTTTCTGGTTTTTCTTTGAAGACGTTTCGCTTCTCCAGCTCTGACTGGATGGTGGGGAATGGAAGGATTTATACTCCTTGTATACAGCTGGTCGTTTGCATTCTTTTTTGATCCGCTTTCTGCAAGGAGTATAAATCCTTCCATTCCCCACCATCCAGTCAGAGCTGAAGAAGCTTCTTGGATGAGAAGCGAAACGTCTTCAAAGAAAAGAAAAACCGGAAAGTCCAGTTGCCTCTTGAAAAAGTATCTTTGGGACAACTGTTACCTGGATGACAGAATCTCCATAGACATTTAGTTTTAATCTTGTTACATCAACTCTTTCTTACGGCTTCTGTTTCTCTCTTCTCCAAACAGTTTCAATTTGTAAATTCATACCTAAGTCTTTTCTACATTGGATTCTACCTCAAAGACATGGACCGCCTCAAGGAGGTATGGCATTCGTGAATATGGGAGGCGACAGCCAAGGGAAAATGGGAAAGGGGTAAATTGCACTGGGCTCCATTACAATCAGAAATAGTGTTGGTCCAGGTAAATGTGCCATTTTTATCAGGATATGTTTAGGTCCAAAAATGTCCCCGGAGTATTCAAAAAAGTTGCACCCCAGAAAGCCAAGGACTATCAGCCACTTTGAATCTATTCCTAATATGGTTTTCTTTCTTTCTTCCTTTCTTTTATGGGTTCTTTTAATTTTTCATGGTTTTTTCTTTCTCTCTCTTTGTTTCTCTGTCTTGTCCGTATTGCCCTCCACAGCTCCTGGTCATCTTTTCTCTCTTCCAAAGCCTTGTGCGTCAGCTTAAAGACGCGGTCCTTCCCTCCATCACTCTCCAACTTCACCTCTATCTCATCTCCTTTAAGGGTTTGCTGAGTTTTTCCTGGCATCTGGGCATCTCCAAAGTAGGATCCTAATGATGGAGGGAGTATGGATGGGTGGGGGTGAGAAGGAATAAGCAGGCTGTAGAACCTCATCTTTAATCCCATTTATTTGGCCCAATGCATTGTAAGAAGACTTGCTTTCCCATGACCAAAAAAAATGTTTGCTCTTACAGCTCTGACCAAGATTTACTTACGATTGGTCAAAAATGATGAAACTGGCATGGGGGCTGAAAAGGCTTTCAGAATGGAAAGCCAAAAGAAGTTTTGAAAGGAATTGGATGCTCACAAGACACTTGCCTTCATTTTCTTCAAGCAACTCTGATTTTGGGCAGGATGACATGATGTTCTTTGCAGAGAAATGGGATGCTTAATATTGGATTAATTTTGACTTTCTAGGGACAAGTTAGTTTCAATTGAATTTTTATTCTACGACTTCCATCTAGTTCCTATTATTTAAGTTCTTGCTTTATTTTTTAATTATATCCAGGTAGTGCGGACTTAGGAGTTTAGCCTCAGACCATTGTACCTTTCTCATAAAATTGCTTAGACTTCTTTCTTAATGGTAAACTTTATGACTTAATTTTTTTCTCCAAATGATCTCCAATGATGATGATGGTGGTGATGATGATAGATTTATATCAGCAAATAACCTCAGCTAGAAACTTAGATGAAAGGAAACTAGAAAAATAACATCAGCATGTGATGTTAATCTGTTTAAATGGTTACTTTTTAAGAGGCAAATGAAATTAGTTTCTAAATAATTTATAAAAGTTTGCCTATTTCTCACGAATGGATTAATTTTTACTTTTTTTGGTTTTGAAGCTTAGAATTATAGAATGGAAGACCTGGAGGGGTCTTAAGATCATTTACTCCGAAGTTTCTCGGTCTTGACAACTTTAAGATGTGTAGACTTCAATTCCCAGAATCACTCAGCTAACAAGTTGCTAAGATTGAGAAACACGGATCTCGTCCAATCATTACATCAACCCCAAAGCCATCCATCCTTCTTTGTTCCATTGTTGACCAGTTTTTACCATTAGGAAAAACTTGCCAATGTCCACCCAATTGTATAACCTTTTTTGTGGCAATTGTTAAGTAAATCCATGGTGTTACGCGAACCCATTGTTTGCTGTGGGGCATTTTTGCTGAAAACTGGAACTTCAGTTTTCAGCAAAAATGTTGTCAACTGTGGTCACAGCCATAAATGTGGGCTATTGGCCAAGTGTTCGAAATACAGTCATTTGAACTGTGGAAGGAGCCTGGCCGTGAAAACTTTGGAACCAGGTTGTAAGTACTTTTTGGAGGTCCGTTGTAAATTCAAACGGTCGCTAAGTGACTGCTCATAAGTCAAGGATTACCTATAAAATGTATCTATAGAGATCCCAGTTACAAAGAAAACTTTCTTACAACTGATAAGGGTGACAAGAAGGGAGAAATTCCCATCCACGTTCCTGGAATCCAAATGTTCTCCAAAGCAATTCTTAAAAATTGGTGAGTTGTCACAGCTTTGTTGGGTGTGAGCTCATTTAATCAGGCAAAAGAGAAAGCGAAAGATAAGCTAAGGTAGTAAACTTATGTAAAGAATAGAGGGCAACCTCAGTGTTTTTGTCTTCTGATACTTTATGATTCATCATGGCCATCACAACAACCATTTTGTGAGTCTATCCACAACATCCTCTCAAAATTTGAAATATGTCCTCTATAACAAAACGTTTTGAAGGCTCTTGCTCTCTACATGACACTCTTGGTCAATTTGCAATGTAGCCAAGGATTGAAGTTCCCCTTAAAATAGTATGTATAGGATGGCCTGCTGTTTAACTCCAGAGGTGAGTAGCTGATTCTATTAAGGAACAATTGGCTAAGAATGACAGGCAGGGAGCACTTTTTCCCCACTTCATTGGCTAAAATAGACACTTCAGTGTGTCTGGCTGATTGATTATCTCACAACTCTTCCCAGGTATGAGGAACAGAGGGAATAATATTATGAACAAAAGGAAGAGCAGCTAGTAAGACAACAGTCAGATAAAAGAAAGCTGAGTTCAGGGTAAAACTGTAATCTGAAAAATCATCTCAGACAAGACCCTCCCTAGTTCTCATGAAGATGAAGTGTTAATACCATTTTATAATACCTTGGTAAGATCACACATGGAATACTGCATCCAGCTTTGATCGCCATGATGTAAAAAAGATGTTGAGATTTTAGAAGGAGTGCAGAGAAGAGCAACAAAGAGGATTAGGGGACTGGAGGTTAAAACATATAAACAGTTGCAGGAATTGGGTATGTCTAGTTTAATGAAAAGAGGGACTAGGGGGGGTGACATGATAGCAATCTTCCAATATCTAAGAGGGTGCCCCAAAGAAAAGGGGGTCAACCTATTCTCTAAAGCACCTGAAGACAGAACAAGAAGCAGTGGATGGAAACTAATCAGAGAACCACCTAGAATTAAGGAGAAATTTCCTGACAGAACAAGTAATCAGTGGCATGAATTGCCTCCAGAAGTTGTGAATGCTTCAAATACTGGAAGTTTTTAAGAAGAGTTTGGACAACCAAACTCTTTTTAAGAGTTTTTAAGAAGAGTTTGTCTGAAATGGTATAGGGCCTTAATGGCGAACCTATGGCACGCGTGGGCATGTGATCAGTGGGCATGTGAGCTCAGCTCCGGTGTGCATGCGCGCGCCAGCCAGCTGATTTTTGGGCCTCCTGGGTCCACCAGAAGTAGGGAAACAGGCTATTTCCTGCCTCAGGAGGGCCTCGGGGCAGGGGGAAGGCCTATTTTTTGCTGTCCCCAGCCTCCAGAGTCTCTCTAGGACTCTGGGGAGGGCTAAAATGGCCTTCCCCCCCTCCCCACGGAGGCCCACCAGAGGCTGAAAACGGCCTGTTTGCCAACTTCTGGTCCCACTGGCACATAGAATTATGGGTGTGGGCACGCACGTGTGTGACCCCCCCGCCCCCTCCCTTCTGGCACGCGATGGCAAAAGGATTAGCCATCACTGGTATAGGGTTTCCTACCTGAGTAGGGGGTTGGACTAGAAGTCCTCCAAGGTCCTTTCCAACTCTTGTTATTCTGTAGTCTGTAAGATAAAGGGAAGGAGGGAAGGAAGGAGGTGCCAAGTGCATTCAGACTTGTAAGACTCTGTTACCATAACCTCATGATAAAAGTAGCATTGACCTGCATGACTTTTGCTTCCTAGTCTTATCTGTGCCGAAGGGCTAATACCAGGATATTTTACTCTTCCCTCCTGCTTCTTTCAGATGCTGGCTACACTCCTCATAACCCGCCAGTTCTTGCAGAATATTAAGGAAGTCTCTCAGCCCCACTTATACAGCAAGTTCAAGCGTGGTGATTTCAGTATGCAAAACCTTCGGGAGGTGACCCACACCTTCTTCCGCCTGCTGACCCAGAAGTACACATTCACCACTTCGTGCGGCACTAACCCTCAGCATCCCAGGCACAATGACTCGCCAGCGGGCCACAGGCCAGAGGTCCATGAGGCCCCAGAGGGGGCCGTCAAGGGGGAGAAGAAATGCCTCAATGGAGGGTGCGGAGTGCCTGAAGAAGAGGACGAGGAGAAGAAGGAATCGGATTCAGAAGATGAGAGCATCATTGACTGTGGGCTGAAGCTGAAAAAAGTGAGCTTTATTGAAAAAGCTGACCGCAAGACGGGGGATCCCAGTTTAGAGGATATGAGTTTCTTGGAAGAAGGTAGTCCCACCATGGTGGAGAAAGGGATGGACCCCTCCTCTGTCTTTGAGCTGTGCGAGGATGATGATGAGAGCGATGAAGCCTCAGAGAGTCCATTTAAGGCCCTACCGGAAGTTAAGGAACCAGCTGTTATCATGCGGACTCGGAGGCCTCGTGTAGGCAAGAACCTCCCAGAAGGTGAGGAAGAAGAAGAGGAGGATGGGTATGAGAATCGAAGACATGCCAGGTCCTCGTGGATCGATCCACCAGAGGAGAACTACACCACGCAGCTTGCCCAAGCCGAAGTGGAGAGCTGCATGAAAAAATATGAGGTAAGATCCAGATGTGCTCCTCTGACTAGGCAAGCAGGCTATTACCGTGTTTCCCTGAAAATAAGACCCGGTCTTATATTTTTTGCCACCAAAAAAGGCACCAGGTCTTATTTTCAGGGGATGTCTTCTACTGACTCACCCTGTGGCAACAGCCCCACCCAGCAGGAGCCTGCTGTCGGCCCACTTCTTCGGTGGCTGCTTGTCGCAGCTCGCGCTCATTGGTCCCAGCCTCCATTTTGCCATCAGAGGCCTTCATGTAAGGCTTGTGCAGCCGATAACAGAGCTCTGGATCAATCCAGACCTTCTTTCTCAGCTGCAGGGGCCTTCCCTGAAGAACCTCTGATGGCAAAACACAGGCTGGAGGGGCCCGGGGTGTCAATCCGGACCTCAATTCCCGGCTGCACAGGCCTTTCCTGAAGGCCTCTGACAGCAAAATGGAAGCCAGGGGCAAATAGCCGCCGAAGAAGTGGGTTGGCAAGGCAAGGCAGGTGTTGAGGTATGTGAAGCCTGGCTGCAACTGTCCAAAGGTAAATAGTAGGGCAAGTCCATCCCCACATCCCCACCCTAGCTTAATTTTTACGCATGTGCCTCGCCCCACCCCATGCACCCCAGAGTGGGCGGGGTTTTAACTAGGGCTTATTTTTGAGGTAAGGCACACTTGTAAAATCAAGCTAGGGCTTATTTTCGGGATATTTTCAGGAAAACATGGTGTTCACAGTAAACACTGTGTTTTCCTGAAAATAAGACCTATCCCGAAAATAAGCCCTAGCTTGTGTGTGATTATTGATTAATTAAGTCTATTTAATTAATTGGTATTTGGACCTTTCTTTAAAAAAACTATCCCCCGCGAAACACAGCGAGTTCTGAAAGTTACTCGTGTGTTCTATCTTTGGCGCTTCGTCTTGCAAAGGAAACAGTGCAGCTTCAGACACCCAGTGCTAAACTTCGGAATAAAGGAAGTTTAGAAAAGAACAAATGAATGAAGTGCTTTGTAGTTCTTTCCCGCACGTGCACACACAAGACATCTCAACATTTTGATCCTGTCCCAACCCAGGACACTTTTCAAGATTACCAGGAGATGTTCATCCAATTTGGCTATGTGGTCCTTTTCTCGTCGGCTTTCCCTTTGGCTGCAATGTGTGCCCTCATCAACAACATCATTGAAATCCGGAGCGATGCCTTCAAGTTGTGTACGGGGCTCCAGCGGCCTTTCGGGCAGCGAGTGGAAAGCATTGGAGAATGGCAGGTAAGCCTCGCGTTTTCATCTGGCTGCCATTAACCAGTGGTAGGGCTTGTCTTTGAAGGTTCTGGGGGCTCCATCACTGGAGGCTTTTTTGGAAGAAATTGGACAGTCCTTCGTCTGGAACGGTATAAGGTTTCCTGCTTCAGTAGTGGGTTGGACTAGAAGACCTCCAAGGTCCCTTCTAATTCTGTTGTTCTGTTCTATTCTGCTCTGTTCTGACTTTCATGAAGGCAACAGCCCCACCCTTCTTGGCCATGGACAAACTGATATAGGGAGTCCTCAATTTATGACCATTCATTTAGCAACAATTTGAAGTTAAAATGGTGGTCACCAGTGGTGGGATTCAAATTTTTTTTACTACCGGTTCTGTGGGCGTGGCTTGGTGGGCTTGGCATGGCATGGCATGGCTTGGTGGGCATGGCAGGGGAAGTATACTGTAAAATCTCCATTCCCACCCCACTCCAAGGCAAGGATACTGTAAAAATCTTCCTTCCCCACTCCAAGGGAAGGTTACTGCAAAATCCCCATTTCCTCCCGATCAGCTGGGACTGGGGAGGCTGAGAATAGATGGGGGCGGAGCCAGTCAGAGGTGGTATTTACCGGTTCTCTGAACTACTCAAAATTTCCACTACCGATTCTCCAGAACTGGTCAGAACCTACTGAATACCACCTCTGATGATCACACTGCACCATTGAAGCCCCCCCCACCCCCCGGGTTACATGATTCGGACATTTGGTAATCAGCCTGTATTTTTGACAACTTCAGGGTTTTTTTTTAAAGCATATGGCGTTCATAGCCAGAAAAGTCTACAATGCTTTTTACCACAGAGTAGTTCTGGCAACCTTATTAGTTCATACATGCATGCTATCCATGGTGCATCACAGGGGGCAAACTAGCTTTGCACCAGCAGGCTGATGGCATTCGGAGCTGCAATCAGTCTGATGATCACCATCTATAATCTTTCCAACTGGTTTCCAATAAACAAGTCAATGGGGAAATCTGGATTCCCTTAATCGCTACACAATTTGCTTAACGACACTGGCAAAAAGTCATGACATTCATGCGCGGTCACGTGATGACTCACTTAATGACATTACCTAACAACAAGAGTCCTAGTCTGAATTGTGGTGTAAATTGAGGTCTACCTGTATTCTGAGGTAGATCGCACCTGATTATGAAAGCTCTGTTTAGTTACCTAAAAGCCATTGATTGACAGCTCACTGCTCCTCTTCCACAAATGAATGGGGTTTTTTTTTCTCCCTTTTGATTAGTTTACTTTATTGATTAGCCCTTGGGCCATATCAAAGTGCAGAGTTCCAGATGCAAATTATTACTAAAATCTGATAAAAAATAACTTAAAATGGAATTGGATGAAATTGGCGAAAATCACTGGCTTGTAGCCATTGCCGTGTCATGTGGCAGTGAGTCCCGTATCTACATATATTGTATGAAGGACATGTCCTTTTGCCGGTCATTCTGTGGGTTCCCTCAGGTTTGCTTTTGTTATGCTGTAAAACATGCTGTTTGTTATGCTTGTTATGCTGTAAAACAGCTTTTCTTTCCAAGTTGCTAGAAAAGAGAATGATTCTTCTCAAGTCAGTCCCTGAAAGAGCTTCATTTTTTTAAATAAAAGGCCTTTTTCCCTACCTCTGCAGAAAGTGATGGAGGCCATGGGCGTCCTGGCCATTGTGGTGAACTGTTACCTGATTGGCCAGTGTGGGCAGCTGCAGCGTCTTTTTCCATGGCTGAGTCCTGAAGGTGCTATAATCTCTGTGGTGGTGCTAGAGGTAAGAGCGCGATCGGCGTCTTCTTCTTTTCCTCTATGGGTCATCCTTGAATTACAACCATTCATTTAGTGACCATTTGAAGTTACAACAGCACTGGAAAAAGTGTCTTATGACCATTTTTCACACTTACGACCATCGCAGCATCCCCATGGTCACGTAATCAAAATTCAGACCCCCTGGCAACTGACTCATATTTATGATGGTTGCAGAGTCCCCCGGGATCATCTTTTGCGACCTTCTGACAAATCATTTGGGAAGCTAGATTTACTTAACAAACATGTGACTAACTTACTTGGTCTGTTGTGTGGATGTTTGGGTGGTTTAGGGGCGGGGAATTTGTGGTGGGTGGGGGTGGGTTTGTGGATTGTTATGTGTTCTGCCCCAGCTACGGACCCCAAAGAACGCGGCACATACAAAGTCCATTCAAATCTTAGTTTACTAAATACACCAGTTTTTTACAACAACGGCTGTTAATTAACTACATTAACAGCCGCCAAGAATTCAAAGAATAATACTGAAAGCTTACTGTGGTTGGCAGAATGCCTAGAAGCAATTTGCAGGAAGCTGATAAGATAAGCAAGACAAGACACGAAGGTATGTGAATGAAGTTGTTCCCTGCAAATTGCTTCAGTCAGTGTTCCTCCTTAAATAGGCTAAGGGAGTGGCCAATTAGCCCCAAGCCCTATTCTCGAGGAGACCTCCTCCTGAGGAACTACTCCTGGGCTCTGCGCGCCCGTGCATCGAGAAGAGGCTCCTCCTCTTCGTTGTCTTCACTTAAGGGAGCTTCTGGAGGTTCTGAAGGCCCTGGCTGAATCCCCGCCTCTGGCACCACATCTTCTCCAGCCTCCTCATTGTCTGACTCGAGTGCCAGCTGCCCAGGCTGCTGGCGCAGCACCACACCAGCCTCCTCGCTGTCTGAATCAGCTACTAGCTGCACAGGCCGATGACGGGCCACAACATTATGTGGGTTGGACCTGGTCTTTGGGTGTTAAGTGAATTTCGTTGTATGGGTATATTGAGTATATACATATAATGACAATAAAATAATAATAATAATAATAATAATAATAATTATTATTATTATTATTATTATTATTATTATTATTATTATTATCAACTGCAGTGATTCACTTACTGACTCACATTGTGGCAAGAGAGATCATAAAATGAGACAAAACTCACTTAACAACTGTCTCGCTTAGAAGTGGACATTTTGAGCTCAATTGTGGTCGTAAGTCGAGAACAACCTGTATTATTTCTTTGGTGGACTTGCCAAACTCTCTCTTCTGTGTATTTCATATTCATTCAACTACTGAGAAAGAACAGAGGTTAATTAGAAGGCGTGCTGATACTTACATCATGATTATGGTGCAAGGTTTTTGTTTTATTGTTTTTAATGATTGTTTTATGTATTGATAGTTTATTATGGTTTTGGTAAGTCACTCAGAATTGCGTAAGATGGGCAGCCGTATAACGCTTTTAAATAAATATGTTGCTGGATTAAAGCCAGGAATAACAGTTGCACTCATTTCATTCATTTTAACGCTCAAGATTGTACACTCCAGACTTCAACAATACATACAACAAAAACTATTAGATGAAAATGCTGGATTCAGAATTGGGTGTTGTGGCCCGCCAGCAGCCAGCGGATCTGGCAGCAGATTCAGACAGTGAGGAGGTTGGGGAGGAACATGGGCCAGTCCTGGAGTCTGGGGAAGGCTCTAATGAGGGCTCTGCATTGGAGGCAAAGAGGGGGCCAGAGCCATATGCCAGTTATCAGCTGCCTTTGGAGTCAGACATCAGTGAGGCAGATGAACAGCTGGAGCCTGTTCCCAGTGTACGCATGTGCAGAGTTGCCAGACACAGGGAACAGCTAAAGAACAAGGGTCAACTTGGGAGTAAGGCCACAGATGGACGATGAATGCACCCCACCACCCCCAGAGGGAATAAAAGAGGACCGAAAGTGGAGTGGAGTTTGCAGGAGACAATTAGTTCATTACTGCATTCTTGCCAAGTATTGCGGGTGTCTGAAAGATATCGGCCTGGCCACTCTCCAAGCCTGATAAACGTCGGTAATTGTGAACTATTTTGAAAGACTGTGGGAGAGGAAAAGCTTTGCTAGAGAGGAATTCATTGTAAATTAAATAAAAGGGGTTTATCGGGATGAAGACTCGGCTTCGTGCTGCTGAGGAAGCTTAGGTCAGAACATTGGGAAGAAGGACACCCAGGAGGGACACAGTGCATTCTTGAGAAGTAAGAGGCGACTTGCTTAATGGCTAGATTGATATCAGGCCTAAAACCAAGAATGACACATGGCAGGCAGTTCTACCAAGCTGAGTTCTTTATTGTTTCACACCTATAGACAAAAAAATTCTTGCCAGACTGAGGACTCCACCGTCTGCATCTGCAATATACTCTGTGAGCCACAGGTAGTCCTCGATGTACGATCACAATTGAGTCCAAAATTTATGTTCCTAAATGAGGCATTTGTTAAGTGAGTTTTGCCCATTTTACGACCTTTCTTGCCACAGTTGTTAAGTGAACCACTGCAATTGTGAGAGTTTCGAACATGTCTGTTCAGTGAATACGACTTCCCCCTTGACTTTGCATGTCAGAAGGTCATCCTTTGACCCTGGGACATTGCAATAATTATAAATATGAATCAGTTGCCAAGCGTCTGAATTTTGATCATGTGACCATGGGGATGCCACAATGGCCGCGTGAAAAATGGTCATAACTCACTTTTTAAAAATGCTGTTGTAACTTTGAAAGGTCGCTAAATGAACTGTTGTAAGTTGAGGGCTGCCTGTATTAGGGAGAGGCTCTCTTCATCCTCTTTCTCTCACACATAATATTGCCTCTTACTCAGTGGTGAAATGTAAAATTTGTTACTACCGGTTCTGTGGGTGTGGCTTGGTGGTGGTGGGGTAATGTGACTGGGTAGGCGTGGCCAACTTTTTTTTTTTTACTTTTAAAAGCATTTTTTCTACAACCTCTTCAGCCGAAGGGGTTGTAAAAAAAATGCTTTTAAAAGCCTCTGACGATCCCAGCTGAGCTGCACGATCATCAGAGGCTTTTTTTTTTCTTTTAAAAGCATTTTTTCAGCCGAAGAGATTGTAGAAAAAATGCTTTTAAAAATTAAAAAAAAGCCTCTGATGAGCGTGGCTCAGCTGGGCATGGGGGCGGGGCAGGGATTTTTGCTACCGGTTCTCTGAACCACCTGCTGCCATCGCTACCGGATTGGGTGATCCGGTCCGAACCAAGAGCATTTCACCCCTGCTCTTACTCCTCTGGAGTGTATCTCCTCCCTCCTGGGGATCTACCTCCTTACTACGTCCATTGCGAGAGCCCCAGGGACATCCTGACCCCAGGCCTGGCAACTGAGCCAGACCTTAGGAAAAAACTTGGAAAGTGGGGGCCGAATGTATCTTTTTTTTTTTCTTTTAATTTGATTTATATGCCGCCCTTCTCCGAAGACTCAGGGCGGCTTACAATGTGCTCAGCAATCTTTGGGAATACTTTGGACACATCATGCAAAGACAGGTCATTGGCAAAGATCCTGCTGTCTGGAAACATTGAAGGCAATGGAAAAAAGCCAAGAGAAGACCACAAGATTAAATAACATCATTGGTGACTCATCTCACAAGACCTCAAAATCTAATGACTACTGAACAGCCCTGGTGAAGTGACATCTGTTACATCATGAGGACTTAGAAGCAATTGAATAACAATCTGTTTCCTGTTACAGAACTAAACATTATGCCCAGATCTGAGTTTAGCAGTCTCACTTTGAGTTAGTATAAGATCTCAAGTGATAACACTGAAAAGATACCAGACATTAATTAAAAGAGTCCAAGACCTCGCAGGTCTGAGACCTTGCAAAATTTGCAAAATTTCAACCCATTAAAAATTACAAACATAATTTTTCATGGAAGCAATTTGGGGGGGATGTAGACTCTTATCTGGTTACAGGTGTAAGAGAGGCCGTGGTGTCTGCAGGTAATGTCTGATGGCCTTTTGTCATAAGGGCCCATGTATTTTTATTATTTCCTGTAGCTTATTTTGCTATGTAAGTTTCCATATATATACAAATGAGGTTAAAAGTAAAAAAAAAAAAACTGTCTTATGGTGGAACAAAAATCTTGATTCTAGTTTGATAACAGTATCTTTAAAAAAACACTTCTTCTGATAGATCCTGTTTGTTGTCCTATTCTGTATTGTTGTGTGTGTGAACACAACTTGCTTTCTGCCCCTTTCTGTCCACTCCCAGACTAGGTAATCAGCTCCAGAGCAGGGGTCTCCAACCTTGGTAACTTTGTGGACTTCAACTCTCAAAGTTGGCTGAGGAACTCTGAGAGTTGAAGTCCACAAGTCTTAAAGTTGCGAAGGTTGGAGACCCCTGCTCCAGAGGAAGACTAAAACTCCTTTATAGAGATTGAGTGTAATAGCAGAATTTTGCAAGTCTGATATAGGTACTATACCTCTCTCCCTTTCTTATACTCCTGTGAATTAGGGAAGTGTCCGAGCCTGTTCTAAATATGATCTGTTTGTGCTGGACTTTCTATACATATTTGTATATGCATAGAAAGGACGTGGTGGCTCAGTGGCTAAGACGCTGAGCTTGTCGATCGAAAGATCTGCAGTTCAACGGTCCAAATCCCTAATGCCGCATAATGGGGTGAGCTCCCGTTACTTGTCCCACCTTCTGCCAACCTAGCAGTTCGAAAGCACGTAAAAAATGCAAGTAGAAAAATAGGGACCACCTTTGATGGGAAGGTAACAGCGTTCCGTGTGCCTTCGGAGTTTAGTCATGCCGGCCACATGACCACGGAGATGTCTTCGGACAGTGCTGGCTCTTCGGCTTTGAAACGGAGATGAGCACTGCCCTCTAGAGTCAGGAACGATTAGCACATATGTCTAGCACTAGCGAGGGGAACCTTTACCTTTTTACCTGAGCCTGTTCTAAATATGATATGTTTATGCTGGACTTTCTATACATATTTGTATATAAACCAACCCTCACATTTTTAAACAAAATACCATGAAAAATATACCATCTGTAGATAAGCCAATGATAAAGATGAAAACATACATACATTTTTAAAGTTGGCTTATTCATAGGTGGCACTTTTTTTTTTCATAGTATTTTGGTTAAAAATATGAGGGCCAGGTTACCGACAGATGAGCTTTTAATCATAATTACATATGGAATACAGAGATACACAGGTACTTTTAAAAAGAATTACAGTATATACCGATAGTTGTGAATAAGTCCATCCCTGGATAAGCTGAACACATTTTTGGGGATGTATTTTAGCAGCTAAAATTCTTGGCTTATCCACAAGACTCTATGACAAGTTATGTTTCGCCCCTTGCCATTTGTGTGACAGACCTCATCTAACCTAATGAAAAGAAGGACTAAGGGTGACATGACAGCAGTGTTCCAATATTTGAGGGGCTGCCACAAAAGAGGGGGGTCAGCCTATTTTCCAAAGCACCAGAAGGCAGAACCAGAAGAAGCAATGGATGGAAACTAATCAAGGAGAGAAGCAACCTGGAACTATGGAGAAACTTCCTAACAGTGAGAACAATAAACCAGTAGAACAGCTTGCTTTCAGAAGTTGTAGGTGTTTCATCACTGGAGGTTTTTAAGAATGGTCTAGGGCAGTGATGGTTAACCTTTTTGCCATCACGTGCCAGGAGGGGGGGCGGGGGAGGTTTGCGCACATGCATGCCCACACCCATAATTCTATGCCCCGCGGATAGAGTCTCTGGAGGCTGGGGACAGCAAAAAAGTCACTTCCTGTCCAACCGGAAGTTGGGAAATGGGCCATTTCAGGCTCCCGAGGGGGTGAGGAAGGCTGTTTTTGCCCTCCCCAGATGCATAGAGAGGATCTGGAGCCAGGTGAGAAAGAAAAACGGGCCTTCCCCACCTCCCCCAGGCCCTCTAGAGGCAGGAAACAGCCTGTTTCCCTACTTCTGGTGGGCCCAGAAGGCCCGAAAATCAGCTGGCTGGCGTACGCATGCACGCCAGAGCTGAGCTGGCGTGCCCCCTGGTATGGCTACGCATGCCACCTGTGGCACCCATGCCATAGGTTCGCCATCACAGATATAGGGTCTCCTGCTTGAGCAGGGGGTTGAACTAAAAGACCTCCAAGGTCTCTTCCCAACTCTGTTACTCTGTTATTTTGCATCTCTGTCAAAGTCATCTTCCTTTACTCTTTACAGCCTGTCTCTCTTCTCTCCACAGCATTTTGCCCTTTTGCTCAAATATGTCATCCAAGTTGCAATTCCTGATATCCCGGCCTGGGTTGCGGAAGAGATGGCCAAGCTTGAATACCAGAGGCGGGAAGCCTTTAAGGTGAGTCTCATAAGAGAGATGCACAATGTGGAGCTAAATGAACTCTTGTAAATCAAGGATTGCCTGTATGCCATTGGAGTTCAGCAGCTAATAAATTCAAAGAAAGAAATAATAATAATAATAAAAAGCTACATTCTTGGAAAGGAATCTAGATTTATTGAAAGGGGAGGGGAAATGGTTATTTAAAAAAAAATTCTGGAAACTGGAAATGTGTACGTAAGCCTCCATTTACCAGTGAGTAGGCTACGATCCTTTTGTTCTTCTTTTAAACTGACTCGATCCAAAGGGATATTACCTCTCAGTTGTCACAAATGAAAAGAATCTCTTCCAGCCCTATAGTATATTACAACTAGCTGTTCCCACTCCCCAATAACTCCATTTACTTATTTGCAAATTACCCATCACTACGCTTGATTTAAGAATATGACCTTTAAAAACAACTCAAGCAGCAAAATACGGAACATAATGGCAGGTTATAGGATGATGCACGCTATTTTTCAGAGCATGCGTCCCTGCCCCACCTGATCATCTTTAGGTATGATAGTTTATTACAGGTAGTCCTTGATTTACAACAGTTCATTTAGTGACCATTTGAAGTTATAACGGCACTGAAAAAAGTAACTTATGACCATTTTTCACACTTACGATGATTGTAGCATCCCCATGGTCATGTGATCAAAATTCAGACTCTTGGCAAAAGACTCCTTATTTATGATGGCTACAGTGTCTTGTGGTTATGTGACCACTTTTTGTGGCCTTCTGACAAGCAAAGTCAATGGGGAAGCCAGCTTCACTTAACCACCATGATACTAATTTAACAAGTGCAGTGATTGCCACAACTGTGGCAAGAAAGGTCATAAAATGGGGCAAAATTCACTTAACAACTGTCTCGCTTAGCAAAAAGAAGTTTTGGGCTCAATTGTGGTCGTATATCGAGGACTACTCGATGTACGACCACAATTGAGCCGAAAATTTCTTGGTTAAGCATTGGTTAATCAAGAAATGGTGTCTTGGTTAAGCATTGGTTAAGTTAATTTTGCCCCATTTTATGACTTTTCTTGTCACAGTTGTTAAGTGAGTCACTGCACTTGTTAAAAGTCAGTAACACGGTTGTTAAGTGAATCTGGCTTCCCCATTGACTTGCTTTTCAGAAGGTTGCAAAACGGGATCACGTGACCCTGGGACACTGCAACCGTCAGAAATGTGAGTTAGTTGCCAAGCATCTGAATCTTGATCCTGTGACCATGGGGATGCCACACTGGTTGTAAGCATGAAAAATGGTCGTAAGTCACCTGTTTCAGTGCCATCGTAACTTTGAACGGTCACTAAAAGAGCTGCTGTAAGTCAAGGACTACCTGTATTAAAAAAATAAAGGTGATAGAGCCTTATGCCCATGATTTTACCATCCTCAGTGGCGCAGTGGTTAGAGCGCAGTACTGCAGGCTACTTCTGCTGACTGCCGGCTGCCTGCAATTTGGTAAATCGAATCTCACCAGGCTCAAGATTGACTCAGCCTTCCATCCTTCCAAGGTGGTAAAATGAGGACCCAAATTGTTGGGGGCAATATACTGATTATGAGTGCAACCCGTTGCGCTCATGTAACACCTCTCCTGCGCGAGCTGCACTGGCTCCCAGTGGTCTTCCGGGTGCGATTCAAGGTGTTGGTTACCACCTTTAAAGCGCTCCATGGCTCAGGACCTGAGTACTTACGAGACCACCTTCTGCCACCGATAGCCTCCCACCGACCAGTTCACTCCCACAGAGAGGGACTCCTCAGGGTGCCGTCGGCCAAACTATGGCGGCTGGCGACACCCATGGGGAGAGCCTTCTCTGTGGGAACTCCTGCCCTTTGGAATGAACTGCCCCCGGAAATACGCACAATCTCTGACCTCCGAGTTTTTCGCTGTGCCCTCAAGACCCTGCTCTTCCGACAGGCAGGGCTATCTTTGTAAAGTAGTTTTAAATTTTTGGGTTTTTAACGAAACTTGGCCGTAAATGTAATAATTTTAATAATTTTAAAATTTAATTGGGATTTGTATTGTGTTTTTTACTTGGCTGTACACCGCCCCGAGTCCTTCGGGAGAGGGGCGGTATAGAAATAAAATTATCTATCTAATATACTGACTCTAAAACCGCTTAGAGAGGGCTGTAAAGCTGTATATAAGACTAAGTGCTATTGCTATTGCTATGTGTGTGAAAAAGGACAGAGATTCTTCAGGGGAGAAAGGGGAAGCTGTGGGAGACTACAATAAAAGTAAGATCATTAATTCTTGTGTCATTCTTCCTCCCCAGAAGCACGAGCGACAGGCCCAGCACCATTTCCAACAACAACAGCGTCGTAAACGGGAGGAAGAGGAGCGTCAACGCCACGCCGAATATCATGCCCGGAAAGAACGTGAGAGCAGCCGGGAGGAAGGCAAGGCTAACGGTGGCGGGCAGGATCCTGGACACGAGAAGAGTCAGCCCAAAGGGAAGGGTTCAGGAGGGTCGAGCCACGGATCTGAGAAACCCAAACGGCCCAGCTCCCTCCTGGCCACCAACAATGTCATGAAGCTCAAGCAGATCATCCCTCTACAGGGCAAGTTTTTATCAGGGAGCACGGGGGCAGCTGGCACTGGGACGGTCCGTTCACCCCAGTCCCCCACTAGTACTGATAACAAACTACCTGGGTTCCTTAGTTTCAAGTTCCTTAAGTCCCCAGAGACAAAACGGGAAGCCAACACTGAGAAGGTGCAGTCACCCACTAAGCCTTTCAACCCCAGCAAACTGTTCAACTTCAGCAAATCCGAAGGGGGCAACGGGGCATCGTCCCCGCCACGGCCCGGCCCTTCGGGAGACGCAGGCGAAAAGCCTTTGGCCAGCAGATCACATCTCAACGGGTTGGCAGATGAGGAAGTGTCTGAGGACCTGGAGATCCGAACAATGGTGGAGGAGGAGGGGCCGAGCCACAAACTCTAACCAAGATGTTAGGGTGTGAGAGCTGGGAAGAGGGAGGAAGGCATGGGGTTTGCTAGTTGGTTCCTCAAGCAGAATTGGGGCAGCCTCTGCGTTGAGTTGGGAGAGGTCTGCTGGGTCTATTAACCCATTTCCAAGCAATTTCAGGGCAGCCCTTGCTGTGATTTTCACTGGGAAAAAGGAAGTGGAAGATGGTTCCAGGGAGGTTTTGATGGCTTTGACCTGGAGACTCAGTTCTGATATTGATGGTTATTGATCTAAGTCAGATTTTAAACCGAGAACTCCCAAGAATAAGGAAAGCATTGCAAGTTAGAAGTGAAGGATACGAAGCGGAAGGTAGAGGGGAATTCCACTAACCTTTAACAAGTTGTGTTACATGTCTTTTTTCCCCTTATTTTATCAAAGCTTGGGCCAGGAAAGCATCCTAGCTCAAACTGATTTTCTAAATTTTAACCCACGTAATCCCCAGATGCTTCTCCGTCTTTAACACGGATGGGCAAGACTGCAAAAAAAAGTTGGTGCAATTTCTTGTTTTAAGAAGTCACAACTTTTTGGAAATGTCATTAATCTTCATCGGAGTGTTTTTACTTTCCCTCCAGAGTTTTGCTTAGCGAGACCCCCTTCAGGTATTAGGTAGAATTTCAGCCATAGCTAGTGTAGCCTTTCCCTGGATGTAAATATTTCGAAGAGAGCCACAAATACTAGAATCTGATGGGAGGAAGCTTTGCATTACTTTTCCCTCCTTCCATTTTAATCATAGATGATCCCCACACAACCCCATTTCTGCTTGAAGAACAGCCTCCTATGGCAGCAAAGCAGAGGATTTGGGAGAGGAAGGTTGGAACCATTGTCCATGCATGATTGACATCTCTTGCACTAAAACTGGAAAAAAAAAACACTGTGACTTTCACATTTCTGAGACAGTCGATCCAAAAAAAAAAAACCCCAAAAAAGAATTGAGACAAATAGCATTAAGAGTTCTCGGAACAAAGATCTACCACCTATTTTCCTTCTACAAACTTAGTAATGAAGAAAACAAGAAATAAAAGAGATGTGGGGGAGGGATAAAATCTAATTTGGGAGACACTATTATTAATGATTATTAATTTTTTTGCAATAAGAACCTTGACCTGTGACAGGCTGCGCCAAGGAAATTTTTCTCAGTTTGCCGCTTAATGGGGAAAGCAGATACAGGTAGCCCTCAACTTACAATCACAATTGGGATCCGAAGTTCCATCACTAAGTGATACGGTCATTAAGTGAGTCGCACCCTATTTTATCACCTTTTGTCATGGCCATCAAGGAAATCACACAACTGTTAAGTGAATCTGGCTTCTCCCCCCCCCCCCCATTAACTTTGCTTGTTGGTAATCCTCTGGGAAGGTCACTAATGATGATCACATAAATTTTGTGGGACACAGCAAATGTCATAAGTAGATGCTCCTTGCCAAGCGCACAAGTGACTGCGAGGCTGCTACAACAGCCCTAAGTGCAATGGCTGGTCACAAGTCACTTTTTTCAGTGCCATAACTTTGAACAGTTGTTAAACGAATGGCCGTAAATCAAGGATTACCTGTAAATTGAGCTAATTTTTAAATGATTTCATTGAGAAACCCATGCAGTTGGCCTTGGCCAGAATATGGAAGAGTTCGCTACTGCTGCTGTTGCTGCCTTCTGAAATAGTTCTTTCAGATTCCGCATCCAACCTGCACACCAGGGATTTCCTGGTCATTTCTTTACCAGTATTAACCATATTAACCAGTTCAGCCCTGGTTGGCTTTTTAAATATTTAGGTGCACCCACTTGCTGAGTTGAGAGGGAAGAGTTTGAGCTAAAAGATAGAAGATCCAGAATGCATATTGAAATAAATAGGAGGAGGAGAGGGAGACTGGAATTTTCTCATTAATCTGCCCCAAGTAGATAATAACTATAGTTATCACTTTCAGGAACGTTCTAACACTTTGGAAATCGGGTGGGTGGAGCATTATTTTTTTAATCAGGCAGTGTCTATTTGTACTTTTGCCCTGTGGCCTAAATTTCTCACAACTGGTCTGGATAGGTAGGGGAGTGGGGAATCCTCCTTTAATCTGGCAGCCGCT
The DNA here is from genome assembly GCF_059756535.1 of Pantherophis guttatus. NCBI lineage: Eukaryota > Metazoa > Chordata > Lepidosauria > Squamata > Colubridae > Pantherophis > Pantherophis guttatus. Next base: position 21,194,903 of record NC_142063.1, read on the forward strand.
TTTAATATGCAAATCACTGTCAAAAGACCTGCTGTGGCCTTTTGTTGTTGTTGTTGTTCCTTAAAAAAAGAAAGCAATTGAATCCCCAGCCAAAAAACAATAGCAGCATCCCTTGATTTTCAGCTTTGCAGAATCTCTGAACGTAGTTTTGTTAGCAGGAAGGCTGTTGCTGAGAGCAGGCATGGCCTCTGCCGTCCCCACCCCACCCCACCCCACCCCACCCCACCCAAGGGAGCAGGAAGCAGCAAGCTTAGCACCACAGATCTACGGAGGCAGCATCTCAAGCTTTGTTGGCTTCCCCAAATTTAAAGGAAAACTGCTTTGTCTTTTCTTTACTAGTCCAAAGGAGTCGGTCGCTTTGCAGGACGGAAAAGAAGTGACTCTCTAAAGGAAGGGATTTCTCTTTGTCTTCTATACACAACCCAGTCCTTCTCCGGAGCAATTTGCCATCACCGCAATACATAGCTGTCTGCTAAATACATTTGCTCCTCACAAGCCATTGCAGTGATCAGGCTGGAGAGGGATTTCCAACAGGTGCTGGCCACCTTTCCGGCCTGCTCCCGAAAAAAAGCCCCTCAGAGGATTTTCGACCACTAAATCCTCCAAGGGAAAAAGGGAGGGGGGAAAAAACCCCAATAAGCAAGCTCCGATGTCTCTCCTCCGAATCACTCCTTTGCCTGATGGTGAAGCCAAGTGCTGGCCTAGCTGTATTTTCACCTACGCCAGAATGCCAAAAAAAAAAAAGGGGGGGACTGACCTGCATGGCTTTGATGCTCAAAGCTTTTTTTTCTCTCTCTCTTTTTTGTTTTTTTTTGCGGTGGCATCACTTTCAAGCTGTTTCTCAAGAGCAATAACACAACGCTAGCAGCTACAAAGCCCATTGCTGGATGCCAGCTCCATTCGATGGGTGCCAAGGAAATAACCAGGAGAGAAAGACTGGTATGCTGGCTTTGGACTCATCCGGGACACGTGTGGGTTTTTCAACACGGCTTTTCTGTCTTCTATCAAATTGGCAGAAGAGAATCCCACTCGCAGCTCTTAGCTGTGACACCAAGGAGTAGTCTCTTCTCTTGGTGGACTTCACCTGCCTGCGTTTCATTCCCTAGCTAAAACGAGCCACTTTCATTCTGCTGAAGGGTTGGAGTACTAGATGTCATCCGAATTATCAATCCATCCTCCTGCTTCTTCATTGCCTAACCACGGAATGCGTTTTCACCAGTGACCTGGCCAGCGTTCATTCATATTTGCCATATCCAGCCAACCAAAGCTTAGCAAAACGGGGGCAGTTCACAGAAAGGCACGATTTGAACGCACCAAGAACCCTCCCAAGCCAGATGGGATTTTTTTTGAGGTGGGCAGGAAGGCTCCCTTCTCCTCCTCTCGCGCCCTTCCAATTCTGCAGCACCCCAGCCCCAACTCAGACCTTGATCTCAGAGTACCTACGAAAAGCACTGGTCTCTTTAATGTCTTACTCTTCTGAGCAATTCACTGTACCAGAGGGGGGGGGGTTGTTGTTTTTTTTTTAAACGAGAGGAAAGCAAAGGGGACTATTTTTTTTATTTATTGATTTGCTGCATTCTAATTTATTTCTGTGACTTGAGCAAGGAGACAAAGGAGGGTGGGAGAATCTCAATTTCTTTTTAAGTTATTTTTGTCATATTTTTGTAAATTTGGCAGAAATGCAATAAAATTATATTTCAACAAAAGGAATAAAAGTCGGGTAGGGCGGGGCAGATACCAGCAGCTTCTTCAGCATTTATTTACACAAGGCCCTGATTGGTAACTTTTGCTACACTCAGAGGATACATTATAAGGAGATTGAGGGTCTCATTTAATTTATATGTTGCCCATCTCACTACCCAAGAGACTCTGGGCGGCTAATCTTAAACCTATCAGATTTGATTTATTCAGCATATCCCTATATATTGAATATTATATAAATTGTGACTTTACAAGGGCCACTGACTTTTGACTGGTCCACAGAAAATGCTGTGCCAAATTCGAGCCACATTACCACCTAGTGCTATTCTACTTTATTATTAATTCTACTTTTTAAGGCAATAGTAAGGCTTCAAGGAGGCTTTAAAAATAAGTTTCCTGAAATTTAATTGGATTATGTGTGTGCAGAGAATATTAGAATGTGTATACAGTACATGTGAATCAAATGTGTATATATACATCTGCCTGGAGTAGTCCTTGCAGTTTTCTTGGCGAGGTTTTTCAGAAGTGATTTGCCATTGCCTCCTTTTTAGGGCTGAGTGATGGGCCCCAAGATAACCCAGTTTGCTTTGTGCTTAAGGTGGCACAACAAGTCTCCCATTTTTTTAGCCTAGAGTCCTTAGCCTCTGCACCAAACTGGCTCTTTTAGAAATATAACCGTGTGTTAATTCCGTGTTGCTGGAGTTACACTTTGCAACTGCTTAAAATAGCCTTTGGTGACCCTGATCCAGCTAAAAGCATTCTGGCTTCGTCTCTTGGGCTAAGCAAGGGATTTTTTTTAGGATACATTTTGAACTTTGAGAATATGGTACGTGTTCTCACAAAATCTCTTTGGGGAAAGAGGGTGCCTGCTCACGAAATGGTGGGCATGAGGGATGTAAGTCCTTCACGCAAATGCAATTTGCAGCAAGCCTATTGCTCATTTCTTTAATTAAAGGGTCTCCTAAAAAGTGTCCGGTGACCCATGGAGTTTTATGGGTTCTATGAAAGGAGTTTAGATGTACACGGACAATTCTAGAGTTAACACCATGGATCATTATGTTAAAATATGGCCAGATTCTAGGTCTCAACTGCAACAATTCTTGGCAGCCACTAATTTTTGCTATAATCTACTAGTTATCTGTGTTTGCAGCCCTGATTCAGCAGTCCTATTTTAGGTATCAGAGATTTGTCAGATCTTGGGAGCCACAGACAGAAATCTATTCACCATTTTGATTATATTCTATCAAACTCAGCATTGACTTTTAGCAACGACACAGACAAATCTTCTAGAAAATCCATTCATATTTAACAGACACCTGGGTTTAGTTGACCCCTCTTTTCTTCCATTAATTTACACAGCTATAGCAAATTGGTTCATGCATTTTGTTGAGTCAAAACCAAACCATTCATATTATGGTTTATAGATTGTTCTACCAAATGGAAGCTAAAAGAATTTCACAAGGTGAAATTAATGCAAAACAACCAAGCGAGAAAGCGAAGTCATGAGCTGCCTGCCATCCCAAATCTGATATTCACACTCTGTAATTTGAAACTAGGATCCTGTTGGTTTTGCACTATGTAATCTTACAGCTGTGAATTGGGCAGGCCATGGTTCCAGTTCCACAGTCATATTTTGCCGTTGCTGACAAACGAAGTTGAGTGTGTTGATGGTTTACTACAAAGGCACCGTTTGAGTTTTCAGGCCACATAAAGTCCTTATACATACAAAATTCCAATCAAATTAAGTAAAAAGATTAGTTTTACTTCTACATTTATAATTTTGAAATAAACAGAGTACATTCTCCAGTGGGGCAGAATCCACTTAAACCAAATTATATTTCCTAGATTACAAAGTATTGCACATGCATAATTTGAAATGCATCAATACAGTTTGCAGAATTCATCAAAACGCACCATCATCTGACTTGGTGCACGGTGTGAACGAGGCCCATTAGGGATTTCCACACACACACACACCCAAAAAATCTGTATTAAAGTTGATACTAGTTTATTACTTGGCAATGAAAACAATTGGATACTGCTTTTCACTGTATAAACCTAGCAGCAATTACAACTATCACCAAAAAAAAAAAAGGTGAAAAACATCTATTAAAAGAATTGGGGAGTTTTAGCTGTTGAGAAAGGGCAACATAAAAAGGATGCATTTATAAATCGAGCTAAAATATACCAGAGTTGGAGTCTTGAGTGCAATTTATTTGATTTTTTTAAATCCTGCCTTTATTATCTTATAAGATGGCTAACATGCATAATGCTCCTTCCTTCTATTTTCCCACAACAACCCTGTGAGGTGGGTTGATCTGGGAGTGACTGGCCCAAAGCCACCCAGCTCCATGCCGAAGGTGGGACTAGAACTCACAGCTTCCCAACACCTTATCCCATGACAGGAAGCTGCCTCAATAAAAGTTATTCCACAGGACTCACACTAACTCAGAGACAAACCACATCCACATCCTGTGACAGCTTATGTCAAGGGTGGGGAACTATGGCCCTTTTACGACTTGTGGACTTCAATTCCCAGAATTCCTGAGCCAGGGCTGGCTTAGGAATTCTGGGAGTTGAAGTCCACAAGTCGTAAACAGGCCATAATTTCCCACCTCTGGTTTATGTGAATAAGCCGTTATGTCCAATTCACCTGATTCACACATTCTTCATACATACATACATTCCTTCACTCCTTTTTTATTATTATTATTATTACAATTGTCCCTAAACTAAGTCAATCTGCTTTGATGTCCAGGCATGATATTGATGCAAAAAGACCAAGGGTGAGATCACACAGCTTGCTTATTGAAACAGCCAAAGGATATTGGTGGAGTGTCACTTCTATAACCAGCATACCAGTTACAGAAACAGCCAGTCACTATTTCATTTGCCTGAGAAATCAGAAATAGTTTTCTTTATTTGTTAGGTTCTCAACTGACTTAAGGCCAGGCGGCCATAGTGAGAGGCTGCCAATCAGAAGAGAGGACTGTAGCCCGACAATTACTTAGAATAAGGCAGCTCATGTCACCTTGGCTTAAAATGTTAAAACATCTCAGAATTAAGCACTTCGCTGCATTAAAGCAGGGTAAGCAACCTTTCTTTCTTTCAGATCTATGTTCCCTCTGGATAAACCGCTGTGGGCCATGTAACAGGATGGATGGTTGGGTCCAGAGCTTTTTTTAAAAAAAGTGGGGACTAGAAGTGTGCAGAATTATTTATAAGGTTAACACGTTTGGACCTTAAAGATATTCCATCCTTAGAATGAGTATTCTGCGCTGTACCAATCCTACCAAGAGTGTTCCAACCTCAAATCAGATTTAGCATCAATTTCAAAATCAAAGCTCTGACCTTGAAATGTTTCACAAGCATCTGACAGACGCACGTTCTCTGACTCACACAGACACACACACGCACACACACCTCTTTCAAGCAGCAGGCTGGAAGACAGGATACTGACCCCTTCCCAGGGATCCGATTTCTTGCACGAGGGGTTTGCAACTGATCTCGGAACTACAGGCAGCTCTAGAGAGCGATGTTGCTGGCCCTTGCCCTAGAGTTTCCAACAAGGTTTTTTTTTTTTTAAACAAGAACTCGTTAAAAGTGGTGAGAAATATCCCGCTTTATTCTACTTGAAAAGTTGCACAGAACTGGTCCATCCAAAGAATGGTGCAAAAGAGATGCCGGGCAAGCCCAAATAGGTTTTCGCTTGCTATCTACGACCGATGTGCTAATGAGTTTCCCAGGGGTGTGAGGGGGAGCCAGAGGGTCACGGGGTGGGAGGGGGAGGAGACAGGCCAGAGAAAGTAACATGATAACACAACATTTGCCAGCAAAATGGGTACAATCTCAGCCAGAGATCATCAGCTGAAGAGAGACCACCGCAAACAACCTGATCTCCCCCCCACCCCACCATTGCTGGAAAACAGAAAATGGTATGCAGGTAGCAACACACCTGGAGAAGGATGGGTAAGAAATAAACCTTCCCTCCCCTCCATGAGTTTCTCCTGTTATTGAAACAATGCTAAGTTATGACACACCAGTAGTTGTACAGTAATTGTGAGATGGAAATTCTCGATAATAACAGAGGACACAATGCGGAGGGGGTGCCATCGGCATGAACTGAGCTCCCTCTTCAGAGAGCAGCTCATTTCTCAAAAAAAAAAAAAAAAAAAGGGGTAGCCACAAAAGTTGAATTTTTTTTAAAAAAAAGCACTGATCACAGATTAAACATCATTACTTTCTGATTTGCTCTGAACATGAGAGCGAGAGAGAACGCACGCATAAATAATTTTTAAAAATGGAAAAAGAATCCTCCCTCCCCCATCCCAAAAATAAATACGTTGGCTTCTACAAAGTCAGAAATGGTATAGGCTGCACGATGGAGGACAGGAGGAAGAGATGGGGAAGGCAGAGGGCTGACGGAAGTGTGCGTGAGTGTGTATGTACATGTGCGTGCCTGTGTACACACTGAAAGACACACAGAAAAAAAAATAAAAATAAAACCCACACAGGAAGCGCCTGTAAATTTTAACACAGAAGACTGGAGAGAATTTTAAGTGTCCTCATTCATATCTTGGCTGTCTGTCCGGGCAATTTTGCGAGGTGGGGCAGAGTTTTCACCTTCTATTTCCACTTGCTCAGGATCTCTTTTCTTCGCTGCATTCTAATAGGAGGGGAAAAAAAGACAAGAAAAATTAGATTGGCTTGACTCGGGTGAAATCCAGTAGGTTCTGAGAGGTTCTGGAGAACCCGTAGCAGAAATTTTGAGCATTCAGAGAACTGGTAGCGCAAATTTTGAGTAGTTCGAAGAACCAGCAAATACCACCTCTGGCTGGCCCCAGAGTGGGGTGGGAATGGAGACTTTGCAGTATCCTTCCTCTGCCACCTGTGCCCACCAAGTCACACCACACCAAGCCGCACCCACAGAACCAGCAGTAAAAAAAAATTGATTTCACCACTGGCTTGACTCCCTCTCACTTCAAGCCCCCAAATCTTTTCTCAGGGTTTTTGAAACTGGATTCTCTCCCAAAGCAAACATCAGATACCAATTTTGCTTCCAGTAAGACTTCTGGCAGTGCAAACAAGCAAGCAAAAAATGGTAGGCTAGAAGCCGCTTATTGTCCATCCCAAGTGAGATTCCACTAGAGTTGTGGATCTATAAATTGTTTTTAATCTGCTGGCCTCCCTATACTGTTTCTAACACGCACAAACACTAAGAATGGCACTTGACAACAATTTTCACAAAAAAAACCTACCTTTTTGTCCCACTGCTGATGTAGGTAACGCAAGAGTATATTTGTCTTTTCTGTGACAATTACTGTTGAAGAAAGACAAGAAAAAAAGGATCAATACAGAATGAAACAAATCCACAAGAAAGCATTGCAGGATTCTAGACTTCGCTGACTGCAGGATTATGGGAGACAGAGGTTGTTTGCTTGGAGTTTAAACAAACGCAGAGAAGAGCTGTCACTCAGCAGGAGAGCTCACATTTCACATGAGGAAAGTCACAGGTTCAATCCCTGGAGATCATCTCTCCAGCCAAAAGAAAGGAAGAAAATTATTTCCGCAGGATCTTATGGAGCTCGAAACAATCAGGGAAGGTTGGAACGATCTGGAACGAGCTCCCCCCAGAGATACGGAGGATCCCGGATCTGCGCACCTTCCGCCGCGCCTTAAAGACCTTACTATTTCACCAGGCCGGCCTGGCCTAATTTTCCCCCTCTTTTATAAAAGATTTTTAAAATTTTAAATATTTTTTAGTATTTATATATTCAATTTTAAATTGGTTTTAAAAGTTTGGGGTTTTAAATTTGTCGGGGCCAAAATTATTTAATTTGATTTTATTCTATTTTTTAAATTTTGTATTGTATGTGTTTTTATTGTTTGGCTGTGCACCGCCCTGAGTCCTTCGGGAGTAGGGCGGTATAGAAATCTAATAAATAATAATAATAATAATAAAAAGGTGCAATTCTGGCTACAGAACAACTGGTTCCCTCAGGAGTAGGAAGCCTTTAGCCTTATTCAAGACCAAATAACGAAAATACAGGTAGTCCTCAACTTAGAACCATTTGTTTGGTGACTGATATTACAACAGCACTGAAAAAAATGATTAATGAAAAAAGTGATTAACGATCAGTCCTTACACCTTCGAGACCGTCTTCTGCCACCAATAGCCTCCCACCGACCAGTTCGTTCCCACAGAGAGGGTCTCCTCAGGGTGCCATCAGCCAAGTTATGTCGGCTGGCGACACCCAGGGGGAGGGCCTTCTCTGTGGGAGCCCCAGCCCTGTGGAATGAACTGCCCCCGGAAATACGTAAGATCTCCGACCTCCGGGTGTTTCACTGCGCACTGAAGACCCTGTTGTTCCGCCAGGCAGGGCTATCAACATAATAATTTTAAATTGGGGTATTTTAATTTTTGGGGTTTTAAATCGGCCAAATTTATTTAATTATTTTAATTTTTAATCATTGTTGTGTCCTGTGTTTTTAAATTGGCTGTACACCGCCCTGAGTCCTTCGGGAGAAGGGTGGTATAGAAATAAAATTATTATTATTATTATTATTATTATTATTATTATTATTATTATTATTATTATTATTATTATTCCTAACTATCACTGCAGCATCCCCCCAGTCATGTGATCAAAATTTAGGCACCTAACAACTGGCAATGCATGTATGATGGTTGCAGTGTCCTATGGACACATGATCAGCATTTCTAATCTTCCCAGCTGGTTTTGGACTCCCTGTAATAAAGCCACTCTTGTATCAGGAAGAGTAGCCCCCTCCACTAGAATCTCTTAGGATAGGCCAGGGCATGCAAATTCTACTCTAATTCTCATATTTCCCTTCCCGCCCTTCTCCTCTTTTGTATTTTGTCTATTAAATATTTGTAGACTTTTGTCTTTTCATAGCTTTACAGCATGTAAAAAGTCAGCATTTTTTCCATCCACATAAATCATCATCATCATCATTATCATCATCATCTAATCCTTGTTATAGTGGTTAAGGGTTTGGCCTAGAACCTAGGAGTTTGGTCTTCCCCTAAGCATGAAAGCCAGCTTGGGTGATTTTGGCCTAGTCCAGGGGTCTGCAACCTTAAACACTCAAAGAGTCATTTGGACCTGTTTCCCACAGAAAAGAAAACAGCGGGAGCCACAAAACCCTTCCAGTGCCCGGCTATTTCTTGAACGGCCACAAAATAAGCATATGTAGTTGAATTAAATGTTCTGTTTTCTTCTGAAACTTTTCTTGGATTTATCCATGGTTGGCCCACCAGAGGTTGAAAAGTTCAATAAATCACGTGCGGCGGGTGTCGCACATTGGCAGTTGTGATGCATATTTTGAGTGACAGGGAGTCACAGCAGAGGGGTGAAATAGCCACATGCGGCTCCAGAGCCGCAAGTTGCTGACCCCTGAGCTAGTCATTCTCTCAGCCCAACCCATCTTGTAGGGTGGTTCTTGGGAGGGAGGGAGGGGAGCGAGGGAAAGAAGGAAGGAAGGAAGGAAGGAAGGAAGGAAGGAAGGAAGGAAGGAAGGAAGGAAGGAAGGAAGGAGCATTACATACCCTCCCTTGAGTTTTACAAAAAAATAGGCAAAATATAAATCTCCTGGTTTAAACCAAAGCTCCCTCTCTCTAATCCCATTGGTTGTTTATCAACCAGATGTCTAGGAAAGAAACCCATAGACAAAGGCATACAATAAATACCTTACCTATTGTTTGTCCCCAACATCTGGCCTATCATAATGCCATAACCCTGTGCATTTGCACTTCACACGTGGGGAGGAGGGGGAAATTTCAAAACAATTCAGGCAAGGATGTGGACACCATCGCTTGATATTCAAGGCAACTGAGTTGGCCGCAGCAAATTGGCTGTGGCAAGTTGTCCCACTCCGCTCTGCAGAGCCTGGGAAGGAATTTTTTTGCTCCCTTTGCCATTTTGCCCAATGGATTGGGGCTGGGCACAAGAAAGAGCTTGTTGGGTCATTTCTTGTGAACAATCTAATGCATGGGCGTCAAACTCGCCGCCTCATGTTGCCGTCATGTGACATATCGCAGTGTTTTTCCTTCGTGGAGCTGGGGTAGGTGTGGCCTATGCGTGACGCATGCGGCTCGTGGGCCACCAGTTTGACACCCCTGATCTAATGCAACCTTTCTGGGCTGCCTAGGAATTCTAAGAATTGTAATCCCAACTTAAATTCAGGGCATCCAGTTCTAAGGACAGCTATCTAAAGCCTGCTATCAGAATTTCATCAAGAATTTCTCGATCTGGCTGGCCACAATTTGGTCCAGAAAGAGATATATATATATATATACTGTATATATTTTACCAATCCAAATATATCAGAAGTGGTCCAACCACAAAACTGACCAATCCAACCTAATTCTGAGATTGTATCACATATATTTGAAATGACTTCAAGATTGGAATGCTCTGACTGTACAGGACTTACAACTGCTCATTTAGTGACCATTCAAAATTACAGTGGCACTTATGACCATCGCAGCATCCCCATGGTCACATGATCAAAATTTGGGGCCCTTGGCAACGGGCATGTATTTACAACAGCTGCAGTGTGTCAGAATCATGGTGTTACCACCTGCGGCCTTTCCAGCAGGCTTCTGACAAGCAAAGTCAATGGGGGGGGGGGGGAAGCTGGATTCACATAATGACCAAGTGATTCACGTAACAAGTGTGGCAAAGCAGATCGTAAAATCAGGTGCAACTCACTTAACCGCCCTGCATAGCAATAGAAGTTCTGGTCCCAATTGAGGTCATAAGTTGAAGACTACCTGTGACGTATTTTGCCTATCTTTTGTCACTCCCCTTGTACAGATAGTCCTCAAATGTATGACCACAATTGAACCCCAAAGTTCTGTTGCTAAGTGAAAGCATTTGTTAGGTGAGTTTTGCCCCATTTTACAGTTGTTAAATGAATCACTGTGGTTGGTAAATTAGAAACAAGCTTGTTAAGTGAAACTGGTTTCCCCGTTGACTTTGCTTGTCAAAAGGTCACAAAAGGTGATCACATGACCCCGGGACATCGCAACTGTCATAAATATGAGTCGGTTGCCAAGGGTCTGAATTTTGATCACGTGACCATGAGGATGCTGCAATGGTCGTGTGAAAAACGGCCACAGGTCACTTTTTTCAGTGATGTTGTAACTTTGAACGGTCACTAAATGAGCCGTGTTGTAAGTCAAGGACTACCTGTATCCCCCTCAGAGCCCAGCTCTTAGGAAGATACGATGGGATGCTATTTCCTTTTTTTTTTTAATTTAATTATTTTTATAACACAATATAACAGTGATGGCTAAACTTTTTGCCGTCGTGTGCCAAAAGCGGGGGGAGGGCGGGGGGGTGTCATGTGCGAGTGTGCCCATACCCATAATTCAAAGTGCCCCCCCTACACTCCCCCCACTTTTGGCACGCGATAGCACGGTAGGCCCAGTAGGCCCATTTTTCGCCCTTCTCAGGCTCCAGAGGCTTTCTTGGAGCCTGGGGAGGGCGACAACAGCCTTCCCCATGCCCCCCGGAGGCCCTCCAGAGGTCGGAAACAGCCTGTTTGCTGACTTCCGGTGGGACCCGAAGCCCCGGGTTTTGCCCTCCCCGGGCTCCAGTGGCTTTCTAGGAGCCTGAGGAGGGCAAAAACGGGCCTTCCCCACCCCCCCCAGAGGCTGGAAATGGCCCATTTGCCTACTTCTGGTGGGCCCGGAAAGCACGAAAATCAGATGCACACGTCGGAATTGAGCTAGGGCTATGCTCGCGTGCCCACCGATATGGCTTTGTGTGCCACCGGTGGCACGCATGCCATAGGTTCGCCATCACGGCAATATAACAATACAAGACATACATTTATAAACGCACTCTCTTTACAGCTATTGCAGGGTGATCTTCTTTGTTATTCACAATTTCCCCTTCTTTCTCTTTATATTATTCCGATTTACTACTTGTCCCCGACATTTTAATTACTATATATACAATATATTTCTCTCATTCATATCTATTTCCTATTTTTTATACTTTAACATATCCTTTCTGTCTTTTTTAACATTTTTATCTTTCCCCCCTAATTTTCTTCTTCATTTTTCCTTCCCTCCAACCACTTATACCACTTGTGCCAAGTCCTATAGTATTCTGTATTATGCTATTTCCAAGAGTCCTCTTCTGTGTTGTAGATGCAGCCGGCTCTCTGATTTACTCAAGAATAAGTTTCAAAACAGGGCAGGAGAACAGTTAATAGTAGTAGAGACGGCATAATGCTCACTCCAAATACAACCCAAGACGTGCAATGTCACATTTATGATGATGGCTTCAAAACAGTCCTTTCTGCCTCTACGGCACAAAGCGATTGCCCGGCAGAGCTTGAAAAATAGGCCTTCACAGTTAAATTGGAACTGGAAGCTGGCCAAGGTTTATGAGGCACTTTGAGGATAAGAAAATACTATGATTCTCATATTGCATTTGCTGCATGGCTGGTGGACAGAGTGGATAAAAAATTGATTTAATTTTTTTTTTAAAAAAAAAATCAGATTTTTAAAAAATTTAAATCCGATTATTTTTATTTTTATAGAATTTATTTTAATAAAGTGCTTTTGGAGTAAAAATCTATCTAAAGATCATTTTCTGTTTAAGATAATTTAGTTTATTCAGCATGAAATGGAGCTTAGTTATGTAGCATGAGGCTGTATATTCTGTAATATTGGGGCTGTCAGTGAGTCAACAGCAGGTCAGAGAAGGAGTAGCTGTGGGAGAGAGATGACAGTTGCTTTTAAAAAATTATGATTTAAATCGAGTTGACTTAAATCAAGCCTTTTTACTAGTGATTTACATCATGGTTTAAATTGTGATTGAAATAGACTTGATTTAAATCAAATCCACCCTGCTTGTGGAAATGTCCAGGCCATTCTCTTATCCAAATAAAGCCTTTGTGGAGCCAAACAGAGATAGTCTTGAAGAAAGTACATGGCAGATAATTAGAAAAATATAAGCTTACTCGAAAAGACAGCAGAGGTGAGAAAGAAATTCAAGATTGGGTCACACTCTCTCTCTCTTGGGCATAAGAGGGAGGGAAGGAAAAACACCAGCAAGCTTTTGGGTCTGTATGTATGAATCAGTCTTGACTCCTGGTGACCACCTAGATAAGGCCCTTAAGTTTTCTTGGATGGTTTCAGAAGAGGTTTGCCATTGTCTGCTTCTTTGGGCTGAGAGAGGCGACTGGACCAAAGTCATCCAGCTGGTTTGTGCCTAAGGCGAAACTAGAACTCAGAATCTCTCGGTTTCTAGCTTGGTGCACTAACCACTAGACCAGGGGTCTCCAATCTTGGTAAAACAAATGGGGCACACCAACCCAGCTGTGCTCATCCCGTAAAATCATTTCAAAATGCCTGCAGGTTTTATTTTGGATAATTAAAGTTGATCCTAAATGCTTCAGCAGAATTTCTGTAGTGGGATCGAACGTGCAGATTTGAAGCAAAAGATTTTTTTTTTTTCATTTCTTTTCCTGCACATCCCTAATCCAGACAAACTGGATCAAAAAAGGTTTACAAGGATGATCAGAGGATTGGAAATTAAGTTTCACGAAAAGAGATTGAAGGAAATTGTTGTGTTTCACCTTCGGAAAGAAATGCAATAAGTAAATCAGAAGGTGTCAAACAGAACGGATCTGTTTTCTATCACCTCAAGGGGAAAAACAAGGAAGTCTACAAATAAGAGTTTACCAACTAAACCAATTATTAACAGTACTGCTTAGTTTCTCTTAGGCTCAGCAACCATTTGTTTTGCTTTAATTTGAATTACAGTACTGGACTTGATGTGGATGGCTAAAATGGCCACGCCCAATCTGGTGATTTTTATTTTTTTTTTGCTGTGAGGAAGTTAGTCATGCTGGACATCCATCTTGATATTTTGGCAACTTTCAATACCACCAATGAAAGAATATTTTGCTGGAGCAGCTCGGGGAAGGAGGGTAGGATTAGAAAACTGAGTAAGAGGATGTTGGTTTTTAAAAAATAAATCACAAAGATCAATAAAACATAATCATGCAAGACTTAATTTCATGACAAATAGGCTGCAGGACCCCTAAGGTCCATCTTACTCATCACGTTATTTAACATCTACACTAGCCCAAGAGCTGCATCCAGCCCCCATGTTGAGTCACACTGTTAAATAAAAATCAACTGATTTCTGCATTCTAAAATACAATGTAATATTTTAAAACCTATAGGGCACCCATTTTTTGATAGGATCCTCTCGCTGCAGTCCTTCGACATACCCCAGCCTAAGTGACGTAACCAGAAAACTCTGGATTAATTTATATGAAGACTAAACAACCCGTGACCAGTTGGGTCATCATTTCAGAGATATTTCCTTACTTAAACAGAAAAACAGAATGATCAAGGACAAACAAAAGCAGTGGGAACAGGAATGATTAACCTCCAGGAGGCTTAACGTAGCTGACCAACTTCGGGGAATCAATGGTGGACTGATCTACCCAGCCTCCAGAGGGCCTGGGAGGACTAGTGGCATAGCTATAATCCTGTATTGCAGGCTGATTTTGCTTACATTCTGGAGTTCCATCCTGGTGTCAACTCCCTATTTTATGCATTTTCGGTCTTTTACAGCCACAATTGAAAGTTTTTCCATTGCGCATATTTAGCCTTATGATATCCAAATTCATTAAAAAATCATAATAGTAATTCTAGCAAAGAAATAGTAAAATAAGCTTCCAAATGCAATCCAAATCTATCTCATAGTGCTAAATAATAGACTAATGAACTATCTCTGTTTCACCCTAACTATGAGTTTGAAGGAAGAATCTACTCTTCCAGGACAGTTCTACATTAAAAACTGATTTGGTCTGTCTCCATATAAAAAGGTACACCACAAATCATTTACATTTTTAACTGCTGAGAAATATAAAATACACAAATTGCCTTTGTACATATACAGTAACAACTTTCCATGGATGGTAGGCAGGAATAACAAAAGCAGGCAGGGACTTACTCTGTTCTGATGGATATTCCCTTGTCGGAAGATAAACTGAAGGTCTTCTGTTCTGTAAATAATTTTTTTTAAAAAAAATAAAGAGTTATGCTGTGTGTTAAGAGGCAGTTCAGTCCCCATATTGTTAAACATTCAAACTGCAGTTGTAATTGAATATTTCTTACAAAATAAGAAAAAGATAACTTTCCAAACAGTTCATTAGACATCATGTCCTAATGGAAGCTGATTTATTGCTTATTATTTGCTGGAATTCTCCAAAGAATGCAGAATCTGTCAGGTCCCTGTTAGATTCAGAAAGGTATGCCTTCGCTCCCGAATAAATACAAGCTGACCATTTAATGCATTTATAAGGTGTATATCCCACTTCTCATACAGGAGAGCAAGACAAAATATATACCACTCTGTTCTCCCATCCCTACAATAACTCTGTACAGCGGACTAGGTTAAGAAAATGACTGGCTCAGTTACTTAGTGGGCTTCCATTACTAAGAATGAACAAAAATCTGAGTTCTTTCTGTTTCTAATCCAATACCTTCAACACCATCAGTCTCTCAACAGCATTGGATAACTATGGAAGTTAAACAGACTCTGCTTCTTATGACATATGTATCAAAAGTGACACTGCCACAATGTTTTGGGTGACACGTCAAAATGCACTAAATACCCGACAACTATTCTCAAAAGCAGGCCCCATTCTTAAGCGATTTTCGAAGGCTGCACAAGAAGAGGCTGAGCTCTCTTGTGGCTTTCAAAGCCTCCAGAAGTCATGTAAGAGTTCTGGTTCACTTCATCATCGTGTAACTAACTTAACGACTGCAGTGTTTCACTTAACCGTGTCAAGAAAAGTGGTAACATGGGGCAAAACTCACTTAACAAATGTCTTGCTTAGCAACGGAAATTTGCTAAGGTAGTCGTACATTAGGGACTACCTTATTTTCTTTCTTTTCTTTCTCACATTTTTCTTTTTTTAACGTCTAAAGCAGATTGTTTGACAGTGACAAATTGCTTAAAATAGTTAACAGTATCTTTCTACTGGAAAACGTTCTGACCCATTGTACCTGGATGGAAAATTCCAGATTGATAGAAATTTAAGATTTTAGTCTGTGTCAAGTAGTTTTCTTCTGCTATTCCCCTGATTTTACCTTTGATCAACTCCATCAAAAGTTCTACTTCCATTCACCTATTTCTTAGAGGTATGAAACACTCTTCAGGTAAAGGTTTCCTCTTTTCAGTCATTTCTGACTCTAGGGGGCAGTGTGTATCTCCGTTTCTTAGCAGGGGGAGCCAATGTTGTCTGAAGACATTTCCGTGGTCATGTGGCCAGTGTGACTATACGCACTACACAGAAAATTGTTACCTTCCCACCGAAGTGGTACCTATTTATCTACTTGCATTTGCATGCTTTCCAACTGCTAGGTGGGCAGGAGCTGGGGCAAGTAACGGGTGTTCACTCTATCCCCATGGTGTTTGGGTCTCGAACCCAGGCTGTCATGTTTTCCATCTTTAACCACTAAGCCATCACATTCCCTATGAAACACCATTTAGCCTATTCTTTAGTACTTCTATTACAAGTACTCTTCATTTAGTGACCATAATTGGGATCAGCAACTTGGTCATTAAGCAAAGTGGTCGCTAAATAACACAACCATGCACGTTTTCTCAGCTTTCATTTGCTATAGACCTGCAAAGGCTAAAAATGCAAGGCTTGGTCACAAAATTACTTTTTCATCTCTACTGTAACTGTGAACAACTGCTAAACAAGGCAGCGGCTAAACAAGGACTAGCTGTAATCAATTACTTATATTTTGTTTTGGGAGGGTTTTTTTCCCTTTTTAATGTACTGAAATATGAGACTGATATAGATTCAGAATTTACAAATATATTTAATTTATATAAACACACGGAAAGAAAAAGGAGCCAATATAAAAAAGACTACAGCTGTGACAGTTTACTCCTTGGAAAGGCTTTTTAAAAAAATTATTTACAAAAAGGAACAAAAGATAACCAGCTACTAATAC